>NC_141194.1:61369602-62619602 GCF_055505025.1 Bos grunniens | reverse complement strand
CAATTAGACCATCTATTCTAGTACTTCAACATTTTTTTCTTACCCTAAAATACTCTGAGGGATATGATATAATCTCATCAGTAATAGTACTACCTCACTGTAGTTTTCTTAATGGGGTGCAAAGTGGTCAGAATTTTCAGGAGTGTGTATACTTTGAATAGACTACTTACTTAATATTGAATCTCTTAAACCTGAGTTGAGAATCACTGATTCTAGTCTAACCTTTAGAAAAAGCTAATATCTGAGAAGTGAAACTAAGACTTGAAGTTCATTACTAGCATAACTACTAGTGGCAGAGCTGGGACTGAAATCCTGGCCTCCTGGCTTAGGGTTCATCATTTTCCCTAATACTGAGAAACAAATAACTAGAAGGAATTTAAGAGAGTGAGGCAGACCAGAAATACCTTTTGAGAACCCCAGGTCATTTAGGCCCATGACTTCATTTAGGCAAGTAAGATATTCCTCAAAGATACCTTACTTTTACAGAATTTTTCAAGTGGGAGGTGGATGTGTTCACAGTTTAACTTATATGATGCTTTATTGCTTATGTTTTTTTATAATAAGTATTATTTTTGTAATTAAAAAAAATCTCATAAATCTTTTTAAGCGGCCTAATATTTAACTGGGGATACCCTGGCAGCTCTGACAGTAAAGAATCTGCCTATAGTGCAGGAGACCTGGGTTCGGTCCCTGGATTGGGAAGATCCCCTGGAGAAGGAAATGGCAATCCACTCCAGTATTCTTGCCTGGAAAATTCCATGGATGGAGGAGCCTGGCAGGCTACAGTACATGGGATAACAAGGAGTCGGACAAGACTGAGCAACTAATACTTTCTTTCACTTAATATTTAACTAACCTCTATACCCAGTTCACTTTAGGACTTGAGTGCTAAGGACAGGAGTTTGATAGCTGTACCAATTTCATCCCAAGTGGCACTAGTGGTAAAGAACCCTGTTGTCAATGCAAGAGACTTAAGGGACTTAATCCTGAGTCAGGAAGATCCCCTGGAGGAGGACATCCAGGGGATCCAGTATTCTTGCCTGGAGAATCCCATGGACAGAGGAGCCTAGTGGGCTACAGTCCATAGGACCCCACAGAGATGGACACAACTGAAGGGACTTAGCCCACACACACCAACTTCAGAGCCTGGTACATCTTATAAGTAGTTGGCACTCTAAAAATTACTGTTAACTCAGTGTCAGTGTGAAAGCTTGTTGAGATAATTTATTGCAAGGCTAGTTCCATGAATGAAAATATAGCTTTAAATTGCTATTTTGGAGTGTGACCAAGCTAAGATGTTTTATCTTACTTAATATCTTATTTGATAGTAATATAAAGCTCCTTTCCAGACTGTTGTGCTGTGGGGACTTAAGCTGTTGGCTTTAATGACCAGTAGGCAACCTTAGGGACTGTACATCTGAAGTGAACAATCCTGTTAAAGTCTACACTCATGGTAAACCCTGAAAACCTTTAATTTTGTCTTGTAAAAAAGTCGCTGAGACTATCAGCTCTCAAAACAATTTTCATCTCTCTCATTTGATAATAGCACAGTGATAACTCACTCAGTTCAGTTCAGTCGCTCAGTCGTGTCCGACTCTTTGCAACCCCATGAATCGCAGCACGCCAGGCCTCCCTGTCCATCACCATCTCCCGGAGTTCACTCAAACTCACTTCCATCGAGTCGGTGATGCCATCCAGCCATCTCATCCTCTGTCGTCCCCTTCTCCTCCTGCCCCCAATCCCTCCCAGCATCAGAGTCTTTTCCAATGAGTCAACTCTTTGCATGAGGTGGCCAAAGTACTGGAGTTTCAGCTTTAGCATCATTCCTTCCAAAGAACACCCAGGGCTGATCTCCTTCAGAATGGACTGGTTGGATCTCCTTGCAGTCCAAGGGACTCTCAAGAGTCTTCTCCAACACCACAGTTCAAAAGCATCAATTCTTTGGCGCTCAGCTTTCTTCATAGTCCAGTTCTCACATCCATACATGACCACAGGGAAAACCATAGCCTTGACTAGACGAAACTTTGTTGGCAAAGTAATGTCTCTGCTTTTGAATATGCTGTCTAGGCTGGTTATAACTTTCCTTCCAAGGAGTAAGTGTCTTTTAATTTCATGGCTGCAATCACCACCTGCAGTGATTTTGGAGCCCAAAAAAATAAAGTCTGACACTGTTTCCACTGTTTCCCCATATATTTCCCATGAAGTGATGGGACCAGATGCCATGATCTCACTAAAAGGCAGTAAATACAAGAGCAACAGTATAATAAGTGAAGTCACTCAGTCATGTCTGAGTCTTTATGACCCCATGGACTGTAGCCTGTCAGGCTCCTCCGTCCATGGGATTTTCCAAACAAGAATCCTGGAGTGGTTTGCCATTTCCTTCTCCAGGGGATCTTCCTGACCCAGGGATCAAACCTGGGTCTCCCACATTGCAGGCATACTCTTTACCATCTGAAACACCAGGGAATCCCTATAAAAACTGGAGTGGGTTGCCATGCTCTCCTCCAGAGAATCTTACCAACCCAGGGATCAAAAGCTGGTCTCCCACACTGTGGGTGGATTCTTTGTCATCTGAACCACCAGGGAAACCCCAATATAAGCACTTAATCAGCAAGTAGTAAAAGTGAAAGTCGATCAGTCATGATCTACTCTTTATGACACAGACCAGAATACTGTAGTGGGTAGCCTTTCCCTTCCCCAGGGATCTTGCCAACTCAGGGATCAAACCCAGGGCTCCCACATTGCAGGTGGATTCTTTACCAGCTGAGCCACAAGGGAAGCCCAAGAATAGTAGAGTGGGTAGGCTATCCCTTCTCCAGCAGATCTTCCTGACCCAAGAATCCAACTGGGGTCTCCTGCATTGCAGGTGGATTTTTTACCAACTGAAATACTAGGGAAGTCCAGTACTTCCTGAGAGTACTTCTTAATTCTAGCTAACATTTGTATAGGCAGAAGTTTGTTCCTTTGAGATCACAGACTTTCATGTCGACCTGTATCAACTTAATGGTGAAAGTGAACGTGAAGTCAGTCAGTTGTGTCCGACTCTTTGTGACCCCATGGACTGTAGCCCACCAGGCTCCTCCATCCATGGAATTTTCTAGGCAAGAGTACTGGAGTGGGTTGCCATTTCCTTCTCCAGGGAATCTTCCCGACCTGGGGATCGAATCTGGGTCTCCTGCATTGCGGGCAGACACTTTACTGTCTGAGCCACCAGGGAATCCTAATGGTAGCTATGTCTTATTGCATTATTATTTTTAAGAAACAAAGGGTATATTTCAACCTCATTTTTCCCCTTTACTCCTTTATAAAAGCAAAAAAACAAAACAAAACAAAACAAAAAACTAACCTTTTTCAGTCTATCCAAAGGTAAAAAAAGCTATGAAGAAGAGATATTGAAAAAAAAAAGAGAAACATGTACACAACCAGCCAGCTGTGGTATGGAAGAGAGTGACATGGAAGTGTACAGATGTGATCATTTCAAGTGATGAGGTAGGCCATAGCTTGAGGCTTGGAGTCTTCTTCCTATGGGCTTGGATAGTACAAAAGGGACAATCTGGCTGAAAGAGAGAACCTTTGTAGAAATTAGAATGGCTATTCATATATTAATGATCATGAGTGCCTAAAATGCCTCAGAGACCATGCTACTATATTCATTTCCTAGAGAGAATTTAGTAACAGTTGTTAATTTCTGAAGCACTTTTGCATACCTTAACACTTTTGGTCATTACAATGACTGCATGAGGTAAGCAAGCCTAATTATTCCCATTTTATAGCTAGGGAAACTGAGGCCCAGAGGAAGGTCACTCCTCTAAGATCACATGGATAATAATGTAGCAGTAAATTAGGATCAGGGTCCAGAAATTATTATTCGATCTAATACCTTTTCTATTATACAATGATACACTTTTATTCTTCTTCTCTTAATAGGACAGAAACATGGAGGGATGGCAGGTGTGGAGAAACATTAATATTGTGATTGATTTCTGAAAATGCTCCTACAGAAAGAGAACAGTTGGTTTTACAGTAACATTTATAAAACATGGACACTACCTTTGTTGGAATTCTGGATTCATGTTATCTAATTCTAAGATCTCATGGCCCTCTGAATATATTCCACACTTTATTCTAACTAGAAAATTAAGTTCTGCAGATTTCTGGAGTACCCTGAAAGAGATGATCAAGCAAGCAGACTAGAACTATTATTACTTCAGAAATATATCAAAAAGATAGATTTCAGCAAGAAATCCTGGCACAAATTTTTGGAACTGTCATCACTCACAACACCTTCAATGAAGATATCCTACTTTCTTTGTAGAACAATGACTACTGAAAGGCCTCATATAATTAGCAAAAATGAAATTAAAACCGATATCAATAGCATACTGTCTTGATGACTGTAGCTTTGTAGTATAGCCTGAAGTCCCGAAGTTTGATTCCTCCAGTTCCATTCTTCTTTTTCAAGATTGCTTTGGCTTTCTGAACTTTTTTGTGTTTCCATACAAACTGTGAAAATATTTGTTCTAGTTCTGTGAAAAATACCATTGGTAGCTTGATAGGGATTGCACTGAATCTATAGATTCTTTGGATAGTATACTGATTTTCAGTATATTAATTCTTCCAATCCACAAACATGGTATATTTCTCCATCTATTCGTGTCATCTTTGATTTCTTTCATCAGTGTTTTATAGTTTTTTATATATAGGTCTTTTGTTTCTCTAGGTAAATTTATTCCTAAGTATTTTATTCTTTTCATTGCAATGGTGAATAGGATTGTTTCCTTAATTTCTCTTTCTGTTTTTTTCATTGTTGGTGTATAGGAATGCAAGGGATTTCTGTGTGTTAATTTATATCCTGCAACTTTACTATATTCATTGATCAGCTCTAGTAATTTTCTGGTGGTGTCTTTAGGGTTTTCTACATAGAGGATCATGTCATGTGCAAACAGTTAGAGTTTTACTACTTCTTTTCCAAATTGGATTCTGTTTATTTCTTTTTCTTCTCTGATTGCTGTGGCTAGGACGTCTAAAACTGTGTTGAATAGTAGTGGTGAGAGTGGGCATCCGTGTCTTGTTCCTGATTTTAGACTACACTACAAAATCTACAGTCAACAAGACAGTATGGTACTGGCACAAAGACAGAAATATAGATCAATGGAACAAAATAGAAGAGATAAATCCATACACCTATGGGAACCTTATCTTTGACAAAGGAGGCAAAAATATACAACAGAGAAAAGACAATCTCTTTAACAAGTGGTGCTACGAAAACTGGTCAACCACTTGTAAAAGAATGAAACTAGAACATTCTCTAACACCATATGCAAAAATAAACTCAAAATGGATTAAATATCTAAATGTAAGGTCAGAAACTATAAAACTCTTAGAGGAAAACATAGGCAGAACACTCTCTGACATAAATCACAGCAAGATCCTCTATGACCCACCTCCCAGGGTAATGGAAATAAAAACAAAGATAAACAAATGGGACCTAATTAAACTTAAAAGCTTTTGCACAATGAAGGAAACTATGCTACTGCTAAGTCGCTTCAGTTGTGTCCGACTCTGTGCGACCACATAGATGGCAGCCCACCAGGCTCCGTCGTCCCTGGGATTCTCCAGGCAAGAACATTGGAGTGGGTTGCCATTTCCTTCTCCAGAAGGAAACTATAAGCAAGGTTAAAAGGCCGCCTTCAGAATGGGAGAAAATAATAGCAAACGAAACAACTGACAAAGAATTAATCTCCAAAATATACAAGTATCTCATGCGGCTCAATACCCAAAAAATAAACGACCCAATCAAAAAGTGGGCCAAAGAACTAAAAGACATTTCTCCAAAGAAGACATACAGATGGCTAACACATGAAAAGATGCTCAACATCACTCATTATCAGAGAAATGCAAATCAAAATCACAAGGAGGTACCATCTCACACCAGTTAGCATGGCTGCCATCAAAAAGTCTACTAACAATAAATGCTGGAGAAGTTGTGGAGAAAAGGGAAACCTCTTACTCTGGTGGTGGGAATGCAAACTAGTAAAGACACTATGAGACCAATTTGGAGATTCCTTAAAAAACTGGAAACAGAACTGCCATACAACCCAGCAATCCCACTGCTGGACATACACACTGAGGAAACCAGAACTGAAAGAGCCACGTGTACCCTAATGTTCATTGCAGCACTGTTTACAATAGCTAGGACATGAAAGCAACCTAGATGTCCATTGGCAGATGAATGGATAAGGAAGTTGTGGTACATATACACAATGGAGTATTACTCAGCTATAAAAAAGAACGCATTGGAGTCAATTCTAAGGAGGTGGATGAAACTGGATCCTATTATACAGAGTGAAGTAAGTCAGAAAGAGAAACACAAATACAGTATATTAATGCATATATATGGAATTTAGAAAGATGGTAATAACGACCCCATATGCAAGACAGCAAAAGATACACAGATGTAAAGAACAAATTTTTGGACTCTGTGGGAGAAGGCGAGGGTGGGATGATTTGAGAGGATAGCATTGAAACATGCATATTACCATATGTTAAATAGATGACCAGTGCAAGTTTGATGCATGAAGCAAGACACTCAAAGCTGGTATTCCAGGACACCCCTGAGGGATGGGGTGTGGAGAGAAGTGGGGAGGGAGTTCAAGATGGGGGGATACATGTACACCTGTGGCTGATTCGTGTCAATGTATGGCACAAACCACCACAATATTGTAAAGTAATTAGCCTCCAAATAAAATAAATTAATTCAAAAAACCTGATATCAAATACTTTTGGCCAACTCAAAATAGGAGTTGGAGTAAAAAAGTTTATGGTAAAGATGTAGTTTAAAAAAAAAGACTTCACTCATTTTCTCAGTCATAAAGTACCAAGATTTATGTTGGAGGAGACCTAACCCTGTGTTTGGGACTCTGGCTTCCTGTTTGATGCATTCATTTGTAGAGCAATGCAAAGGAAGAGATTGAAATGAATCTAATCTTTTCGAGAATGGTGGGTCAGAAAGATTGGATGTAGCCTCTGATTTTTTTTAATGCAAGATAGACTTAGCAGCAGCAGCAGCAGACTATGTGTTATGGTTACCAAAGGGGAAAGGTGGAGGGGAGGGATAAATTAGGAATTTGGGAGTAACACATACACAGTACTACATATAAAATAGATAACCAACAAGGACTTACTGTATAGCACAGGGAACTGTACTGAATATTCTGTAATAACCTATATGGGAAAAGAATCTGGAAAAGATGTGTGTGTATATATATATATATATATATATATGTATGTATATATGTTATATGTATATTATAATTGAATTGCTTTGCTGTATACCTGAAACTAACACATTGTAAATAAACTACAATTAAATAAAAACAATTTTTAAAAAGAAAGATTATGTTTATGTTATGCTCCTAAGCAACTAGTTCAGCAGTCTGGTGAGAAAAGTAAAACAGTATGATTTATTTTTGGTGAACCTATGCAGGCTTCTATGTCCCTTGCTTTTCCTAAGTGTGAACAAACCATTTGTTAACACTTATTTTCTCTCACAGGGATTAGTGAAGATCATCAAGATTAATGCCATAAGTTCCTAGACAGAAAAAAATCTAGACTCCTTCCAACCCCTGCCCGTTTGTGTATTTGGTCATTCATTTAACAAATATTTGCAAGTCTTCTACATACTGTGTAAGGTAAAACTCCAAGACTCACCATCACCACCCTACTTTGCTTCATTTTTCCCTGTTGCCAATAAATGTATCTGCTCTCTCTTTAAAATGTAAATTTCTATGAGGGTATACTCATATTTATACTTCTGATAGGGCCTAGAAGTCTTGTTAAATGACAATAAAATAAAGTTTTGAGAAGTGAAATTAAAGGATAGTAACAGATCAAAAAATTAAAAAATTATACAAGGGATTAGAATTGATTTTCCTGGTCTCTTTTTAAACTTGTCTCTATTTTTGACCTCTGAAAAATGTTTTCTTCCTGATATCACTGTTATGCTCTAAATGACTTTCTTTTGAAACTTGTCATGCAAACCTGAGCTACACAGCTAAATTTTTATTACAATATATCAAGTAATTCATCAATTTAGAAACAACACCTAATAGCCTTTTTTTTTTTGCCTTAACTCACCCCTGCTCTGATTTACCTATCCCATTTGACCTCTTACTCTGTTCACATGGTTTATAGATTGACACATATTTTCAATGAGAAGTGCTTTATTTTTATAAAAGAGTCAGCTCCTTGTCTCAAGACCCACTGTCATGATATACAATGTAGACTTGTATACCCAGCTACCTCTTTAACATATATACTTGGTGTCTAATAGATATTTCAAACTTAGCACGCCTAACTGAATTCTTAATTCCTTCCTTACACCCCTTTAACCTCCTATTCTTTTGTTTTTCCCATCTCAGAAATGGCAACTCTATTAGTCTACTTCCATAGGTTCAAAACTGTAGGGTCATCATTGGCTCTTATCTTTCTTTCATACAACTTTCCTAGTGAACCTCCAATCCTGTCAGCTATTCCACCAAAGATTTGTCTAAAATCTGACTACACCTCCCCACCTGCACTGACTGCCTCCATCTTCGTCTAAACCATTGTCATCTCTCACCTGGATTATTGCTACATTCCCCTACATGACTTCCTGCTTCTGTCCTTTCTGCAGCAGCCAGAGGGATTCTGTTACAACTTAAGTCAGATCCTGTTACTCTTCTGCTCAAAATTCTTCAATGGTTCCCCATCTGGTGCAGGGTAGAGATGAGAGTCCTTACCTTGGCCTACAACACAGCTCTAGATTTGACTTGACTCCCTGACCTCATCTCCTTCCCTCTTGCTCTTCCTTGCTCACTCTATTCCCAGCCACACTGATCTTTCTGGAACATATCAAGCATTCTTATCCTTTAGAGCATTTGTATGTACTGCTTATCTTCTCCACTCAACATGCAGATATTCACATGGCTAAGACTTTCATTTCATTCAGCTCTCTTCTCACATGTTTCCTTATAAGAGGACCTTGCCTGATCCCCTTACAAAACAATTCATCACACTCTCTCCTTCTTGCCCTGCTATATTTTTCTCTACAACACTTATCACCACCAATTCTGTTTATCATCTGTCTTGATACACTGGAAGGTAAGCTTTCTGAGGGCAACAAGAAATATTTATTGAGAGTCTATTATGTCCTTTCCTGGACAATGAGGATGTAAATGTAAACAAATACCAATATCCTTATGGCATCTTCATTGTACTATTATAGAAACTGCTGTATTTTCTCAGGAAATATTTGATGAATGTTTTGAATAAATATAGCATATACTCCGGAGAAAGCAATGGCACCCCACTCCAGTACACTTGCCTGGAAAATCCCATGGACAGAGGAGCCTGGTAGGCTGCAGTCCATGGGGTTGCTAAGAGTCGGACACGACTGAGAGACTTCACTTTCTCTTTTCACCTTCATGCATTGGAGAGGGAAATGGCAACCCACTCCAGTGTTCTTGCCTGGAGAATCCCAGGGACGGGGGAGCCTGGTGGGCTGCCATCTCTGGGGTCGCACAGAGTCGGGCATGACTGAAGCGACTTAGCAGCAGCAGCAACATATACTCAGCAGAATAACAGGAATGGTTCAAAAATAAAGGAGATTTGGATTGGCTTGTCATTATTTTAATTCACTGGGTCACACACCACATATAAATAAATGGTTCTATAGCCGGCCAGGTGAAAGGTTGGAAAACTAATCAAATCCCAGAACCCCCAAGCATTCTATACTCCTAACTCTAAGGAGCTCTTGTACTCCTTCCAGCTATACTATTTGGGGGACTGGAATGCAAAAGAAGGAAGTCAAGAGATACCTGGAGTAACAGGCAACTTTGGCCTTGGAGAACAAAATGAGAGTTTTGCCAAGAGAACACAATGGTCATAGCAAACACCCTCTTCTAACAACACAAGAGAAGACTCTACACATGGACATCACCAGATGGTCAATAGCAAAATCAGATTAATTATATTCTTTACAGCCAAAGATGGAGAAGCTGTATACAGTCAGCAAAAACAAGACCTGGAGCTGACTTGGCTCCAGACTGTGTCTCAGATCATGAGCTTCTTATTGAAAAATTCAGACTTAAATTTAAGAAAGTAGGGAAAACCTCTAGACCATTCAGATATGACCTAAATCAAATCCCTTATGATTATACAGTGGGAGTGACAAATAGATTTAAAGGATTAGATCTGATAGACAGAGTGCCTGATGAACTATGAACAGAGGTTCGTGACACTGTACAGGAGGCAGTGATCAAGAGCATTCCCAAGAAAAAGAAATGGAAAAGGGCAAAATGGTTGTCTGAGGAGGCCTTACAAATAGCTGAGAAAAGAAGAGAAGTGAAAGGCAAAGGAGAAAAGGGAAGATATACCATTTGAATGTAGATTTCCAAAGAATAGCAAGGAGAGATAAGAAAGCCTTCCTCAGTGATCAGTGCAAAGAAATAGAGGAAAACAATAGAATGGGACAGACTAGAGATCTCTTCAAGAAAATTAGAGATACCAAGGGAACATTTCATACAAAGATGGACACAATAAAGGATAGAAATGGTATGAAGACATTAAGAAGAGGTGGCAAGAATACAAAGAAGAACTATACAAAGAAGATCTTCATGACCCAGATAATCACGATGGTGTGATCACTCACCTAGAGCCACACATCCTGGAATGTGAAGTCAAGTGGGCCTTAGAAAGCATCACTGCGAACAAAGCTAGTGGAGGTGATGGAATTCCAGTTGAGCTATTTCAAATCTTAAAAGACAATGCTGTGAAAGTGCTACAGTCAATATGCCAGCAAATTTGGAAAACTCAGCAGTGGCCACAGCACTGGAAAAAGTCAGTTTTCATTCCAATCCCAAAGAAAGGCAATGCCACAGAATGTTCAAACTACCACACAATTGCATTCATCTCACACGCTAGTAATGCTCAAAATTCTCCAAGGCAGGCTTCAACAGTACATGAACTGTGAACTTCCAGATGTTCAAGATGGTTTTAGAAAAGGCACAGGAACAAGAGATCAAATTTCCAACATCCACTGGATCATTGAAAAAGCAAGAGCATACCAGAAAAACATCTACTTCTTCTTTATTGATTACACCAAGGCTTTGACTGTGTAGATGACAACAAACTGTGGAAAATTCTTCAAGAGATGGGAATAGCAGACCAATTTACCTACCTCATGAGAAATCTGTATGCAGGTCAAGAAGCAACAGGTAGAACTGGACATGGAACAAGACTGGTTCCAAATTGGGAAAGGATTACGTCAAGGCTATATATTGTCACCCTGCTTATTTAACTTATATGCAGAGTACATCATGTGAAATGTTGGGCTGGATGAAGCATAAGCTGGAATCTAGATTGCCTGGAAAAATATCAATAAGCTCAGCTACGCAGATGACATCACCCTTATGGCAGAAAGTGAAGAAGAACTAAAGAGCCTCTTGATAAAAGTGAAAGAGGAGAGTGAAAAATCTGGCTTAAAACTGAACATTCAAAAAACAAGGATCATGGCATCTGGTCCCATCACTTCATGGCAAATAGATGGGGAAACCAGGGAAACAGTGAGAAACTTTTTTTTCGGGGGGGCTCCAAAATCAATGCAGATGGTGACTGCAGCCATGAAATTAAAAGATACTTGCCCCTTGGAAGAAAAGCTATGACAAACCTAGACAGCATATTGGAAAGGAGAGACCTTTCCTTGACAACAAAGGTCCATCTAGTCAAAGCTATGGTTTTTGCAGTAGTCATGTATGGATGTGAGTGTTGGACTATAAAGAAAACTGAGCATCAAAGAATTGATGTTTTTGCACTGTGGTGTTGGAGAAGACTCTTGAGGGTCCCTTGGACTGCAAGGAGATCAAACCAGTCAATCTTGAAGGAAATCAGTCCTGAATATTCACTGGAAAGACTGATGCTGAAGCTGAAACTGCAATCCTTTGGCCACCTGATGAGAAGAACTGACTCCTTGGAAAAGACCCTGATGCTGGGAAAGACTGAAGGCAGGAGGAAAGGACAACAGAGGATGAAATGGTTTGATGGCATCATGGACTCAATGGACTTGAGTTTGAGCAAGCTCCAGGAGTTGGTGATGGACAGGGAAGCCTGGCATGCTGCAGTCCACGGCGTCGCAAAGAGTGAGACATGACTGAGCAACTGAACCGAACTGAGGTACAACTGAATACAATTTAGAAGTGAACTGAAGTGAACTGAATCTGTTTAAAGAAAATATCTGCTCATGTTGATGTGTGGTAGAGGCCAATAAAATATTGTAGAGCAGTTGTCTTCTAATAATTGCATTTTGCTCTTTACTTCTCAATATTATACTAATATAATCTTTGAAGATTAAAGGATTGCACAACCAGTTTGATGTAGGCACAAAGTGAGCAGCATCTAGTGACTGATGAGAGTATGAGATCAGGAGGAAATTAGACAAGAAGTGCTAAAAATTAATAACAGAGACTTTGTCCTTCAACAGACGGAAAAACTATTTTGTTTCAAAACAGAATAAAGACTTTAAAGAAGATCAGTAGCAGAGATTCTGGTGGTCAGATCCAGATAAAGTGGTTTGGGAGAGAGGAGGAAGTTGCCTTCTTTACGAGAAAACTTGGAAAGTCAGATGTATAGGTAAACTTTAAAAGCCACTGGACTGTAAAAGCCTCTGGGGAGAGGAAGGGAAGACCATGCCCACTACAGAAGGTGATATTGTTCTTATCACCTCTCTTCTCTCTTTTGTAGCAATCAGGGAATATGAAAGATTTGGTGGTACTGGGAGTGGTTCAGAGGAAGAATTGAAGGTGGAAAGATCTACATACATCACAGAATAAGATAAGGAGAGGAAAGTGACCTTGATTCTTAGTTCTCAGTTTATATATAGGTTTCCCTGGTAGATCAGCTGGTAAAGAATCCGCCTGCAATGCAGGAGACTCTGGTTTGATTCCAAGGTCAGGAAGATCCCCTGGAGAAGGGATAGGCTACCTACTCCTGTTTTCTTGGGCTTCTCTGGTGGCCCAGCTAGTAAAGAATCTGCCTGCAATGCAGGAGACCTGTGTTTGATCCCTGGATTGGGAAGATCCTCTGGGGAAGGGAAGGGCTACCCACTCCAGTATTCTGACCTGGAGAATTCCATGGACTGTAGAGTTAATGGGGTCACAAAGAGTCAGACATGACTGAGCGACTTTCGCTTTCCAAAGACTTCCAGGAAACTGGCGAAAAACAGATGTCAATAATGGGTGCCTCTTACTTCATGGACCGCATTTCATAGGTTCAAACTTGGTCATTAATTATATATAAAATATCTGCTCTAGAGAACAGCACCACTGGCTCAGTTCTCAGTTGAAGGGCTCAAAGCTGTTGCCAACTCCATTGACTAGAAACACCTGTGTGTGTGTGTGTGTGTGTGTGTGTATTCAGTCACTCAGTTGTTACCGATTCTTCATGACACTTTGGACTATAGCCCACCAGGCTCCTCTGTCCATGGGGTTTTTCCAGGCAAGAATGCTGGAGTGGGTTGCCATTTCCTCCTCCAGGGGATCTTTCCAACCCAGTGTTTAAATCTGTGTCTCCTGCATTGCAGGGGGGTTCCTTACCCCTGAGCCTTCAGTGATGCTCAAGAAACACCCTAATTACCTTATTTCTGACTCTTGTCTTTACTACAGGTTGTTGTTCTAAACTCTTTTTCAGACTTCATCCAGCTTTACCTCTTCTTGTCTCAAATGACAAACTCTTGGCCCCAATGCATCAATTGCTTATGCCATCTAGAACTGCTTCCATCATTGTACCTTTTTTACTCTGACAAATGTCAGCTTTAAAAAAATCTCATTTTCACTTTCATAAAGTCATATTACTTTGTAACCCCCTAGAACATATATCTTTGGAAGATTCAGTCAGACATGTGCTGTCTTTGAATCTATATGGCTTTACAATAGCCCAGAGCTATGCATTCTACAAACTCATATGCCAAAGAGGTATCATTCTATCAATTGACAGAAAGATGTTAAAATAGATCAGTTCAAAGATCCTGCCCAAGAACTAGCTCAACATTTTTTTATGCCCCACAAAATGCATTGCTAGTTAACTTGAAACTGTTTCACCTTCAATAGGGATGGTTTTCATGCCAAATCATAACTTAGCTAATGGGGCAATCAACATCATTGACTTATATTATAAACACCAACAACTTGCTAGATACTAGACTGGATTTTGGGGCTTTACAAAGAGAAATGAAACTCTGTAGTCGAAGAACTTACAGATAAATTCTAGAGGCCTGGTGGTGGTGGTGTAGTCACTAAGTTGTGTCTGACTCTTATGACAGAATGAACTGTAGCCTTCCAAGCTCCTCGGTCCATGGGATTCTCTAGCAAGAATACTGGAGTTGGTTGCCATTTCCTTCTCCAGGGGGATCTTCCTGACCCAGGGATTGAACCTGGGTCTCCTGCATTGCAGGCAGATTCTTTACTGACTGTGCTACGAGGGAAGCCCCAGAGGCATGGTAGCTGATACCAATGAAGACATAATTATCATTGGATTTAACATATCATGTAAGTGCTACCATGGCACAATACTCTGTCAATTTCAAGAATAGGACTGAATTCTCTTGATGGTCTTAGTAGATATAGGATGTCCCTAGGAGAGATGAGGTCTTTATGGAGGGTGATCTTGAGAGGTACAAATGCCATCATGGCTCTCAGATACACTGTGAGAGGACTACAGGTATCTGGGATTGGAGGAGGGAGGATCTTTGTATAGGCAGCTAAGAGTAGATTAGGTAGGTTAGGCTGGGAAAATCTTCTGCAACCTTAAATCTATGGATAATATATGAGATAGTGAAGCACACTTGAAAAAGTAGTTTTTAGAATGGTATAGTCAAATATGTGATAAAGGATCACCCAAGCAGACTTACCATCTGCTCCTTCACTGCTTTTGCTTCTTTTATTGCGGCGAACACGCCTACTTTCCTCTTCAGAGTATGACTTTTCTTTAGGGATGAAGAAATTCACAAGGGCCATCTGAAAAATAAGGAGTAGCTAAGTTAAAGGTTGACCCAGTCAACTATTTTTGTTGTGGTTTAGTCACTAAGTCATATCGAACTCTTTTGCGACCCATGGACTGCAGCCCACCAGGCTCCTCTGTCCATGGAATTTTCCTGGCAAGAATACTGGAATGGGTTGCCATTTCCTTCTCCAGGGGATCTATCCAACCCAGGATCAAATCCATGTCTCCTGCTTTGGCAGGTAAATTCTTTACCACTGAGTCACCAGGGAAGCCCCAGTCAACAATAGCCAACAGAAAAAACTGGCTTTCTGTAGACAATCTGCCTTCACTTTCAATTCAGAGTGTCTAAGATAGATGGATAAAGATGTCATACATATATATATAGATAGATAGATATGGAATGGAATATACAATGGAGTATTAGTTATTAAAAAGAATGAAACATTGCCATTTGCAGAAACAAGGATGGACCTAGAGATTATCATATTAAGTGAAGTAAGACAAAGACAAAATCATATGATATTGCTAATATGTGGAATCTTAAAAACAGATAAAAATGAGCTTATTTACAAAGCAGAACTAGAACCACAGATATAGAAAACAAACTTATGATTAAGAAAGGGGAAAGAGGGGGAGGGATAAATTAGGAGCTTGGGATTAAAGAACAAGCACCTACTGTATAGCCCAATGAACTATAAATATTTTGTAATAACCTGTAAGTGAAAAACCTTGAAATATATATATTCATCTGAACTACTGTGCTGTACATTTGAAACTAACACAATATTGTAAATCAACTATACTTTAAAAAAAAAAAGAAAACTCAGAGTGTCTAAAATCTAAGCTCACCCTTCCTTCCACTGTGCAAATTCTTTCATTTTTGATACCATTATTATTTTAATAATGTAGGCATGAAATTTTGGTTAATATCTTCTGCCCCTTTGTCATCTGCCCCAAATATCTAATGGGTAATCCTTCAGACCTACTTGTCAATATAGTTCTAGGGTTCAGAGATCCCAGTCATAGATTCCTAATTTCCCTTACATACTACTGATGTCTTCCCAGAACTAGACTTCAGCTTGTTACTCCTTCTTGGACCGCATTATTATATAGCCATTACTTTTCCACAGTCCTATCTATGCTGAACTTTTGGTTTGTTCCCAGAATGCTGTGCATCCAACTATGATAGAATGGTATCGTTTATGTTAACACTCTTCTGGGAGTTAGTAATGACAAAGTGCACAATTATTTTCTCCCTTTCTTACTCCAATAGAATTCCTATAGAACTTGTGGTCTATAAGGTTCATTTCAGTACTTGGTCCTCTACTGTCTTATGATGATCTCTCATAATAATACAATGTATTTCATATGTGAATGGGCCTGGTATCACTAATGATAATCACAGCTTAAATATATACTTGACTGAATTAATCATAATTTTTCAGCATGAGTGTGTATTTGTGGCTAAAGAAAATGTGCTTGAGGAAAACAGTGGACAGAGTATTAGAAAATAGGATTGAATGTGATTCCAAACCCGACTCTACCACTTATAGTTGTGTAAATTTGGGCAAGGTCCTTAAGTTTTAATTTCCTCATTTATAAATAGGGGCAATAATTGTACTTTGTTCATTAAGTAATTATTGTGTTAGCAAGTACACAGCATGTAATATACATTTAATAAATGAGAGATATTATTATATGTGAAATTAATATTAAAAAAGACTGGTTAGTTTAGAGGCTAAAAGGAAGAAATGAATCTATATTTTCATCCTAGTGTTGGTTCAAAAAATAAACAATTCCAGAATATCCTCATTTCTGCTGCATCTTTGATTAACTGGAAAAAAGATGGGTAGAACTCAAGAAAGCCTTAATATTCTACACAAACTTTCTTCAAAAGCATGTGATTTACTGTTTACATAGAAAAACTGCAGCCAATAGCCTTAATATACAAGATTAGCATTTTGCAGAATATATACATGTATTAAATACATAATTGATAAATGGATGTATAGGCAATCTCCAACTTGCCTTAGGGTTTATTTAAAAATATTTAGGTTGAATCATATGAAATTGCCATTTTTGTATGTCAAAAATGGTTAAATATCAGCAATTTCACATAGTTCAACTGAGCAGTGTTTTTGTAACTTCTTTCTTGTTGTTCAGTCACTAAGTTGTGTCCATCCTTTTGCAACCCCATAAACTGCAGCCTGATAGGCTTCCCTGTGCTTCACTATCTCCTGGAGTTTGCTCAAACTCATGACCATTGAGTCAGTGACGCCATCCAATCATATCATCCTCTCTTGCCCCCTTCTTACTTGTCTGGAATGTAAAATGCATTTTCTCATAGAATCAATATAATAAAGTCTGGCTAGGTTTCCAGATAAAGCCCATATAAAGTTACTTAACCCACAACATAAATCAGTTCAGTTCAGTTCAGTTCAGTAGCTCAGTTGTGTCTGACTCTTTGAGACCCCATGGACTGCAGCACACCATGCCTCCTTGTCCATCACCAACTCCCCGGAGTTTACTCAAACTCATGTCCATTGAGTCGGTGATGCCAACATAAATAACTTATCACAATAATAATGATATAATCCCAAACTGCTATTTACACTAAAATCTCAATTATTTTAGGGTAGAACAAGTAATTCTAGATAGAAGAGTGTTCTTAATAACTTTGAGTGCTGAAACTCTAACTATTTTGACTAGAAATTAGACTACAACATGATTTAACTCTGTGTTTACTGAGTATGTAGAAAACTATTTGTCTGTACATTAAATGGCACCAGCCCACTATGGTTTTAAGTGTTTTTTTTTTTTTTTTTTAAAGTTACAATTACTTTACAGAGTAATCATGCTTTGTTAAGTAAAGAGAAGCATAAAGTTCTCTGGGAACAAGAGGAAAAGTATCTAATACAGACGGAGTGGACAAGGCTTCTTGCAGGAGGTGCTACTTCTATGAATTCTGTAGGATGTTGAGAATTTAGTGAGGAATGGGAAAATGAAAACGAATTCCAGGCAAAAGGACCATTGTGCTTCAAGGTTCAGAGGAGAGAGAGAAAAGCTATTTTTGGAAATAAAAGTACCTTAAAATAAGTGGTAGGAGGTGGGAAGGAATGGTAAGGAATGAGGCAAGAGGGATTAAACAAAGACCAGATCATGTTAAGGAATTAAAATTTTATCCTATAGTAGGGAGATCCTTGGAAGAATTTTTCCTTTTGCATATTTTGTTCTTTTATGAAAGTTTTAGCTATAATTTATATACAATTAAAGGACTTCCAGGGTGGGGCTAGTGGTAAAGAATCTGCCTGCCAATGCAGGAGACCAAGAGATGTGGGTTCAATCCTTGGGTTGGGAATACCCCCTAGAGAAGGAAATTGCAGCACACTCCAGTATTCTTGCCTGAAAAATTCCATGGACAGAGGAGCCTGGTGGGCTACAGTCCATGGGGCCTCAAAGTCAGACATGACTGAGTGACTGAGCACACAAACATACAATAAAGTGCACATATTTTAAGCACACAGCCTGAAAAATACACACATTTGTAACCACTATTGTAATCAAGATACAGAACATTTCCATCACCCCAGAATTTCCCCTTGTGTCCCTTGCAATCATTCTTCAGTGCTACCCCAAACCCAGGCACCACTGTTCTGATTTTATCACTATACTTTAGGTTTTCCCATTCTAGAAGTTTAGATAAATGGAATCATACAACATGATTATATGATTTTGTGTTGTTTCTTTCTCTCAGCACAATGTCTGTGACACTCATCCACATTATTGAATATTGGTAGTTCATTCCTTTTTCTTCCTGAGTAGTACTTAATTGTATGGATATACTATAGCTTTTAAACGCATCTGCCTTTTGAGGGACATTTTGGTTATTTCCAGTATGGGATATTATGAATAAAGCTGATGTGAGTATGAGTCTTTGTAGGGACATACGTTTTCATTTTTCTTGGGTCAACACTAAGGGTGGAACCTTAGGGATATATGGTAAGTGAACTATTAAGAAGAGATGGCAAGAATACACAGAACTGTACAAAAAAGATCTTCACGACCCAGATAATCACGATGGTGTGATCACTGACCTAGAGCCAGACATCCTGGAATGTGAAGTCAAGTGGGCCTTAGAAAGCATCACTATGAACAAAGCTAGGGGAGGTGATGGAATTCCAGTTGAGCTATTTCAAATCCTGGAAGATGATGCTGTGAAAGTGCTGCACTCAATATGCCAGCAAATTTGGAAAACTCAGCAGTGGCCACAGGACTGGAAAAGGTCAGTTTTCATTCCAATCCCAAAGAAAGGCAATGCCAAAGAATGCTCAAACTACCACACGATTGCACTCATCTCACACGCTAGTAAAGTAATGCTCAAAATTCTGCAAGCCAGGCTTCAGCACTATGTGAACTGTGAACTTCCTGATGTTCAAGCTGGTTTTAGAAAAGGCAGAGGAACCAGAGATCAAATTGCCAACATCCGCTGGATCATGGAAAAAGCAAGAGAGTTCCAGAAAAGCATCTATTTCTGCTTTATTGACTATGCCAAAGCCTTTGACTGTGTGGATCACAATAAACTGTGGAAAATTCTGAAAGAGATGGGAATACCAGAACACCTGAGATGCCTCTTGAGAAATTTGTATGCAGGTCAGGAAGCAACAGTTAGAACTGGACATGGAACAACAGACTGGTTCCAAATAGGAAAAGGAGTACATCAAGGCTGTATATTGTCACCCTGTTTATTTAACTTATATGCAGAGTACATCATGAGAAACGCTGGACTGGAAGAAGCAAAAGCTGGAATCAAGATTGCTGGGAGAAATATCAATAATCTCAGATATGCAGATGACACCACCCTTATGGCAGAAAGTGAAGAGGAACTCAAAAGCCTCTTGATGAAGGTGCAAGTGGAGAGTGAAAAAGTTGGCTTAAAGCTCAGCATTCAGAAAACGAAGATCATGGCATCCGGTCCCACCACTTCATGGGAAATAGATGGGGAAACAGTGGAAACAGTGTCAGACTTTATTTTTCTGGGCTCCAAAATCACTACAGATGGTGACTGCAGCCATGAAATTAAAAGACGCTTACTCCTTGGAAGGAAAGTTATGACCAACCTAGATAGCATATTCAAAAGCAGAGACATTACTTTGCCAACAAAGGTTCATCTAGTCAAGGCTATGGTTTTTCCTGTGGTCATGTATGGATGTGAGAGTTGGACTGTGAAGAAGGCTGAGCACCGAAGAATTGATGCTTTTGAACTGTGGTGTTGGAGAAGACTCTTGAGAGTCCCTTGGACTGCAAGGAGATCCAACCAGTCCATTCTGAAGGAGATCAGCCCTGGGTGTTCTTTGGAAGGAATGATGCTAAAGCTGAAACTCCAGTACTTTGGCCACCTCATATGAAGAGTTGACTCATTGGAAAAGACGCTGATGCTGGGAGGGATTGGGGGCAGGAGGCAAAGGGGACGACAGAGGATGAGACGGCTGGATGGCATCACTGACTCGATGGACATGAGTCTCAGTGAACTCTGGGAGTTGGGGATGGACAGGGAGGCCTGGCCTGCTGCGATTCATGGAGTCGCAAAGAGTCAGACACGACTGAGCGACTGATCTGATCTGATCTGATAAGGAACTATCAAACTATTTTCCAGCAACTTTACCATTGTATTAATATATTCCCACTGGCAATGTAGGAGAGCTCCAGTGTTCTGCATCTTCAGTATGCTTGATATTATCAATTTTTAATTGTAGCCATGCTTGTGGATGCAAAGGAATTTTTCATTGTGGTTGGGTTTTGCATTCATAACTTCTTATCAACACTTTTTTTGGTCTCTTACCTTGCTGTCAACTAACAGATTTCACTCCACCTAGTTGTAGCATCTTTTCCAGTCTCTTCAAATTTGCTACTTATAATCTTCTATAGGCTTGTCACCTCATTAAAACTAATTAAAATCATGTACAAACAGAGTAAACAGGCAGTGTGTTTTTGAATGGTTTTCGCAATAAGTAAGATGCATATTCTCTGGTGGCATAGAAGTCATTTGTTTACTGCTTATTTCTGGCTGTGGTCTGGATAAGTGAAGCTGTCAGAGAACCGAGTTTTACATAGGTATGTTATTACAGTATAATACTATTTCTAGGGGAAAGGGATTTTGAAGCACAAATGGATAACCTCCCCACCATCACCAGCCAAAATTCTAGAATTTTCTTTATACTCTTTGTGTTCCCTCATGGGTTCAGTTCCTATGAGGATTCTGGCAGGGTCTTCAATCAGCTTCTTATGTCCTGATGGCAGCAGTGGGAGAGAATGTGCTCACATATTAATTGTTTCAAAGGGTCTGATGGGGAGCCCGTGAGAACTTAGGCTTCCAGAGAAGGAGAGCTGAGGGCAAAACCAACTCCTACGGATAGCAGAAACAACTCCAGTTTCCACGGGTAGTAGGAGTAGCTTAAAGTTCCTTCAGAGAGGCTGTTGGTGAGTATGGGACATTTTAAACTCAAGTGCTCATTAGACGGGGACTGCCTGTATATGAAAATACTTTGAACAAAACATAGTTTCTATTTTCCCAATGAAAGCAACACAGAACAATGGTTAGGTTGAAAGAGGATTCCTATTCACAGTGACCTTATTTGAGTCTCAATTAGAGGTAGGAGGGAAAACTATCCTCTGTGTAGTATAATGGTAAAGACAAAAATCAGTGGCTGCTCATACAAAGTCTAGAATTCTAGCTTGAGTTTTGCATTCATTAGGATGGTCTCCAGAGCCAAGTTGCAGAACATGAACAAAACAGCCTTCTCTCTTCAAATATTTCTTTACTGTTGCAAAAGGGAGGAGGCAACAGGAATGTTGGCCACAGCCAGACAATTTGCTCAAGGGGAAAAAAATCTAATTCTTTACACTTTATTAACTGATTACACCCTTGTTTCCTATGGTAAAATTACATGTTAAACAGCACCTGCAGATGACAGGGAACTCAGCTGGAAACAATTCGTTACTGCTGAGACATGAGGGATAAATTCATTATTGCCAGGGAGTCTCCAGATATTGCTATGAACACTTTTTCTCTAGTATCTCAACCCACAAAATTACTGGGTACCTTTTTATTTTTACCAATATTGACATAGAATAAATTTGATTCATTTTATACTTCATGGCAATGTAAGTGACTGTATTAGTAGTTTACTGATTCATAGGAAATTACTCATAAGCTTCTTGAGGTCAGAGACCTCATTTTGTCCATTTTGGTAACCTTATTGCCTAGCTCTGGACCTGGCACATAGTAGGCCCCTAATAAGTGTCTCTCTGTCAAAAGAATAATAGAACTATCAGTAATCCATTCTATAAAGCCAGCATTTTATTTGACATGAATCAGACCACATTTCTTAAGATAAACCATGGTGAGGTAGATTAAGGCCACATTATCCTACTGGCAGTTAGCAAATCAAATGGATCTTAAGAATGAGAGAGAAGAAACAAGGACACTCAACATTGATCACAGCATCCCATGGGAGCTGCCACCAGCAGCGTCAGAGTAGAGGTAGCAGCCATCAGTCCAAATGCCAAAGGAAATCAGCACCCTGGACATCTCTGATGTGAGTGCTGGGGACTATCCATGTTTTTTTTTTAATTTATTTATTTTAATTGGAGGCTAATTACTTTACAATATTGTACTGGTTTTGCCATACATCAACATGAATCCGCCACAGTTGTACACGTGTTCCCCATCCTGAACCCCCCTCCCACCTCCCTCCCCGTACCATCCCTCTTTTTAAAAAATATATCTGATGATGACTGAAATTATGTAGTAAATTAAACATGGAAATTAAGGAGAACCAAAATTTTTCACATAGAGCTAAAAGCAGTTACTGAATTCTGCTCTCTAGGCAGTTTGACTTAAAAATCACTGCCCCATAATGCAAGTGACTACAAAGTAGAAAGCAAAATAAAAAAGAATAGTATCTTTATTTGAGGAGATTACCATAGTGTGGCATTGACAAGAAATTATACTACAGACCAGTTCAATCTCTGCCTTTTCTTAGCTCCTATTTTGGGGCTCTAGAGATCATTTACGGAGAAGGCAATGGCACCCCACTCCAGTACTCCTGCCTGGAAAACCCCATGGACGGAGGAGCCTGGTAGGCTGCAGTCCATGGGGTCACGAAGGGTCAGACACCACTAAGCGACTTCACTTTCACTTTTCACTTTCATGCATTGGAGAAAGAAATGGTAACCCACTCCAGTGTTCTTTCCTGGAGAATCCCAGGGACGGGGGAGCCTGGTGGGCTGCCATCTATGGGGTCACTCAGAGTCGGACACAACTGAAGCGACTTAGCCACATACATGGATTCCACCTGACGTGAAGAGCCAAGTCATTGGAAAGACGTGATGCTGGGAAAGGTTGAAGGCAAAAGAAGAGGGTGACAGAGGGTGAGATGGTTGGATGGTATCACCAACTCAATGGACATGAGTTTGGGCAAACTCTGGGAGACAGTGAAGGACAGAGGAACCTGGTGGGCTGCCGTCTATGGGGTCGCACAGAGTAGGACATGACTGAAGTGACTTAGCAACAGCATGAGCAGCGGAGATCATTCAAGACATCAAATAATGCCAAATATTTTTAATATGAAAATTTCTTCTCTTCTATTGGTAGTATACTCCTCAAAGGTTACTTGTAGGTTTTGAACCTGTGTGATCTTGTCCTCTGGTTAAGGGTTGCTGCTGCTGCTGCTAAGTCGCTTCAGTCATGTCCGACTCTGTGTGACCCCAGAGACGGCAGCCCACCAGGCTCCCCTGTCCCTGGGATTCTCCAGGCAAGAACACTGGAGTGGGTTGCCATTTCCTTCTCCAATGCATGAAAGTGAAAAGTGAAAGGGAAGTCGCTCAGTCATGTCTGACTCTTAGTGACCCCATGGACTACAGCCTACCAGGCTCCTCCATTCATGGGATTTTCCAGGCAAGAGTACTGGAGCTGGTTAAGGGTAAATTTGTTTAAGATGCACATTACAGGGAAAGGTGAGTTATTTTAAACACACATCTACTAACACAAAGAGGGGAAATGGATTTCTCTTCTGATCATCTGTTTCCTAGGTTTGGCCCTATTCCTAACATCCAGAACAGAACTGAAGAATAATTATGGAATTGATTCTTATCAATAGACAATGCAAGTTGTCTGTAGCTTTTTATGACTTTGAAATTCATACCTGCCAAAGATGGCACATTTACCTTGCTGAACTATTTTACTGTTGGAGTTGTGTTTAATGTGAAATGGCAGGAGAGGTCCACCCCTACTGAGATTCTGGAAGTCAGCTGGTCTATGAGCATTAAAACAATGCTCACAGCTGACATGTGCAGAGAGGCAATGACAGAAGAATACCCAAGCATCTTCAGTATGGTGAGCTTTATGGCATAACCATAAGCAGAAGGGGAATAAGAAATACTCTAAAGGATGTAATGAAGCATAGTTTCAAATAACATGACATAGTTGTGGGCTGCTTGGGAAAAAAGCAACCATGACCAGCTTGGAATGCAATTGTACAGAATTTGGAAACTTTCTGAGCAAAGGCTCTTTTTTAGCTGACCACAAGTTGAACACAGAAATACAGACATTGACAGGCTCTACAAATAGCAGTTGCAGCCACAAATCAAAAAGCAGTGTGTATGTGTGTCATATAGAAAGAAAAGGCTTTTGGTTCAAGATTTAGTCTTTGATCCCTAGAAGTGTGGGTGAAGTTGGTAGTGACACCTTTCAATCAAAAGAAGGGCACCAAAATATGTCAGATGCCACTGCCTTCTCTTGGGAGAGTCTGCTTATATAATAAATAATTTCCCATACCCTAAAGTGAAAGACAGTTTGACACTTTGATAAGGAGAAAAACATATACTTCTTGTAATACCTGGAAATCACTTAAGGCTACCGTTTGTGAATAGAATCAGTTTATATATCAGAATATACCTGTAGAACTTATAAGTGCCAGGATAAAACCATCTCAGCCAATACTGAACTTGGTATTCAGAAAATATTAGCTTAAATACATTCTCTTAATTATGAATTCTTAAGTGGTTTTTGAAAATTTTATAATAATGTTGCAGTTTATATTTACAAAGCTGGACTAATGCAGGTTAGAGGGGCATTATGACTGAAAGGAGATTGCCTACGCAAGTTTAAACGAGGATTTTTTCCTTGTCCAAAATTTCACTATGAAATCCCTTTTGGTTCCCAGTGGAGACCGAAACCTCATAAACTACCTCTAAATCATGTTGTCTACAACACTCAAGATCAAGAAAGGTAAGAGTAAGGTAGCTAGTGAAAAGAGAGTTGCAACAGTCTAAATTTGAAGGGGAGGGGAATAGGACTTAGGTAAGAAGTAAATTATGAAACAGATTGCTATCGATTCTAAGGGGGCAAAACCATTCAAAACATGGAGGAAAAATTAGGCAGTGAGAAGGATTTTAAGAAAAGATGAGTCATGATAGTGAAAGTGTTAGTTGGTCAGTTGTGCAACCCCATGGACTGTAGCCCACCAGGCTCCTCTGTCCATGAGATTCTCCTGGCAAGAATACTGGAGTTAAGTTGCCATTCCCTTCATACCCATGGGGATCGGTGGATACCAAGGATATGAACATAGATATGTGGCCAGTGGGGCTTCCCTAGTGGCTCAGACAGTAAAGAATCCACCTGTAATGTGGGAGACCTGGGTTCAGTCCCTGGTTTGAGAAGATTCCCTGGAGGAGGGCATGGTGACCCACTCCAGGATTCTTGCCTAGAGAATCCCCATGGAGAGAGGAGCCTTGTGGGCTACAGTTCGTGAGGTTGCAAAGAGTTGGACACAACTGAGTGACTAAGCACACACCCACATGTGTGTGGACCATCAATCTAGGACTGGCTCACAGAAATGTGAGTATAGAAACTGAATCTCAAAAGGAAAGCTCAGGCAGGATAGGGTGTAAGTACTGCAAAATTGAATTCAATACAAGTATCTTAGGAGCAGGGAGGTAATCATGGTGATAAAATCAGCAGGGAATCAAACTGCAATAAACGCCTGGGAAGCACAAACCTGAGTATTGAGGGGAAAAGGAAAGGACTGAGACACAAATCCAGAACTTTAACACTTACACTACAATCATAAAGGGCAGAAAAGGATGGGTAATAAAGCTGCAAGTCCAGGAAGACTATTGCACTGTGAGATTAATCAAATATTGCAATTTTGTCCTTAGATAACTTGTCATTTTAGTGTCTCTTGTATCTAAGTGTGCCCAGGGCCTCACTTGAAGTAAATACAAAATAATTGGTCATGTGACATAACAGCAGACCAATACTGTTTCAGTAGCTATAGAACAGAGAAAAAACAATTTTTTAAAAACATGGCTGTTGATTAGGATTCACCATCAGGGTGTTTCTGTGGAAATCTTTTCTCAGAGAAAAATTCCTGACTCGTGCTCATGATCAGGACAGTGAGTAAAGGAAGTCTCATGCTGAGTATTTACACACGGGTGGGACTTACAGGCCTCATATTTGGGGTATCCAGCCACTTTTCTCAACCCCTATATACATTGTTTCAGAACATCAAAGATAAAAAAAAGATCCTGAAAACTCTCAGGGATGAAAAACATTAATAGTTAAAATAAGAAGAATTAGAATAGATTGGTTAACTCATCAGCAACATTAGGTGTTAGAGAAAACAATGGAGAAATGCCTTCTGAGTTCTTAGGAAAACTTATTTTGAACCTACTGTTTTATTTTTAGCCAACTATAAATTAAGTTTGATGGCGGAAAAAAAAAAATTCCAGATTGCAAAGATTCAAATTTCACCTCTCATCCCTATCTTAGGAAGTTCCTTAGGAATATACTCTGGCAAAATGATAAAGAAATACTAGTAAAGAAAGAGAGACATGGCGGATTCTGTAAAGAGTGAACATAAAACCAGAGACTAATAAAAATAAGTCCAAGGATGACAGCTACACAGCAGTCAGAAGGGAAGGAAGCAGGGTTCCAGGAGGGAAGACTCCTGAAAATAAGAGAAGGGTGCTCAAGATTCTACTCACCTTTAAGGAATTAGAGAAACTGTGGATACTGCAGATAACATGAGGAAAAAAACACAGGCAATTAGAAAATCCAGAAAAAAATATATATAGACTAAGAAATGTTAAATCTCTCATTGCCCTTGACAAAAGAGAGGAAATTTTTAAATAGCCACAAGAGTATAAACACTGAATACTGATTTTCGACTTTTACAAATAACCAATTACAAAAGCACAGGCTAACTTAATTATCAGATCAGATCAGATCAGTCACTCAGTCATGTCCGACTCTTTGCGACCCCATGAATCACAGCAGGCCAGGCCTCCCTGTCCATCACCAACTCCCGGAGTTCACTCAGACTCACGTCCATCGAGTCAGTGATGCCATCCAGCCATCTCATCCTCTGTCGTCCCCTTCTCCTCCTGCCCCCAATCCCTCCCAGCATCAGCGTCTTTTCCAATGAGTCAACTCTTTGCATGAGGTGGCCAAAGTACTGGAGTTTCAGCTTTAGCATCATTCCTTCCAAAGAAATCCCAGGGCTGATCTCCTTCAGAATGGACTGGTTAGATCTCCTTGCAGTCCAAGGGACTCTCAAGAGTCTTCTCCAACACCACAGTTCAAAAGCATCAATTCTTCGGCGCTCAGCCTTCTTCATAGTCCAACTCTCACATGCATACATGACCACAGGAAAAACCATAGCCTTGACTAGATGAACCTTTGTTGGCAAAGTAATGTCTCTGCTTTTGAATATGCTATCTAGGTTGGTCATAACTTTCCTTCCAAGGAGTAAGTGTCTTTTAATTTCATGGCTGCAGTCACCATCTGCAGTGATTTTGGAGCCCAGAAAAATAAAGTCTGACACTGTTTCCACTGTTTCCCCATCTATTTCCCATGAAGTGGTGGGACCGGATGCCATGATCTTCGTTTTTTGAATGCTGAGCTTTAAGCCAACTTTTTCACTCTCCACTTTCACTTTCATCAAGAGGCTTTTTAGTTCCTCTTCACTTTCTGCCATAAAGGTGGTGTCATCTGCATATCTGAGGTTCTTGATATTTCTCCCGGCAATCTTGATTCCAGTTTATGTTTCTTCCAGTCCAGCGTTTCTCATGATGTACTCTGCATATAAGTTAAATAAACAGGGCGACAGTATACAGCCTTGACGAACTCCTTTTCCTATTTGGAACCAGTCTGTTGTTCCACGTCCAGTTCTAACTGTTGCTTCCTGACCTGCATACAAATTTCTCAAGAGGCAGATCTTAATTATAGATAAAAAAACAAAACATAAATGTGATACCCAAATGACAAGAGTTAGTAGGTAGAAGAGAGGAGAGATAAAGGGAAGAACTAGTGGCTTCATCTTACAAGTAAGAGTTATGAGATACTGCCCAGTTTATGGAGGAAGAAATAAAGGTCTAAGTATACTTACCTAATAAACAGAGAGACTAAAAGGCATGATAACCACATAAGGATAAGAGGTAGAATAATTGAGGTAAATATCCATCACAGTAGAAAATTAATAAAGACTAAAAGATAAATCAAGTAATAGCAGTATCTATGGAAGCAAACACAGAAGAACTAAAGAAACAGTTAATAGAGTTAAAAGTAGTTAAAAGTAATAATCTCAGAGGATTAGAACTGGGAGTAGAGAGGGTTAGAACCATGAAATGTTGTTTACATTATAATCCTTTATGTACATAGTTCATATTTTTAAAAACCACATGCATGTACTACTTGGCTACTCTAAAACCAACCAGGAACTTTGAAACAGGAATCTTTTGCCCCTACTAAACTCAAACCAGCCTCCAAGAATCCTCACCTGAAAAAGAATGCTGGCACAGGGCCATCTAAGCATAGCTCCCGTCTCTCATTCCAACTGTCTCTTTTCTCCAATCCCTGCCCCAAAGCCAATGTCCTTTCTCTTAACACGAACTATGGATTAATTTACAACCAGCTTTATCCTCAACCATGAAGATTACTTATAATGGTTGAACATGGATACAATAATTGTACATATTTAAGGGTACAAGTTAAGTTTTGACATACATATGTACAACCGTGAAACCATCATCATAATCAAAAGAACAAAGATATCCATTTCCCTCCCAAATTTTCCTCATACTCCTTGGTATTCCTTTCCCACTAATCCACATGTCCAGTGCCCTCTGCATTCCCAAGCAACCACTGATCTGCTTCCTGTCATTACTGACTAGTTTCATCTTCTAGAATTTCATATAAATACAATTATACAATGTATAATTAAACATTGTATAAAAACACAATTATATATAAAAATACAATACAATTATCCTTTGGGGGGGTCTGATTTCTTTCACTCAGCTTAATTATTTTGAGATGCATCCATGTTGTAACATATATCAGCAGGTCATTCCTTTTTGTTGATAAGTAGCATTCCATTGTTAGGCATGTAACAGAATTTGTTTATCCATTCACCTGTTCATGGACAAAATGGGCCGTTTCCAGTTTTTAGTTTAGGTGTGTACTACTCTCTCAGTGTGGTTTTATTTATTTATTTTTTGTGTAGCAGAGTTTTATTAAAGTGAAAAAGGGACAGAGAAAGCTTCTGAAATAGACATCAGAAGGGGGGTGAAGAATGTCCCCACTCAGGGTGGTTTTAATTTGCTTATCCCTAATGACTAATGATGTTGGGCATGTTTTCATATATCTTCTTTGAAGTATCTCTTTATATATTTCACCCATTAAAAAAAAACTGAGTTGTTGTTCTTCGCCTGATAGCTCTACAATTTACATTTAAGTCTATGATTTATTTTGAGTTATTTTTTATAAAATGTGAGCTATTGATCAAAGTTTTTACAAAAATAATGATGTCCAAATGTTCCAACATGGTTATTATTAGATAGACTATGCTTTCTCCATTGAATTGCTTTACAACTTTCTTTTTTTAAAATATAAATTTATTTATTTTAATTGGAGGCTAATTAGTTTACAATATTGTATTGGTTTTTCCATACATCAACATGAATCTGCCACGGGTATACATGTGTTCCCCATCCTGAACCCCCCTCCCATCTCCGTTCCCATCCCATCCCTCTGGGTCATCCCAGTGCGCCAGCCCCAAGCATCCTGTATCATGCATCAAACCTGGACTGGCAATCCATTTCACATATGATATTATACATGTTTCAATGCCATTCTCCCAAATCATCCCACCCTCGGCCTCTCCCACAGAGTCCAAAAGACTGTTCTATACATCTGTGTCTCTTTTGCTGTCTCACATACAGGATTATCGTTACCATCTTTCTAAATTCCATATATATGCATTAGTATACTCTATTGGTGTTTTTTCTGGCTTACTTCACTCTGTACAATAGGCTCCAGTTTTATCCACCTCATTAGAACAGATTCAAATGAATTTTTTCTTAAAGATCAATTGACCATATATGTTTGGGACTACTTCTGGATTCACTGTTCTGCTCGTTGATCTGTCATCTGCTGCTGCTGCTGCTGTGAAGTCACTTCAGTCGTGTCTGACTCTGTGCGACCCCATAGACGGCAGCCCACCAGGCTCCCCCATCCCTGGGATTCTCCAGGCAAGAACCCTGGAGTGGGTTGCCATTTCCTTCTCCAATGCATGAAAGTGAAAAGTTAAAGTGAAGTCGCTCAGTCGTGTCCAACTCTTTGCGACCCCATGGACTGCAGCCTACCAGGCTCCTCCATCCATGGGATTCTCCAGGCAAGAGTACTGGAGTGGGGTGTCATCGCCTTCTCTGGATCTACCATCTATTGTCATATTAAAAACACTGTATCTTGATTACTGTTGCTTTTTTATGAACTTTGAGATCAGGTAGTTCTCCAATTTTTTTCAAAGTTGTTTTATTTCAAAGTACTTTGTCTTTCCAGATAAATTTTAGAATTGATTTGTCAATTTCTACAAAAAGAGTTAGGATAGATGAAGTTGGGGAAAAGTGACATCTTAACATTATTTCACATATTCGAATGTATTATGAAATATATATTTTTAAATGTCAATATTTCTGATTGTTTAATTGCTGCTATATATGAATATAATTTATTTTTAAATAGAGAGTTTGTGTCCTGTGAACTTACCAGTTTTTACTGGTTGTTTTGTAGATTTTGTATGATTTCTACAAAGATGATCACATTGTCTGCATATAAAGACAGTAGAGTTTTCTTTCAAAACTGATTGTTGCTGTTCAGTTGCTCAGTCATGTCCGACTTTTTGTGACCCCATGAACTGTAGCACGCCAGGTTTGCCTGTCATTCATTATCTCCAATAGCTTGCTCAAACTCATGTCCATTCAGTCGGTGATGCCATCCAACCATCTTGTCCTCTGTTGTCCACTTCTCCTCCTTGCTTTCAATCTTTCCCAGATCAGTCTTTTCTAATGAGTCGGTTCTTTGCATTAGGTGATCAAAGTATTGGAGCTTCAGCTTCATCATCAGTCTTTCCGATGAATATTCAGGACTGATTTCCTTTAGTATTGACGCCACTATTGCCATTACACCTACCATAGTTTGGTCTCAGTCCAAACTACAGGGAGGGAACACAGCCCTACCCATCATTAGAAAATTGGTCAAAACTGGTAACTTGTAATTTTTATTTTCTTTCCTTATGGCACTAGTTAGAACCTTCCTCACAAAGCTGACAAGAAATGATGTCAGTAGACATTCTTACCTTGTTCTTCATCTTAGAAGGAAAACATTCAGCATTCATCATAAAGTACAATGTTAGCTATGGGGTTTTTGAAGAAGTTCCCCTCTATTCCTAGTTTTTTGAGAAATTTTATCATGGGTTTGTATTGGATTTTGTTAACCACTTTGTCTGCATTGATTGATATGAACATCTGATTTTCTTTCCTGAGTCTTTTAATAGGGTTAATCACATAGATTATTTCCCCACTTAAAAAAAGGTAAAAGTGTAACTGACACACAAATTAAAAACAACCCAGTGGAAATCTATTTCTATATTCAGAGGCCTTGACTAAAATATTAGGAGAAGAACTCAAAATCTTGTTCAGGTGGGCAGACTTTCATGAATGGACATTTTCCTGTCTGTCCTATCATCCATCCATCCATCCTTCCACTCACTCATGCATCTATCCATTCACTGTTTGCTAGGCACTTGCTCTAGTCAAATAGTGTGCAAGGCACTGAGGATATAAAGAATTTTGTAGACCTTGTTATTCTGAGTTTTACAATCTGTCTAGTGAGGAGATAAACAACTAATTCCATTGATGTGATGAATGCCATAGTAAGGTCTTGGAGGAAAGTCAATGAAATCATAGAGGAGGAAGTTATCTGCTTGGGGTGGATGCCTTTTGAGTGGGCATTTGAAAAGTAAGCAGAAGATTTCTAGACAGATGAGAAGGGCATTTCCAGAGAAGTGGCTATAACTTGGGGCAGTGCTTTAGAAAATTTCCCATACTTCCAATTTCCAATGCCTTCTCCACTCATTTTCGAGAAATTCTGCACTCTATTACTACACACACATACACACACACACACACACACACACACACACACACACACACACACACATATATATATATATAGGCTTCTCAGGCAGCACTAGTGGTAAAGAATCCTCCTGCCAACGCAGCAGACATAAGAGATGTGGGTTTGATCCCTGGGTCGGGAAGATCCCCTGGAAGAGGGCATGGCAACTCACTCCAGTATTTTTGCCTGGAGAATCCCATGGACAGAGGAGCCTGGCAGGCTACAGTCCATGGGGTCACAAATAGTCAGGCATGACTGAATCAACTTAGCACATACACACACACACACTTTGTTAAATATAATGAAGTGCTTTTCTATAATCCAGAATAGAATCTAAGCTCTAGGAAGAAACATGTTGGACCCTGGCAGACCACTGCCAGTTTGTGAGGCACAGCTTTGTGTGAAGGAGTAGACGGTCACTGGTAAACAATGAGAAACTAGAAGCAGCTTCTTGGGGGTAGTTGTCTAACCTCAGAATCATGTCAATCAAGCATTAGGCATGCAATTAGAAATATTCCAGCTTCAAAGCTTGTATGTTTGCCTAAGGACCTAAATTACCATTTGCTCACTCTCTGATTACCCCAGCTCCATGATGAGCCAAGTTCTACCCAGCATTGCCAAAAAACAGCAAGAATTCTTTTAATCGCTTTAAACAAGTTTTCATTGGCAAATCAAGTCAGCCGTACAGTATCTTGCCGGGGTCTTCAGTTAACATTGAACTGGGACAGTGCAGAGCCCAGTTCTAAGAAATAAATAATGTTATGAATTATGTTAGTACTGAGATTCCCAAGTGTGAGCACTTGCCAGTCACAATTTCTGACCTGTGCTAATAGTTATCTGTTGAGATAGTAATCAGAGATCTCATCTTTTATCAGTTGACATCTAGTTGTGTCAAAAGTGTTGCCATATCTGCTAGAGAGTTGATTAGAAATGTTTTGCATTACTTCTTGCCCATAAAGGTCAAATTCTGTTAAAATACACACCTTTAATATAAAATGGAAGGTTTTGTAGAATTAAGAAACTTCTACATGTAAGTTGGTGGCACATTTATTTCCAGCAGCATTCAGTATCACAGAGTGCAAGGTATTCAAAGGATTTGAGTCACCAAGGAGTTTCTTTTTTGTAAAGAATATTATGCTACCAAAATTTTTCTGAGTTCCCACTGCAGTGTTTTTCAACTATTTAAAAATTTAATCTATGCCTGCTTTAGTAAGTATTTAACTCTTTATGTCATTCCTGTTTCTGACGGCAACCTGTTTCCCAAGGAAGCATCCCTGATTTATAATTATCTGCTGCATATCTACACCAGCTAAATACTTAATCAAACTACTTTTAACAGTTTGCATTATGAGAACAGTAGATATTTATTTTTATGCTTTTTTGTAAACAAAAATAAGCATTCTCTTCATTCCAAAAATCATTGCCTCCTTGTTTACATGGGTTTCATTCACACTTATCACCACCTTTTACTTCAACTACTCCCCAAAGATTTAGCAGTTATCTGAAGAAATTTGTTCAAATGGCTCTAAATTTACTCACCAAGTGCAACACAAAAAATGTCTACACTTCCAAAAAACCCCAATCATTCATTTAATAAACACTTATTGCTAAAATACTGTAGAATGCAATATTATGCAATGTAATAGGGATACAAATAAAGTGAGATGTGGCCTTTGCCCTCTACATAGTCACTATTTAGCATGATGGATCTTAACCAGGGCCAAGTATCAGAATTACATGGAGAGTCTTTGCAAAATTGACACAGACACTGCTGAGATCACCACTTGAGGAAGTAAAGTTTGAAGCAGTTTCTAAAGCTTTAGTAGCTTGATAAATAGAGATAGAACTTAAGGGACATCAGAGGTAGAGGTAATACCATGTACAAACGTATTAAAGCATGCTACTTAGCTCTAAATTTTCTTATCTATAAAATGGTAATTATAATCACCTTATAGTGTTATAGGGATGAAATGAGAACATGTATGAAAGTGCCTGGTGTTTTGTAGATGTCCAATAAAAGTTGTGTTCTTTGTCCTAACATTCAAGGCAAAATTGTTAAGAAATATATTTTGTCCACCTAGTGTGACCCTGAAGAAATGAAACATAGAATGGATAAGATGTAATCAGTATCAAAGGGGAAAAGACAAGTTTGTGGCTTGGAAGAGATAGCAGTGCTGGGCATACACGAAAGGGAGGACCTAAGTTAGGGTTACAAGGCAATCAAAATCAGATTTTGAAGAGTTTTAGAAGAAATTGTATATCTGCAAGTTATATGGTGATGGGAAAAGGAACTAAAAGTCACTCTGGTTATCTGATCCTAAAGTGAGAAGAAATCATGCTGCATGTACATTCTGAGTACATTTTAGTCTTTCTTGCTATTATTTCCATTTTCAGGAGGCGAGGATGAAAAATAGGATGTTTTGTGTGTGTGTGTGTGGTGATAGTAGGGAGGGAGAGGAGAATAAAAAGAAGCTCTGGATATATCCAGAAAAACAGCCATCTTACTTACCAATAAAAAAAACTCCCTCTACTTTCTGCACAATGATCTCATTGAATTGATTCTCTATGACCAGTGACTTAACATTCACTTTAGCAGGTACCTCCTTTGCCTATGTTGTAGCTAATTAATACAGAAGTACAAAATCTACACATTTATAAAATGGTAGTAGTTTGAATTTTAGACACTTCTTCCCAATATAAATGGAGCCTAACATTTTATAAGCATTTGTTCCCTTAATTCCAATAAAGGGAAAATTGGTTAGTAAAACAAAAACTATTGTTTAAAACATTCATAGATTGTAACAAAAAGTGAGTAAGATTGTCACTAGTGAAATGCAAATTAAATCAACAATAAGGAACCACTACACATTCATTAGAAAGGATAAAATTTTAACAAAAACTGACAATACCAATTGCTGGCCAGGATGCAAAGCAATATGACCTCGCATTTATTGCCAGTGAGAATGCAAAATTGTACAGCCATTTTAGAAGACAGTTTATAAGTTTCTTACAAAGCTCAACATACAATGCAGCAATTACACTACTAAATATTTACCCAATTAATCTGAAACTTATTTACACACAAAAAGAAGCAGGCAAATATTTATAGAAATTTTGTTCATAATCACAAAATGCTAGAAACAATCAAGATTCTCTTCAACAGATACATGGATAAATAAATTTTATACATATATACAGTGAAATGATCAGTAATAAAAAAGGAATAAGCTATTAGGCCACACAAAGATGTGGATGAATCTAAAATATATACTGCTAAGTGAAAGAAACCAGTGGGAAAGGCAACATACTGCAAGACAAAACTATAGAAATGGTAGGTAAACAGATGATTGGTGGTTGCCAGAGGTTTGAGGAGGAGGCAAGGCTGAGTACATGGAGCCTTTTTAAAAGGGTGGTGAGACTAATTTTTATGACATTGCAATGGTAGATACATAAAACTATGCATTTTTCAAAACCCATAGAACCTTATATCACAAAGAGTGAATATTATGTATGCAAAGTTTAAAAAGTCACTTAAGAAGTCATCAAGAAATTGATCACAGGATGGGATGCAGAATATAACAGAAATACTAATTATATTACATATGTATGAAATAACCTCACTGAAGCGGGTGGGGAGAAAAAGACCTGACCTAAGTTACTTTGTTCAGTAGAATTTGTCAGCCTAAAGACAAAATATACTATAGATAAGTATGTATTCTATTTGATAAAGTCGCCCCTGTGGAGGTGTGAATTAACAATTCAGAAAACACTGTTAGGTTTTAAATTTGGATGATGAAGTGGATGGTGGGTAGGAGTGGGAGGCTATAGGCAAGCAGGAGAGAAGGCTAGAATGATCCATGTGGTAATGGATTAGAGTTGGAGACATCAGTATGAACTTCTGTTTAGCTTCATATAGACAAAAATGGTTACATATAAAAATATATATAGATATGCATGCAAATATTGGCTAGGATATATACATGTTTTTTCCCTCTGTCAGCTGAGAAGCCTTAGAAGTAATGATGCCTCAGTAGGATCAAGCACTCAGGTCAAGGTTTTTAATAATATTTTCCAGTAAGAAGAACCAGGGATCCTTGGAGAATTGGTTCATGATAGGACTGTTAGCCGATAGCATGTTGTAGTGCCATAAAGAAGTATTTAGTAAAAGTCCACATGGATGGTGGTATGTCAGATGACACAGGGGCCAAATGAAAGAGCTCCCAATAGCCAAAGCTTGAACAATTAGAGCACTAAAATAAAGTAGTATTAGATTATAATCCAAAGTATTAAACACATATCCTTTTGTATATATTTATTAACAAACAATTAAGCAAACAAATAGCCAGGTGACAAATCGATGATATAGAAGAATCCCAAACAATTTCTGTAGCTATTTCACCCTCAAGAAGGTGTAGCATAACTCTCCACTCCTTAAACTGCACTGCATACCATAACTTTCAAAGTGTACAGCATGACAAGGGGGAAATTAATAATTTTACACTGGAGAAACCCAATGAACACTAGCTCAGCTAGGTGATCAAGATTAACATCAACAGTGGTAAATAAAAATAACAGTATCTACCTTTCAAATGATGAGTTGAGAATGGCATTTTATCTCTGTGGTCTTCTTCCCTCAAAACTTATAACCCCAATCTAATGAGAAAAACATTATACAAATTCCAATTGCGGGAGATTCTACAAAATAGCTGACCAGTACCCCTCAAAACTGTTAAGGTCATTGAAAACAAGGAAAGTCTGAGAAATTGCCATTGTCAAGAGAAGACTCACAGTGGACTTCCTGTATGGGACCTTGTAAGAGAAAAGGGACATTAGATAGAAACTAAGGAAATGTGAATAAACTATGAGTTTCAGTTAATAATAATATATTGATATTAGTTCCTTTGACGTGGCAAATGTACCACTCTAATGTAATAGGGGCTACTGGCATAGAGTGTATAGGAACTCTACTATCTTTGAGCCTTTCTGTAAGTCAAAAGCTATTTTAAAGTAAAAAGTTTATTTTCAAAACTTTATGTTTTAAATATTGCATTAAGATCTTATTTGTCTAGGGAAAAGTGGACAAATATAGAACCTAAAATAAAACCAGAAAAACTTGTCAAAGGAGTGGTGAAGGAAAAGAAAAAGATATTTCCAGAGTGGGATCACTCTATGAAGATTCCCAGCACAAAGGAAAAGGAGAAAAGTATGCATACAAAAAAGGCTGCTTTCACTGCAGTGACATGCAAAATCTATCTGGCAGGGTTAAATAGCAGTGCTCTGGAATGTCATGATAGCACAATAGGAATTAGCCAAATAACTTAGCCTGCAGTTACCCACAGACTAATTGGTTTTCTGAAGAACCACATTCCAAAGTTTACACAAATCATGAGGCCTACAAAGATTTATTTTTAATATCTTTTTTTTCTTTCAGATAATGCTAAAATTGAATTTTTTTAGACATGAAATACAATTTGAAACTTCGTTATTGGATATGTCAAATGTAAAAACTGACTTCTGATTTTTTTACAATCCCAAGCAGAATCCAAGATTTTCTCACCTGCATATTTGATCTTTATAAGCAAATTCATAGCGTGTCCAAAATGAAGGGCTCATCTATGGCCACTATTAGAACTTTGAAAGAAACACCAGTACCAATAATGACAAAATTGTGTAGACCCATGTACTAGACTGGACTTGAAGTAGCCATAATATAAGATAAAAGTCAAGGCCACTAGAGAGAGCAGGGGGAGGCAAGAGCTCATTGGCGACAAACGATTATTTCACATCACATGTACTTGTTAATCTGCACGAGACTAGGGTTGTGTCTATATCTCCTTGAGAAACAAGTTGGCAGTCTTATGGTTCTGAGTTTCCCTGACATATTTATTCTGTTTTTCCTTTGGGTAATTATAGCTTATTAGCCCTAGTTATATTCTCATGTTGCATAGTAAATTATTCTCCTCTCTCCTTGGTGTTTACACCCTTCAGACAGTGTGTCCCCACCCCCTTCCCCTTTAGTCATCACTTACCTAAATTGAATAGACAAAATTCTTTTAATCTTTGCTCATAAATCAATCCCTCTGGCCCCTTAATCATTTTTTGTTACTCTTCTCTGAACTCTCTCCAATTAATCTATATCTTTCCAGTTAATGAGTTCTGAGAAGCTGAATAGTCCAGGTGTGATCCTAGTTATGTTTGGTGTCTATGTATTTGCAAATGCACCCAAGGGTCTTTTGTAATAGGGACAGAAAATGTAATAAATTAACAGTGGCTTTTCTGCCTATTTTATAGTACTCAAAATGCTTAATTATCCTTCAGCTATGGGTTTTCATCACTGGCCATTTCTCAAGTTCAACTTCTGTTAGATTTCAAAATCTATTATCGTCCTGCTGTTAACCAGTCACAAATACTTCAAGGATCTGTCAAAAATGAATCTACTGAGATTCAATCCAACCAGTTGTTTTCAAAAGAACTTTATGTTTAATTCTTCCAGATATTTTTTTTCAAGCCAGTCTATGTATACAGACACCACCAAAGTTGACTGCCTTCTTTGGAGAAACTAAGATGAAGTTTAGAAATGGTTTTGAAAAAACTGAAAGGAAATTAACTCACTTGACTGCTAAAGGATTCAAGGTTCTTTTTGTAGGAAAAAGGTAATACACTTTTAGAGAACTGTCACTTCATGGTAAAGGCAGACTATTTCAGAATAATGATTTCTTTCCAAAGACTTCAACTTCCCTTTCACTTTCAATAGGTATTCAGCTCCCTTTAGGAGAAGTGATGGGTTAGTCTACTCTTAATTTCAGGAAATACGTCAGTTTGGGGATAATTCATCCCCATGAATACTTATCATCATTAATTCTCTTCCATTTCCTTCCTGCTGACATTTCTTTGCCTTTTTTAGTGTACTCACACCCACAAGAAGGTATATGGTTAGATAACAGATGGTTACTAAGCATCTACATTGTGCAAAAATTGTACCAGAGGTTACAGAAAAGAACATACATGAGAAGAGAACCTCAAAGTACATTTCATATTTTCATAGGAGGGTTTTGAGGGTAGTAAAACATAAAGCATATAAAAACCTGACAAGGACTTAAAACATATTGCATTAAAAAACGCTATTATTAAAAAATAGAAAACTTAAGTGGTAGGGGAATTTGGAGTAAAGGAATCATTAGCATAAAATAGAGCTAATCTGGGATGACTTGATGGAGAAAATGAAAGGTGAAATTAGTCAATTTTCCTCTTCTGGCATGTAGTTTCTGATGAGAAAATGTGCTCAAACAATAGCTAAAGAAAGGTTTAAGGATTATCTGTGGATTATATTTATCCGTGATACCTTTGCCTATTAGCACAAATGCTAGGGACTGGGCTTTATAAGCTTACTGTTATTCTGAAATATTCTTGTAGTTTTGAGTTCAAACACCTTAATCTATATGACATCAAATATACAAATGGAAATATAGCCCAGTGGGGAGAAGGCAACAACATTTCTGTAAGTAGAAATCATATCTTGATTCATTTACAAGAGTTCTTTGAGGAGATAAATAAGGATGTGGTGTTGGGGCCAGTGTGAGGAAAGCAGGAGAGACTCCATCTTGAAGCCTGTCATCTATCTTAAAGACTGGATGTGAACTGGCCTGAACCCTGCCCCAGAGTAAGGAAACTTGCTAGTGAAAACTAGGTCTCCTGGAGACTTCCCTCCCTACAGATGACGAATGGAGACTTTAGTTGAAGTCAGGCTGCCCCTGTTAGATTAACCATGGAGATATCCCCCCCAGAGGTAAAATCATTGTATCTGCACCCCCTCCCCCACCCCCACCCCCCGCCTTTAACCATGTTTGTTCTTCTAGCACCTACTTGTTGTAAAACTCAATCATATACAACAAAGAGGTTGCTAACATGAAACCAGTCATGTAGTGGGGGGAATAAAACGGGGCCTCTCAGAAACATCAGGGTCCTTGTTGGGAACTAATTCCCCTTGGACCCACTGGCATAATAAACTGTACTCCATTGTCTGGAGTGTCTTCTGAGGTTTGTTTTGCAACTCCGGATTCCATAACAGTGGCAACTGGGAAACCACTGGATGCCATTTATTTGGGTTTTCAATACTTTTTTTTTTAAGATTACACACTAAAGAATGCTTAAAAATAAAAATGGAGTCCATATAGAAGTTGGGGGAAGACAATTTTAAGGATAGTAAACAAAGGGGACTGCAAAAAATGTAAATAATGAGCACTGATTGACACCGACAAACATGATTTATTGCATTCCTATCATGCACTAGGCACCATTCTAGATATTTTTGCAAAGTGTTTCTTAAAATTTTTCTATGCAAGTAGCCTTAAGAACAGAAGAGATTAATATTACTAATGCTTATGATTCTTTTGGTTTATCTTATAAATTAAAATAAACATTGCATTCTACTTCATAATAAATATTTTACCATAAAAATGATGCTTTAAACTATTTACTATTAATTAAAACAGTCACAGAAGGAAAATGCTACATGTTTATCCTATAACCTTTCTGTAATCCCAGCCTTGTATGTCTGATCTCCTTTAATTCTCATATTAGCACTCTGAAGTAGTTATTATTCCCATTTTGTAGATGCGGAACTTGGTGCTCAGAAAGATTATCAAACTCAGTTGTGACTGCCTTCAAAGTCGATCATGTATCACTTGAGACAGAAGAATTAACTAATTAGAAAAGATGTTGAAAACTGTTAATACATTGCCCATGAACTTCATTTTACTCACAGGAAACCTGAGGCCAAAAGAGGATATATGACAAGGAAGCCACACTAGTTAAAACAGATCAGAATATTCACTTTATCTACCCTCTCCCATACCAGACAGGTAAGGTGCTACTATTATGAGCTCCCATAGCACCCATCACATCCGCATTTTTCTTTCGATTATTGCTTATTTAGTTGTCTGACTCCTCTACTAGACTTTAAAAGCCCTAGGAGGGCAAAGACTATGTTGGTTTTGTTCATTATCATATCTCCAGCACTTAGCAAAGTAACAACTGCAGAGTAAGCACTCAGAACATGGTTTTTACATGTACGTACATCTGCTGTAATACTTTTTAAATTCATTATACCAGGCAGTCTATTTTAACATTTTGCTAGTGATCTGAAAGACTGTGAGTTTAAGACTGTTAGATGACACAAGTTCTCTCCATATAAGATGCTTCAACAACAAGGAAATATTACAACAATAAAGATCTAATAAGACTCATTAGAGAGTTGAAGAGGTAAAATTTCCTATTAGAGTGAGTAGGGTAACATATCTAGGAGGAAGAATAACTTAACTCATGTAAGATGACAGTCTCTGAGCTTCTACTTTTAACACAGAAATGATATTTAAGAACCCTGTAAACTATTCCATGAAGACATTGTTAGGACACCATTTAGAAAGGACACTAGAAAGAAAGGCAAAAGTAACTTTCTTTCTCTAATGCAATGAAACCTACTGGGGGAATATGGCAGGAACCTAAAGGAGATCAGTAGGAAGTTGGAAAATGTTTAATGGACAACTACAGGAAAAAATTAATGAAGGTGATGGGAATATTAGGTATTACATGAGAAGAGACAAGATAGGATTCACCCATCTGGGAGGAACAGTATTCAGACAGACAGACAGTCACCACGTCCAACTCATTGTGATGCCATGGACTGTAGCCCACCAGGCTCCTCTGTCCATGGGATTTCCCAGGCAAGAATATTGGAGCAGGATTGCCATTTCCTTCTCCAGGGAATCTTCCCAACTCAGGGATCGAACCTGGGTCTCTTGCATTGGTAGGCATATACTTTACCACTTGCGCCACTAGGAAAGCCCAGAATAGTATTACTGATGTTCAAAAGTAACATATAGAGATGTTCTGGATTTGGATCAAAAAAATGTATAGTTAAAAAAAAATGTATATTTAATCTGTAGCTCTATTACTTTCTAGCCAGGTAATGTTGGGAAGGTCAATTTTCCTTTCTGAATCTCAGTCTCCTCTTCTAAAATGTCTGAGTAGATGTACTGCAGGATGGTTCCACTTCTGGTAATAACCAAGTAAGCTCCTGTCAAACCAATCATTATGCAGATAACAAGTGTAAACTCTGGGTAAAATAGAAAAACAAAATTACCTGAAGGACCTGGGGAGTAAAACAAAAGCAGGTAGATGATAGTAGTCAACAGAATTGATATTTTAAGAAAAGAGAAATGGAGTGAGTTTCCCACTGTGAAAAATGGGTTTTAGCACCTCATGGGGTAGCTACAACTCGTACTAATCTGTGGTCTCATTTCCTTGAAGAACTAGAGGACTAAGTTCAACGGCAATCACAGCCATTGGGAAGTGAGAGGAAATCCTGCAAAGGAGAGAGACAGAGGGGTATCTCAAATTCTGCCTGTAATTTCTGTCTGAATCTCTTGCAGACCCCTGAATTGTATACATACAGAGTAGACTACAAGCAGCCCAGCTAAACCTAAAAGTAAGGAACTTTTTGATTTGAGCTATATCCAGTTGCAGAGGAGGTAGGGTTTACAGTGTGAATTCAGCCAAATTAAATGCTTACTTCAAAAAAAATACTCTTTAAAGGAATATAACAAAGCCTCTATAATATATTCTTCTCTAATATTCAGGATAAATTCCAAAATTATTTAACCTATTAAAAAAAAACTAGAAAATGCAATTCATACTCAAGAGAAAAAAAAATCAACAGAGAGCAATTCTGAAATTTTTAAAGCAGCTATCTTAACTATGCTCTGGGATATAAAGGAAAATATACCTGTCATAAATGAAAAGATAGAAAATCTCAACAAAGAAACAGTAACTTATATAAAAAACAATCAAATGAAAATTTCAAAACAGAAAAATCCAATACCTGAAAAGGAAAAATTTACTCTATCATTTAACAGCAGCAGTCCATGAAATGACAATAATGAATTTGATGGATAGACTCATAGAAATTGTCCAGTCTTAACACTATAGAGAAAAAAGAACGGAATAAAATAAGCAGAGCTTCAAACACCCATGAGATGAAGCAGAGCCTCAGAGACCTGTGAGATACCAGATGGTCTCTGTGTGTGTGTACTAAGTCGCATCAGTTGTGTCTGACACTTTGCAATCCCATGGACTGTAGCCAGCCTCCTCTGTCCATGGGATTCTCCAGGCAAGACTACAGGAGTGGGTTGCCACGCCCTCCTCCAGGGGATCTTCCCGACCCAGGATTGAACCCGTGTCTCTCATGTCTCCTACATTAGTTCCACTTAGGAAGCCCCATCTACTACATAAGCACTTTCAAAAAGGAACCAAGATAGTTGGTATGTAACTGCCTCTCACATAGGCAATACTTAGCAGATAGCTCAATACTGTTGAAGTATCTATGAGAGATATGCATCAATAACTAAACATTTGTGCCAAAGAAGATACATCCAACTTTACCCTTGTGAATTAATCATTACTATACTAAAAATGATTTACATTGACAATAGAAATGTGTTTTAAAAAGGTTTAAGAGAAGTTATACACATGTACAGATAAGAGGTAAATCCGTAGTACCTTAATAGGGGATTCTATAAGGCTTGTACTATATCCTTAATCTTTTAAGGTAATATTCTAAATTACAAAACAGTGCTTGATACATCTCTAAAACAAAATACTTCACTGTGTCAATGGTGGAGATACTTCTACAAAATAATTATGAACTTATTCCTTTAAAAATTAGTTGTGAATTCTAAAAGACATATGCAGCCCAGTATTCACTGCAGCACTATTTACAATAGACAGGACATGGAAGCAACCTAGATGTCCATTGACAGATGAATGGATAAATAAGTTGTGGTACATATATAGAATGGAATAGTATTCAGTCATAAAAGGGAACAAATCTGAGTCAGTTGTAGTGAGGTGGATGAGCCTGTTATACAGAGTGAAGTAAGTCCGAGAGACAAAAATAAATATCATATATTGACACATACATATGGAATTTAAAGAATAGTACAGATGAACCTATTTACAGAGAAGAAATGGAAACACAGACATAGAGAATGGTCTGGTGGACACAGTGGGGGAAGGAGAGGGTTGACAAGTTGATAAAGTACAACTGACATATATATACAGTATCATGTGTAAAATAAATAACCAGAGAGAAGCTGCTGTATAACACAGGGAGCCCAGCCTGGCGCTCTGGATGGAATGGGAGTGGGGAGGGAAGGCTCAAGAGGGAGGGGATATATATATATATATATATATATATATCCCCTCCCTATGACTATGACTGATTCATGTTGAATGTATGGCAGAAACCACCAAAACGTTGTAAAGCAATTATCTTCCAATTAAAAAAAATGTAGTTGTGAGCATTTTTTTTCTCAAACACATACATACTAAAGAAAAGAGTAAGCACATTTATTATTTGTTCTGATGGCACAATCTGTTGTAAAATATGCAGGGTTCTGATCATTACCACTATGAGTGTGTTATTAGTTTAGTATATCTTTAAATGGGTATATAGGGAGGAAAGATTTGAGAAGAGGGAAAATATACAGGGAAAAATGTTTTATAGTGATCTGTAACATGGCTTTTGGAATTACTGAGTTTCCCCTTATAAATTACGATAGAAGCAGTTGTTTACAAAGAAAAGTGTTAATACAGGTACTATCATAGGACCTCGGAGTTAGAAAGGACTCTAGAACTCATCTTGTCTAAATTTTCTTCTAATGACAGAACAATCTTAACAGTCCAAAAGACAGCCATCTAGTTTCTGCTTCAATTACTCTATTGATAGAGAAGGAGCTCACTACCTTACTATACAGACCACTGCAATGTTAAACAGCTAAAACTGTTAGAAAGTTTGTCTTAAGCTAAAATATTCCTTCCTATACATTGTCCATTAGATCTCATTTCTTCCCTCATTGTTCTGATTTCTCCTACATATGACAGTTTTTCAAATATTTCAAGACCACTACCACTTCCCTGGTGGCTCAGATGGTAAAGCGTCTGCCTACAATGCAGGAGACCCGGGTTCAATCCCTGAGTCGGGAGGATCTCCTGGAGAAGGAAATGGTAACCCACTCCAGTATTCTTGCCTGGAAAATCCCATGGACCGAGAAGCCTGGTAGGCTACAGGCCATGGGGTCCCAAAGAGTCGGACATGACTGAGCGACTTCACTTTCACCATGTCCTACTAAAATCTCTTATTCTGTAGCCTGAAAAAAGAAACATTCTTCATTGGTCATGTTTGCCACTCTCTAAGTAAATCATCCTCCAGATGCAATGTTTTCCAATGATTCTAGAAGTATGGTACCCAGCCTTGGTTAACACCAGACTAGCTAATGAAGAGTACAGTTGACCCTTGAGCAACATAGGTTTGAACTGCACAGGTTCACTTGTACATAGCATTTTTTTTTCAATAAATGCATACTATTGTACTTCACCACCAATGGTTGGTTGAATCTACATGTGTGGAACTTCAGATAAAAAGGGCCAACTGTAAAGTTATATGCAGATCTTTGGCTCCAGGAAGTGTCAGCATCCTTAATCTCTGCACTGTTCAAGGGTCAACTGTGCATGGCAACTGTGACTTTAATTTTGTTGGCTATAATTCAAGCCTTTCTTAATTGTCTAAGTCCTGATTTTGTTATGCATGTATTAGCTACTGTCTTTCCTTTAAAGCCTAATTTTGTAATCCTATCAAGAAGTAGCTCAGTCATGCTGGACTCTTTGTGACCCTATGGACTGCAGCCCACCAGGCTCCTATGTCCATGAGATTTTCCAGGCAAGGATACTGGAGTGGGTCGCCATTTCCTTCTCCAAGGGATCTTCCCAACCCAGGGATCGAACCCGGGTCTCCTGCACTGCAGGCAGATTCTTTACCGACTGAGCTAAATGCCACATAAATATTATTTTCTTAGTGAATCAACTTGAAGATCTTGATGACCAATATTTCTTTAATGGATGTCTGATAAGCTTCAGAGTTTAATAAACTATCTGATTAAAAATCAACTTTAGAATTATGCTGGGAATAATTGTTAAATTTCCAGATGCATAGTTTCAACAAATCCCTCCCATTACCACAAACCCTCTTTTGAGAAAATCAGAGCATTTATTTTTATCCATCTTTAGTCTTACAGAACATGCCCTCTATGATGCCTCAAAAGCTGGTAATAATAGTTTTGTTGTTACTTTTGTAGCTTTATTCACTGCCTTTAGATCCAGTTTTTCTGGGGCTGGAGACCTAAAATACTCAAAGGGAATAGATAAATATCTTTTAATTTCTTATTTACTTTGAGATTCAAATTCCTTCTTAACCATCTTTCATCTACCCTTTTTCTGTTTGAACATCTTTCCCATTGACAGAGAAATCTGGGTGAATATTTCTGTCAGCTGTCACTTTTCATAGAATGCCAAGCAGGCCTACCTCTTTCTTGCTCTTGCTCTGAACAGAACTAAATATATGCACACATTTATTGGTCCTTCCTTTCTGACACTTTTCTTAAAATTGTTTTTCTCTGTTAATTTATACTTGGATCTATGCTCTTCCAATTATCATGTCACACCTGAGCTTATCAAAGAACTTCCTTCATACTGTTTTCCACAGTAACTGTACCAATTTACATTCCCCAAACAGTGTACAAGGGGGACATCCTTGTACATCCTTCTACATCTCCACCAACAGTTGTACAATGATGTATTGTAGAACACGGGGAATATAGGCAATATTTTGTAATAACTGTGAATGGAAAGTAACCTTTAAAAATTATATAAGGATTTTCAAGGAAGAACTTCCTGTGTGGTCACACAGGTGCTGTTTAGGAGCTATGGAAGGGGGAACACCCTTTTGAGTGGAGTTTCAAACTACAGGCTGGCTTCTGTATCCACAGTTTCCACATCCACAGATTTAACCAACCAAGGATAAAAAATATATTAAAAAAAAATTCCAGAGTTCAAAAAAACAAAACATAAATTTTCCATCTGCTGACAACTACATGACATTTATATTGTATTAGGTATAATATGTAATCTAGAGATGATTTGAAGTATATAGGAGGATGTGCATAGGTTATATAGAAATACCGAGCCATTTTATGTAAGAGATTTAAGTACCATGGATTTTGCTATTTGAGGGTGTCTTAGAACCAATCCTCTATGGATCCTGAGAGATGACTCTACACATTCTTCTCTACAAATTATGATGTGTGTTTTTGCAGCTTCTGGACTGAGCACTATTACTAGGTATATGTCATGTCCCTTCTGGTGTGTGTCCCTTTTGTTGCAATGGGGCATGATAAACCTTGAGTGTGACTGTTTTAATCATTACTATCTCTTCTTTATTGACTAGAAATTAGGAGTTCTTGATTTTGAGAATCTCTAATCATTTAAACAATGTAGTATGTCAGGACAATAGGGACATATTTATCTTTCATTCCCCTGATTTTTGAAATATACTTTTCTAAAGTCTATAATAGATGTGGGGCCATAAACAAAATTTCTTTCCTTTATTACTACAAACTCTAAGATGAGAAATTCCAAGATTCCTATCACCACTATGTTACCAATCTCTTTCTTCCTGTTTAGAATTAGGATAACAGTAGCAATTTCTTGCTTGAATTATTCTACAACCTGAGAAATAAAATTGTTATCAAGGCAACAATTTTAACTTTGTCATATACTTACTGAAGAACTTCTATGTTCCCATCTATGTGTTGCAATACAGAGGCGACAAGACATAATCTTTAGCTAAAAGTATTTCCTTTTTCTTCTATATCATGCTGTAGAACTCAAAGTCTAACAATCTGTGGAATTTTTTTCTTTTGCCAATAAGCCTGACTTTGGAGTACCACTGTCAATTTGCAATGATGATTGGGAATACAGACAGAACCACTGTGATATCATCCCATCATCCTGGCTCTCAGGAGGGAACAATAGAAAGACATTGTGAAAGCCACAGCATTCCATGTCACCACTCCCACTTTTTCGGAGAAGGCAATGGCACCCCACTCCAGTACTATTGCTTGGAAAATCCCATGGATGGAGGAGCCTGGTGGGCTGCAGTTCATGGGGTTGCTAAGAGTTGGACACGACTGAGTGACTTCACTTTCACTTTCACTTTTACGCACTGGAGAAGGAAATGGCAACCCACTCCAGTGTTCTTGCCTGGAGAATCCCAGGGACAGGGGAGCCTGGTGGGCTGCCGTCTATGGGGTCACATAGAGCTGGACACGACTGAAGCAACTTAGCAGCAGCAGCAGCAACTCCCACTTTTTAAAGACTCGCAAAATCCGATTTGAATGGCAGATGTGTCAGTATGATATCCAGAGAAGAGGAAGGCAGACCCTTGCAAGTTTAACTTCACGAAAGTACTTTCGCACTATCACCTCAATGTGATTATTTAAAAAATTGCCTTAAAAGAACAGAATTACCCAGCTTATTTGTGTCCTTGTACTCCAAATATCCTCCTCACTGTTTGTGACTTGGGGTAGCCCTTCTTCAGGGTGGAAAGGAGTAGGCCCTTATTATGCAAATAAGAGTGTAAATGTACATTTGTGCTCTGTAGGAGATTAAGCAGGAGACTGAGGATGGCACACTGCATGAAATGTTTTGAGCCCAGGCAATCTCCAAAACACTACATAATATAAAAAAGGAAAGGATGAGTCAAAAGGAAAGATGATGGTTGGTTAAGAGAGAAATTTGTTGTGAGAAGAGGGCACTTAAAGAGTTTCAGGAGTAGGTGATCAGAGAAATATTGCCATTAGAACTAGGAAGGTAATTGAGGGTTGCTGGGGTGTAGTCTATACTCAAGGTAAACAGAGAGTCATAAACGACCTTGTTTCATCAATAATTAGGCAGGGGTCAGTCAGAAGACTCTGTCTAGGCTGGTGGTAGGAGTAAATACAAGAAACTTTTAGTTTAGTCAGTAAATATTTATTGAGTGTTCTGTGTGCCATGTATTACATTAGGCATATGAGATATACAGATTTATAGCAGTGACTCAGACAGACTGATATAGTTTACCCATCTGGTGAAGTCAAGAGGGGCAAGGGTTAAGGAAGTGAAGGGTTGAGCTGGGAAGGGTTAAGACAGGTGAACATTAGCAGAAAGGGGTAGACTCAGTAAAACTGATTAAGGCAACAACAGGTTCTAACATTATGATGTTGTACATATACTTTTCCAACTACCATAGTACATATTCTGAAATTCTCCACATGGTAGCAGTCTCTTCAATTGTCAAGACTGAGTGCTAGTTACTGAAAAGGAATGTCAAGAAGAAAACAGTCCAGAGTTACAATCATAAAGTCACAGACCAAAGAAAACTGACCTCAAGCCCAGTGAAGTGGCACAAGAAATGACTAGTAGAAAAAGTTGTGAGCTTCATTGGGCAGTTTCTGGATATTAGGCTGTTTATTTTTTTAATTTCAGAGGAGGGACCAGACAGTTGAATTAGCACTTGGTTCAGTTTCTCAAAAAAAGGTTGTTGATACTATAAGTATAAAAGTTTAAGTATAAGGTCTTATATTCCTAGTGTTTGGAAAGAGAGGATAAAGGCAGGAAAACATAATGGATAGCTGAATAATATACCTAGTTGCTTATGTCTACTTTTCCCCAACCATCCTACCTAGTGATCCCTTGTCAATCAGCTGGCTGGTCCTTTCATTTAAACTTCGATTAACCCTGAAAAGTGAAAGTGAAAGTCACTCAGTCAAATCCGACTCTTTGTGACCCCATGGACTATACAATCCATGGAATTCTGTAGGCCAGAATAGTGGAGTGGGTAGCCTTTTCCTTCTCCAGGGGATCTTCCCCACCCAGGGACTGAACACAGGTCTCCTGCATTGCAGGTTGATTCTTAACCAACTAAGCCACAAGGGAAGCCCATCCCTGACAAGAGTAACTTGCAAAAGGAAGCCTCTTCTGGAAGTGCTGCTTAAAGCAGAAAAATCATTTTTTTTTGCCATGCTTTGCAGCATGTGGGGTCTTATTTCCCAAATCAAGGATCGAACCTGCACCCCCTGCGTTGGAAGCATGAAGTCTTTTGCCAGGGAAGTACCTGAAAAATAAATGTCTAGGATATTTGTTTTTATCACCTCAAAATGTATGCTGTGGGGTGGGTGGGTGGTGGTAGTGGTGGTGGTGAGAGAGTGGAAAGAAAGTTTAGAAGAGAAAATGTAAAAGTCAATATCCTATATATCGGTACCATTGGTTTTAGCATGTAGGCTACAAAACTACAAGAACCATGTCTTCTGAAGCAAATTTACTTTAGACTAGGTTCATCATGTAAGCATTTAATAAACATTTCCTTTGTTACCCTGCTTATTTAACTTATATGCAGAGTACATCATGAGAAACGCTGGACTGGAAGAAGCAAAAGCTGGAATCAAGATTGCTGGGAGAAATATCAATAACCGCAGATATGCAGATGACACCATCCTTATGGCAGAAAGTGAAGAGGAACTAAAAAGCCTCTTGATGAAAGTGAAAGTGGAGAGTGAAAAAGGTGGCTTAAAGCTCAACATTCAGAAAACGAAGATCATGGTATCCGGTCCCATCACTTCATGGGAAATAGATAGGGAAACAGTGGAAACAGTGTCAGACTTTTTTTTTGGGGGGGGGGGGCTCCAAAATCACTGCAGATGGTGACTGCAGCCATGAAATTAAAAGATGCTTACTCCTTGGAAGGAAAGTTATGACCAACCTAGACAGCATATTCAAAAGCAGAGATATTACTTTGCCAACAAAGGTCTGTCTAGTCAAGGCTATGGTTTTTCCTGTGGTCATGTATGGATGTGAGAGTTGGACTGTGAAGAAGGCTGAGCACTGAAGAATTGATGCTTTTGAACTGTGGTGTTGGAGAAGACTCTTGAGAGTCCCTTGGACTGCAAGGAGATCCAACCAGTCCATTCTGAAGGAGATCAGCCCTGGGATTTTTTTGGAAGGAATGATGCTAAAGCTGAAACTCCAGTACTTTAGCGACCTCATGCGAAGAGCTGACTCATTGGAGAAGACTCTGATGCTGGGAGGGATTGGGGCAGGAGGAGAAGGGGACGACAGAGGATGAGATGGCTGGATGGCATCACTGACTCGATGGACATGAGTCTGAGTGAACTCCGGGAGTTGGTGATGCACAGGGAGGCCTGGCGTGCTGTGATTCATGGGGTTGCAAAGAGTCGGACACGACTGAGTGACTGAACTGAACTGAATTGGAAACTGAATTGGAAAATTTCCAACTGAATTGGAATTTCCAATTGAAAATTTCCAACTGAATTGGAAACTGAATTGGAAAACTGAACTGAATTTCCAACTGAATTGGAAAAATTCAAAGGATATAGTAAAAGAGCAAAGATGTGAGCTCAAACAGCCCCTCTTTTATTAATGAATACAAGTTAAAACATTTACAGGGGCCTAGATTAGATGACCTCAGAAGACCCTTTCATCTTCAAATATAAGTAGTCTGGTTCAGAGAATTCAAATGACTAGATGCATAAATGTAAGTAGCATGCCTACACAGCATTCTATTTGGTCCTTGAAGAATATGAATAGACAAAAGTGAAGGAATACCCTGTGGCTGCTGCTGCTAAGTCACTTCAGTTGTGTCCAACTCTGTGTGACCCCATAGACGGCAGCCACCAGGCTCCCCCATCCCTGGGATTCTCCAGGCAAGAACACTGGAGTGGGTTGCCATTTCCTTCTCCAATGCATGAAAGTGAAAAGTCAAAGTGAAGTCTCTCAGTTGTGTCCGACTCTTAGTGACCCCATGGACTGCAGCCTACCAGGCTCCTCCACCCATGGGATTTTCCAGGCAAGAGTACTGGAGTGGGGTGCCATTGCCTTCTCCGAACTATACACCAATAGTCATCAGAACAGTATGGTACTGGCATAACAATAGAAAAATTGACAGATGGAACAGAATAGAGTCTACAAATAAACCCAAGTACATACGATCAACTATTATTTAACAAGGGAGCCAAGAAGACTCAATGGGGAAAAGATAGTCTTCAATAGATGGTGTTGGGATAATTGGATATTCATGTGTAAAAGAATGAAACTGGAGCCATATCTTATACCAGTCACAAAAATAAACTCAAAATGGGTTAGAGACTTTAATGTATGACATGAAACCATGAAATTCCTAGAAGAAAACAGGAATAAAGCTCTTTCATATGGGTCTTAGTAAATGATTGTTTGGATATAATACATAAAGCACAAGCAACAAAACAAACTAAAAAACCCACAAAACCCAAGTAGAACTACATTAAACTAAATAGCTTCTGTACAGCAAAAGAAACCATCAAGTACTGGCACAAAAACAGAAGCATAGACCAATGGAACAGGATACAAAGTCCAGAGATAAACCCATGCACATATGGGCACCTTATCTTTGACAAAAGAGGAAAGAATATACAATGGGAAAAAGATAGTCTTCAATAAGTGGTGCTGGAAGAACTGGACAACTACAGGCAAAAGGTGGAATTAGAACACTTCCTAATACCATAAACAAAGAAAACTTGAAATGGATTAAAGATCTATATGTAAGACCAGAAACTATAAAATTCTTAGAAGAAAACATAGGCAGAACACTGTATGATATAAATCACAGCAAGAACCTTTATGATCCACCTCCTAGAACAATGGAAATAAAAACAAACATAAACAAGTGGGACCTAATTAAACTTAAGCGCTTTTGCAGTGCAAAGGAAACGATAAACGAGGTGAAAAGACAACTCTCAGAATGGGAGAAAACAATAGCAAATGAAATAAATGACAGAGGATTAATTTCCAAAATATACAAGCAGCTCATACAACTCAATACCAGAAAAACAAACAATGCAATCAAAAAGTGGGAAAAAGACCTAAACAGACATTTCTCCAAAGAAGACATACAGATGGCTAATAAACACATGAATAGATGTTCAATATCACTCATTATCAGAGAAATGTAAACCAAAACTACAATGAGTATCATCTCAGGCTAGACAGAATGGCAATCATCAAATGTCTACAAACAATAAATGCTGGAGAGGGTGTGGAGAAAAGGAAACCTTGCACTGCTGGTGGGAATGTAAATTGATACAGCCACTATGGAAGACATGGAGATTCCTTAAAAAAACTAAGAATAAAACCACCATATGACCCAGCAATCCCACTTCTAGGCATATACCCTGAAGAAACCCAAACTGAAAAAGGCCCATGTACCCCAGTGGTCACTGCAAAATTATTTATAATAGCTAAGACACGGAAGCAACCTAGATGTCCATGGACAGATGCATGTACCCAAATGTTCACTGCAACACTATTTACAATAGCTAAGACATGGAAGCAATCTAGACATTCATGGATAGAGGAATGGATAAAGAAGCCATGGTACATATATACAATGGAATACTATTCAGTCATAAAAAAGGAATGCATTTGGTCAGTTCTAATGAGGTAGATTGGGCTTCCCTGGTGGCTCAGAGGTTAAAGTGTCTGCCTGGAATGTGGGAGACCCAGGTTCGATCCCTGGGTCGGGAAGATCCCCTGGAGAACGAAATGGCAACCCACTCCAGTACTCTTGCCTGGAGAATCCCATGGAGGGAGGAGCCTGGTAGGCTACAGTCCATGGGGTCGAAAAGAGTCGGACACGACTGAGTGACTTCACTTTCACTTCACTTCACTAATGAGGTAGATTGTGATCCACACAGTAAAAGGCTTTGGCATAGTCAATAAAGCAGAAATAGATGCTTTTCTGGAACTCTCTTGCTTTTTTGATGATCCAGCGGATGTTGGCAATTTGATCTCTGGTTCCTCTGCCTTTTCTAAAACCAGCTTGAACATTTGGAAGTTCACGGTTCACATATTGCTGAAGCCTGGCTTGGAGAATTTTGAGCATTACTTTACTAGCATGTGAGATGAGTGCAATTGTGCGGTAGTGTGAGCATTCTTTGGCATTGTCTTTCTTTGTCATTGGAATGAAAACTGACCTTTTCCAGTCCTGTGGTCACTGCTGAGTTTTCCAAATTTGCTGGCATATTGAGTGCAGCACTTTCACAGCATCATCTTTCAGGATTTGAAATAGCTCAACTGGAATTCCATCCCCTCCACTAGCTTTGTTCGTAGTGATGCTTTCTAAGGCCCACTTGACTTCACATTCCAGGACGTCTGGCTCTAGGTGAGTGATCACACCATCGTGATTATCTGGGTTGTGAAGATATTTTTTGTACAGTTCTTCTGTGTATCCTTGCCACCTCTTCTTAATATCTCCTGCTTCTGTTAGGTCCACACCATTTCTGTCCTTTATTGAGCCCATCTATGCATGAAATGTTCCCTTGGTATCTCTCATTTTCTTGAAGCGATCTCTAGTCTTTCCCATTCTGTTGTTTTCCTCTATTTCTTTGCATTGATCACTGAGGAAGGCTTTCTTACCTCTCTTTGCTATTCTTTGGAACTCTGCATTCAGATGCTTCATTCTTTCCTTTTCTACTTTGCTTTTCACTTCTCTTCTTTTCCCAGCTATTTGTAAGGCCTCCCCAGACAGCCATTTTGCTTTTTTGCATTTCTCTTCCATGGGGATGGTCTTGATGCCTGTCGCCCATACAATGTCAGGAACCTCCGTCAATAGTTCATCAGGCACTCTGTCTATCAGATCTAGTCCCTGAAATCTGTTTTTCACTTCCACTGTATAATCATAAGGGATTTGATTTAGGTCATACCTGAACTGGACATGGAACAACAGACTGGTTCCAAATAGGAAAAGGAGTATGTCAAGGCTGTATATTGTCACCCTGCTTATTTAACTTCTATGTAGAGTACATCATGAGAAACGCTGGGCTGGAAGAAGCACAGGCTGGAATCAAGATTGCCAGGAGAAATATCAATAACCTCAGATATGCAGATGACACCACCCTTATGGCAGAAAATGAAGAGGAACTAAAGAGCCTCTTAATGAAAGTGAAAGAGGAGAGTCTAACAGTTGGCTTAAAGCTCAACATTCAGAAAATGAAGATCATGGCATCTGGTCCCATCACTTCATGGCAAATAGATGGGGAAACAGAGATATTACCTTGCCAACAAAGGTCCATCTAGTCAAGGCTATCATTTTTCCAGTGGTCATGTATGGATGTGAGAGTTGGACTGTGAAGAAAGCTGAGTGCCAAAGAATTGATGCTTTTGAACTGTGATGTTGGAGAAGACTCTTGAGAGTCCCTTGGACTGCAAGGAGATCCATCCAGTCCATCCTAAAGGAGATAGTCCTGGGTGTTCATTGGAAGGACTGATGTTGAAGCTGAAACTCCAGTACTTTGGCCACCTCATGCGAAGAGTTGACTCATTGGAAAAGACCCTGATGCTGGGACGGATTGAGGGCAGGAGGAGAAGGGGACGACAGAGGATGAGATGGCTGGATGGCATCACCGACTCGATGGACATCAGTTTGAGTGAACTCCAGGAGATGATGATGGACAGGGAGGCCTGGCGTTCTGCGATTCATGGGGTTGCAAAAAGTCGGACACAACTGAGTGACTCAAGTGAACTGAACTGAACTGAATGAGGTAGATAACTATAGAGCCTATTATAGAGAATGAAGCAAGTCAGAAAGAGAAAAACAAATATCATATATTAATGCATTTATATATATATATATATATATATATATATATATGGAATTTAGAAGGACTGTATTGATGAACTTTTCGCAGAGTAGCAATGGTGATGCAGACATAAAGAACAGACTTACGGACAAGGGTGGGGGAGAAGAGGGATAGGGTAAGATGAATGGAGAGAGTAGGGTGGAAACATACACACTAATATATGTAAGTTGATAGCTGATAGAATTTGCTGTAAGACACTGGGAACTCAAACTGGGGAGCTGTAATAACTTGGAGTGATGGAAATGGGTAGGAGGTGGCAGGGAGATTGAAGAGGGAGGGGACATATGTACACCTATGCTTAATTCATGTTTGTTTATGACAGAAATCAAACCTAGACTGTAAAGCAATCATCAAACAATTAAAAATAAAGAAAGTCCATTTAAAAATTGGCAAAGGCTCTAAATAGATATTTCTCCAAAGAAGATATATGAAAGATTAATAGGCATATAAAAAGATGCTCAACATCACTATGATGTTGGAAACGCAAAATAAAACCACAGTGAGATATTACCTTGCAACTGTTAGAATGACTCATCAAAAAAAAAAAAAAAAGCAAAGAAAAGAAAACTCACAGACATAGAGAGCAGACTTGTAGTTGCCAAGGAGGGGTGGTGGGGGAGGGAGGTTGGGATTAGTAGATGCAAACTATTCTATAGATATTGGATAAACAACAAGGTCCTACTGTATAGCTCAGGCAACTATAATCAATATCCTGTGATAAACCATCAGGGAAAGGAATATGAAATAGAATGTGTATATATATATGTATAACTGAATCACTTTGCTGTATAGCAGAAATTAATACAACACTGTAAATCAACTATTTCAATAAAATAAATTTTTAAAAAAAGACAGATAACAAATGCTGGTGTAGATGTGAAGGAAAGGGAACCCTTGTACACTGTTAATGGGATTGTAAATTAGTATAGCCACTATAGAAAACAGTATTGAGCATCCTCAAAAAACTAAAAATACAATTGTCATATGATCCAGCAATTCCATATCCGGGAATATATCTACAGGAAACAAAAATACAAACTTGAAAAGATATCTGCACCGTCATGTTCATAGCATCGTTATCTGCAATAGCCAAGACATCAAACAACCTAAAGCAATCAATAAATGAATGTAGAAAGAAGTTGTGGTGTATATATACAATGGAATATTAGCTACAAAAACAAGGAAATCCTACCATTTGCGACAACATGGATGGACCTTGAAGGTATTATGCTATGTGAAATAAATCAGACAGAAAAAGACAAATATTGTTTGTGGGAACTAAAGCAAACTCCAAAGGGATGTAATGTGCAGCATGATGACTATAGGTAATACTGCTGTATGATATATAGGAAAGTTGTTAAGAGAGTAAATCATGAGTTCTCCTCACAAGGAGAAATTTTTTGTTGTTTTCCTTTTTCTTTCTTTTCATTCTATCTGTATAAGAAGATGGACATTAGCTGAACCTATTGTGATAATCATTTCACAGTATATGTAAATCAAACATTATGTTGTATGCCTTAATCTTAAACAGTGATATATGTCAATTATCTCTTGATAAACTGGGTGAAAACTGATTCAGAACAATAAATGATTGCTAGCCTCATGGGAAGAGATGCCTCCTCAGGAAAAGGGAAACTGCCAAATTTCTCAGCAGAGTCTTAAATTACCAGTTACAGTAATTACTGGATTTTACTTCAAGATCCTGCAGTGGTAACTTACTGGGCAAAGTGATGGCTAATATTGACATTCTTTCAGAGTAAAATAAAAATAAACCTAGAAATGTAGATGAAATCCTTTAAAGAAGCAATTAAAACATCAACAGTTGTTAAACTGCCAGATCAAATAACTCTGAATATCAAACAGAATTTTTTTATAATGTTATAGCTTTAGAGGAAAAGGAACTCTGCCTTTGCCCCAACATGCAATATTTAAAATTGGGAGCAGCTTGTTGTTTCATTACAAACTGCTCTACATGGTGCAGCATGTGGCTTTGTCTCCAGCAGGAATGTATCAGGGCAGGGGTCAGATCAACAAAAGCAAAGAAGACAAAGAATCAATAGTCAAACCTCTTTGGATCCAGCATGATGCTTTGTGTTCCTGAGGGAAGTTATAAAATGTATGTCTCCAAAGAGCTTTGTCAATCAGGTAGCCTCCAAAGCTACAAGAATGTATGGAAATTCCATTTGCCCAGACTTCTCCAAGGTAGGGAGATAGAGAAATAAAGAAAGACTGAGTAAAGGTACTATCCATGAAATGGAGAGAACAGAATATGTCTATAGCCAAGCAGAGATGATTCATGTGTGAATTCTCAATTATCTATTTGGGATATTGCAATTCAGAATTCAGCTCTGGGAAATACTAGTATTATGTACCACATGCTAGTTGAGGGTAGAGTTTTACAACATTTTAATGCTGTGGTCAAATAACAACCAAATGGTTTCTGCTTTGAGATCGCATCTAATTTCATTTCAACATACAACGTGTTCTACACCTAGTATGTGGTAGCTGTTGTTGGAAACAGAGGTATGAATAATCATTTCTTCCTCCAAGAGGTGGTCAAGCAGGGGAGAGAGGACATATATGAAGATCTACAGTATAGGAAGAATGTTTGAGTAGAAATTTAAAAGGCGCTGGGGTCTCATGGAAAATGTCTCACTTTCTTTCCATCAGGATCCTATATAGGAGCTGAGCTCCCATTTCTCTTCTTTCATCTTCACAGTGGTTAGTTAACACCACCTTAAACAATCATATATTCTTTCATGGACCAGTATTACCCTTTTAAATTGTTCTTTCTCCCCCTCTTTCTTGCCCAGGTACTTCAAGATAACCTCTCTCTCAGGCAATATGTTTTATTTGTGAAACCCAAATGACCATAATCATGGCTGGACAGTTATAAGAGCACTGTTAGAGAGATACCTGTATCAAGAAAAAGAAAAGCCATCTCTTCTGAAGTGAAAGTTGAGAGTGTTAGTTGCTCAGTCATGTCCGAGTCTTTGTGACTCCATGATTGTTGCCTGCCAGGCTCCTCTGTCCATGGAGTTCTCCAGGCAAGAATATTGGAGTGGGTACCCATTGCCTTCACCAGGGCATCTTCCTGACCCAGGGACTGAACCCGGGTCTCCTGCATTACAGGCATATTCTTTACCATCTGAGACACCAGAAATTAGACATAAAACCAGTGCCATCAATTTCCACAGTTTATTGAAAGCATCCAGAAGTGCTCTTCAGAAACAATCTCCCAAAGCCTCGATCTATCTCCTCACCCTGTAATTAACTGTACTATTCTCATGCTTTAGCATTTAAAGTGCTAATTCTCGAGACTCAATTTTATTTTTGCTTTAATTACAAGTACTTAGCACTCTTGCACATGATTTATGATCTGTATGTACAATATTTCAGCCCTATCACAGGCTAAACCCAATTTTGTGGGCTAATCTGAGAGTCCCTTGGACTGCAAGGAGATCCAACCAGTCCATTCTGAAGGAGATCGGCCCTGGGATTTCTTTGGAAGGAATGATGCTAAAGCTGAAACTCCAGTACTATGGCCACCTCATGCGAAGAGTTGACTCATTGGAAAAGACTCTGATGCTGGGAGGGATTGGGGGCAGGAGGAGAAGGGGACGACAGAGGATGAGATGGCTGGATGGCATCACTGACTCGATGGACGTGAGTCTGAGTGAACTCCGGGAGTTGGTGATGGACAGGGAGGCCTGGTGTGCTGCAATTCATGGGGTTGCAAAGAGTTGGACACGACTGAGCGACTGAACTGAACTGAATCTGAGACCTTCTGCACAATAACAACATTATTCCCATAAGACAATATAAAATTTCCCAACAGACTATCTAAAAACGGTCTTTTAGAATAAAATCATCCCATAAACTGAGGGTTTACTTGTGAAGTTATACATAGGAACCCCTTGAATGCTTATGAGTGGGGTCTAGCAAAGTTACTCCTAAAGTAACTGCTAAGTATATCTCATATTCCCATTGACTCATAGTATAGTACTGGAAAAAAATTCAAACTAGAAACATTTTTTGTTCCTAAGTATAATGATATCACACTGCCTTCTAGTATAGGCCTGTTCTACTACAAGCTGGAAACAAAAGCATTATACCTAAGCATGAGAGAGAAAAGAGGGGGACTGGGAAGTTGTTATTTCTTACTCTTGCTAAAATAATTTTCTAGACTCTGGAATTTCACTTGGAAGGCCACTCAGCAATAGAACGAGATCGCCAGTGAATGCTCATTTCACTATGCCACACTGACTGACCAAAAATAACTTTTATATAACAAATACATTCCTATTGAAAAACTGCCATGACAACCAAACCACTGGCTTGTGTGATTAGACTATAGAGAATTCATGAATTACACATGGCATATACAGTACACAACTGCCATAAACTTTGTGGGGTTGAGTTTGCAGCAAGGATGTTAAGAATAAGGCAAGTGTGGGTTCTATGCATCGAGCATTGGTCTAAGTATGTTACATGCATTAACATAGTCATAGTGTGATGAGCATTTTATATAATGAATGATGAGCATTTTATATAATGAAAAAACTGAGGCACAGAGCATTGAAATAACCTGTCCAAAGCTACAGAGTCAGTGGTGGAGTCTGCATTTGAATCCAGGCAGTCTGCATAAAACAAATGAGATCTTAACCACAGTGTTATCCAATAATGTTGTTGCTGCTAATAACAAGGATGATAATAATAAAAGCAATAATGGCAACAAATATTAATATAACACTGGCTATTCAAATCACTGTTCCAAGTATTTCCAGATATCAGCTCATTTAATCCGCACAAAAACCCTATGAGTTAGGTTTTTTTTATCACTCCCATTATCAATGGAGAAAGTTTGACCCAGAGAGGTTTAATGACTTATCCAAGGTCACACCAGTAGGAAGTAAATGATCTGCAATTCAGTGTAGGCAGTCTGGCTCTATTATAACACACTGCCTCTGTAACAAAGATAGCTGGGGTAATAGGCAAAAATAGTAGGCTAGGAATTTAGAATTCAGGACCTATTTCTTAGCTCTGAAATCTTGCAACAACATGTTACCTCTTTTAACCTCATTGCTGAAGAATTGATGCTTTTGAACTGTGGTGTTGGAAAAGACTCTTGAGTGTCCCTTGGACTGCAAGGAGATCCAAACAGTCCATCCTAAAGGAGATCAGTCCTGAGTGTTCATTGGAAGGACTGATGTAGAAACTGAAACTCCAATACTCTGGTCACCTGATGCGAAGAGCCGATTCATTTGAAAAGACCCTGATGCTGGGAAAGATTGAAGGCGGGAGGAGAAAGGGACGACAGAGGATGAGATGGTTGGATGGCATCACCGACTCAATAGACATGAGTCTGAATAAACTCCTGGAGTTGGTAATGGACAGGGAGGCCTGGCGTGTTGCAGTCTATGGGGTCGCAAAGAGTCGGACACGACTGCGTGACTGAACTGAACCTCATTTCTTTTATCTATAAAATAAAGAGTAATTTTAAATTCACAGGGATACTGTATGAATTAAACAAGAATGTATGTGAAACTATTTTGGAAAATGTAAAGTACTATATAATTTTATGGAATTAATGAATAGAGTGGGTAGGAACAGTTAAGAAATTTTATGTGTATATATGTAAACTGTAATATTCGGAACATTAAATACTCAGACAGAAATTATGACTTCCCTGTTATTTGCAACATAGTCTCTCAGAATTTTAGTTTGCAGTATTTGAAATGGTGTACTTCTGATAATATCTCAGGTCTGCTAAACAGACCTGAGGTCTGCAGTTAGGCTAAGGACAGTTCATTGCCAAACAAAGACTGCTGCAAAAGGCAAACTGGACCCATGGTAAAGCCAATGGTAAAGCCATGGCTGGTGGCTAGAATTAACATGAACTCATTGATGAGGTGATCACAGCAAATCTAGCCCACCAGATGTTCCCACATTGTGTGTCTCTCATACAACTAATTCTATCCCTGTGAATGAGCAGTAGTTCTGGAGAACAATAGAAGTGGTTCTCAAATATCTCCCTTCAGTACCTTCCTATGTGGCTTGTTTCACGGTATGATCTCACAAAAGAACCATCCACTGGAACTCAACACTTCTGTTCCTACCACACAATATCTGTTCTCCAGGACCATACTTCATAATGAGGAAAACACTTAAAAATTACAGTAAGAAGTGGCAGCCACCAAATCACAGAGGTATAAATGTCTGATGAAAGCCTTAGTAATTGCCAAAGAGAAGAAAGCAAGAAACTCTGTTTCTGTCAGAGCCTGGCTTCAGATACATCAGACAACATAGTAGCACTTGTTATTCTGACTGCTGAAAGCAAGAATAGGGAAAGGCTGATGAGGCATGTCAATTGTCACTCTGGGAAGGAAACTTGTTCAATAGGTACAGCAAAACCACGGCAGTTTAAATTTTATTCTTTTCAATAAAAAATATTTAAGGATATAACAATACTTATTTTTGTTTTACATACTTAAGATTTTTAATATAAATATATTAACAAATCAGGAACAAATTCTCTCATAATACTTGAGAATACATTTTGGAGGATGAACTATTAATCAGAAACTAAAATTTTAAAACATAAATGTGAACTTTGTACTAAATGCTTTTTGAATGATAGCCACTTTATATATAGATTTACACATATAATGTATATATGCATCTATATATTTAAATATATATAAAATAGAAATGTCTAGCTGAAATGACTTATAATGTATATATGCATCTATATATTTAAATATATATAAAATAGAAATGTCTAGCTGAAATGACTTCAATAGGGAAAGGATTGGAGGTAGCCAAACCCCACCTCCTAATTGGGACTTTCTGTAATGCAGTTTGAAAAAGAAATTGCTGCTTTATTATCTCATGTTGTCCAAACTGTTTATTAAATAATCCTGTCCTTATTTTCACCCTGACATTCATGTCCAGTCTGAGTGGATGCTAGTCCAATTTAGTCTATGTTTCTACCTCCTGAAGAGTCAAAATCATTAAGGCTGTGATACCATACATTATCTACTTGAAGACAAATTTAATTGTTTTCATACCACAATGGCACAGGCTGCTGCTGCTGCTAAGTCGCTTCAGTCGTGTCTGACTCTGTGCGACCCCATAAACGGCAGCCCACCAGGCTCCGCCGTCCCTGGGATTCTCCAGGCAAGAACACTGGAGTGGGTTGCCATTTCCTTCTCCAATGCATGAAAGTGAAACGTGAAAGGTAAGTCGCTCAGTCATGTCCGACTCTTAGCAACCCTATGGACTACAGCCTACCAGGCTCCTCTGTCCATGGGATTTTCCAGGCAAGAGTACTGGAGTGGGCTGCCATTGCCTTCTCCAATGGCACAGGCATCTATATACTATTTTAGTGCCCCCCAGTGTTTCTGTCTGTATTGAGTAGGTGGGCAATATGATCAAGCTCTGACACATCACAGTAGGGGCAATGAGATGAATCCTACCCTTCTAATCTCTTCACAGAGGATGACTTAACCAGATGAGTTCCTTAGTAATCTGTAGGGAAAGAGAGGGGCAGCATGGGGGCAATGTTATCCAAACAGACTCAACTGAAGAAAGGCTTTTTGTCATTAAACACCTATCTCTCAAGAGGCAAATAACTGGGGATTTAGAGACAGAAAAGTTTTCTCTGGTCCACTGAGGTAATTAACCAACTGTTGAGAGCAAATAGCTACTGCCAGTAGTTTAAGTAAAAATATACCCCTCAAGAATTAAATGAAAGAGTACACCTAAATTTAATAAATCTTTGAATGTTCAGATGTTTCACTTTATAACTCAAATTTTCTCTCTTGATATATCATTCTCATGGAGAAGGAAATGGCAACCCACTCCAGTATTCATGTCTGGAAAATTCCATGGATGGAAGAGCCTGGTAGGCTACTGTCCATGGGGTCACAAAGAGTCGGATATGACTGAGCGACTTCACTTTCTTTCTTCTATAGTTCCTTTTGGAGAAGGAAATGGCAACCCACTCCAGGGTTCTTGCCTGGAGAATCCCATGGATGGAGGGGCCTGGTGGGCTATAGTTTATGGGGTTGCAAAGAGCCGGACACGACTAAGCAACTAATACACACACACACACACACATTCTGAGAAGGCAGAGTGGATAAGACTTACAAGTGAAGAAAAGGTACATTTGCATTTAGAATTTTCTTTCCCAACAGGTTCCTAGGTTTGAACTTAATTACCTCTGCCTAAAGGAAGAATAATCAGACAGTTTTTACAACACCAGTTCACTGTTGATATTTACTGTCTTATAAGGGGTAGGGGGTATGAACATAAGTGGAGAAGAGGGATGTATATCAAGGTTTCTAGAAGCCTTGATATCCTGCTGTAAGTAAAGAGGGCAGGTAAAAATAAGGGAGAAGCAGAGATTTATGCTAATCTTCTTTCTCTACCTCAGATCTCAAGAAGGTGGAAAAAACTGAGGTTGCTTTGATTTTAGTCTTTTGTCTAACCATGCTAGGACAAGTTCATTTACCTTGAATTTAATCCAGTTATTTCAAAGCAAGGACGAAAAATGTATATATAAAACAGAAAATTGATAAGAAATTAAGCAGAAAATTCCTTAATTTTCTTTTCTCTTCTAAATGTGAGTTATAGAGAGTAGTAAGTATAGGAAAATAAAAGTTAACATGGTTTTAAACTTTTCCACAGTTTGTTGTGATCCACACAGTCAAAGGATTTAGCATAGTCAACGAAGTGGAAGTAGATGCTTTTTCTGGAATTCTCCTGCTTTTACTATGATCTTACAGACTTTGGAAGCTTCCTGATGGGAGAGGCTGACTGAGGGGGAAACTGGGTTCTGTTCTAATGGGCTGGGCCATGCTCAGTAAATCTTTAATCCAAAGTCAAGTGGGCCTTAGGAAGCATCACTACAAACAAAGCTAGTGGAGGGGATGGAATTCCAGTTGAGCTATTTCAAATCCTAAAAGATGATGCTATGAAAGTGCTGCACTCAATATGTCAGCAAACATGGAAAACTCAGCAGTGGCCACAGGACTGGAAACAGTCAGTTTTCCTTCCAATCCCTAAAAAAGGCAATGTCAAAGAATGCTCAAACTACTGCACAATTGCACTTATCTCACAAGCTAGCAAAGTAATGCTCAAAATTCTCCAAGTAAGGTTTCAACAGTACGTGAACTATGAACTTCCAGATCTTCAAGCTGGATTTAGAAAAGGCTGAGGAACCAAAGGTCAAATTGCCAACATCCGCTGGATCATCAAAAAAGCAAGAGAGTTCCAGAAAAATGTCTACTTCTGCTTTAATGACTATGCCAAAGCCTTTGACTGTGTGGATCACAACAAGCTGTGGAAAACTCTTAAAGAGGGTGGAATACCAGGCCACCTGACCTGCCTCCTGAGAAATCTGTATGCAGGTCAGGAAGCAACAGTTAGAACTGGACATGGAACAACAGACTGGTTCCAAAGAGGGAAATAAGTATGTCAAGGCTGTATATTGTCACCGTGATTATTTAACTTATATGCAGGGTACATCATGAGAAATCGCTGGGCTGGATGAAGCTCAATCTGGAATCAAGACTGCCAGGAGAAATATCAATAACCTCAGATACACAGATACTACCATTATGGCAGAAAGTGAAGAAGAACTAAAGAGCCTCTTGATGAAAGTGAAAGAGGAGAGTGAAAAAGTTGGCTTAAAACTCAACATTCAGAAAACTAAGATCATGGCATCTGGTCCCATCACTTCATGGCAAGTAGATGAGGAAACCATGGAAACAGTGACAGACTTTAGTTTTTTGGGCTCCAAAATCACTGCAGATGATGACTGCAGCCATGAAATTAAAAGATGCTTGCTCCTTGGAAGAAAAGTTATGACCAATCTAGACAGCATATTAAAAAGCAGAGACATTACTTTGCCAACAAAGTCTGTCTAGTCAAAGCTGTGGTTTTTCCAGTAGTCATGTATAGATGTGAAAGTTGGACTATAAAGAAAGCTGAGCACTGAAGAATTGATGCTTTTGAACTGTGGTGTTGGAGAAGACTCTGGAGAGTCCCTTGGACTGCAAGGAGATCCAACCAGTCCATCCTCAAGGAAATCAGTCCTGAATATGCATTGAAAGGACTGATGCTGAAGCTGAAACTCCAATACTTTGGCCACCTGATGTGAAGAACTGACTCATTGAATACCCTGATGCTGGGAAAGATTGAAGGCGGGAGGTGAAGGGGATGACAGAAGATGAGATGGTTGGATGGCATCACTGACTCAATGGACATGAGTTTGAGTAAACTCCGAGAGTTGGTGATGGACAGAGAAGCCTGATGTGCTGCAGTCCATGGGGTTGCAAAGAGTCAGACACAACTGAGCGACTGAACTGAACTGAAAGGGTATCAGGGTAGGCCAAAATCCTATATGACTGGTGCCCTTATGAAAAGAGATTAGAACACACAGAGAGACACGAGGGATGAGTGCACAGAGAAAAGACCATGTGAAACAGCATCAAGCAGGTGACCATCTCCAAGCCAAGAAGACAGACCTCAAAAAAAAAAAACACAAAAAGCAATGTGGCTGACACTTTGATCTCAGACTTCCAGCCCCGAAAACTGTAAGAAAATAAATCTTTGTTTTTAAGCGACCAAGTTTGTAGTAATTTGTATAGCAGTCCTTGAAAACTAACACACTGCATCATTTGAGCAAAAACTCAAATAATTTACACCAAAAGGAATAAACTTCTACATCTCAGATAATGAATGGTACAGGGTGATTTTGCTGGATGTTCAAATTTCCTAGCTCCTCATTTCAGAACTTGTAGGTTTCCCAAAGTGGACATGGACAAATTATAATTGCCATTGTGTAAGTTTGTAGCTTATATATTCAAGTGTCAAGGCGACTGAAACCTTAGAGCACAATGAAAAGAAACCAGGGTGAGATTAATTTATGATAACATTTTTACTCTTTCATTGAACTTATATTGAAAATGGTACTTATTTTTCTTTTCAAGATAGTGTTAATGTGTCAAAAATCAGGATTTGATATCTTGGTCTATTAGCTGGCTCATTCTTTGATAGCTGTAGACTGGGACAGGAAGACTATAACACAGCATGTTCATATGTGTGTGTGTGTGTGTGTGTGTGTGTGTGTGTGTTTAGGTCAGAGAGGGCTACAAAGAAAGGGTGGGGGAGGATATAGATGGCTCAGTACAAATCCACTCTTACCACTGAGAACTAAACTTAAAGTACCCTCAACAAAATAGGGGTAGTGGTAGAATACAATTTATCTACTGGAAACTACTCTGACAATAGCTTAGTCAGACAGTGAACCACAAAGTGGCTCACTAACCACATTCAGATAAATTCTACAAAAAATAGAATTCCATAGTAATATAATCAATGACTCCGTAATATCTTTGAATGATGACATATCATAGCTAGACTTACTGTGATGATCATTTTGAAATGAAATGTGACTTCTAAAGGTCTCCATCAGGCAAAATAACAAAATGACAATCAAATAAAGCTACAGGCAACATATTATATCTGTTTATTCTCTATTTATTTGGAAAATAAAGTGAGCAGAAGTGATGGTAGCATATGATGGCAGAAAGGACTTTTTAGACTCCATAGACTAGGGTTCTTGAATCAACTCTGTCTCATAAACTAGTTGTATGATTCTGAATGAGTTACTTAACCTGTCTAGGATTCAGTTTTCTTATCTGTACAGTGGGGATGTAATAGTAGCCCCCAAAAGAGTCCTAACCCCTTGAACAAAAGAATATTGCCTTATATGGAGAAAGAATCTTATAGATGGAATTAAGAATCTTGAGATTGGATCATTTTGGATTTGTGTGGGCCTCCAAATCCAATGACAGGTATTTTTATAGAAAAAAGGCAGGGGGGTATTTGAGACAGTCAAACACAGATAAGAAAGTGATGTGAAGAAGGAGGCAGAGATTGGAATGATGGATCTACAAGACAAGGAATGCCAAGAATTGCCTGTAGCCACCAGAGGTTAACACAGAGGCATGAAACATATACCCTCTAGAGCCTCCAGAAAGAGGCAAACAGGTGAACATCTTGATTTCAGATATCCAGCCACTTGAAGAATGGGAAAAGAAGTTTTTGTTATTTTAAGCCACAGGTTTATGAAAATTTGTTAAGACAGTCTTAGGAAAATACACTTGGGTGAGTATGGATCAGGTCCAGCAAGAACATAAATGAATGAAGGTCCAGCAAATAACACGCATGAAATGGGCTGCTACATGAAACACAAGTGTAAGTGTAATATGTGTGTGTGTGTGTGAGTCGCTCAGTTGTATCTGACTCTTTGTGACCCCATGGACTGTAGCCTGCCAGCCTCCTCCGCCCATGGGATTCTCCAGGCAAGAGTACTGGAGTGGATTGCCATTCCCTTCTCCAGTTAAGTGTAATACCTAATAGTAATTGTTCATTTGAACAACATCTCAGTCTCAGAGAGAAAAGAGAGTGATGATCTAAAGAATACATTTCAGTTTCAGCCTATAATTAGCACTTGGGAATGCAGATCCCGTATTGCCAGAGGATTTGGATTTCAAGGAAAATTTCAAGTTCAATCTTTTATTTTAAATCCTTCTATTTAATAAAATGAAGGAACCCAAGTTTAACTTTAAACACACTATGTGTCAAACAAACACTTTGAGGGCTAAATATTAGATAATCTTTAATGATCTTTGGTCTTCAATGTTTCAACTGGTTCATCCTAAATTTGTTAATTAGAGGTAGAAAATTTCTTTTGTCACTATCATTGGTGGGACACTAGTAGCTGTGATCAGAATATAAGTGTAATTTTTTTTCAGTTCATGTCTAAAAGCAAAATCATGGTAAACACTTCTTTTCTTGGATTATTTAAAACTGACAGGCCAGAAACTTTTCCCACTAAAACACACCTCAGGATGTGGGATCTCTAGCTGCTTCATTTCCATTTACTAAAAGTTTTATTGGGTATGAAAGAGAAATTGAAAGATAATGTAATATTAATTTCTTTTGGTAAAGGACGTTTACATTTTAATCTATCCTGTTCAGCAGAAAATGCATTTAAAAACTCAGTTACCTTTCTGTATACTCGAATTTACAAGTATTTATCCAAGAAGCATGTGTGTGTGCATGTACTAAATCCCTTCAGTCGTGTCTGACTCTTCGTGAACTTATGGACTATAGCCTGCCAAGCTCCTCTGTCCATGGGATTCTCCAGGTGAGAATACTGGAGTGGGTTGCCATGCCCTCCTCCAGAGAATCTTTCCCGACCCAGGGATCGAACCCACGTCTCTTACATATCCTGCATTGGCAGGTGGGTCCTTTACCACTAGTGCCACCTGGAAAGCCTGTCCAAGAATCATACTAGTGGCTTATACTTGCAAATGATAAGGTTAAACACATTCTGAAAATGTGAAATATACCCGTCAAGACTTTGTTGTGAAACAGAAACTTAAGTTCATTATCACATTGTACTCAAAAGAAACATGAATATTTAACTAAAAGTTTAGCTTCTAAAAACCACGACCTTACAAATTTTTTCCCCTATACTTTTCTAGTGACCCATATAAATTGTACCTCACTTCAAATTAAATAAAAGGGAAAAGAATGCCTATACAGATCAATGAGTAATGAACAGTCTTTTGAAAAAATGATACTGGGGACTTCCCTGGCAGTCCAATTCTTAAGACTCTGAGCTTTCACTGCAGGGGGCTCAGGTTTGGCCCCTGGTCAGGGAACTAAGATCCCACATGCCTTGTGGCATGGCCAAAAAATAGAGGGGAAAAGGGAAGGATATTTTGATATATGCTGCATTAAAGTACTTTGAAGACAGGATGCTAAGTGAAATAAACCAGTCACAAAAGGACAAATGTTATAAGGTATCATTAATATGAGGTACACAGAATAGTCAAATATAGAGACACAAAACGGTAATTGTCAAGGACCGAGGTAAAGAACAAAAGAGAATTAGTGTTTAACGTGTATAGAGTTTCAGTTTGGGAAGGTGAAAAAGTTCTGGAGATGAAGAGTGGTGGTGGGTAGACAACAGTGTGAATTACTTACTTTAAAGTCTCAGAACTGTATACTTTAAAAAGGCTAAAATGATTACTCTTACGTTGCATATATTTTGCCACAATAAAAAAGGCAAGTAAACCAATAAAAAATTGGGCAAAGCGTTTGAACAGATGTTTCTTCAAAGATATACAAGGAGCAAATGTGCACATGAAAAGACGCTTAACATCATTAGTCATTAGGAAAATGCAAGTCAAAACCACAAGGAGATACCCCTTCACACCCACTAGAATAGCTATAATAGAAAAGACAGAGAAAAAAAACAAAGCTTGGTGATGATGCGGGGAAATTGGAATTTTCAAACATTGCTGGTAGGAAAGGAAGATGTTGCAACCACTTTGGAAAACAGCTTGACAGTTCCTCAAAAAGTTAAACATAGAGTAATCACATAAAACATAAATTCCACTCCTAGATATATAGCAAGAAAATTGAAAACAGATATTCAAACAAAAACTTGTACACAAATGTTCACAGCATCACTGTTTACAATAGCTAAAAGGTGGAAATAACCCAAACGTCCATCACCTGATGAATGGATAAACAAAATATGGAATGCCCATACACTGGATTATTATTGGGCAATGAAATTGAATAAGTACTGATACATGCTATGACCTGGATAAACCTTAAAGATATTATGCTAAGTGAAAGAAATCAATCACAGAAGACAACATTTTATATGGTTCAATTTATAGGAAATATCCAGAACAGGCAAATCTATAGAATAGATTAATGGCTGCCTAGGTTTGGTGGGAAAGGGCTGTAGGGATGTGTAATGACAACTAATAGGCATGGAGTTTCCTGTTGGTGAAATAAAAACATTTTAAAATTAGGCTGTTGTGATGGTTTAATATGTTCAATTCAGTGAACATATTAAAAACCAATGAACTATATACTTTAAGTGGGTAAATAATATGTAAAGTGAATTATTTCTCAATTCTGAAAGAGCAAACAGAAAGTATAAATGTTTCATGTGTGTATCGACCAACTCAGTTTGTTTGTTTTTTTTTTTTTGGTATTTATTCTGTTTCAAATATTAAGTATAACAGCTAAGGCCACTTTGCAATTAGTTATTCCTCACCACAGCTGGGTTCCCTTGGTGGCTCAATGGTAAAGAATCTGCCTGCCAATGCAGGGAGACGCAGGTTCAATCCCTGGGTTGGGAAGATCCCCTAGGGGAGGAAATGGCAACCTCCTCCAGTATTCTTGCCTGGGAAATCCCATGGACAGAGGAGCTTGCACGGGTTACCCTTCATGGGGTTGCAAAGAATTGGACATGACTTAATGAGTGAATACTAACAACAATAAGTACCATTATCTTTATCATCATCTCTAAAAATTTACTTTGACACTGTAAGTTCTGTGGTCAAGTTATAATGAAGTAAAAGAAATGTAAAATGGTCATACTTCTTTAAGATCAACCAAGCAAAGTACAGAAACATAAGCCTTCAATAGAAGTAGTTTTATATAATTCTACAATACCTGTGGCAACAATTTAAAACTTGAATTGCTAAGTGAAATAGTGAACATAAAGATGACTATCATCGTTAAAGATGATGATTGTTTATATCGCTCTGTATTGCCCTACAGTCAAGTCTGCCATCAGTTAGATTATGAGACGCAAACAAACACACACACACATATATAAGAAAACAACCCATTATTAAGAGACAAAACAATTAATAGAATCAGGCTCTGACAGAGAATTTAAAACAAGTGCAGTTAATATGTTTATCTAAATATGTCCATCTAACAGAGATGGATAGCATGCAAGGACGCATGGGTAACTTCAGCAGAGCAATGGAAACTATAAAAACGAATGATATTGATATGTAAGTTAAAACACAGTAACATGTGTCCTGCAATATATTAAAATAAATTCCGTCAATAAATAGCTTGAAAGTTTTATCATGGAAGGGTGTTAAATTTTGTCAAATACTCCCTTTCCATGTATTGAGATGATCATGTGAACTTTATCCTTCATTCTGTCAGTGTGGGGGATCATATTAATTGATTTGGTTATGTTAAATCATCTTTTCATTCCAGGGATAAATCTTACTTGGTCATGGTGTATGATCCTGTTAATGTGCTACTGAATTGGTTTATTAGCATTTTGTTGAGGATTTTTGCATCTATGATTAAGTCCTAAAGATCTGTGAAACCTGGTACCTATAGTTAATAATATTGTATTGTGCACTTAAAAATTTGTTAAGAGGGTAGATCTCTTGGTGAGTGTCTTACAACAATCAAAAAAGAAATAAATTTTAATCTTTGTAAATTAATCTGTCTTACCAAATATTAAAATTTTATGTAAAATTCAAAACTTTCTCAGGCATTAAGGAAAAAGCCCACAGTAACAGTGATGAAGAAAGCCTTTAACTGACTCATCAGTGAACTAAAAAATAAACCAATAGTAACTGGCCAAAGAGAGAAAAAAGACAAATCTGAACAGGGCATCAAAGAGCTGAGATGAGGAACAATATAAAATGGTCATTTATGTATGTAATTGGTATCATATAAGACTAACAACAGAGAGAATAGGGTTGAAGAAATAATTTCTTTATAAAAATAATTTAAAAACATAATGGCTGATATTTTTGGAAAAATAATAAAAGACAAATTATCACACATCCAAGAATTTTGGAAAATGCCAAGCAGGATAAATAGCATGTGAAAACACATAAACACATCATGTTAAAACTGTTAAAAATTACAAAATAAAGAGAGAATGTTGAAGGTAGCCAGAGGAAAAAGAAATAATCCTAGAGAAATCAAAGATAATAATTACAGCTTAATTCTCATTTGAAACTATGTAAGCCAGAAGTGACATCTTTAAAGTGCTGAAACAAACAAAAACAAAAAACTGTCATCAGGAATTTTATGCTCAACAAAACCTATCTTTAAAAATTAACAAGAAATAATAAACTCAGACAAAAAAAGCATAGAGAACTAATTACAAGAAGACTTGCACTATACTCAATGTTAAAAAAATTTCTTCAGGCAGAAGTATATGCTCAGACAGAAACCTGAATATAGAAAGAAATGAAGATCTTTGAAAATGGTTAAAATGAAGGTCAACATAAAGGACATAATTTTTCCTATTTTAAAATACTATAAAAGATCAACTGTCTAACGCAAAAATAGATTGGTTCTGGTTTCAGATAAACTGGAAAACTATACTCTTCAAGGAATAATTTCAAATAACTTTCAATTGACATTCATGTTTAAGAATACTTTTCTAAAAAAAAGAGATTGGAATACCAGACCACCTGACCTGCCTCTTGAGAAATCTGAGGTCCAACCAGTCCATCCTAAAGGAAAACAGTCCTGAATATTCATTGGAAGGACAGATGCAGAGGCTGAAACTCCAATACTTTGGCCACCTGATACGAAGAAATCACTCATTTGAAAAGACCCTGATGCTGGGAAAGATTGAAGGCGGGAAGAGAAAAGGACGACAGAGGATGAGATGGTTGGATGGCATCACCAACTCAATGGACATGGGTTTGAGTAAACTCTGGGAGTTGGTGATAGACTGGGAGTCCTGGCGTACTACAGTCCATAGGGTCGCAAAAAGTTGGACACGACGGACCGCCTGAGCTGAACTGAACTGGTGGTCCAGTGGTAAAAACTGTGCACTCTCAATGCAGGGGCCTAGGTTTGATACCCAGTCAGGGAACTAGATCCTGCGTGTTGCAGCTAAGACCAAATTCAGCCAAAGAAATAAATATTAAAAAAACAAAAAAGAAGATATATAGACCAATGGAATAGAATAGAGAGCCCGGAAATAAACTCACATATATGGTCAACTCATCTTCAAAAAGATGCCAACATTACACAATGGGGAAATGGTGCTGGCACAACTGAATATCTACATGCAGAAGAATGATATTATATCACACACAAAAATCAACAAAAAACAGACTAAAGACTTAAAGGTAAGATGAGGAACTGCAAAAGTTTTCTAGAAGAAAATATAGGGGGAAATCTTTAAGACACTGCTCTACAGCAATGCTTTTGCACGCACATGACCAAAAACATAAGGAATGAAAGCAAAGTAGGTAAGTGGGACTATATCAAGATAAATGGCACAATAAGGGAAACAACAGCATGAAAAGCAACCTATGGAATGGAAGAAGGTATCTGCAATCATATATTTCATAGGGAATTAATCTTCATAATATATAGGGAACTTCTACAATGCAACAGCAAGCCCACAAAGAACCAAAATTTTAAATGGTAACAGACTTGAATAGATATTTCTTAGAGAAGATGTACAAATGCTCAACAGTTATATGAAAAGATACTTGCGATCACTAGTCATCAGGGAAATGTAAATCAAAACCACAGTAAATGTCACCTCACACTTGTTATTACGCCTATTATTAAAAACAACAAGAAATAATAAGTGTTCAAATCGTGGAAAAACTGGAACTCTGTACATTGTTGGTGAGCATGTAATGTGGTGCAGCTGATATGCAAAACAGTATGGAAGTGCCCTTCGTGCCAAATTAAAAATGAAACTAACATATGATCCAGTAATCCTACTTCTGGGTGGATATTCAAAAGAATTACAATCAGGATCTTGAAGAGATATTTGTAGCATTATTATATCCAAATGTGCAAACAATCTAAATGTTCATCAACAAAAGGAAAAAAATATATAGTATACACATGTAATGGAATATTATCCAGCTATAAAAAATACATTCTTCCATATGTGTTAGCATGGATAAACCTTGAGGACATTATGCTAAGTGTAATAAGCCAATTAGGGAAGCACAAATACTGCACAGTTCCACTTTTATGAAATATCTAACCACAGTAAACACAAACAGGGAATAAAATGGTGGTGGTTAAGTTCTGGGGGAAGGAAAAAGGAGAGTTGCTTTTAAACAGAATAAAGCTTCCATTAGGCAAGATGATTAAGTTCTAGAAATCTGGTGTACAACACTGTACCTATAGTTAACAATACTGTTTTAAAATTTTGCTAAGAGAGGAGATCTCATATGAAGCGGTCTTAACACAATTCAAAGAAACAGGTAGTCAAAAATGCATAGTGAAAGAGTTATAGTGTTGACCTGTTAATGATGTAATATACATATATAATCTTCTGTGTGTATGTGTATATATGTGTATGTGTGTGTGTGTGTATAGCAGTTCCAGCTTTTGTGACGTTTTGGTATCTACTTCTGAAAATTTATAAATTTTTGTAAATTCTTTTCTCTTTCTATATATTCACTTTTATACCCCCAAAAGTTTATAATCTAACTGGGTAAGTCAGATATGTAAACAATTAACTCAATAAAGATTTTACAGATGCAAAGATGGAAGTGTGGAGATTTCCCTGGTAGTTCAATGGTTAAGACTCCAAACTTCCACTGCAAGAACTGTGTATTCAATCCCTGGTTGAGGTACTGAGATTCCACATGCTGTGCAGCACGGCGCCCCCCCAAAAAAGATGGAAGTGTCCATAGGATGAAGTAGGTGTACCGACAACAGAGGAGTGGTCAGGAAAAGCTTCAGTGTGGAAATGGTACTTGCACAGAACCTTTATGAGGTAAGATGGCAGGGTAGAGTAGGGCACTGCAATTATAAAGTGCGGTGAGAAGCATGGATGCATGAAACCACATTATCCTTCCAGGAACCTATAATTCAGTGTGGCTAGAGAATAAAAACAGAATCTTCCATCAATAAGGCTGGAAATTTAGGCAGGGACCAGATAACCAAAGGCTTTGTGTGCCATCCTAGAGACTAGATTTTTTTTAAGTTTAATTATTAATTCTAGGTATACTACATAGTGACTTGCCATTTGAGTACATTATGAAACAAAAACTATGATGTCTAGTAAACATATGTCCCCATACTAAATTACTAGAATATTTCTGACATATTCATCATGCTGTACATGACATACCATTTATTATACAACTGAGGCTTTTACCTCTTAATCACTTTCACCTATTTTTCCCAACCACCTACCTCTCTGGCAACTGCTTGTTTGTTCATCCTTGAACCTATTTTCATTTTGTATTATTTGTAGAGTCCACATATAAGTGACATCAGGCAGTATTTGTCTTTGTTATACTTAGCATAATTTCCTCTAGATCCATCCATGTTGTTGAAAATTGCAAGATTTCATTTTTTAACGCAGAGTAATATTCCATTGTATATACATACCACTTCTTTATCCATTGATCTATCAATGGACACATAGGTTGCTAACATTATCTGGACCATTGTAAATAATGCTGCAATGAACCTTGGGGGGCATTTATCTTTTCAAATTAGTGTTTTTTTATTTTGTTGTATATATATTCAGAAGTGGACTCACTGGGTCATGTAGCAGTTCTATTTACAACTTTCTGAGGAACCTCCATACTGTATTCCATTCTGACCACATCAATTTACATTCCCACCAACAGTGAATGAGCATTCTCTTTTCTGTTATTTGTTGTATTTTTTATGATAGCCATTCTGACAGGTGTGAGATGGTACCTCCTTGTAGGTTTGATTTGCATTTCTCTAATAATTAGAGATGTTGAACAGCTTTTCATGTGCCTGTTAGCCAACTGTATGCCTTTTCAGGAAAAATGTATATTCAGGTCTTCTGTCCATTTTTTAATTGGGTTGTTTCTGTTTGCTTTTTGATGTTGAGTTGTATGATTTCCCTGTATATTTTGGATATACCATTTAAAAAATAACTTCTATTCAATAGGCTGCCTTTTTGTTTCATGTTTGATACAGTCCTATTTATTTTTGCTTTTGTTTCCCATGCCTGAGGAGAAATATTCCCCCAAAATATTTCTAAGACTAATGTCAAAAAGCATGCTCTCTGCTTTCTTCCATAGTTTCAAGTATCTATATCTATATCAAATATCAAGTTCTATAGTTTCAAGTATCACATTTAACTCTTTCATCTATTTTGAATTTATTTTTGTATGTGCTGTGAGAAAGTAGTCCAGTCTGATTCTTTTGCTTGTATCTGTCCAGTTTACCACCCTATTTATTCACTCAGTTATTATATTCTTCAGCTCTGTATAGTTCTCCTTTACAGCTTCTAACACTTTTCTAAAATTCTCACTGTGTCCATTCTATCATCTCCTGAGTTTGGTGTGCATGTTTATGATAATTACCTTAAACTTTAAAAAGAAAAATGTTTATGTTGGAGTACAACTGATTAACAATGTTGTATTAGTTATACAGCAAAGTGACTCAGTTACACATATACATGTATCTATTCTTTTCCAAATTCTCTTCCCATTTAAAGTTGTTATATAATATTAAACAGAGTTCTGTGTCCTAAATACTAGGTCCATGTTGGTTATCTTGAACTTTTTATCAGGTAGATAGGTTATACCCATTATGTTTATTTCTTTCTCAGAGGTTTCATCTTGTTCCTTTGATTAAAATATATTTTTCTGTCTGCTCATTTTGCCAAATTCTCTGTTTATATATATATATATATATATATATACACACACACACACACATATACATATATGTATATATATATATATATATATATATATATATACGGTAGGTAGATTACATTTTATGATCTTGGAGAATTGGCCTTATGTTGGAGATGTCCTGGCGTCCCAGGTAACGCTAGTGGCAAAGAACCTGCCTGCCAATGCAGGAGACATAAGAGATATGGGTTTGATCCCTGGCTCTGGAAGATTCCCTGGAGGAGGGCACAGCAACCCACTCTAGTATTCTGGCCTGGAGAATTCCATGGACAGAGGAGCTGGGGGAATGGGGCGGGGCTACAGTCCACAGGGTTGCAAAGAGTTGGACATGACTGAAGCGAGTTAGCACAGCACACAGGAAATGTTCTATGGGGCCCAGCAACATGCTCCTCTCTGGTCATCAGAGCTATATATTCCACGCATGCTCACTATGTGGGCTGTGAGGCCCCATCTGTTATGATGGGTTCAACTACTGTGGGTATGCTTTTACACAGGACTGGTCTCAGGCCCAGTTTGCTGCCAGTTTCTGCCTGGGTCCAATGGCTGCTGGCATGCTGACAGGTGGTGATGGATCCCAGCATGGCTGGCATTGTGACCCAGGGTGTTCCCCAGGTTGATGTGGGACTGCGGTGGATAGAACTGGGTCTCATTGTGGCTTGCTGAGGGACCAATATGGGACAACTAAAGACTTTGTTTGATCATTTAAGCGATGAGAGTCATGAAAGCATTTTATGCAGATAAAACATGATAGCCCTACAATGACAATGTGACAGATGTATTAGAAGGACAGATGAGACTGTAGGCAGAGAAAAAGTTAATACTGATAAAATTGGAAACTGAAATCAGCCAGTAAAAGTAAGGTTGGGCATAAGGCATTGCTTTCAGAGATGTCATAGGTCTAGAATACATAGGAACTGTCATCTGATTGGATTAAGTTATAGAAAAAGAAGAGGTATGAGTGACTCTTGGGTTTCTGTGTTGGACAAGTAGCCTCTGAAGCAAAAAGAATATCAGAAGATAACACAGATTCAAAACTTTCCTATTACTTTTGACCTTGTAAAAGTACAAAAGGTCCAGTTTCCCAAGGTAGCCTTTGAAGCAGATCAATTCTAAAACAAGCCACATCAGTGCTGTGTAAAGTTATCTGGTCCTTGAGAACAGAAGGCCACATCTAACGTGTGTGGAAACAACAGACCAATGCACCAGGCATCTGTTTTCTAGAATTGTCTTAACAACCAATGGGAATCATTACATGGTGGATTCAGCCACAGCAATTAATACTGATTAACAAGATAGCACAAATGAGTAGTTTTGTCATGCCTCTCAAGGATCAGTATGCAGGTCAAATATAGATATGGCCTCAAACACATGCTAATAACATTAATCATTATCCACTGCAAATTATGAACATATTTACAAGCAAGGAATGAAAAACACACACTAACGTTGTCATGTACCAATAGATTTGCCGATATAAATTTGTTTTTGCACAGGTTGTCTCTTTAAGAAACTGGAATGGCAGCATACTCTACCAGTTCTTACCAACAGGTGTCTTTACATAGATCAATGTATTCTTACAACTATCTAACAACTATTTCTACAATTAGAATTACCTAATTCTTCATTCATTCATTTCTTTAGTGCTAGAAAATTATTTCTTAAAAAAAAAATCCCTAACATAAGGAACTTTAGTTAGCTTGCAAAATAAGACACTCATATATGGAAAACTAAACAACAAAAGACTTAACAGTTCAGTTCACTCAGTTGTGTCCGACTCTTTACGATCCCATGGACTGCACCATGCCAGGCCTCCCTGTCCATCACCAATTCCTGGAGTTTACCAAATCCATGTCCATTGAGTCGGTGATGCCATCCAACCATCTCATTCTCTGTTGTCCTCTTCTCTTCCCGCCTTCAATCTTTCCCGGCATTAGGGTCTTTTCAAATGAGTGATTTCTTTGCATCAGGTGGCCAAAGTATTGGAGTTTCAACTTCTGCATCTGTCCTTCCAATGAATATTCAGGACTGATTTCCTTGAGGATGGACTGGATGGATCTCCTTGCAGTCCAAGGGACTCTCAAGAGTCTTCTCCAACACCACAGTTCAAAAGTCTTCTCCAGCACCACAGTTCAAAAGCATCAATTCTTTGGCGCTCAACTTCCTTTATAGTCCAACTCTCACATCCATACACTACTGGAAAAACCACAGCTTTGACAGGATGGACCTTTGTTGGCAAAGTAATGTCTCTGCTTTTTAATGTGCTGTCTAGGTTGGTCATAGCTTTACTTCCAAGGAGCAAGTGCCTTTTAATTTCATGGCTGCAGTCACCATCTGCAGTGATTTTGGAGCCCCCCAAAATAGTCTCTCACTGTTTCCATTGTTTCCTCATCTATTTGCCATGAAGTGATGGGACCAGATGCCATGATCTTAGTTTTCTGAATGTTGAGTTTTAAGCCAACTTTTTTACTCTTCTCTTTTACTTTCATCAAGAGGCTCTTTAGTTCTTCTTTGCTTTCTATGATCCAACAGATGTTGGCAAGTTAATCCCTGGTTCCTCTGCCTTTTCTAACTCCAGCTTGAACGTCTGGAAGTTCACAGTTCATGTACTCTTGAAGCCTGGCTTGGATAATTTTGAGCATTACTTTGCTAGTGTGAGATGAGTGCAATTGTGTGGTAGTTTGAATACTCTTTGGCATTGCCTTTCTTTGGGATTGGAATGAAAACTGACCTTTTCCAGTCCTGTGGCCACTGGGGAGTTTCCCCAATTTGCTGGCATATTGAGTGCAGCACTTATAATGCTATAAGTCCTTATAATGCTGTAAGGATTTGAAATAGCCCAAATAAATTAAATTAAACTAATTAAATAAATTAATTAATATTAAAGGATTTAGTATTTGAAAAGCCCAACTGGAATTCCAGTGGTACCTAAGGACCATATATGGAACATTTGTTTAAAATGCAGATTTCCCATCTCCAAGAAGACTAATTCAGTAAATCCAGAGCAGGGCCCAGAGATCTGCATATTTAACAATTACAAATGATTCTAATGCAGGTGTTCCTCAGAAAACATATTGTGAAATATTAAGCAACAGCTTGAAGAATAAATAGAATTCGATTAGAGGCTTTGTAAACTTTTTAGATGAGGGATGAAATGGGGATTCCGTGGGGGTCAGTAAAGCATATGAGTTTGCTGGAAGCACAGTAACGGGGGGGAATAGTAGAATATAAAGCTAAAAAGGGTAGTGATGTATCTCATAATAGAAAATTATGCTGTATCTCAATTGTTGTGCCAGAAAGTTTACATGTGACCTTGTATATGGTCTAGAGTCAATGAAAATTTATCTAGTAGGAACTTTTAGTAAGGGGAATTGACTACACTATTCCATGCATTCTTACAATAAAGTCAATGCCAAAAGAACAATCCTGGATTGCAGGGCTCCCAAAGGCTTCTCAGTAGACCAGTCTGTGATCACAGTCAACTTTCAACTGGCCTGAGGTAAAATGAAAAAAATCGAAACAGTGTGGTAACCCCTGCATCAAGCTACAATTATTTACTTTTTTGGTGTTAAAATATCCTCTTATACTTAATTTATTACATGCCCTTTGCAAAATAAAAAGTAGGGGGTTGAGCATATGAGAAGATATTGGCCGTTAGGAAAATTAAAATTACTGTGAATATTCAACCACACACCAATTAAAATGCCTAAAATTTTTTAAAGTGATAACATAACAAGTGATAGCAAAGATATGGACAAACTGATACTCTCATACATTACTGATGGAAAACAGTTGGGCAGTTAATTACAAACAAAAACATACACCTACCATATAACCCAGCAATCATACTCTTAGGTATTTATCCCAGAGAAATGAAAACCTATGTTCACACAAAAGCTTGTACATGAATATTTATAGTAGCTCTATTTATGATTACCAAAACCCAGAAACAAACCAAACATCCTTTGATGTGTGAGTGGATAAACAATACTATTCAGCAAAAAATGGAATGAGCTATTGATACAAAAGAGTTAGATCAATCCCAAAGGCATTATACTGAATGAAAGAAGCCAGTCTTGGCTACATGCTGTATTTATGCATTTCGTGTCATCCCATGAAGTTGCTCAGTCGTGTCTGACTCTTTGCAACCCCATGGACTGTAGCCTACCAGGCTCCTCCCTCCATGGGATTCTCCAGGCAAGAGTACTGGAGTGGGTTACCATTTCCTTCTCCAGGGGATCTTCCCAACCCAGGGATCAAACCCGGGTCTCCTGCATTACAGGCAGACGCTTTAAACTCTGAGCCACTAGGGAAGGCCTTACATATATATAATATTCTTGAGAAGACAAAACTATAGTGACAGAACAGATGAGTGATTGCTAGGGGTAAGTGGAGGGAGATGGATTATGAGTATAAATAAATAGTACAACAGTTTTTTTCAGGGATGGAACTGTTCTATATCTTGATTAAAGCAATGGGCAAAGGAATCTATTAATACATATGTATTAAACTCATTGAAAGGTCCAAATACTCCCTACAAGAAAATTTTACTGTATGTCAATTTTAAAAATGTAAATAGTATGCATTCATTCATCAGTTCCCCTAATACATTTAGCAATAATGCTTGTCCAACTGTCTGGTGTGTCGGGTATAACCCACTCAGTGGCAGATGTCCTTAAGAGCTTTGTTCATTGGTGATAGAAATGTACTTGCACTACTTCTATACTGAATGTCACAATAAGCACCAATAACTCTTATCACAACCCTGAGTTCCACTTCATTCTTTCAAATTCCATACATATGAATTATTCTATAGGTTGATTCTCATATCAATCAAAACTCTGAAGTACCCAGTCCTCTACTCTTATCAACACCTGAACAAGCTACTTTAGTCTCTGACACTGTCACCTACTCAAAACTTTCTCCAATCTTCCTTCAATTTTGCAGTGAAGACTATTAGGTTAGACTGAGAAAGCTAAGCTCCGAAGAATTGATGCTTTTGAACTGTGGTGTTGGAGAAGACTCTTGAGAGTCCCTTGGACTGCAAGGAGATCCAACCAGTCCATTCTAAAGGAGATCAGTCCTGGGTGTTCATTGGAAGGACTGATACTAAAGCTGAAACTCCAATACTTTGGCCACCTGATGCGAAGAGTTGACTCATTGGAAAAGACCCTGATGCTGGGAGGAATTGGGGGCAGGAGGAGAAGGGGACGACAGAGGATGAGATGGCTGGATGGCATCACTGACTCGATGGACGTGAGTCTGGGTGAACTCTGGGAGTTGGCGATGGACAGGGAGGCCTGGTGTGCTGCGATTCTTGGGGTCGCAAAGAGTCAGACACGACTGAGTGGCTGAACTGAACAGAGGAAGCAATAACTTGGGGGCTGTATCAACGGGTACCTCAGCACTCTTTTTTCCTGGAATCTGAAGAGATCAAGATTTCCTTTCAGTACGTTCAATGAATTAATTAGACAAATATTTCTGAGGATCTCCCAGGTGCCCAGAATCTCCCAAATACTCTTGGGAGTCATATATTTGGTAAAATGGAGACCTGTTTTTTTTTTCGGTCCTCAACACTAACAAGTCAACTGCGGGTGGGGGTCACATTTTTGTTTTCTAACATGGCAGTCTCTTTTTGATTTTTCTTAAAATTTCTTACAATTCTATAACAAACAATAACATTAAGAAAAAGTAGAACTTTCATGAATTATATTTCCTTTTGTTGTTGTTATTAGCTTCTAACTCATGTCCGACTCTTTTGTGATCCCATGGACTGTAGCCTGCCAGTCTCCTCAGCCCATGGAATTTCCTAGGCAGGAATACAGTGATGGGTTGCCATTTCCTTCTTCACAGTATCTTCTCAACCCAGGGAAGATCCGAATCAGCAGGCAAGTGGTTCTTTGCCACTGAGCCATGTTTCCCTTTAGCCCTCTGTTTTCAAGAACAACTGCTTGTTTAAAAACTGTTTATTTGAAAATCTCTTCATTGAGCCTGGCTATTACTAAATCAAACCATGTTTCAATTTCACAGACCTTGACTTCTCTCTCAGTTATCCATTGCTGTTCAACCAATGATTCCAAAACTTGTGTCGTAAACATAGCAGGGGAAGGAGAAGGTAGGACAAACTGAGAAAGTAGCACTGACATATATACACTATCATGTATAAAATAGATGACTAGTGGAAAGCTGCTATATAACACAAGGAGCCCAGCCTGACACTCTGTGACAACCTAGAGGGGTAGAATTTGGGGTGGGGGGATGGGGATGGAGGTTCAAGAGAGAGGGGAGATATATATACTAACTTCAGTTGTGTCCAGCTCTCTGTGACCCCATGGACTCTAGCCCTTCAGGGTCCTCTGTCTGTGGTATTCTCCAGGCAAGAATACTGGAGTGGGTTGCCATGCCCTCCCCCAGGGGACCTTCCAGACCCAGGGATCAAACCCGTGTTTCTTGTGGCTTCTGAATTACAGGCAGATTCTTTACCAATGAACCACCAGGTAATCTTTAAAGGAAAGATTCCTTGAAAGGAAATCATATATATATATATATATATACACACACATATATACACATATACACACACACACATATACACATACAAAACAAACTTGTATCCTAAAACAACAAGTATTTATTATCACATACAGTTTCTTGGTTCCAAAACTCAGGAACAAGTTCTGGTCTTAGGGTTTCTTTAAGGTTGGAATGAAGATGTCAGCTGGGAGGAATTCCCTGGTGGTCCAGTGGCTGGACAACAAGGAGATCAAACCAGTCAATGCTAAGGGAAATCAACCCTGAATAGTCATTGGAAGGACTGATGCTTAAACTCCAAAATTTTGACCACCTGATAGAAAGAACTGAGTCATTAGAAAAGACCCTGATGCTGGGAAAGATTGAAGGCAGGGGAAGAAGGGGACAACAGAGGATGAGATGGTTGGATGGCTTCACTAACTTAATGGACATGAGTTTGAGCAAACTCAGGGAGATGATGAAGGACAGGGAAGGCTGGTGTGCTGCAGTCCATGGGGTCGCAAAAAGTCAGACACGACTTAGTGACTCAACAATAACCAGTGGTTAAGACTCCATACTCTCACTGATGAAGGCCTGGTTCAAACCCTGATCAGGGAACTAGGATCCCACAAACGGTGTGGTGCAGTCAAAAAAAAAAAAAAAAAAGGATGTAAGCTGGGGCTACAGTGACCTGAATTCTTAACTGAGCCTAGAGGATTCATCTAAGATGGTGTACTCACATAGCTATTGGCAAAAGACCTCAGCTATTTGCTGGCTATTCAAAGGAAGCCTAAATTTTAGGCTTTTCATAGAATGCTTGAATATGCTCATGCCTTGTTATTGGTTTCCTTCAGTCTAAAAGGGAGCAAGGTGGAAGTCTCAATGTTTTTCATGACCTCCTGTTGAAAGTCACACTCCATCATTTCTAAAGTGCCTTCACAGATCAACCCTATTCACTGTGGGAATGAACAACAACAAATGCATTAAAATACCAGGAAAGAAGTATAAATAGGGGCCATTTTGAAAGCTACCTAATACCACTTCAGACCAAGGAAAGAATTTTTTTAACTTCTCAAGCTAATAGACTTGATCAAGGCCAAAGGCTATCCAGTTAACCCTAGCAAAAGAGGACTAACACAGATATGAAACCTAAGGTTGCTAATTGCTTTTTCTCATTAGTATGTCAAGTATTTGACAGAAAAAGCCTTGTACAGGTAAGGTTGACTCTATAATTAGGCACTGAGAGACAAAAGCATGTCAAAAAGAAAAGTGAAGAATATACACTCTGAAAATCCACAAATGAGCAGAGACCAATTTGACTGATTTTGCAATTAGCCAAGTATATGAAAAATGTATCAAAAAAACAGATACATCTCTGTGTTTAAAAAAAAATGAACCAACTATAACAAAACTAGATGTGAAAGGTTATCTGCAATTAAAGTATCATATAAGCAAAGTCTCCATTTCAAATTAAAAGTATATACTGAAAATGTCTTTTCCTGTTCAATTTTGTTTGTACTAGAGCTACTCTAATATATGGACATGCTTGAGTATGTCTGGATTTTCTAAAAGAATAACTATAGTTGAATATGCTCTGTGTGCTACTTTATGAGTCCCATGAAAAGCCAAGTTTATGAGGTTACCAACTGGTGATTTTCCTTTCCCTCATTTCCTTCTTCTCAACTCATCAAGACTTAAATTACACTTTCCACGAGGATCAAATTTAAGCTTGAAGAGGAGAAATGTACTTATGCTTAGATCAACAATGAGTTGAACAAGACTATAGCTGATGCCAATTAGGTCAGGTGGTATTGGGAAAGAACTCATTGGTTATCATTATAGCAGGTTTCATCATCCTCATTTCATGTCATTTTCATATAGGATTGAATGAATTGTGTTTGTAAGACTTGGGAGACAAAAACTGATGTGGTGTGTTCTAAATGAAGGTCTGCAAAGGAAAAACATACTCCAAGTGGTGGCCAAAGTTTGCACATCCAACCTAAAACCTTTGAGAGATGGGGCCCCACCTTACAGAATTTGTTCTGCTCAATCTAGGAGGTCTCAGCTTGTGGTAATTATTTAGGCTGATACATTTTCCCCAATGTACTTCAAAGCTGAGGTACAAGGGATAGGCACACAACACTTAAGAGTACTGTACTGGGTGATTCTGCCAAGGCAGAGAAAACTCACCAAGATTGGGAGCATAATTCTGTACCAGAAACTCAAATGCCTTGATATCTATTAGAAGATCAACACAACAACAGCCTTTAGGAAAGCCCCTTTATTTCCCACCACTTATATAAAAGGGGTTAATCAAAAGTCCACTTGGATTTTTCACAAGTCAGAGTGATACTAATCAATATGTTTTTTCAGAGTCTGTCTTTCAAAGACATGAGACTATGTGAGGGGCAGGAAATGGCATCCCACTCCAGTACTCTTGCCTGGAAAATCCCATGGACGGAGGAGCCTGGTAGGCTACAGTCCATGGGGACACTAAGAGTCGGACATGACCAAGTGACTTCACTTTCACCTTTCACTTTCATGCATTAGAGAAGGAAATAGCAACCCACTCCAGTGTTCTTGCCTGGAGAATCCCAGGGATGGGGGAGCCTGGTGGGCTGCCGTCTATGGGGTCACACAGAGTCTGACACAACTGAAGTGACATAGCAGCAGCAGCAGCGGCAGCATCATCTCTTTAAATTTTCCTTCTCAACTGGGCCAAAATTAAACCAAAGATCTGTTCTTGGTGCCTAAGAACCATGAAAGGCTAGGTTAAAAATTCACTGTAAATTACATTTCTTTCTCATTTTATTTTGCTGCCCCCTTCATGTTATGAATGTTATTTCATTAATACTCTGCTTGTCTTTTATAATCCCATTCCATATATCTGATACTTTAGTTTACAAAGTATTTATCTGAGGTAAGCAGGACAAAGTCTCATCATCCCCATTTTACAAATAAGGCAACTGACTGACCCAGCTAATGCAGAACAAATTCAGGATGGAAAGAAATGACCCAGTAACTCCAAATCTAGTGTTCTTTCCACTCTACTGCACTGACTGGGAAATACTTTATACAATAAAATAAAACATACAGTGAATATCTCTCAAGAGGGAAATGGTCAAATAGAAAAGAATAAAGGCAACCTGTTAAAATTCAAGTGTCTGTGAAAGAGTAAAATTAGCAAATTTGGAATGCTGGAGGATTGCCATGATGATTTGGATGAGATTTTACCCTAATTTCTTAGAAGAAATTATATTCCTTTGTTTATTTTTATACTTTGCTAATTTATTTTTAAAAGTAAAATTTATTTAATTTTATTTTTGTTTATTTATTTTATAATGCTAAAATGTACGTATTTTACTAATCCATAAGTTCATTGAAGGCACTTTTTTCATATGGGTCTTTGTATTCCTCAGTTTACAATCTCTACCTTTGAACAACATAGATGTCTAGTAAACAAGCTGTTCAAGGAAATGAATTCAGTCTATACAGAGATATTAAAAAGATTTTTTTCTGTCTTACCAGTCAGAATAACAAGACTGAAAGAACCTGTAGAAAACCTATTCTTTTCATTGCCTTTAGGTGGGACTACACACAGCAGCAGTCTAGACTAAAACAATCATCTAGGTCTCCTGTTACTTAAGAGCTCTAGTGGGTAGGAGATGCCACTGCATTTTTTGTCACAAATCCATTGCCTTTACAAGTCTCATTTCCAAAAGTTGATTTCTATAATTCTATAATTTACTATAATTTAGATTCCTTACTGCTTATTCAGCTTTCAGTGGAGACAATAAAATAGAATTATTCTCCTGGAAAAAAAAATTAGTTTCTTCAGTGTTTCTCCACTAATACTGTATCATACCTCTCCTAAACCTCTCCCAGTTCTCCATATCCCTCATATCTAGTGGAAAGTTGCTCTCTAACACAGGGAGCTCAACTCAGTGCTCTGAAACAACCTATAGGAATGGGGTGGGGTGGAGGGAAGGAGGGAGGTTCAAGAAGGAGGGACATATGTATGCCTATGGCTGATTCACATTACTGTATGGCAGAAACCAACACAACATTGTAAAACAATTATCCACCAATTAAAATTTTAAAAATAAATAAAATAAAATGGAAAATATTAAAAAAAAATCTAACGTACAAATCTTGGCACTCTAATAAGAATTTTTGAAATTCCTATTGGTGTTTCTTAGCACTATCACAAGGCTAATCCATTGACATTTCTTTTACTCAACTAGTCCCCTAAGATACATTATTTGTTTTTATTAGGAAAATAATACATACATGTTAAAATTCAGGAAAAAATATCTTCATAGAAAATTCCTTTTCTTGTGAATATACATACACATTTCACTATAGCATACACACTACTGTATTCTTCCTTTCTCAATTACCTTAGCAAAAATATCTACATTTTGGCATAATATTCCTACTATTAATAATAACAGAAAAAATCTATATTGAATTTAATAACACAACTCATGTTATTGTTTTTTCCTGTTTTTGGACATTTTAGTTTATTTTCTACATGATTTTTGACACTGTTTCACTCACTTTGTTCAATCACTAATTTATTTAACAAATGTTTATTGGGCTCCAACCATAGGCCAGGCACTGTTCTATGTTCTGGACACACTGAGGAAGCAAGATAAGTAGGACTCCTGATTTCATTCTAGTAGGGAAAGATAGAAAATAAGGAAATTAGTTAAGCATGATAATTTCTATGAGGGAAATAAGCAGAAATAAACAGGTTTGGAGAACTCTTTGAGGAGGTATTTTATGAGCTAAGACCTATAAGAGGAGTGATCTCTCTTTTCAATCATCAATAAGCTTGGTGAAGAATATCTTCCTTGCCGGAAGGAAGGAGCTCTTGTGCAAAGCCTGAATTACAAGCTTGGTGAGCTTAAGTAAAAGAAAGAAAAGGCCGTTGTGACTGGTGCACAGTTGAATTCAGAGGAGCATATCACCCAAGGAGAATCTAGAGGCAGATGGGAACCTAGAGTTTGATGCTAGGGAGGCTGAGAATTATTTTAACTGCAGAGAGAAGGTACTAAAGAGTTTCAGGCAAGGAGTCAATAAGTAAACACAACAAGATTAAATGTTATCACATCTCCCTTGTCTTTTTTAAAATTCTACTTATTAACATATTGCAGCATAGTTTGGGAAACATTGGTACAGACGGTTGGTCCAATCTAACACTAAAATACTAGTTTTAGACTCATAACCAATAAGATCACATGTTGCTCCCCAACTCTAGCTGATAATGCCTTTCTTCAAGTAATTCATCAACTGATTGATTAACTCTTCTGATGCCAGAGTTGGCTTCCTCTTCCAACCTTCAACCTCCGTGACATACAGTTCTCTTTGTCAGTAGAAAATGTGGCTCAGACAGTAGAGAAATTATTTGCAATACAGGAGACCCAGGTTTGATTCCTCTGTCGGGAAGATCCCCAGAGCAACCCACTCCAGTGTTCATGCCTGGAGAATTCCATGGACAGAGGAGCCTGGCAGGCTACAGTCCATGGGGTTGCAAAGAGTTGGATATAACTGAGGGGTTAACACTTTCACTTTCACAATCATGAAGAGCATATGGGCAACTGAGTACTGAACAGAATATCTTCAAAAGGAAATAACATGCCATTCTTCTGACTGAGCAAAGGAATAAATGAATATTTTGATGTGACAAGTTAAAGTCAAGTAATACCTTAGTACTTTTAGACAGAGGTAGGCAAAGGGTACATTATCTTTATTTCAATTAGTTAGGTAATGCCAAATGATAAAATGAACATATAGGATTTCAAGAGCTTCCTGGATGAATGAATGGAAGATGCAGGGGTATTTAGGGTAGTAAGTTCCAAGCCCAAGTTACAGCTTTTGGAAACATTCAATAGTGGATGTAGATTTGAAAAATGAAGGGGATAAATAAATCCATAAATTTCCCTAAGAGGGGAGGATAGATGATGCATAGAAGCACAAGGAAATGAGCATGTTGGAAGTGGCCTGGTGAGTAGCTCTGAAGCCATTTGGACCTAATCTCCATAAACAAAAACTAACTTATGGCCTGTTTGTACCCATACTATGGAAAATAGCTGGATAAAGTTAACAATTCAACAAAATTGATATAGTCTGATTTAAAATATAGGCTAGGATGTATTTCATTTAAAATGTTGTTGTACAACACAGGGAATATAGGCAACATTTTATATTAATAATAACTGTAATTGACATTTATAGATGTGGTCACTTACCTAGAATCTGATATCCTGGAGTCTGAAGTCAAGTGGGCCTTAGGAAGCATTTCTACAAACAAGGCTAGAGGAAGTGATGGAATTCCAGCTGAGCTATTTCAAATCCTAAAAGATGATGCTGTTAAAGTGCTGCACTCAATATATCAGCAAGTTTGGAAAACTCAGCAGAGGCCACAAGACTGAAAAAAGTCAGTTTTCATTTCAATCCCAAAGAAGGGCATACCAGACTACCTTACCTGTCTCCTGAGAAACCTGTATGAAGGTCAAGAAGTAATAGACCCTCACGAGGAACAATTGACTGGTTCAAAATTGGGAAAGGAGTACAAGAAGGCTGTATATCACCACCTTGTTGATTTAACTTATATATCCCAGGCTGGATGAATCACAAGCTGGAATCAAGATTTCCAGGAAAACTATCAACAACCTCAGATATGTAGATGATACCATTCTAATCACAGAAAGTGAAGAGGAACTAAAGAGCCTCTTGATGAAGGTGAAAGAGGAAAGTAAAAAAAGCTGGCTTAAAAATCAACATTCTAAAAAATAAGATTATGCCATCTGGTCCCATCACGTCATGGCAAATAGATGGGGAAAAAGTGGAAGCAGTGACAGATTTTATTTTCTTGGGTTCCAAAATCACTACAGACGGTGACTGCAGCCATGAAATGAAAAGACACTTGCTCCTTGGAAGTAAAGCTATGACAAACCTAGACGGTGTATTAAAAAGCAGAAACATCACTTTGCAAATAAAGGTTTGTATAGTCAAAGCTATGATTTTTCCAGTAGTCATCTATGGATGTGAGAGATGGACTATAAAGAAAGCTGAGTGCTAAAGAATTGATGCTTTTGAACTGTGGTGTTGGAGAAGACTCTTGAGGGTCCCTTGGACTACAAGGAGATCAAATGAGTCAATCTGATACTGATACTGAAGCTTAAGCTCCAAATCTTTGGCCACTTGATAGGAAGAGCCGACTCATTGGAAGACTGAGATACTGGAAAGATTGATGGCTAGAGGAGATTAGGGAGGCAGAGGATGAGATGGTCAGATATAATCACCGACTCAATGGACATCAATCTGAGCAAACTCTGGGAGATAGTGAAGGCCAGGGAAGTCTGACATGTTGTGGTCCATGGTATTGTGAAGAGTCTGACATGACTTAGCGACTGAACAACAACAACCTTTGAAAATTGTGAATCACTATATTGCATACCTGAAACTTTTATAATATTATACATCAACTATACTTGAATAAAAAATAAAGTATTGATTAGTTGGATTAATAAATTTACATTTTATAAAGAGTCAGACATGACTGGGCAACTGAACAACAATTATCTGTCATAATATGTATAGGAGGGGTTGCTAAATATTTATAATATAGGATGTACTTTTTTCATTGTGGATACTCTGAAACAATTAGATGAAGAAAATGCCATTTTGAAAATAAACAAATCTGGATTGACAAATACTAAAACCAAATAAGAATTTTGAGAATCTGAAAGTTAGTCTGAAAAGAATAATCACTTAATGGCCAAACATGAATGACAGGCAGTTTTCAGGGAAAATAAAGGAGATAGATGATGTGAAGATCATTTGGTATTTGATTGGAAAGGTAGCATGCTCTTCAGAGGGTAACTGACACCTAATGTAAGGAATGTTTGATCACGCAAAGTGTAAGAGGGCATCCTTTATTAGACCACATAAAACAGAGTTCCACTGAGAGGTTTACTGAAAAGGAAACCTTATCTTTTACCATAAAGTAGACCCTGAAATTCAACATGAGGAGATATGTGGCTATCAAAGGTGAGAGATATCCTCCTAACAGTGTTGAGATACTACAGCAGGGAAAGCAAAAAATGATTTCAAACAGGGGCCCCAAAGGAATCCAACATTTGGTTAATCTGAATGTGTCACCATTGTTAACTTCTAAAATAGAAAGGTCAGCTTAAACATGAAAGAGTAAAATAATACTGGGATCTGTCCCTGAGTTTTTATGTCCCCTTGAAAGCTTAATTTGAAGAACAACATATGGAATTCACACAGAACTGGGTTCTACCAAAGCACATTTCAACAGGTTATGGTAAAAGGGACAATTAACTCCATAGACACTACCAATTCCCTTCGTTGATCCCTTTATTTTCAAAGATCTACATTTCCTGATATCTCCATGACTACTTATAAATCACAAAGGCAGACACTTTGAATTGCAGGCATTGACTTCCAGTCGAGCTACTTGTCACATAGACAACTCTCTATAGCATGTCATAGAGTGAGTAAAAACGGAATTATTCATATGTGCCTTGCAAAATAGAAAGAGAAACATGGTCTAAAAAAAAAAAAAAACAGCTGCTACAATTATAAAAAAATTATTACAGCTCCACGTTAAAAATTGTCTCTATGAGCCCTCATTTGATCTGGTTTGCGAGTCTCTTAAGCAGTGCCAGGTGGTTCATCTAGTCTTTAATACAATGAAAAGCCATCATCCCAGGGAACAATGAAAACAAAAGAATCTGAGACAAAAGCAAGAAGACAGGTTTTGTGGCAGGGACACAAGGTTGTGTTGCAGCACCATGGACTGACTAGAAGAAAGGAATGAATTACTGGAGTGGGCCATAAATCTGACTGTAGTCTTTGCTCCAACTGTGTACTTACCTTTAGACAGTTATCCAGACTTTATTTTTCCCGTTTGCTGATGAAGTATATCAGACACATTATCAAACTTGCTAAAGAAAAGATGGGCTATGGCAGGTTTCCAACTAGACCATTTAAGAGAATGGCTTATCTAGCCAGTAAATTTTGAAGGGTATCCTAAAATAGAATTTTCCAAACTGAGGTCTGAGAAAAATTGGTGTCTCTTAAGATACTAATAGTTGACATATAATAAAGAATTCCTCATCAAAGAGCTTTGGAAACAACGGGTAAACTAAGGTAAACAACTAGTATTTTTAAAATTTTTTAATTAATATGTTAATGTGGTATTCCTCAAAATTCTTTGGCTCTAAGATTATCTATTCCTCTCAAGCAAATTATTCATATCTTATATTACACTGCAGTTCAGGATCCCAGTTTGAGTAAAGCTGCTCTACAAACATATACATTCAAAGCCTCAGAATCTTTCATCAGAGGCTGGCATTTGGGAAACACTCTATTTCACCAAATACCCAGTTAGCCATCTAATCATTTCTGCAACCTTATTTCATATCAAAGACTCTACTACTGAGAGAGTCATTTCCTAGGCAGGTTGATAGGGAGTCTAGGGGTCCCCAAGGAGAGAGGGGTCTGGAATTCTCAAGGAGGAAGAAAGGACAAACTTTTTTTCTTTCTCCACATTCCTTAGGATTATATAACAATAATATATCCTGCCTAAGGACAGTCTCTGGATCAAACCTTCTGGCTAATTCTGTTATCTTAAAATGTAAATTATGGGAGGTCTTTACAACCTCCAGACATTCTTTGGAGTATATAACTTTATTGTTAACACTAGCAAGCGGGTACTCTTTCTGCCCCCTTCTGATGCCTATGTCGGAAGCTTTCTCTATCTCCTTTATACTTTAATAAAACTTCATTACACAAAAGCTCTGAGTGATCAAGCCTCGTCTCTGGCCCCGGATTGAATTCTTCTCCTCTGGGGGCCAAGAATCCCGAAGTCTTCGCATGATTCAACAACAACCTTTCACTACTATCAATTTTAAGCAAAATTTCCATGGGATACCCAAAATATGTACTATCAGTTGTTCTACTTTTAATATTTTTAGTGGTTAAAAGTCACTTATGATGTTACATAAGTATTACTGTTCCCTAAATTATTTTCTTCCTTTCTTTTTGATCTTCAAAGGCCATCTTATATGGCATCTCTGCAAATAATTTTTATGAAAAATAAATATTTGGAGGTTTATGCATGATTTTTTTTCAGCTTCTAGGATTTCTCATACTTGGAGCTCAGAGCCACAATTATAACATATAGAACATGTGGCTAACTTGCATAAGAAATCATTACCTCATCAGGAGCCAGTATTCTGGAATTTAGAACAAAACCACGAATTTTACTGAATACTACTTTGTGTCTTTCAAATGATCAAGAATTCAAGGCTCAGATTAGCAGGTGTGCACATGAACAGATTTTTTCTTTGGGAGGAAACCAGGAGCCATTCTGGCTTTGAATAATTCAGTTAAAATTCCATTAGATTCAAGAAGCTTCAAGTAAATTCTATCTTACTGGTAGAAACCATTTTGTCAATGGCAATTCATGCCACATCTCTCAAGAAAAATGTTTTTAGGATAAATAGAAAAAAATATATTAATGGTGTTGGTTTAGTCACTAAGTCATGTTGGACTCTTTTGCGACCCCATGGACTGAAACCCACCAGGCCCCTCTGTCCGATTTCCCAGGCAAGAATATTGCAGTGGGTTGCCATTTCATTCTCCAGAAAAAGCATATTGGGAAGAAGCAAAATGAAAAGATAGAAATAAAGAATACAGAGGTAAAAGGAGAAGAAAGTCTAGGACTAATGGAAATATTTGCACATTACTGTCAGTAAAAAAAAACTGATCAAAAAGACTGGTCATACTGTCAAATATAGAAAATAAAGTAATGGCAAATTATAACACAGGGTCATTGCAAACTAAGATATTTTGATAAAAGATGCGCTTTTAAAGAATCTGTGAAAAGAGAAATGTGGCTTGATGTTAGGAGCATTCACATATAACATATTTAAACATATTTAAAGATATAATGAAATTATCTTCAAAAATCATTAAAATTAAGAGGATAAGAAAACAAAGGAAACAGGGCCAGTAAGCACTGAAGTAAGGGACAGTAAGGTAAGAAGGTGGGTAGCTTCACTAGACCCTGGGCGAGAAAATGCCATAAAAATGATTTCCATAGGGGTTTGAGAAGCACGTGCTATTATGTCTCAGGTGTTTCTATTTCCGATTTCATCAGTTAAGTAATTAAGTCAAAGCAAATTACTGGATGAAGGCCAAGGAAGCAAGCTCTCATGTATATCTTTGCAAACAACCATCTGTTATGGTCATCATTTATTCTTAAATACAGCACACAAAATTTTAATTGCAAAACATTCATTCCCATAAATGTTCCAGTTCTTGCATTTATATTTTAGAAAATCTAACATTATTGAAAGCAGTGTAAGAAAATGGATCACTTTCTGACACACAATAAAAATGGAAAAGTGACCAACTTTAGACAACGAAGTACCTGATTTTGGGTGGTGAAGAAGGGCAAAATATCTCTGAGCAAGGACCTTTGAGTCCCAGAATGGCATTGCTGCTGCTGCTGCTGCTGCTGCTAAGTCGCTTCAGTCGTGTCCGACTCTGTGCGACCCCACAGACGTCAGCCCACTAGGCTCCCCCGTCCCTGGGATTCTCCAGGCAAGAACACTGGAGTGGGTTGCCATTTCCTTCTCCAATGCATGAAAGTGAAAAGTGAAAGTGAAGTCGCTCAGTTGTGTCCGACTCCTAGCGACCCCATGGACTGCAGCCTACCAGGCTCCTCCGTCCATGGGATTTTCCAGGCAAGAGTACTTGAGTGGGGTGCCATTGCCTTCTCTGAGAATGGCATGAACATAATACAAAATCCAACCTGTGTGAGTTTTCATCCACATGACAAAGACTGACCAAGTTCCTACTTTTTGCAAGGCATGGTGCTGGGAACTAGGGATTTACCTATGAATAAGACAGAGAAGGTTCATGCATTCATGGGGCTTATATTGGAGCAGAGAAAGATAGAAAAAAGCAAACAAGGAAATTTCAGAGTATAATCAATTCTCCAAAGGAAATAAACAAGGTGATATGATAGTAATGGGGGATGGTGATGGAAGGGGTAGAGATGGACTATTCTAAAGTGAAAGCTTTTGAGCTGAGATATGAGTGATAAAAATGACACTGTTACTTGAACTTCTTTTTTTTTTTTTTTTTTCTAAAGCCGGAGCCCAGCTCGCGGTCCAGCCGCAGGTAGCACAATGACGCGTGCCCGCCCGCCCGGCTCTCGGAGAGGGACTCAGGGAGCCGGTCTGGGAGCCGCGGCCCGGGCTGGCCACCTCTACCCAGCGCTGTTACTTGAACTTCTATCTAGGGAAAGAAGATTCTTGGCAGAGCAAACAGAAAGAGCTAAAGAGTACACTGGCTGTCATTGAATAAATGGTATAACGATACAAGAAGTAAATATTTCATTGAGGAGCTTATGAAAAATATAACAGGTAAGAAGACTACCATTCATACCTTTTCCATCTTTAACTTAATCACAGATGGATGTTAGAACTATTTAGTCTAATGTCCTGCAGGATATACTACACACAGATAGTTATTGCTCTACTGCTTAAACATCTTTACTGTTTAAGAGATCTCACTCAGTTGTGAGGCATCTCAGGTAGTAGGAAGTTTTTTTTTTTTTTTTTAATCTGAGCAGAAATTGGTTTTGCGTCAGTCTCTCTCATTGACTCCAATTCTGCCGATTCAAATATTCAAAGGCAAGTAGTATATTTCCCCTCAGTAGTCAGCTCTAGGACAGAGATCTTTCAATCAGTATTTAGAGATTCAAGATGATTTAGATATTATGATTACTCTGGATACACTTTAGTTTTCTTTAACTAGGTATAGTTGATTTTATAAAATTATGGATGTGCAACATTATGGTGCAATATTTTTACAGATCATATTCCATTTACCCTGGAGGAGGGCATGGCAACCCACTCCAGTATTCTTGCCTGGAAAATCCCATAGACAGAGGAGCCTGGCAGGCTACAGACCATAGGTCGCAAAGAGTCAGACACGACTGAAGCGATTGAGCACAGCACAGCACAAAATTTGCTCTTCAGTGGCTCAGTCATGTCTGACTCTTTGCGACCCCATGGACTGCAGCATGCCAGGATTCCCTGTCCTTCACCATCTCCTAGAGTTTCCTCAAACTCATGTTCATTGAGTCAGTGATGCCATCCAACCATCTCGTCCTTTGTCATTCCCTTCTTCTCCTGCCTTCAATCTTTCCCAACATTAGGGTCTTTTCTAATGAATCAGGTCTACGCCTCAGGTGGCCAAAGTATTGGAGCTTCAGCATCATTCCTTCCAATGAATACTCAAGGTTGATTTTGTTTAGGATTGACTGATGTGATCTCCTTTCAGTCCAAGGGACTCTCAAGAGTCTTTTCCAACAGCACAGATTAAAAGCATCAATTCTTTGGCACTCAGTCTTCTTTATGTACCAACTCTCACATCCATACATGACTACTGGAAAAATAATGGTTTTACTTCCTTTTGTTGCTTACCTATTTTATACTTAGCAGTTTCTGTCTCTTTTTAAAATTTAAATTAATTAATTTATTTTAATTGGAGGATAATTACTTTAAAATATTGTGAAGGTTTCTGCCATACAACAACATGAATTGGCCATGGGTATACACGTGTCCACCCATCCTGAATGCCCTTCGCACCTCCCTCCCCACCCTATCCCTCTGTGTTGTCCCAGAGCACCAGCTTTGGGTGCCCTGCTTCATGATTTATTTCACTAAGCATAATTTCCAGGACCATCCACATTGTTGCAAGTGGCAGAATTTCATTCTTATTACTGAGAAATATACCACATCTTTGTTATCTGTTCACCTGTTGATGAACACTATTATAAATAATACTGCTATTAACTTCTCAGGTGGCGCTAGGGATAAAGAATCTACCTGCTAATATAGGAGATGCAAGAGACTTGGGTTCGATCCCTTAGTAGGGAAGACTCCTGGAGGAGGGCATGGCAACCCACTCCAGTATTTGTGCCTGGAGAATCCCATGAACAGAGGACCCTGGTGGGCTACAGTCCATGGGGTCACAAAGAGATGGACACAACTGAAGTGACTTAGCATGCACTCACATGTATCTTTGCAAGTTAGTATTTTCATTTTCTTTGGATATATATCAGCCAAGGGACGACAGGGGATAAGATGGTTGGATGGTATCACTGACTCAATGGACATGAGTTTGAGCAAGCTCTGGGAGATTGTGAAGGACAGGGAAGCCACGTGTACTGCAGTCCATGGGAACACAAAGAGTCAGAAAAGACTGAGCAACTGAACAACAACAAAATATCAGCCAGTAGAATTGCAGAATCATATGGTAGTTATACTGTTAGTTTTATTGAGGAAACTTCACACAGTTATCCACAGTGGCTATATCAATTTACAATCCCACCAACAGTGTACTAGGGTTCCCTTTTCTCCACATCCTTGCCAACTTTTGTTATCTGTGTTCCTTTTGATAATAGCCATTTTGACAGGTGTAAAGTGGTATCTCATTGTGGTTTTGACTTGCATTTCTCTAATCATTAGTGATGTTGAGTATTTTTCTCATGTGCCTGTTAGCCATCTGTATATCTTCCTTAGAACAATATCTAATCAGGTATTTGGCTCATTTTTTAATCAGGCTGTTTGATTTTTTGATACTGAGTTGTATAGACTGTATACATATCTTATATATTAACTCCTTATTGGTTATATCACTTGCAAATAATTTTCCCCATTCAGGAGGTTGCCTGTTCAATTTGTCTATGGTTTCTTTGCTGTGCAAAGAGTTTAATTAGGCCCCATTTGTTTACTTTTGCTTTTATTTCTTTTGCCTTAGGAGACTGATCCAAAAAATATGGCTATGATTGATGTCAAAGGGGATTCTGCCTATGACTCTTCTAGGAGTTTTATGGTTTCAGGTCTTACATTTAGGTCTCTCATCCATTTTTTAGTTTATTGTTGTACATGGTGTGTGGGAATGATCTAATGTCATTCATTCACATACAGTTGTCCAGTTTTCCCAGCACTTCTTATTGAAGAGGCTGTCTCTTCTCCATTGTATATTCTTGCCTCCTTTGCACATTGCATATTTACTGACTCTAATTGTGTGGGTTTATTTCTGGGCTCATGATTCTGTTTAGCTGGCCTATGCATCTGCTTTTGAGCCAGTACCATGCTGTTTTGATACCAAAATCAATCAAAGACACTACAAAAAATAAAAATCACAGACCAATCACTCCGACAAATATAGATGGAAAATCCTCAGCAAAATCTTAGCAAATCAAACTCAACAATATATAAAGAGAATCAAACACCATGAACAAGTAAGACTTATGCCAGGAATACAAAGATCACCACATCACATTCCAGGAATACAAGAATTACTCAATATTTACAAATCAATGCTATCACCAAAATAACAAAAGAAAGAATATGGTATTTCAATAGACACAGAAAAGAATATTTGACAAAATTCAACATCCTTTCATGACAAAAACTCTCATCAAAAATGGTATAGAAGGAATATATCTCAAAGTAATAGGAAATTTATTACAAACCCACACCTACCATCATTGTTGTTGTTTAGGTGCTAGTGAGTGACTGAGTGAAGTCGCTCAGTCATGTCCGACTCTTTGCCACCCCATGGACTGTAGCCTGCCAGGCTCCTCAGTCCACGGAATTTTCCAGTCAAATCTTTTATGATCCCATGGACTGTAGCCCGCCAGACAACTCTGTACATGGGATTTCCTAGGCAAGAATCCTGAAGTGGGTTGCCATTTCCTTCTCCAGAGGATCTTCTCAACTTTAGTATCTCAACTGTGTCTTCCACATTGGCAGGCAGATTCTTTACCACAGAGTCACCAGGGAAATCCCACCTAACATCATACTCAACAGTGAAAAGCCTTTCCACTAAAATCAGGAGCAAGACAAGGTCACCCACTTTTGCAACTTCTACTTAACAGTATTGGAAGTCCTAGTCAGAGCAATCAGACAGGAAAAATAAATAAAAGGCATCTACACTGGAAAGAAAGAAGTAAAATTGTCACTATTTACAGATGACATGATACTAAATATAAAACCCTAATGGCACCATAAAAAAATTATTAGAACTATTAGAATCCTATCAGAATTTAGTAAAGCTGCAGGATACAAGATTAATATACAGACATCTGTTGCTTTTCTATACACTAATAATTAACTATCAGAAAGAAAAAGCAAGAAAATAATTTTGTTTAAAATTGCATTAAAAAGAATAATATAATTACCTAGGAATAAACTTAATCAAGGAAGTGTATGACCTATATGCTAAAAACTATAAACATTGAGGAAGGAATTTGAAAATGATACAAAGAAATGGAAAGATGTTCCATGCTGCAAAATCGAAAGAATTAATATTGTTAAAATGCCCATACTACCCAAAGCAATCTACAGGTTTAATGCTCATGACATTTTTTGTAGACCTAGAACAAAGAAATTTACATGGAACCATAAATTACGCCAAATTGCCAAAGTAATTTTGACACACAATACCTTCTTGGTTGTTGTTGTTCATTCATTAAGTCGTGTCTAACTCATTGTGACCTCATGGACTGTATAGCAAAACAGACTCCTCTGTCCTCCTTGAATTTCTCTTTGAGTTTGCTCAAATTCATGACCATTGAGTTGGAGGTGCTATCTAACCATCTCATCCTCTGCTGCCCCCTTCTCCTTTTCCCTTCAATCTTTCCCAGCATCAGTGTCTTTTCCAGTGCGGCAGCTGTTCACATCAGGTGGCCAAAGTATTGGAGCTTCAGGTTCAGTCCTTCCAACAACTATTCAGGTTTATTTCCTTTATGATTGACTGGTTTGATCTTCCTGCAGTGTAAGGGATTCTGAAGAGTCTTCTCCAGCACCACAATTCAAAAGCATCAATTCTTCAGCGCTCAGTCTTCTTTATGGTCCAACTCTCACACCCTTACATGACTACTGAAAATACCATAGCTTTGACTATATGGACCTTTGTTGGCAAAGTGATGTCTTTATTTCTACTATGTTGTCTAGGTTCATCAAGGGCTTCCTTTGTGGCTCAGCTGATAAAGAATCAATCCGCTTGCAATGAGGGAGACCTGGGTTCGATTCCTGGGTTGGGAAGACCTGCTGGGGAAGGGAAAGGCTACACACTCCAGTATTCTGGCCTGGAGAATTCCATGCACTGTATAGTCCATGTGGTCACAAAGAGTCGGATGTGACTGAGAGACTTTCACTTTCATTTTCTAGATTTTCATAACTTTCCTTAAAGAGAGCAGGGTCTTTCATGGCTGCAGTCACCGTCCACAGCAATTTTGGAACCCAAGAAAATAAAAGTCACTGCTTCCACTTTTTATCCTTCTATTTGCCATGAAGTGATAGGACTGGCCTATGTTCAATTTCAAGCCCACCAGGCTCCCCTGTCCCTGGGATTCTCCAGGCAAGAACACTGGAGTGGGTTGCCATTTCCTTCTCCAACGCATGAAACTGAAAAGTGAAAGAGAAGTTACTCAGTTGTGTCCAACTCTTAGAGACCTCATGGTCTGCAGCCTACCAGGTTCCTCCGTCCATGAGATTTTCCAGGCAAGAGTACTTGAGTGGGGTCCCACTGCCTTCTCCAGATGTTACATGCTAGGGAGATTTAAAGGGTGAATTAAAAATATTCCTTCTCTCAAGAAGCTTGAACTCTTAAGTGCTCTAAAATAAGTATAGATACAATAAAATAAGCACCCAGAAGAAACGATGTGTTGCAAATGGTCTTGGCACCACTATCACACTACCTAATTTTATTAACCACTTGCTGGAATATCAGACTTCCATCTCTATGCTTACTCCTATCTTTACACACACACACACAGGTCAGAATTGTGTCACTAAAATTTGAACTATTGTCAATTCTGTACTAACTTTAAAGTTATGCTAATGAAGGATAATTACCAAATTAATAAATTCAGTTTCCTTTTAAGTTATTAGTGAGACTAACCATTTAAGCAGTATTTTACTCCTTCATTACAGAATGTAACATAAAGTATATTGGATGAATCTGGATCACAGCTTTGAAATCTGAGATACATGGTCAGTTGAGTTCAGTTCAGCTGCTCAGTTGTGTTCGACTCTTTGCAACCCCCTGGACTACAGAATGCCAGGCTTCCCTGTCTATCACCAACTCCAAGAGTTTACCAACTCATGTCCACTGAGTCAGTGAATATGTGGGTACACATGTACACACATCTCTGGATCAATCACTTGCTGTGTTGTGATGTTGTCTTTTACAATAAAAACGATTTTTATGAGCAAAATGTAGCAACATGCTAATACTTCTTTTTTTCTTTTTTTTTACTTTCATTGACATGCACAAACAAAAAGAAAACTTTATAATTTAGAGGGACAAGTTGTATACATTATCATGTCAAAGCGAGACAATGCAAGGGATATTTGTGGAATACTAATCACCACCAGCCTGCCTGGGAAACTCCTTTAGTAAAGAGCTTCTATTCTCAAGTAACCAGATGTATTTATCCAGGCCTGAAAGCACAGATGGTGTACAGCTGTCAGACAGCTGTCTTTGTTGAAGTTCTTTAAAAGAAGTTTTCAGTATCTATTAAATGGAAAGTAATTTTCCTAGAGGTTGAGAGAAAAGGGAAATAGGAATATACCACTGAAAATTAACTTGAAAGTTGAGAGTAATAAAAAAAGTAGTTTTTCAAAGAAGCTGTATATTTCTAATATTTATGTTGTTTCCTTCCCTTTCCTCCCTCAATAAATATTTATTGAATATGTTCATGCTAAGCATTATACTAGGAGCTGGAGATTCAAAGACATATGAGGTAGTACCTGATCTCTAGGTCTTCACAGTTTATTAGAGGAAATAGTTAATAAAGGTAAAAAAAGTGTAATACTATATAATATATTTTATAGTAGCAAAAAATATTATATCTAGTGGTGGTGCAAAGGAAGGAGTGGGCAGTTACGCTTTGGCTGTCAAAGATGGCCTCACAGAATGGAGATTCATGAGCTGAGTCTTAAAAACAATAGATGTTAGTTAAGTCTAGTGTTTATTCTAGGCAGCAGACTAGCATGCGCAAAGGTACTTAAAGCAACATGGCTCACAGAATAGATATATACTGGTGTCTTAGAGAATGAAAGGACGTGAGACTGATGAGGCTGGCAAGGATTATATCAAGGTGAAAGCACACAGCAGTGATCATGTGAAAGGTGGTAAAGGTTTGCAGTGGCAGCCACTGCCAACAGGAGAGGGGAATAATTAAGGATATATACAAGGATTGTTAAATGATGTGCAAAGGGTTCAGTTGCAGTCTTTAGAAACCACAATTTTGTAGTATTAACAATCTCCACAGTTGTGCCATTTGCTCCAGGAACATTCAGCCATTATGGTAAGAGGAACACACAGTTCCATAATCTGGAGAATAAGACAATTAAAAACAAAAATTGAATCTTAATTAGAAATATATCAAACACTCTCCCAAAGTAATTCAAATTCCAAAAATAATTTTAAGAGTACTGAAAGCTCTCAGTACTTAAGCACAAAATGAATATATTAGACTAAAGGAGGCAGGGTGTCTATTTGTGCTTTTGTTTTGCTTTATATAGCCAAAAGTACTTGAATATGATTGTTCTCAATTTATTCCCTTCCTAGTGAGGAAGACAGTAAAGATACATTCCATATAATTATTATTCCCAGCATCATATGCATCCTTTTAACATGGCAATTACCATACCAGATTGCAACTGCCTCACCAGATTGTGAGCTCTCTGCAGAGACCAAGTCTCATTCAGCTTTGTACTCTCAGCACCTTGATCAACATCTATCTCAAAGAAGACACCTAAAAACCTTTTGTTGGATGGATCAATTTACAGATGAATAACATGAGGCACAGAACAAACAGCTTCTCCAAGACAGCACAGCTAGTTTGAGTTATAATATGCAGTCCACGGATGAAGACCAGAGGTTTCAGTTTCTGTGAGGCAATATTTGGCTTGAAGGCAGATAAAGACATGGAAGTAACTTAAATGTCCATCGAAAGAGGAATGGGTAAAGAAGATTTGATACACACACACACACACACACACACACATACACACAAAGGAATATTACTAGGACCAAAAAAGAGAAATAATGCTATTTGTGGCAACATAGATGGACTCAGAGGTTATCATTCTAAGTGAAGTAACTCAGGAAGAGTAAGACAAATATATGGTATAACTTACATGTGGGATATAAAAAAAGATACAAACAAAACTATCTATAAGACAGAAACAGACTCATAGATTCAAAAACAAACTTGTGGTTACCAAAGGGGAAATGTTGAGGGGGGTGGATAAATTGGAAGCTTGGAATTGACATAAACACACTATGACATATAAAATAGATAACCAGGAAGGACCTACTGTGTAGCACAGGAAACTCTACTTAATATTTTGTAATATATATATATATATATATATCCTTTTTTATATTCTTTTCCCCATATAGGTTATTATTAATATGTCAATCCCAAGCTCCTAATTTATCCCTCCCTTCAATATTTGCCCTTTGGTAACCACAAGTTTGTTTTTGAGGTCTGGGAGTTTGTTTCTGTCTTGTAAATATGTAAGTGAATCACGATGTTGTACACCTGAAAATAACACAATATTGTAAATCCAGTACACTCCAATAAAATTTTAAAAAGAGAAATCTTTAGATATAAAACCATGTATTTTCAAAATAAAGTATAACATTAATGTTACATAGGACTCCGAAAAAACAGAATTATGGAGTGGGAGGGAAGTAAATATCACCATTACATTTTAAGTATCAGTATAAGGGGAAAAAGAATGCAGATCAATTTGACAAGAAGAAATCTGAGATTATTAACAACAATATTTTTAAAATACTAGTAGTTAAAAAATTAAACATGTTTTCCTTTTCATTCTAGTCTTTATCTGGCAAGCTTCTTTTTTGCCTTCTATTGGTGGCTCTGGAATGTGTTTCTAGACATGATAAACTGTAATAAAGAGTCTAATTCCAATTTTATGTGTAACCAATGATAGATTAAGCCCTACCCCTCTTTTCTTTCTCTTTTTTGCCCCACATAAGGGTGAGACGATAAGAAAGGCCTGGACGCTCCTTCCCATGGTGCTGACAGGGAAGTTCAAACCATGCAAGTCACAGCCAGGGTAGTAAACCCAACAACTAACCACCCAAAAAACCAAAGTCACTTTGCTTTCCCTTCACTCAAGCCATTTCTGACCAGCTTGGGAGCCAGCTCTACCCTCTCCCAGAAAACTCCATAATGTCCATAATAAACCTTTTCAAGCCTCTTAGTAAGTGTACGGTATCAGACATCAATATTTTCGGTGGGGGAATTGATCCCACCCCTTGCAGGGCAACAACGAAACAATCAGCAAACAGTAGGATGTTGAAGCAAAAGCTATCACCACCTGGGGGTCTTTCTTCTCTTTCTTTTGCTTTGCTGTCTTTTGGCTAGGGTACACTTTGAGCTGTGCTGCTGCCTGCTGGCCAGCTTGTGCTATGAGTTGTGCTGCACTATACTTTCATCATAGGGGACTGGACTGAAAAAGTAAGAAGTCAAGAGATATCTGGAGTAACAGGCAAGTTTGGTCTCGGGGTACAAAATGAAGCAGGGCAAAGGCTAACACGGTTTTGCCGAGAGAACGCGCTGGTCATAGCAAACACCCTCTTCCTACAATACAAGAGACGATTCTACATATAGACATCACCAGATGGTCAATACCGAAAACAGATTGATTATATTCTTTGCAGCCAAAGATGGAAAAGTTCTATACAGTCAGCAAAAACAAGACCGGGAGCTGACTGTGGCTCAGATCATGAACTCCTTATTGCCAAATTCAGACTTAAATTGAAGAAAGTATGGAAAACCACAAGATCATTCAGGTATGACCTAAATCAAATTCCTCACAATTATACAGTGAAGGTGAGAAATAGATTCAAGGGATTAGATCTGATAGAGTGCCTGAAGAAGTATGCATGGAAGTTTGTAACATTGCACAGGAGGTGGTGATCAAAACCATCCCCAAGAAAAAGAAATGCAAAAAGGCAAAGTGGTTGCCTGAGAAGGCCTTACAAATAGCTGAGAAAATAGAAGCAAAAGACATGGAGAAAATGAAAGATATACCAATCTAAATGCAGAGTTCCAGAGAATACAAAGGAGAGATAAGAAAACCTTTTAAAGTGAACAACGCAAAGAAATACAGGAAGACAAAAGAATGAGAAAGACTACAGATACCTTCAAGAAAATTAGAGACATCAAGGGAAAATTTCATGCAAAGATGGGCACAATAGAGGACAAAAACGGTATGGACCTAACAGAAGCAGAAGATCTTAAGAAGACATGGCAAGAATACATAGAAGAATGATACAAAAAGATCTTAATGACCTGGATACTCACAATGGTGTGATCACTCACCTAGAGCCAGACATCCTGGATGCAAAGTCAAGTGGGCCTTAGGAAGCATCACTGGGAACAAAGCTAGTGGAGGGAATGGAATTCCAGCTGAGCTGTTTCAAATCCTAAAAGATGCTGCTGTCAAAGTGCTGCACTCAATATGCCAGCAAATCTGAAAAACTCACCAGTGACCACAGGACTGGAAACAGTCAGTTTTCATTCTAATCCCAAAGAAGGGCAATGCCAAAGAATGTTCAAACTACCACACAATTGCACTCATTTCACATGCTAGCAAAGTAATGCTTAAAGTCCTTCAAGCTAGGCTTCAACAGTACATGAACTGAGAAAATATTAAAATTATGCACTCTATCCTATCAACTATTGGCATATATTTTTCTTTCATCAGTTCAGTTCAGTTCAGTTGCTCGGTCGTGTCCGACTCTTTGTGACCCTATGAATCGCAGCACGCCAGGCCTCCCTGTCCATCACCAACTCCCGGAGGTCACTCAGACTCACGTCCATCGAGTCAGTGATGTCATCCAGCCATCTCATCCTCTGTCATCCCCTTTTCCTCCTGCCCCCAATCCCTCCCAGCATCAGCGTCTTTTCCAATGAGTCAACTCTTCACATGAGGTGGCCAAAGTACTGGAGTTTCAGCTTTAGCATCATTCCTTCCAAAGAAATCCCAGGGCTGATCTCCTTCAGAATGGACTGGTTAGATCTCCTTGCAGTCCAAGGGACTCTCAAGAGTCTTCTCTAACACCACAGTTTAAAAGCATCAATTCTTTGGCACTCAGCTTTCTTCACAGTCCAACTCTCACATCCATAAATGACCACTGGAAAAACCATAGCCTTGACTAGACAGACCTTTGTTGGCAAAGTAATGTCTCTGCTTTTCAATATGCTATCTAGGTTGGTCATAACTTTCCTTCCAAGGTGTAAGTGTCTTTTAATTTCATGGCTTTCATAGATTTGATTAATATATTCAATATCCTCTCAGCTGTATTTTGTCTTCACCTTCAAATTGATACAACACATATTATCTGGCTACTCATTGGGCATAACTGAATAGACCTGTTATGAAACATAGTATTTGCCAGCAAGATCTTATCTGCATCCAACTTCTTCCAGAAGTACAGGTATGATATTACAAATCTGACAACCCTAGAGTAGGGGCTGGCCATGCCACAAAGACCAGGTGTATCACTTAGGATGTGTTCTTTGTGTCAATGCAGTATCAATTGACCTAAAGACTGAGTTCAGCCACATGGGCAATCAATAAACCAATCATGTCTATGTAATCAAGCCTCAATAAAGAGTCTGGACACCAAGACTCAGGTAAGCTTCCTGGACTGGCAATACTTCATGTGTAACAAGAAGGGTTAATGAGGATAATGGAAGCTTCATGTTCGGAACCCTCTCTGAGTCTGCTCTATGGGTCTCTTCCTTTGGTTTGTAATAATTTGTATACTTTTCCTATGATAAAGGATATATAATGAATATAAATAAATACATAATAAAATTAACAAAATAGGAATAAGAAAAAAGAAGCTAAAATACAAGTCTAGGGTCAGTACAGTTGCTGTTGCTGGTAATGTAATTTGGTTTGGTGTATTGTGTCACGTCAGTGATGCATATTTGTATAAAACTTCATAATTTATGAAGTGTTTTTATTATAAAAAATTTTATTTGTAATCTCATTTACCCTTTATACCTACTTGTGGAGAAAGTATTTTTCTTAGCCCCATTCTATATTTGAGTAAATTTAAGTTCAGAAATAGTGAGTGATTTACTTAAGGTCTCTGGTAGTACCAGGATTGGAAGCTGAGTCTTCTGATTAAAGTTCACATTAAATATACTGACACACTCAGGTCTTCTCCGGCCCTTGCTTCTCTCTTTAAATGGTATCTCTCTGAGTATTTCTTTTTAATAATCAGATGGATGGAAACTGATAGCTCTGATCCAGTGTATGACAGGAACATGTTTCCCACTCTATCCAAAAAAGGAAGTAGATCAGATTGTCTCTAAGGTACTGTAATACTCTGAAAGTGTGTGTTGTTAGAAGTAGTTGCTAGGTGGATACACACATGATCTGGTCTAGGAAATAACTCCTCAACTTGTCTTTAGAAGATTTACTGTAAACGGGAGAATTGTGGTAGCAGAAGCAAAGACTAATAAATCAACTTCTGCTCATCTATGCTCCAAAATCTGAAATTATTATTTGTATTTTTGAGATACAGTAAGAAGCTTCAGCAATATGTGAACCGTGAAATTCCTGATGTTCAAGCTGGTTTTAGAAAAGGCAGAGGAACTAGAGATCAAATCGCCAACATCCACTGGATCATTGAAAAAGCAAGAGAGTTCCAGAAAAACATCTACTTCTGCTTTATTGACTATGCCAAAGCCTTTGTCTGTGTGGATCACAATAAACTGTGGAAAATTCTGAAAGAGATGGGAATATCAGACCACCTGACCTGCCTCTTGAGAAACCTATATGCAGGTCAGGAAGCAACAGTTAGAACTGGACGTGGAACAACAGACTGGTTCCAAACAGGAAAAGGAGTACATCAAGGCTGTATATTGTCACCCTGCTTATTTAATTTCTATGCAGAGTACATCATGAGAAACGCTGGGCTGGAGGAAGCACAAGTTGGAATGAAGTTTTGCCAGGAGAAATATCAATAACCTCAGATATGCAGATGACACCATCCTTATGGCAGAAAGTGAAGAGGAACTAAAAAGCCTCTTGATGAAAGTGAAAGTGGAGAGTGAAAAAGTTGGCTTAAAGCTCAACATTCAGAAAACGAAGATCATGGCATCCGATCCCATCACTTCATTCGAAATAGATGGGGAAACAGTGGAAACAGTGTCAGACTTTATTTTTTTTCCAGTACTCATGTATGGATGTGAGAGTTGGACTGTGAAGAAAGCTGAGTGCTGAAGAATTGATGCTTTTGAAGTGTGGTGTTGGAAAAGACTCTTGAGAATCCCTTGGACTGCAGGGAGATCCAACCAGTTTATCCTAAAAGAGATCAGTCCTGGGTGTTCATTGGAAGGACTGATGTTGAAGCTGAAACTCCAGTACTTTGGCCACCTGATGCGAAGAGCTGACTCATTTGAAAAGACCCTGAGGCTGGGAAAAATTGAGGGCAGGAGGAGAAGGGGACGACAGAGGATGAGATGGTTGGATGGCATCACTGACTCGATGGACATGGGTTTGGGTGGACTCCGGGAGTTGGTGATGGACAGGGAGGCCTGGCGTGCTGTGGTTCATGGGGTTGCAAAGAGGTGGACACAACTGAGCGACTGAGGTGAACTGAAGAATTATCTAGTGTGCTCCATTCTACATATCCTGCCCAGTATCCAGGGATGAATTCAATTCTAATTATTGTCATAATGCTTCCCTAGACCATTCTAGGCCACAGTCATTTCTTCCTTCTCTCAGTTCCAGCAGTACTTATCTATTCCACTCATTTTAACTCTTACTCATATACAGCATTATTTTTCTTATTTAGTAGTATCGCATAAAATAGCTGGTCAAAAAATACATGTTGCATTTTGCCTACTTAGTGGATTGAATCCTCTTAAGATACTATGTGTCAGAGTTTTAATTCTCCTTATCTATAGAATTTTTTCCTAGGTCCCATTCACAACTGCATGTCATTGATTAGTCATATTTCCAATTATTGCTTACTCTTTTTAATTGGTTGAGGTGTGCATATAACCATATAACCTCTCTGTAAAAACCATATAACTTCTCTGTACAAATGCTGGGTAAACATAAATAATATAATATAAATTTTATCATTCTCTTCAAAAAATCCAAAGCAAGCGGGATTTAACCAGAAGTTAACCAAGCTCTTAACATGGTCTATGAGCCCTGGTATGGTTTACATTCTACTTACCCTTTAAGCTTCCTTTGCTTCATTCTTTCACTCTTCCTCTCTTTGCTCCAGCTATACTTGAATCCCTTCATCTGTTCAGATTTGCCATGCTCTCGCCACCACAGGCCCTTGTGCATCTCATTCCTTTTGCTTAGAAATCTCTTACCAGTTCCCTACTATATCTATTTAACTCCTACTCTTTCTTCAGATCTCTGCCTTATCATCACTTATTCAAGAAATCCTCATTTATTGCACGAGTGAGTATCCTATCATATGCTTTCATGCCATCATATTTCTCGCTTTTTTATTAATTTGTTTATTTTAATTGGAGGCTAATTACTTTACAATATTACAGTGGTTTTTGCCACACGTTTTTTTTTTCTTTTTAAAATTGATTTATTTTAGTTGGAAGCTAATTACTTTACAATATTGTAGTGGGTTTTGCCATACATTGACATGAATCAGCCATGGGAGTACATGTGTTCCCCATCCTGAACACCCTTCCCACCTTCCTCCCCCTCCCATCCCTCAGGGTCATCCCAGTGCACCAGCCCCGAGCACCCTGTCTCATGCATCAAACCTGGACTGGCCATCTATTTCACATACGGTAATATACATGTTTCAATCCTAGTCTCTCAAATCATCCCACCTTCGCCTTCTCCCACAGAGATCAAAAGTCTGTTCTTTACATCTGTGTCTGTTTTGCTGTCTCGCATATTGGGTCATTGTTACCATCTTTCTAAATTCCATATATATTCGTTAATACACTGTATTGGTGTTTTTTCTTTCTGACTTACTTCACTCTGTATAATAGGCTCCAGTTTCATCCACCTCATTAGAACTGATTCAAATGCATTCTTTTTAACGGCTGAGTAATATCCCATTCTATATATGTACCACAGCTGTCTTATTCATTTGTCTACTGATGGACATCTAGGTTACTTCCATGTCCTAGCTACTGTGTATTTCTCTCTTTTGCACCATGTAACACAGTTGTAAAATTTACATTTATTGGTGATTTCTAATGTTTGTGTGTGTGTGTGTTAGTTGTCCAGTCACGTCCGACTCTTTGCAACCCCATCGACTATAGCCTGCTAGACTCTTCTGTCCATGGAATTCTCCAGGCAAGAATACTGGAATGGGTTTCCATTCCCTTCTACAGGGGATCTTTCTGACCCAGAGATCGAACCTGGTTGTCCCACATTGCAGGCAGAGTCTTTACCATCTGAGCCACCAGGGAAGCCCTCTGAAGTCTATCTTTCCCACTAAATTATCATAAACTCCACAACGGTGGGATTCATTGACTTTTTGTCTCCCTCATACCATCTTATCTCCAGTGAATAGCACAGTGCCTTGCATATGTTAAGTACTCAACAAATACTTTTTGGATGAATAAATACGTATTTCCAATAAAATACAAATAACTTTGTTGATAAACCCAGTATTAAATACTCTTTCCTGTTTCATAAAACCAGTCAAGACTATTCATTTAGAAAATATTGTCACCACAGACATGTCCTAACATTAATAAATAATCCTCCATTATTCAGAGGAAAATTGAAGTCTAGAGTGATTAGGTGAGTTCCTCAAGGGAGAACAAGGTTTCAAAATCGGATATTTTGATTACATATCCAGTGTTCCTTCTACTATAACACAAAACGTACGATGGTACCATAGGAAAATCATGGATTATCAACTCAGGTAACAATGGGTAAAATACTTAACTTCTTCAAGCCTCTTCCTGTCTACATATTGAAGATAATATCTGACATATGGTGTTTTTTTTGTGTGTGAGAATGAAAAAAATATAGAGAGCCCCAGCATCATGCCTGGCACATGGTAGGTAGTCAATAAATGGTAGATATGCTGTAACCTAAACTTTAGTTTGTCCATCTTAAAATTCAAGTTTCTGTGTATTGTGTTTCCCTATATCAGAGCATATTATAAACAAGGCAAACACATACATGTAAATAATTTAGAACACCTATTTGTCATTTACATCATTTTTAGTCATTTTACACATACAGCATGTCCTGATCAGTCCTGTCTGAACTAGAGTACAAGCAGGGACCACAGCTGCTTAATTTCAGCCAGTATCTTAGGCATGTGGTTGCTTAATTAAAGCATTTTGTGTTGTGCCGAGCTTAACAGTACAACAAGTTCTTAATTGCTGCAGTGAGTTGGACTTTAACCAAAGAGACATACAAACATGGAAGCTCTTACCTGGGAAATAGTGAAAAGTTTTCTTTTTAGTTTAGTAGCTTTGTCTCACTTTTCTAAGCAAGAGAGGGTAAAAAATTACATTTATCTTGGAAAGGCATTTTGAAAAATAGAAGATAAGATTCACCCAGCTTTAAAAATAGCCAGTGGCTCTGTGCAACAGCATGTGTCTGGTTGATAATAAAGAAAGTTAATTTCATTCATACCTAGTCACAAAATTAACAGATATTTGAGTACATTCTGTGCCAAGCACTGTAGATTCAGTACAGAGCAAAAGCAGACATGGATGGTTCCCCTGAGAGCAGTGGAGTACACTGAGTACACATGACTAACCAGGCCCCTTCAGAGGCAGAAAAGGCCAAAGTGCTTCTTAATTTCAAGGTTGCTGAAGCTTCTACACTTCCTGTAGCTGTGATACAGAACATAATTTTACATTAAAGTAAGTTAGTTCAGGGCATATCTCAGGAGAATTAGGGTATTTCAGAAAGCCTTGTTCAAGAACTCCTCACCTCCAAGCAGTCCCAGAATAGGGCAGCCCAAAGTCATTAGGTTGTTGAGATAAAATCTCTGAACCAAAAGGAGAAATAAGGAACTAGGTTCTGGGTTCTAGTCATGTGACACTTTATGAATTTAGGCAAGTTACTTAACTCTGCTCCTCAGTTTCCTAATCTATTAGATAATATTCCAGCTCAAACAATAATAACAAGATCAATAACAAAGATTCCATGACAACATTTTAATGAGCAGCAGGGTAGTCTAGATTTCTATGCCAATTTTGTAGATATTCATTGTAAAGTTTTAAACCATTTGACATAATATTAAAAACTACACATTTATTTTGATAACAGATTTAAATTAAATAATTTTTATATAATCCCAAGTTTGGGAGGCATACTAACAGACCATTAAGTTACATGAAAATCATTTCCATTAGCCAATCATGTTAGACGACTGCCTATCCTAATTCATGAGGCTTTTCTCAGGAGTGAGATTCAGCCATCTCCCTTGGTTGACTCATAAAGTAACTAATAAATTTCATCATTAAGCATTTCTTCCTTATGTGTAACCTAAAATTTCCAATATAGTTTAAGGGTTTTTCTTTTGGCTTTGTCCTTGCGAGAGAAAGAACTGGTGGTTTACATTCTCTTGTAATAATACTTCATACATGAGGGGACAATTTTTAAGTAACAACCTCAGGCTTCTCAGCAAACTAAGTCACTCTTTGCTTCCAACTCTGATTTCTAGGATCCTTTGAGCTGTACATCTAAAAAAACAAATCAGAAATCTGGTCTATTTTATATAAATGAAATATTAGAAAGTAAAGTACATTCTCTCTCAAATATAAATTAAAATAGTCATGATTGTGTGTTCAGTCTCTCAGTCATGTCCAACGCTTTGTGATCCCATGGATTGTACCCCCACCAGGCTTCTCTGTCCATGGAATCTCCCAGGCAAGAATACTGGAGTGGGTTGCCATTTACTACTCCAGGGGATGTTCCCAGCCCTGGGACTGAACCCATGTCTCTTGTATCTCCTGCACTGGCAGGCGAATTCTTTACCACTGTGCACAGTTGTGATTAAGAGCAACATAATTCAGTGACATCAGGTATCATGCATGATAGGTGAACCATTTTTCTAAAACAAGTTTTGAAAAAAAGTCATCCTTTGAATAACCTACTTCAAAGGATAAAAAGCCAAAGTACATTTTTTTAAAATTATTATTATTATATATATTTTTTTTACTTTACAATATTGTATTGGTTTTGCCATACATCAACATGTATCTGCCACGGGTGTACATTTTAATACAGAGAATGTTCACAGAAAGGTTGGTATGGGTGCATCTCAGAAATCTTAGTATCTGTATCATCTATACATAATTATTTCAGTCACCCAAAAAATGTTAACATACAAAAGGAAAAAAACAACTACTATTGAATCTTCTCTTTGATCACTGAGGTTTGCTTTCTTCGGGTCTTTTAATGTAGGTGGTTCATTCTCAATCATGTAAAACCTTATATTTTTAGGCCTAGCACCTTTCTACAAGATATCACAGTAACCAGGCATAGAATAAAGAACTTAAAACAATTAAAACACAGTGTGGCCAGGTAGGTGTTAGAACAAAACCAAGGGTTTTGACATTGCACAGGCTGTCTTTTAGTATTCAGGGCCCTTTCTGCATGATTTTCCTTTTTTATTTATGAATTTCGGTGCAACAGTGAAAACCAGCACAGACATTGCCAGACAGTCATTGGCAAATGTCTGTTACATACAGTCTGACAATGAGCTGAAATAGGCCCCAAGATTTGCAGTCATAAAAGCTGCCCCAAATGTTTCTGGAAATGACTTGCCTAAGGTCTTACACTTGTTGAGAGGCAAGCTAGGGTGTCTTCCTGACTCTAAATCCAATCTAATACTCTTAACAAAACACTTTTTAATGTTTAAAATTTATAATACATCACAAAGGATAATACAACAAATACGCATATCCCTACTACTCAACTGAGAAACAAAACATTGCAAACACAGCTGAATTTCTATGGTGTGCTTCATCCCTGACCACTTCACCCTTCATTGCAGCAAAATTAAATGCAATCTAAAATTTCTCGCTTATCATTTTCATGCCTTTCTATGTACACTTCTAAGTACGTGTGTGCTAAGTCGCTTCAGTCGTGTCTGACACTTTGTGACTCTATGGACTGCAGCCCACAAGGATCCTCTGTCCATGGAATTCTCCAGGCAAGAATACTGCAGTGGATTGCCATGCCTTCCACGAGGGGATCTTCCTGACCCAGGTATTGAACAAACGTCTCTTAAGTCTCCTGCACTGACGGGTGGATTCTTTACCGCTAGTACTACCTGGGAACTGTGGTGTTGGAGAAGGCTCAAACCAGTCAGTCCTAAAGAAAATCAATCCTGACTATTCATTGGAAACACTGATGCTGCAGCTGAAGCTCCAATACTTTGGCCACTTGATGAGAAAGGCTGACTCATTAGAAAAGATCCTGATGCTAGGAAAGACTGAAAGCAGGAGAAGAAGGGGATGACAGAGGATGAGATGGTTGGACGGCATCACCGACTCAATGAACATAAGTTTGAGCAAGCTTCGGGAGTTGGTGATGGTCAGGGAAGCCTGACATGCTGCAGTCCATGGGGTCACAAAGATTCAGATAGGACTGAGCAACTGAACTGAACCACCTTTGGGAAGACTTCTAATCTTCCATATATATATATATATATATATATATATATATATATATTGAGCTGTATCTGTATCATCTATATATAATTATTTCAGTCACCCACAAAAATGTTAACATACCAAAGGAAAAAAAGATTCAATTACTATCACCGAGGTTTGTATTTTGAAGTAATATATCGGTTGGGGATTTTTTAAACTTTATATAAACTGTTTCATTGTATTCATATATTAGTCTGCAGCTTCCTCTTTTTTGTTCAGCACTGTTTGTAATATTCATCTATATTGATTCATGTAGCTCTAGTTTATTCCTTTTCCTCTAATGTATATTATTCTACTTTATTTATCTAATTATTATTATTAATTATTCTAATTTATTTATCCATTCTCTTGCTCACTGAGATTTAAGCTGTTTCTAATTTCTTGCTATTATAAACAATGTGCCTTTAAATTACAATTGACCTCTCTGATTTCAACAACCAAAGATTTTGTAGTACTATAGTATGTATTTAGAGAAAAAAAAAAAGTGTGTAAATGGACCATGTAGTTCAAACCCATGTTTTTCAAGGGTCAAGTGTATATTCATGTGCATGTCTCCTGACTTATCATGAAAGAATCTCTCTAGGAATTCATCTAGAAGTAGAAGTGCTAGGTCATAGATTATACATACATTCAACTTTAAAAAATATTGCCATATTGTTCTCCAAAGGGGTTGACCTATTTACACTCCCTCCAGCAGTTCAGAAAATGTCTCAGTGTTTAATATTCTGGCCAAAAATTGGAACTTCCAGACAAGATAACTTTTGCAAATTTGATGGCATGAAATGTTAACTTGATTTTTAACTTGTATTTTCCTGATTACCAGTAAGAATGATCATATAGGTCATCTGTTCTGTAAACTGCCTGTTCAAACCATTTTCTTAAATTTTGTTTTAATTTTTTAATTATCACACATTAAAATGGACCTTTTTGATGTAGAGCTTCATAAATTCTAATACACATATAGATTTATGCACCCATCACAATAATCTGATACAGAACAGTTCAATTATTCCCAAAATACTTTCTCAGGCTTCCCATTTGTACTCACATCCTCCCCTACTCCAATCCTTGGCAACCGTTAATCTATTCTCCATCATTATGGTCAAACCATTTTTCTAATGAGTATCTTTTATTTTTAACTGATTTTAGAAATCCTTTATATGTTCTGGGTAACAATCCTTTGTTGCATTGCTACAAATATATTCTCTCAGTTTGTAGGTTACCTTTTCAGATTATAATGGTGTCTTCTGATGAACAGAAATTCAAAATTTTAATGTGTAAAATTTATCAACTTTTAATGTTATGGTTGATCACTGGTTTATCTCAAGAATTTCCATACTCCAAGGTCATAAATACATTTTCCTATAATTTTACCTAAGCTTTTTAAAGTATTGTTTTAGTACAGCAGTTATTTGTTTCAAGGAATGTACTAAATGCAGGAAACACTCTTCATTTTACTGAGATGTCAGGCTTGTTCTGGCCAGAAAGACACACATCATAAATGCAGCTAACAAGACACTCCCTGGATCTAATCTGGAATGGTGCACAACTTTTAAAGTGATAAAAAAAGAGTACCCACAATACTCTCAGATGCAATATGGCTCTGACATTGATAAATGTGCAGGGGTCACGGTAAATATGAGACTTTGAGTCTCTTAAAAAGTAACTTCACAAATGTGCTTTGCTTCAAGGAACAGCAAAAGTTTGATAACTGAATGAATCCTAAGAACAAAATATACTTTCCTAAAAAGCAGAGAAATTTTCTCGTATTTTAAGTAAAAAATATGTAGTGGATTAAGATGGATTAAGATGGTTATTATCATAACATATCAGTGGCTGACAGAACTTGGGACATTGCTTTTCCTTTGTGTAATTTTCTCAGTTCAATTTCCATTATTGACCAGCCTCTAGGCTCTATGGAACTTCCCTGATGGCTCAAATGGTAAAGCGTCTGCCTGCAGTGTTGGAGACCCAGGTTCAATCCCTGGGTGGGGAAGATCCCTTGGAGAAGGAAATGGCAACCCACTCCAGTATTCTTGCCTGGAAAATCCCCATGGACAGAGGAGCCTGGTCGGGCTACAGTCCATGGGGTTGAAAAGAGTCAGACACGACTGAGCAAATTCACTTTTTCTAGGCTCTTTTAGAAAAATGAATTTTTTTTTCCATGCCTGGGAACCCACAGATACAACCAATAGCATCACAAACTTTTTGGATTTGCTATGATGTCTTTTGGTGCTTAACAAAATTATCACAATCTACCAGAAGTTCTTAAGACCTTCCACATCAAGTACTCTAGCTTAAAAACTGCTAATGAGATATCAAGTTGTTTTTATTGATTTAGACAATAGTAGTAAAAATAGAATATACATGTTCTTTGGCCCAGAAATTGTACTTATGAGAATTTATCCTCGGTTCAGTTCAGCCGCTCAGTCGTGTCTGACTCTTTGCAACCCCATGGACTGCAGCACGCCAGGCCTCCCTGTCCATCACCAACTGCCAGAGTTTACTCAAACTCATGTCCATTGAGTCGGTGATACCATCCAACCACCTCATCCTCTGTCATCCCCTTCTCCTCCTGCCTTCAATCTTTCCCAGCACCAGGGTCTTATCCAATGAGTCAGTTCTTCACATCAGGTGGCCAAAGTATTGGAGCTTCAGCTTCAGCATCAGTCCTTCCAATGAATATTCAGGACTGCTTTCCGTGAAGATGGACTGGTTGGCTCTCCTTGCAGTCCAAGGGACTCTCAAGAGTCTTCTCCAACACCACAGTTCAAAAGCATCAATTCTTTGGCGCTCAGCTATCTTTATAGTCCAACTTTCACATGCATACATGACTACTGGAAAAACCATAGCTTTGACTAGATGGACCTTTGTTGGCAAAGTAATGTCTCTGCTATTTAATATGCTGTCTAGGTTGGTCATAACTTTTCTTCCAAGGAGAACAGTATGAATTTATCCTCAGGAAATAATTATTTACACCAAGATTTAGCCACAATTATGTTTATTGTACAATTATTTGTAAGATGAAAAACATGCAAACAATTCTGATGCCTAACAGGAATGGGTTACTAAATATGTCAGAGTACATCCATGTGATAGAACACTAATCTGCCCCCTTCTGAGCTTCATAGTTTCACATTCAACTGCCTACTCAACAGGTCCACCTGTCTATCCATAGGTGAGCTTCTGATCATCCCTTCTCAAACCTAGTCCTTATCTCAGAGTTGAGTGTTCTGTTCCTTGTAGCCAAAGAGATCTTAATTAGTAAAGATGACATGATATGGTAGGATGCAGACTCTAAAATAAAACTTTTATCAGAGGGTTTCTGCCATCTTAATTGGGTTTCCTTTCAAACTACAGATATGCTTTGACTTTGTAGACCAAATGTAGCCCTGAAAAATTGAATTAATCAAATTTTTATAAAATTACAGTTTGACTATTGGCACACCTTATAATTTCATACAACACAGTTTTCACTGGTGACTCACCTTCAAATGGATATCATCTTTGTTGCCTGCATCTTTTCCTTCTTATGGTGGTTAAGAAGATAAATTTTTAGCGCCTGGTTTCCTAGAATCAAATCCCAGTTCTGTCACTTACAAGCTGGGTACCTTAGACACATTACCTTTGTGTAACTCAGATCACCTTTTTACTTAAAAATTGCAATAATATAGTTCCCACTTGGGAATTCTCTGGCAGTCCAGTTAAGATTTCACCTTCCAATGTGGGGAGTACAGGTTCAACCCCTGGTCGGGGAGGCTAAGATCCCACAAGCCTCGTGGCCAAAAAACCAAAACATAAAACAGAAGCAATATTGTTACAAATTCAAAAAAGACTTTAAAAAACGGTCTATATCAAAAAAATGTTTTTAAAGTATATGCTGCTGCTGCTGCTGCTAAGTTGCTTCAGTCGTGTCCGACTCTGTGTGACCCCATAGACGGCAGCCCACTAGGCTCCCCTGTCCCTGGGATTCTCCACGCAAGAACACTGGAGTGGGTTGCCATTTCCTTCTCCAATGCATGAAAGTGAAAAGTGAAAGTGAAGTCGCTTCGTCGTGTCCAACTCTTAGCGACCCCATGGACTGCAGCCTACCAGACTCCTCCATCCATGGGATTTTCCAGGCAAAAGTACTGGATTGGGGTGCCATTGCCTTCTCCTTTAAAGTATATAGTGCCCACAAAATGAGGTTTTGTGAAAATAAAGCCTTTAACACAAATAAAGCTCATAAAAGAGCTTGGTACTAATAAGCGTTTGATTTTGTTACTATTATATTGTTTTTACCTCCAGTAGTCCCAACTTATCTCTAAATTCTATCCAGTTCTTAGATGTAAACATAGAATCCATGATTAATTTTGCAAATTGAAACTTTGTTTCTTAAAAATGACCATGGTTTGATAATTGTTAAAGCTGGGTGATGTATACATACAGGGGGAGGCAATTTACTATTCTATCTGTGTATATGATTGAATTTTCCATAATATAAAGTAAAAAGGCTTAAAGGAGGCACATCTTCCCTGCCATAAATTAAGTAAAAGCATATATACCCTTCAAAGGGCAATATTTTATTCAAATGAAAATCAAAGTACTATATTTCACTTACTACTCTATTTCAATTGCCTATTTCGGGGGGCAATATGAGTGAGAAAATAATACAAATTTAGCATATTTTCTAAATAAATAAATAACAAGAAAATTCCTGACTGCAAAATTTATAGTTCATCCAAAAAATTATGTGAGGCAACCTGCTGCTGCTGCTGCTAAGTCGCTTCAGTCGTGTCCGACTCGGTGCGACCCCATAGACAGCAGCCCACCAGGCTCCCCTGTCCTTGGGATTCTCCAGGCAAGAACACCGGAGTGAGTTGCCATTTCCTTCTCCAATGCAGGAAAGTGAAAAGTCAAAGTGAAGTCGCTCAGTCGTGTCTGACTCTTAGCGACCCCATGGACTGCAGCCTACCAGGCTCCTCCGTCCATGGGATTTTCCAGGCAAGAGTACTGGAGTGGGGTGCCTGGACTACAGCTGAATAGCTGTCATCAGTGGTATGTTTAAATAGTACATTGTAGAGCAGACCACCTAGAAGCTTTGCTCCACTTACTCCAAGAAGACAGTCAGGCACTGATTGATGTTTAACATATTATTCTATACATATTCTCATATAAAGTTGAGAACAATAACAAATGTTGGTTGCCAAGTGCTTCATACTTCATTCTGCTATACTTTCAGGCCCAAACAGTCTTGCTAAATATATAAGATAATACACATATTAAGGGATTCTTGGCAGCAAGCTATTTCAGTCATTAAGTTGGTCACACACTGGATTTGCTGTCTTGATTAATGGGATATTAATGAAACTATGATTCAACAAACTATTAATATATAGCTAAGCAACTTAATGGACACAAGTAGGATCTGATTTCTCTGTCTCTCTGTCTTTATGTCTCCCTCTCTCTCTCTCTCACACACACACACACACACCTTAACAAAGAGATCTTAAAATGCCTTGTCATGGAACAGGTGTTATTGACCTACTAGATTTCCTTTATATATTTTCGCCAAACTTCTGTGAATACTACCAAATCAGAGCTCTTAGGGTTTGTTAAGGATTGGATTTAGTAAAGCAATCACAAGACTGATACTCAAAAAGAGCTCAAGATGCTCAAGATGGGCTAATCAAATAAACCTAGAGAAACATATTCTAAAGGGTTCTAAAATAGGCCTGGGAATCTGTAACCTTATGTTCAAGTTAGCAACATTAATATGCTATTTTAACACCAAATTACAAAGCATCCTTTTGCTTCAATTTCCCCTCTTCATTTAGGAAAGCTTTGCCATTAGCCACTTGAGATGTTAAACTATTTTAATAGATCACTTGTCTAGTTTCTGAGTTTATGACAAGAGAATATGAACTGCAACCTGAAAAGCAGATAGTCTTATAATAGAACAAATACAGAAAGGAGGGGAAAAAAGAGGGATACAAATGGAACATTTTTTAAAAAGCAGAAGGAAAGCTAGGTTGGAATAGTATCACCAAGATCAAGGAATAGTTTTGAGAAGGTACATAAAATATGGCAGGGACCTCCCTCGTGGTCCAGTGGGTAAGAATCCACCTGCCACTGCAGGGGACACGGGTTCAATCCCCAGTATGGGAAGATCCCGCATGCCATAGAGCAACTAAACCAGTGCACCGCAACTACTGAGCCCGAGCTTTACAAGACAATCCACTGCAATGAGAAACCTGGGCACTGCAACCAGAGAAAGCCTTCACACAGCAACAAAGACCCAGTGCAGTCAAAAATAAATAAATATGCAAATAAATGAATTTGTTAAAAATATATGGCAAAAAGATCATGAAGAATAAGGATTGAGTAAAGGCCAATGGGTTTTGGAATTTAGCCTGGAATTATACTGACACTGATTTTAATATAATAATGATAGTGGATGAGTGCTATACTGTAAGGTATTAAGGAAGGAGGGTAGAGAGGAAAGAGGGGTAGCCAGTCCAGAGCATTCATTTGGAATGAATCTGCCCCCAAGAAATCTGAGATGACTTCTTCACCCAATATCTCTGTTAATTTCATAAATCTTTTTGTTTGGTCATGCTCCTGCTATCTCTGGTTCTACTCAGAAATAAGATCAGATTGTGTTCCCCCCATGGCTCACAAAACATCTTCCTTATTCAGACTGTTCTGATTGTCAACTCATCCAGGAAACCATCCTTATTTCATCCAATGAAAACTATTTCACTGCAACAGTACTGTACTTTCCCCAAGTTCCACTATGTTAAATTTTAGCTGAACTTATTTCTGACATTAATTCCTTATTTTATAATTATTTATTGGTCTAGAGATAAATTTATACTTCATATCTATCAAAGGAAGACTCAGATTCTGAGGAATACGACCTCTCCTGTGACCTGGTGAATGATCCTCAGAAAATAGCTTGTTGATATGCCCTCAATTCATTCTATATAAGAAGTAATTCTGCAGTACAAGTCAAGGAAGGAGAAAATATCCCATATTGGTCACAAAACCTCTTCTCATTTCAAGTGTATGTACATGTTGTACATGCTCCAGTAATAGTGTGAGAGCTCAGACAGGTTATATTTTAGATGCTATGTCAAGTCTCCCAGAACTGGGTTGGTTGCAAAGATCTTTTCACCTATTAATTGACAACAGAGAAGCCAGGAATTGTATGTTTTATTGGCTTGCTCCCTAGCCTAGGCTTGCGATTTCTTATAATATATTTAAAACTCTATCACTGAGACAACTTGATTAACAAATCCTCCAGGAATAAAGCTCTTCTACAATGAAATTGGCTGTGTTTAAAACAAGCACCATTTCATAATCACACAATGCAGCACTAGTATGCCTCACAGACAAACACAGTTGCTAAGATACACATTTGTGTGGCCATAGAAGACCAAAATAACTTCTGGGCAAGGCTCCTTAACTCCTCCCCTTCCCTTCAGTCCAAGGCTCCTTAATGGCTATTTACTGTTTTCTATTACATTTAATGTTATTTGTCTATACACAATTGAAAGTAGAGAAAATTGTTCAGGGGCCAAGAAATCAAATTTTTTGTGTGACTGATTCACCTTTCTACTCCCTCGCCGTTTCTCCCCCATCCTGGTGTTGCTTCTAACTTACTGTCTTTTTTCCCTTATCAAAAAAAAGGGGGGGCAGGGGGAGATCTTGATAGCAGCTTTCCACATCTCTAGCCACCACAGTCTGTATTCAGTTCTCTTAGTGGAAAACAAACCAGGGAGTGACGTGGCTGTAGCTACTTCTGGGAACAAACTAAGAATTGAAGATTTTTCTGATTTAGCACCTGTCTTATCGTCCAAAGTCTGTAAACCATGTCTTTTCCCTGAAAATTCTGTCCCAAAATCACTCCTGTCTTAAAAACTCCCCATTCTATAATACATCAAGACATATATTTTACATGTTCTGAGACATCATGTTTATTGTTACTTATGTTTTGATACTAAACTTTTCTGGTATTTTCACCATTTATCACAAAGCTTTTGAAAATAAGCTGTGTCAAAAAATAGTCTTCTTTTTAATCATCAAACTTCTAACATATATAATTGGTTATCTTGGATACTGGTATATAGGTATACTTTGTTTTAAGCAACTACAGATTTCTTAGCCCACTTAAGAAAGCCATACAAAGCAATGTACTAGAAATTCCTCTAAATTAGCAAACTTCACTAAGATATTCAAAAAATGATCAACTTCATGAGAATACCTCTATAGCAGCAGCTGACAAATTTTTTCTGGAAAGGGCCAGATGGTAAATATTTGGACCTTTGAGAGTTATATGGTATCTTTCACATATGGTATGTCATTGCACTGTGAAAGCAGTCATAAACAATTTGTAAATGAGTGAGCGTGGTGGTGTTCCAATAAAACCTTAAATACAGACAGATAATAATAAGTGTTGGCAAAAGTATGGAGAAATGGGAGCCCTTGTAAACTACTGATGGTAATATAACATGGTTCAGCCACCTTGGAAAACAATCTGACAGTTTCTCAAAAGGTTAAGCACAGAGTTGACATATGATCCAGTAATTCTACCCTTAAGTAGAATACAAGAGATGTGCTCGGTCACTCTTTGCAACCCCATGGGTGACTCTTTGCAACCCCATGGACTGTAGCCCGCCAGGCTCCTCTGTCCATGGAATTTTCCAGGAAAGAATACTGGAGTGAGTTGCCATTTGCTTCTCCATATACAAGAGAAGTAAATACTTATAGAAGTCTATATAAGAATTTATACACGATTTTCTTAGAAGTATTATTAATAATGGACCAAAGATGGAAAAACCAACATGTTCATGAATTGATGAGTAGATAAATAAAATGTGATGCTTTCATACAATGGACAGTTCTTCAGCCATAGAAAGAAATTAAGTACTGAGTGAACTATATCTCAGTAAAGCAGGTATTAACAAAGCATCAATTTACAAAAATAAGCAGTGCCTTCATGAATTTACCTCCTCCAGATATTGCATACAAATGGAATAGTATAATAGTATATGACCTTTTGCTTCTTTCACTTGGCATAATGCTTTGGAGGTTCATTCTGTTTTATGGCTGAATAATATTCCTTTGTATGGATACACCACTATTTACTGATTCCACTGATTCAGTGAATGTCCATACATTCACTGATGGACATTTGGGTTGTTTCCATCCTTTAGCAATTGTGAATTGCTATTAACATTTGTGTAAAAGTGTTTGGATATCTGTTTTCAATTCTTTTTGACATATACCTAGGAATAAAATTGCTGGGTCATATGGTAATCCTATGTTTAACTTTTTTGAGGAATTGCTAACCTGTTTTCCACAGTGGCTGCACCATTTTACACTCTAATCAGCAATATATGAAGGTTCCAATGTCTCCAAATCCTCATTATTTTCCATTCCACTTATTATTTTCTATTTTTCTTAAATTATAGCCATCCTAGGAGGAGAAGGAGACGATAGAGGATGAGATGGTTGGATAGCATCACCGACTTGATGGACATGAGTTTGAGCAAGCTCTGGGAGTAAGTGATGGACAGGGAAGCCTAGTGTGCTGCGGTCCATGAGGTCACAAAGAGTTGGACATGAAATGAGCGGAACAGAGTAGGGTACAAAATGATTTTGACTTGCATTTCCCTAATGACTAATAATGCTGAATATCTCTTCATGTGCCTGTTGCCCATTTGTATATACTCTTGGTTGCTTGTTGTTGTAAATACAGCTTTATAGGAACACGGCTATGTTCATTTATTTATGTACTGTCTGTGCCTACTGATGCACTAAACAGACATGAGTAGTTGTGTGCAGGCCCACAAAGCCAAAATATTTACTATCTGGTTCTTGATAGAAATGTTTACTGACTCTGAGGTAGAAAGTTGGACTAAAAAATTGTAGTAAGTGTTTTTACTGCACCATTCTAAAAGTTCATGATTCATTCATTCATGGTTTGCTCAGTTTCATCACTAAGAAAACTTAGAGTGGCAAGATTCAAGCTCACACAAAAGGTTGCCATAACAGCAATTCAAAAGTAAAGGGAGATAGATAGCCAGATCTCTTATACTTTGGTAAACTAATGATTACTGTACTTAACTGCCAGCATAAAAATCCAATGAACCCTTCAATTGTCAAAACCATAGGATGTAATCATGGTTCACCACAGATGTTTTAGAAGGTTTACTTAGCAAGTTCTTCAAGAAAGGAAAATGAAGGGGCACTCAAAAGCCAGAACAGTCTAAATACATAATGGAGGAGACATTTAACAAGTACTTCCTGGCATTCCAACTCTTAAACCTTTAGTGGTGTGGGTTTCAGTTATCACTGTTTAGAAGCCTGGCTCACCTCCTGCCTCCTGTTATTTTTTCCTCAATCAATAATACTAGGGACCAATAGAAAAACCATACTTCCTTTCATTTATCTGTAGCTATAAAGATTACAGCTTTACTTTACCAGCTTGAATTCAAATGTTTTATCAAAGTTCCAACTATATTTAGTGGAGCCTCTACTTATCAGCATTTCTAAAATTCCAGCATATTAACTTTGACTTTTGTATTACACTGCTATAATCAAATGTAAATAAAACTGGGGGAAACTTACACATTCAAGATTATACAAAAGTTGGAACTAAAAGATAAACCTCAGAAACTCAACTACATAGATCATTATATAGATTAGACAAGAATAGGAATTTAGACTGTTATAAAAAAAACCCAGCAGCATCTCTTATGACTGGAATCACTAATCATGCAAAGAGGAATCAATCTACAAGAATGCTTATTTACTGGAGGCCTATGCAAAATTCACTTCCTAAACAAGAAAAGGTATAAGTTTGTTTTTGTATGCTGTATATTCAATATTTACATGTATTTTTAGCAAAATTTTTTTCTGAAATGCTGATTCATCTTCAATGTCATAAGACTATGTTATATGGAAATGACTTTCTTAATTTGCGGGCAATTTTGCAAAACATCTCTTTCTCCATAAAACTCATTTAGCATCCCAAGTGAAATAACGCAGTCTAGCTCAGTTCATGGCTCTGGTCACACCACATGACACACAAGAAAGTGACAGGCGCCACTTGAAGATCACAGTGAAAAGGAAACAGAGATGAAAAGGGACTATCAGAGAGACTGAAGGGAAAATATTGTCAGTACTAACCTAGAGGATATTAGATAGCCTTTTATTCACAAACTGGTGTATGAAACACACAGGCTGCTGCTGCTGCTGCTGCTGCTGCTAAGTTGCTTCAGTTGTGTCTGACTCTGCGACCCCAGAGACAGCAGCCCACCAGGCTCCCCCATCCCTGGGATTTTCCAGGCAAGAGTACTGGAGTGGGTTGCCATTGCTTTCTCCAACACACAGGTTCAGTTCAGTTCAGTTCAGTCCAGTCGCTCAGTCGTGTCCAACTCTTTGTGACCCCATGACTCGCAGCACGCCAGGCCTCCCTGTCCATCACCAACTCCCGGAGTTCACTCAGACTCACGTCCATCGAGTCAGTGATGCCATCCAGCCATCTCATCCTCTGTCGTCCCCTTCTCCTCCTGCCCCCAATCCCTCCCAGCATCAGAGTCGTTTCCAATGAGTCAACTCTTTGCATGAGGTGGCCAAAGTACTGGAGTTTCAGCTTTAGCATCATTCCTTCCAAAGAAATCCCAGGGCTGGTCTCCTTCAGAATGGACTGGTTGGATCTCCTTGCAGTCCAAGGGACTCTCAAGAGTCTTCTCCAATACCACACTTCAAAAGCATCAAGGTTAGATGTACTAAATTCATTGATGGTAACTCATGGCCCCAAAATGACAAGCTATATATAATTACATCAATTAGAGTTTCATCAACCCAATATTTTAAAAGAAACACAGGTGAGAAATCAAAATTACCATTTATGAAAGTACTTTACCATGATGTATGGCTATTATACCAAAGGGCTGAGGAGCTGTCAACAAAATACCTACCACCCATCCTCAACATTCATTGGAGATATCCAAAGAACAACAAACCAGCAAGTTTATAAATCCTGTCTAAAAAATGAAACAGAATGAAAATAAACCATTGCTTTAAGACATTAGAGAAAAGGCTTGTAGATTTTGTAAAGGAAAATAATTCCCGACTAAAAGCATTTGAATTTTTTGAGGAAAAAATAAGTTAGCCAAAGGATAATAATAAATGTTTAGATTTTGAATGGTTTTCAGAGTATATTCCACAGAATTCTAGAATATAGAGGTGCTTCAGGGGTTCTGCCAAAATTTAATATGAAAATCACTAAAATGTTTTTGGTTATTTTAAAAGCTATGGAAAAAATGTTATATACCAAATCTATGTACCTATGTTGAAGACCACCTATTCTTTAACTTGTTTTAGCAAGTCAACTAGTATCTGTTCAAACTCCAGAAAAAATCTTATCTTGTCATTTCTACACATTTATTTAAATTCATCTGCATAGATTTACGATTAGGAAGGTCACTCCTTTCCTCTTAGGAATATACATTTCTGCTTATCTGCTTTTATTTTATTTTAATTTATTTATTTTTTAAATATTTCATTACACCACACGGCATGTAGAATCGTGGTTCCCCGACCATGGACTGAAAGCATGCCCCATGTATAGGAAGCACAGAGTCTGGACTGCCAGGAAAGTCCCTGCTCATATAAAATTCTAAAGAAAAATAATAAGGCATATATGCCTGGCACATATTGAACTTGCCTGGCGTCAAATGAGCTGGTATACCTCTGTTCAATGTATACCTTTGCCATGTCAAAAGAATCTGTTGTAAAATAACAAGTGAAGATATTAATATACTGCATTACCATGTATGCACTTATTTGTAAATTTAGGAATATTTCTCTTATACTTTTACTAAAGGATATGAGCACTTGTCAGACAGTAAATGATTTAATTTCAAAATAAAAGTTTGCTACTACTCTTCTTTTAGGTTTCAACCAGTTAATTAAATAGTAAACTATGATTGTAAGATGAGCTATTAAATTTTTTTGGCATTTAGGGTTATTTATCTGTATGAAGTAGTATTTTATCCATAATATGCATCAAAACCAAAATGAAGAAATACAACAAATGTTGAGATAGATATAGGATGTAACTAACCATCTATAACCTTCTTATTTCAAATTTTGGTGTTCATTAAGGCAATGCTATTCTAATTTGTTAACTTCACAATAAATGATAAAAAATTGAGCTTATAAAATAAATTATACCACTTAGGTGATTTTTATACAGATAATGGGATAAATTCAGTGAACAATGATATAAATAATTACAATATGATGTGTTCTAAGTTAACTGTATAAGCCAAAACAGAAATGTGAGAATATTTCCAGAAGACATGAAATCTATGTGCTGTCAACTCTATGTGATGTGTTTAAAACTTTAAACATTTTTTTAATACTAAGAATTGTGAAGAAAGAGAAAAAGAAGAATACTATTTTTCTCTGTCATACTATGATATAAATATTTTAGATACAATGTAGGCTAATATAATGTAGCTCAGGGTTTATACCTTAAGATAGAATACAGAAATAATTGAAGGGATTAGTTTGGGTACAGAAGGGAATGTTATTATATGATAATAATAGATTAAAAGTATGAGTGAGGTCTCTTTAGTTTTGAAAGATGACTAAAATGGGATATTATCATAGTCAGACCATAACATGAACAGCATGGGGGCAGTGAACCCAAACATGTCTGTCAAAAATACTGGAAAAAATGAATTCCGTTTCAAATTTCAGGAATTTGAATTGAGAAACACTAAAAAAAAAACAAAAACAGTAGAACAGTATTCATGGTGGGCAGTAACTTAAAATAACCTCCAAAGATGGTTTAGAATATAAATGACGTTTGTTAAAAGTAGGATTCATGGATAATGCAGTCATTTTACCGGGAGAACTAGATACATGGAGCTTATCTTAAACACAGGAGATTGGGGACAGCAGAAGCAATCATGCCATTCTGCAACACATTCCTTAATGCCTAGTTCAGTTCAACATAGAATAATAATTTGAGGGAGTGCTTTGCATAGGGGAAAAAATTCCAGTTAGTTGAGTCACCAGGGTTGGAACCAAGATGATTACGTTGATCTCACTATTATATATTTATATTTAACCTTTCAGGTATGATATGTCTAAAAAACTTGAGTTTGTGCAAGTTCAGAGATGTCTCTGGAGTCAGACATTTCTCTGAGCTATCAGTAGAAATTTATAATTTAAAACAATATGACATCTTCACTCCTGATAAAGATAAGAGTAACAGCCTGAAACAACCAGAAAAAAAGCAATACAGCTTTTTAAAAAAAAGATATAATATATAAAACAAAGGTTTACAAGACCCTGGTCATCAAGAAAACAAAGGAGAATGATCCCCGAGAGATGAGAAACAAATGAAGTAAGTGCAATGATTGCCTGAGCTTAGTGCTATGAGACAGGAAGAACCCAGGTAGAGGCTGTCAGACTCCGAGTTGAGGAGACAGAACTGAATGTCTGAGAAGACCAAGATATCTTATTCTTAATCACAGGATGGCATACTAGAGAGTAGAGAGCAGCACAGAAAGAAAATCCCAGAGGTTTGGGAAGGTTCCCACTCAAGTATTCAGCAGAGTATTGATCAGTACCAGCTCAGGAATGTGGAGAAGCTACCCAAGCTGGGGGGGAAAACCCAAATAGACTAGAAGGAAGGGCACCCAGTGATCATGCAGAGCTGAGAAATAACACCTGCTGGTGGAACAACCCATATTTCATGAGTCATTGGATAGAGTAAGGAGTGGGGAATAATTAGTACTAGATAGACTGAGCTCTTCTCTGTACTCTAACTAATCTTAAAAGCAATACTAAAAGGATTTAACTGTTTCCTAGAAACTTCACTGCATCCCAGAACAGGGCTAAAGAACATTAATGGAATACAAAAGTATTCAGCACCCACAAAAATAAAAACTTCTGTACATCCAAGGACACTATAAAGGGAATGAAAGGACAGTGCACACAATAGGGGAAAATATTTGCAAACCACAGAACCAACAAAAGAATATTATGTTGAACATATAAAGAGCTCTCAAGATGTAATGCCTTAAAAAATCCAAGTAGAAAATGAAAAAAAAAAAAAAATGACATGAAGAGAGTGACATTTCACCCAAGAGGATATAGAGATGGTAAATAAGCACATCGAAATATGTTCCACCTCATTAGCCATTAGGAAAATGCAACTTAAAATCACAATGAGATATCACTATCTACCTATCCAAAAGACAAAAATAAAAATCAGTGATATCACCAAATGCCGGCAAGAATGGGAAAAAACTGGATCACTTATATATTGCTGGTGAGAATGGAAAATAATACATCTAACTTGGATAACAATTTGGCTGCTTTTTTAAAAATATAAAACAAAACATATAACTACCAGACAATCCAGCAATTGCACTCTTGATCAATTAACACAAAGATATGAAAACATATGCTCACATAAAAACTTCTATAAAAATGTTCATATCAGGTTAATTTATTATAACCCCAAACTGGAGAAAGACCAGATGTTCTTCAATATGTGACTGGCTGAACTGTAGCAATTAAAAGAAACTATGGATACATACAACAACTTGGAAATGTGCTAAATGAAAAAAGCCAATCTCAAGGACATATACTTCCTGATTTCATTTATATAACATTTTAGAAATGACAAAATTATAGAGATGGACAATAGACTAGTGGTTTCCATGAGAAGGCATCCACTCATGGTGTGGTTAATAAAAGCAATATGAGGGATCCTCATGGTAGTGAAACTTTTCTGTATTTTACCATATCAGTGTTAATATCTGGTCATTATACTGTATTATAGTTTTATAAGACGTTACCATGGGGGAAACTGAGTAAATGGTATATAGGATCTCTATGCATTATTTCTTACACGTGCATACGAATCTACTACTACCTCAAAATAAAAAGGTTACAGTATTTTCATTTTTTTAAAAGAAGAGGAAATAAAGACTTTCTCAGAGGTACAAAAGCTGAAAGAACTCATCACCAGTATACCTACAATACAAGAAATGTTACAGCATATCCTTCAGGAAAAAGTAAAATGACAACAGACAGAAGTATAGATCCATTCAAATGAATAAAGAGCAATAGGAACGGCAACTACATGAGTAAAAAAAAAAAAGTTTTTTTTTTATTGTGCATAAGCCCTAAAGCAACTACTACAGTAAAAAAAAAAAAAAAAAGAATTAAAGCTTTTAACTAACAAATATAATAGAATCATAACAATAATCATTTGATTCAAAAAAAGCATAAAAATAAGAAAAAGGGGACAAAGGACAGATGGGAGAAATAGAAAACAAATGATAAGATTACAGGTTTAAATCTAAACATATCAATGATCATATTATATCTAAATGGTCTGAACAACTCAATTAAAAGACACTATCACACTTGATAAAAAAGTAGTGCTGAACTATATGCTGCCTATGACAAATATACTTTAAATACAAAGACACAAATAGGTTCAAGTAAAAGGATGTGAAAAGAAATACCATGCTTTCACCAATCAAAAGAATGTAAAATTATTTATTTCAACCATACAAAGTAAATTTCAGGGCAATGAATATAACCAGGGACAAAGAAAGTCATTTCATAGTGACAAAAGGATCAATTCATAAAAAGGACAACAATTCAAAATATTTATCCATCTGAAGTCACAGCTTCACAATACATAAACAAAAACATGAACTGTAAGGAGAAATAAACAAATACACAAGTAAACTCAGAGATTCATTGCTCCCTCTTCAATAATTGACAGAATAAGAAGACAGAAAGTCAGTAATGGAACAGAAGACTTCGCAAACTACTATCAACCAATCTTATTTAACAGTATGCAGAAGCAAATAGATATTAACATGCAAAACTCAATAATATACCTTGACACCACACACTATATACAAAATTAACTCATTATGATTCATAGAACTAAATGTAAGAGCTAAAACTATACAACTTCTAGACAAAAATATAAAGAAAAACTCTGTGTCCTTGAGTTTGCCAAAGATTTCTATGACGTTGAGACCACAAACTTACTATAAAAGGGAAAAATAATTAAATTGGATTTAACCAACAATAAAAATGTTTGTCCCTTCCCCTAAAAATGTTTTTCCTTCAGAAGACACCACAGTGAAACTGTACAGGCAAGCCATAGACTGGGGAAAATATATGTCAAACATTTATATGACAGAGGACTTTGAATCTAGAATATATAAGGAACTCTTAGAATTCAATAATAAGATGACAAAGAATTTTCAAAAAAATAGGCAAAATCTTAAACAGACATTTCACTAAGCACATGAAAAGGTGTTTACTATCAATAACCATCAAAGAAATGTATATTGAAACCACAATGAGAATACTATACACTCATTAGAAATTGCTATGATGAAAAAACTTCACTATACCAAGATTTATACTATGGCCTTGTTTGTTTAGGTTATATACGGAGTACGTCATGCAACACGCCAGGCTGGATGAAGCACAAGATGGAATCAAGATTGCCGGGAGAAATGTCAATAACCTCAGATATGCAGATAACACCACCCTAACGGCGAAAGTCAAGAACTAAAGAGCCTCTTGATGAAAGTGAAAGAGGAGACGGGAAAAGCTTACTTAAAACTCAACATTCAAAAAACAAAGATCATGGCATCCAGGGCTATCACTTCATGGCAAATTGATGGGGAAACAATGGACACAGTGACAGACTTTATTTTCTTGGGCTACAAAATCACTGCAGATGGTAACGGCAGCTGTGAAATTAAGAGACACTTGCTCCTTGGAAAAAAGCTATGACCAAGCTAGACAGCATATTAAAAAGCAGAGACATTACTTTGCAAACAAAGGTTCATCTAGTCAAAGCTATGGTTTTTCCAGTAATCATGTGTGGATGTCAGACTTGGACTATAAAGAAAGCTGAATGCCAAAGAATTGATGCTTTTGAACTGTGGTGTTGGAGAAGACTCTTGAGAGTCCCTTGGACTGCAAGGAGAGCAAACCATCAATCGAAAAGGAAATCAGTCCTGAATATTCATTGGAAGAACAGATGCAGAAGTTGAAACTCCAATACTTTGGCCACCTGATGGGAAGAACTGACTCACTGGGAAAGACCCTGATGCTGGGAAAGATTGAAGACAGGAGGAAAAGGGGACGACAGAGGATGACATGCTTGGATGGCATCACTGACTCAATGGACATGAGTTTGAGCAAGCTCTGGGAGTTTGTGATGGACAGGGAAGCCTTCCTTGCTGCAGTCCATGGGGTCACAAAGAGTCGGACATGACTGAACAACTGAACTGAACTGAACTGATACCAAGATTTGCAAAGCATGCATAACAACTGGAACTCATGCTTTGCTGGTGGTAGTGAAAAATTTGGACCTTTGGAAGATTTTTAAAAGGTAAATATATTCTATGATGTGTCTCAGAAATTCCACTATCCATTTATCCAAAAGAAATAAAGGCATATATACACACTTGTACCCAAATATTAATAGGCAGCTTTATTTGTAACAGCTGAAAAGTGAAAACAAGCCAAATATCTATCAATTGAAAGTAAAAACAAACTGTCATATACAATGTAATACTACTCAACAGTAAAAGAAGAATGAACTATTCATAAACACAATGTGGATCAATACAAAAATAATTAGGCTGACTAAAAGAAGTTAAAGAGTTCATATTGTCTGAATCCATACAGTAAGTTTTAGAATCTACAAACTAATCTGTAGTGACAGAAAGTAAATCAGTAGTTGACTGGGAGAGGAGGAAATGAATGGAGGGAACACAAAGAGAACCAGGAAATTAAGGGGGGTAATGGATATGTTCATTATCATGATTGTGGTGATAGTTATTTGCATCAAATTGTAGACTTTAAATGTGCTTTAAGTTTAATGTTAGTTGCTCAGTTGTATCTGACTCTTTACAAGCCCATAGACTGAAGCCCTCCAGGCTCCTCTGTCCATGGAATTCTCCAGGCAAGAATACTGGAGTGGGTAGACATTCCCTTCTCCAGGGGATCTTCCTGACTCAGGGATTCATCCCAGGTCTCCTGCATTGCAGATGGCTTCTTCACCATCTGAACCACCACGGAAGACCTAAATGTACTTTATACATCAATTATACCTCAATAAAAGTGTGGAAAATATATGGCATAGTTTACACAATAATGAATAAAATTATAATTGCTTTTATAATTTATAATTTTACTATTATTTTTAGGGAATTCTAAGTGTTTTTGATCAAACCTCAAGAAAAGGGAACTCCTTCTAGACAAAGTACAGGACAGTGGCAGGCTACCAAGACAGAACACTTTTAGACCATTATCTCCTATCCAAACAATAGATAAAAAGTGGCCATAACCATAATACCTTCAACAAAGGCCAAGTAGGAACCCTAGACTTCCACTTTAGCCCAACTATAAAAAGTTGCCCCTGCTACCTCCCACTAGGGAGGTGTCTGAAGTGAGAAGTTGGGACACTCATCCCTCCATGGCAGTAATGAGTTTCCTCCCTACCCTTTGGTTTCATTAGAAACCATTTGGTAAATGTTGACTTCTATCAGTAACTGATGGTAAGAAAACTTATCAGTGGCTGCATGGCACAGGAGCAGCAGCTGTGTGGTGCGAGCAGCTGAGAGGAGGTTCCCCACATTCAAGGTCAGGAGTGGCGAATGTGAGCAGACACCCCACGTTCAAGGTAAGAGAAACACAAGCCAATGGTAGGCGCTAAGAGAGGGCATCAGAGGCAGACAAACTGAAACCACAATCACAGACAACTAGCCAATCTGATAACATGGACCACAGCCTTGTCTAACTCAATGAAACTAAGCCATGCTGTGTGGGAGCACCCAAGATGGCAGGGTCATGGTGGAGAGGTCTGACAGAATGTGGCCCACTGGAGAAGGGAATGGCAAACCACTTCAGTATTCTTACCGTGAGAACCCCAAGAACAGTGTGAAAAGGAAAAATGATAGGACACTGAAAGATGAACTTTTCAGGTCGGTAGGTGCCCAATATGCTACTGCAGATTAGTAGAGAAATAACTCCAGAAAGAATGAAGGGATGGAGACAAAGCAAAAACAACACCCAGTTGTGGATGTGACTAATGATAGAAGCAAGGTCTGATGCTGTAAAGAGCAATATTGCAATAGGAACCTGGAATGTTAGGTCCATGAATCAAGGCAAATTGGAAGTCGTCAAACAGGAGATGGCAAGAGTAAACACCGACATTCTAGGAATCAGCGAACTAAAATGGACTGGAAAGGGTGAATTTAACTCAGATGACCATTATATCTACAACTGTGGGCAGGAATCCCTTAGAAGAAATGGAGTAGCCATCATAGTCAACAAAAGAGTCTGAAACACAGTACTTGGATGCAATCTCAAAAATGACAGAATGATCTCTGTTCATATTCAAGGCAAACCATTCAATATCATGGTAATCCAAGTCTATGCCCCAACCAGTAATGCTGAAGAAGTGGAAGTTGAACGGTTCTATGAAGACCTACAAGACCTTTTAGAACTAACACCCCCCAAAAGATGTCCTTTTCATTATAGGGGACTGGAATGCAAAAGTAGGAGGTCAAGAAACACCTGGAGGAACAGGCAAATTTGGCCTTGGAGTACAGAATGAAGCTGGGCAAAGGCTAATTGAGTTTTGCCAAGAGAACGCACTGGTCATAGCAAACACCCTCTTCCGACAACACAAGACTCTACACATCGACATCACCAGATGGTCAACACCGAAATCAGATTGATTATATTCTTTGCAGCCAAAGATGGAGAAGCTCTATACAGTCAGCAAAAACAAGACCAGGAGCTGACTGTGGCTCAGATCATGAACTCCTTATTGCCAAAATCAGATTTAAATTGAAGAAAGTAGGGAAAAACACTAGACCATTCAGGTATGACCTAAATCAAATCCCTTATGATTATACAGTGGAAGTGAGAAAAAGATTTAAGGGACTAGATCTGATAGATAGAGTGCCAGATGAACTATGGACAGAGGTTCGTGACATTGTACAGGAGACAGGGAGCAAGACCATTCCAAAGAAAAAGAAATGCAAAAAAGCAAAATGGCTGTCTGAGGAGGCCTTACAAATAGTTGTGAAAAGAAGAGAAGCAAAAAGCAAAGGAGAAAAGGAAAGATATACCTATTTGAATGCAGAGTTCCAGAGAATAGCAAGGAGAGATAAGAAAGCCTTCCTCAGTGATCAATGTAAAGAAATAGAGGAAAACAATAGAATGGGAAAGACTAGAGATCTCTTCCAGAAAATTAGAGATACCAAGGAAACATTTTATGCAAAGATGGGCTGGATAAAGGACAGAAATGATAAGGACCTAACAGAAGCAGAAGATATTAAGAGGAGGTGGCAAGAATACACAGAAGAACTGTACAAAAAAGACCTTTATGACCCAGATAATCAAGATAGTGTGATCACTCACCTAGAGCCAGACATCCTAGAATGTGAAGTCAAGTGGGCCTTAAAAAGCATCACTACGAACAAAGCTAGGGGAGGTGATGGAATTCCAAAAAGCATCACTACGAACATAGCTAGGGGAGGTGATGGAATTCTAGTTGAGCTATTTCAAATCCTGGAAGATGATGCTATGAAAGTGCTACACTCAATATCTGGAAGACTCAGCAGTGGCCACAGGACTGGAAAAGATCAGTTTTCATTCCAATCCCAAAGAAAGGCAATGCCAAGGAATGCTCAAACTACCGCACAATTGCACTCATCTCACACACTAGTTATATAATGTTCAGAGTTCTCCAAGCCAGGTTTCAGCAATATGTGAACCATGAACTTCCAGATGTTCAAGCTGGTTTTATAATAGGCAGAGGAACCAGAGGTCATCCTGCTAACATCAGCTGGATCATGGAAAAAGCAACAGAGTTGTAGAAAAACATCTATTTCTGCTTCATTGACTATGCCAAAGCCTTTGATTGTGTGGATCACAACAAACTTGTGGAAAATTCTGAAAGAGATGGGAATACCAGACCACCTGACCTGCCTCTTGAGAAACCTATATGCAGGTCAGGAAGCAACAGTTAGAACTGGACATGGAACAACAGACTGGTTCCAAATTGGGGAAGTAGTACATCAAGGCTGTATATTGTCACCCTGCTTATTTAACTTATATGCATGAGAAACGCTGGGCTGGAAGAAGCACAAGCTGGAATCAAGATTGCCAGGAGAAATATCAATAATCTCAGATATGCAGATGACACCACCCTTATGGCAGAAAGTGAAGAGGAACTAAAAAGCCTCTTGATGAAAGTGAAAGAGGAGAGTAAAAAAGTTGGCTTAAAGCTCAACATTCAGAAAATGAAGATCATGGCATCTGGTCCCATCACTTCATGGCAAATAGATGGGGAAACATTGGAAACAGTAGTTTACTTTATTTTTTGGGGCTCCAAAATCACTGCAGATGGTGATTGCAGCCATGAAATTAAAAGATGCTTACTCCTTGGAAGGAAAGTTATGACCAACCTAGATAGCATATTCAAAAGCAGAGACTTTACTTTGCCAACAAAGGTCCATCTAGTCAAGGCTATGGTGTTTCCAGTAGTCATGTATGGATGTGAGAGTTGGACTATAAAGAAAGCTGAGCACCAAAGAATTGATGCCTTTGAAGTGTGGTGCTAGAGAAGACTCTTGAGAGTCCCTTGGACTGCAAGGAGATCCAACCAGTCCATCCTGAAAGAGATCAGTCCTTGGTGTTCATTGGAAGGACTGATGTTGAAGCTGAAACGCCAATACTTTGGCCACCTGATGTGCAGAGATGACTCATTTGAAAAGGCCCTGATTCTGGAAAAGATTAAGGGCAGGAGGAGAAGGGTACGACAGAGGATTAGATGGTTGGATAGCATCACCGACTCAAAGGACATGAATTTGGGTGAACTCTGGGAGTTGGTGATGGACAGGGAGGCCTGGCATGCTGCACTCCATGGGGTCGCAAAGAGGCAGACACGACTGAGCGACTGAACTGAACTGTACTGAATGGTAAGAAGACAGGCCTCATCTTCCTGCCAGGCTTGTGTCACTGGAGGGCTAGTGGGGAGCCTGAACCCCCAGCTTCACCTAGCAGTAATGAAGCTTCCTCTCCGGTCAAGGAAGATTACCTGGGGACCATAGATATCCACACCCACATGATAGGAACCAGGCAGTGTCCCACTTCTCTCACTGGTGTAATGTCAGAGGAGACCTGGTAAAACAGATTTAAATAAGACACAGAACTTACAGCATAATATCCCGAATGTTAAGGATTCAATTAAGAATCACTCATCAAACTAAGAATCAGGAAAAACCTCAACTTGAAAGAGAAAACACAATCAACAGACACCAATGCTGAGATGAAAGAGATTAGAATGATGTGACCAGTATTTTAAATCAGGTATTACATCTTGCAAATGGTGACTGCAGCCATGAAATTAAAAGATGCCTGCTCCTTGGAAGAACAGCTATGACAAACCTAGACAATTTATTAAAAAGCAGAGCCATTACTTTGCCAACAAAGGTCCATATAGTCAAAGCTATGGTTTTTCCAGTAGTAATGTATGGATGTGAGAGTTGGAAAATAAATAAGGCTCAGCACCTAAGAATTGATGTTTATGAACTGTGGTGTTGGAGAAGACTCTTGAGAGTTCCTTGGCCTGCAAGGAGATCCAACCAGTCAATATTAAAGGAAAACAACCCTGAATATTCATTGAAAGGACTGATGTTGAGGCTGAAGCTCCAATACTTTGGCCACCTCATGCAAAGAACCAACTCATCGGAAAAGACCCTGATGCTGGGAAAGATTGAAGGCAAGAGAAGAAGGGGACCACAGAGGAGGAGATGGTTGAATGGCATCACTGACTTGATGGACATGAGTTTAAGCAAGCTCTGGGAGATGGTGAAGGACAGGGAAGTCTGGCATGCTGCAGTTCATGGAGTTGCAAAAAGTTGGACACAACTGAGTGAGTAACATTCTTCAAGGATCAATTATGAACACAATTGAAACAAATAAAAAAATAGAAAGTCTCAGCAAAGAAAAAGAATATATAAAGAATTGAATGTAAATTTGAAAACTGAGAAATACAATAACTAAATTAAAACTCAATAGTCAGGCTCAACAGCAGAAGTGAGAAAACAGAGCAAAGAATCACTGCCTTGGAAATAGGACAATAAAATAGGCAAAATTTAAGCAAAGTATGGCACATAAATACAGGGAATACTACTCAACAAGAAAAAGGAACAAACAAAACTCAGATGTGTATCAAGAGTATTCTGCTCAGTGAAAACAGTCATTCTCTAAAGGTTACATTTTGTATGTTTTTTAATATAATATGTAAATGACAGAGTTTTAGAGATGGAAACAGATTAGTGGTTGCCAGGGGTAATGGATGGAAGGGATTGAGTTTGACTTCAAAGAGGTAGGCAACAAGAGGCAGATCTTTGTGGTAATGGAATAATGCTCTATCTTGACTAGTTATATAAGTCTTCACTGTAGTAAAATGACATAGAGCTATATACACACACATGATACCCATGTCACTTTCCTGGTTTTGATACTACACTCTAGTTATGTAAAATGCACCCACTGGGGAAAACTGGATGAAGTGAAAAATCAGGCCTCTCTTTATTATTTTTGCAACTTCACATGAACTTTTTGAGATAAAAGGTTATTTTAAAAGATTTTAATAACATATTGAAGTTTATAATAAATTTTATATTAATTTAAAATGTTATATTAAAATTACATTAAATTACATCATTAACAATAAATTATTACTTTAAACAAAATGTTTAAAAAAATAAAAAATAAAGTCTACATTGCAAGCAACTTGAAGCACAATTCAACAAACACAAATGATGTCTATGAATGATGAGCAAGATTCTGCAGGATACAGAGATATTCTAAAGTGTGTAAAAAAAGTACTACATAGTCATCCAAACTACACAGTACCGAATTTTTGGCTACAGAAGAAAAGTATAGCTGAGGTTTACTCTAATTTAACTATCAGTTTACTCACCACTGAAGAATGGACATTTTCAAATCAGAAAACATTATCTTTTGAATGACAAGGTAGATAGAGCAATCATGGTAAGTGGTAGGCTATCAAATATATTTGTTGAATGAATGAATGAGTGCTCCAGTTTCCTTCTTATCTATATCACTGTTGTTACAACTCTGATAGCCTTTAAAAACTTTTTTTGAGGAGGGGTCTGAAGGGAGAGCAGAGTTTTGGCTGTTTGGAGATAAATGATTGTTCCTCTCTTTCAGGTAGAGTGTTAGAATTTTATTCCCTTCAGAAATGAAATAGTTAAAAAAACCATTGCTCCAAAGCACCAAATTCTAATTGTTAGATGATTCCATGCCTATGACAATTTGATTTGGGGATCTTATCCAAAACTGTTTTTTTAATGTTTTAAAAAAATATTTAATTTTTAATTGAAGGATACCTGCCTTACAGAATTTTGTTGTCTTCTGTCAAATCATTTTAAGTTAAAGTGAATGCAAATTAATTTTAGTTTGGGAATTTCATACTATCTATTGATAAGATTATAAATACCTTGGGATGCTATTCTAGATGACAGGATGTCAGAGTGATTGAGATGTCATTCAGAGAATATTATTCCTTGGAAAAACATAATAATCTCAGCTCCAGCCATTTATAACACTGTCCCTTAATTAAAATATTATAGAAGTGATTATCTGGTAAATATTTTATTTGGTAGCATCCATAAGGTAAGGGGGGAAAGAAGGAAGTCTTTTTCAAAAGTACAACAAAAACAAAAGCAGTTTTTTGGTGTCTTCTTATTATGTAATTAAAATCTTAATAGGGAACTTCCTTTAGAACAGAAGCTCTAGGGGTGGTAGTCTTAGAAGAAAGCTAAAATAAAGAAGGATAAGAAAAGAGCTATGAGTATGGCTCGGTATTGGATGAAGGTAGTGGCAGAGAGGGATGACAAGGAGGGATATAAACTTTCTTTTGGGGTAATCTCATTATCCCCTTCTCAGTTTAAAAAATGCCCCTTATGCCTACTTCTCCCTCTCTGACTAGCTCATTGCTTATCTCTATTATATTTATAAATACTTAAGATTTATTATAGTAGGTAAATGTTAGTCTGGTTTTCTAAAGGAAAGTTCGGTGTGGTTGAAAGATAAAATGCAATTAAAGTCTAAACTCTTGAATCTCATTGGTTTATATTAAATCTTACATCTGATACTTTACCCATCATCATATCATTTTTAGTCAGAGGGTGTTAAAGCTAAGTAATGCAGGAGACATAAGAGACACAGGTTTGATCCCTGGGGTCGGGAAGGTCCCCTGGAGGATGGCATGGCAACTCACTCCAGTATTCTTGCCTGGAGAAGCCCATTGACAGAGGAGGCGAGGGGCTACAAGTCCATAAAGTTGCAAAGAGACGAACACGACTGAAGCAACATAGTACACACACACACACAAAGCATCAGACAAAAAACTTCTAACCACGCTGCTCTGGGGAAATTGGCATAACGTCCCTCAAATACCGGGGGCTGACCTCAGTGCTCACAAGTGCTATACTGAGTGAAACTTCTCTAATGCTAGGTCCAAAGATAACACACGAAGCCACACAGCTCAACTGGTAAAGAATCCGCCTGCAGTGCAGGAGACCCCGGTTAGATTACTGGGTTAGGAAGATCTGCTGGAGAAGGGATAGGCCACCCACTCCAGTATTCTGGCCTGGAGAATTCCATAGACTGTGTAGTCCATGGGCTCACAAAGAGTAAGACACAAATGAGCGATTTTCACTCCCACAAGGCTATAAATAATTTACTTTCACTATACTGCCAAAGTTGAGGCCACATAGGGGAGCAGTTGCAGCATTCTATAGGCATTAATTCACAGCATCCACTTAATTTAGATACTTCTGTGGCACTGTCATATTTTCAAACTGATAAATCTGATTATCTTTAGAGGGCATACCATTTGCTCCCTTCAGAAAACACTTTTCATTCACCAGTAAATATCTCATCAAAGACATCTGCATGTCCACCAGATGTATATTCCTGTAATAGATACTTAGACAAAAAGCATGGGAAAAAAAGGTTGGGGTGGCGGAACACATGTGTCTCCTTCTGAAAGGTGTCTACAATGGATATACAGACATGGTCAAATGCAAAGTGGAAAAACTACTAAAGCCCAAAGGCTTCTAAGAAATCTCTTTCACTCTCACTGATGCTTGGATGCCCTATTTCTAGAAATACTTTTATGCCTTAAATGCACTCTTGAAAGAGCAACAGGAATTGTATTCTACCAATCATCTTTGTAAATCTTATCTTTGGTCATGAGTTCCAAAGAGCATCAAACCAGACACTTTCAACAAGATCCCAATTCATAGCCACAGGATGCTAGTATCACAGCTTTATTCTCCATAGACCACAGCTAAACCAAAGTCATTCCTATGTTTCTGGGCACAAAGTGATATGTGGGTACCTCTAGTTAACAATCGGAGAAGGCAGTGGCACCCCACTCCAGTACTCTTGCCTGGAAAATCCCATGGACAGAGGAGCCTGGTAGGCTGCAGTCCATGGGGTCGCTAGGAGTCGGACACAACTGAGCGACTTCACTTTCACTTTTCACTTTCATGCATTGGAGAAGGAAATGGCAACCCACTCCAGTATTCTTGCCTGGAAAATCCCATGGACGGAGGAGCCTTGTAGGCTGCAGTCCATGGGGTCGCTAAGAGTTGGACACGACTGAGCGACTTCACTTTCACTTTTCACTTTCATGCATTGGAGAAGGAAATGGCAACCCACTCCAGTGTTCTTGCCTGGAAAATCCCAGGGATGGGGGAGCCTGGTGGGCCGCCGTCTATGGGGTCACACAGAGTCGGACACGATTGAAGTGACTTAGCAGCAGCTAGTTAACAATAAAAGTAGCTTCTTTGTCCCAAACTACCTATGCAAAGAAATAAACACTTTCCCTTCCCAATACTACAAAAAATTCAATCTACCTACCAACATTTGAAAGGCCAAGATTGTTAGCTATTGACCTTAATGATTTCTAATGATATCAACTTTTATTAATTTCATCCTTCAGCAAAGTATAAAGTAAAGGGAAATCACCTTTCCTCTTCTTTCTGTATCATTTCCCCCAAGTTTATGTGCTTACTGAATGTGCTGATTAGTGACTGATTATCCATCATCTTAAAAACTCACTTGAGAAGTAGATTTGGAAAAAGCATCATTTCATGAAGTCTGAGCTGTCCACAGTCCACACATCTGAACTATGCACACAGTGTACCAAGTGTCACGAAAATGCCTTATTCAGCCAGCTGAAGACACAGATTTCAAACTAAGAAGTGCAGGAACAATGCCCCTGTGAACAGTCAATAAACCTTTATTATTAATAAAAGCCTTCCTCACATAGGGGAAAAAGGAGAGACGAATGAACCAGGGCTGGTTGGTAATTTCTGTGACCGTTTAGGAGGGAAGACTTATCAGAGACAAAAGGGAATGTCTGCAACATTTCTAGTAGAGGGAATGGGGACTGACAGAAGGAGTGACAAGTTATTTTGCAATAAAGAGGACTGGGAAGTCATTCCAAACCTTTGGCAACTAGATTGCTATTAATCAAAAATTCACAACCTCCTGTTTGTAAAGTATAATTATATTTCCCTGTTGCCACCAATAGCATCTGTTTTCTAAAAATTAAGGATCACGGGTTACATACTAAATATACATATTGACACTTCATCTTTCTAGGTAACTTACTCAACACCATCAATGACCCAAAATTATCCAATAACATAGAAGATAGTAAAAAAATACACATTCCAGGAATAACCAAGCATTAAGAGTTATGTTCTTCATTCATAAAAACACAGCACAGAATACATTAGGATTAGGCTGTCATAAGAGAATTCCCAATGTCCTCATTCAATGTACATTCACTCTTAAAGTTGTATCTAAAAGCAACAAGCATATTTATCTGGTTTCCAAGGGCACAAATGACTAGGAGTAGAGAAGCTGCCAAACACATCAAGTAGTAACAGCTGACAGCAGTGGTAGAGATTAAACAACTATAAAAACCAGATATGAAATTTGAAAAACCCAGCAGTCTGGGGACATTTAGTGTATGGGGCAAAAAGTTTTATTCATATCAAATGTCCCCTGTGGAATAACTATAGTGAAGCAAAGCCAAAAACTGAGATTCATAATGATGGAAAAACTCTAACCTTGTCCTGATTTTGTCATCTGCTAATATTATACCAATAGCTCGAAGCAGAAAGTCTTCTTGAGACAGTGTGACACAGTGGGGGTAAACAAGTCTCTTTCCAGTTACACAGCTTTAGGTGCATCAGTTAATTATTGATTCTCAGACATTTTATCTATAAAATGTGGACATGTGGGCTTCCCCAATGGCTCAGCAGGTAAAGAATCCACCTGCAACGCAGGAGACACAGGAGATGCCAATTCGATCCCTGAGTCAGGAAAATCCCCTGGAGAAGGACATGGCAACCCACTCCAGCATTCTTGCCTGAAAAAAGTCCCATGGACAGAGGAGCCTGGTGGGTTACAATCCAAAGGGTTGCAAAGAGTTTGATATAACTGAGTGACTAAGCATGCACAAATGTACTATTTCCCTCAAAAGATTCTCCATAAAGACAAAATAACATACTGTATGTAAAGCACTTCATAAAATATAAAGTGCTACATAAATGGTAGCTTTCCATTTTCTTTGCTCTGCTTGCTCTGAAATATGACTATAAAAATCCATAGTGATTATCTTTCCGTTTTCATAATGTTCTGTGCTTTCCTGTTTAACACGTCTCTTTTCCCCTTATATTTGCAAGGGATTATGGTACCATCACTCTAGGTGGTCCTGAACCCTGCATGCTTCTTTGATTCCTCCCTTTCCATTCATAGCTCAGCAGTGATCTTCTCCACTTTCGTAATCCCTCTTATAGCTTTCCCTTCCTTTCCATTCCCCCGATACATCTTTGTCCAGACCCTTAGAGCTCATCTCTAACTGGTTCTCTTATATCTAGTTTCTCCTCACTCATTTGAGCTTTCCTAGACCTACTCTAAATATAGTTTTCTGTATGTCATTCCCTGGATCAAAAGCTTTCACTGGCTTCCCAGTGCCCTCAGGATAAAATCCAAACTCACCAAACTGGCATCTCTAAAAAACCCATGGGAGGAATTTCTCACAGCTCTCAAGAAAATTGTACTTCTCAGAAATTGGTTCATTTTTACTATATGGACACCTGAAAATATTTCACTCCTTGATCTATCTCCTTACACACTCAGAGCCAAACTTAAGAGCAAGGTTATAAAGTCTCCCATGCTGGATACTTCGTACAAACCTTACTCTGGCCTCATTTCAATTTCTTATATTTATTTTCCCTTTATACTCATTTCTCTACCAATTTGCTCATCCTGTTATTATATTAATTTCTTGGTAAACCAATCAAATTCTTGTTAGAAGGAGGCAGAGTATAAAATGATGCTGTGAAACTAAAGAAAATACATGACCATATGAACAGAGGTGGAAAAGGGGCTGGATAGCAAGAAAGGGAACAGGATGAGGATGAGAATCAGGATCTTCACTGACAAGATCAATATTAGTTCAACTGCAAAGAAAATAGAGAAAGCCCTTTGGGGACTGTTTACTATGAGAATTTGTAATGAGCTAACGTGGAAACAAATGAAGCATTTATAATAACAAATCTGTTCCTGACAACATTTCTGAAAATAGAAAGTTCTACTGCTAATCTTTTGTCTTAAAATATTTTACCCAACAAAAATTTAATGAAGTCAAAGCTAAGCAGAATATTATGATGACTTATATTTATACTGCTTTGCTGCTTACAAAGAAAGCCCTTTCACATACAGTATCTCACTGGAACCACTCTGGACTATTCTTTTCTCTGTTGTAGAAACCATTCACACTAGCAAGAAGCTATTGCAAGCAACATTCTCAATACCCAGGTCTTTAAAGATGTGGTATTTGCTGTAAAAGGCTTCCCTGGTGGCTCAGTGGTAAAGAATCCACCTTTCAATGCAGGAGACCAGGGTTTGATCCCTGGGTCAGAAAGATCCCCTGGACAAGGAAATGGCAACCAACTTCAGTATTCTTGCCTGGAAAATCCCATGAACAGAGAGGAGTCTGGTGGGGTACAGTCCATGGGGTCACAAAGAGTCAGACACGACTGAGCGACTAAATAACAACAACAACAACAACAACATTTGCTGTAATAGAGATTGGTATGGTATATTGTTTACCAGTCTCTTAATTCTCCTCTGCTGGCATTTTACCTTCTTCGCTAAATCACCAGGCTCTACTATGCCAATGTCAGTCTAATCTCTTTACCCATTCTTATGTTGAGCCTCCTTTCAGAAACTTGATCCAACTCCCCTTCCTTCTCCCTACCCTCAGCCCCAAAAGCACAGTCTCCTACTTCTTTGCACGTCTGGGCCACTCCCTCTCCAACCTCCACCTTTCCAAGAAGGCACTTGTTTTTGAAGCATTTCAGCTATGAAGACCACCCACCATGGGGTTCAATTACTGTTCTCATTCCATATTGTATGGCACCAACTTGTGTCTTTAGACTGTAAGCTCCTCAGAGAAAGGATTTTCTTTTTTGTTTAGTGCAATCAACCTATTGTAAAGAACTGTGTATACTTGCAGACTATCACTAATGCGGTTCTTCCTGGGTTTCACTGGAATTATCCACTGAGTCATGTGACTTCACCTGGGCATCATTTTCCCCATGAATTATTTGGGGCCCTCTTCCAAATTCTTTAAAGTGAAAAATTAGCACTTTGTGCTTTCAATAGTGCTGTCAGCCACACATTTGAACGTACACGCTTCATTCTGCTCTGTTCTATTTCTTACAGATAACAGTATCAAATTAAAAACCTTCCATGAGGCTGCTACAAAGGTAAAGCACAAAGCCACGTTCCTCTTTCCTTCTGACTAATCTATAGATAATCTTACTTACTCCTGCTGTATAGAAAAAAATGACACTGGTCCACTTGGAACTAAGTACATTCTGGCTATCATTAGTTGCAGTGCTGTATCAGGGGAAAGATGTTGACTTAAAAAAAATAATAAAGTCATTGATTTCCCTGGAACAAGTAGAGGGTAAAGAAACCTTAAGGTATACAGAATTACTGAATAATAAAATCCCATTCTTTAATTAAGGCAAATATTACTTGAAGTAAACTTTAAAAACCATAATGCATTCAAGGATAAACAGATTAGATGGTACATAAATTCTTGTGTGAAACCAAGAATCAGATATCCAAAATTCTAAACTCAGAAATAGGATTCATATGTATAAATATGGAAAAGAGGTTATTTATTTATTTATTAGATTCGTCTCTTAAAATTTGTACTTAAGAACTTTCTCAAAAAATATTTGTTGATTATTAATTCTGTTCCTAGGTCTAAGGAACACTAAAAAGACACAAATGTAGGTAACAGAAGAGGGGGAAGCAAGCACACTAAAATAATCCATGAACTATGATTGTCAAACCAGTTCTTTCTAAAGACATAGAGGTAACACCTTGACACTGAACCATGTCCATGTTACTGAAGCATTTCATCCAAGATTCCTATTTTATCCTATTCATGGGCAATAGTCTGATCCTCTATTCCACTAGAACTTCTGGCTTATGTTGATTTATCTGGATGAATCAGCACACCTAACCCTTGCTCTTTGTGTATACAAAGATGGACATCTTCTATACAGTGTACCTAACATTTGCAAGTAGTCTTAAAGGAAAGTTCCAAAAACGATTATATGGTAATAGTAGAATTGCAAGGATACAAACATGAATTATTCTAGCATCCAAAAGTACATTTCTGTATAAACTCTACCTCTGAGTGATAAACAACAAAAATGCAAACAAGTTTCTTAAAAATGATGACTCCATAGCCCAAAGATAAGTTCTTATCTGTAGCTACATACCGAGTATATTCTAGGACTTCCCTGGTGGTCCAGTGGTTAAGAATCTGCCTACAAATGCAGGGGACATGGGTTTAATTCCTAATCTGAGAAGATTCCACATGCCGCGGAGCAACTAAGCCTGTGCACAACTACTGAAGCCTGTGTGCCCTAGAGGCTCTGCTACACAAGAGAAGCCACCACAATGAGAAGCTCATATACAACACAACTAGAGAGTAGCCTGTGCTTGCTGCCAAAAGAGAAAACCCATTCACAGCAAGAACTAGTGCAGCCAAATAATAAAATAAAATAAATTAATTAAACATATCAGGACAAGTAAAGATCCTACCACCACTGCCCCTTAGTGAGGATTTCAGAGGTGTGTGTCTAATAGAAAATAAAATACGATGTGACAGGTGAAGGCAAAATGATCAAAATTGGGATTATTAAAATCATATCTTGATTATGTGTAAGGGCTGTAGTATGAAAGTTCAGCTTTCTGTCACAAAGATTTGCAGTATCCTTCCAGGTAGAAATAAATGTGTAATATTTTCTTCCTTATGAAAACGGTGCTGTTAAGCAGTTAACATAGTAATAGTATTTGCTGGGATGAAGTTAGAATACCCGTCCAAATTATAAAGAAAAAGATTTGGACTCTAGTAAGTTTTTAATGTATTTTGTTGTTTAGGAGTTCAGTTGTACATTTCTTTGCAACCACATGGACTGCAGCACACCAGGTTTCCATGTCCTCCACCATCTCCCAGAGCTTGCTCAAACTCATGTCCACTGAGTTGGTGATACCATTCAACCGTCTCATCCTCTGTTATCGCCTTCTCCTCCTGCTGTCAATCTTTCCTAGCATCAGGGTCTTTTCCAAAGAGTCAGTTCTTCGCATCAGGTAGCCAAAGTATTGGAGCTTTAGCTCCAGCATCAGTCCTTCCAATGAATTTTAATGACTGATTTCCTTTACAATTGACTGGTTTGATCTCCTTAAAGTCGAAGGGACCATCTAGTCAAGGCTATGGTTTTTCCAGTCGTCGTGTATGGGTATAATCAATCTGATTTTGGTATTGACCATCTGGTGATATTCATGTGTAGAGTCTTCTCTTGTGTTGTTGGAAGAGGGTGTTCGCTATGACCAGTGCATTCTCTTGGCAAAACTCTGTTAGCCTTTTATGCTCCATTTTGTATTCCAAGACCCAACCTGCCTGTTACTCAAGGAATCTCTTGACTTCCTGCTTTTGCATTTCAGTCCCCTATGATGAAAAGGATATCTTTTTTTGGGCTTTAGTTGTAGAAGGTCTTGTAGGTCTTCATAGAACTGTTCAATATCAGCTCCTCGACTTTAGTGGTTGGGGCATAGACTTGGATTACTGTGATATTGAATTCAGTTGATCAGAGATCACTCAATCATTTGGAAATGAACAGAGATCACTTTGTAGTTTTTGAGATTGCACCTAAGTACTACATTTTGGACTCTTTTGTTGACTATAAGGGCTACTCCATTTCTTCTAAGAAATTATTGCCCACAATAGTAGATATAATGCTCATCTAAATTAAATTTGCCCATTCTGGTCCATTTTAGTTCACTGATTCTTAAAATGTCAATGTTGAATTTAATGTACACCAGATGATAATCTGTGAAGAAGGCTGAGTGCTGAAGAATTGATGCTTTTGAACTGTGGTGTTGGAGAAGACTCTTGAGAGTCCCTTGGACTGCAAGGAGATCCAACCAGTCCATTCTGAAGGAGATCAGCCCTGGGATTTCTTTGGAAGGAATGATGCTAAAGCTGAGACTCCAGTACTTTGGCCACCTCACGTGAAGAGTTGACTCATTGGAAAAGACTCTGATGCTGGGAGGGACTGGGGGCAGGAGGAGAAGGGGACAACAGAGGATGAGATGGCTGGATGGCATCACTGACTCAATGGACATGAGTCTGAATGAACTCCGGGAGTTGGTGATGGACAGGGAGGCCTGGCGTGCTGCGATTCATGGGGTCGCAAAGAGTCGGACACGACTGAGCGACTGAACTGAGATGATAATCTTTTACTCCCTAAAAGAAATATATTGGGTTAAGATGATTTAACACTGAATATTCAGAATCATAAATAAATATTATTTAAAAGACAGAGAGAGATTTCAGCTAATGCTCAACCTTGGAGTTCAGTTGGCTAAACAAATGTTAACTGTGAGCTATCACACATGACCAATCAAGGTTTTCTTCCTAGTACAGCAGTATCTACCAGGACTTTCTTAGGGACTACAATCTGAAAAATGTGAAAGTCAAAAGGACCAGGAGATTAACAAGCAATGGGGAAAAAAAAGGTACTCATGTTAAATACAGGTAAGAGTTCATCACTAATTTATCTTCCCTCAACCGATCCTCCCATTTCTTTGGTTGAGTAGAAATTTGTTTATAATTGGCATATTGCTAGAAATCACATCCCTGACCCATAGAACAAAAATGTAAGAGAGCTATTTATGATAAATTAGCAAGTGATCACAACATAGCAGTAACAAAAATGTTATAAAAGCAAACCCCTCACATCTCTTCCCCAGTTTAATTCTCTTCTTCCCTCCACAAAGCAGACACAAAACCAGATATTTGTGTTATAAACTAGCTATTACTGAATCAAGGCCAGAAAAAAATTTGCTTGTATAGGTTCATATGGTAGTGTAACAAAGCACCATTACTATACAGCGTCCAAGTGGAAATATCTTTGTCTTTTTAATAGAATTTTACTTGAATAAAAAGGTAAAATGTTCTATGAAAGTCCTAAACACAGAAATGACTTAGAAGGAGGTTACAAAATTTCATTCTCAAGGGCCCTTTAAAAATAAGATATTCATCTTTCAAGGAAGGTTTAGTAGAATTCAGCCTAGAGGGAAGAAGATGGATGAGACCTCTCCAACTCATGCAGTGCTATAATTCTAAAAGGGGCCTAAAATAAAATAGAGTAAAATAAAATAAACTTCTCCAACCTAAAAGATGAAATAAAAAGGGTCTCAATTTTGCTGCACTCCACAAATGGAATAAGATAAATGTGTCACTTATTACTAACGTGATTCATCCTCAGACCCTGACTTTCGCCATTTAATGCCACAAAGCACCACTTGTTAGTTCTAATATATAAAGAATGCAGTTATAAGTCTTTGAGTAGGCAATACTTGGAACAAAATGGGAGGGAGGAGGAAAAGTCCTGGTTAATAGGAACAAATTACACAATATATATATAATAAAGTCTTTACAGTCAATTTTTCAAAGGAATGATAAACTGTAAGAGAAAGGTATTTTTATGTCATCCACTCTTCTCAAAGAAGTGAGAGCCCTCTCTCCTTCAAAAAAAAAGACAAGAAAGAGAGAAAGAAGGAAAAGAAGTGAGGGAAGAAAGGAAGGAAGGAAGGAATTTAAAAATCAAAGAAAACAGAAACCTCAGTGAGAGGAATAATTTCTAAAAGGACATATAATTTACTTTTGCAAAAACAGTGGTTTTAGAGGGACTAATACCCTATTAGACTTTATATCAACAGGAAGTTACCTATTTATATTTATTGTATATAATTCAGTGTTCTTAGAGAATCTACAGATTCTTCATTTGTCTTTGGGCCTCAAGAGGTCTTTATCAGTTCCTGTCCTGCAGCCAGGAAAAGACTAATCAAATCACAGCAGGCACCTTGGTTCTACCTCAGAGCCACTCTAAACCTGTGTCTTTCTCTGTCCTGCCTACTCCACCTAATGATGCAATATTCTAGGCCAGTATTACATTCTTTTATTAGCCTCACATCCAAGTGCTTACTTATTTTAGCTTATATGACACATACAAATAAATAATAGGGGTACTGTTTTAAGCAGTTTATGAATATCAATACATTTTATCATCAACACAACCTTATGAGGGAAGTTCTATTATCCTCATTTTATAGATGATAAAAATTTAGACTTGGAGAAGGTTAATTAACTGACCCAAAGTCATGCTACACATAAGCAGTGGAACAGAGATTAGAACCCAGGCAGCTCAAGACACCATGCTCATAACCACCATACTATGTTATCTTTGGGCTTCCCTAAGCAGCTCAGCTGGTAAAGAATCCGCCTGCAATGCAGGAGATCCCGGTTTAATTCCTGGGTCAGGAAGATCCCCTGGAGAAGGAATAGGCTACCAATTCTGATATTCTTGGGCTTCCATGGTGGCTAAGTTGGTAAAGAATCTCCCTCCAATACGGTAGACCTGGGTTCACTCTGTGGGTTGGGAAGATCCCCTGGAGGAGGGCATGGTGACTCCAGTTTTCTTGCCTGGAGAATCCCCATGGATAGAGGAGCCTGGCGGGCTGCAGTCCATGAGGTCACAAAGAGTCGGACACGACTGAGGGACTAAGCACAGCACAGCATAGCACGTGCTATCTTCACAAAGGAGACAGTCCAATGATGGTTGCTGGTTTACCAATTATCCTCAAGATTCACTGCTTTTCTTTTTTTTTTAATGTGCAATAATGTTAAAGTTATCATTATTTTAAGGCAACCATTATTACTATCCTTAACTTTGCTTCTATGATGCATACTTACAACATATCATGTAACAGGGCTTTTTAGCACAGTTCTTAGTAAGAAAGCTTTGCACACTCTTGGAGATGGGAGGGAACAGAACTTTGCAAATCATCTTATCTCTTGTACCTTTACCTAAACAACTCTCCTTTATAAACAAAAGGGTGTATTTTTCTATTACAGGTTTAACAGGTGTTTCTTTAGATCCTATTAGCCTGCAGGCTAAAATCAAGGCATCTGGATCACACTGAAGGTAAAAAGAAACATCAAGTCCCTCCCTTCAAATCTTAGAAATCTAGGTTTTCCCCATTTCTCCTGGCCCAGGCAAGATCTCATCTGTATCTGCTCACTGTTCCCCGAAACCACAGGGGTGAGCTAAGCAACTTCCCACCTTCAGTCTCCTCCAAGGGGCTATTTCTTACACTCGCTCTAGTTTCCAGTGTGGCAGCTGTTGAACTGACTGCTGTTAGTCTGTTGGTTTCAGAGCTCTGCCAGACTAACTTGGGTTTCTACTTTTCAATGTCTCCCCTGATAATCCTAACCAACACCGATCTACCTTTTGAGTTACCCAGTTACTAAAGCTAGAAAGAGAAGATGGTCTTATTCCTTCTGTTTCCTCTACCTTCAAATCCAATGCATCAGTAAGCCCTGTTGAGACTATATTCAGTCATAGCCAAAATCCTTCAGTTTCTTTCATTCTTCACTGTTACTATCTTAACAAGTTTCTCTGCTTCCCCTTGACTTCCTACAATCCTTAGTCTACACTGCAGACAGTAACTCTCTTAAAGCACAATCAGATCTATTGCCCCCCACCCTTAAAATCCTCCAGGGGCCTAGCGTTGTAGTCAAGAATAAAACCCAAATTCCTTACCATTGTCTATAAATCACTCTGAATGATCTGACCTCTGCTGACATCTCACTCCACTCATGTTTTTCCTTTGGTACCTAAGAAAGCCCAAACTCTTCCTAATCTCGAGGCTTCTGAACTCAGTCTTTTCCTTTACCTGGAACACTGTTTCTTTCCTAGCTCTTTTTCTGACTAAATCCATCTCATCTGTAAGTCTTAGTTTAAATACTATCTCCTCAAAGACGCCTTCTAATCATCCTATCATATGTATCCTTTCCATCATTATCTTTATCGTATTAACTCCATTTATTTATTTCTTCATATTTGATAAAATTTGACAATTTTTAAGCTATTTTTAAAATTTATTGCCTCCTCCTCCCCAGTACAGCTGTAAGCTTTAAGAGAGTAGAGGCTATTTCTATTCATTACTGTATCTCCAGTGCCTAGATTCTCAGAACAAGTTTTTGAGAGTGAATAAACAGCTGCCCTTTGCAGTGCAGGGAGGAGCCTCTGCTAGTGTGAAACTTTTTACTAAATCTTGGGCCTTCCTGTGGTCACACTCCAGAAAGCAATAATGGACATAAAATTTCCTTCCTACTTGCGGCCTCAGCAGTAGCGAGTATTTCACCTCACTCCATTTCTAGAGGCTGGAAAAATATGGTGGCCACGTTTCTTCCCACCATCCAGAAGCTTGTGCCCCATTCAACTTTCTTCTGTTGCCAAGGGAGGGAAGAATGGTCACTTCTGCCTGACAAAACTTTCATCTTTTTCTATTTGAATCTCTTTGCAGAAGTTAAGACTTCCCTCCTCTTACTCCAAAACACCTTTACTTCCACCGCAAGCCAGGCTATGGCCAAGAATCCAATTTGTACTCTCTATTCTGATCTGGAAAAGAGTACAATGAAAGTCACAGAGGAAGTTTTTGTGAGCTTGAAAAAAATCAAATTATAATAGAAGTCTCAAGAAATCCATCATTTCCCAAATAAAATCATACCAGGTCTCTAAGACAAAACAGAAGAAAACTATATGTAGGACAACTGAAGTTCAGATTGGTAGGGGTGGTTAAATTTCAGAGAGTTGTAATTTCTATGTAGAAAATCTCCCTAAATTACCAACTTTAGACTATCTGGGTATGATTTCATTAATGGAGCTGGCCACTTTCCTTAAAAGGACTACGTCCAATATTTCCACGGCAACCTGGAGCAAACATGACTTCTTGCTTAGTGTTTGCATAAAGGAAAGACAGCTATAATGCAAATAATGAGAGAGGCAACAAGAGAAAGAGAGACTAGAGAGGGAATGAGAGGGGAGGCAGACAACTGAAGAGACAGAGAAAATGAGAGAGAACAAAAGAGAGACAATGAAAGTAAGAAAATGAGAGAAAACAAGATAGAATGAGGTGAGGGGAAAAAGGAAGAAGGGAGGGACGAGTAGAGGATATGGATTTTCAGAATTTAGCTCTTATGGCTGAATGTTTTGGGGACACTCGATATTTTGGAGCACCGATAAGTCAACTCCATTAGTGAGGCTTTTAGTATCTTATTTGTGGGATCTCTTCCTTCTTAATGAGCAAAGAATAGATTGCTTTGATGCTCAAGAGCACAAGAGAGCCAAAGTAAAAAGATTTTGGAGCTCAAAGCCATGTATTTGTATTTTCCTTTGTGATAATTCTGATTAAAGGTTAGTTAATGGAAGACAGAAAGCAGAATCATTAGTTGGCAAGATCACCAATCTCAAATAGTATTAGCAATAAGAGCTGCTGCTCTGATCTATTAATGCAGGGGCTTCCAAACCTTTCTACCAAAGGTACTTTCATTCTATTTTTCCCCAAAAGACACTATTTTTGAAAGGTTTAATTGCCTAGACAAAAGGCATTTATTAATTAATCATCCTTTAGAGTTTATCAATTGAAAATATATACTACCCATAAGAATCTGTAATCAGTATGAGATGAGTGTTACCACAAGTTGACAAAATTCCAAGGCAAAGCATACAAACTGGACTTGTTAATTAGCATGTGAAACTGCTCAAAAATCCCTATCCCCACCTTTCACAGGCTGCAGGTGAATTCAATGTGATCTAAAGAATCCCATTTAGATCCCTGGTGGCTCAGATGGTAAAGCATTTGCCTACAATGCGGGAGACCTGGGTTCAATCCCTGGGTCGGGAAGATCTCCTGGAGAAGGAAATGGTAACCCACTCCAGTATTCTTGCCTAGAAAATCCCATAGACCGAGAAGCCTGGTATGCTACAGGCCATGGGGTCACAAAGAGTCAGACACGACCAAGGGACTTTACTTTTAAAGAATCCCATTAGGCTGTTCAGTGGGGGAAAAAAAAGTGATACAGAAATACATCTTTCTATCTACTGAAAAATAATACAAAATTCCAAATCTAAGAGGAAGAGGAGCTAGCAGCAGGGCTGGTGCTATCTAGACAACACTTTAGGCAGACAGAGAGGTAAAACAAGAGCTCTAGAGAAGGCAGACCTGGGGTAAAGGGTAGGGGAGGTCTGTCAAATTCTACAACAAGAATATAACATCTTCTCCTGTGAGAACACCAAAATCGCAACTAGCTATTACACATCCACTGATAGAAGGACACAGGAACCCAGCAAAAAAAAAACACACAAAAACAAACAAACAAAAAAAAACCAAACATATCCATGGACAAAGGAGAAGCTGCAACGAGATGGTAGGAGGGGTATAATCACAATAAAATCACATCCCATACCTGCTGGGTGGGTGACCCATGAACTGCAGAACAATAATACCGAAAATGTTCTCACATTGTTGTGAAGGTTCAGAATCCCATGTTAGGCTTCCCAGCCTAGAGATCCAGCAAATGGACTACAAATACCCAGGGTATCTGACTTTGAAGCCCAGTGGGATTGATTTGCAAGACTTCCACAGGACTGAGCGAGACAGAGACTCCACTCATGGAGGGCCCAAACAAAACCTTGTGTGCACCAGGATCCAGAGGAAAGGGGCAGTGAACCTACAGGAAACTGAGCCAGACCTACCTGCTAGAGTTGGAGGGTACACTGTGGAGGTATGAGTTGGTGGTAGCTCACCAAGGGAATGGGGAAGGGGGCACTGGTACCAGCTATCCTGGGAGATGTCCCTAGGTGTAAGCCCTCTTGGAGGTCCCATTAGCTCTACAATAGAGCCTGTAATATAAAGAAAGCTGGGTGCCAAAGAATTGATGCTTTTGAACTGTGGTGTTGGAGAAGACTTTTGAGGGTCCCTTGAACTGCAAGGAGATCCAACCAGTCCATCCTAAAGGAAATCAGTCCTGAATCTTCATTGGAAAGACTGATATTGAAGCTGAAACTCCAATACTTTGGAGTTTCGATGCAAAGAACTGACTCATTTGAAAGGATCCAGATGCTGGGAAAGATTGAAGGCAGGAGGAAAAGGGGATAACAGAGGATGAGATGGTTGGATGGCATCACCGAATCAATGGACATGGGTTTGAGTAAACTCTGGGAGTTGGCGATGGACAGGGAGGCCTGGCGTGCTGCAGTCCATGGGATCGCAGTCAGACAAGACTGATCAACAGAACTGAACTGAAAGCAGCTTTACAACAAATGCTAAAATAACTTACAAGGCAGTTAACACAAGAGAAAGAAAAAGCCCTACACAAAATAAATCCAAAACAATAAAATGGTAATAGGATCATACATATTGATAATTACCTTAAATGTAAATGAATTAAATGCACTAACCAAAAGACATAGAATGGCTGGGAAGGTACAAAAACAAAGCCCATATATATTCTGACCCACCTCAAAACTAGGGACACTTACAGAGTGAAGCTAAGGGGATAGGATAAGGTAATCCACACAAATGGAAATCAAAAGAAAGTTGGAGTGACAACACTCATATCAGACAAAATAGACTTTAAAACAAAGACTGCTTTAAAAGACAAAGAACACTACACAATGATCAAGGGATCAACCTAAGAATAATATAAAACAATTATAAATTTATCAGCACCCGATATAGGAGCATCTCAATATGTAAGGCAGATATTATTAAAGGGAGAAATTGACAGTAACACAATAATAGTGGGGGACATTAATACCCCACTTTAATCAATGGACAGATTTGTGTGGACAGAAAATTAAAAAGGAAACACAGCCTTTAAATGACACTTTAGATGAGTTGCACTTAACTGATATTTATAGAGCATTCCATCCAAATGCAGCAGACTACACATTCCTTTCAAGTGCACAAGGAACTTCTTCAGGCTTGACCACATGCTGGGACACAAGGCCAATCTTGGTAAATTTAAGATAACTGAAATCATGTCAACCATCTTTTCTAATCACAATGCTATGAGATCAGAAATAAATTACAAGGAAGGAAAACCCTAAAAACCACAAACACGTAATGGCTAAACAATGTTACTAAATGACCAATGGATCACTGAAGAAATCAAAGAGGAAATAAAAAAATACCCAGACACGAATGAAAATGAAACCACAATGATCCAAATGGGATGCAGCAAAAGAAGTTCTATGAAGGAAATTTACAGCAATATAATCTTATCTTAAGAAACAAGAAAAATCTGAAATAAAAAACTTTACCTTACACCTTAGACAATTAGGGAAAGAAGAACAACCAAAACCTAAAGTTAGTAGAAAGAAACAAAGATCAGAGCAGAAATAGAGATGATGAAAACAACTGCAAACGTCAATGAAACTAAAAGCTGGTTTTTTGAAAAGATAAACAAAATTGATAAACCTTTAGCCAGACTCAATCAAGAAAGAAAAGGGAGAGGGCTGAAACAATACAATTAGCAATGAAAAAGAGGAAGTTACAACTGACTCCACAGAAATACCAAGGATCAAAAGAGACTACTATGAGGAACTGTATGCCAATAAAATGGACAACCTGGAAGAAATGGACAAATTCTTAGAAAGACACCATCTCCCAAGAAAGAACAGATATTTCTCCAAAGAAGACATACAGATAGCTTTTAAGCACACGAAAAGATGGCCAAGACTGCCTATTATTAGAGAAATGCAAATCAAAACTACAATGAGATATCACCTCACATTGGTCAGAAATGCTGTAGTTCAGTCGCTCAGTGGTATCCGACACTTTGTGACCCTATTGACCACAGCACCTTTCTGACACCATGGACTGCAGCACACCAGGTTTCCCTGTTCTCCACTATCTCCCAGAGCTTGCTCAAACTCATGTCCATTGAGTCCGTGATGCCATCCAACCATCTGGTACTCTGTTGTCCCCTTCTCCTCCTGCTTTCAATCTTTCCCAGCATCAGGGTCTTTTCTAATGAGTTGGCTCTTCACATCAAGTGGCCAAAGTATTGGAGCTTCAGCTTCAGCATCAGTCCTTTCAATGAGTATTCAGAATTGATTTCTTTTAGGATGGACTGGATCTCCGTGCTGTCCAAAAGACTCTCAAGAGTTTTCTCCAGCACCACAAGTCAAAAGCATTAATTCTTTAGCACTCAGCCTTCTTTATGGTCCAACTCTCATATCCATACATGACTATTGGAAAAAGTATAGCCTTGACTCTATGGATCTTCATTGGCAAAGTACTGCCTCTGCTTTTTAATACGCCATCTTGGTTTCTCATAGCTTTTCTTCCAATGAGCAAGCATATTGTAATTTCATTAATTTAATTAATTTCAATACTGGAGAGAATGAACATCATCTAAAAATCTACATGCAATAATTGCTGGAGACGGTGTGGAGAAAAGGGAATTTTCTTGCATTGTTGGTAGGAATGTAAACTGAAATATCCACTATGGAAGACAGTATGGAGATTCTTAAAAACCTGGGAATAAAACCACCATATGATCCAGCAAAGAAATAGAGGAAAACAATAGAATGGGAAAGACTAGAAATCTCTTCAAGAAAATTAGAGATACCAAGGAACATTTCATGCAAAGATGGGCACTATGAAGGACAAAATGGTATGGACTTAAACAGAAGCAGAAAATATTAAGAAGAGGTGGAAAGAATACACAGAAGAACTATACAAAAAAGATCTTCATGACCCAGATAATCACGATGATATGATCACCAATCTAGGGCCAGACATCCTGGAATGTGAAGTCAAGTGGGCCTTAGGAAGCATTACTATGAACAAAGCTAGTGGAGGTGATGGAATTTCAGCTGAACTATTTCAAAGCCTAAAAGATGATGCTGTGAAAGTGCTGCACTCAATATGCCAGCACATTTGGAAAACTCAGCAGTGGCCAAACAACTGGAAAGGGTCAGTTTTCATTCCAATCCCAAAGAAAGGCAATGTCAAAGAATGCTCAAACTACTGCACAATTGTACTCATCTCACACACTACTAAAGTAATGCTCTAAATTCTCCAAGCCAGGCTTCAACAGTACGTGAACTGTGAACTTCCAGATGTTCAAGCTAGATTTAGAAAATGCACAGGAACCAGAGATCAAATTTCCAACATCTGTTGGATCACTGAAAAAGCAAGAGTTCTAGAAAAACATCTACTTCTGCTTTATTAACTATGCGAAAGACTTTGACTGTGTGGACCACAACAAACTCTGGAAAATTCTTAAAGAGATAGGAATACAAGACCATCTGACCTGCCTCTTGAGAAATCTGTATGCAGGTCAGGAAGCAACAGTTATAACTAAACATGGAACAACAGACTGGTTCCAAATAGGAAAAGGAGTACGTCAAGGCTGTATGTATATTGTCACCGTGCTTATTTAACTTGTATGCAGAGTACATCATGAAAAACACTGGGCTGGATGAAGCACAAGCTGGAATCAAAATTGCTGGGAGAAATATCAATCACCTCAGATATGCAGATAACACCACCCTTATGGCAGAAAGCGAAGAACTAAAGAGCCTCTTGAAGAAAGTGAAAGAGGAGAGTGAAAAAGTTGGCTTGAGGCTCAACATTAAGACAACTAAGATCATGGCATCTGGTCTCATCACTTCTTGGGAAATAGATGGGGAAACAGTACAAACAGTGACATACTTTATTTTGGGGGGCTCCAAAATCACTGTGGACGGTGTCTGCAGCCATGAAATTAAAAGACACTTGCTCCTTGGAAGAAAAGTTATGACCAACGTAGACAGCAAATTAAAAACAGAGACATTACTTTGCCAACAAAGGTCTGTCTAGTTAAGGCTATGGTTTTTCCAGTAGTCATGTATGGATGTGAGAGTTGGACTATAAAGAAAGCTAAGCACCAAAGAATTGATGCTTTTGAACTGTGGTGTTAGAGAAGACTCTTGAGAGTCCCTTGGACTGCAAGGACATCCAACCAGGCCATCCTCAAGGAAATCAGTCCTGAATCTTCATTGGAAGGACTCGATGCTGAAGCTGAAACTCCAATACTTTGGCCACCTGATGCAAAGAGCTGATTCATTGGAAAAGACTCTGATGCTGGGCAAGATTGTAGGCAGGAGGAGAAGGGGACAACAGAGAATGAGATGGTCGGATGGTATCAGCAACTCAATGGACATGAATTTGAGTAAACTCTGGGAGGTGGTGATGGACAGGGAGACCTGGTGTGCTGCAGTCCATGGGGTCGCAAAGAGTCAGACATGGCTGAAAAACTGAACTGAATCCCACTACTAGGCATATATCCTGAGGAAACTAAGATTGAAAAAGACACATGTACCCCAATGTTCATTGTAGCACTATTTACAATAGTTAGGACATGAATCAACCCAGTTGTCCATGGATGGATGAATGGATAAAGAAGCTGTGATACAGATATACAATGGAATATTACTCAGCCTCACAAAGGAATGCATTTGAGTCAGTTCTAATGATATGGATGAACCTAGAGCCTTTTATACAGAATAAAGTAAGTCAGAAAGAGAAAAACAAATAAGATATATTCATGAACATATATGGAATTTAGAAAGACAGCACTGATGAACCCATGTTCAGGGCAGCAATGGAGACACAAACAGAGAACAGACTTATAGACACAGCGGTTGGGGGAGGAAGGAGAGGGTGCGGGGAATGAGAGAGTAACATGGAAACAAATACACTACCAAATGTAAAATAAATAGCCAGTAGGAACTTTCTATATGACTCAGGGAACTCAAACCAGGACTATGTAACAACCTAAGGAGTGGGATGGGGTGGGAAGTGGGAAGGAGCTTCAAGAAGGAGGGCACATATGTATACCTATGGCTGATTCATGTTGATATATGGCAGAAACCAATACAATATTGTAAAGCAATTATCCTTCAATTAAAATAAATAAATTTTTAAAAACTCCTAGAGGAAAATTGGCAGAACAATCTCTGACATAAATCACAGCAATATCTTTCTCAATCTGTCTCCCAGAATAATGGAAATAAAAAGAAAACTAAACAAATTGGACCTACTTAAACTCAAAAGCTTTTGTACAGCAAAGGAAACAATAAACAAAATGAAAAGACAACCCACATATTGGGGAAAATATTTGCAAATGATATGACAGTTAAAGAATTAGTCGCCAAAATTTACAACAGCTCATGATGCTTAACAGCATCAAAACAAACAACCCACTCAAAAAATGGGCAGAAGACCTAAATAGACATTTATCCAAAGAAGACATACAGATGGCCAAGAGGCAAATGAAAAGATGTTTAACACTGCTAATTATTAGAGAAATGCAGACTGAAACTACAATGAGATATGACCCTGCAATCACACTCTTAGGCATATATCTAGAGAAAAACATGATAGAAAAGATACATAAACACTGCAACACTGTTTACAATAGCGAGGACAAGCAAGCAACCCAAATGTCCACCAACAGAGGACTAGATAAAGAAGATGTGGCACATACATACAATGGTCTATTACTCAGCCATTAAAAAGAATGAAATAATGCCATTTGCAGCAACATGGATGAATCTAGAGTGTCATACTGAGTGAAGTAGTCAGAGAAGGAGAAATATTGTATGTCATCCTTTATATGTGGAATCTAAAAAGAAATGATACAAATGAACTTACAAACTGGAAATAAGCTCAGAGACTTCAGGAATGAGCTTATGGTTGCCAGGTGGAAGGCTGGAGGAAAGGAATAGTTAGGGAGATTGGGACGGGCAAGTACACACTGTGATATTTAAAATGGATAACCAACAATGACCTTTTGTATAGCACATGGAAATCTGTTCAATGTTATGTGGTAGCCTGGATAGGAAGGGGTTTGGGGAAAATGGATACATGTATATGTATGGCTAAGTCCCTTCGCTGGTCACCTGAAACTATCACAACATTGTTTGTTGGTTAGCTATACCCCAATACAAACTAAAAACTTAAAAAAAAAAAAAGAATATACCATCTTGTGCCATTAAGCAATTTATTGTTTCAAGTTCTTTATCTGAAAATGGGGATGATATCACCCACTTGAATGTACCATTATTAGGATCCAAGAGAAGTATATAAACTTCCTAGCAACACTACTCCCCTCACCCAACCACCCTTATAACTCTAAACCACAATATTTTTTTGCTTAGCCTCCAACATCCTATTTTCTCAAAGATAACCTGCAGGCTGGTAAAAACAATGGGTAGATACCATTCAGGAGTCCAGTCCATAGTAGTTCTTTAGCTTCTTGTATTCTTTCACCAAAGTCTTATCTAACATGAAATCTTTAATTACCTGTTTCCCTTGTTGATCTTCTAGGTACAAAGATATGCTAGAGTATATTTATAACATTGTCTTTAAGATTTCATGCTGTAGAGCCATGCATTAGATAACAGTGCTACAACCAAAGATTGCAAAAATGATTCTAATGATAAACCTTATGGGAGGAACAGTGTTTCAGAGTCAGATACCCTGGGTCAGAATTCCATTTTTACCCTGTCTTGCTATATAATCCTGGCAAAGATGCTTCATTTTTTTTGAGCTTCAGTTTCCTCTTCTGTAAAATTGGAATATATCTACTTCCTAATGTTGCTGCAAGGATTAAATGAGATAATACATGTAAAGGGTAAAGCACAATGCCTGGCACACAGATGTTCAATAATAGGTTGTCAGTTTTATTATATCACCTTGATATGATCAAGAGTATTATATATATAGCACCAATGCACTGTTATCCTGACAGACTATATCATTCATACAGTGAAGGCTTGAGGGCTCAAAGCCCGGTATCTAAGCTAATAGGAAGTATCCATTTGTTTTCTTCATCAAATATTACTGATGCCACACCACTTGTGCCCAGATAAGTAGTTAAAATTCTCTTATTACATCAGAGTTAAGATTCTGGGAACATGATATAACAGTGTCTAAATCTGGTGTCTCATAAAATGTCTCCATCTCATGTAGCATGAAGTTCAAATTCATTGATTCAGACCAGATGGAAATGCAATACGTTTCCAAAATTAGCCACCTTAACTATTGCCAGATCTTTATAAAATATAAATAGCCATGGATTATGCAAATGCATGGGTGTTGAACAGATCCACCTAGCTAGCATGAATTACCCTAAGACTTCATGTGAGCAGTTAATGCTAAATTTGGTTATACCTCAATTTCTTAAAATCACACAATTTTAGAGATTTACTAGCACCATTTTCATTTGGATGGTAGTAAAGAACACATTGGACTTCCCTGATGGCTCAGCTGGTAAAGAATCTGCCTGCAATGCAGGAGACCTGGGTTCGATCCCTGGGTTGGAAAGATCCCCTGGAGAAGTGGAGAACAGCTATCTGCTCTAGTATTCCGGCCTGGAGAATTCCACAAACTATACAGTCCATGGGTTCTGTACACATTATATAAAGAAAAGAACACATTATATAAAGAAAAGCCAAGAGTACTCAAAGAAAGAGATAGAGTTGTTACGTAATCCTAGCCCATGGTAATAGCCCTATAGAACTATGCTCGTACTCAAATTAACTGACTCAACACAAGTGATGTTTTCCTGCTCTAATAGTCTGTCATCTTAACTCTGTTGTTGTTGTTCAGTCGCCAAGTCACGTCCGACTCTTTGTGACCCCATGGACTACAGCAAACCAGGCCTCCTTGTTCCTCACTTAAGTCTGTATATTTATACAAATAAATGAAAGTTATAATACAAAAATTATTATAAAATGCTATATAATGGCCTATATGGGCTTCTCTCAATGTGGGAGACCTGGGTTCAATCCCTGGGTTGGGAAGATCTCCTGGAGAAGGAAATGGCAACCTACTCCAGTATTCTTGCCTGGAAAAACCCATGGACGGAGGAACCTGATAGGCTACAGTTCACGGGGTCACAAAGGGTTGGACACGACTGAGTGACTTCACTTTATGGGCTTCTCTAGGGGCTCAGACAGTAAAGAATCTGCCTGCAATGTGGTAAATCTCGGTTCAGTCTCTGGGTCAGGAAGATCCTCTGGAGAAGAGAACAGCTACCCACTCCGGTATTCTTGCCTGGAGAATTTCATGGACAGAGGAGCCTGGAGGGTTATAGTCCATGGGGTCACAAAGAATTGGACACGACTGAGCAACTAACACTTTCATACTTTTTCACTATATATATTATGGTCCAGTCTTCTTCTATATCCCTATCACATGTAATACCTTAGGAAATTCCAATGACATATGGGAAATGAAGATGTGAGTAGTAGTAATAGCAATGGGGGTAGTGGTGATGCTAGTGATAGTAATGTTAAAACTTATATCAACCTCCTTTGGGCCATATCTTTTTATAAATATTTAACAAGCATAAACTCATTTAATCTTTACTACAACACTAAAACTGAGGTATTCGTTACCTCCACTTTGTAGAAAAGGAAGATGAGTCACAGAAAAGTGAAGTGACTTGCCTTAACCACTGAGAATCAGAATTCTAACCTAGATTTTCAGCTCTGAAGTCATGAAGTCGTGAAGTCGCTCAGTCATGCCCGACTCTTCATGACCCCATGGACTGTAGCCCACCAGGCTCCTCCATCCATGGAATTTTCTAGGCAAAAGTACTGGAGTGGGTTGCCATTTCCTTCTCCAAGATTTTCAGCTCTGAATCACTATGCAAAAAGAAAATAGCAAAAGAACACTAGACCAGAAATTCCTTTTCCAGCCAAGATGGAATAAAGAGGACCAGATTTAGTCCCCTTACTTAAGCAACTGAAAATCAGTGGGGGAGGGGATATAAAACAAGATTTTTATCATATATTGATAACAAGTAGAACAGGACTGTGATCCCCCTCAAAAGAGAAATGAACAAGGTAAGTGCTATTATTGTCCCAGTTTACTGTGTGGAGGCAGTTTCCTGGTTATGGTACAAGGACAGGGAATTTAAACAAAGCCCAGTGGGCTCACTGAGTTGAAGAGCCAGATATTAGAATACAGACGAACCAATATGGTTTAAAACTGTGTAGGAGAATAAAGGAGGTAAGGGAACTACACAGAGTGTGACCTCCAGAGATCTATAAAGAGAGCATTCTTGAGTCTTTGGCTAATTAACAAACTATATATGCATGTGGAGAAGGCAATGGCAACCCACTCCAGTACTCTTGCCTGGAAAATCCCATGGACGGAGGAACCTGGTAGGCTGCAGTCCATGGGGTCACTAAGAGTCGGACATGACTGAGCGACTTCACTTTCGCTTTTTCTTTTATGCATTGGAGAAGGAAATGGCAACCCACTCCAGTGTTCTTGCCTGGAGAATCCCAGGGATGGGGGAGCCTGGTGGGCTGCTGTCCATGGGGTTGCACAGAGTCGGAAACAACTGAAGTGACTTAGCAGCAGCAACAGCAGCATATATGCATGAGTAGAAGCTACTCAAAGCTGGGGATCAAACCATCAGAAAAGAATAGGGGGAATGACTTTTAGGACAGTGGTATATGGAGCCTGACAGACTGAATACTCAGCTAAAGAACCTTAATTGGTGAAAATTATAAAAAAGCAAAAACCACTAAAACTCTGGAAATTGTCCTAAGTGCATGCTTAGTCATTCAGCGGAGTCCAACTCTTTCTGACCCTTTGAACTGTAGGCCATCAGGCTCTTCTGTCCATGGGATTCTCCTGGCAAGAATACTAGAGTGGATTGCCATTTCCATCTCCAGGGGATCTTCCTAACCAAGGGAATGAATCCTCATCTCCTATGTCTCCTGCATTGCAAACAGATTTTTTACCTGCTGAGCCATTGGAGAAGCCCCAGCAATTATCCTAAGAGCACACAGCAAATGAAGAAAAATGTCTTCCAGAAAAACCTACTAACTTTCATAAGAATGATGACAATGTGTGGCACATTAGACAAGATACCTTGCTCTCCCCAAGCCCCTGAGTTCCCCAACTCAGTGTGACAGAAACTCTATTCTGGCAGTCAACAAAACGAAACTCTATCTCCCCTCAGCTCAAAACCTAGAATTACAGTGTCACATGTGGTGGGGGAAAATTGCTCACATTAATCATCTCCTAATCCTTTGCTTAAGAAGTTCTAATCTAGGTGGGTATGACTGAAAGGTCTGGAAACCCCTTCCTCCACCCAGGTATCACTCTTAGGACAGAGGCTCTACTCCATGAAGGGCAGGCCAAGAATACTGAGCCTCGAAAGCCCGCATCACAGGTAACTTATAAAGTGAGGTTCTACATAAGCCAAGAGGTTCAAAAGCTACTACCCTCATCCAGCACACCATGAGTGAATCAAGGATATAACCAAGACAGAAGTAGGCCACCACCTCAACCTCTTGTTCTAGAGGAACAGTATAGATGTTTTTCCCAGGGGCACAGGAAGACCATAGGATAGATGATTCCATAATTCTACCTGAGGGAACTGTCTTTATTTGGAATACAGCACGAATAAGTTTTAGCCTTTGGAGCCCTTGGAAAACAAAGGAGATTTTGATTATGAGCATTTAAGAAGGGGCTGGTTGCTCCATGATAGTAAAATTTTTTGCCCCATGACATTGTCAAAAATAGTAAAACAACCAGATGGCAACTAATAGTAATAATAGCTGATTATGAAACAGATAACAGAAAGATCAGAGACAGACATTGTCAAATAGGGCCCAGCTATAAAACCACTGCCTCCCATGTTGACTATGCACATACCAAATATCAAACTTCACACTATGAGGGAAATAAATTTCAGTGTACTAGTACAGACAAATCACTAAACAAATAAACAACAAAAAGCAAGACCTGGAAGGGGAAGAACTGTAGGCAGCATTCATATTATTACAATATATCATCTAAAATTTCAGTTTTCAACAAAAAATTATAAGACACTCAAAGAAATAGGAAAGTGTGACTCTACACAAGAAAAAGTATGCAATGGAAAGTGTCTTTGAAAGGACTCAGATATTGAACTTAGCAAATAGTTTTCAAAGCAGATAGTGTAAATGTTTTTAAAAAACTGAAAAGAAACTATGGTTAAAGAAGTAAAGGAAGCTATCATAACAACTCTTCGTCATGTATAGAATTTAATTTAAAATATATAAATTATTTTTTTAAAAGGAGAACATCCAAGCAAAAACTCTAGATTTTAAAAGTACAATAATTAGAAGTGAAAAATTCACTGGAAGGGCTCAATAATATTGATAGATTTGATAAACAGAATAAAGAATGAACGTGAGGAAAGATCAACAGATGATGCAATCTAAAGAACAGAGAATGAAGAAAAATGAGCAGAGCCTCAGATTAATACAGGATTCCCTTAAAAACAACAGCACATACATAATGGTGTAACAGATAAGGAGGAGGAGATAGAAGAGAGGGGCAGAAAAAAATATTAGAAGAAATAATGACTGAAAACTTCCCAAGTTTGGTGAAAAACATTAATATCCAGGTACATGAACATCAAGGAACTCTAAAATAAAGGCGATTCAAACCCAAGAAGCAAATCAGAGCAAAAAATGCTGAAAGACAATGAAAAAGTTAAAATCTTTTGCTGCAAGAGAAAAACAACTTATCACATCCAAGAGAACCCAGTAAGCTTAACAGCAAAGACAATGAGGGCCAAAAGGCATTAAGATAGCATTTTCAAAGTGATGAAAAAAAAAGAAAAACCGTCAACCAAGAACGTTTCATCAAGAGAAAGTGAAAGTGAAGTCCCTCAGTTGAGTCCGACTCTTTGCGACCCCATAGACTGTAGCCTATCAGGCTCCTCCGTCCATTGGATTCTCCAGGCAAGAGTGCTGGAGTGGATTGCCATTGCCTTCTCCAGGGGATCCTCCCGACCCAGGGATCAAACCCGGGTCTCCCGCATTGCAGACAGACGCTTCACTGTCTAAGCCATAAAGACGTTCCCAGAAAACAGATACTGAAAGAATTCATTGCTAGCAGATCTGCCTTATGAAACACTAAAAGTTCTTCAGGGTGAAAGAAACTGACCTCTGATGGTGATTTGATCCCACAACAAAAAAACACAGAGCACTAGTAAACGTAATTATACAATTATAAACGACAGTAAAGTATATATTTTTCTTTTTTTTTAAATATATATATATTTTTTAATTTTTAAAACTTTACAAAATTGTATTAGTTTTGCCAAATATCAAAATGAATCCGCCACAGGTATACATGTGTTCCCCATCCTGAACCCTCCTCCCTCCTCCCTCCCCATACCATCCCTCTGGGTCATCCCAGTGCACTAGCCCCAAGCATCCAGTATCATGCATTGAACCGGGACTGGTAACTCGTTTCATACATGATATTTTACATGTTTCAATGCCATTCTCCCAAATCTTCCCACCCTCTCCCTCTCCCACAGAGTCCATAAGACTGTTCTATACATCAGTGTCTCTTTTGCTGTCTCGTACACAGGGTTATTGTTACCATCTTTCTAAATTCCATATATATGCGTTAGTATACTGTATTGGTGTTTTTCTTTCTGGCTTACTTCACTCCGTATAATAGGCTCCAGTTTCATCCACCTCATTAGAACTGATTCAAATGTATTCTTTTTAATGGCTGAGTAATACTCCATTGTGTATATGTACCACTCCTTTCTTATCCATTCATCTGCTGATGGACATCTAGGTTGCTTCCATGTCCTGGCTATTATAAACAGTGCTGCGATGAACATTGGGGTACATGTGTCTCTTTCCCTTCTGGCTTCCTCAGTGTGTATGCCCAGCAGTGGGATTGCTGGATCATAAGGCAGTTCTATTTCCAGGTTTTTAAGGAATCTCCACACTGTTTTCCATAGTGGCTGTACTAGTTTGCATTCCCACCAACAGTGTAAGAGGGTTCCCTTTTCTCCACACCTTCCCCAGCATTTATTACTTGTAGACTTTTGGATCACAGCCATTCTGACTGGTGTGAAATGGTACCTCATAGTGGTTTTGATTTGCATTTTTCTGATAATGAGTGATGTTGATCATCTTTTCATGTGTTTGTTAGCCATCTGTATGTCTTCTTTGGAGAAATGTCTATTTAGTTCTTTGGCCCATTTTTTGATTGGGTCATTTATTTTTCTGGAGTTGAGCTGTAGGAGTTGCTTGTATATTTTTGAGATTAGTTGTTTGTCAGTTGCTTCATTTGCTATTATTTTCTCCCATTCTGAAGGCTGTCTTTTCACCTTACTAATAGTTTCCTTTGATGTGCAGAAGCTTTTAAGGTTAATTAGGTCCCATTTGTTTATTTTTGTTTTTATTTCCAATATTCTGGGAGGTGGGTCATAGAGGATCCTGCTGTGATGTATGTCGGAGAGTGTTTTGCCTATGTTCTCTTCTAGGATTTTTATAGTTTCTGGTCTTACGTTTAGATCTTTAATCCATTTTGAGTTTAGTTTTGTGTATGGTGTTAGAAAGTGTTCTAGTTTCATTCTTTTACAAGTGGTTGACCAGATTTCCCAGCACCACTTGTTAAAGAGATTGTCTTTAATCCATTGTATATTCTTGCCTCCTTTGTCAAAGATAAGGTGTCCATATGTGCGTGGATTTATCTCTGGGCTTTCTATTTTGTTCCATTGATCTATATTTCTGTCTTTGTGCCAGTACCATACTGTCTTGATAACCGTGGCTTTGTAGTAGAGCCTGAAGTCAGGTAGGTTGATTCCTCCAGTTCCATTCTTCTTTCTCAAGATTGCTTTGGCTATTTGAGGTTTTTTGTTTTTCCATACAAATTGTGAAATTATTTGTTCTAGCTCTGTGAAGAATACTGTTGGTAGCTTGATAGGGATTGCATTGAATCTATAAATTGCTTTGGGTAGTATACTCATTTTCACTATATTGATTCTTCCAATCCATGAACATGGTATATTTCTCCAACTATTAGTGTCCTCTTTGATTTCTTTCACCAGTGTTTTATAGTTTTCTATATATAGGTCTTTAGTTTCTTTAGGTAGATATATTCCTAAGTATTTTATTCTTTCCGTTGCAATGGTGAATGGAATTGTTTCCTTAATTTCTCTTTCTGTTTTCTCATTATTAGTGTATAGGAATGCAAGGGATTTCTGTGTGTTGACAAAAATCTTCCAGCAAACAAAAGCCCAGGTCCAGATGGCTTCACAGCTGAATTCTACCAAAAATTTAGAGAAGAGCTAACACCTATCCTGTTCAAACTCTTCCAGAGAATTGCAGAGGAAGGTAAACTTCCAAACTCATTCTATGAGGCCACCATCACCCTAATACCAAAACCTGACAAAGATCCCACAAAAAAAGAAAACTACAGGCCAATATCACTGATGAACATAGATGCAAAACTCCTTAACAAAATTCTAGCAATCAGAATCCAGCAACACATTAAAAAGATCATACACCATGACCAAGTGGGCTTTATCCCAGGGATGCAAGGATTCTTCAATATCCGCAAATCAATCAATGTAATACACCACATTAACAAATTGAAAAATAAAAACCATATGATTATCTCAATAGATGCAGAGAAAGCCTTTGACAAAATTCAACACCCATTTATGATAAAAACTCTCCAGAAAGAAGGAATAGAAGGAACATACCTCAACATAATAAAAGCTATATATGACAAACCCACAGCACACATTATCCTCAATGGTGAAAAACTGAAAGCATTTCCTCTAAAGTCAGTAACAAGACAAGGGTGCCCACTTTCACCATTACTATTCAACATAGTTTTGGAAGTTTTGGCCACAGCAATCAGAGGAGAAAAAGAAATAAAAGGAATCCAAATTGGAAAAGAAGAAGTAAAACTCTCACTATTTGCAGATGACATGATCTTCTACATAGAAAACCCTAAAGACTCCACCAGAAAATTACTAAAGTATATATTTTTCTCCTTTCTTTTAATTAACTTGTTTGAAACAATATGTGTATTAGTCAATTGTTAGGAATATAAAATATAGAAATATAATAAATCTGACAGTAACAGCACCATAGTGTTAGGCAAGACCTAACTCTATTGAAGTAAGGAAATGACACCAAAAGGTAACTTTAATCTACAGGAAAAAAGTGAAGAGAACCAGAATGGTAGTAGGCAGATTAATATAATAAATTCTACAGACATATACTTACTCTCCTCTATTTTGTCCATTTCCAACCAGTGGAAACAGTGACAGACTTTATTACTAACAAACACCCTCTTCCAACAACACAAGAGAAGACTCTATACATGGACATCACCAGATGGTCAACACCGTTATCAGATTGATTATATTCTTTGCAGCCAAAGATGGAGAAGCTCTATACAGTCAGCAAAAACAAGACCAGGAGCTGACTGTGGCTCAGACCATGAACTTCGTATTGCCAAATTCAAACTTAAATTGAAGAAAGTAGGGAAAACCACTAGACCATTCACGTATGACCTAAATCAAATCCCTTATGATTATACAGTGGAAGTGAGAAATAGATTTAAGGGCCTAGATCTGATAGATAGAGTGCCTGACGAACTATGGAATGAGGTTCGTGACATTGTAAAGGAGACAGGGATCAAGACCATTCCCATGGAAAAGAAATGCAAAAAAGCAAAATGGCTGTCTGGGGAGGCCTTACAAATAGCTGTGAAAAGAAGAGAAGTGAAAAGCAAAGGAGTAAAGCAAAGATATAAATATCTGAATGCAGAGTTCCAAAGAATAGCAAGAAGAGATAAGAAAGCCTTCTTCAGCGATCAATGCAAAGAAATAGAGGAAAACAACAGAATGGGAAAGACTAGGGATCTCTTCAAGAAAATCAGAGATACCAAAGGAACACTTCATGCAAAGATGAGCTCGATAAAGGACAGAAATGGTATGGACCTAACAGAAGCAGAAGATAGTAAGAAGAGATGGCAAGAATACACAGAAGAACTGTACAAAAAAGATCTTCATGACCCAGATAATCACAATGGTGTGATCACTGACCTAGAGCCAGACATCCTGGAATGTGAATTCAAGTGGGCCTTAGAAAGCATCACTACGAACAAAGCTAGTGGAGGTGATGGCATTCCGGTTGAGCTATTTCAAATCCTGAAAGATGATGCTGTGAAAGTGCTGCACACAATATGCCAGCAAATTTGGAAAACTCAGCAGTGGCCACAGGACTGGAAAAGGTCAGTTTTCATTCCAATCCCAAAGAAAGGCAATGCCAAAGAATGCTCAAACTACCGCACAATTGCACTCATCTCACACGCTAGTAAAGTAATGCTCAAAATTCTCCAAGCCAGGCTTCAGCAATATGTGAACCGTGAATTTCCTGATGTGCAAGCTGGATTTAGAAAAGGCAGAGGAACCAGAGATCAAATTGCCAACATCCGCTGGATCATGGAAAAAGCAAGAGAGTTCCAGAAAAGCATCTATTTCTGCTTTATTGACTGTGCCAAAGCCTTTGACTGTGTGGATCACAATAAACTGTGGACAATTCTGAAAGAGATGGGAATACCAGAATACCTGATGTACCTCTTGAGAAATCTGTATGCAGGTCAAGAAGCAACAGTTAGAACTGGACATGGAACAACAGACTGGTTCCAAATAGGAAAAGGAGTTCATCAAGGCTGTATATTGTCACCCTGTTTATTTAATTTATATGCAGAGTACATCATGAGAAACACTGGACTGGAAGAAACACAAGCTGGAATCAAGATTGCTGGGAGAAATATCAATAACCTCAGATATGCAGATGACACCACCCTTATGGCAGAAGGTGAAGAGGAACTCAAAAGCCTCCTGATTGAAAGTGAAAGTGGAGAGTGAAAAAGTTGGCTTAAAGCTCAACATTCAGAAAACGAAGATCATGGCATCCGGTCCCACCACTTCATGGGAAATAGATGGGGAAACAGTGGAAACAGTGTCAGACTTTATTTTTCTGGGCTCCAAAATCACTACAGATGGTGACTGCAGCCATGAAATTAAAAGACGCTTACTCCTTGGAAGGAAAGTTATGACCAACCTAGATAGCATATTCAAAAGCAGAGACATTACCTTGCCAACAAAGTTTCGTCTAGTCAAGGCTATGGTTTTTCCTGTGGTTATGTATGGATGTGACAGTTGGACTGTGAAGAAGGCTGAGCACCGAAGAATTGATGCTTTTGAACTGTGGTGTTGGAGAAGACTCTTGAGAGTCCCTTGGACTGCAAGGAGATCCAACCAGTCCATTCTGAAGGAGATCAGCCCTGGGATTTCTTTGGAAGGAATGATGCTAAAGCTGAAACTCCAGTACTTTGGCCACCTCATGCGAAGAGTTGACTCATTGGAAAAGACTCTGATGCTGGGAGCGACTGGGGGCAGGAGGAGAAGGGGACGACAGAGGATGAGATGGCTAGATGGCATCACTGACTCGATGGACGTGAGTCTCAGTGAACTCCAGGAGTTGGTGATGGACACAGAGGCCTGGCGTGCTGCGATTCATGGGGTCTCAAAGAGTCGGACACGACTGAGCAACTGATCTTATCTGAGCCAAAATCACTGCAGATGGTGACTGCAGCCATGAAATTAAAAGACGCTTACTCCTTGGAAGAAAAGTTATGACCAATCTAGAGAGCATATTAAAAACAGAGACATTACTTTGTCAGCAAAGGTCTGTCTACTCAAAGCAATGGTTTTTCCAGTAGTCATGTATGGATGTGAATGTTGAATGATAAAGAAAGCTGAGCGCCAAAGAATTGATTATTTTGAACTGTGGTGTGGGAAAAGACTCTTGAGAGTCCCGTGGACTGCAAGGAGATCCAACCAGTCCATCCTCAAGGAAATCAGTCCTAAATATTCATTGGAAGGACGGATGTTGAAACTGAAGCTCCAATACTTTGGCCACCTGATTTGAAGAACTAGCTCAGTTGAAAAGACCCTGATGCTGGGAAAGATTGAAGACGGGAGGAGAAGGGGACGACAGAGGATGAGATGGTTGGATGGCATCACCAACTCAATGGACACAAGTTTGAATAAACTCTGGGAGTTGGTGATGGACAGGGAGGCCTGGCATCCTGCAGTCCACAGGGTCGCAAAGAGGCGGACATGACTGAGCAACTGAACTGAACTGAACTTATGCAATATAAATTATATAACATAATAAATACAATAATGTGTTGGGTTTATAACATATACAGTTATAGTATGCAAAATAACATTAGCACAAAAGGGGAGGAGCTGTAAATAGGTCAAGCATCTAAATCTCATGGAAATTAAATTAGTAAAAATATGAACTGTATTATGATAAATTAAGATGCATATGGTAAGCTCCAGAATAAAAAATGGGAAAGGAACTGAAAAATAGTTTTTAAAAAATCATAAAATTAACTGTTACACTAGAAAATATTCATTCAATGTAAAAGAAAGCATCAAAAGCCAACAGAGGGGAGAAAGAGTCAAGACACAAAGAAAACCAAAACCAAAGTGCTAGGTGTAAATCTAACTACACCAGTTATATTAAATATGAATGGTTTAAACAACCCAGTCAAAAGTCAGAGATTGTCAGATTGTATTAAAAATAAGATTCAAGAAATGCTGTTTTGAGAACATATATTTTAGATTCAAAGTTTAAGATTAATCAAAAATAAAAGAATGGAAAAAGATATGTCATGGAAACAGCAACTAAAGAAAATTTGGAGTGGCTATATTAATATCCAATAAAATAAACTTTAAAACAATAAAATTACATTGCTTAAGGTAATGTAGGGATATTTGCTAGGGATATTATTTAACAACAAATGGGCCAATCCATCAGGAAGCCATAATTATAAACTATCGGTGTACATAAAAACAAGGCTCCAAATCCATGAAGATTAATCTCACAGTATTAAAGTGAGAATTAGACAATTCAACAATAACAGCCAACTTCAGTACCCCATTGTTAATAGTTATTAAAACAACTAGGCAGAAGATCAACAAGGATATAGAATAATTGACCAAAACTAAGAACCAAATAAATCTTAACAGATAGTGATAGAACACTACCCAACAAAAGAATATATATTCTACTCAAGAATCCCAGGGATGGTGGAACCTGGTGGGTTGTCGTCTATGGGGTCACACAGAGTCGGACAGGACAGAAGTGACTTAGCAGCAGCAGCAGCAGCAGCAGCAAGTGTTATATTAGGCCATAAAAGAGGCCTCAACAAATTTAAAAGGACATATATAAAGTATGTTCTCTGAGAAGATTGAAGTGAAATAGAAATCAATAACAAATTTGGGAAATTCACAAATATGTGGACATTAAAATCACACTTCTTAATAATCCATGGGGCAGTAAAGAAATCCCAATGCAAATTACAAAATTATATAAGAAAAAATGATCTCAAATCAATAACCCTCTACCTTAAAACCCTAGAAAAACAAGAATAAACTAAACCCAAAGCAAGAAGAAGAAAGGAAATGAGGTAGTGAATAGAAAACAATAGAGAAAATCAATAAAACCAAAAGTTGGTTATTTGAAAAGATCTACAAAGTTGAGAAACCTTCAGCTAGACTGACAAAGCAAAACAAAGACAACAATCAAATCAGTAGAATCCAGAAAGCAAATGGGGACACTATTACTGACTTTATAAAAGTAAGAAATAGAATTTCTAGAGATTAAAAATAGTATATCTTAAATGAAAATACTGGATGGGATTAACAACAGATTCTGCAACGCAGAAAAAGATATATAAACTCAAAGAATAAGGAAAGAAACAATCCAAATAAAGCACAGAAAGAAAAACTATTAAAAATAAAAGAAATGAACAGATCATTGGACTCCTAGAAGGAGATAAAGGCAAAAAAATACTGGCCAAAAATTTATCATGTATCAAAAATGATAACCCTGAAAATTAACAAGGATCAATAAATATCAAGCAAGGTAAAACACAAAGAGAACTACACTAAGGCATCCATAATCTAAGTTATTTAAACTAGTGAAAAAGAGAAAATGCTAAAAAGCGTTCAAATTAAATTGATATTACATAGAAGAACAAATGTAAGAATGATCACAGACATCTTATCAGAAACTACACTATTCAGAAGACAGCAGAGTGACATTTGTAAAGAGATGAAAGAAAAATCTGTCAATTTGGAATTTTTTACCCAGTGAAACTTTCAAAATTGAGTGCTAAATAAAGACTTTTTCAATAAATTATAAGATGAGAGAATTCCTCATCAGCAGATCTACTCAATAATAAAAAAAATTAAATGAAGCTCTTAGGGTAGAAGAAAAATGACACCAAAAGCAAACTTTGATTTATATAAATGAATAAAGAGTGCCATTAACAGTAAATATAAAAGACTTCTTATCATTCAAAAAGGAAAACTCCTTAAAAGATAAGTGACTAGCAAAGCAAAAATAATAATGCATTGTGATGTTTATAGCACATTTAGAAGTAAAATGTATATGAAACTACAAATTATTGGAAGGGAAAAATATTTGTATGGTTCTTATACTACATGTAAAGTAACATAATATTGTTTTGAGGAAGCCTGTAACAAGTGCAACCATCAAAAGCAAAGACATATAGCCAATAAGTCAAGAGTACAGATGAAGTGAAATCATAAAAAGTCAACTCCTCCAAATGAAGGTCAGAATAGAAGGAAAAACAATTAGACAACAAATGGAACAAATACAATACAAATAGCAAAATGGTAGATTCCAACACAAATATAGCCATAATTACAAATATAGCTAAAAATTATCTAAACATTCAAATTAAAAGCCTTACATTGTCGGATTGGATTAAAATGCAGAAGCAAACTCTTTCCTGTCTATAAGAAACCTAATTGAACTACAAATGGTTTACAAATTAAAGGACAAGTTCTAATTTTCTGCTTATGTTGTGGCTCAGCTGGTAAAGAATCTGCTTGTAATGCAGGAGATCTGGGTTTGATCCCTGGGTTGGGAAGATCCCCTAGACATGGGAAAGGCTACCCACTCCATTATTCTGGCCTGGAGAATTTCATGGACTGTATAGTCCATGGGGTCGCAGAGAGTCAGACACGATTGAGTGACTTTCACTCACTCACTCTAGTTTGGCAGAGATAGAGTAAGCCCACTATAATCGGTCTCTCCTGCAAATGCAACTAAAAATGATGGGAAAAAACACACGAAAATCAAGTGCCTAAACACTAAAAAGTAACCAAAAGCAGGTAGATTATGAAAGAAAGTTAAAACTTAGACAAGTACCTGCATCAAAGTGATGTCCCATATTTTCTTTTTCTCTTGCAGATTTTCTGACGTGAATCCCAGTTGCACAAGTGCACAGCAGAGCACTGGTTTAATAGGTGATAATTCCAGCAGAAATTCTGTATTACACGGCAGAGTAATCATAAAAAGGATGACTAGAAGCCAAAGAGTATAAGGGTAATTCTGCTGGGTTTTTGTTTTGTTTTCTTTCTAGCAGTTTGCTCAGTCACAGGGTTGTTTGGCAGTGATGATTGTGTGAGCAGCTAAGAAGCCAAGAGATATACCATGTCTTTCTGGCCAGAGGAGCCAATAAAGGGAGTATTCATTGCCTCAAGAATGGGCTAATGAAAGATATTCTATACAGGAAAGAGCTGGAGTAAAAGGACCCTCTAATTCTGCAAATGAACTCACACAAGTCCCATTCTCATCTTTAAGCTGTGCAAATGCAGGAAAGACCCAAAGGATCACAATAAGAGACCCAAAGGATCCAATAAAAGCTCTGAAGAATGAACCCAACTGTGGATGTGACCGGTGATGGACATAAAGTACGATGCTGTAAAGAACAATATTTCATAGGAACCCGGAATGTTAGGTCCACAACTCAACGCAAATTGGAAGTGGTCAAACAGGAAATGGCAAGAGTGAACATCGACATTTTAGGAATCAGTGAACTAAAACGGACTGGAATGGGTAAATTTAACTCAGATGACCATTATATCTACTACTGTAGGCAAAAATCCCTTAGAAGAAATGCAGTAACCATCATAGTCATAGGACAGAATGAAGTCTGTTTGTTTCCAAGTCAAACCATTCATTATCACAGTAATCCAAGTCTATGCCCCAACCAGTAATGTTGAAGAAGCTGAAGTTGAACGGTTCTATGAAGACCTACAAGACTTTCTAGAACTAACACCCAAAAAAGATGTTCTCTTCATTATAGGGGACTGGAATGCAAAAGTAGATAGTAAAGAGTACTATGGAGTAACAAGCAACTTTGGCCTTAGTACAAAACAAAGCAGGTCAAAGTTTTGCGAAGAGAACGCACTGGTCATAGCAAACACCCTCTTCCAACAACACAAGAGAACACTCTACACATGGACATCACCAGATGGTCAACACCGAAATCAGATTGATTATATTCTTTGCAGCCAAAGATGGAGAAGTTCTATACAGTCAGCAAAAACAAGACTGGGAGCTGACTGTGGCTCAGATCATGAACTCCTTATTGCCAAATTCAGACTTAAATTGAAGAAAGTAGGGAAAACCACAAGATCATTCAGGTATGACCTAAATTAAATCTCTTACATTATACAGTGGAAGTGAGAAATAGATTCAAGGGATTAGATCTGAAAGACAGAATGCCTGAAGAACTATGGACAGAGATTTGAGACATTGTTCAGGAGACAGGGATCAAGACCATCTGCAAGAAAAAGAAATGCAAAAAGGCAAAATGTCTGAAGAGGCCTTACAAATAGCTAAGAAAAGAAGAGAAGCAAAAGACAAATGAGAAAAGGAAAAATACACATTTGAATGCAGAGCTCCAAAGAATAGCAAAGAGAGATAAGAAAGCATTCCTCAGTGATCAGTGCAAAGAAATAGAGGAAAACAATAGAATGGGAAAGACTAGAGATCTCCAAGAAAATTAGAAAAAAAGAAAGAAAATTAGAGATATCAAGGTAACATTTCAGCAAAGATGAGCACAATAAAGAACAGAAATGGTATGGACCTAACAGAAGCAGACGATATTAAGAAGAGGTGGCAAGAATACATAGAAGGATTTTACAAAAAAGATCTTCATGATCCAGATAATCACAATGGTGTAACCACAATAGAGTAATCATGGTAGTAAGCACTATAGAACCAGATATCCTGGAATGCATAGTAAAGTGGGCTGTAGGAAGCATCACTACGAACAAAGCTAGTAGAGGTGATGGAATTCCAGCTGAGCTATTTAAAACCCTAAAAGATGATGCTGTGAAAGTGCTGCACTCAATATGCCAGCACATTTGGAAAACTCAGCAGTGGCCACAGGACTGGAAATGGTCAGCTTTCATTCCAATCCCAAAGAAAGGCAATGCCAAAGAATGCTCAAACTACTGCCCAGTTGCACTCATCATACACTAGTAAAGTAATGATCAAAATTCTCCAAGCCAGGCTTTAATAGTTCGTGAACCATGAACTTCCAGATGTTTAAGATGGATTTAGAAAAGGCAGAGGAACCGGAGATCAAATTGCCAACATCTGCTGAATCATCAAAAAAGCAAGAGAGTTTCAGAAAAACATCTACTTTCGCTTTATTGTCTATGCCAAAGCCTTTGACTGTGTGGATCACAACAAACTGTGGAAAATTCTTTAAGAGCTGGGAATACCAGACCACCTGACCTGCCTGGTGAGAAATCTGTATGCAGGTCAAGAAGCAACAGTTAGAACTGGACATGGAACAACAGACTGGTTCCAAATCAGGAAAGGAGTGTGTAAAGGCTGTATATTCTCACCCTATTTATTTAACTTCTATGCAGAGTACATCATGCGAAATGCAGGGCTGGATGAAGCACAACCTGGAATTAAGATTGCCAGGAGAAATAGCAGTAACCTCAGATATGCAGATGACACGACACTTATGGCAGAAAGTGAAGAAGAACTGAAGAGACTCTTAGGGAAAGTGAAAGAGGAGAGAGAAAAACTTGGCATCTGGTCCCATCACTTCATGGCAAATAGATGGGGAAACAGTGGAAACAGTAATAGACTTTATTTTCTTGGGCTCCAAAATCACTGCAGATGGTGACTGTGGCCATGAAATTAAAAGATGCTTGCTCCTTGGAAGAAAAGCTATAACCAACCTAGACAGCATATTAAAAAGCAGAGACATTACTTTACCAACAAAGGTCCATCTAGTCAAAGCTATGGTTTTTCCAGTAGTCATGCATGGAGGTGATAGTTGGACTATAATGAAAGCTGAGCGCCAAAAAACTGATGCTTTTGAACTGTGGTGTTGGAGAAGACTCTTGAGAGTCCCTTGGACTGCAAGGAGATCCAACCAGTCCATCCTAAAGGAGATCAGTCCTGAATATTCATTGGAAGGACTGATGCTGAAGCTGAAACTCCAATACTTTGGCCACCTGATGCAAAGAACCGACTCATTGGAAAACACCCTGTCACTAAGAAAGAATGAAGGTGGGAGGAGAAGGGGATGACAGAGGATGAGATGGCTGGATGGCATCACCAACGCAATGGACATGAGCTTGAGTAGGCTCTTGGAGTTGGTGATGGACAGCAAAGCCTGGCATGCTGCAGTCCATGGGGCTGCAAAGAGTCAGACATGACTGAGCAACTGAACTGAATATAAACTAAAATATAAACACTTAGACAAATCCCTGAGGGGCATAAGCATGGAAAAGAAATAAAATGGTAAACTAATGACTTGGAAAACTCAAGTGAGATTAGAACTCCAATCCACAGAAGGCAGGACAGAACTTGTGTCCTGTAACTTGGACATGTTAAGTATCTTCTAAAAATTTATCTAAAGGATAATAATGTGACCCATCTTTTCTACAACATAACATTCACAATGTCAAGGATACAATCCAAAATTAGTCAACATACAAAGAAGCAGGAAATGTGATCAATTCTCAAGAGAAAAGTCTGTCAAAAGATATTACACCCTATATCATCCAGACGTTGGAATTATCAAACACTTGAAAGCAGCTCATGGGAAACAGATCCTAAGATGACCTCCCAGTCATTTTTTTTGCCTCATGGTAACCATGGCTTTGTATAATCTTCTATCTTTGGGTCCAGACAGGATCTGTAACTTGATTCTAAGCAATAGGGTATGACAAAGGTGATACGATACCAATCCCTCAATTAGATTTCTTTCCATGGCAAAAGTAATGAGATGTCACTTCAATGACTATGTTGTATTAAAGAAGATTCTTTCTTAGTGGATAGAGATTCTTTGTGGAGAGAGATTGTTTGTTAACCTTGAAGATACAGGCTGTTATGATGTGAACTACTTATGGAGACGGCCATGTGTGAGAGAGAACTGCAGGCTGCAAGGAGCTGAAATCTACCAACAACCATGTAACTGGAGGAGGACCCCAAACTCCAGATGAGAATGTAGCTCACATGATACTTTGGTTACAACCTTGTGAGATCCTGAACAACTAGGCCATGCTCAGACTGCTGATCAACAGAAACTGGGAGTGCATGTTGTTTTAAGCTGCTAAATATGTGGCAATTTGTTCTGAAGCAATAGAAAACTAATACACAAATATTAAAATTATGCTCAATGGAGTATAGGAATAGAAAGATAGTAGTTTCAGCAGAAAAAAATTAAAACTATTAACATAAGAAAAAATGCAAATTCTAGAACTGAATAATGTAAGATCTCAAATTTTAAAAAACTAAATGGACTCAACAGCACAATGCAGGTGACAGAAGAGTCAACAGACTTTTAAAAAATATTTTTTTGTTTGACTACACTGGGTCTTGGTTGCAGCATGTGGGATATCTTGTTATAGCATGCAGGATCTTTATTAGCAGAATGCGAAATCCTAGTTCTAGCATGTGAGATATAATTCCCCACACAGGCATTGAACCTGGGCCCCCTGCATTGGGAATGCAACGTCCTAGTCAGTAGACCACCAGGAAAGTCCTAAGATTCAGTGAACTTTAAGATATATCAACAGAAATTATCCAGTAAGAGAGACAGAGAGGGGGAAATATTGGGGGAAAATTAACAAATGCTCAGAGACCTGTGGAACGACATCTAAAGTTCTAACATTCATGTCACTGGAATCTTAGAAGATGAAGAGAAGGAAATGGGTATAGAAAATACATTTGAAGAAATAATGATAAGAAACTTCTCAAATTTGGTGAGTGAGTGAAGTCACTCAGTCGTGTCTGACTCTTTGCGACCCCGTGGACTGTAGCCCTCCAGGCAAGAATACTGGAGTGGGTTGCCATTTCCTTCTCCAGGGGATCTTCCAGACCCAGGGATCGAACCCAGGTCTCCTGCATTGCAGTCAGACGCTTTAACCTCTGAGCCACCTTGGTGAAGGCATGTTTAAAAGATTCAAGAAGCTCAGCTAACACTAAACATAATAAACTCAAAGAAAATTATGCTTAGGCACATCACAACCAAAATGTTGTAAACAACAGATTTTTTAAAAAATCTTGAAAATCAGTCTTTAATTTACCTATTACATATAGGTGGCCAAAAATTTAAAAAACATGGATTTCACATAAAAAACCATGGGGGTCAGAAGCAAATTATATTTAATGTACTAAACAAATAGAACTGTGAACCAAGACTTCTATATACAGTGAAACAATCTTTAAGAAATAAAGACATTTTCAGATGAATGAAAACTCAGAGATTACATCACCAGTTGATCTGCTCTAAAGGAAATTCTTCTAGGTGAAGGAAAATGGTATTAGAGAGAATCATAGATCTTATAATAATAGAAGAGCAACAGAAATAACAAATACCTGGTAAATATTAAAAATCGCAAGTTCTTTAATCTGTAAGACTATTAGAAACAATCTCATAATATCGTGTGTGGGATTTTCCACAGGGAGATGTTAAATATATAACAATGATAAAAGTGGAGCAGAATAAACAAATTCATATCTATATTACCCAATTCCACATCTATAGACATCTATATTATACCTGAAGTGGTACAGTGTTAACTCAAAGTAGACAATACAATATTAGGTATGTGAATTGTCAATCATATCAGTTCAGTTCAGTCGCTCAGTTGTGTCCAACTCTTTGCGACCCCATGAACCACAGCATGCCAGGCTTCCCTGTTCATCACCAACTCCCAGAGTTTACCCAAACTCATGTCCATTGAGTCGGTGATGCCATCCAACCATCTCATCCTCTGTTGTCCCCTTCTACTCCTGCCCTCAGTCTTTCCCAGCATCAGGGTCTTTTCAAAGGAATCAGCTCTTCACATCAGATGGCCAAAGTATTGGAGTTTCAGCTTCAGTATCAGTCCTTACAATGAATATTCAGGACTGATTTCCTTTAGGATGCACTGTTTGGATCTCCTTGCAGTCCAAGGGACTCTCAGAGTCTTCTCCAACGCCACAGTTCAAAAGCATCAATTCTTCAGCGCTCAGCTTTCTTTATAGTCCAACTCTCACATCCATACATAACTACTGGAAAAACCATATAGCAAGCCCCAAATACAAATATGAGATAAAACAAAAACACCAATAGATAAATTTAAATAGGTTATTAAAAACACTCTAATTGGGTAAAGAATCTACCTGTAATGCAGGACATAAGAGACGTGGGTTTGATGCTTGGGTTGGGAAGACCTCCTAGAGGAGGAAATGGCAACTCCCCCAATCCAGTATTCTTGCCTGAAAAAAATCCCATGGACAGAGGAGCCTGGTGGGTTACAGTCCATGGGGTCACAAAGTGTCAGGCATGACTGAGTGACGAAGCACACATGATATTCCAAAAGAAAGTAGAAAATGGGAAATAACAAAGAATAGAGGGAACAATCAGAAAACAATAAACAGAAATCCAGCCATGCCAATAACTTCATTGAATGTAAATTGTCTAAACATACCTAATAAAGACAGAGATTGTCAAACTAAGAAACTCACTTTATTTTTTTTAAGTAAATTTATTTATTTTAATTAGAGGCTAATTACTTTACAATATTGTATTGGTTTTGCCATACATCAACATGAATCCGCCATGGGTGTAAACGGGTTCCCAATCCTGAACCCCCCTCCCATACCATCCCTCTGGGTCATCCCAGTGCACCAGCCCCAAGCTTCCTGTATCCTGCATCGAACCTGGACTGGTGAGTTGTTTCTTACCATACCATCCCTCCCCATACCATCCCTCTGGGTCATCCCAGTGCACCAGCCCCAAGCTTCCTGTATCCTGCATTGAACCTGGGCTGGTGATTTGTTTCTTATATGATATTATACATGTTTCAATGCCATTCTCCCAAATCATCCCCCCGCCCCCACAGAGTCCAAAAGACTGTTCTATACATCTGTGTCTCTTTTGCTGTATCCCATACAGGGTTATCGTTACCATCTTTCTAAATTCTATATATATGTGTTGGTATACTGTATTGGTGTTTTTCTTTCTGGCTAGAAACTCACTTTAAATGTAAAGACATATTTAAGTTAAAAATAAAAGGACGGAAAATTATATACTATGTAAACTCTCATTCAAATAAAGCTTAAGTAGCTATATTAAAATAAGACAAAGTAGACTTCAGAAGAAAGAATATTAGTAGGGATAAATAAAGACATTATGTTGTGATAAAATGATCAACTTACCACCAAGTCATAACAATCCTGAATATGTATGCAGTTAACAACAGAGTTTCTGAGTACATGAAGCAAAAAGCAATAAAACTGAACAGGATAAATAGGGGAAATTGACAATTATAGTGGGAGATTTTAACATTCTTTTCTCAGCAATCAATAAAACAGGAAGACAGAAAATCAGTAAGGATACAGAACTGAACAACTCTACTAACCAACTTTACCTAATTGACATTTATAGAACACTCTATCTAGCAAGACCAGAATACATAGTCTTTTTACAAGTGCACAAGAAGTATGCACCATGTTAGAACACATTATGATCCATAAAATGAACCTCAAAAAGTTCATTTTTAAAAAAATATTGTTAAAAAAAACACCACACAGACACAACCTAAAAATTACTATCTTAACTCTTTTAAGCATACAGTTGAGTAGTGGTAAGTATATTCATGTTCTTGTGTAACAGATCTCCAAAACATTTTCATCTTGCAAATCTGAAATTCTCCCTTTAACAATTTCCCTTTTATCCTCCCCCTCAGCCCCGGGTAACCACTAGTGCACTTTCTGTTTCTAGAAATTTAACTTTTGACACATTTCATAAGTGGAATCATACAGTATTTGCCCTTTTATGACTGGTTTAGTCCACTTAGTACAATATCCATCCTTAAAGTCTATCAATCCTGTAGCATGTGACAGTAGGATTTACTTGATTTTTCTTTCTTAAGATGATGGCTCAACTAAATGGATTTGTAGTTGCATCACATGATCAGATTCCAAATATATTTGGACAATGAATCAAAATCAGTGAGATTATTAATGAAATAATACATTAATAATTATTAATGAGCACAAATTACCATGTTTACATTTCAACAATAATACCACCAATACCACAACCAAAAACAACTATAATAAGAGTTGCCTTTACTGTGTACTAGGTCCTATGCTAATATTTTATATGCTCAATTTCTTCAACACTTCTATAAAATAGGTACTTGATTGTTAGGAACTCTATTTTATAAACATGATGACCAAAGTTTAGAGGGTGATATCTTCAGTGCCATACAGATGATAAATATCTGCACTGAGAGTCAAATCTAGCTGATCTGCTTCCAATACTAATGCTAATGCTTCTTAGAAAATCAGTTGAACAAATAAATACAGCATGAGGAAATTTCAGGTAATTACAACTTTAAGACCTTTAGTTTATCACCATTTTAATACAAGCATGCTGCTGCTTAGTCACTTCAGTCATGTCTGACTCTGTGTGACCCCACAGACGACAGCCCACCAGACTCCCTCGTCCCTGGGATTCTCCAGGCAAAAACACTGGAGTGGGTTGCCATTTCCTTCTCCAATGCATGAAAGTGAAAAGTGAAAGTGAAGTCACTCAGTCGTGTCAGACTCTTTGCGACCCCATGGACTGCAGCCCACCAGGCTCCTCCATCCATGGGGTTTTCCAGGCAAGAGTACTGGAGTGGGGTGCCATTGCCTTCTCCAATACAAGCATAGGGGCTATAAATCCAACATAATGCTATGTGTCCTGGGGTTTTCCTTACTTTTTGAGGTTGAATAATATTCCACTGTATGTATATACTATATTTTATTTATCCATTCATCCATCAGGGGAAATCTGGGTCACTTCCTCATGATGGCTATTGTGAATAGTGCTGCTATGAACATTTGGGTGTGCAAATATCTCTTCAAGATCCTTCTTTTGGCTATATACCCAGGAGTGATGATATTGGATCATATGCTAGTTCTATTTTTAATTTTTTGAAGAAACTCCATGCTGTTTTCCATAGTGGTTGAACCATTTTACAATACCACCAAAAGTGCACAACAGTTCCAATTTCTCCACAGCATCATCAATACTTATTATTTCTTTTTTGTATAGTAGCCATCCTAACAGGTGTGACAAAATATTTTTTAGGGATTGAAATCATATAAAGTATGTTCACTAACCACAATGGAATTAAACTAGAAATTAATAACATAAAGATTTACAGAAAAAATACTCCAAATGTCTGTCTGGAAATCAAACAACAAACATCTAAATAACCCATGAGTCAAAGGAGAATTCTCAAAGGACTTCTAAAATATTTTGAACTTCATAAAAATTCAACATATCAAAATTTCTGGGATGTAGTTAAGAACAGTGTGGACAGGGAAAATTACATCATTAAATGCTTATATTAGAAGAGAAGCAAGAACTAAAATTAGTAATCTAAGTGCCCAACATAAATTACTAAAGAAAGCAAATTAAATCCAAAGCAAGGAGAAGAAATGGTATTAATAGAAGCAGAAAGCAGTGAAATTGTCTGTTTATTTTCTGTTTTTAATCAAACCAAAAGGTGGTCCTTTGAAAACATCAATAAAATTGATAAACTTATAGACAGACAGACCAAGAAAATACGAGATAAGACACAAATCATCAATATTAGAAATAAAATGGGGCAATCACTACAGACTCCACAGACATTAAGAAGATACTCAACATTCAGAAAACTAAGATCATGGCATCTAGTCCCATCACTTCATGGCAAATAGATGGGGAAACAGTGGAAACAGTGTCAGACTTTATTTTTTGAGGCTCCAAAATCACTGCAGATGGTGATTGCAGGCATGAAATTAAAAGACGCTTACTCCTTGGAAGGAAAGTTATGACCAACCTAGATAGCATATTCAAAAGCAGAGACATTACTTTGCCAACAAAGGTCCATCTAGTCAAGGCTATGGTTTTTCCTGTGGTCATGTATGGATGTGATCATTGCACTGAAAGCTGAATGCCAAAGAATTGATGCTTTTGAACTGTGGTGTTAGAGAAGACTCTTGAGAGTCCCTTGGACTGCAAGGAGATCCAACCAGTCCACTTTAAAGCAGATCAGTCCTGAGTGTTCATTGGAAGGACTGATGCTACAGCTGAAACTCCAATACTTTGGGCACCTCATGTGAAGAGTTGACTCATTGGAAAAGACTCTGATGCTGGAAGGGGTTGGGGGAAGGAGGAGAAGGGCATAACAGAGGATGAGATGGCTGGATGGCATCACCAATTCGATGGACATGAGTTTGAGTGAACTCCGGGAGTTGGTGATGGACAGGGAGGCCTAGCGTGCTGCAGTTCATGGGGTTGCAAAGAGTCAGACATGACTGAGTGACTGAACTGAACTGAACTGAAGGGAATTCTAAAAATAACTCCATGCATATAAGCTTGACAACTTAGACAAAACAGACAAATTCCTTGAAAAACATAAACTATTAAAGCTCACTGAAGAAAAATAGATAACCCAAATAGGAATACCTTTATTTTAAAAATGATTCTTAAAAAAATCTTTCAACAAGAAACATCTCCAAACCCATGTTTCACTGGTGAATTCTACCAAACATTGAAGGAAGAAATAAGACCAATTTCACAAAAATTTTCGGGAAATACAAAAGAAGGGACAACTTCTCAGTTCACTTTATATAAAGCTATTATTATCCTAATACCAAAGCCAAACAAAAACATCATAAACTACAGGCAAGTAATGTCTTGAGAAATCTTCAATAAAATATTCAAAAATTAATCAACATAATTCATCGTAGCAACAGAATAAAAAAGGAAAAGCAGATGATCTTGTCAATAGATTCAAAATATTTTTGACAAAATAAAACATTTATTCTTCTCTTAATTTTTAAATTTTCTTTATTTATATTTGGCTGTACTGGCTTAGCTGCAACATATAGGAACTTCGATCTTCGTTGTCACACACAGGATCTTTTAGTTGTGGCATATGAACTCTTAGCTGTGGCGTGTGAGATCTATTTCCCCAACCAGGGATTGAACCTGGACCCCATTCACTGGTAGCTCAAAGTCTTAGCCACCGGACCACCAGAAGTCCTTCAACATCTATTCTTGATGAAAATCTTTAAGCAAACCAGGAATAGAAGAAAATGTCTTCAGTTTAATAAAGAGCACCATTAAAAAAAAATCTAGAGCTGACAAGATACTTAATGGTGATTTAATATTTTCTTCTTAAAACCAAGAACAGAATAGGACTTTAAAAGCAAGAAGATAATGCTACCATTTCTACTCACAACTTAGCAGCCATTTCATAGTAGAGATATGTTTGCTGTCTCCCAAACCTCAGAAGATCATTCTTATAGCCTTGTTTTGGTAAATGACACTGCCTCTATCTGGAATGCCTTCTTCTCTTTGAAACCTTCCTCAAGGCTTAACTCCTCCAGGATGGATACAATGATTGTTTAATTAATTTGCTCAGTCAAAATGTTCAGTACCTAATTACACCTAAGGCAAAATGATAGGATACGGAAAGAGGAACTCCCCAGGTCAGTAGGTACCCAATATGCTACTGGAGATCAGTGGAGAAATAACTCCAGAAAGAATGAAGGAATGGAGCCAAAGCAAAAAGAATACCCAGCTGTGGATGTGACTGGTGATAGAAGCAAGGTCCAATGCTGTAAAGAGCAATATTGCATAGGAACCTGGAATGTCAGGTCCATGAATCAACGCAAATTGGAAGTGGTCAAATAAGAGATGGCAAGAGTGAATGTCGGCATTCTAGGAATCAGCAAACTAAAATGGACTGGAATGGGTGAATTTAACTCAGATGACCATTATATCTACTACTGCGGGCAGGAATCCCTCAGAAGAAATGGAGTAGCCATCATGGTCAACAAAAGAGTCCAAAATGCAGTACTTGGATGCAATCTCAAAAACGACAGAATGATCTCTGTTTGTTTCCAAGGCAAACCATTCAATATCACAGTAATCCAAGTCTATGGCCCAACCAGTAATGCTGAAGAAGCTGAAGTTGAATGGTTTTTTGAATACCTACAAAACCTTTTAGAACTAACACCCAAAAAAAGATGTCCTTTTCATTATAGGGGACCAGAATGCAAAAGTAGGAAGTCAAGAAACACCTGGAGGAACAAGTAAATTTGGCTTTGGAATATGGAATGAAGCAGGGCAAAGACTAAGAGAGTTTTGCCAAGAAAATGCACTGGTCATAACAAACATCCTCTTCCAACAACACAAGAGAAGACTCTACACATGGACATCACCAGACGGTTAACACTGAAATCAGACTGATTATATTCTTTGCAGCCAAAGATGGAGAAGCTCTACACAGTCAGCAAAAACAAGACCAGGAGCTGACTGTGGCTCAGACCATGAACTCCTTATTGCCAAATTCAGACTGAAATTGAAGAAAGTAGGGAAAACCACTAGACCATTCACGTATGACCTAAATCAAATCCCTTATGATGATACAGTGGAAATGAGAAATAGATTTAAGGGCCTAGATCTGATAGATAGAGTGCCTGACGGAACTATGGAATGAGGTTCATGACATTGTACAGTAGACAGGGATCAAGACCATCCCCATGGAAAAGAAATGCAAAAAAGCAAAATGGCTGTCTGTGGAGGCCTTACAAATAGCTGTAAAAAGAAGAGAAGTGAAAAGCAAAGGAGAAAAGGAAAGAGAGAAGCATCTGAATGCAGAGTTCCAAAGAATAGCAAGAAGAGATAAGAAAGCCTTCTTCAGCGAGCAATGCAAAGAAATAGAGGAAAACAACAGAATGGGAAAGACTAGAGATCTTTTCAAGAAAATTAGAGATACCAAGGGAACATTTCATGCAAAGACGGGCTCGATAAAGGACAGAAATGGTATGGACCTAACAGAAGCAGAAGATATTAAGAAGAGATGGCAAGAATACACAGAAGAACTGTACAAAAAAGATCTTCACAACCCAGATAATCACGATGGTGTGATCACTGACCTAGAGCCAGACATTCCGGAATGTGAAGTCAAGTGGGCCTTAGAAAGCATCACTACAAACAAAGCTAGTGGAGGGGACGGAATTCCAGTTGAGCTATTTCAAATCCTGAAAGATGATGCTGTGAAAGTGCTGCACTCAATATGCCAGCAAATTTGGAAAACTCAGTAGTGGCCACAGGACTGGAAAAGGTCAGTTTTTATTCCAATCCCAAAGAAAGGCAATGCCAAAGAATGCTCAAACTACCGCACAATTGCACTCATCTCACACGCTACTAAAGTAATGCTCAAAATTCTACAAGCCAGGCTTCAGCAATACGTGAACCATGAACTTCCTGATGTTTAAGCTGGTTTTAGAAAAGGCAGAGGAACCAGAGATCAAATTGCTAACATTTGCTGGATCATCAAAAAAGCAAGAGAGTTCCAGAGAAACATCTATTTCTGCTTTATTGACTATGCCAAAGCCTTTGACTGTGTGGATTACAAAAAACTGTGGAAAATTCTGAAAGAGATGGGAATACCAGACCACCTGATCTGTCTCTTGAGAAATCTGTATGCAGGTCAGGAAGCAACAGTTAGAACTGGACATGGAAAAACAGACTGGTTCCAAATAGGAAAAGGAGTACGTCAAGGCTGTATATTGTCACCCTGCTTATTTAACTTATATGCAGAGTACATCATGAGAAACGCTGGGCTGGAAGAAGCACACGCTGGAATCAAGATTGCCGGGAGAAATATCAATGACCTCAGATATGCAGATGACACCACCCTTATGGCAGAAAGGGAAGAGGAACTAAAAAGCCTCTTGAGGAAAGTAAAAGAGGAGAGTGAAAAAGTTGGCTTAAAGCTCAACATTCAGAAAACGAAGATCATGGCATCCGGTCCCATCACTTCATGGGAAATAGATGGGGAAACAGTGGAAACAGTGTCAGACTTTATTTTTCTGGGCTCCAAAATCACTGCAGATGGTGACTGCAGCCACAAAATTAAAAGACGCTTACTCCTTGGAAGGAACGTTATGACTAACCTAGATAGCATATTCAAAAGCAGAGACATTACTTTGCCAACATAGGTTCGTCTAGTCAAGGCTATGGTTTTTCCTGTGGTCATTTATGGATGTGAGATTTGGACTGTGAAGAAAGCTGAGCGCTGAAGAATTGATGCTTGTGAACTGTGGTGTTGGAGAAGACTCTTGAGAGTCCCTTGGACTGCAAGGAGATCCAACCAGTCCATTCTGAAGGAGATCAGCCCTGGGATTTCTTTGGAAGGAATGATGCTAAAGCTGAAACTCTAGTACTTTGGCCACCTCATGCAAAGAGTTGACTCATTGGAAAAGACTCTGATGCTGGGGGCAGGAGGAGAAGGGGATGACAGAGGATGAGATGGCTGGATGGTATCACTGACTCGATGGACATGAGTCTGAGTGAACTCCGGGAGTTGGTGATGGACAGGGTGGCCTGGCATGCTGCAATTCTTGGGGTCACAAAGAGTCGGCCATGACTGAGCGACTGAACTGAACTGAAATAAACTGCAGATATGCCACACACACATACACACACACAAATCCGCATACATAAAGAACAAGCAGAGGTAACCTCACTTTTGTGCTTACATGCATCCCCTATAGCACTCATCTTAATATCAAAAGTATTTAGGTATGGAGCTTCCCCACTAGCTGTTACTGATCTTTTATCAAGCACTTAGCACAGTGCCTGACATATCAACAACTATTTTACAAATGAGTTTATTATATTAAAATAATTGAAGATATTAGAAACAGCAATAAAAGTATAAGTAGACAAGTAAAACACAAATAAAAATTCTTTAATGTACCCAAATAACATATATTTATATGAAGTATTTTAGAAATAGGAAAATAGAAAACAGAAAAGCCTCATCAATCTTAAGCAGATATAATTTTTGACAAAGATAGGAAAATAAGACCTGATAGAATAAGGTACAACCTAGTAAACACCCCTCTTTTCACCAAGTAGTCACAGAAACAGATGGAACAGGCTTTTACTCTGAAGTATTTTTTATGGCAAATCTGTAGATTTCTACTCAGAGTAGCAGAAATGTCCAAGTTACTGTATACACACAACAAAGAACAAATGCTGCCATTGTATGACTTTGTAGTTTATAAAGCACTTTCACGTGTATTATCTCATTTAATTCCCACAAAAATCCTGTCAGGTAAGTATTATTGTCTTCCATTTACAGATGAGGAAACTGGGGCTCAAACAATCACTAATCCAAGATAGCATAGTAAGAGAGTAAGAGGCACAGCTGGGGTTCTAATTCAGGTGTGCTTGACTATATAAATCTATTGCTCTCTATACAGGCTACGTGATATACTCATGGCTTCCCAAGAAGTACACTAAAATGAAATCAATAAACTGCTGACATGATTTTTGTATGTTCTATCTTTTTTCCCCCCTTGATTCTTCAGTCTATTTTCTACTGACCTATCTTCCAGTCAACCAATCTTCTTCTCTTGGGCTGTGTCTAATTCAGTGTTAAACTCATCTATTAAAATTTTTATTTTAGTCATTATAATCCTCATGCGAAGAGTTGACTCATTGGAAAAGACTCTGATGCTGGGAGGGATTGGGGGCAGGAGGAAAAGGGGACGACAGAGGATGAGATGGCTGGATGGCATCACCGACTCGACGGACCTAAGTTTGAGTGAACTCCGGGAGTTGGTGATGGACAGGGAGGCCTGGCGTGCTACGATTCATGGGGTCACAAAGAGTCAGACACGACTAAACGACTGAACTAAACTGAACTGAATGCTCAGTTCCAGAATTTCCTTTCTTTCATTTGGTATCTACTTTTCTACTTAAATTCTCCATCTTGTCAAGTATTAAGAACATATTAAGCATACTTAAGTCTGAGTATCCTAATTCTAAAGCCTTGACCACATGTCAAGGCCTTTCTATTGTCTGTTTTTCCTCATAGTCCTCTGATCTGATATTAGGTTGAAATGTGTCCCCCAAAATACACATATTGAAGTCCTAATTCCCATTACCTTAGACTTAATGGACATGAGTTTGAGCAAACTCTGGGAGTTAGTGAAGGACAGAGAAGTCTGGCATGCTGTACTCCATAGGATCACAAAAAGTCAGACATGGCTGAGTGACTGAACAACAATTACCTTATTTGGAGATAGAGTCTTTACAGAAATAATAAGCTTAAATGAGGCCATTAGGGTGAGCCCTTATCCAGTATGACTGGTATCCTTATAAAAGGGAGAGAATTTGGAAAAAGGGATATACATAGAGTAAAGACAATATGAAGAGACATTGGGGAAAGATACTCATCTACAAGCCAAAGAGAGAGACCTAGAACAGAGCCCTTTCTCATAGCCTTCTTTCAAAAGGAAGAATATCTTGATATTTTACTTCTAGCATACAAAACTATGAAACAAAGAATTTCTGTTGATTAGATACCCAATCTGTGGTACTTTGTTATGGCAGCCCTAGCAAACTCATACTGGTAAGCCTAGTAGTTTTTTATTAAATGCCAGACACATGGTAAAAGTTAGAGGAACTGTGGATGATATTATCTTCCTCCAGAGAACATTTATTTTTGTTTCTGCCAGGTGATGAAGGACAAATCACCTTAATACTGCCTGAGATTGAGCTGATTCAAAGCCATGCTTTAGTCTTTGTGAGGAATGGTATTTTTCTAATTCATCCCTACTCCTGGATCCCCTTTGGGGATCTCAACTGAAAACCTGGGGTAATTACCAGGGTCCCTCCTCTTTGGCAATCTCTAAACTCCAATTTCTGTCTCTCCAGCATTGTGAAATTGCTGAAGGCTCTGCTTAACTACTCAGATTTGTATCTGGCACTTTTTGCTTAACTTCTGAACTTCCTTGCCCTGTACCACTTTACAAATCAGCAAATGACACAAGAGAAAAAGTAGCATAAAATATGGGAGTAAATTTATTGTACTTTCTTTTTTCTGGCAAAAAAATTACTATGATTACTATGGTAGCCCTTTCTTATCTCTACAGCCCTGTGAGACTGTTGAAACCTCTGCTCAGCTTCTCTGTCTTTTGGTTACTATTTCCATTTGGCTTCTCAGTGTCTCTACCCACACCACTTACAGTGGCAAATGCCTTAAAGGGAACTGCAGCACTGAATGTTGAGCATACCTCAATATCTCTCTCCTCTCTGGGATTTTGATTTCTTCTTGCTTTGATAGCTCTCTGATGCTTTCAAATAAATATATTTTAATTTAATCCAGCTTTTCTAGCTCTTCTTTAGGGATAGTTGCTTTGATACAACTTAGTCTGTCAAAGCCTGAAGCAGAAGTCTCCACAGACATGGTTTCTCATTTCACTGACACGTTTGCCTTGGTTCATTCATTCTTTCTTTCCAAGATGTACTGAGCACATGGTATGTGCCAATAACTCTGCAAGACTGTGGGAAAACAAAATGTTCTTACCTTTAAGAAACTCACAGTGGAATCAGTGGAGGTGTGTGCATACGTGCTAAGTCGCTTCAGTGTCTGACTCTTTGTGACCCTATGGATTGTGGCCCGCCAGGCTCCTCAAGTCCATGGGATTCTCCAGGCAAGAATACTGAAGTATGTTGCCATGCCCTCTTTCAGGGGATCTTTCTGACCCAGGGATGGAACTTGTGTCTCTTATGTCTCCTGTATTGGCAGGTGAGTTCTTTACCGCTAGTGCCACCTGGGAAGCCTGTTTAGTGGTGTATAGAAGATGTTATATGGGAGAAGTGCAAATAACTATCTTTGTCTGATGCAGAGGTCAAAAAATGATCACAGAATAGAGTTCATTTAAGGTAAATCAAGAATATACCAGGTGAATAAAGAGTCAGAGAGAGAGAAGAAAGGCATTTCAAGAGGAGATAACATTATATGAGTAAAGGTATGACAGTAAACATGAGAAATTATGATTAGTTTGGTACTATTGGAACTACATGAGGGAAAGAATGAGTTCCGATTGTAGAGGGTTCTGTCTCTGTCCTAAAAGTTATTGTTCACATAGTTAATGGGTAATAAATGGCATTCCCAGAGATCAATGTTCAGTAAGATTTGTGGAGAATTTAACAACAGAAATTTAAGACTTCTCCAGCCGATGGCTTATAAATTCAAAGGTAACATTATCATACTTACTAAGCAATGTAGTAGGATTGCTAAGCAATAAAGTCAAGCCTTTGAGTCACCTGACTAGTTTATGGGGAAAAGAAATAAAACTTAAAATACTGTGTGGCCAAGGACTGAAATGATTCAAGTGCCATTTCTTAAGCTTATAAGCTCAGTTTACCTATTAGAAAGTTCAACAAGCAACAATCAGTTCTAAATTTTCAGAGGCTATTTGCCCATTTTTGCCCTCAATGACAGTGCCATCAAAGAGCAATCTATTAAATGCCTCCTTACTCTGTGACACATATCCATAGGTCTGATAGGATTTCTCCCTTTTGTGGATTTAAAAGTCTAAGATGCCAGATAACACAGATAACTATCCCACAAAGGTACCAAGACAGCAGCATAAAAACATTGAACATCTACATAAACTGACAAGAAGTGTTTACACGATCTGTGCCTCAGGGAATTGTTACTTCTGTGACACTCACTCAGGTCAGCAGAGTTTAATGAAGGAGATGAGATTTCTAGCTCTCTCAGGCTGACAGCAGAGAAAGGGTTTGGCAGACAAAGGAGAGGGCATTATTCCAGACACAGGGTACAGTGTGGAAGCGGTCTAAGCAAGAGGATCCTTCACAAAGCCAAAATACGTCTAAGAAAAGCAAAGTTATGAATTGCACTAAAGGAAGAGAACAAGGAAAGAGCAGTGGGCCATGAAGCCCAGAGAGGGTTCATCTGCAGTTTAGGTACAATGGCTCAATCCCTTATATTTATATTTCTTCTGGCAAGTTACAATTCTGTAATTGAATATTAAGCATCCCCAACCACCAGGGATCAATCCTTTATTCCTCCAAAGAACTCAAGAACACCCTATAAACATATAAATAAACCATATCTAGGAATCAACTCACCAACAAAACATCATCGAGAAAGCGTAGTACCTAGTTACAGCAATCACCACTTCATGATACCAAGAAGGAAAAAGCTAAACCTTGTGCCATTTCAGTTGGATTTCTGATGCAGAATCTAAATTATCCCAGTTAGAATTAGGCCATAATACCAATGCTAGCACTCAAACACAGTCTAGAACATTCAAACTTTAGCATTATCAAGACCCTAGTTCCAATCATCTCCAAAAGATTAGAAACAATTGGATACCTATTCTCCCTAGGGGAGAAGGTGAAGAGATTAAAACAAAACAAAACTAGATTGAGGAAAGCATGAAAGATTGAATCCCTGAAGAAATCTCACATCCTTAAGATTACATAATACTGCCCAGAAGTAACTGAACTACAGCAGAAAAATTTCAAACACATTCCAACATGCCTCTAATTAAGATAGTTTTGGGAGGTTCCAGAATTATAGCTATCAAACATGAAACCTAAAGAATTTACCAAGATTAAAAAGATTACCAACTTTAACTCAGGAAAAACACACTGGAAGAAACAGGTTAGTTAGAACAAACTGGTAGTGGTTTGCTGACCTTCAGTCAATTGCTACATCATTTTAGGTATAATTGTCAGGGATAAACACCTGAATGACAATGGGTTGGACAAAATATAAAATTCAATGTTTCTTGTGCAAAGAGTTCAAATCAAGCATCTGATAAATTTCATTTTTCACTAGAAAAGTATACTGATGTGCTATAACCATTAACTTATTTTAAAATATAACAAGAAATACAGGTAGGACATATGATAATATGAAATGTCTAACAAGCAAGAATTTTTGTAGCATGTAGAAGCAAGCTGGGTACCCACATGAGTATGTATTTTGAAATATTTATGGATGGTTAACCAGAAAGGCTAATTTAACACCTACACATCAACTGCATGGAGACAGAGCTGTGAAATATTTGCATTTACTACTCAGTAAGAGGACCATCACCAGCACTAGCATAAGAAAGCCAGTTGCAATTAAAGTAGATGAAATTTCACAATTTAAAAGATACGCAATCTCCTTCCCTGAGAACTTTAATTTACATAAGCTGACTGGAAGGCTCTCAAAAATGAAATTCCAGCTATAAAATTACAAAAGAGAAAAAGATAGGTATCAAAAGAGGTAGCTATAAAAAGTTATCTATAATCTCAGATTTTTAAAAACTGAATAATAACAACAGTAATAGCATTTATTGCATACTTTGTGTCAGGAACTATGCTACAGGCTTAACATGTATTATCTCATTTAATCTTTATAACAGTCCTATGAAGTTACTCTTAGTAGTAGTAGCATTGTTTCCACTCTATAGATAAGGAAATGGAAGCTCAGAGGTTAAAATATCAATTCCAAATCACACATCTAGGATGAGGTAGGGGAGAGGTTCAAACATAAGTCTGTCTGACTCTCAAGTTGGTGTACCTCATTCTACTGATGTAACAAAAGAGATATAACCAATGATAAGTACAAAAGAATGTCATTTACCTGTAAAACACTAAAAAAGCCAACGTTCAGAATGATTTGAGCCTTAAAAGGAGACATATTCCAAGGATAACAAAGGGGGATTTCAAATTGACATCAACAATAATAAGAAATGTAACATTAGGTTACAAAGAGAAAAAAAACCCAATTCCTACTTTATTTCCATGCATCCTCAGTTAAGAAAAATTAGAAGGACACAAAAGGGTACAACAAGCATTAGAAAGAAACTGAAAACAGACACAAGAACAGGTCAAGAAGCATTTATCCTAGAATAATCACATTCCAGGATACTGGAAAGACCTTGGGCTGAGATTTCCAAACTGCTGTCTAGACAGAATTGTGAATAATGAGAGAGGGACAGAAGTCTGGAGGGAGGCAAATGCAGTTCTGATTTTCAAAAAGAAGAAAGTAATGTTTGCAAGCTGGTGAATTTAATTTCAATTCTAAGCACTTTGTATAGAACACATTATTAAACAGAAAGGAAGACTTCTGGCCTGGGCAGAATGGGTTTTTCCCTCCTGGGAATGGCATGAGAGACATAGTGAAGGAAAAATCTAAAGTGTGGTAACAAGCTGAGCTGTTTCAGGACCCTATAAATGGAGGAACAGCACAATAACAGGATATTTTGTATCCCCACCTCCAGCAGAAAAAGGCCACCCAGACTTGGCACTGCCAGACAAAAAAGTCGGCCCAGGTAGCCTCATTGCTTTGCAGAGTCAACCGGAAGTCCTTCTGAAAACATCAGAAGAGCCCAACATCACTGGTACAGAGGATCAATTGGGAGCTAGAGAGGTGCTGGACCCAATTTCAATATGTAGGGAGAAGGGCTTGTTTCCACACCAAAAATTCTCCAATACCAACAAGTTATGCGAGAATTGAACTCAATTCTGCCACTATCTACCTGGAGACAGCATCATATTCCACCGATGAAGAGTTCAATCTCACAAACTGCCCCTTCTCGCCCACTTCAGATACCAGCCACACAACCATGTTGTCATCTGTGTTTCTGAATGACCACAAAATAGACGAGAGGTTCCAGTGGCCCTCTGCTTGGGCTTGACTAATTTGCTAGAGTAGCTCACAGAACTCAAGAGAAATTATTTTTCTTACTAGATTACCAGTTTGTTTTGAATGGATTTAACTTAGAAAATCCAGATGAAAGAGCTGCACAGGGCAAGGTATGGGGAAAGGGTGCAGAGCTCCTGTACCCTCTACAAGCGTGCAATTCTCTCCAAATTGCCGTGTGTTCACCAATCTGGAGGCTGTCTGACTCTCTCCTTTTGGGTTTTTATTGTGGCTTTGTTACAATAGGCATAACTGGTTAAATCATTCTCCATTGGTGATTGATTCAAACTCCAGCCCTTGCCCAATACCTGGAAATCAAAGAATGGATGGGACTGAAAGTTTCAACATTTTAAGGTCTAATTGATGTTGGTTCCCCTGGCAAACAACTCCCATCTTTAGATGCTTTCCAAAAGTTACCTCATTAACAAAAATACAGTAGTGGTGAAAAAGTTTGTTATGAACTATAAAACACCCATTTCACCTATTGCTCTGAAGTTATTTCAGGAACTGAGGACAAAGACCAAATTTTATAACAAAAGATGCTCCCATTGCTCTTAATTCCAAAGGAATCATTAGTGTGAGCAAGGAACAATGGGTGAAGACCAAATATATATGAGAAATATATGTTTAGTCATCTGAATGAGCAAACATATATATTTTATAAATCACAATATCACAGAAGCTTAGTCAGAAATAAGTAGACAGGGAAGGTATTCTCCTTCCCCTTACCTCTCACCATCCCCCTACTCTGAGATCTGAGATGCCTTGCCCACTCAGAGATACTGAAGCTGGCAGGCAAAGCATATAAGAGAGACCAAACTACAGCAGATAGTCCAGTCTGGGAAGCCTCCTTTTCCCTATGGGCCCCAAACTCTCCACCCCTACCCAAAGACAATGGGAAGGACAATGGAACCAGAAATGGGACTCAAGTCACAAGAATCAACCCAGTTTTAGGAAGCCTCTTTATCTTACAGACCCACATTCTCCTCCCCTGTCCAGAGACGTTGGACCAGTGTTGGGGTAGGGGTACACTGATGAAGAATCCCACTGCACTCCTCCTTCACTCAAGAGACATCCAGTGGCAGGCCTGGGGAAATTCTTTCTGCCCATTAAGGCATCAGTAGCAGGGACCACTAGAAGTCCCAGCAGCATCAGAATAGCCAAGCAAACCAATGTCAACCACAAATTGGCACTAGTCATAGGTGCTTGCCATCTGCCTCTACAAGGATTAAATCATATGCTACCACAGTTGCTGATCTCCAACATCCCCTGAAGGAGTTCAGGGTGCAGAGCAGAGATGAGGCACTCTGTGCTCCAGGAAAACTGGCAGCGCAGGTCTTTAGTTAGTTAAATAGTCTCAGGAGCTGATTTTATGAGTCCAATTCTGTATCCTCTCATATCTAGAAAAGTACTAAAATCCTTCACGGTGACGACTGTTTCTCATGACTAGCACACGCTTCATGAGACAAGCAGAAACTTTCTACAGAAATTATGTACTTTATTGCATGTACTCCCCCTTTACCAAAATCATATATGTATTGTCATTTCCCCCTACCTCTTTGAAGCAGTTTCTCAGAGCTATCTTAAGTGCTGTTTCCCAGGCTGCAGTCATCAGTTCAGTTCAGATCAATTCAGTCACTCAGTTGTGTCTGAATCTTTGCCACCCCATGGACTGCAGCATGACAGGCTTCCCTGTCCATCACCAACTCCTGGAGCTTGCTCAAACTCATGTCCATTGAGTCGATGATGCCATCCAACCAACTCATCCTCTGTCATCCCCTTCTCCTCCCTTCTTCAGTATTTCCCAGCATCAGGGTCTTTTCAAATGAGTCAGTTCTTCACATCAGGTGGCCAAAGTATTGAAGTTTCAGCTTCAGCATCCATCCTTCCAATGAATATTCAGGACTGATATCCTTGAGGATGGACTGGTTGGATCTCCTTACAGTCCAATGGACTCTCAAGAGGCTTATCCAACACCACAGATCAAAAGCATCGATTCTTCAGCACTCAGATTTCCTTATAGTCCAACTCTCACATCCATTCATGATGATTGGAAAAACCATAGCTTTGACTAGATGGACCTTTGCTGGCAAAGTAATATCTCTGCTTTTTAATATGCTGTCTAGGTTGGTCATAGCTTTACTTCCAAGGAGCAAGTGCCTTTTCATTTCATGGCTGCAATCACCATCTGCAGTGATTTTGGAGCCCAAAAAACTAAAGTCTGTCACTGTTTCCATGGTTTCCTCATCTATTTGCCATGAAGTGATGGGACCAGATGCCATGATCTTAGTTTTCTAAATGTTGAGTTTTAATCCAACTTTTTCACTCTCCTCTGTCACTTTCATCAAGAGGCTCTTTAATTCTTCTTCGCTTTCCACTATAAGGGTGGTGTCATCTGCATGTCTGAGGTTATTGATATTTCTCCCAGAAATCTTGATTCCAGTTTGTGCTTCATCCAGCCCAGCATTTCTCATGATGTACTCTGCATATAAGTTAAATAAGCAGGGTGACAACATACAGCCTTGACGTACTCCTTTCCCAATTTGGAACCAGTCTGTTGTTCCAAGTCCAGTTCTGTTATTTTTTGACCTACATACAGATTTCTCAAGAGGCAGGTCAGGTGGTCTGGTATTCCCATCTCTTTAAGAATGTTACACAGTTTTTTGTGATCCACACAGTCAAAGGCTTTGGCGTAGTCAATGTTTTTCTGGAACTCTCTCGCTTTTTTGATGATCCAGAGGATGTTGGCAATTTGTTCACTGGTTCCTCTGCCTTTTCTAAATCCAGCTTGAAGTACTGCCCTAAATAAAACTCACAAATCCCATGTTGTGTATTTTTTAGTCAACACCAAAATAATACCACAAACTCTACTGTCATTGGAACCACAGCCCATATGCTAAACCTAAACAATGTGCTGTCTGCTAAAATAAAAGATTTAAATAGACCCCAGAGTCTCCTAAATTAATAGGTACAAATTCATGATACAGTCAAAAATCATCCATCATACCAAGAAAATAACAACTTGAAGGGGCAAAGACAATTAACTGAGGCCAGCACAGGGATGAATCAGATGTTGGAATTATTTCACAAGATTTTAAGGCAGCCATTATAAAAATGCTTCAAAAATCAATTACAAATTCTCTTTAAAAAACAAAGGAAAATAGAAAAATCTCAGCATGGAAATAAAAATATCAAGCTGAGTGAATTCCAAACCAGATAAACTTTAAAGAAATGCATTCCTTGAAACATCACACTCAAAAGTTTGAAAATTAAAGACCATAAAAGTCTTGAAAGCAAAAAGAAATGACACATTACCTACAAAGAGTATAACAGCATTTGATACTCAAGACAATGGTATTTAAATGTAAGGAAGGTAAAGAGACCTAAATGTAAGTGAGATTTTCACTCAAAGTGGTAAAATGTTACCAGTAGACTGTTACAAGTCACATGTGTATATGGTAATATTCAGAGCAACTACTAAAAAAACAGATGCACTAAAAGACACTTTATAATGTCTAAATCAGGTGATTAGACTTTAGTGACTTACCTAAATCAAGATGAAAATGCTCAAGTAACCCATGAGAAGTCAAGAACACAGAAACAGAAGAATGAGAATCACAGACAATAGATGAAATGAATAATAAAATGGTAGCCTTAAGTACCATATTTATATGTATGTATGTGTATAATATAATCTTAAATATAAATGGTCTAAATATACCAATCAAAATATATGGCAAAACCAATACAATATTGTAAAGTTAAAAAATAAAATAAAATAAAAAAAGAAGAAAAAATAAATAAATAAACAAACAACCCAATGAAAAAATTGGCAGAAGACCTGAATAGGGATTCTTCCAAAGAAGACATACAGATGGCTAACAGGCACTTGAAAGATGTACAATATCTCTAATTATTAAAAAAATGCAAATCAAAATAACAATGAAATATCACCTTACACATGTCAGAATGACTATCATCAAAATGACCACAAATAATAAATGTTGGTGAGGATGTGGAGAAAAGGGAACCCTTGTGCACTGTTGGTAGAACTATAAATTGATGCAGCCACTGTAGAAAACGGATTGCAGGTTTCTTAATAAAACTAAAAATAACTGTATGATCCAGCACTGGGTATACATCCAGAAAAAAACAGAAACAGCAATTTAAAAAGATACATACACAGCATCACTATTTACAATAGCCATGGAAGCAACCCAAGTGGCCAACAGTAGACAAAAGGATACAGAAATCATGATACATATGTATATAATATATAAATACATATATATATATTACTCAGCCACAAAAAGGATGAAATTCTGTCACTTACAGCAATGTGAATGGATATGGAGAATGTTATACTTGGTGAAATAAGTCAGATTTAGAAAAACAAATGCTGTATAATATCTCTCAGTCATGGAATCTAAAAAATAATATAAGCAAATATATACCGCAAAACAAAAAAGACTCATGAATAAAGAAAACAAATTAGTGGTTCCAGAGGGGAGAGGAAAGTGGGGACAGGCAACTTAAAAGAATGGGATTAAGAGAAACAAACTACTATGTATAAAATAAACAACAAGGATATATTCTATAGCATAGGGAAGTATAGCCTTTATCTTGCAATAACATTTAATGGAATATAATCTGTAAAAATGCTGATCAGTTGATATGCTGTACAGTTGAAATTAATATAACAGTAATGTTGTAATGCTGTACAGTTGATATGCTGTACAGTTGAAACTAATATAATATTATAAATCAACTAAGCTTCAATTTTAAAACTTATACCAAAAGATGAAGATGTATGGAGTGAATAAAAATACATGACCAAATATATATATTCTTTGCCAAAAAACCCTCACATTGGACTAAAAAATGTAGGCAAGTTAAAATAAAATTATTGAAAAAAAATATACCATATAAACATTACTTTTTTTAAAAGAAAGCAAAAATACCTATATTAATATCAGATAAAGTTGACTGAAGAACAAAGAAAAGTACTACAAACAAACAGGTATATTACATAATGATAAAGGGTCAATCCACCAGGAATACATAGCAATTATAAAAGTGTGCACAATTATAAATGTGTGCACAATGAACAACAAAACCTCACAACACATGAAACAGAAATTGATAGAACTAAGCGTAGAAACAGAAATATCAAGGATTACAATTAGGGCCTTAAATAGCCTGCCTCCAGAAACTGATAGAACTATAAGAGAGAAAATTAACAAGGACAGAAAAGATCAGAAAATACAACCAATTGAATCTAATTTCCATATATAAAACTCTCTACTTAACAACAGCAGAATACACATTATTTTTCAAATGCTCAGGGAAGAGTCTGTAACAAAAACCTCAAGAAACTTAAAAGAATTAAAATCATATAGTGTGTTATCTGATCATAGTGGAATAAAACTAGAAATTAGTAATAAAAGACAACAGGAAATCTCTAAACACACAGAAAGTAGAAAACACAGTTCTACATATTCCATGAGTGAAAGAGGAAATAAATCAAAGGAAATAAAAGTATATTACAGAGTGAAAATGAAGATACAACATAGCAAATTGCCTGGGATGCAGCTAAAGTAGTACTGAGAGGCCAACTTGTAGCTCTAAAAGCCATCATTAGAAATATGCTCAAAATTCTTTAGAAATATGCTCAAAATAATGCTCAAAATTAGAAATATACTCAAAATAATATTTTAGAAATATGCTGAAAACAGTATTTTCAAATGAAAATAATTTCATTAGAAATATGCTCAAAATAATGCTAAAATTCTTCACGTTAGGCTTCAATAGTATGTGAACTGAGAACTTCCAGATGTCCAGGCTAGATTTAGAAAAAGCAGAGGAATCAGGGATCAAATTGCCAACATCTGGTAGATCACAGGAAAAGCAAGAGAACTCCAGAAAAACATCTACTTCTGTTTGAGTGACTAGGCTAAAGCCTTTGACTGTGTGGATCACAACAAACTGTGGAACATTCTTAAAGAGATGGGAATACCAGACCACCTTACCTGACTTCTGAGAAACCTGTATGCAGGTCAAGAAACAACAGTTGGAACTGGACATGGAAGAACAAACTGGTTCAAAATTGGGAAAGGAATATGTCAGGGCTGTATATAGTCACCCTGCTTATCTAAATTCTATGCAGAGTACATCATGGAAAATACTGGGCTAGATGAAGCATAAGCTGGAGTCAAGATTACCAGGAGAAATACCAATAACCTCAGATACGTAGATGACACCACCCTTATGGCAGAAAGTGAAGAGGAACTAAAAAGCCTCTTGATGAAAGTGAAAGAGGAGAGAGAAAAAGCTAGCTTTTCATTTAGAAAACTAAGATCATGGCATTGGGTCCCATCACTTCATGGCAAATAGATGGGGAAACAATGGAAACAGTGATAGACTTCATTTTCTTGGGCTCCAAAATCACTGCAGATGGTGACTACAGCCATGAAATTAAAAGATGCTTGCTCCTTGGAAGAAAAGGTATGACCAACCTAGACAGCATATTTAAAAGCAGAGACATTACTTTGCTGACAAAGGTCCGTATAGTCAAAGCTATGGTTTTTCCACTGGTCATGTATAGATATGAGAGTTGGACCATAATGAAGGCTGAGTACTGAAGAATTGATGCTTTTAAGCTGTGTGTGGTCTTGGAGAAGACTCTTCAGAGTTCCTTGGATTGCAAGGAGAGCCAACCAGCGAATCCCAAAGGAAATCAATCCTGAATATTCATTGGAAGGACTGATGCTGATACTTGGGCCACCTGATATGAAGAGCTGACTCATTAGAAAAGACCCTGATGCTGGGAAACAATGAAGACAGGAGGAGAAGGGGATGACAGAGGATGAGATGGTTGGATGGCATCACCAACTCAATGGACATGAGTTTGAGAAAGTTCTGGGAGATGGTGAAGGACAGGGAAGCTGGGCATGCTGCAGTCCATGGGGTCCCCAAGAGTAGACAGGATTGAGTGACTGAACAACAAAGAGGGAAGGGTAGCTGACTGCACTATTAAATAACAGACTTTTATAACAAACTAGATTGGCTTGCAAATGCCATGGGCTGGCTCCAGTGAGGTCAAGTTCTCTGTAATTGACACATTTCAAGTCTAGGATGCTGAACACTTGGTAGAGGTAGTGTTGTGATTGATGGAGGAGATGAGGACTTGAGGTAGATGACCTTTGTATCAATTCTAATTCAGAAATTCTCTGATACTTTTGATCTATACTTTGGATTTGTTATTGTTTAGTCACTAAGTTGTTTCTGATTCTTTTGCAACCCCATGAACTGTATAGCCTGCCGGGCTCCTCTGTCCATGGGATTTCCCAGGCAAGAATACTGTAGTGGGTTTCCATTTCCTTCTCCAGGGGATCTTTCCAACCCAGGGATCATACTGTGTCTCCTGCATTGGCAGGCAGATTCTTTACCATTGATCCACCAGGGTAGTCCATACTTTAGATAGAGAGAGGGAAAAGAATTCATCTTTTCATACAAGAATCCTATACTAAATATATCTGTCAAGCTATCTAAGTAAAAGATCAACACTTGATAGAAATTATGTCTCTCCATGTAGTACGTGTTAGACTTTAATCTCATTCTGTCTGAAATATTGCTTTCTATCCCAATATATACAAGATGAAGTGAATGTGTTCTTTGAAATCATATCTGCATCACAATAGAACTAATCACAAGCTTCCCAATTTTTCTGGACATGAATAGGAAAATGTTCCTCCATTCCCCATTGACATCAGCCATGTTAGAGGCAGCACTTGTATTCCCAGATGTCTTCAGGAAGCCTATACATTCTTTCCTCCCTCATTTCCACCCTGATTATGGAACAGTGAACCTGAGGCTGATTTAACAGATTTGTTCCACCTGCTCAATTATGCGCCCGATTACTTTCTTGTTTCATTGGCATTTTAATCCATCTCTCAAAGAATATGCTCTACAAATAAACTCTGAAACACTGCTCCATATGTGTTACTCAAGAGAGTAAAGGTTGTGCTGCTGCTGCTGCTGCTAAGTCATTTCAGTCGTGTCCAACCCTGTGCGACCCCATAGACGGCAGCCCATCAGGTTCCCCCGTCCCTGGGATTCTCCAGGCAAGAACACTGGAGTGGGTTGCCATTTCCTTCTCCAATGCGTGAAAGTGGAAAGTGAAAGTGAAGCTGCTCAGCCGTGTCTGACTCTTAGCGACCCCATGGACTGCAGCCTACCCAGGCTCCTCGGTCCATGGGATTTGGCAGGCAAGATTACTGGAGTGGGGTGCCATTGCCTTCTCCAGGGGTGACAAAAATGGTGAGCAAGAGAAAGGTGACTGTGTGTGTTGCATCCTCTGGTAAGCAAATTGGCTACCCTCACCCCCTTTCCAATCAAAGGTAAATAGTGATGGGGAGTCAGGGAGGGGAGAAGGTAACAAGTTTGACAATTACTTCTGTTTTCTCCAGCTGCTTAACTATCCTGATTAACAACAGCTCTTCCACACACATGCCAAAATCAATCAGATCTCCAGAGGATGGTTTAAGTGGTTTGAAGTGAAGTATGGACCAAATGACACACTGTACTAGAAAACACTTTATAAATTAAGTGCTAAACATGATTATCATTAATAATAATAATACAACCTAACTCTTCCCAGTCAAACTATTTTCTTCCACTTCGTCCAGCTGACATAATACCTCTAGTTATAACCGTCTACTTTATCACAACTTTTTGCTTTTTTCACTGTAATTAAACTTCATGAAGACAAAACCAGCAACAACAAATATTTATTGAATGCTTATACCATTACATTGACACATACTTCTTCATCTGATCTTTACAAAAATCCCCTGAAATAGATACTATATAACTCATTTTACAGAAGGAGAAACTGAAGTTAAACAAAATTTAAGTAATTTGGCAAAGTTCATACACCTGATTGATTTCAAAGCACTTGACTTTATTTAGATTCCTTATACTCAGAGCACTCAAGAACTAGTACTAATTTACTAGTAGAGATAAAAACTATGACTTCAGTGCTTTCTCACACTGACAACTGACTTCTCTAGTCATTGATACATTTCCACTTAAATTTTAAACCAGCCACATAATTTTTCATTCCTTGTGTGCTTCCTAACTTGGCTCTTCTATCAAGTATATTTTATTCTCTTTCCTTTGTTTTGCTTATTTCTTGTTTATGCTGCTCCACATGCCTAAATAAATTCTTAATGTTCTATTGGAAGAAGTTGAGACAAAATCATGATTTAAAGAAGGCTGCTAAAATTATTACAATAAACATTTAGGTGTATTAAACATAGGAGCACTAGACCTGGAACTATGAAGGTTAATAAGGATGAAATCTCAGCTAGCCCCTGATCTCAAGAAGATTATAATTTAGTAGGATACATAAGGAGAAGGCAATGGCAACCCACTCCAGTACTCTTGCCTGGAAAATCCCATGGGCGGAGGAACCTGGTAGGCTGCAGTCCATGGGGTCGCTAAGAGTCGGGCACCACTGAGCGACTTCACTTTCACTTTTCACTTTCATGTATTGGAGAAGGAAATGGCAACCCACTCCAGGGTTCTTGCCTGGAGAATCCCAGGAATGGGGGAGCCCGGTGGGCTGCCTTATATGGGGTCGCACAGAGTCAGACACGACTGAAGCAACTTAGCAGCAGCAGCAGGATGCATAAAACACATATACAATGTAAGCATGACTTATATAATTTATATTAGGTCCAAAGAGCAGTTTAAAGCACTAGGGAAGCTAGGGAGCATTGTTAGTACTCTTATCCTCATTTTATAGAAAAGGAAATCAAGGTATAGATTTAGGGAGCTGAGTATAGACTGGGGGCCTGAGCTTTTTCAAAGGCAAATATCCTCAAATACTTGCAAATGACAGTCCTTCTATATACTACAATAAGTAAGCATTTGCATCTTAAAAACATCAATGTACCAAAATAATTTTGGTATCATATAAAATGTAGTAAAAAGAAGTTCCGTCCTTAGTGCTTCCCTCCTATTCTCTAAGATTTGTCCTTTAAAAGTCTGCCCTGAATCATCCAAGGACTAGTAAAGATGTCTAAATTCCAATAAAAACAGATCCTCTCTTCATTCTGCAATTTCTTCTTCCTTTAACAATATTGTTCCAGTCAGCGGTAGGTCGGCTATTCTGACTCCTGCAGCCTTTTCCCACAGGCTACGCTGTCCTCTCCTTTCCTCCTAGAGGGCAGAGAAAGAGTACAGCACTGAGAAGGCAGGATGCTCTTGAATTCCAGTTAGGTGATTTTCATTTAACTCAGGAGTATCATTCTTTTTGCTTGGGAAAGAAAGCCTTTCATAACCTAGGCTTCAGATAAGGATTAGCTTCACAATTCCATTCAGTCAATGGTCTATAAGGTAGTCCATCTAAACAAGATTTGAACAGCAAATGTGGAAAATCTTGGTGCTTATAAATTAACCAAATGTAAGTATATAGGTATAAAAATAAAAGCTTTAATACACAGTTACAAATGCCATTTCATTTGTCCAGTAAATCAGTCTCTAAGCAAACAGATTACTGAAGAAACCAGGATGCAGAGATTCAGGGCTGAAGAAAATAATCCTTGAATCAGTGCCTCAGAACTACGATTTTAGAAATGCCTCTTGTCTCAAAAATGGTTTCTTTGATCTGGCCACAAGTTCACGACATGGCTGCTGAAAAGAAAAGCCTAGAGCAATCTTAGTTGATACTGCTGCTGCTGCTGCTGCTGCTGCTAAGTCGCTTCAGTCGTATCCGACTCTGTGCGACCCCATAGACGGGAGCCCACCAGGCTCCCCCATCCCTGGGATTCTCCAGGCAAGAACACTGGAGTGGATTGCCATTTCCTTCTCCAATGCATGAAAGTGAAATGTGAAAGTGAAGTTGCTCAGTGGTGCCTCACTCTTAGCGACCCCATGGACTGCAGCCTACCAGGCTCCTCCGCCCATGGGATTTTCCAGGCAAGAGTACTGGAGTGGGTTGCCATTGCCTTCTCCGTTAGTTGATACTAGTAGAAGTCTAATGACTGGATTAAAGGAAGGGACAATTCCACTACACTCTGAGCCAGACAATCTCTAAAGTATAAGGTCCAGTTTTTTCTGCTCCATTTTAAAGGAGGAGTAAGCACCAGAAGTAGGTTCCAAGTAGTGTTTCCAGTATGATTAAAATCATTCAAATCATTCATACAAGGAAGGAATAAAAAAACTAGGATGTTTAGCATAAAGTAAAATGAAGAGAAATTATAAAACCTATCTTAAATATTAAAACTACTGATCTGAAGAATAAGAACAGAGTTATTCTGTCACGGTCCAGAAGACAAACTTTCTGGAAGTTCTGTGAGACTTTGTCCACCAGCCTTCATTAAGTTGAGATTCTCATCTGTAAAATGAAGGGAATGATTGAGACAATCTTTCAGACAAATTTCCTCCTACTCTATGATTTTGTTGTTATAAAGAATCAGATTTTGACTCAACATCTTTCCCACTAAGCCACTAAAATTGTCAAATAATGAAAGGAGCTACCTCAAAAGCATAGTAAACTGACCATCCCTGAAGATATTCAAGCGAAATACAGAATAATCTTTTAGGAATACTCTAAAAGGGTTACTTGCAGTGTCAGTTCAGTTCAGTCGCTCAGTCATGTCTGACTCTTTGCGACCCCATGAACCGCAGCATGCCAGGCCTCCCTGTCCATCACCAACTCCCAGAGTCCACCCAAACCCATGTCCATTGAGTCGGTGATGCCATGCAATCATCTCATCCTCTGTCGTCCCCTTCTCTTTCTGCCCTCAATCTTTCCCAGCATCAGGGTCTTTTCAAATGAGTCAGCTCTTCGTATAAGGTGGCCAAAGTATTGGAGTTTCAGCTTCAAAATCAGTCCTACCAATGAACACCGAGGACTGATCTCCTTTAGGATGGACTAGTTGGATCTCCTTGCAGTCCATGGGACTTTCAAGAGTTTTCTCCAACACCACAGTTCAAAAGGATCAATTCTTCGGTGCTCAGCTTTCTTTATAGTCCAACTCTCACGTCCATACATGACCACTGGAAAAACCATAGCCTTGACTAGAAGGACCTTTGTTGACAAAGTGATGCCTCTGCTTTTTAATATGCTGTCTAGGTTGGTCATAACTTTCCTTCCAAGGCATAAGAGTCTTTTAATTTCATGGCTGCAATCACCATCTTCAGTGATTTTGGAGCCCAGAAAAATAAAGTCAGCCATGTTTCCACTATTTCCCCATCTATTTGCCATGAAGTCATGGGACCAGATGCCATGATCTTTGTTTTCGGAATGTTGAACTTTAAGCCAACTTTTTCACTCTCCTCTTTCACTTTCATCAAGAAGCTCGTTAGTTCTTCACTTTCTGCCATAAGGGTGGTGTCATCTGCATATCTGAGGTCATTGATATTTCTCCCGGCAATCTTGATTCCAGCTTGCGCTTCCTCCAGCCCAGGGTGTCTCATGATGTACTCTGCATAGAAGTTAAATAAGCAGGGTGACAATATACAGCCTTGACGTACTCCTTTTCCTATTTGGAACCAGTCTGTTTTTCCATGTCCAGTTCTAACTCTTGCTTCCTGACCTGCCTACAGGTTTCTCAAGAGGCAGGTCAGGTGGTCTGGTATTCCCATCTCTTTCAGAATTTTCCACAGTTTATTGTGATCCCACAGTCAAAGGCTTTGGCATAGCAGAAATAGATGGTTTTCTGGAACTCTCTTGCTTTTTCAATGATCCAGTGGATGTTGGCAATTTGATCTCTGGTTCCTCTGCCTTTTTTAAAACCAGCTTGAACATCTGGAAGTTCATGGTTCACGTATTGCTGAAGCCTGGCTTGGAGAATTTTAAGCATTACTTTACTAGCATGTGAGATGAGTGCAATTGTGCAGTAGTTTGAGCATTCTTTGGCATTGCCTTTCTTTGGGATTGGAATGAAAACAGACCTTTTCCAGTCCTGTGGCCACTGCTGAGTTTTCCAAATTTGCTGGCACATAGAGTGCAGCACTTTCACAGCGTCATCTTCCAGGATTTGAAATACCTCCACTGGAATTCCATCACCTCCACTAGCTTTGTTCGTAGTGATGCTTCCTAAGGCCCACTTGACTTCACATTCCAGGATGTCTGGCTCTAGGTGAGTGATCATACCATCATGATTATCTGGGTCATGAAGATCTTTTTTGTACAGTTCTGTGTATTCTTGCCACCTCTTCCTAATATCCTCTGCTTCTGTTAGGTCCCTACCATTTCTGTCCTTTATTGTGTCCATCTTTGCATGAAATTTTCCCTTTGTATCTCTAATAGGAGAGTCAATAAATAGTGTACTAAAAAATGCAGTTCTGTAATCAGACTTCAGTTTGACACCTGGATCTGTCAATTCTTAGCTATATAAGCCTAGGCAAGTTAATGTCTCTGAATCTGTTCCTTCATTTATAAAAATGTGACAAAAATAGGATACTTCTGGGTTGTTGAAAAGATTAAGTGAAATAATGCATGTAAGCATTTATCACTGTGTCTGACACACGATGAAAACTCGGCAGATGTCTGCTATCATGATTTCTGAATGGGATTAGAGAATCTTTAAAGTATCTTCCAATTATAAGAGCCTCTGTGTCTATGTGCTCAGTTGCTCAGTCATTTTTGACTCTTTGCAACCCCATGCAATTTTTGAGGCAAGAATACTAGAGTGGGTTGACCATTTCCTACTCCAGGGGATTTCCCAACCCAGGGATTGAACCAGTATCTCTTGTGTCTCCTGCATTGGCCTCTTTACCACTGCGTCACCTGGGAAGCCCGAAGAGCCTATGGATCCATAAATTAACTTCAGTAATATTACCAAACCAGATGTAAATCTCTTGCCTGTTATAATGCAAGAGATTCATCTACTGAGATTCATTTCCTGCCATCACAACAACGTGCCAGCCAACAGGGTATACTTTTCCTGGTAAGATACCATTTGGCCTGACTGAGTCGGGGGCCTGATCCATCCCAGACAAGTAGGGAACACCTGGGACACAGCAGAATTATAAGTGTGTGCTCAGTTGCTTAGTCATATCCGACTCTTTGTGACCCCATGGGCTGTAGCCTGCCAGGCTTCTCTGTCCATGGGATTCTCTAGGCAAGAATACTGGAGTGGGTTGCCATTTCCTACTCCAGGGAGAAATTTGGCAGGAGGATTCTTTACCACTAAGCCATCTGGGAAGCCCAGAATTATAAGAGCTGGTGGCAATATATGTTAATACAGGCATGGGATGGACAGAAACCCAAATAAGAGATCTGTGATGGCTGAGCTGAGTTTCAATAATAGGATAGGGTAAACAAACATGGTTTGTTATGATTAGTAACTTTGACTGTATGAATATAGAAAAGTTAAACAATATTTAAGATCAAATAGTCCAAAGTCTGGAATTTTAAATGTGGTCAGAGAAAGCTTTAATGAGCCTGTTGCAACACGTATATGGGTCACAAGAGAGAAGTTATTTTGACAAGATTCCTTACAATGACCTGGGCATTGTGGTAAGTGCTTACAGATATTTTCTTATTAAGACTTCCAACAACCCTTTATCACCACCAGCATTTTATGTACATGGAATTGAAGCTCTGAGAAGTCAAATATTTTGCCTAAGATCAATTTAATAGCTGCTAGTAAAGCATATGAGCTAAGGCTTAAAGCCTTAGCTTAAGTTGAATATTTTGCCTAAGATCACATTGCTAGTAAAGCATATGAGCTAGGTTCATTCTTAAGAATGAATTCCTCATATCCATTCAGTCTTCACTGTCCATATCTCATAGAGGAAAAATGTGTCCTGATTGGAGCTGGAGACCCACTGAGATAAGAGGTTGCTCCTGAGTACTCTACTAACATGAACATTGGGGAGATGGGATGGAGTGCTTTCCTATCATCAGTGTTAGAATCATGATCGTTGTGCGATATGCTTGTATCAGGCTGAGCCACAGAGATCCTATGATAACCACACCATAAACCCACTGTGCAATTTAATTTTTCCTTCATGTGAAGGCACTATCAATTCTGCCTCACTTCAGAAGAATGGAAAATATGTGGCCCAAACACTGAGCTCATATATGTAATGATAACATTCAATTCTTATTTCCAAAGGAGTCACTCTTCACTGACACAAAGTTTATAAGAAAAATACTCTTACTTCTCCAAATTATTAGCAAGTCATGATGTTGCACACCTATGGAGATTAGACCAAAGGATACTCAGGAAAAAGAGAATGTAAATCATAATAACAGGATGTAATAACTTTAAATAAAAAGTAAAACTGGATCAGAGATATATTTCTTTACCTGAATTACTATATGCCATGATTTGAAAGGAATTTTGATAACTTTTATAACTGTACAAAATTATCATAAAGATCATAAAAGTTCATTAAAAGATTATAATTGTTGCTCAAACATGTTAGAGTTATCTTAGAGATAGCACTCTCCTTCAAGAAGAGAGAAATAACCTCTATGGAGATCTGATAGGAAAATGAAATTACAACTAAGATGAGAAAAAGATGAAAATAATACAGAGCATGATAATTAATTATATAGGATCTCAGTTGTGCTTATAGACTAAGCTATGATTATCTAATGAATTCTGATACCAAGACCAGGCAAAGACATCACAAGAAAGAAAACTATAGACCAATATCTTATGAATACAGGCATAAAATCCCCAACCAAATACTAGCAAACTGAATCAAACAACATTTTGGGAAAGATTATACACCATGCCCAAGTGGGATTTTATCCCAGGAATTCAGGTTTAACATCAGAAAATCAATTAATAAAATACACTATTATGAATAAAAGGGAAAGTAAATATTTCAAAAGACATAAAAACATGGTGACAAAAGCCAACACTCTTTCATAATGAAAATATTCAACGAATTATGAATAGAATGGAATTTCTTCAACTAAATAAAGGTCACTGAGGAAAGACCCAGAGTTAATACTGTACTAAATGATAAGACTAGACAAGCCAAGGTTGTCTGCTCTCAATACTTACTCTCAATATTGTACTAGAGGCTCTAGCTATGAAATTAGGCAATATTAAGAAATAGAAAGCATCCATATTGAAAATGAAGAAGCAAAACTATCTCTACCTCTAGATGCCATAAGGAAAATCCTATGGAATCCACCAAAAATTATTAGAGCTAATATATGAGTTCAGCAAGTTTTTAGGATGCAAGGTCAATACAAAAAAATTAGCCATATGTCTATACTTATAATAAACAAATGGAAATGAAACTTTTAAATAATTATTTAAAATAATTAGCATCAAAACCAAAATAAAAACAAATACATAATCCAGTTTAAAACTGGGCAAAGGAACCGAAAAAGACATTTTCTAGAGGAAGATATATAAATGGCCAACAGATACAGGAAAAGGTATATAACATCATTAATCATCAGGAAAATGCAAATAAAACCACAATGAGATATCCCCTCACTCTTGTTACCAAGGGTATTATCGTTACCAAGGCTACTGCCCCAGAGTCATATCCCTGCCTCTCCTCAAATAGAAATCAATTACTCTTAGCTAAGTTTCAGGAGGAAGCTGCAAAGAGAAAACAAAAAAGAACTGGTTAGAACCAACTGTGCCCAAGATGGTGGAAGATATGACTTCCAGTAGACTTTGAGCCTCAGTATAGGCTCATTGAAATACTTTATCATGCTAACTGTGCCATGACAGTAGACTTATTGCCAGGACAATAATCGGAAATGCCCCTTCAAGGACTGAAAGGGAAAGTTTTATCAGTTCCAGGTCCAAATCAAACCCTTGTTCTCAGATAAGTCATGAATATATTTTACTCCCACTCTCTCCAAGTCCCTCCCTTTTACCTTGACCCTCCTATATATTTGATATCTTCACCCAAACTGGGTCGAGAAGATGATTTGTGAACTAGGTTCCTGATACTCCATTCTTTGGTCACTGAATAAAGCTTGTGCTGTTCCAATCTCAGCATCAGTTTTGTTATTGGCTGTGTGAATTCAATTGGAAAAAAATCTCTCTGGCTGAGAGAGGGAGTTGTGGCCTGGGCTAGGACCCTGGCAAGGGGTCAACCAATTCAGTAACATTATGAAAAAGACAAAAGAGATAAACCAATGTTGGTGAGGATGTGGAGAAAAGGGAACACTTAGGCAATGTTGGTGGGAAAATAAATTAGTATACTCACTATGGAAAACAATATGGAGGTTCCTCAAAAAATTGAAAACAGAACTACCATATGATCCAGCAATCCTACAATACCCAAAGGAAATTAAATCACTGTCTCAATTAGATATCTATAACCCCCATGTTCATAGCAGCATTATTCACGAGAGCCAAAACATAGAGACAACCTAAACATCTTTCAATGGATGAATGGATAAACAAAATTTGATAACAATAACCCTGTATACAAGATAGCAAAAGAGACATTGATGTATAGAACAGTCTTTTGGACTCTGTGGGAGAGGGAGAGGGTGGGATGATTTGGGAGAATGGCATTTAAACATGTATAATATCATATATGAAACGAGTCGCCAGTCCAAGTTTGATGCCCGATACTGGATGCTTGGGGCTGGTGCACTGGGACGACCCAGAGGGACGATATGGGGAGGGAGGAGGGAGGAGGGTTCAGGATGGGGAACACATGTATGCCTGTGGTGGATTCATTTTGATATATGGCAAAACCAATACAATACTATAAAGTTAAAAAAAAATAAAATAAAATAAAATAAAGAAAATTTGATAATTATGTTTATAGGATATTATTCAACCATAAAATAAGGAAGAAATATGGCCATTTGTGACACATACATAAACCTGGAGGGCATGGTCTTAAGTGAATTAAATCAGAGAAAGATAAAATACCACATGATCTCACTAATATGCTGAATCTAAAAAAATTCTGAACACACAGAAAGAGTAGATTGGTGGTTGCAAAGGGAGTGCCGGGGGAGAAGCGGGTGGTGGGGAATAGTGGAGATTGTCAGAGTCAAAGGGTACAAACTTCCAGTTATAAGATACATAAGTTCTGGGTATCTACTGAATAGCATAGTGACTCTAGTCAACAATACTATATATTGTACATTTGAAACTTGCCAAGAGAATATATCTTAAAAGTCCTTGAAACACATACAAAAAAAAAAAAAAAAAAAGGAAACTGTGAGGTAATAGATGTGTTAACTAACTTAACTGTTGTAATTATTTTGTAATATATACATATATCAAATCATAAGTTATATACCTTAAACTCACACAATGTTATCTGTCAATTATATTGCAATAAAGCTGGAAAAAATATACTCCCTGTGAAAATCCCAACCAGAATCTTTGCTAACTGACAGGCTAATCTTAACACACTTACAGAAATTCAAGGGGTATATTAACAGCAAAAATAATCTTGAAAAAGAACAAAGAGGACTCACACCTTCTGATTTCAAAACTTACTACAAAGCTACAAGGTAAGCAAGACAGTGTGGTACTGGCATAAGGATAGAAATATTTATTTATCAGTGGGACTGGCCTAAGGATAGACATATAGATCAACAGAGGAGAATTGAGAGTCCAGAAATAAATCCTTACATTTGCAATCAATTGAATTTTCACAAGGGTACCAAGACAATTCCAGTCAATGGGGGAAAATAATAGTCTATAAACAAGTGGTGCTGGGTATGCCTATGTGCAAAAGAAAAAAGTTGGATCCCTTCTTCATAACATATACTAATATTGTCTTAAAATGGATCACAATTTTCAGTGTAAGAGCTAAAACTATAAAATCCTTAGAAGAAAATACTGGAATAAATACTTATGAACTTGGGTTAGGCAACAGGACAAACAAATGAAAAAATAGATAAAGCGGACATTATCAAAATTAAAACTTTTTTATTCTACAAAGGACACCATCAATAAAGTGAAAAAAACTGACCCACAGAATTGGAGGAAATATTTACAAGTCATAAAGAAACTCATCTCCAGATTATATAAAGAACTCCTATAACTCAATAGGCAAAGGATGTGCACAAACATTTCTCCAAAGGACATATATAATTTAGCCAGTAAATGCATAAAAGAGATGCTCAATATCACAAATGTTTAGGGAAATGTAAATCAAAATCATAATTGAAATATCACTTCAGACTTATTAGGATGAATAAAACAAAAATGATATAATAACAAGTGCCAGGGAGGATGCGGAAAAATTGGAGCTCTCATATATTCCTTCTGGGAACATTACATGGTACAATCACCTTAAAAGAGGTGGTGCTTAGTCATTCAGTCGTGTCCGACTCTTTGTGACCCCATGGTCTGTAGCCCACCAGGCTCCTCTGTTCAACAGGTTTGTGACCCCTCAAAAGGTTAAACACAGAGTTACCATACGACCTAGACATTCCACTCCTAGGTATATACTCAAGAGAACTGAAAACAAATGTACAAACAAAAGCATGTAAATAAATGTTCACAGCAGCATTATTCATAATAGTCAAAAAGTGGAAGCTACCCAAATATCCATCTACTAATGAATGGATAAACAAACTGTAAAAACCGAACAATGGAATATTCTTTATCCATAAAAAGAATGAAATACTGATTCATGATACAACATGAATGACCTTGAAAATAGGCTAAGTTGAAAAGACAATACTTAAAAAAACACTCATTATATGAAATGTCCAGAATAGTCCAATCTATAGAGACGGTGAGTAGAATAATAATTCTAGGGATTGGAGGATAGAAAGATTAGGGGAAAATGGGGAAATGACAGGTTATGGATACAAGACTATTTTGTGACTCAAAAGTTAATTTTGATAATAGTTGTACTATTCTGTGAATATACTAAAAATCATTGAATTATATACTTTAAGTGAGTGAAGCATATGGTATGGGAGTTTTATCTTAATAAAGCTGTTGTTTGACATAAAAGCTGTGGTGAGTAAAATTGCTGCCATTTTTGCATGGATTACACAACACACACACACACACACACACATATATACACACACAAAGATTATAAAGCAGCCCATACAGCTCAATATCAGAAAGATAAACAGCTCAATCAAAAAATGGGCAGAAGACCTAAACAGATATTTTTCCAAAGAAGACATACTATTGGCCAATAAACACATGAAAAGATTTTCAACATCACTGATTATTAGAGAAATGCAAATCAAAACTACAATGAGGTATCACCAGTGGTCATCATCAAAAAATCTACATACCATAAATGCTGGAGAGGATGTGGAGAAAAGGGGAACCCTGTACACTGCTGGTAGGAATGTAAACTGATAAAGCCATTATGAAGAATAGTATGGAGATTCCTTAAAAAATTAGGAATAAATATACCACATGACCCACCAATCCCACTACTGGACATATACCCTGAGAAAACTACTATTCTAAAAGGCATATGTACTCCCATATTTATTGCAGTACTATTTACAACAGCCAGTATATGGAAGTAACCTAGATGTCCATCAACAGATGAATGGATAAAGAAGATGTGGTACCTATATACAATGGACTATTACTCAGCCATAAAAAGAATGAATTTGAGTCAGTTCTAGTGAGGTAGATGAACCCAGAGTCTGTTACACAGAGTAAAGTAAGTCAGAAAGAGAAAAACAAATATCATATATTAACTCATAAAATAGTTAGCAAATTTGGAAAACTCAGCAATGGCCACAGGATTGGAAAAGGTCAGTTTTCATTCCAATCCCAAAGAAAGGCAATGTCAAAGAATGTTCAAACTACCACACAATTGCACTCATCTCACACACTAGAAAAGTAATGCTCAAAATTCTTCAACAGTACATGAAGCATGAACTTCCAGACATTCTAGCTGGATTTAGAAAAGGAAAAGAAACCAGAGATCAAATTGCCAACATCCATTGGATCATTAAAAAAGCAAGAGAGTTCCAGAAAAACATGTACTTCTGCTTTGTTGACTATGTCAACGCCTTTGACTGTGTGGATCACAACAAACTGTGGAAAATTCCTCAAGAGATGGGAATACCAGACCACCCTACCTGCCTCCTGAGAAATCTGTATCAAGAAGCAACAGTTAAAACTAGACATGGAACAACAGACTGGTTCCAAATTGGGACATGAGTATGTCAAGGCTGTATGTTGTCACCCTGCTTATTTAACGTCTATGCAGAGTACATCATGCAAAATGCAGGGCTGGATGAAGCACAACCTGGAATCAAGATTGCTGGGAGAAATATCAATAACCTCAGATATGCAGATGACACCACCCTTATGGCAGAAAGTGAAGAAGAACTAAACAGCCTATTGATGAAAGTGAAAAAGGAGAGAGAAAAAGTTGGCTTAAAACTCAACATTCAGAAAACTAAAATCATGGCATCTGGTCCCATCACTTCATGGGAACTAGATGGGGAAACAGTGGCTGACTTTATTTTTCTGGGCTCTAAAATCACTGCAGATGGTGACTGAAGCCATGAAATTAAAAGACGCTTACTCCTTGGAAGGAAAGTTATGACCAACCTAGACAGCATATTAAAAAGCAGAGACATTACTTTCCCAACAAGTCAAGGCAAACAAGCAACAAGCAAGGCATTACTTTGCCATCTAGTCAAGGCTGTAGTAGTCATGTATGGATGTGAGAGTTGGACTGTAAAGAAAGCTGAGTGCCTAAGAACTGATCTTTTTGAACTGAGGTATTGGAGAAGACTCTTGAGAGTCCCTTGGACTGCAAGGAGATCCAACCAGTCCATTCTAAAGGAAATCAGTCCTGAATATTCATTGGAAGGACTGATGTTGAAGCTGAAACTCCAATACTTTGGCCACCTGATGCAAAGAACACATTCATTGGAAAAGACCCTGATGCTGGAAGATTGAAGGTGGGAGGAGAAGGGGACAACAGAGGATGAGATTGTTGAATGGCATCACAGACTCAATGGACATGAGTTTGAGTAAGCTCCGGGAGTTGGTGATGGACAGGGAAGCCTGGCATGCTGCAGTCCATGGGGTCACAAAGAGTGGGACACATCTGAGCAAGTGAACTGAACTCATATAAATGAAATCACAAAAAATGGTATTGATGAACCTATTTGCAGGGAAGGAATAGAGATCGGACTTGTGGACACAGTGGGGTAGGAGAGAGTGGGACTAACGAAGAAAGTGAAAGTGAAAGTCCATGGAATTCTCCCAGCCAGAATGCTTGAGTGGGTGTCCATTCCCTTCTCCAGGGGATCTTCCCAACCCAGGACCAAACCCAGGTCTCCTGCATTGCAGGCAGATTATTTACCAGCTGAGGCACCAGGGAAGTAGCATTGAGAAATATACACTATCAAGTACCAAATAGATAGGTGGTAAGAAGTCGCTATATAACACAGGCAGCCCATCCTGGCACTCTGTGATAACCTAAAGTGATTGCATGAGGGGAGGGGTAGGAGGCTCAAGAGGAAGGAGACATTCTATAGTTGTATCCAATTCACATTATTGTATGGCAGAAACCAACACTACATTGTAAAGTAATTTTCCTCCAATTAAAAAATAAATTTAAAAAAAGAATGTGTTTTGATGATATTGTGATGAAGCTAGAAATTATAGTTATTGTTCATTTAAAATGCTATTTATGTTAATGTGGATTGGGTTTATTTTTGTGATTTTTAAATAAATTAATAAACTGTTCAAGTCTATTTATAGAGAGTGTAAGAAATGTGTAATGTCACATAACATTACATTTATATAACACGCCACATTCTTCTAAACTGACTTTAGTTTCGTTATGTAGCTTGTAGAGGTTATCATCTGTGTTGGCAACAATTAAAAATCCTCTTCTGCCTTTCTCTAGGGGGTACAATATACCCAAAAGTATTTGAGTGAGGGTGCTAGAGTCCTGAAAAGTGAAGGAAACGGCAACCCACTCCAGTGTTCTTGCCTGGAGAATCCCAGGGACAGGGGAGCCTGGTGGGCTGCCGTCTATGGGGTCGCACAGAGTCGGACACGACTGAAGCGACTTAGCAGCAGCAGCAGCAGCAGCTAGAGTCCTATTTATTTTATTCTCAAAAATGGGGAAAGTTCTTTCTAAAATATGTTGCTATCTATTTTACACATTACAGTACATATTTATTTTTTTAATTTAAATATATTTATTTTAATTGGAGGCTAATTACTTTACAATATTGTATATGCTATTTTCTCCATTTGTTCCACTATCTCCTTCCCCCACTGTGCCCATAAGTCCATTCTCTTATGGTCTTAATTTTTGAACTCTTTTACACTATATCTTGAATTGTACAGTATGTTGCAATATAGTCTAAAATGACAGTTCTAGATGTCACAGTTAATAAAAATTTTGAAATGATTCTTCCAAATTATCTAGATCTCAAATCTATTCATTCAAATATATATTGTACTTGTTTCTATAGCATAACAGCTCAGATATTATCAGCTAATAAAATACATTTGAATGAATGTTTCCATGGAATCATTTGCTGTGATCTTGCTACAACACAAAAGATATTTGTTAACTGGCTCCAAGGGAAAATGAAAAATTGGTTGAACAATTTATTTCAAATAAAAGAGCTGTTTAGGTCTGCAGTACTTTTAAAATTAAATCTTAGTTTTCTCCATTATTCAGAAACACATCAGTTGTAAATGGTTCCGTTTCAGGAAATTTTCTTGGTCCTCTCTCTCTGTAGTTAGTCACTGAAAAGAATTTTAAGAAGATGCAAATTTCAGGAAAAAAAGTTAATCAAGTAATGAATACTACCAAACTCTTGTTTCTTTGTTCTAGCACCTATATGTAAATGAAATAAGATAAAACCAAGAGGTTTAAAATCTAAAATCTTCTAAAATACATCTTTTCAGCTTTACCGTCCAAGCTAAAAAGTACTAAGTTCTTACCCAGTCTCATTCAAGTTCACATTCTCTGAGCATTCTGATGGGTAGAGAGGTACAGCCATATAACATCTAATAAAATTCCAGGCCACAGTCACTGAATAAATGAGTGAAGCTAAACAAATGGCATTCCTTATCAAATAAACACTAACATGATTGAGCATACAGCATTTCAGTCAGTCAACATCTGTTCTATAATCATATTTCCTATGTTATAAATGTAGTGTGAATGAACAATTCATTTTTATGGATTTACTGTCCTTGCTGCTTCACCATTGTATTTCAATTCTAGTTAGAGGGAGTTGAACAGGAAAGAATACATTAATGCAGTAAAACCTCTCAGGAATGAGCTATCCAAATTATCCACCTAGTTAAGAGTTTAAACATACTTCAGAAACAAAGTGTTTCATCTGTTGAACAGAAATCTAAACACATACTCACTACTTATCTTTATAAGCATAATAAGGTAGATGGTCACAATTTAATTTTTTTTTTTATAAATTCGGGTCATTTTTGTGAACAACATTTACTGTATTGGATTATAACACACTGATGCCCTCAAGGCTTATTTAAGTAATAAAGGGCTATTAGTTGCACACTGCTGTCAGTCCTTGGCCTGTTTTTCATTTTTTCTGTCTTCATCCTTATAATCAGCTGTCTTTCCCTCCTACTATCTGCTGCTGCTGCTGCTGCTGCTAAGTCACTTCAGTCGTGTCCGACTCTGTGCGACCCCATAGATGGCAGCCCACCAGGCTCCCCTGTCCCTGGGATTCTCCAGGCAAGAATACTGGAGTGGGGTGCCATTTCCTTCTCCAATGCATGAAAGTGAAAAGTGAAAGTGAAGTCGCTCAGTCATGTCCAACTCTTAGTGACCCCATGGACTGCAGCCCACCAGGCTCCTCCGTCCATGGGATTTTCCAGGCAAGAGTACTGGAGTGGGGTGCCATTGCCTTTTCCGTCCTACTATCTACTATGAGCCTTTCTAACATTTCTAAACTGCCTCTTCATAGCTGTTGGCTGGAAAATTCGATAACCATGATTTAAGCACAATAATGTATAAATAAATTATGATTTGAAGAACCTGAAGAACTTACCCTATAAAATTCACGAGCTTAAGTGTATGGATTTTGTGACATATACTTCATCTATACAAAGCCTTTTTTTCTCTATCCTAGTGCTTAGGTGAGGTTATTAGCCCACTGAATTCCTGCTGTGTGATACCATATTTAATAAAACCTCTCCTTTACCATCAGAACAATTTATGACCTGGTACAAAGTCCTTAGGCAATTAAAACAAAGCTTAATTAAGATAAATTCACCTCTGCAACTGCAGATTTAAAAAAAAAGTAGTCTTTTAAGCTGGAACACTCAGAATAACCTAAGAAACAAATTGCATAGAGATTAAATACTTTGGAAGCATGACTTAGAAATTTGAAAATTCATATAAAACTAAGTATATAAATAGGAGAACAAATTCACTTTTAATCAGTAAATGTTTATTGAGCATCTACTATGTTCAAGGCATTATATTAGACACTAAAGAGGATATAACGAGTAATACACAGTCTATGCTTTCAGAATATAATATCTAATGAGGAAGACTGAATACAAATGACTAAGATGAAAGGCAAAGAAAGGTAAGAGATCTAGGAAAAGCATAGACAAGATATCATGGGAGTTCAAAGAAATGAGAGATTAAGTTTAGTATGCAGAAAAGAATCAGAAAATCACAAAGCATTCCATGGAATAAATGGCATTCATGATGAGTCTTACACGCTAGGCAGATTCTTAAGCGAGTAGAAGATGCAGCAATAGTAGGCATCTCAGGCTAAGGAAACTGCAATCATTCACTCCACAAATATTTACTGAGAGTTTATCATGTGTCAGGTACTGTTGTAGTTACTGGAGATAGAGCAGTAAACAAAACAGACAAAAATCCCTGCCCTCAAGGAACTGATATCACTTAGGAATGGGGATAAACAAAAATAATAACAACAACAGCTAACAATTATCTCACTTAACATGTCAGGTACTAAATGCCTAGTACACAAATTACTTGCGGCTTCAAAACATCTCTATAAAGTGATTTCTGTTGTCCCTATTTTACAGATAGAAAACTGAAGGCAGATAAATAAACTACCCAAAAGCACAGGAGAAATGGAACCACGATTCAAACCTGGGGTGTCCAAGTTACAGACTCTGTTCTTAATCATTATGCTATACCAAATAAGCATGATCTATAATGTTAGATGCTGATGTAATAAACACTACATTCAAGGAGCATTAGGCCAATTTATATGGAACACAGAAGGGAACAGTGAAGGATAGAGCTACAGAAATAGGTTGAGCTCATACTATGGAGGGCCTCCAGTACAAGACAGGAGTTAGCCTGCTGAATTACATGCAATTAGAAGCCATTGAAGACAGTCATATAATTAGTGCCTCACTTTATAAAGGATGAACTGGAGTGAGGAGAGAGGCCAGGAGAAAAGTCAACATTTATTAAGACAACTTCCTGACACAGCTGAAAATCAATTAAGGAATAGAATATAATATGGTATAATACAATATAATACAAAATCATATAACTTAGAATTTCTAAGAAACAGATAAAACATATAAAGAGTAATTTTAAAACTCATTCTTTCCAGTTTAGGGCAAAACTTTGAAGTCATCCTTAACTCCTCTGTTTCCTTTCACATTCCACATCCAAGGAATAGCAAATCTAGAATCCAATAATCTTTCACCACTTTCACTACCACTACCCTAGTCCAGGCCATCATCAAATCTCACCTGGCTTACTGCAGTAGTTTCCTTCCTTACTCCCTGCTTCTATCCTTGTCCCAATACAGTCTAGCCTTATCGAGCTGCCAGAGTTATCCTGATTTTTTTAAAATACAAATTTATTTATTTTATTTGGAGGCCAATTACTTTACAATATTGTATTGGTTTTGCCATACATTGACATGAATCTGCCACGGGCATACATGTGTTCCCCATCCTGAACCTCCCTCCCACCTCCCTCCCCATCCCATCCCTCTGGGTCATCCCAGTGCACCAGCCCCGAGCATCCTGTATCATGCATCAAACCTGGACTGGTGATTCGTTTCACATATGATACTACACATGTTTCAATGCCATTCTCCCAAATCATCCCACCCTCACCCTCTCCCAGAGTCCAAAAGACTGTTCTATACATCTGTGTCTCTTTTGCTGTCTCGCATACAGGGTTATTGTTACCATCTTTCTAAATTCCATATATATGCGTTAGTATACTGTATTGGTGTTTTTCTTTCTGGCTTGCTTCACTCTGTATAATAGGCTCCAATTTCATCTACCTCATTAGAACTGATTCAAATGTATTCTTTTTAATGGCTGAGTAATACTCCATTGTGTATACGTACCACTACTTTCTTATCCATTCATTTGCTGATGGACATCTAGGTTGCTTCCATGTCCTGGCTATTATAAACAGTGCTGCAATGAACACTGGGGTACACGTGTCTCTTTCAATTCTGGTTTCCTCAGTGTGTATGCCCAGAAGTGGGATTGCTGGGTCATATGGCAGTTCTATTTCCAGTTTTTTAAGGAATCTCCACACTGTTCTCCATAGTGGCTGTACTAGTTTGCATTCCCACCAACAGTGTAAGAGGGTTCCCTTTTCTCCACACCTTCCCCAGCATTTATTGTTTGTAGACTTTTGGATAGCAGCCATTCTGACTGGTGTGAAATGGTACCTCATTGTGGTTTTGATTTGCATTTCTCTGATAATGAGTGATGTTGAGCATCTTTTCAAAAAAGGCAAGTCAGCTTGTTTCTTTGCTCAAAACTCTCCAATGGCTTCCCATTTCACTCCCAGCAAAAAGCCAAAGTTTCTCCAATGGCCTACATAACCCTACATAATTTAGACCTCTCCCCTCATGTCTCTGATCTCACTTGCAATTATTTCTTCCTTTTACTCACTCTGCTTCAGTCAGAATGCCACTTTGCTATTTCTGGAGCATTTATGTTCTCCCCCATCTTAGTATAAAAACTTGGGGGTCTTTCTGTCTGTAATGCTCCACTTGTCTCCTCTCTCTCTGCCTGGCTATCTCCTGGAAATGAAAGTGAAAGTCACTTAGTTGTGTCTGATTCTTTGTGACCCCATGGACTATGCTGTCCAAGGAATTCTCCAGGCCAGAATTATGGAGTGGGTAGCCATTCCCTTCTCCAGGGGATCTTCCCAACCCAGGGATCTAACCCAGGTCTTTTGCATTGTAGGCCGATTCTTTACTAGCTGAGCCACAGGGAAGCCCAAGAATACTGGAGTGGGTAGCCGTTCCCTTCTCCAGAGGATCTTCCCAACCCAGGGATCGAACCCAGGTCTCCTGCATTTTCTCCTGCATTGTAGGCAGATTCTTTACCCACTGAGCCACAAGGGAAGCCCAAGAATACTGGAGTGGGTAGCCTATCCCTTCTCCAGGGGATCTTCCCGATCCAGGAATCGAACTAAGGTCTCCTGCATTGCAGGCAGATTCTTTACCAACTGAGCTATCAGGGAAGCCTCTGAACTTCAAATCTCTGTTCAAATGTCACCTTCTAAGTAAACTTTCCTGGAGAATACCATTTTAAAATTGTAAGCACATACACCTCTTGTCACCATATTCCCTATCCAACTTTCCTAATTTTTCTCCATATAACTTTTATCATCTGAAATTCTATACATTTTACTTATCTGCTTGTATGTCTTCTTCCACTAGAATATCAGCTCCAAGAGGGCCAGGATTTTGTCTGTTGTGTTCACTGCTAAACCTTCAGTGCCTTAGGGCCTGGCACATGGTAGTTCTCAATAAACATTTATTGAATGAATAAGTTCAGGAAAAACAAAGGGAAAGAAACAAGGGACAGTGAAGAATTAGAATTTATATAACAGGGCAACTGACAGAATGGATAAAGCAAGGAAGGAAAAAGAACTGTAGTGCTTTCATGGTGTCCAGACTCAAGAAATGGAAGCAGCATTAGCAGAGATAGAATGGTTAGGGAAAACTGACTGGAAAAGTAAAATTAATTCATTTTTAGAGATGATGAGTATATGGTCTGGGACACTGATGAGGTATCAAGAAATGCAAGCCTGGAGCTTAAGAAAGAGGTTGGGGTAAAGAGATAGGTTTGGGAATTATTAATATAGAGATAATAGTGTTAGAGCAAATAGGACAGAATCTTGGAAAAAGTTACACTGTGGGGTGGTTTCTAAGGAAGAAAATCAGCCAGGGAGGTAGAAAGAGAACCAAAATAATGCCATGTCATTAAGCCAAGAGAGGAAAGAGTTGTAAAAAGGTGATGAAAAATTAGTGTTAAATATTGAAAGAGAAGTCAAGAACTTTCTTAGAACAAGTAGGTTGATTTGGCAATTAGGAAGCCTTTGGTGACCTTTGTACAATTCTTTGAATAAGCTGAACAGACAAAAAATGCTCATACCCTTTTAATTAGTAATCCCATTCCTTGGAATTTATCTTAAAAGTATTTCAACAAAAGAATAATAGTAAACAAATACATGAATGCAGGAAGATGTACATTTCACTGTTGTCAGTAATCATAAAAATTTGTAAATTATTTGAAATATCCAAAATCATTTACTAATGTATGATATAGTAAAACAATACTTGTTAAATACATGTTTAATAGAAAAAAGTAGAATAGGGTTAAATAGAAAAAATTTTATTTGAAATGCACACCATCCATTCATTTGATGTTTAATTATAGAGTCCCTTCTAATGTGATAATGCACATACTACACATACAGTGGCAGACAAAATAGACAGGACTTCTATCTTCATGAGACTTACAGTCTATGTCTAATACTGTGAAAAAAGCTATACATATACACAAACAGAAAACAGTATACCCTCAAAAGACAAAAGCGGTATGTTATGATGACAAGATTATGGCTTTTCTCAATATATTTCAAGAAAAATAGCTCTTTTCAATAAATAAAGAAAAAGTAAATGTTTATAGCAATGAAAGGAAGAAGACAGGTGGCTTGACTGGGAAGCAAGGTTTGAAGAAATGTTTTCCAAAAGTTAAAACCTGAGTATATACCAAGACAGAGGAGATAGCACAGAGGCAGAAATTGAAAATTCACACATCTTTCTTACCACAACAGCTAAGTTAACGTGTCCATTCTGAGAGCTCTTCAAATTCCTTGGAGAATGGACTTCGAATAACATAGCATAGCTGTCCTAGAGCTGTCATTTAAACATGTCTCTTGCGAACACTAATAACCCACCCTCCACCTAAAAAAAAAGGCTTGGTTCAGACAATAAATTTCATAGTAAAACTACTGAACATGGAGGAAACAACTATTGAACATTGTTAGCTCTCATGAATTGCCTCAGACTTTAGAATGCATTCAACTCATGGTAATAACTTTGCTTCCAAATGATTTTTTTTAAGAGTAAAAATTGGCAGGAGTGGAGTATATTTTATTACCACTTAAAAGGAAGATTAATTTAATGAAAGTGTGGGATAGCCTATCTAATACACTGACTTCTCAGTTTCTTAACCTCCTCATCTTCAATGACTCTCCTCCATTCCACGTCAGCCACCTACTCCCTACACCTTGCTATCATTACCTGTTAACACTTCTCCAAAATCACTAATTAAAATATGAAATTATCTGAAATCTTCCAGGTTTCTGGCTCAACTATTTTCACTATCACCATTCTTTCAGATCATCAAAATCTTCAGTTCACTGATTTCCTCTTGTTTCCTCATCCAGCTTAGGTTCTGAAATTGAGCAGGACTCCGTGGGGCCCTCCTGGGAACAAAGGCTTTACCAGGTCCCCCATTTGTTATTTGCAGTTTAAAGGTCTTAGCCTCCTACTACTTCCCTAATTACCAAAGGGTAGATTTAAATGCTTGCTCCTTGGAAGAAAAGCTATGACAAACCTAGACAGTGTATTAAAAAGCAGAGACATCACTTGGCCAACAAAGGTCTGTATAGTCAATGCTACGGTTTCTCCAGTAGTCATGTATGAATGTGAGAGTTGAACCATAATGAAGGCTGAGCACCAAAGAACTGATACTTTCAAACTGTGGTACTGGAGAAGACTCTTAAGTGTTCCTTGGACTGCAAGGAGATCAAACCAATCAATCCTAAAGGAAATCAACCCTGAATATTCACTGGAAGGACTGATGCTGAAGCTGAAGCTCCAATACTTTGGCCACCTGATGTGGAGAGGTGACTCATTGGAAAAGACCCTGATGCTGGGAAAGACTGAAGGCAGAAGAAAGGGACAACAGAGGTTGAGACGGTTGGATGGCATCACTTGATTGAGTGGACATAAGTTTGAGATAGTGAAGGACAGACAGGGAAGCCTAGCATGCTGCAGTCCATGGGGTCGCAAAGAGTTGGACACTACAAGTTAGCTACTGAACAACAACAACAAGAAGTCTAACTGCTGTGGTAATAAAATTTAGACTTACATGTCAGGACTTGTCCAGAAAAAGATTTTCTTGAAAGTGCACAAGAATAGGACTTCCCTTGCAGTCCAGTGGTTAAGAATTCACATTTTCCCTGCAGGGGCATGGGTTTGATCCCTGATGGGGGACTAAGATCCTGTATGCCACATGATGTGGACAAAAAAAAAGTGCATAAGTAGTAGCCAGGAAATACCATCTTATGCCTGTCTTCCCAGTTGGGGGAGGTATGATAATTCACTATTCTAAAAATATTTACTATTGGCCCTTGAACAACATGGGTTTGAACTGAGTCGTGAGTCGGTCCACTTACATTGGGATTTTTTCAAAAGTAAATACTACAGTACTACACCATCCTTGGATATAGAGGGCCAACTATACTCAGATTTTTGACTGAGCAAAGGGTCAGCCCTCCTAATCCCTATGTTGTTCAAGGGTTGACTATACTGAGTTCATTCTGTGTGTACTGATTTACAGGGGAAAATAAAGGCTGTGTAAGACCTAGTCTTTGCCTTCATGGAGTTCTCAATCTACAAGGGAAGAATGACCTTATATAAATATCTCTATTAGGTGACATGTATAGCTCCTTTTAAGAAGACTAGTGATTAATGACCTAGCAATTTTTATTGCTTCCCAATCAACTGTGAAAAACTCTTGATGGCTGTCAAAAAACTGTCACTTCCTAAGATAGGATTTAACAGCATGCATTTCTTCCAAGTCCTGAAAGACACAGGAGTGGGTGAGTAGAGAATTGTGGAGTTAGTCCTGCCTTATTAAAACATTTTTCAAATTTCTAGACACTCTTTACTTTTCAAAATGTTTTTCAGTGGAAGACACCTTGGAAACATTTATTAAACCTATCTCTGTACAAATTTTATGGTTAGTGGAATTATTTTAAATATATCAGACTACTGAAAAAAAAAAAAAAAAGGAGAGAGGAAAAGGAAAAATAGGTACTGACATATCCATGCCTAGGGTTCTAAACTTGGCCACTAGAATCACCTAGGGACTTTTCAAATATACATAGTATTTTCCCCCATCCTAATCCCAGCCCTACTTAGAGTCTCTGGGGTTTGGGACCAGAAATTTGCATCTTCATAACTTCTCAGGAGATTCTTAGACATTGCCAGGTTTGAGAACCAAGGTTAGATCATTTAGATCCTTCACTACCCTCAAGTTCACAAGAATTTCTGTATTACAGAATAGCAAAATAACATTGATTTATTGCTGAAAATAGATTTCTTGAGGCCAGCAGGTTATTTTTTAGTAAAATTTACTACACAATATTTTAAATGACTTATGCACAGTTTATAATGCATTGATGTCCCCTGCATATACAATATTTATTTCCATTTTCTAAGACTTGGTGCATAATTTTAACTACTTTAAATAATTAGATTTATAGTTCCTATCTCTTTGCTTTTATGCCACATTGTTGATTATATCTATGATTTATATGATGAGGAGACTTTGGTCAGGCACATTATCTCTAATTATAATATTGTTCCTGTAGGATACTATGATCCATTTTATGATGCAGCTTCTAGGAACATCATGGAGGTGAAAAAATCAGGGCCTGCCTATGCAAGTGTACTCATTTTTCACAAAAGATATGTTCTTGGAAAGTGGTATAAACTGAATTTCTATCAGTCAAATCATTCAGAATCTTCCAAGGATCTGCTTAACATAAAGAACTCTGGTAAAGAAAGGAATAATTTTAGAAAATTAAAGTTCATTATTTTATTTGCTCTGAAAATGTCATTTTAATACATGAAGATATATTAAAAGAGGGCACACCACTGTTTGTCCAGGCTACAGCACTAATGATATTTTTCTTGAATATCAAACTGTAGATCATATACTTTGGACCGCAAAAAGTAACCACAGAATCTCCAGACCAACGAGGTTATCTTTTTGTAGTGTTGTGTGTTAACCTAGCAAAGAATGTAGATGGCAAGTCTGTTTCTTTGTGCTCGAAGATTTAAACGAATCAAAGCACAAATGCTCACACAATGTTCCTCTGAGTGAGGTATGAGGATCCTCCTCTTTCAGAATCAGAAATACAATCACAGGTTGATCTGTGCAGTGTAAATGGTGAAGATTTCTGAACTACAGACAGATAAACTAAATACTAGAACAAACTGAATAACAAAAATTATTTACTCTAAAGAATGCTGTTCAAACTAGCCATTTCCTAGAACAGATGAGGGAGAGATTGTCAGAAAAGGCCTGCCAAAGTACTTTGTAAACTCTTAAATACTATGCAAATATAGGAAGGAAAGTTCTCAGTAGAGAGTGAGGATGGGGTAATGGTATTGGGGGTTTAGGGAGAGAGAATGTATGAAAAAATACCTAGAAAAAGGAGGGAGGAAATGGACTAGGAGGGTAAAATTAAAGCGTCTAACTTTAGCTCTGTGGTCATGAATTTAAAGTGATGGCAAGTCATGTGTTTTTTGCTAGCTTCTTTCACTGCATGGGTACAAGCACATAGTGGGCAGAAAGTTGCTAGTTTTACAGAAAGATTGTGATTTGATCAAGTGAATAAAAAGAAGTGAGAGGAGGAAAAGGGGTTAAGGGTATATGCATGACAGGGCCCTGAATTAGAGTGGTGGCAGTAGAAACAGAAAAGGATAAGACAGAGATATTTCCTGATGATCAGATTGATATGATTTAGCTAAGGAGCATGAGAGATTAAAAAATGCCTCAAAATAGGTTTAAGTAAGGCAATGGCATCTGAACACTCAGCTGTAATCCTAAATTTCCTCAAGTACAGCAGAGCTACCTGAGACACACAGAAATTCATATACCTGGCAAATAGTGGACTAGGGAAATTAGGAGGGAAAGGCTAAAGTAATTTTGCCTAAATCGGCAATAGGTATGATGGTGGCATAGAGAGCAGAATTTGCCACCCCAAAGTCTCTTTGGAATATTCACTATCTTCAGTGGGTTATTTTCTAAGAAACAGCAGACATGAAAAGCTGAAAACAGTAGGAGTTGCAGTTTAAAAAAAAAAAAAAAAACATTTACATTTGTAAGGAAAATTTCCAATTATAAGGGTATCTCCTTGGCAGTAAAGAGGAAGATGACCAAATATCTAGAAACTCTCATCAATGGAGAAAGCAGGACTTAAATTTTTATCACAATTGCCCTCGTTTGCTGTGCTTTTCCAGGTAACTTCCCATAACTTACTCTCCCCACTTCAACATTTTCTTTAGCTGAAGATGGTATTTAAGGTGAGGGCTTTGGTCATTTTGGTGAGTTATTCAGTTTGCCTATGGCTTAGATGTTGACAGAATAAAGATGCACAACGTAAAAGTTATGAGTTACATTTTATTTGAGGACTTCACTGAGTACTATAAACAGCCTCTCAGAAAGCTCTGAGGAACTGTTCCAAGAAGTAAGGGAGAAGCCAGGATACATAGGAGTTTTTGCTGAAAACAAAAACATGTAGTTGAACATCAAAAGATGACTGCTAATCACAAAAACCAGACATCTCAAGTAATCATTTTAGTGCTTTTCTGTGTATGGGAAGATTCAAGAGTCTGAGCTCACTGGAATTATTCCTTTGATATGCATCTTAACTACCTCGGGCTGGTATCCTGTTTTCTCCATCCTGAATTCCTCTCAAGGGGCACCATGGAGTGGTGGGGGGAGGGGGAGTTGGGGGCACACAGGCTACAGTGGCTGCTGGGTTGATGCAGGTAACCTTGATTGTTTGCTGGACTGGCAGGCAACATTTCTTTGTTTACAGAATTGGCAGGCAACATTTTTTTTTGTCCGCACATGTATGTATGTTACTGAACTTTGGTTTTCTCCTGTGAACATGCCTCATGTCAATTTTAATTCTTAGATCAGCCAGAAGAACCTAGAAATGTAGAGAAAAATTTTTTATTCCCTGGCAGCAGGCAAAGACAACAGTGGACAATGGAGATATGACCTAACAATAACGTGGAGAGGCAGAATGGGCTCCTATGAAGATGGTGAAGGACAGCGAAGCCTGGTGTGCTGCAGTCCATGGGGTTGCAAAGAGTCTGACATGACTTAGCAACTGAACAACACCAGCAACAAAGTACAGGATCAGTAGTGAAGACTGGAATCATGAGAGGGGGAGCAAGTATTTTATTGCGTGTGATGATGCTTGTTTCTTCTCACTCCCCCTAAATTTTGCAGCATAATTTAAATCACAAAGTACAATATATACTCTAGTGATGTAAATAATGGTGAACCTTCTTAAGATATTCCACAGGCATATACACACTGGAATGAATTCAGACACATGGGGAAAATATGTGATCAAAAAAATTTCAAATTTATCCAAAAGTGATCACCCAAGGTAGGTATTATCATGCTATTAAGGAAATAGTGCAGAATAGAAAACAGACAGAACAGGGGGGGGATCTAAAGATCTGGTTGCTAGATCAAGTTGAGTAGTCTGAGTTTCACTTTCATCAGCTATAAAAGAAAGCAATGATACCCTCCCTACACAATCATAAGGTTTGTAAGATTGTTGAAGGCAGGGCCTTTACAGTCTTGTTTGACAGTGTATCTCTAGCACTTGGACTTCCCTCGTAGTTCAGTCAGTAAAGAATCTGCCTGCAATGCAGGAGACTTGGGTTCGATTCCTGGGTTGGGAAGATCCCCTGGAGAAGGAAATGGAAATCCACTCCAGTGTTCTTGCCTGGAAAATCCCATGGACAGAGGAGCCTGGTGGGCTACAGTCCATGGGGTCACAAGAGTCGGACACCACTTAGCAACTAAACCACCACCATCACCAGCACTTAGCTGGGCACATAGTAGGTTCTTGTGAATATTTGTTAAGTGAATGAATAGAGGAGCATAGTGAATGAGTAGAGGAGTATAAAATAAGTGATTTTATATCTGAGAATTCTACACAAATCTCAAGTATTAATTTTTAACAATAATTCATATGAAATAAAAGCTGTTTCTATGATTATTACAATAGAAAATTCTCTAACATTTTGATATAATATCTTTAAGCACTATATCTTATTTCTTATGAGACAGTTAGCTCATAAGGACAGTTGGAAAGTTTAAGTATTTCCTGGACCAACTCCATGGAGGCTAGAGGCAAACGGTCAAAGACAAGAATGAAGAACTTTTTGAACAGTGAAGCTACTTTCTATTAAGAATATTTAAGCTGGAAGCCTGTTCTAAAAGGCAAGAGGAAGGATTGTGTAGTGACATAAAATATATTGAGAAGTTTAAAAACTTCTTTTTGTTAGCTGCACCAAAAACATGTGCCCACTGTCTTTAATAAGCCCCTTGTCTTTTGTACTGCATCTGAATGCAGAGTTCCAAAGAATAGCAAGAAGGGATAAGAAAGCCCTCCTCAGCAATCAATGCAAAAAAATAGAGAAAAACAACAGAATGGGAAAGACTAGAGATCTCTTCAAGAAAATTAGACATACCAAGGGAACATTTCACACAAAGACGGGCTCGATAAAGGGCAGAAATGGTATGGACCTAACAGAAGCAGAAGATATTAAGAAGAGGTGGCAAGAATACACAGAAGAACTGTACAAAAAAGATCTTCAAGACCAAGATAATCACAATGGTGTGATCACTCACCTAGAGCCAGTCATCCTGGAATGTGAAGTCAAGTGGGCCTTAAAAAGCATCACTACGAACAAAGCTAGTGGAGGTGATGGCATTCCAGTTGAGCTATTTCAAATACTGAAAGATGATGCTGTTAAAGTGCTGCACTCAATATGCCAGCAAATTTGGAAAACTCAGCAGTGGCCACAGGACTGGAAAAGGTCCGTTTTCATTCCAATCCCAAAGAAAGGCAATGCCAAAGAATGCTCAAACTACCGTACAGTTGCACTCATCTCACACACTAGTAAAGTAATGCTCAAAATTCTCCAAGCCAAGCTTCAGCAATACATGAACTGTGAACTTCAGATATTCAAGCTGGTTTTAGAAAAGGCAGAGGAACCAGAGATCATGGAAAAAGCAAGAAAGTTCCAGAAAAACATGTATTTCTGCTTTATTGACTATGCCAAAGCCTTTGACTGTGTGGATCACAATAAACTGTGGAAAATTCTGAAAGAGATGGGAATACCAGACCTGACCTGCCTCTTGAGAAATCTGTATGCAGGTCAGGAAGCAACAGTTAGAACTGGACACGGAACAATAGATTGGTTCCAAATAGGAAAAGGAGTACGTCAAGGCTGTATATTGTCACCCTGCTTATTTGACTTATATGCAGAGTACATCATGACAAATGCTGGAGTGGAAGAAACACAAGCTGGAATCAAGATTGGCGAGAGAAGTATCAATAACCTCAGATATGCAGATGACACCACCCTTATGGCAGAAAGTGAAGAGGAACTAAAAAGCCTCTTGATGAAAGTGAAAGTGGAGAGTGAAAAAGTTGGCTTAAAGCTCAACATTCAGAAAACGAAGATCATGGCATCTGGTCCCATCACTTCATGGCAAATAGATGGGGAAACAGTGTCAGACTCTATTTTTCTGGGCCCCAAAATCACTGCAGATGGTAACTGCAGCCATGAAATTAAAAGACACTTACTTACTCCTTGGAAGAAAAGTTATGACCAACCCAGATAGCATATTGAAAAGCAGAGACATTACTTTGCCAACAAAGGTCCATCTAGTCAAGGCTATGGTTTTTCCAGTGGTCATGTATGGATGTGAGAGTTGGACTGTGAAGAAAGCTGAGCGCTGAAGAATTGATGCTTTTGAACTGTGGTGTTGGAGAAGACTCTTGAGAGTCCCTTGGACTGCAAGGAGATCCAACCAGTCCATTCTGAAGGAGATCAGCCCTGGGTGTTCTTTGGAAGGAATGATGCTAAAGCTGAAACTCCAGTACTTTGGCCACCTCATGCGAAGAATTGACTCATTGGAAAAGACTCTGATGCTGGGAGGGATTGGGGGCAGGAGGAGAAGGGGACGACAGAGGATGAGATGGCTGGATGGCATCACTGACTCGATGGACGTGAGTCTGAGTGAAGTCTGGGAGTTGGTGATGGACAGGGAGGCCTGGTGTGCTGCAATTCATGGGGTCGCAAAGAGTCGGACACGACTGAGCAACTGAACTGAACTGAACTGATCTCCTTACATATAATCATGTATTACCTTACATGTAATCATGTATTACCTTACATGTAATCATGTATTACAATTTCTGTTTTCTCTGCTCTATCAGTCTTTTACATGTATAGTTATATACTTTATAGTTATATTTAATTTTAATAAATTTTTCACTTAATTCTAATATTAAAAATTTTTTCATTTACACTGTATATTTTAACCCCTCAAATTCTTTGTTGAATGAACAAATGGATGAACTTCATAAAGGCTCCAATATATTGAGTCTGTTCTCACCTCTTCTGTCTTCTTGTCCCTTCTGATCCAGTATATTCAATGGCCTACCATTATAATCACTTCCTCAACATCCTTTCTTCTCTTGTGCGCTTATTCACTCAGACTTGTCTGACTCTTTGCAACCCCATGGACTGTATGTAGCCCACCAGGCTCATCTATTCTAGGGATTCTCCAGGCAAGAATACTGGCGTGGGTAAGCCATTCCCTTCTCCACGGGATCTTCCTGACCTAGGGATCCAACCCAGGTGTCCTGCATTGCAGGCGGATTCTTTACCGACTAAGCCTCCAGAGAATTCCCTTTCCTCTCTTACCTGGTCAGTAAACTAGTATGGCAAATTCTTGATCCTGGATAAATTCAATTATTTATCTGCTCTGAATTTACACTTGAGCAGCTGAATGTTTATAGAGGAAATCACACAATCTTGCTGACAGGTTGCACTTAAATTCATGATCACAGACCTCAAACAGTACTAAATACTCCCTGTTTAAAATCTATTACCTTTCTCAAGCTTATTTTACAGAACAATTATTTTATATCTTTTTTTTCTCTTCTCAAACCTCTCCTACCATTCTCTGCCTTCTACCCAGTGATCTTGCCCCATACTTCACCGAAAAAAGTACCATTAGAGGTGTGCATGTCCCACCTCTTCCCACCACTAAATTTATCAGCTGATCTCCATCTGAGCACATTTTCTCCTTTTTCCTGTTACAGTGGATAAAGTTCTCTCTCTCTCAAAGGCTAAGTCTTCTACTTGTACTATGTATTCCACTCTTCTCCCCATGCCATCTTCAACTTTTTGGTTATCCTACATCATCAGTCTCTCCTCTGTAGATTAATCTCAGCTACTAACATAAAAAATCCAAACTACTTGTCCTCACCAAACTCCCATTTACTCACACTGTTCTCTAGTCCCACTGGCATTCTCTTGTACCTGAATATGCCAAACTCTTTTCTGTCTTAGAAGTTTGTAGAATTCAAACTCTAGTGCTAACTTTGGCCCAGAAGACATGCATCTTCCTGACTTACAACCTCATCTTGCATGACTTTCCACCTTACATCCCGGTCACATTGCTCCTTTTTCAGTTCCTTCAACATTTCAAAATCTTCCTTGCTTCACAATTGCCACACAAGCTATCTTACTATGTGGTATTGTTGTTGTTGTTTACTCACTAGGTTGTGTCCAACTCTTCTTGCAGCCCTATGGTCTGTAGCCTGCCAGGCTCCTCTGTCTATGGGATTTCCCAGGCAAGAATATTAGAGTGGGTTGCCAATTCCTTTTCCAGGGGATCTTCTCAACCCATATCTCCTGTACTGGCAGGTGGATTCTTTACCACTCAGTCACCAGGGAAGCCCCACTATGTTGTATAGAACCCTCCAATCCTCTTCTTATTCTATATCCCAGTATCAATGCTACCTCCTCAGCGAGGCCTTTTCTGTTCATTCTAATTAAAGCAGGTCCTCCCCTGTTATTTGAGCTTTCAAGATGGCTCAGTGGTAAAGAATCCACGTGCTAATGCAGGAGACACAGGAGAGAAGTAAGAGAAGCCGGTTCAACCCCCGAGTTGGGAAGATCCTCTGGAGAAGAAAATGGCAACCCACTCCAGTATTCTTGCCTGGAAAGTTTCGTGGACAGAGGAGTCTGGCAGGCTACAGTCTATATAGGGTCACAAGTCAGACATGACTTAGCAACTAAACCACCACCATAGGGTTACAAAGAGTCAGACATGACTGAGTGACTGAACACCACTGTTATTCTCTCAGAGCACACTTCATGGTCCTTTGTAAACACAAATTTACTTCTGTACTGACTGTCTCTGCCATTAGGCTATAAGTGAAATCAGGGCCAGGACACTATTTTCTTTACTGTCATATACCCAGCATCTAATACACAATACCTTACATAAACTAGTAACTCAATAATATCTCTGAAAGGAATGAATGAACAAACACTCATCATTTCCTTTTGAACTTGCCAACATCCTATGCAATAAGGAGAGTCACACAGTAGGTAGTAAAATCAAAGTATTCTTACTCTAAATCCAATGCTCTTGTATTAATATTACACTACTTCATCAAATAGGGAGTGTTCTTTGTTCTATGAACACAAATAATATAATAAACTCATTAAGTCACATTTCCCATTAAGATATGGCAACCTCAATACTCCAGTTCTTTGATTTTAAGAATTTCTCTGAGATAAGTATTACTCTTTCTTCATCCTTAGGGTGGGAAAAAGACTATATTTAAAGTAATACAAGGAGACAAATGAAATAGGTTTGGGCATTCATTTGCTTATTTCATAGCATGTAATGGGATTCTACTGGAAAGCTTGCTGCTATAAGCCAATACAAGTAAAGAAATAATAGCTCTATCTTATAAATTTGTCAGTAAATAGGTTCCCAATATCTAGTCCCCAGATAGATACTACAATTGCATTGCTTATCAAAGTTAACAGAATTACCAGTTTCCTATTGACCCTGACAATTGGACTAACTAGATATATAATTTACCAAGCCTCACATTTATATGCACTCAAAATTTAATGAAACCATTTCAGAAACTATCATATGCAGTATATAATATTCTACTTCATAAAAATTCAAAATATGATTCTTTGTGGTATCTTGTGTTTTAATGCATTTTCTACAAAAAAAAGTAATAGCTATTATTGATATTCATTAGGTCACTTGAGTTGTGTTGGACTCTTTGTGACCCCATGGACCCGCCGACTCCCCCGTCCATGTGATTCTCCAGGCCAGAATACTGGAGTGGGTTGCCATGCCCTCCTACAGGGGATCTTCCCGACCCAGGGATCAAACCCATGTCTCTTAGTCTCCTGCATTGGCAGGAGGGTTCTTTACCACTAGTGCCACCTGGGAAGCCATATTATTTGTTGAGAGCCTAGTATGTACTTGGAGAAGGAAATGGCAACCCACTCCAGTACCCTTGCCTGGAAAATCTCATGGATGGAGAAGCCTGGTAGGCTACAGTCCACGGGGTCGCAAAGACTCAGACACGACTGAGCAATTTCACTTTCTACTATGTACTAGGAATTATTCTAGGCACAGGGGATACAGTGCAAAAGAGGAAATAGTTCTTGTTCACATTGAAACATATATTTTGGCTTCCTCGGGCTCTTCACTAGGTTTTAGAATTTCCCCAATAACGTTTTTACTAAAGCTGAAAACAGGAGCAAGGCATTTATTAAGGGTATCCACAATTCTGACACCAGCTGGGAGCTCCTATAATTTAACTCAATTCTTACACTATCTAACTGGAGATAACATCAGATTTCACAGGTTAGGGGCTCAATCCTATAAGACTGTGCCCCCACCCCTTTCAGAGGCCAATTGTTAAGTTCATGTTCCATCTGTACTTCTGACCCTAACAGCTCTATATTGGAGGTTCCAACGAGCTCCTCCTTGGGTTAGATTAATATCCTACATTGGCTCACAGAACTCAGAGAAACATTTTACTTACTGATTATCATTTTTTGGTTGTTTGTAGGTTTTTTTTTTTCTTTTGTTTTGTTTCTTTTTAAAAAATATATGGCAAAACCAATACAATATTGTAAAGTTAAAAATAAAATAAAATATATATATTTAAAAAATAAAATATGAAGTCTTGATAAAAAATAAAAAAATTTTTAAATAAAATATAAAAATTATATTAAAATTATATAAAAATTTTTATTAAAAATTAATATAAAAATTAAAAATATTAAAGTATAGGGACATCCCTGGTGGTCCAGTGTCTAAGACTCTGCACTCCCAAAGCTGGAGGCCCAGGTTCGATCCTGGTCAGGGAACTAGATCCCACATGGCACAACTAAGAGCTTGCATGGTGCAACTAAAAGATCCCATGTGCTGCAAATAAGACCCAGCACAGCTAAATAATTTTTTTTTTTTTACTTAAAGTATATAACTCAGGAACAGCCAGATGGAAAATATGTAGAGGTTACAGAGTTACCTTGCCCTCTCTGAGGCACTCAAAATCTCTAATCTGGAACCTCTCTGAACTCTGTGCTTTTTGGGTTTTTATAGAGGCTTCATTACATGGTCATGGTTGATTAAATCATTGGCTGTTGGTGATTGAAAAACTCAATCTCCAGCCCCTCTCCCTTCCTAGGAGGCATAAAGGTGGGATTGAAAGTGCCAACCTTCTGATCACTTGGTTGGCTCAACTGATAACAAGCCCCCATCCTTAGGTTACCTAGGGGCTTTCCAAAAGGCACCTCACTGACATAATAAAAGATACCTGATTGGCTCAACATTTATGGAATTCCAAAGGTTTTAGGAGTTGTATGCTAAGAAATGATGTGAAGATCAAACATATATTTCTTTTTATAAATAACAATATCACAATATCTTCAATAATTCTGTACACACCTGGCTTTTACCTCCCATTGCCATCTTCCAAATTCAGTTAAGAGGCTTTGAAATCGGCTAAATTTCAGGGCCAGCTATGTCACTTATTAGCTTTGTGGCCTCAGGTTAAGTTAACCTCTCAGAATTTCAGTTGCTGCTTCTGTTCTTCCGGCTGCAGCCACAGAACTATTTACTATTTCAAAAGTCAAATTTGATCAAGGTCCTGCCTTACCTAAAAACCCTTCAATAGTTTTTCCCATTACCCTTACAATGGAGACCAAAGTCCTCCCTCAAGGCTTCCAAAGGCCCTGTACAGTCTCCTGTCTGCCTGCCTCTCTGACTTCTCATACCATGTCCCCCTGTACCTTCTCTAATCCAGCTACTTAGTCTCTTAAATTAGGGCTGTCAGGCTTAGCAAATAAAGATACACAAGGCCCAGTTAAATATAAATTTCAGATAAATAACAAATTTTAGTAGAAGTATGTCCTCAATATTATAGGATATAATTTCTACTAAAAATTATTCAGTTTACCTGAAATTCAAATTTAACTGGGCAGTCAGTATTTTATCTACAATTTTACTTGAATGTGCCATCTCCTTCCTGCCTCAGGGCCTTAGTACATGTTGTTCTGGCTCCCTGAGATGCTCTTTCTTTGGCCACTTACTGACAGAGCTGGTGTAAGGAACACATGAAGCAAGATTTATAAAGTGTCTATCACAATACTTCAGAGAAGGCAATGGCACCCCACTCCAGTACTCTTGCCTGGAAAATCCCATGGATGGAGGAGCCTGGTAGGCTGCAGTCTATAGGGTCTCTAAGAGTCAGACACGACTGAGCGACTTCACTTTGACTTTTCACTTTCCTGCATTGAAGAAGGAAATGGCAACCCATTCCAGTGTTCTTGCCTGGAGAATCCCAGGGACGCTGGAGCCTGGTGGGTTGCCGTCTATGGGGTCGCATAGAGTCGGACACGACTGACATGACTTAGCAGCAGCAGCAGCAGCATCACAATACTTAGCACAAAGAAAATACTTAACAAAGAGCATAAATAATGAATCAAAGCTTTCTACTGTTGGTTTATCTTTTACCAGGGGTCCCCAATCCCTGGGATCTAATGCCTGATGATCTGAGGGGGAGCTGATATAATAACAACAGAAATAAAGTGCACAATAAATGTAATGCCCTTGAATCATCCCAAAACCATCCTCCCCACCCTCAGTCTGTGGAAATACTGTCTTCCATGAAACCAGTCCCTGGTGCCAAAAAGGTTGGGGACTGCTGTATACTGAATGAATTTTGGCAACATCCACATGTTTCATTTTAAATAAGTCATTCTCAATGCTCTTGGACTTTTTATAAGAGAGCTGGAAAAGAGCAATATAGAAACATAACACATAGTATTTCCTTTACAAAGTACTTTAACATGTGATTTTAATTTGGTCTTCACAATAATTCTTAGCATAAATAAATGGTAGTAGTATGATTAAGGAATAACCAGGTAACTTCTAAATCACACTGCTGCTGCTAAGTCACTTCAGTCGTATCCGACTCTGTGCGACCCCATAGATGGCAGCCCACCAGACTCCCCGTCCCTGGGATTCTCCAGGCAAGAACACTGGAGTGGGTTGCCATTTCCTTCTCCAATGCATGAAAGTGAAAAGTGAAAGTGAAGTCGATCAGTCTTGTCCGACTCTTTGCAACCCCATGGACTGCAGCCTACCAGGCCCCTCCGTCCATGGGATTTTCCAGGCAAGAGTACCAGAGTGGGGTGCCATTGCCTTCTCTGCTAAATCACACAGCTAGTAGATAATAAAAGCAATAATCAAACCTAGGTCTTTTAGTCTCAAAAACTAAAATTTTGCAGTTATATGGCATTATCTCCCCACCCAGTATCAGTCTGTGGTAGATCTACATTACTACTACAATTGAATACTCAGTTCAGTTCAGTTCAGTCGCTCAGTCGTGTCCGATTCTTTGCAACCCCATGAATTGCAGCACGCCAGGCCTCCCTGTCCATCACCAACTCCCGGAGTTCACCCAGACTCACATTCATTGAGTCGGTGATGCCATCCAGCCACCTCATCCTCTGTTGTCCCCTTCTCCTCCTGCCCCCAATCCCTCCCAGCATCAGAGTCTTTTCCAATGAGTCAACTCTTCGAATGAGGTGGCCAAAGTACTGGAGTTTCAGCTTTAGCATCAGTCCTTCCAAAGAAATATTCACAAATGATTACTGGATAAATAAATAACCAACTTATCTTCAAAGTGAAAAAAAAAAAAAAAAAGAACACCCAGGGCTGATCTCCTTCAGAATGGACTGGTTGGATCTCCTTGCAGTCCAAGGGACTCTCAAGAGTCTTCTCCAACACCACAGTTGAATACTAGCAGCAGTAATAACAACAGTAGTCAACAATAACAACCACAACAGCTAACACTTACTGAACACTTTTCTGTGAACTTTTCTAAGGGCTGTGCATGTGTCATTTTACTCTTAAAACCACCTTATGAGGCAGACAGCTTGTTATTATTCCTACTTTTCATGTAAACTTTAAGCCTAGGTTTCCTTAAGTTACTTGTTCAAGGTCACAAAACAAGTGTCAAAACAAATATTCAAAAGCCACAAAGTTCAGCTCTGAAACCTGAGCTCTGGTCCTCTCACAGTCCACACAGAATGCAACCATGGAAGTCCTGACAAAACTCCTGCTACACCATTATCTATCTAGACACATGCATACATCTGAGCAACAGCCAATCTTTCCAAGAAGATGACACTAATCTCCCAGAAAGATAGCCCTTCATGTCATCTTACAGCAAAGGTAATAACTTTGGATGAGCTAGTTATATTTTCCGCCTGTATTATTTTCAACAAGAGTATGAGTTTATAAACTTGATTGGTCTGGCTTAGAAAGAAAGTGAAACAAACTTGTCCAAAACCTAGCACAAGAATGACATGAATTTCATCGGGAATTTTAAAGCTATCTTTCTCAATGTCCATTTTGCTGACTCAGTTGTTCCCTACCATTTTCCTGTATTGTCACATAAATATATACACCCTCCCAACCATCACAGATCTTGCCAAATGCACCAGACTACAACTAGCATAATTGCTCCTTCATTTTATAATTGCTACTGCAAGTTAAAAAAAAAAATGCATAGGCTTATAAGTTAGAAAATTTTACATTTCTCAGAAGAACTGTTTGCTAGCAGTTTTGGAACCTCCAATTTGTTTGCTAAAACATTATAGGACATGGTGACAAGCAAGGGCTTAGCAATTACGTATCAGAAAACAGCAACAGAATATAACATTACATGAGTCCAAAAATTTTTATTAGCTGTTCTCATTTACCAGAAGGGTTAGAATTTGAAAATGAAATGAAATAAAATCTATGTTGCTTCAGATCACAGACCTTGGAGTTAAAACAGACCTGTGTTTAAATCCCAGGTCTGCTGTTTACTGTCTGTTATTTAATCTCTTGGAGTTTGTTTCCTCATCTGTAAAATGGGGATATCTACTTTGCAGGGAAACTGTGAAGATGGAATTAGAATATATGTAAATTTCTTAGCAGTGGTCAACCCTTAGCACGTGATAGACCCTCAATGATCAAAATCCCTCTAATCCCCCTGACAGGCCTGTTATTAGTGCAGAGTGGTTACATAATCATGGTGATACTAATTTCATTCCTCTCATAGCTAAGGAGCTGCCTACCAGATGCTGGCTTCCTCCCTTCCACTTTACTATAAATTCATTTCCTCCTTTTGTTTTCCAGGAACAGCATTATTCTAGCCTTTGTCTCTGGGGTGCCAGATATAAGGGAGCCAGTCTCAACAATTTAGGAGTAGGTTACATGGTTGTGTTTTCTTGTGTGTCCCCCTATTGCTGCTGCTGCTGCTGCTGCTGCTAAGTCGCTTCAGTCGTGTCCGACTCTGTGCGACCCTGTGGACAGCAGCCCACCAGGCTCCCCCGTCCCTGGGATTCTCCAGGCAAGAACACTGGAGTGGGTTGCCATTTCCTTCTCCAGTGCATGAAAGTGGAAAGTGAAAGTGAAGTCGCTCAGTCGTGTCCGACTCCTAGCGATCCCATGGACTGCAGCCCACCAGGCCCCTCCATCCATGGGATTTTCCAGGCAAGAGTACTGGAGTGGGGTACCATTGCCTTCTCCGGTCCCCCTATTGAGGGCCACTCAATCGGTGACACAATACCCACACCAACCTGTGGCTTGTATCTGAAAAGATATTCACCCAATTATAGTATCTGTTTAATAATCACCATTTAATTTATTCATAGGAGTTATGTAATTAATGTAAATATATTAAATAACTATCATTTCTCACACTTTTTTTGTCAGGCAGTATGCTGAATGCTTTACATATATTATTTCATTTAATTCTTAAAAAGCCTTAGGAGGGAAGTTATTGCTCATTCATTCAACAGTGAATACTGTTGATTATAATTAATTGCTGATTGATTGTTCTAAATACTAAGAATACAATAGTAAGCAAAAGGGACAAATATCTCTGCCCTCATGGAGTTTACTATCTGCTGTGGGGAGATACCAGAATGTTTGAGTAACTCACAGATTATCACCTAGTAAGTAACAAAGCCAAGATTCAAAAGCAGATCTATAAATGAAATAGCCTAGAAATAAATCCTTGCATATATAGTCAATTGACTTTTGACAAGGGTGCCAAAACCACCTAGTGGGGAAAGACAGCCTTTTTTAACAAATGGTGTTGGGAAAACCAGATATCCACATGTAAAAGAAAGAAATACTTAGTTTACAGCATATAGAAAAATTTAACTCAAAATGAAGCAAAAGTCCAAGTGTAAGAGCTAAAACTATAAAACTTTTAGTATAAAACACAGAATAAAAGTTTCATAACATTGGATTTGGCAATGATTTCTTGAATATGACACTGAAAATACTGTCAACAACAACAAAAATAGATAAATTAGACTACATCAAAATTTAAAACTGTGCATCAAAGGACACTAACAACAGAATAAGCCAAATCACAGAATGAGAAAAATATTTTCAAATCATATATCTGATTAGGAGTTAATATCCAAAATAAATAAAGAATTCTTATAATTAACAATCAAAAAAAAAAAAACCCCAAATAATCTAATTTAAAAAATGGCCAAAGGACTTAAATAGACATTTTTCTCCAAAGAAGATATACAAATGATCGTGAAGCACAAGAGATGATACTCAATGTGCCACTGATAATTAAGGAAATGCAAATCAAAACCACAGGGAGATACCACATCACACACATTAGAATAACTATTGTCAAAAAAAAGAAAAAGAAAATAAATATTGGCAAAGATATAAAGAAACTGGGAACCCTTATGTACTGGTGGTAGGAATACAAAATAGTGCAGCTGCTATGGAAAATAGTTTGGTGATTCTCAAAAAATTAAAAATAGAATTACCATATGATTCAGCAATTCCACTTCTGGGTATAGACTCTAAAGAATTAAAGGCAAGTACTCAAATAAACGTTTGTACATCCATGTTCATAGCAGCATTATTCACAATAGCTTAAAGATGGAAGCAATCTTAGTGACCATCAATGGATGAACAGATAAAAAACAATATACTAAGTGAAATAAACCAGTTACAAAAGGACAAAATACTATATGATTCCACTGATATTAGGTGCCTAAAGCAGTCAAACTCACAGAAACAAAGTAGAATGATGGTTGCCTAGGAGGAGGGGACAATGAGGAGCTACTGTTTAATGGGTCCAGAGTTTCAACTTGAGAGGATGAAGACATTCAAGTGAATAGTGATGATGGTTGCACATTCTTAATGCCACTGCAGTGTATACCTAAAAATAGTTAGAGTGGTAAATAATGTTATATATATTTTACCACATGAAAAAGTTAAAAAGCAGATAATGACTCTTTCATCTATATCTTAGCTACTATAGTACCACACCAAGTAGTTGATGCTTAGACTAGTCCAGAGAAATCTTGGTTTAATACATTCAGGTTCAAATGTAAAATAGTGAAGCTATAAAAAGCACACAAAACACTTGGCATCATCACAATGCTATTTGAGAAAATCATTTACTTAGTTATCAAGCCCCAATGCATTACTGAAAACCAATTTTAAATGAGCCACGCTAAATAAAAACCCTTACTACAAACAGGAAAATAGCTAACTTGACTGTAAATGAATACCAGGAAGTTGTTTTTAAAACAATTTCCTCAAACTGGGGTTAAAACCTGTTACACGAGTTCTTAATCAGGCAAACAGTTAAATTACAAATATTGAACTATTCTTGAACTTCTCTTGCTTGTAAGCCACGGACCCATCAGATGGAAATACTGGCTATTTCTGGTACAACATGATGGATTTTTCTCCTTTCTTGTTTAATTCATTGACAAAGTGTCAACACTTTTTGGTGGTACGAAGGGAGAGAACTACAGTATTTCTTAAACTAAGAATCAGAAGTAAAATAGTATTCAGCAATTTTTTTTTGGTTTGTATTAATATTTGGAAGGAGAGGCAGAGCCTAAAGTATTAAGACAATGGAAATAGTTTTAAGGTAAACCCCATGTGATAACTATAACCATCATATATTGGGCTGCTGCTGCTGCTGCAGCAGTTGTGTCCAACTCTGTGCAACCCCATAGACGGCAGCCCACCAGGCTCCCCCGTCCCTGGGATTCTCTAGGCAAGAATACTGGAGTGGATTGCCATTTCCTTCTCCAATGCATGAAAGTGAAAAGTGAAAGTGAAGTCGCTCAGTCATGTCTGACTCTTAGCGACCCCATGGACTGCAGCCTACCAGGCTCCTCTGTCCATGGGATTTTCCAGGCAAGAGTACCAGAGTGGGGTGCCATTGCCTTCTCCGCATATAATGGGCAAAAGTTGTCTAATATAGGAAATGTGATAGAATCAAGGCACCCACTTTACACTATTGGTAGCCTATTTTCATTGCAACCATCACCACAATCACCACCACCACCACAACGACCAAATTTCATCTAATCAAAACTGACCAAGATTCCCCCATTTGCTTCTTCACTGTCTCTTCAGTACAGCACAATAATAATTTAAACAATACTGCAGTAGCTAACATTTAGTGAGCACTTATCATATGTCAAGCACTGTGCTGTAAGGTTCAAATGCATTTTCTCTTTGATTCCCATAAAAAATTTATAGAGTAGATATCTTACTATCTTTTATTTTATACATGAGTGTGGGGAGAGAGCAAATTAGCCAAGATGGCATGTTCAGGCCCTACATTTTGTAAATAATGATTATTTACAGCTGAGCTCATTTGTAGCACTGCATATGCATGATATGAGGTACCTGCTTGGTCACAGGATACTTTGAGCAGTTCGCCTATATGTGAGCTCCACCTAGAAAGCGTGTCTGCCGCTACAGCTGCTGCATCAGCCAGGAGAGAATACTGCTATGGCTGCTGTGCTGCCAGGAGAGAATAAATGTGTCTGCAGTTCCTAAGGCTCCTTGTGTCTTCTTTCAGCCTCTTAGCTTGCACCTTGTCTACTACAGGTTCAGCGAACAGTGTGCACAGTGAGATACAGTGAGACGAATGGAGTCATGAACAGGATGATCAGCAACACAAACAGGAAATGCAGAAGAGTAGTAGGAGATTCGGAGAAGGCGATGGCACCCCACTCCAGTACTCTTGCCTGGAGAATCCCATGGACGGAGGAGCCTGGTGGGCTGCAGTTCGTGGGGTCACGAGGAGTCGGACACGACTGAGCGACTTCACTTTCACTTTTCACTTTCATGCATTGGAGAAGGAAATGGAAACCCACTCCAGTGTTCTTGCCTGGAGAATCCCAGGGACGGGGGAGCCTGGTGGGCTGCCGTCTATGGGGTCACACAGAGTCGGACACGACTGACGCAACTTAGCAGCAGCAGCAGCGGCAGCAGTAGGAGATTAGTAGTAAATGGCAGAGCTGGGATTCAAATCCTTACTTCAGGCTGCCAAGCCCATGTATCTAGGTAGCACATAAACTATCTCTGCACAATAGTCCACTTAGAATGAAAACTCTTCTTACAACAGGATGTTCCAACCTCAATCTTCAGATTGTATGTATATCAACGAATCTATTACAGAATTCAGGTTCATTAATTAAGCAGCCAGAAGCAGTGTAACTCATCTATTTGATACAGGTCTTTCCCAAGGCAGCTGGCTCACCACTCCTTTAGCCCAGATCCTAGGAGCACCTTGAGTCTTTTTTATTCTCTAATCCCTTCTTTTCTTTGACTCCACACCAGAAAAAGTTTAGTTCTCTGAAGAAGGAAACCTCCCATGCGTTAATGGAAAGCAATGAGAAAACAAGGTTCTAAATACAGAGTCGCCCCCTAGTCAATAATTGCCTAATTTATCAGTTCTCTATGTTGAAGTACACATGTAGACTACTTGACATGGATAATTTTTGTACTTTTATATACTATATGTTCTTTACTTTTTCTTCCCATCCACATTGAATATCCTTGAGCAACCATCTGTTACAAATGCTTTAGAATTGACTGCTTTAAGGCAGAGGGCCTAGATAAGACAGTCTCTTCAAATTCCCCTCAGTTTTACTATAGTGTGATTTCCAGGGGCAATGTTAAAAAATTGTTGATTGAAAGGTTTGTTTGTCCTATCCTTCCAATCCCTGTCCCGTTTGTAATAATGCCACAACCTTGCAATACCCCACTGAAGCAAAATGGAAAAAGTAAGATGGCATGTCTGACAGAGCACAGTCCATCTTCTTTTGTTCACCTCACACAAGCCCAGGTCCCACTAAGAACAGAACTCTCTTAATAAGTGAATAGCCATGGTAATAAAAACTAGCTATGGTAACAAAAAGCCTCAGAAAAAAGTTTCCCTGAGCATTATTCTGCCTAGGGATGAACATTATTTTGCCTAGAAGTTCATAATAAAGTATCACACTCTCATTCTTCCCTTCAAAAGTCTAAGAAACAACAACAACACAAGTCTGTGCAACTGTGAGCAACATCATTCTAGGCGTTTGAGATCTTAAGTCATATAAGACCAGGTTTAGGAGTAAAGGCAGATTGATTAAACAACATTCAGAGTGTACGGTATGTTATAGTTAAGTGCAGTGACAGGAGTAAGCCTAGAATTCTATGAGAATACAAAAGAGCATTTATTTTAGACTTGGCAAAGAGTAGTCAGGGAAAATTTTTTTGAATAAGTGACATTTAAACTGAGGTTCGGAGGGAAGAGGTAGAAGTTAAACAGGGGTGAGGATGGCATTTGAGGCAGTAGGAAATGAGAGGGGAGATTGAAGAATCATTAAAAGGAGATTCTACAGGACTTAGAGATAATGTGGGTGGGGAAGGAGTGAGAGGAGGAATTTAGAACACACATTTCTGGCTTGGATAAGTAAATGGACAATTGTGCTACTCACTGAGATAGTGAACAGGGGAGGAGGAACAAGTTTGGGATAGAAAGAAGATACATGCAATTTTGGATAAGCTGATTTTAAACTGCCTATGGGAATCAAAAGGAATTCCAATAGAAATTATACTGGAATTCAGTAGGTATAGAGGAAAAAAATTTTTTTAAAAAGAGGTATGGACTGCAACCTTGATTTCAAAGTCATTTCCACTTAGATGGTGGCAATTAAAGACATAATTTTTTAAAAGGTTATGCTGGGAGAACATACAGAATAACAAGAGGAAAGAGCTAAGAATGGAGACCTAGGGAATGTCAACAAGGATGTAGACCTACGGAATGTCAATATATTGTTTTAAAGAGGTGTGAAGAAAAGAAGAGCTCCTAAAAGAACCTGAGAAGGAACAGCCAGAGACAGCAAACAAACAAGAGAGCCCATTGTCAGAGAAACAAGACAGTTTAAAGTATTTAAGACTATAACACAGAGAATGGGAAGGATTATTTGCAAATCATATTTCTGAAAAGGGTTCAGTATCTAAAAAACATAAAAAATTCCTACAATTTAACAATAAAGACACATGCTGCTGCTGCTAAGTCGCTTCAGTCGTGTCCGACTCTGTGCGACCCCAGAGACGGCAGCTCATCAGGCTCCCCTGTCCTTGGGATTCTCCAGGCAAGAACACTGGAGTGGGTTGCCATTTCCTTCTCCAATGCATGAAAGTGAAAAGTGAAAGTGAAGTCGCTCAGTCGTGTCCAACTCTTCTCGACCCCATGGACTGCAGCCTACCAGGTTCCTCCATCCATGGGATTTTCTAGGCAAGAGTACTGGAGTGGGGTGCCATCGCCTTCTCCCAATAAACACACATTATGCAATTTAAAATGGGCAAAGGGTTTGAATAGATATTTCTCCAAAGAAGATATGCAAATGACCAATAAGCACATGAAAAGATGCTCAATATCCTTAGTCTTTATGGAAATGTAAATCAAAAAAACAATTAGATATTGCTTAACACCCATTAGCATGGATATAATCAAAAAGACAAACAATAACAAGTGCTGGTAAGGATGTGAAGAAATTGGAATTCTCATATACTGATAATGAGAATGTAAAATGGTTCAGCAACTGGGGAAAACAGTTGGGTAGTTACTCAAAAAGTTAAAAGAAAATTTTGATATGACCCAGCAACTTCTCTCCTAGGAAGTGGAGATGTATGGAGAGAGTAACATAGATATTTACAATACCATATGTAAAATATATAGCCAATAGGAATTTGCTGTATGACTCAGGGAACTCAAACAGGGGCTCTGTGACAGGCTGAAGGGTGGGATGGGGAGGGAGATGGGAGGGAGGTCTGGGAGGGAGGGGACATGGGTGTACCTGTGGTTGATTCTTGTTAATGTAAGACAGAAAACCACAAAATTGTGTAAAGCAATTATCCTTCAATTAAAAAATTAAAAACAAAAAAAGTAAAGACAGGCATTCAAACAAAAACTTGTACACTATTGTTCACAGAAGCATTATTCACCAAAAGATGGAAAGAATCCAAATATCCCTCTGTGGATGAATGGATAAACAAAAGTGTATGTTCTTATAGTGGAGTACTCAGCCATAAAAAGAAATGAAGCATCAATACAAGTTATAATAAGGATGAACCTTAAAAATATGCTAAATGAAAGAGACCAGATACATATGATTCCATTTATATGAACTATCTAGAATAGGCAAATCCACAGATACAGGAACTAGATTAGTGGTTGACAAGGCCCATAGGGAGAGGGAACTGGTAATGGGTACAGGGCTTCTTTTGGGGATATAAAATATTCTGGAATTAGAGAGTGGTAATGGCTGCACAGTTCTGTGACTATACTTTAAAACCAATAAACTGTACACCTTAAAAGGGTGAATTTTATGGTATGTGAATTACAAAATTTTATTTTTTTAATATAAATTTATTTATTTTAATTGGAGGCTAAATACTTTACAATATTGTATTGGTTTTGCCATACATTGACATGAATCCGCCACAGGTGTACATGTGTTCCCCATCCTGAACCCCCCTCCCACCTCCCTCCCCATCCCATCCCTCTGGGTCATCCCAGTGCACCAGCCCTGAGCACCCTGTCTCATGCATCGAGCCTGGACTGTCAATTCGTTTCACATACGATAATACACATGTTTCAATGGCATTCTCCCAAATCATCCCAGCCTTGCCCTCTCCCAAAGAGTCCAAAAGACTGTTCGATACATCTGTGTCTCTTTTGCTATCTCGCATACAGGGTTATCATTACCATCTTTCTAAATTGCATATATATGCATTAATATACTGTATTGGTGTTTTTCTTTCTGGCTTACTTTACTCTGTATAATAGGCTCCATTAAAACAAAACAAATTTAACATTCAATAAATATTCACTGAGGAACATTAATAAATGAAATAACTATCTTAACATCAATAAATTCAAAATGTCAAATGTCTTTCTCTGGTTATTATTAAAAACTTTTTAAAATAGAAAAAGGGGAATAAGGGTTTGGACAATATCAATCATGACAGAAAGTGGAATATGATTACAAGAACCCCATCAAACCTGCAATATGGAGATCATTACTGACCTTTAGGAAAAAAAGATTCAGTGGTGAAGAGGGCATAGAAACCTAACCATAAGAAAATGAACTTGTTAGCATGTAGACAGCAAGTTTATTCCATTCCTCTCAGAAGCTTGACTATTAAGAGAAATGAGAATAAAGTAGTTTTGGGAAGATGTTGGCTCAAAGAACGTTCTTCCCTGCCAAGGTGAGATGTGAACATGATTATATGCTAAAAAGAAAAAGACATTTGAGAGAGTGCAAAAATACAGGAGAGTAAGGAAATGACTGGTATAGAATGGGCCATTTAAAAAGTAGGAGGGGCGAGGATTCAAAGCCTAGGTGAAAGGACTGGTCTTGGACCAAAGGAACATACTGTTTCTATGGAGGTAGGAGCACAAGAGTGGGTACAAATGGAGTTCAACCTGCAGGTATTCCAGTGAATGAGGGGAATGGAACACCTACAGTCTGGGGGGGCTTTGTCAAGGCAGGGAGAACTGGGGACAAGGAGTCAAGAGACTTGAGGGTGATTCCAAGAGGGTGATGGGGGTGATAGGTAAAAGGATCTATACAGGTAAGGTAAAAAAAGTCAGTTCCCTTCAGTTCATTCACTCAGTTGTGTCCAACTCTTTGCGACCCCAACTCTTTGCAGCATGCCAAGCTGCCCTGTCTATCACCAACTCCCGGAGTTTACTCAAACTCATATCCATTGAGTCAGTGATGCCATCCAATTATCTCACCCTCTGTTGGCCCCTTCTCCTCCCACCTTCAACCTTTCCTAGCATCAGAGTCTTTTCCAATGAGTCAGTTCTTTGCATCAGGTGGCCAAAGTATTGGAGTTTCAGCTTCAGCATCAGCATCAGTCTTTCCAATGAATATTCATGACTGATTTCCTTTAGGATGGACTGATTGGATCTCCTTGCAGTCCAAGGGACTCTCAAGAGTCTTCTCCTACACCACGGATTAAAAGCATAAATTCTTCGGCACTCAGCTTTCTTTATAGTCCAACTCTCCTATCCATACGTGACTACTGGAAAAACCATAGTTTTGATTAGATGGACTTTTGCTGGCAAAGTAATGTCTCTGCTTTTTAATATGCTGTCTAGGTTGGTCATAACTTCTCTTCCAAGGGACAAGAATTTTTTAATTTCATGGCTGCAGTCACCCTATGCAGTGATTTTGGAGCCCAAAAAAGATAGTCTGTCACTGTTTCCATTGTTTCCCCATCTATTTCCCATGAAGTGATGGCCAGGTCCAAAAGAGAATGTAAACTGATTCTCCTATCATGTAGCCACTTCTCTTCGGTTTTATTGGGGTAATATGAAAAAAGACCAGATCATTTTGGCTTATACTGAATATAGGCACTGAGATTTGCCATAACACTACAACTATAAAGGAGACTGATTACTCCAAAAACTGCAACATTATTTGAAAAAGGAAATGGAAACTGGGTGGCCAATAAATAACAAATGAACCATATTTCATATTATATAGCAGCATACTATCTCAAAAACTGTTTTTAGACAATACATAGACCAAATAAGACATAGACCAAATAAGTAAGGTGAATGGGCTCCAAGCTTTTACCCAAACACACCCTCCACCCTACTGTCTCTAAGTCTTTGCTCGTGCTGCTCCCTCTGCTCACCATGCTCATCTGCAATTTCAGGTTCTCTCTAATGTCAGGGACTTATTTTATCTTTCTATCTCCTACAATGCCATGTAGAGTATGTGGCATATCATAAATGCTGATTTAAGGTTAGATGAAATAGGAAAAAAATCACTAAGGGCTAAGAGATCAGAAAAGCCTTCACAGGAAAGTGTGAAATTTAAACTTGTCCTTAAAGATGAGGAGTATTTTATCATCAAAAAGAGAATTTTAACAGGAGCAATAACCCAAGTGACAATGAAGGTAGGAATATGCAGTAAGAAAATCAATCTATATATAACTGTGATTTCTATTATGAACAGTAGACAATGCTGGCAAACCAACATTAATGTGGGTCTTGAATGGCTAGCTAAAGCATTTGGGCTGTATTTATTATGCCAGTGATTCTCACGTGAGAGGAATAGGCTAAGAAAATCGGGGAGGGGGAGCAATGGGGATTCTGTTCGCTGCAGTGATAAAACTGCTAGTGTTAGAAGAGATCTTATAGGTCACCAACTTCAATTTCCAACATTTTACAGATAAGAAAATTGAGAGCCAGAAAAGTGAAGTGACCTAACTAAGGTGACCGAACTTAACTAGGGGAGAAAAACTAGACTCATAGCTGAGACAAGAACCCTTGCCTCACAATTTCCAGTCTAGTTCTCCTTCTACCGCACATTGAAAGAAACTATCACACGACCAGGCTGAAAGAAATCATTTGAAAATATAAAAAAGAAATACACATAAAAGCATGTAACTCAAAGAACTGCAATGCCATCATCAATTCCTGTGAATTTTTGTCAACAGACGGGCCAAATACATGGAATATATAAGGTACCAATTGGAATAAAAGTTTTACACAATTAAGGAGACAAAGACATATACCAATAAGCCCTCTAAAAATCAGCTGGACAGTTTTATATTTTTTACATTTATTTGTTTTTGTTCCTTAGAAAAACACTGTAAAGGAGATAGGGAAGGTATTACCTTTTCTATTTTACAAATAAAGACATCAAAATGTGCTAACTGGCTAAATGAAGAATCAGAATTCATTCTAATACTCTTTCTACAAGTTCCTGGACAATGAAACTCTCCAAAATAGACCAAAACAAGCATGAGGCAAGTCTAGTTTCACATAAAGCAACTCTAATTCAAAGGTGGAAGCAGGACTTGACTTTGTCAAAGAATAGATAAAGGTAGGGGCTGAGGAGAAAATGGGTTAATTGAAGGTGTGAAAAAGTAATTTATGCAATAGTAGTACTACTTAGACTTATGTTTTTATCCATGAATCATATCTCTCCTACAGACGCTTGGTACATAGTAGGAACTGAGTAATTCTTTGCTTAGTTAAATAATTTAATGGTACAAATGTCAATCTATATATAAATTGTCTGTGGGTGATAAATATGCCTTTATCATTATCCTCAGGTCACAAAATATATGCTTTGTGAGTCGTGCAAAAAGATGGGGAAAACTGAAATTTCTTTTACTGGGATGATGTCAAAAGGCAAAATTATATTACCTACACAGCTGTGATACATAACACATTTCCCAAGGAATAGAATTCTGGTGTTCAATGTTTAAATGCATACATGCACAAACAGAATCAATCTCTCTGTTCTCTCTTGCTCTCTCCCTCACACACACACACGCAAACATACACACCACAACAGGTGCACACACACCTAACCACAACCCCAGTTTTCCCCTAAGCCTTTATTATTTGGACATTGGCCTATTTCATGTTACACAAGATATGGAAAGCCCTTGCCTTAAGGCTTACACATATTTACACCTTAAATGAGATATTGTTTAAAATACAAACAAGGGTAGGGAATTCTGATATCTGATGGGGAAGGGCCTTTGACTTGAAAGGAAACTTGAGTATGGAGCCTCCCTGCTGCTGCTGCTAAGCTGCTTAAGTCTCTGTGTGCAATTCTTTGTGACCCTATGGACTGTGGCCCACCAGACTCCTCTATCCATGGGATTTCCCAGGCAAGAATATTTGGAGTGGGTTGCCATGCCCTCCTCCAGGGGATCTTCCTAACGCAAGGGATCGAAACCAGGTCTCCTGTGGCTCCTGCACTGCAAGTGGATTTTTTTTACCACTGAGCCACCAGTGAAGCCCATGGAGCCTCCCATGACCTGGCAAATCAGTTAGAATCAGAATGCCAAGAAATGGAGGTACCTTTACTAGTCTGCAGGGGAGATTAATTCCAAAGTCACTCTAAATGTAAAAACTTGCTGGGTTGAGGAAATCAAGAAGTACATAGCAGGTCAAAGGAATATGAATTCCTGCTATGCAGAAGGCTTGTAAAGATTTGAAGGAGGGAGAGAAACTGCAGGTAGAGGCTCAAGGGCCCAGTATGCCCTGTGTGAGGGTGTTTAACCTTAAGCTGGGCTCTAGAAGAAAAGAAACCTTAGTGACAGACCCCATTAATAACCACCAGATCCTTAATGTAGCATGATATTCCCCTCAATAAATGTGTACAACTGTGTTTCAGAGTCCAATATTAGGGAGAATGTTTTAATATGTTAACATTTACTTGCATATTTAACTAAAAAGAATACAAATCAGTATTGTAGAAGCTACAAAGAAGTATAATAGTCTCTGCCTTCGAAAACCTTCCCATCTAGTTGACAGAACAAGATAACCTACAACACAATGTAATGTCAAATGAGGGGTTTAGAGAAGCATTTAAATAAATGGGCAAGGAAGAATTCACTTTAGTGCTAAGGTTTAAGTTGAGCTGTGAAGGACCTGAAGGAATCCAAGAGGCAGGTTGGAAGAAAGGACATTCTGCTTTGGGGAATGGGTAAACAAAGGCCAGAAGGTGAGAGACCTATGAATGGACTTGTCTGGATGGAAACAGGATTTAGATGTAGAGTATAAGAGTGGCAGCGCAGCTCAAGTCTGATTGAAGAGGGGCTTAGAATGCAGAGGGGCTTCCCTGGTGGTTCAGATCATAAAGAATCTGCCTGCAATGCAGGAGACCAGGTTCAATCCCTGGGTTGGAAGGATCCCCTGGAGAAGGGAATGGCTACCTACTCCAGTATCCTTGCCTGGAGAATTACATGGAGAGAGAAGCCTGGCAGGCTACAGTCCACGGAGTTGCAAAGAGTCGGACACGACTGAGTGACTAACACTTTCACTTTCACTTTAGAATGCCAGTTTAAGAAGTTTGAAGAGCGGCAGTGTGGAGACATAAAAGATTTCTGAGGAGGGAATGACATGAGAAAGTGGCACTTGAAGAAAAATGATCTAGCTGAGGTGTGCATATGAAGTACAGCATAAAGCAACTCCCAACTGGACAACCACTGCAGGGGAGAAGTAGGTTGGGAGGAACCTTGAACGTCATCTGTGCCAAACACAACCAGAGTAGTAGCAAAGGAACTAGAAAGACAGGGAGTCATGCAAGAGGCATCGTGAACACTACAAATCAACTTCACAAAGTATGAATCAATTTAGCAATTGGCTGCTAAATACAAGAAGCAAGGGAAAGAAGGAAATGAAAAAATAAGTATCCAAAGTTTCATGCCTGAGTGACTGAGAAAATGAAAGTGAAAGTGAAGTGAAGTCGCTCAGTCGTGTCCGACTCTTTGCGACCCCATGGACTGTAGCCTACCAGGCTCCTCCCTCCATGGGATTCTCCAGGCAAGAGTACTGGAGTGGGTTGCCATTTCCTTCTCCAGGGGATCTTCCTGACCCAGGGATCAAACCCGGGTCTCCCACATTCCAGGCAGACGCTTTAACCTCTGAGCCACCAGGGAAGCCCTGGTGACAAAATGAAACTTGGATTTAATTTTGTAAAAGTCAGTGTGCAGGAGGCTGGGGTGGGTACCAAGTGGGGAAGAATGAAGATGATTTCAGTTTAACTTACTGAATTTGAGGTGTCAGCTGGAAATCCAAGCAGAAACAAACAGCACCAAAAGGATTTGTCTAACATCATTAACAATGACATAGGTTTGAATTCCCTGGTGATCCAGTGGTTAAGACTCCATGCTCTCAATTCAGGGGGTGTGGATTCAATTGCTGGATGGGGAAGTAAGATTCTGCATGCCACATGACATGGCCAAAAAAAGAAAGAACAACATAGGTTTGTACTCCTTGGTTGACTCTGTTAGCTAAATGAGCTTTAAGGAATAGAAGCCCCACTAGTAATGTGTCTTGTACATAATACAAGCTCAGTGAAGTGGTGGTTGAGTCAAGGGAACTCCTCAGCCCTACTGCTCTTCCTTCTTCTCAGTCTGACTAACCCTGACAAGTGTTAAGAACCTTCTTCCATAAAAGAAAGCTTCAGAGTTTCCCCAGACTGAGTATTTAGACTACACAGCAAAAAGCGCATTAGAAGCATGGAATGCCCCTAGCACAGAGCCATGTGGATTGATCCAAAACCTTACAAATGTTCAAGCTATTGCTGCCCTTGTAGACCATTAATATGGCAGGATCAAACAAGAATAATGATCCACAAACCACAAAATAAAATTCAGAAGTAGTCTTCTGAAAATCAATTTCATTGTGCCTGTTAAGTTTCAACCTATGCTGTATGCATCATTCCCCAAAAAATTACTCTTCATCTCTGAAGTGCAGGCCCACTAACAGGTGGATGTGCATGGGGAAGTTTACTCAGCAGCCTATAGTTTTAAAGAAATTTCAGCAGCAAGCAGCAGGGGAGTCCCCAGGAAGCCACAGGAGACAAAGAATCACCCTCCTCCCTTGGCTATCCCAAGCACACAAGACTATTATCTAGCTGAGAAATTGGCAACTGAAATTCCTCTCTCCCTCAAAGACAGTTTATCAATAGATTACCCAAATGGTGTTCTACAGAGAGATGTTCATTAAACACTCACTACCACCCAAGCTCACAATCCAGTAGTCAGTCCCAGTATCACAGATGATAAAGACCTAATAATTCATAACAGAAGAGCTGAAGTTAGTCGCAGGGAACCAAATGTTATCTCCTTTATACTCTTTCCTTCATTTCTTCCTTTAGAGCATTAATTCTCAAGTGAAATGAGCATGGTATCACCTGCAGTCTTTTTTCCAAACAATAAATGCTCATGGTACTACTCGAAAAACTGATGACATATGTCTGAGTGTGTGGCCAGGGACATATGCATTTTGAAAAGGTTCCCAGGGTAAGACAACTGTGTACCCTTGGTTAAGAACCACTGCAATAGATGATCTGCATAATATATGTTAACCCTACAAATCTGGAAAAGGTTCTTAGTAGGACTTTGGAATAGCTAGCTATTTCAGACAGAATGAGAGTAAAAGCGAAACAGAAAGAGGTCATTCTGGGCCAAGATTCCGATTTTTTTTTTTTTTTAGTTTATGGGCCAAGACTCCTGATTACTGTATGCCCACCCTAATACAAGTAGCCATTTGGCCCATATGCACTCTAGCTTCTAACCATACACATGCACAATTCCATGAGTCAAAGATTCTCACCCTAAATACACCAGAATCACCTATGCGTGCTTACCTGTGCACTAAGTCACTTCAGTCGTGTCTGACTCTTTGTGACCCTATGGACTGTAGCCCGCCAGGCTCCTCTGTCCACAAATTCTTAAAATTGTGCATGACCAAACCTCAACCCTTGGAGCGTCTTCCTGAGTTGATATTGGGTTGGGGTCCTGGACACATGGATTAGCAGGAGATAAATCTGAGGGTAATTGGGGTGAACAATTTTGAACATTCTCTTCTTCTAAAAATAGGCATCAGAAAAAACCAACACCTCTTACACATTTATTGACCATATTGTATGTGCCTTACACATTTTAAAATAACAGGCTTATATTCACTTAACCCCCATTTCCTCCACCAGGTATCCACTAACTTTTGTCTCCACATATTTGCCTGTTTCAGACATTTCACGTAAATGGAATCATACGTTGTTTTTTTATGGCTGGTTTCTTTCACTTAGTGCAATATTTTTGGGGTTCATCTATGTTTTAGCATGTATCTGTACTACATTTCTTTTACGATTGAATAATATTCTATTGTAGAGAATATTATGCCTCATTTTGCTTACCCATTGGACATTTGGGTTGATTCCACTTTTTGGTTATCATGAATAATGCTGCTAGGAACATTTGTCCATATATTTTCAATTATCTTTGGTATATACCTAGGAGTAGAATTGCTGGGTCATAAGGAACTGCCAAGCTGTTTTCCAAAACAGCTGCATCGTTTTACATTTCCACCAGCAGTGTATGAAGTTTTCTACTTCTCTACACCTCTGCTCCTTATTTTTTCATTCTAGTGAATGTGAGATGGTAACTACATTGTAGTTTTCAAAAAAAAATACTAAATTGAGTTACAATTGACATACAACATTAGTTTCAGCTGTACAACATGATTTAATATTTGTATATAAATTTGTAAATTGATCACCACAGTAAGTCTAGCTAACATCTATCACTATACATAGTTACAGAATTTTTTTTCTTATGATGAGAACTTTTAAGATCTACTTTCAAACATACAATATAGTATTATAAACTATAGTTGCCATGCTGTACATTATATCTCCCAGGACCTATTCATTTTATAACTAGAGGATTCTTTCTGTTGACTGTCTTCACTCATTTCACCCATACCCACGCCCTGTTTCTGGCAGTGACCAATCTCTGCTTCTGGCAGCAATCAATCTGTTCTCAACATTTTTGAGCTTGTTTTTGTTTTGATTCCACATATAAGTGAGATCATAAGGTATTTATCTCCATTGTGGTTTTAATTTGCACTTTCCTGATAGATCATGACATTAAGCATCTTTTCATGAAGTTTTTACTTAGCTATTTGAATATCCTCTGTGCTGAAATATTTGTTTCCTTTGCCCATTTTGTAAAATTTCAGTGATCTTCTTATTGTTGTAATTCCAAGAGTCCTTTGTAAATCTTGGATATGAATTCTTTATTGAATATTTATGTTGCAAACATTTTCTCCTGGTCTGTTATGTTTATTTACTAATGTTTCTTTTGATAAACAAAAGTTTTTATATTTTGATGAGGCCCAGTTTATTAATTTATCATTTTTTGGACTGTATTTGCAGTGTTCTATCTAAGAAATCCTTGTCCAGTTCAAAATCTGAAAGATTATCTCCTATATTTTCCTCTAAAATTGTTATTCTTTTGGCACTTACATTTGAGCCTATCAGACATTTTGAATTAACTTTGGGATATGGTGCATTATGAGGATCTAAGATTATCTCTTTGCATGTGGATGTCCAAATGTTCCAGCACCATTTGTTGAACAGAGTATTTTTTCTCCCAAGGAAATGTCTGTACATTTGTCAAAAATCAATTGACCATTAATATAAGGGTTGTTTACAAACAAATAATTCTATTCCACTGATTTATATGCCTATCTTTTTGCCAGTAACACACTGTCTTGGTAACTACTGCTTTATAGAAACTGAGTTTTCTGTTCCCTGAATATGCTATGTTATCTCTCACCTCCAAGTCTTTGCATTTTTAATCCTTCTACCTAAAACAGTCTTACCATAGATAATTCTTACTTATTTTCAGGTCTAAGCTCAGAAAATGCTGGGTCAAGAACTCCTTCTTAGTGCTCCAGATCTTATAATTAACCTTATCGATGCATTATCATATTATATTATAATTGTCTGTTCACTTGACTATAAACACTATGATGGCAATATTCCTCTCTAACAAATTCAACAGTTGTCTCTTCATTGTTTTGTACAGTGCCTGACACATAGGAGATGATCAATATTTGTTGAAGGAATGATTAACTGATTCTGCTTCTAGAAATGGAAGACTAAGTAATTCAGACCAAATTTCCTGCTAGAAACAATAAGAGGGATAGAATATAAATCATATATATATATATATATATATATACACAAAAGCATCCAAGTTCTAACAATGCAATGAAGTGTTATAGAGCCAAGATTCAGCACAGAAAGAAAACTCAGAGAGGCTCTATTTCTCCTTAGATAACTGGCTCATCACAGAAGAGTCAGCTTAGAGAAAGCAGAGCTTTGGATAGGCTCATGGCACTAAAATGGCAGAATTAGGAATTCAGGACACATCATGAGGGGCAACCATAGAAAAGTCCTCAGATGTTTGGTTCCAACTAAGAAAGGAAAGATACCTAAAGGAAGTCTAAAATAAAGGACAGCTTCAAATTATCTCAGTCTCAGATTGGATTAAGATGGTAATGGGATTCTTCCTGCCCAAAACCACCTGCCAAAAGTGAGCATAAATCCTACTTTCTGAATAAAACTAAAAACAACTGAGGCCTCAAACCATCTCTACTATAGTTTTTCATGTACAGTGTCCACCACTCACCCAAAAATAACCAGGCATATGAGGAACAAGGAAAAGTGATAGACAATCAGCAGAAACAGACTACAGAAATGTACCTTAAAGGATTCACATAATGGACTTGACACATGAAAAACTTCAAATAATTATGCTTAGTAAGTTCAACAGAAGAAAAGACTAAATTATAAGTTATGGCAAAGAAATGAACAGTATTTAAAAAAACAAATGGAAAGTCTAGAAATAAAAAATATGTCAGAAGTAAAATTAAGAGGGTTAATTTAACAGGTTAGACAAAGCTAATGAGAGAAGTCAGAAAAAATATACAGAATGAAATACGAAGAAAAGAAAGGATGGAATTTAGAAAAAATTGTTTAAGAGACATCAGAGATACAGAGAAAATTTCTTAAAGAGGTTGTAACTCAATCTTAAAAAGGACAAAATAGAATAAGGAAGGAACAACACTTAAAGAGATAATAACTGAGAATGTTTCAAAACTGACAAAAATGATCAAGTGACAGATTCAAGTTCTCTGAATTCCAATGAAGATAAATATAAAGAAAGTCACATTTAAGCACATCATGATAAATGACTAAAACCCAAAGATCAGCAGAAACATTAAAAACAGCAACAGAAAAAGGCACATTACCTTCAAAGAGGTAAATATAAAAATTTCGGCTTATTTCCCAGCACAAATAGTAGCAGCCATAAGATGGGACAGGGTAGCTTCAAAACACTGAAAGAAAAATAACTGCTAATATAGAATTCTATACGCCATAAAAATGTCATTCAAAAATGAAGGTGAAATAAAGACATATTTTCAGATAAACAAAAACAAAAAAATCATCAGCAGACACACACAAAAAGGAATTTTAAAAGGTATTATTAAGCAGAAGGAAATTATGCCAGACAGAAACTTGAGAAGAAGGAATAAAGAGCAGGAAAAGGGTAGACAAATGGGGGATCTCGATAAAACAGCAATGTCATGTACAGTTTAAATTATATAGATAATTAAATTACAAAACAACAATAGCATATGGATACCAGGGGGTAAATGGAGTTAAAGTATAATAAGTATGCATGTTGTAATCTTTAGGATATCTATTAAGCCAATGGTAAAAGGATATATATCTATAAAGTTAACAAAACATTAAAAAATGTTAGTAAAAATATCCAAAAGAATGCAATAAGGAGAGAAAAGGTTCATAGAACAGGTAAGATGAGTAGAATGCAAACAATATGTGGCATATTTAAAGGCAATATATAATTAATTACATTAATGAAAATTAATTAAATGTGCCAGTTAAAAGAAACAACCTGAATTTAAAAAGGAAACTATATTTACAAGAGATCAGTCTACAACAAAAAGGTTACATTTTTCAAAGATGGAAGATATATCATGCAAATGGTGTATGAAAAAAAGTAGTATTAATATCAAGCAGTATAGACTTTAAGGTAAAAAGTATTACTACAGATAAAGAGGGACATTTCATAATAGAAAGTACAATTAAACAGGAAGTTGTAACAGTACTAAATTTGTCAGTCAGTTCAGTCGCTCAGTTGTGTCCGACTCCCTGTCCATCACCAACTTGCAGAGCTTGCTCAAACTCATGTCCATCGAACTGGTGATGCCATCCAACCTTCTCATCCTCTGTCTTCCTCTTCGCCTACTGCCTTCAATCTTTCCCAGCACCAGGGTCTTTTCGAATGAGTCAGTTCTTTCCATTAAATGGCCAAAGTATCTGAGTTTCAGCTTCAACATCAGTCCTTCCAATGAATATTCAGGCCTGATTTCCTTTAGGATTGATTGGTTGGATCTCCTAGCAGTCCAAGGGACTCTCAAGAGTCTTCTCCAACACCACAGTTCAAAAGCACCAATTCTTCAGTGCTCAGCCTTCTTTTTAGTCCAACTCTCACATCCATACATGACCACTGGAAAAACCATAGCTTTGACTAGATGGACCTTCATCAGCAAAGTGATCTCTGTTTATTAATATAATATCTAGGTTTGTCATATCATTTTTTCCAAGAAGCAAGCATCTGTTAATTTCATGGCTGTGGTCACCGTCCACAGTAATTTTGGAGCCCAAGAAAGTAAAGTCTGTCACTGTTTTCATTGTTTCCCCATCTATTTGCCATAAACTGATGGGACTAGATGCAAGAACTTACTTTTTTGAATGCTGAGTTTTAAGCCAACTTTTTCACTCTCCTCTTTAACCTTCATCAAGAGGCTCTTTAGTTCCTCTTCGCTTTCTGCCATTAGGGTGGTGTCATCTGTATATCTAAAGTTATTGATATTTCTCCCAGCAGCTTGATTCCAGCTTGTGCTTCATCCAGTCTAGCATTTCTCATGATGTACTCTGCAAAGAATTTAGATAAGAAGGGTGACTATATACAGCCCTGATATATTCCTTTCCCAATTTTGAACCAGTTTGTTGTTCCATGTCCAGTCTAACTGTTGCTTCTTGACCTGCATACAGGTTTCTCAGGAGGCAAGTAAGGTGGTCTGGTATTCCCATCTCTTTAAGAATTTCCACAAATTTGTTGGGATCCACGCAGTCAAAGGCTTTAGCATAGTCAGTGAAGCAGATGTTTTTCTGGAACTCTCTTGCTTTTTCTATGATCCACTGGATGTCGGCAATTTGATCTCTGGTTCCTCTGACTTTTCTAAATCCAGCTTGTACATCTGGAAGTTCTTAGTTCATGTACTGCTGAAACCTAGCTTGAAGGATTTTGAGTATTACCTTGCTAGCATGTGAAATGAGTATAACTGTGCAGTAGTTTTAACATTCTTTGTCACTGCCCTTTTCTGTGATTGGAATGAAAACTGAACTTTTCCAGTCCTGTGGCCACTGCTGAGTTTTCCAAATTTGCTGGCATATTGAGTGCAGCACTTTCATAGCATCATTTTTAGGATTTGAAATAGCTCAGATGAAATTCCATCACCTCCACTAGCTTTGTTCATAGTAATGCTTCCTAAGGCCCACTTGACTTCACATTCCAGGATGTCTGGCTCTAGGTGAGTGATCAAAGCATAGTGGTTAACTGGGCCATTAAGACCGTTTTTGTACAGTTCTGTGTATTCTTGCACCTCTTAATATCTTCTGCTTCTGTCAGGTCCATATCATTTCTATCCTTTATTGTGCCCATCTTTGCATGAAATGTTCCCTTGGCATCTCTAATTTTCTTGAAGAGATCACTAGTCTTTCCCATTCTATTGTTTTCCTCTATTTCGTTGCATTGATCACTGAGGAAGGCTTTCTTATCTTTCATTGCTATTCTTTGGAACTCTGCATTCAGATGGGTACATCTTCTTTTCTCCTTTGCATTTCACTTCTTTTCTCCACTATTTTTAAAGCCTCCTCAGACAACCATTTTGTCTTTTTGCATTTCTTTTCCTTGGGGATGGTTTTGGTCACTGCTTCCTGTACAAGGTTATGAACCTCTGTCCCTAATTCTTCAGGCACTCTATCAGATCTAATCTCTAAATACACAAGTACTTTAAATCATACAGAGATTTTCCCTAATTGCAGAAGATTAGACATAAAACCAAAACATAAAACAGAAGCAATATTAAAACAAATACAATAAAGACTTTAAAAATGGTCCACATCAAAAAAAATCATAAAAAAACTTACATGACATGTTAAAACTGTGCTTAGAAATTTATATTCTAAAAATGCAGATATTAGAAAAGAAGGATGATTTAGGCATCTCCTCAAGAAATTAGATTCTTTTAAAACCAGTAGATTAAAGCCAAAGAAAGTAGAAATAAGAAAATTTTAAAGATAATAGCAGAAATTAATGAAGCAGAAATCAAACAATCCATAGTGTGAATCAACTAATAAAACTGATAAATCTTTTGTAAGACTAGCCAAGAAAAAGGAGAGCATACACTTATAATCAATATCAGGAATGAAAAGGGGAAACACTATAGGTCATACATATTAGAAGTTAAAGATTTAAACACACTATAGTACACAAACTGCTAATAATACATATATCAACTGGCATGGATCTCAAGGGCACTATACTGAGAGAAAAAATGCCAACCTCAAAATGTTAACACACTGTATAATTTCATTTATATAGTATTCCCAAAATGACAAAATTATAGAGATGGAGAAGAGATTAGTTACCAGAGGTCAGAAATAACAGGGAATGGGAGATGTGAATAGAAAGAATAGTACAAGGGATATCCCTGTAGTGATGAAACAATTCTATATTTGGCAATAGTAGCTACAAAAATCTACATGTAGCAAAATGATAGAACTATACACATACTTTATATCTACATAAAGTTTTCTGGTTTTTATATTGTACTAAAGTTACAAAGCTAGTGGAGGTGATGGAATTCCAGTTGAGCTATTTCAAATCCTGAAAGATGATGCTGTGAAAGTGCTGCACTCAATATGCCAGCACATTTGGAAAATTCAGTAGTGGCCACAGGACTGGAAAAGATCAGTTTTCATTCCAATCCCAAAGAAAGGCAATGCCAAAGAATGCTCAAACTACCGCACAAGTGCACTCATCTCACACGCTAGCAAAATAATGCTTAAAATTCTCCAAGCCAGGCTTCAGCAATACGTGAACCATGAACTTCCTGATGTTCAAGCTGGTTTTAGAAAAGGCAGAGGAACCAGAGATCAAATCGCCAACATCCACTGGATCATTGAAAAAGCGAGAGTTCCAGAAAAAAACATCTATTTCTGCTTTATTGACTATACCAAAGCCTTTGACTGTGTGGATCACAATAAACTGTGGAAAATTCTGAAAGAGATGGGAATACCAGACCACCTGACCTGCCTCTTGAGAAACCTGTATGCAGGTCAGGAAGCAACAGTTAGAACTGGACATGGAACTACAGACTGGCTCCAAATAGGAAAAGGAGTATGTCAAGGCTGTATATCGTCACCCTGCTTATTTAACTTATATGCAGAGTACATCATGAGAAACGCTGGGCTGGAAGAAGCACAAGTTGGAATCAAGATTGCTGGGAGAAATATCAATAACCTCAGATATGCAGATGACACCACCCTTATGGCAGAAAGTGAAGAAGAAGTAAAGAGCCTCTTGATGAAATTGAAAGAGGAGTGTGAAAAAGTTGGCTTAAACCTCAACATTCAGAAAACAAAGATCATGGCATCTGGTCCCATCACTTAATGGGAAATAGATGGGGAAACAATGGAAACAGTGGCTGACTTTATTTTGGGGGCTCCAAAATCACTGCAGATGGTGACTGCAGCCATGAAATTAAAAGACACTTACTCCTTGGAAGGAAAGTTATGACCAACCTAGATATAGCATATTCAAAAGCAGAGACATTACTTTGTCAACAAAGGTCCATCTAGTCAAGGCTATGGTTTTTCCAGTGGTCGTGTATGGATATGAGAGTTCGACTGTGAAGAAGGCTGAGCACCGAAGAATTGATGCTTTTGAACTGTGGTGTTGGAGAAGACTCTTGAGAGTCCCTTGGACTGCAAGGAGATCCAACCAGTCCATCCTAAAGATCAGTCCTGGGTGTTCATTGGAGGGACTGATGCTGAAGCTGAAACTCCAATACTTTGGCCACCTGATGTGAAGAGCTGACTCATTTGAAAAGACCCTGATGCTGGGAAAGATTGAGGGCAGGAGGAGAAGGGGACAACAGAGGATGAGATGGTTGGATGGCATCACCAACTCGATGGACATGGGTTTGGGTAGACTCCGCTAGTTGGAGATGGACAGGGAGGGCTGGCATGCTGCGGTTCATTGGGTCGCAGAGTCGGACACGAATGAGTGACTGAACTGAACTGATAGTTACATTCAGTGTAACCAACTGGGAAAACTGGCTAAAAGATCCACATGATCTCTTTGCAACTACATGGTAAAACTCCTCTGAATCTAATCTTATTTTTAAAAATGTTTTTAAAACAGCTAATGATAACCACAATGAGAAAAGACTTCATACCAATTAGGATAGTAATTTTTTAAAATATAAAAATATAACAAGTGTTGGTGAGGATGTGGAGAAACTGGAACAAGTGTTAGTAGGATGAGAAACTGTGCATTGCTTGGGGGAATATAAAAAAATACAACCACTGTGGAAAACAATTTGTCAGTACTTCAAAAAATTTAAACGGAATTACCATATAATCCATCAATTTCACACAAAAGAACTAAAAGCAGGGACACACATACTTGAATGCCAATATTCATAGCAACATTATTCACAAAAACCAAAAATGCAAACAACCAAAACGTCCATCAACAAACGAACAGATAAACAAAATATGGTGTACACACAAACACATACAGACACAGTGAAATATTATTCAGCCATTTAAAAAAAGGATAAAATTCTGATACACACTACAACACTGATGAAATAACACAGACACAAAAGGAGAAATATTGGATGATTCCACTTATGTGTGCATGCTCAGTCACTTGTATCTGATCCTTTGTGACCCCATGGACTGTAGATCGCCAAGCTCCTCTGTCCATAGGATTATCCTGGAAAGAATACTGGAGTGGGGTTGCCATGTTCTCCTCCAGGGGATTTTCCTAGCCAAGGGATGGAAACTGCACCTCCCACAGCTCCTGCATTGACAGGTGGATTCTTTACCACTGAGCCTCCCGGGAAGCCCAAGTTGAATACACTGATATATGAGATACCTAAAATAGGTAAATTCAAAGAAACAGAAAGTATAATGGAGGCTACTAGTGGTCACAGGTAGGGGGAAATAGGGAGTTACTGTTTAATGGGTATGGATTTTCTGTTTGGGAGGACTGAAAGAGTTTTGAAAACAGACAGTGACGATGGGTACCCATATTCTGAATGTACTCTCTGTCACTGAACCATAAAAATGTTTGGTTATAATGATAAGTTTCATGTTACATATATTTTACCACATCATTAAGAAAAGAGTGAGACAATGGCGACCCACTCCAGTACTCTTGCCTGGAAAATCCCATGGATGGAGGAGCCTGGTAGGCTGCAGTCCATGGGGTCCCGAAGAGTCGAATATGACTGAGTGACTTCACTTTCACTTTTCACTTTCATGCATTGGAAAAGGAAATGCCAACCCACTCCAGTGTTCTTGCCTGGAGAATCCCAGGGGCAGTGGAGCCTGGTGGGCTGCCGTCTATGGGGTTGCACAGAGTCGGACACGACTGAAGTGACATAGCAGCAGCAGCAGCAGCAGAGGATATCATGAAACTGTATCTGTGAATAAATTTTTTGCTAAATAAATTTCTAGAACACAATTTACCAAAAAGCTGAATAAAATCTGAAAATCTTATCTCTATTAACATAGCAAACGGGACTTCCCTGGTGGTCCAGTGGCTAATACTGGGCTCCCAATGCAGGGGGCCCGGGTTCAATCCTTGGTCAGGAAACTAGATCCTATATGCTGCAACTAAGGGTTCACGTGCCACAACTAAGACCTGGTGCAGCCAAATAAATAAATAAATGTTTTTTAAGATAGAAAATCTAGAGATTAAAATCTCCCTTTCCCCCACCCAAAAAATTCTAGGCGCAGATGCTTTGCTACATTTGAGGAAGAATTATTACCAATATTACATAAACTCTTACAGACAAAAAGTAGAAATGAAATACTTTAAACTAATCTTATTGGAACATTTTAACCTTGTCCAAGACTGATAAGGAAGGAAAACTACATGCTAATCTCAATCATGTACATAGATGCAAAGATCCTAAATGAAATTTTAGCAAACCAAATCTAGCAATATATAAAATAAATAATACATCATATTTAGGACAACTGAAGCAAAGTTGGCAAAAAGAAAAACAAACTTGAACACTGAAGCAAACTGAAGTAATCTCTCTTTTTTGATGACAGTTTTATGAAGAAAATATTCAGATAATCAGAAATGTATAAAGCTAAATGAAATCAAGAAAAATAAATAACAGTATGTATTTCAAACAGAATTATGAAATTACATATCAGTGCTTAGGATGGAGCTCGGGGAAATGCTGAATGTAGCAAAAGATAGGAGATAATGTGGACTATCAACCACTGTAAATGTTTGCAAATGGATATTCTTTAAACAAACAGGATTATTACAGGTGATTCTATATGAACGTGAAAGCCTTAATTTCTAGGCTTTGCACTTCATATATGAGAAGAAATGTGACAATTTGAGTTAATTATACAATAAACCGAAAGTCCTAAATAAATAAAAGAGCAAGACTAGGTTTATCCCACAAGTGTAAAATTGTTTTAACACTACATTAAACACTATATTAAATGGGAAAAGTTATATGATTATCTCAATAGATGCAGGAAAGACATTTGATAAAATGCTATTTCCATTTATGATTAAAACAAAACTCTCAGTAAACCAGTTCTAAAAAAGAACTTTTAAAGTGATAAATAACTAGAAAAAACTTAAAACTATAGCAAACATTATGGAGGTGAAGCATTAAATGCTTTTTCCTCTTAGATTGGGAATAGGACAAAGATGCATCTTATTACTATTTCTTTTTTTTTCCTTCCCTCTGTCATGCTATTACTATTCCAAAACAGCATTCTTCTGAAGGTTCAAGCCAGTGCAATAAGGTAAGAAAAAAATCTTATGTATAGATATTGGAGAGGAAAAAATAAAAAGATAAAACATCATTTTTCATAAAAGGTGTGATGGTATACATAGAAAATCCACAAGACCTACAGATAGTTTGTTAGTACTATGAGTTCAAAACAATTTTTTTTTGTATACTTTGTATACTGCTGTCAATATTTAACAGAAACTATATTTCTAGGCATACGCCAGATGAAATTTTAAAATGAAGTTTTAAAGTTATATGGTCCCAGGTTGGTTTTCCTGTGAAGCAGACTGGGTGACATAGTTTATCAAGCACTACTTTTATTAGAAAGTGCTTTGGGGATCAACATATGTATAAGAGGGAAAAAACAATCTCCAAAAGACCCTAGGCAAAGTTATAGATAGCTCTGGAGCTAATATGGCCTTTCAAAGGTTTCTGTATTTGGGGAGTAAAGGGCAAGCCTTTATACCTCCTCATTAATCAGGCACTGGATGCATGATAATGCAAGGAAGCATCTCCTTGGGAGATGAGACAACTGTCCTTGAGACAATTTTCTTCAACCAAGACATGGACTTAGGAAATGGATCACAGCATCAACTGCAGATAACATTTTAAATGGCTTCAAAAATATAAAATGTCTTAAAATAAATCTAATGAAAGATGTACAAGTGCCATACATAGAAAACTATAAAATAGTACCAAGAAAAATTAAAGACCTAAATTAGTGGAGATATATACCATATTCATAGATTGGAAGATTCAATATAGTAAAGGAAAGTTCTCCCTAAATTCATTTTTAGATTCAATCCAATCAAAACAAAAATCCCAGGAGGGTTTTTTCCCTTAATTTTATTTTACTGTGGTTAGAACTCATAACATGCGACTTACCCTCTTAAATTTTAAGTGTACAACACATTATTTTTGACTATATATATTCTATAGCAGATCTCTAGAACTTATATTGCTTAGAAGAAGAAGTGAAGTGAAGTTGCTCAGTCGTGTCTGACTCTTTGTGACCCCATGAACTGTAGCCTACCAGGCTTCTCCATCCACGGGATTTTCCAGGCAAATAGTACTGGAGTGGGTTGTCATTTCCTTCTCCAGGGGATCTTCCCGACCCAGGGATTGAACCCGGGTCTCCCACATTGTAGACAGACGTTTTACCATCTGAGCCACCACGGAAGTCCTAATATTGCTTAAGTGAAATTTAATGCCTGTTGATTAGTAACCACATTTTCTCTCCCCACCCTTGGCTCTAGGAAACCACCATTCCACTCTCTGATTCTATAAATTTGACTATTTTAGATACCTCATATAAGTGGAGTCATGTACTATTTGCCTTTCTGTGTCTGGCTTATTTCACTTAGCATAATGTCCTCAAGGTTCATCCATGTTGTCACATGTGGCAGAATCTCTTTTTTAATGTGAAATAGTACCCTACTGTATGTATATATCACATTTTCTATATCCACTTATGTATCGATTGACATTTCAATTGTTTTCACATCTTAGCTATTTTGAATGCTGCAATGAACATGCAAAAGCAAATATTTTGAGATCCAGATCTCACACGCTAGCAAAGTAATGCTCAAAATTCTCCAAGCCAGACTTCAACAGTACGTGAATTGTGAACTTCCAGATGTTCAAGCTGAATTCAGAAAAGGCAGAGGAACCAGAGATCAAATTCTCAACATCCATTGGATCATCAAAAAAGCAAGACGGTTGCAGAAAAAAACATCCACTTCTGCTTTATTGACTACACCAAAGCCTTTGACTGTGTGGATCACAACAAACTGGAAAATTCTTCAAGAGATTGGAATACCAGACCATCTGACCTATCTCCTGAGAAATCTGTATGCAGGTCAAGAAGCAACAGTTAGAATTGGACATGGAACAACAGACTGGTTACAAATAGGAGTACATCAAGGCTGTATATTGTCACCCTGCTTGCTTAACTTCTATGCCGAGTACATCATGTGAAATGCTGGACTGGATGAAGCACAAGCTGGAATCAAGATTACAGGGAGAAATATCAATAACCTCAGATATGCAAATGACACCACCCTTATGGCAGAAAGCAAAGAAGAACTAAAGAGCCTCTTGATGAAAGTGAAAGAGGAGAGTGAAAAAGTTGGCTTAAAGCTCAACATTCAGAAAACTAAGATCATGGCATTCAGTGCCATCACTTCATGGCAAGTAGATGGGGAAACAGTGGAAACACTGAGAGACTTTATTTTTCTGGGCTCCAAAATAATTGCAGATGGTGACTGCAGCCATGAAATAAAGACACATGCTCTTTGGAAAAGAAGCTATGACTAACCTTGACAGCATATTAAAAAGCAGAGGCAAACAAGATGGTGGAGGAGTAGGCGAACGTGGAATACATCTCTCTCCACAGACACATCAGGAATATACCTTCAGACACAGAAGTGCATGCAGAACACCAGCTGACAGCGGACAGGAGAATCTGACCAGTGGAAAAGAATATACACAAGCACACAACACTCAGTAGGATGAAGGAACAAGGGGGAAAAACAGGAGTGTTGGTAGGACTGGACCTGCCCTCAGTGGGTGGGGGGACTGAAGCAGGGGTCCGATCCCCACAGCAGGGCAATTGTCTGAGTCAGAAGAAAAATATTTAAAGCTGAGTGTGAAACAGCTGATCTGTGGCAGCCTAAATGGAATGAGAATCAGACAGTCCTTGCCGAAGCCATACATACCTGGGACAGGAATACTGGTCTCCTGGAAGGCGCAGCAGCTGGGAGCTGGAGTTTAGGGATTTGGGAGCAATCCCAGGGTGGGGGCTGCTGTTGACTGTGGAGAGACAGATCGAGGGGATGTGAGGGAGGAGATCGTGGTGGGAAATGCTGGTGGAAGAAAGCTAGGAAGCCATGGAAGCAAGGCGATACTACTGAGTCACGCATGGAGGGTAGAGCCATCACCATAGCCTCTCTCTCCCCACAGGTCAGCATCAGCAGCTGAACAATAGACAGCCTGCCCATCAAATGCCAGACACACTGAACTACAGAGTGGGACCACACCCAGGGTGCTCCTTCAAGTGCCTGACGCACCGATCTACAGAGTAGGAACCCAGCCAGGGGGGCCCTTCTATGTGCCTGACATGCCGAACAACAGAGAAGAACCCTCTAAGTGCTTGAAGGGATGGAGCTATGGAGAAAGACTGGCCAAAGAGGCCTTCTGATCACCAGCTACAAGAAGCTTGAAAAAAAGGCTCTGATAGGGCCATAACTCCTGCCGTGGAAGCAGTCTATGTCTTTGAACACTTGGCACCGCCAGGGTCCCTTCAAGCCAAGCAGCTGCGCCACCTTCACGCTCAACTCTCACTGGGGCAGAAGTGCCACAGGCAAAAAAAAAGTCTTGCATCTACGCACCCAGGGTCACTTTGGTCGTGTCTGACTCTTTGCGACCCCATAGACTGTGGCCTGCCAGCCTTCTCTGTCAGAGAGGGGGTCCTCCAGGCAAGAATACTGGAGCATATTGGCCATTACTGGTTGCCATACCCTTCTAGAGCACTATATTTCCTGCTGCCCTAGCCGCCCACCCCCAACTACCTGCTGCTGCCAGAACCCCTGAGACCCAAGCAGCTGCACCACCTCCATACCTGGCTCTCATAGGGGCAAACCCAAGCCTTCCAGGGCAGCCTCAGGAGCTAAACTCCAGTGGATGACCCACATGTAGAAGTGGAAATTAAACCACAATTGAAACCCATGGGCAGTGTGGCTAAGGAAGAAGACCCAAAACCTTCCTATCAGGTGTACAAGCTGCATTTAAATCCACATGATCAACTAAGCAGACTCTGTGTCGATTGAATATTTAAAAGGCCATTGAGAGCTCCCACAAAAGAAAACACACAAGCTCTGATAGCTGTGGACATTGGAGGTAAGAACACACAGGAGTAGGACCAGATTAGAATCTGAGCTGCCCCCACAGCAGGTCCAGAGATCAGCAGAGTGTTAGAGGGCATCCTAGGGAGGTGAGGTGGGCTGTGACCCCTAGTGAGGGAAAGGACTCTGACAGCAGTGACTCAAGAAAAACATTTATTATTCTTATTTTTTGACCTGTTCTGTAGATTTTATAGGATTTTTCCCCCTCTGTTGTAGTTGTCGATTTTATTGGCATTAAGAAATCTAATTAAGCTTTTGAGCTTTTTTTTTTCCTCAGTCACATTTTTTATTGTTGTCATAAACCTATGCCTGTACGTTGGGCTTTTGAAGTTCTGTGGAGTTTTCCTCTTTTTTTTCTTTTCTTTTTTTTAATTTTAATTTTTAACTTTTAAAGCCTATTGTTTTTTTCTACATTTATTCCTTTCTTTGCTTTTCCTACTGTTCTTTTCCCCTTGCAGTTATACTTTAACATATGTAAATCTTCTTTATCTACCTTTATTTAACTTTGCATATCTATTCTTTCTTTTTCTTTCTCTTTCCTCTCAATATATTTGTTAGTTTTATTTTCATTGCTTTCTTCCCCAATTGGCACCTTGCTTTAGTTTTATTTTCTAGTTCATGCTTGAATAAGTTTTGTTCCAGTAGATAAAATTTTTGGTTTCCTTTGTTCGCTGGGTCAATCTACTGTACTTTATTTTTGTTGGACTGTTTTCACTTTGCTCTGCTCATGAGTGTATATGTATATGTGTATATTCAGTCACACTTTCTATTGTTGTTATAAACCTCTGCCTCTACATTGGGCTTTTGCAGTTCTGTGGAGTTTTCCCTTTTTTCTCCCTTTTTCCTTTCTTCTGTTTTTTTTTCCTTTTCTTTTTTATAATTTACATTTTTTAGTTTTTTCACACCTGATATTTTTTCTATATTTATTCCTTTGTTTGCCTTTCCTACTGTTCTTTTCCCCTTGCAGTTAATCTTTAATGCATATAAATCTTCTTCATCTAACTCTGTTTACTTTGCATATCTATTCTTTCTTTCTCTTTTCTTTCCTCTCAACATATTTGTTAGTTTTGGTTTTATTGCTTTATTCCCCACTTGGCACACCTTGCTTTAGTTTTGTTTTTCAGTGTGTGCTTAAGGTAGTTTTGTTCTTAACTGGTAAATATAATTTTTGATTTCCATTGTTCACTGGGTCAATCTACTGTACTTTATTTTTTCACTTTGCTTATAGGTGTATATATACATGTGTATAGTCCATCATTTTAATTATTATTTGCCTGACTTTGTAACTGCCATTTGTCTGGGGTTCATCTTTGGTTTCTCATTTTTGGATATTTGTTTTAATGTCACTTAATGCCATAATGGGTCACTTGTTGAATCTTTGTTCCTGACCAGAGATCAAACCCTTAGCCTTTTGAGTAGGAGCACTGACTCCAAGACCCTAGACTACCAAAGAACTAGCCCTAGGGCATATCAAATAGTGAGAACTCACACAAAGGAAACCACTTGAATATAAGACCCTGCATCACCCAACCACCAGTAGCACCCTGTGCAGGACGCCTCATCTAAACAAAAAACAAAACAAAAATACAAACCCAACCGTTAGCAGACAGGACCACCACCTCACTCAGCCTTGCCCATCAGAGGAAACACAAACAACCAAACAATCAAAAACTCAGCACAAATCTCACCCTATACAAAGCTCACACAAACCACTGCACCAATCTTAGGAGGGCAGAAACCAAAAGGAAGAAAGAATTCAACCTTCTTTAAGGAAAGAATTCAACTTTCCTTGAAGCTTGGGAAAGGAGACCTGAAACACAATAACTTAAAAAAAATAATAATGAAAAGGCAGAGAAATACTGCACAAATGAAGAAACAAACTAGAAATACAGAAGTCCAAATAAACGAAGAGGAAATAGGCAAGCTACCTGAAAAAGAATTGAGAATAATGATAGTAAAGATGATCAAAAACCTTGAAACCAAAATGGAGAAAATGCAAGAATCAATTAACAAAGACCTAGAAGAATTAAAGAATAAACATACAGAGACAAACAACACAATTACTGAAATTAATCAATAGCAGAATATCTGAAGCAGAAAGAATTAGTGAGTTGGAAGATAAAATGATGGAAATAACTTCTGAAGAGCAGAATAAAGTAAAAAGAATGAAAAGAGCTGAGGACAGTCTCAGAGACCTGTGGGACTATATCAAACACACCAACATTTGAATTATAGGGGTCCCAGAAGAAGAAGAGAAAAAGAAAGGGTATGAGAATATTTTTGAAGAAATTATAGTTGAAAATTTCCCCAACATGGAAAAGGAAATAGTCATTGAAGTCCAAAAGGCACAAAGAGTCCCATACAGGACAAACCCAAGGAGAAACAGATCAAGACACATACTAATCAAACTAACAAAGACTGAACACAAAGAAAGAATATTAAAAGCAGTAAGGGAGAAGCAACAATTAACATACAAGGGAAACTCCAAATGCTTAACAGCTGATCTTTCAGCAGAAACTCTGCAGGTCAGAAGGGAATGGTAGGATACATTTAAAGTACTGAAAGGGAAAAATCTACAACCAAGATTACTGTACCCAGCAAGGATCTCATTCAAAACTGATGGAGAAATCAAAAGCTTTTCAGACAAGCAAAAGTTAAGAGAATTCAGTACCACCAAACGAGCTTTACAACAAATGTTAAAGGGACTTATATAGTCAAGAAATACAAGAGAAGGAAAAAGATCTACAAAATCAACCGCAAACAATTAAGAAAATGGCAATGGGAACATATATATCAATAAGTACTTTAAATGGATTAAATGCTCCAACCAAAAGACACAGACTAACTGAATGGATACAAAACAAGACCCATATATTTGCTGTCTACAAGAAACTCACTTCAGACCTAAAGACACATATAGATTGAGAGTGAAAGGATGGAAAAATATATTCCATGCAAATGGGAAGTGAAAGAAAGCTGGAGTCAAAATCCTTATATCAGACAAAATAGACCTTAAAATGAAGATTACAAGATATAAGGAAGGACAACTACATAATGATCAAGGGATCAATCCAAGAGGAAGACATAACAACTGTAAATATCTATGCACACAACATAGGAGCACCTCAATACATAAGACAAACACTAACAGACATAAAAGGAGAAACTGACAGTAACCCAATAATAGTAGGAGACTTCAACACCCCACTCACACCAATGGACAGATGATCAAAACAGAAAATTAATAAGGAAACACAAGTCTTAAATGGTACATTAGATGAGATGGAGCTCATTGATATCTTCAGGACATTCCATCCGAGCAGAAATAAATTTTTAAAAATTGAAACAACAGTAAAGATTCAGTTCAGTTCAGTCGCTCAGTCGTGTCCCACTCGTTGCGACCCCATGAATCGCAGCACGCCAGGCCTCCCTGTCCATCACCAACTCCCGGAGTTCACCCAAACTCATGTGCATCGAGTCGGTGACGCCATCCAGCCATCTCATCCTCTGTCGTCCCCTTCTCCTCCTGCCCCCAATCCCTCCCAGCATCAGAGTCTTTTCCAATGAGTCAACTCTTCACATGAGGTGGCCAAAGTACTGGAGTTTCAGCTTTAGCATCATTCCTTCCAAAGAACACCCAGGGCTAATCTCCTTCAGAATGGACTGGTTGAATCTTGCAGTCCAAGGGACTCTCAAAGAGTCTTCTCCAACACCACAGTTCAAAAGCATCAATTCTTCGGTGTTCAGCTTTCTTCACAGTCCAACTCTCACATCCATACATGACCACTGGAAAAACCATAGCCTTGATTAGATGGACCTTTGTTGGCAAAGTAATGTCTCTGCTTTTCAATACGCTATCCAGGTTGGTCATAACTTTCCTTCCAAGGAGTAAGCGTCTTTTAATTTCACGGCTGCAGTCACCATCTGCAGTGATTTTGGAGCCCCCCCAAAATAAAGTCTGACACTGTTTCCACTGTTTGCCCATCTATTTCCCATGAAGTGATGGGACCAGATGCCATGATCTTCGTTTTCTGAATGTTGAGCTTTAAGCCAACTTTTTCACTTTCCACTTTCACTTTCATCAAGAGGCTTTTTAGTTCCTCTTCACTTTCTGCCATAAGGGTGGTGTCATCTGCATATCTGAGGTTATTGATATTTCTCCTGGCAATCTTGATTCCAGCTTGTGTTTCTTCCAGCCCAGCGTTTCTCATGATGTACTCTGCATAGAAGTTAAATGATCAGGGTGGCAATATACAGGCTTGACGTACTCCTTTTCCTATTTAGAACCAGTCTGTTGTTCCATGTCCAGTTCTAACTGTTGCTTCCTGACCTGCATATAGGTTTCTCATGAGGCAGGTCAGGTGGTCTGGTATTCCCATCTCTTTCAAGCTAAAAGCTGGTGCTTTGAGAAGATAAACAAAATTGACAAACCTTTTAGCCAGACCCATCAAGAAAAAAAGAGAAGAATCAAATCAACTAAATTAGAAATGAAAAGGGAAAGGTTACTATAGACAATGGAGAAATACAAAGCATTATAAGAGACTATTATGAACAACTATATGGCAATAAAATGGATAACCTGGAAGAAATGGACAGATTCTTAGAGGAGTTCAGTCTTCCAAGACTGAATCAGGAACAAATAGAAATTATGAACAACCCAATCACAAGCACTGAAATTGAAGCTGTGATCAAAAATCTCCCCCCCAAAAAAGCCCAGGACCAGATGGCTACACTGGAGAATTCTTTCGAACATTTAGAGAAGAGCTAATGCCTATCCTTCTAAAATTCTTTTGAAAAATTGCAGAGGAAAGAACACTTCCAAACTCATTCTATGAGGCTACCATCACCCTGATACCAATAGCAGACAAAGACAACACAAAAAAAGAAAACTACAGGCTAATATCACTGATGAACATAGATGTAAAAATCCTCAACAAAATTTTAGGAAACAGAATTCAGCAACACATCAAAAAGCTGATACACCATAATCAAGTTGGGTTCATTCCAGGGATGCAGGGATTCTTCAATATACACAAATCAATCAATGTGGTACACCATATTACAAATTTAAAGATAAAAACCATATGATAATCTCAATGGAGGCAGAAAAAAAAACTTTGACAAAATTCAGCACCCATTTATGATTAAAACTCTTCAAAAAATGGGCACAGAAGGAACTTACCTTAACATAGTAACGGCCATATATGATAAGCCTACAACAAACATTATTCTCAATGGGGAAACACTGAAAGCATTCCCCCTAAGATCAGGAACAAAACAAGGGTGTCCACTTTCACCACTATTATTCAATATAGTTCTGGAAGTCCTAGCTACAGCAATCAGAGAAGAAAAAAAAATAAAAAGAATCCAGATCAGAAAAGAAGAAATTAAGCTCTCACTGTTTGCAGATGACATGATACTGCACATAGAAAACCCTAAACATAGTATCAGAAAATTTCTAGAGCTAACCAGTGAATTTAGCAAAGTTACAGGATATAAAATCAATACACAGAAACCACTTGCATTTTTATATACTAACAATGAAAAATGAGAAAGAGAAATTAAGGAATAAATCCCATTCACCATTACAACAAAAAGAATTAAATATCTAGGAACAAACCTACCTAAGGAGACAAAAGAACTGTACACAGAAAATTATAAGACACTAATGAAAGAAATCAAATATGACATAAACAGATGGAGAGATATTCCATGTTCCTGGGTAGGAAGAATCAATATTGTGAAAATGACTATACTATAAAATGCAATCTACAGATTCAATGCAATCCCTATCAAATTACCAACAGCATTCGTGACAGAACTAGAACAAAAATTTCACAATTCATATAGAAACAATAAAGACCCCGAATAGCCAAAGCAGTCTTGAGAAAGAAAACTGGAGCTGGAGGAATCAACCTTCCTGACTTCAGATTACACTACAAAGCTACAGTCATCAAGTATGCTATGGTACTGGCACAAAAACAAAAATATAGACCAATAGAACAAGACAGAAAGCCCAGAAATAAACCCAGGCACCTAAGGGTGCCTTATTTTTGACAAATGAGGCAAGAATAACACAATGAGGCAGTGACAGTCTCTTCAATAAATGATGCTGGGATTGGACAGGTACATGTAAAAGAATAAAATTAGAACACTTCCTAACACCATACACAAAGATAAACTCAAAATGAATTAATGACTTAAATGTAAGACCAGAAAGTATAAAACTCTTAGAGGAAAACATAGGCAGAACACTCAATGACATAAATCAAAGCAAGGTCCTCTATAACCCACCTCCTAGAGTAATGGGGAAAAAAAAAAAGTAGACAAGTGGGACATGATTAAACTTAAAAGCTTTTGCACAGCAAAGGAAACTATAAGCAAGGTAAAAAGACAACCCTCAGAATGGGAGAAAATAACAGCAAATGAAACAGCTGACAAAGGATTAATTTCCAAAATATATAAGCAGCTCATACAACTCAATACCAGAAAAACAAATAACCCAATCAAAAAGTGGGAAAAACACCTAAACAGACATTTCTCCAAAGAAGACATACAGATGGCTAACAAACACATGAAAAGATGCTCAACATCACTCATTATAAGAGAAATGCAAATCAAAACTACGAGATATCACCTCACAGTGGTCAGAATGGCCATAATCAAAAAGTCTACAAACAATAAATACTGGAGAGGGTATGGAGAAAAGGGAAGCCTCTTGCAGTGTTGGTGGGAATGTAAATTGACACAGCCACTATGGAAGACGGTATGGAGATTCCTTAAAAAACTAGGAATTAAACCACCATAAGACCCAGGAATCCCACTCCTAGGCATATACCCTGAGGAAACCAAAATTCAAAGAGACACATGTATCCCAATGTTCACTGCAGCACCATTTACAATAACTAGAACATGGAAGCAACCTAGATGTCCATAGACAGATGAATGGGTAAAGAAGTTGTGGTACATATACACAATGGAATATTGCTCAGCCATAAAAAAAGAACGCATTTGAATCAGTTCTAATGAGGTGGATGAACCTAGAACCTATTATACAGAGTGAAGTCAGAAAGAGAAAGATAAATAACATATTCTAACGTATATATATGGAATCTAGAAAAACGGTACTGAAGAATTTATTTAGAGAAACAGACATAGAGAATAGATTTATGGACGTGGGAAGAGGTGAGGAGAGGGTGAGATGTATGGAAAGAGTAACATGGAAACTTACATTACTATATGTAAAATAGACAGCCAGTGGGAATTTGCTGTATGGCTCAGGAAACTCAAACAGGGGCTCTGTATCAACCTAGAGGGATGGGATTGGGAGGGAGATGGGACAGAGGTTCAAAAGGGAGGGGATATATGTATACCTATGGCTGATTCATGTTGCGGTTTGACAGAAAACAACAAAATTCTGTAAAGCAATTATCCTTCAATAAAAAATAAATTAATTTTTAAAAATCTAAAATTAAAAAGAATCCACAAATTTATAAGAAAAGAACAAACAATCCAATAAAAATATACAAGAGATTTGTATAGGCACTTCACAAAAGAAGATAACCAAACATAATAAACACATGAAAAGGAGTACAACTTCATTAATCTTCTGAGAAATGCCATTTAAAATCACAACGCGGTATTACTACAAACCGACCCACCAGAATGGCTATAATTTAAACAGTGACAATAACAAGTATTAGCAAGGATGTGGAATAACTAGAATTCTCATATATTGCCATACATTGGGAATGCAAATTGGTACAATCACTGAGAAAAGCTGTCATTATCAATAAATTTGAAAATATGCATTCCCTATGACCCAGAAATTCCAATCCTAGGTATATACCCCACAGAAATTCAAGTACATATAACCAAAAGACCTGTGTAATAATATTCATAGTACTGTTATTTATACTAACCCCAAACAGTGAACAATCCAAAAATCCATTATCAATAGAATGAATGAATAAACTGTGGTATATTCAAACAAGTGAATAATATACAGTAATACAAATAAAAAACTACACTTGCATGCAACATCATGGATATCAAAAAAGCATGACACTGAGCCAAAAAAAGCCACCCCAGAATATGTACTGTTTGATTTCATTTATATCAAGTTCATAATGGGAAAGTAATCTATGATGTTAGACATCAGGATAGTCATTCACTTTGGAGAAGGAAGATGGTATAGTGATAGGGTTGGGGCGTAAGATGGGGGTTATGAGATGCTACCAATACTTTTATTTCTTGACCTGAGTTCTGGTAACACTAGTGTATTCACTTTATAGTAATTCATCAAGTTGTACAATTAAGATTTGTGACCTTTTCTGTATGTATACTTCAATAAAAAAGTAGGGGGAAAAAAGAAGAGCTAAGCGATGAGTATTTATAGACCAGTCAGATGAAAATGACCCTCTATGAGGGCACCCTGCAGGCAAGGCAAGTAGGTTTTCTTGGTAATGTTCTTGGGAATTAAATGGCTTCAGAAGTTCTCTGGAATAAAGAGATCTTCTCTGTAAGGTAGTCACAGATAAATTACAAGTTATTTTTCACAAGATCTAAGAGAAAAAGAAAGAGATAAGACCCAAATGCAAATAAAACAGAACATCAAATGATACACAACAGAAAACTTTTTCCACCATCATAGAGGTAATCTTCTCCATTTCACTGTCTAATGATTCTAGAAACCAGTGAAATATTACCAGTGGAGCTATCTACTCACCTAAGCATAGGTGACAATTCATAGGCTTAGCAAGACCTGAGGAAAACAGGCCTGTTACAAAACTTTGTTTTATATGAACATCTCCAAAGGCCCCAAATAATATTTAAGTTGACAAGTATTCAGGTATCCCAACTATAACCAGTACTGTGTCAAGTATTGTGGAAAAAGAACAAAAAAGAAGGAGCTCTAATATAAAAACACAAAATTTATTAAACATAAAAACAGCAATAACAACTGAAGAATGATTCCAAGACAGAATATGGTGTGCGGGTTGCAGGAGTAGATTAGTAAGAGACCAAATGGGATAGGTATAATGGAGCAAGTTCATCGAAAGCCTTCAATATCACACTGAAAAGTTTAAATTGAAACCTATAGACAATGATTTTATCTGGATCCCATTCCGCTAAAATAATTCTTGGACTTAGTGATTCCTAGTCATTTTCTTGATCAACTGGCCCTAATAATTAATATCAAATCTAGATACACTAATGTCCTAACCAGTTAAACCAAGAGATGTTTTGTGCAAAGTTAAGGTTAACTTCAATGACATCACCTCAATCAGTCAGTTGCTCAGTTATGTCCGACTCTTTGTGATCCCATGGACTGCAGCACGCCAGGCTTCCCTGTCCATCACCAACTCCCAGAGCTTGCTCAAACTCATGCCCATCGAGTCGGTGATACCACCTGTCCATATCATCCTCTGTCGTCCCCTTCTCCTCCTGCCTTCAATCTTTCCCAGCATCAGGGTCTTTTCCAATGAGTCAGTTCTTTGCATCAAGTGGCCAAAGTATTGGAGTTTCAGCTTCAGCGTCAGTCCTTCCAATGAATATTCAGGACTGATTTCCTTTAGGATGGACTGGTTGGAACTCCTTGCAGTCCAAGGGACTCTCAAGAGTCTTCTCCAACACCACAGTTCAAAAGCATCAATTCTTTATCACTCAGCCTTCTTTACAATCCAACTCTCACATCCATACATGACTAGGGGAAAAAACCATAGCTTTGACTAGATGGACCTTTGCTGGCAAAGTAATGTCTCTGCTTTTTAATATGCTGTCTAGGTTGGTCATAGCTTTACTTCCAAGGAGCAAGTGCCTTTTCATTTCATGGCTGCAGTCATCATCTCCAGTGATTTTGGAGCCCAAAAAACTAAAGTCTGTCACTGTTTCCATTGTTCCCTCGTCTATTTGCCATGAAGTGATGGGAATGGATATCATGCTGTTAGTTTTTGAATGTTGAGTTTTAAGCCAACTTTTTCACTCTCTTCTTTCACTTTCATCAAGAGGCTCTTAATGAAAGGCTCACCTCAAATAATTAGGGACATACTCCAAATATTGCTAATAGTTCTCAATAAACCATTATAAATATACACAAACATATTTTTCTAAGCAGTTAAACCTTAAGAGTTCCAATCAGAGTATCTCTTAGGGAAACTGAATGAGATACTACCTTTATTTGCCTACCCCACAAAATAATCTTCCAACCATTTAAATATGCCTAATACCTAATATCTTTTTGCCTTTTCATACTGTTCATGGGGTTCTCAAGGCAAGAAGACTGAAGTAGTTTGCCCTTCCCTTCTCCATTGACCATGTCTTGACAGCACTCTCTACCATGACCCATCCATCTTGGGTGGCCCTACATGGCATGGCTCATAATTTCATTGTTAGACAAGGCTGTGGTCCATGTGATCAGTTTGAATTAGTTTTCTGTGACTGTAGTTTTCATTCTGTCTGCTCTCTGATGGATAAGGATAAGAGGCTTATGGACGCTTCCTGATGGGAGAGACTGAGGGGAAAATTGGGTCCTGTTCTAACAGGCTGGGCCATACTCAGTAACTTTTTAATCCAATTTTCTGTTGATAGGCGGGGCTGTGTTCCCTCCCTGTTGTTTGACGTGAGACCAAAGTATGGTGGAGGTAATGAAGATAATCCTTAGAAGAAATGGAGTAGCCATCATAGTCAACAAGAGTCCGAAATGCAGTTCTTGGGAGCATTCTCAAAAATGACAGAAAGATCTCTGTTTATTTCCAAGGCAAACCATTCATTATCACAGTAATCCAAGTCTATACCCCAACCAGTAATGCTGAAGAAGCTGAATTTGAATGGTTCTGTGAAGACCTACAAGACCGTCTAGAACTAATAACCAAAAAAGATGTCCTTTTCATTATAGGGGACTGGAATGCAAAAGTTGGAGGTCAAGAGTTACCTGGAGTAACAGGCAAATTTGGCCTTGGAGTACAAAATGAAGCAGGGCAAAGAACAGAGTTTTGCCAAGAGAATGCACTGGTCATAGCAAACACCCTCTTTCAACAACACAAGAGATGACTTGGCACATGGACATCACCATATGGTCAATACCGAAATCAGATTGATTATATTCTTTGCAGCCAAAGATGGAGAAGCTCTATACAGTTAGCAAAAACAAGACCGAGCTGACAGTGGCTCAAATCATGAACTCCTTATTGAAAAATTTAGACTTAAATTGAAGAAAGGGAAAACCACTAGACCATTCGGGTATGACCTAAATTATATCATTTACTATTATACAGTGGAAGTGACAAACAGATTCAAGGGATTAGATCTGACAGAGTACCTGAAGAACCTTGAACAGAGGTTCCTGACATTGTATAGGAGGCAGTATTCAAGACTATCTCCAAGAAAAAGAAATGCAAAAGGCCAAAATGGTTGTCTATGGAGGCCTTACAAATAGCTGTGAAAAGAAGACAAGCTAAAGGCAAAGGAGAAAAGAAAAGATAAACCCATTTGAATGCAGAATAGCAAGGAGAGATAAGAAAGCCTTCCTCAGTGATCAGTGCATAGAAATAGAGGAAAACAATAGAATGGGAAAGACTAGAGATCTCTTCAAGAAAATTAGAGATACCAAGGGAACATTTCATGCAAAGATGGGTTCAATAAAGGACAGAAATGATATGGACCTAACAGAAGCAGAAGATATTCAGAAAAGGTAGCAAGAATACACAGAAGAACTATACAATAAAGATCTTCATGACCCAGATAACTACGATGGTGTGATCACCCACCTAGAGCCAGACATCCTAGAATGCGAAGCCAAGTGGGCCTTGGGAAGCATCACTACGAACAAAGCTAGTGGAGGTGATGGAATTCCAGTTGAGCTATTTCAAATCCTAAAAGATGATGCTGTGAAAGTGCTGCACTCAATATGCCAGCAAATTGGGAAAACTCAGCCGTGGCCACAGGACTGGAAAAGGTCAGCTTTCATTCCAATCCCAAAGAAAGGCAATGCCAAAGAATGTTCAAACTACCACACAATTGCACACATCTCACATGCTAGCAAAGTAATGCTCAAAATTCTCCAAGCCAGGCCTTAACAGTACATGAAGCGTGAACTTCCAGATGTTCAAGCTGGTTTTAGAAAAGGCAGAGGAACCAGAGATCAAATTGCCAACATGTGTTGGGTCATTGCAAAAGCAAGACAGTTCCAAAAAAACATCTACTTTTGCTTTATTGACTACACCAAAGCCTTTGACTGTGTGGATCACAACAAACTGTGGAAAATTCTTCAAGAGATGGGAATATCAGACCACCTTACCTGCCTCCTGAGAAATCTGTACGCAGGTCAAGAAGGAACAGTTAGAACTGAACATGGAACAACAAACAGACTGGTTCCAAATTGGGAAAGGAGTACGTCAAGGCTGTATATTGTCACCCTGCTTATTTAACTTCTATGCAGAGTACATCATGAGAAACGCTGGGCTGGAAGAAACACAAGCCCGAATCAAGATTGCTGGGAGAAATATCAATAACCTCAGATACGCAGATGACATCACCCTTATGGCAGAAAGTGAAGAAGAACTAAAGAACCTCTTAATGAAAGAGAAAGAGGAAAGTGAAAAAGTTGGCTCAACACTCAACATTCAGAAAACTAAGATCATGGCATCTGGTCCCATCACTACATGGCAAATAGATGGGGAAACAATGGAAACAGTGACAGACTTTAGTTTTTTGGGCTCCAAAATCACTGCAGTTGGTGACTGCAGCCATGAAATCAAAAGGCACTTGCTCCTTGGAAGAAAAGCTATGACCAACCTAGTCAGCATATTAAAAAGCAGAGCCATTATTTGCCAACAACGGTCCATCTAGTCAAAGCTATGGTTTTTCCACTAGTCATTTATAGATATGAGAGTTGGACTATAAAGAAAGCTGAGTGCCAAAGAGTAGATGCTTTTGAACTGTGGTGTTGAAGAAGACTCTTGGACTGCTAGGAGGTCCAACCAGTCCATCCTAAAGGAAATCAGTCCTGAATATTCACTGGAAGGACTGATGCTGAAGCTGAAGCTCCAATACTTTGGCACCTGATGTGAAGAACTGATTCATTGGAAAAGACCCCGATTCTGGGAAAGATTAAAGGCAGGAGGAGAAGGGGACAACAGAGGATGAGATGGTTGGATGGCATCACCAGCTCGATGGACATGAGTTTGAGCAAGCTCCAGGAGTTGGTGATGGACAGGGAAGCCTGCAGTCCGTGGAGTTTCAAAGAGTCAGACACAGCTGAGCAACTAAACTGACTGAACTGAACTGAACTGAATAACTAATATAGTGGCTGGCTCATAGAAGGCTTCCTATTTATTGAACTATATTGTTAAATTACACCAGTACATTAAACTTACATCATCTCTCTCATGGTTTAGTATACTTTGATCATATCCTTCTCTCTACTGCTCTCTCTACAGACTGAAAAAAACAACTAGAAAATCCTTCCAACACTTTGATCAATTTAGATTGGCTTCTGGGGATTTGTATGAGCTGTTAAGTTTTTCTTGATGAGCAGCCACCAGGATTACCTATGTGATTGTGAATGCAAATCCACTTTTCGTCTTTTACAGGGAAATGATAAGAGTTTCGTTTCATCATTGTTTTCAACACTCTTCCTGTTAATGCCCACCATATTCTTGGCTTTTAGGACCACAGTCACAACTGGGCCACCTTCTTCACAGATTCATAAACAGTCATTTTTATTTTACTCTAACAATAATATTGTGTATTATCTGACTCAGAGACTGATGAGATGTATTTATAATAATAGTTCCTGAGATCATCTCCAGTGAGTATCCAGATAAACCTCCAGATACTCAGCTACTCCAGCTGTAGGAGACAGGCATGATTCCAGAAGGTCCACAGTGACCCTTTCATTTTTTATCATGAACAACTGTCTCCACTGGGGAGGCTTTTCTAATAAGTCCCTAGGAGTATGTATTTTGTATCCTGAATCTCTCTGCTATGTATCCTGAATGCCCTAATTTCCTTCTCTATTCTGTTTTTAAAGTTTTAAAATTGAAAGATGGCATACATACATCTTCGGTGACTTCTAGATTCCTTTCTTGAGTCATAACTGAGCCTATCCTCTCATAGCATGGATAGGTTTGCATGACCTTGTACAATGAGGTCACCTACCTGTGACTATTCTCCCTATTTGGTCTCATGACATCTTCCTGCAATTTATTCTTATCAGTTTGCCTGCACTCCTTGCAGATAAACTGGTGTGAAACATGAGTGTTTTGCCCATGGAAGGGTGTATATTTTTATCTTTCTTCCTCTCCATCTAAGAGTTGCTGTAACAGCAGCTGTTTGTGTTGAAAACTGAAATATAAAAATATGACCTACGTGGCCAAATCCCATGAGGCTGTTTACTTCCTTATTTATGAATCAGATTCTGTCAGCACAATGTAGAATCTTTACTGTCAGCAATACTGCAATTGAATGTCCTTGCAAAGCCAGCAGAGGGTGCACCAGGGCACTGAAAATTTTACCCAAGATGTAGCAGTATCAATTTACTAGCCAATCAACATTTCCTTTTTTTTTTTTTTGGTTTGGTATACTAAAACTAATATCCTTAAATCTTAAGTTCGTTCTGGGCTAAAATTCCTTCAAAGCATACTCTAATTCTCCTGAAAGTGAAGTTCAGGAAGAATAAGGAATACATGGTTAAACTTAGTCTGGCTAAAATGAAGGTAGAGTAAAAAATGATGCAAACTACTTTGTAAAAGTTACAAAGCTCTACCCAGCCACCTGACAAAAAGTCTCCAGAAAGTAGTATATTGTGGAATGGGTATTGAACTGGGAACAAAGAGACCAGCTACCATTCTAATTTTGATCATAGTTGTATGACTTTAGATAAGTCATTTTCCCCATAGGAATTATGTGTTCTCCAAGGTGAGTGATCAAATGGACTCATGGCTCCTCATAATTCACAAAAAACTCTAACTCCAATTGATGTCAGTAAATGTAAAGAGCCAGTATGCTTATTTCTACTCCTCGAAAAGACTGAAACAGAAAGAATAAAGGACAGAAGATAGGGCACTGTATTTAAACCTAGACAGAACTATTTCAAGTACCATGCAAAGGCAACTAAACGTCATTATAGACCATATGAGAATCCCATACCATCACAGAATCCCCAGAATACAGCTGTTCTGCTAGTCCTCAACCTACAAACATAGGTCTGTCAATTCTGAATGCCAAAAAGCCTTGGCAACTATGTGACTAAGGAAGTTCAATCCATCTTTTCACAGAATACCAAAGTTCAGCTGCTAAGTATTTCTACTGGGTATAGTCAGGGATGCAGGGTGGATAAAGGGAACCAGAATCCTAGTTAATTATCGTGTAGTACAGTGTTTAAAGTTTGAAGTACCAGAAGCATGTCTATTGATTCACTTCTCTGATAAACTGTTATATAAGTTGAAGTGTGCTAGCAAAACATTTTAAGGCTCAGGACAACTTTACAATGTAGAAACTGTGTCAGTCCTAATATTACAGCATTATCATGAATGCAACACCAGCTTTGGATGAGTGGTCAGAGTATCACTAACAATGTTATACAGTATGGCAATGACTCTAAATGTGGTAGTAAATACAGAAGGCCTGGGTCGCTCACCTCAAGGAGCTTATTTGCACAACTTCCCCTTTTCCTCAAGAGGAACAAATTGACTGTTATTCTTCAACCACCTCAAAAAGATCCTTGGCTGCTTCTCTTAAGTTTTACATGAGACAAAATATGGCAAACGAGAATATTTAGTTTAAGTGCACTAAATTTCCCTAAATAAAGAGATTTGCTGTTTCAGAAGTTGTCTAACAAGACGGTATATTTCTACCAGAATTCTTCAGGGGCGCTGATCCTCACTAAATTACCCAGGACAATTCGTCTCAAATTGCAGGTAAGTGTGAACAAGTCCACGATCTGGTCAGCGCACCAGGACCCCGCGCGGAAAACACGGTTCAAAGTTGTTTCAACGGGCGTGGAGCAGTTATTACAGCTGTTTACAGCTCCAACTCCAAACGAGAGTCTGCTAGTGCTGGCATCAGCTCTGGACACGAAAAAACAAGCACAGCGGGCGGAGAATCTCACCGGGAGCAGAACGGCCAGGCTGCTGCCGTTAGTCGGCCAGGGGGGCAGCGCCCGCACCTTCGCGCCGCGGCCCGGCCGGGAGCGCCGCCAACTCTTCCCGAGGCAGCCGGAGCCGGGGGCGGCGGGCGCCGGCCAGAGTTCCCAAGTCCGGGGGTCCAGAGAGACTCAGGGTGAGTTGGGCCAGGGACCGAGGACAACCTGCCCCCAGGCGACCTCTCCCTGGCTCGCCCACCACCTCCCCGGTCCAGCCGTCGAACTTGGCTCGAGGTGGCAGAGTCCTTCCCCGGCCCCCGCCCTGCGCACATGGTGAGGGGGCCCTGCCCCTCCAGAGTGACTCACCTGGTGCCCATCCTGGGAGTCTGGGGGGAGCGTAGTTTCTCCTGGTTCCAGCGGCTGCTGCTGCGGAGACCGCTGCCCGAAGTGGCGGGTGATGGGACCGTTGGGGTCGAGGCCACCGGGGCTGCTCAGGGTGCCCGAGGTGCCGGGGGTACCGGGGCCGCTGAAGCGGGACTCAGCTCCCCGTTCCCGCCGCAACTCGGAGCGCAGTTCTAGGTAGCAGCACAACGTCAGCAGGTGGAGGGCCAGGGAGAGGCCAAAGAAACCCAGAAAGAGCCGGCAGCTGTTCCCTTCGCCCGCCCGGGCAGGGGCCCCGCGACAGCCGCAGCCCTGGCTCCCGCGTTCCCGCGGCGCTGCCGCGGGCAAGGGTTCCCTGCGCTCCACCTCGGGGTAGCCCATGGCCTCCGGAGACACCCACTCTCTGAGGCCCGGGAGCCGCCGCGTCTGCCTCAGCCCTTCGCGACCCCTGACAGGCAGCTACTGTCCTGCCATCGGCTGGGGGCTGCAGGGACCCGTTCCTGCGCGACGGAGGCTGGGCGGGACCCAGCAGGGAGCAGCCTCATGTGCAGCTCCTCTCCGAGGGGTGGGAAAGAGAGGAGGAGGGGAGGGAGGGACAGGCGGCTCGGCCCGCCGAGGGAATGAGGGAGGAGGCCCCGGCCGACCCCGCCCCGTGCCTCAAGCGGGTGCTGGTACGCCCAACCACCGGGCCCGCCAAGCCTCGCCGCTCCGCCCCCTACAGTTCCACCCGGGGCCTCCAGCCGCGGGGCGGGGCCTGGGGGCGTGTGGGTTCGCCTCTGTCCCGCGGCCCCACCCAGCTCTTCTAGCTCGCCCTGTTCCAGTTGGTGACTGCGGCTGTCGTTCATCCCTGGACTCCGCCCCAATTTAACCCTTGAGCGCCAGTTCGGGGTTGGGGGGAGAGGGGAGAGGAGGAGTCGAGGCGAGGGAGGCTGAGAAGAATTGGGGAACCTTGGAAGGAAACTAGAGCAAAGAAAAGGAGGCGGAAACTAGTATTAATAGAAATGTTTGCAATTAACTGCAGTTGTTAATAACATCATCCAGTACTTATCTGTTTCTTTCAATCTTCAAAGCGTTTAACAGACGTTAAACTAATTAAAACAGTCCTGGGTTTGGAATGAAACCATGCCTGCTGTGTTTGCAGTTCAATGGCCCGCCAAAAGAAAAGGAGACCCAGGAGCCTGAGAGCCAAAGGGAGTGAGAATGGGGTGGGACTGAGTCAGTCCCACTCCTGGAGTGAGTCTGGGGCCTCAGTCTAAGCGTAAGAAGCCCATCTGTGCCAGGTGGGACTAAAGTGATGCTGCCTCATGCAAGATAAAACAGTCCCTAAGATTTCTTGGTATATTATTTCAAGGTATTGATCCCTTTACAGTGTAGAAAGTGCTGTAGGAGAGAATCCACAACCAGAGTAGTTTTCCTCTTCCACTGCAACAGGAGTTTGGAGTGGAGAACAAGTGCCTTCAATAAGCAAATGGGGAAACTGAGGTCCAGAATAAGGTGGATTTCTTTACAAGCATGGTCCACAGTACTGGCATCTCTATTTGCAGGCAACTGTTCTGGCCTCTCCACCCCTCTCCTCCTCTCCCTGGAGTAGTCCCTGGGGGAAGTTCAACAAGTCGGCCAAGTGTTCCAGATGTACACTGCTGAAACTACAGTATCATCAATAGCTGCACCAATCAGAAAAGGGTTCAGAGCAAAAAACAAACAGAAAAACAAATTAAAAAGTAGCAAATGTCAGAATAATAGACCCTGAAATGAAGTATGGAAAGGATTAGTTGAGTCAAAATTGACAAGAGTCATTAGTTTGTGATTATAGAGAGCCAAATGACCATAGCAGGGGAAGTATGTATGCTTCTTGGTCACTATGTGAGGAATATTCCCATGTGAGGAATAATTAGCAGTCTTATTGACCTGAAAAGGGTAGGCCTAAGACCTGACTCGATGGACATGAATTTGAGTAAGCTCCAGGAGTTGATGATGGACTGGGAAGCCTGGCTGCAGTCCATGGGGTCACAAACAGTCAGACATGACTGATGACTGAGCCGAACTGAAGACCTAGGCTGGCAGGAAAGAAGAAAATTAAGGGGAAGTAAGAAAGAATACAGGAGAAAAGAAACAAAAAGAACGAAAGCAAAGCATATGGTGGGGAGGTCAGTCCTGAGATTACAGAAATCATAAATCTTAAATATATTAGCCACAGCCAATTTTTTCTTTCAGACACTTAATGTATGGCCTCAGTGCTTCAGAAATATCTTTGTGTCTCATTAGCCCTTATGGATGAAATACAAAGTTTTCAAAGACTATCATCATAATGAAAATAAAATAAAAAAGGAGCATTTAGCCAATCTCAAGTCCTGCTTGTTCAGTCAAGGAATTCTAGATGCTCGCTGGGGGAACTGCCAGGCTGATTTACCTTAATTATTACTGCCCAGAATTATTAGAAAGAATACTGGACTAGAAACCAGTAGACCTGACCCTGACACTGGTTTGCTGGGTCACTCTGAGCAAGTCACTGTTTTGGGGTACCTTAGTTTCTCCAACTGTAAAATGAGAAGTTTAAACTTAAACAGCTATAATGTTGTGTTTTATCTGTGATATCATTGACATTTTGACTTGGTTGCATACCCCACATCCAATCTGTCAGTGAATCCTATAAGTTCTGCCTTTAAAATAGATCCAGAACCTTACCATTTCTTACAATCTTTTGGTTACCACCACAGTCCAAACACTCATACTCTCTCATTGGATTACTATTTTAGCCTTCTCTCAGGTCTCCAAGCTTTTTACTTTTGTCCTTGCCACTCTACAATCTATTCCCTACCCTATAGTAAGAAACTTTCTGTTAAAGTATTAAGTCAGATTCTTTTACCAGCCCCAAATCCTCCAATGGCTCCCTTTCTCTCTCAGAGTCCTTACCTTGGCCTGCAAGGCCCTACGTGATCTGATTGCTGGCCATCTCTCCTCCCACTACTATTTCCTCGCACTCTACTCCAAACACATTGACCCTTTTGCTGTTCCTTGAACTTGAAAAGCATGCCCCCACTTAAGAGTCTTTTTACCTATATTTCTTTTAATCTGGAATGCTATTCTCCCAGCTAACTGCATGGCTTCTCCCTCACTTCTCCCAGGTCTCTTCTTAGATGTCGCCTTGTTAGAGAATCTTTCCCTGGCTCATTTCCCATCACTCTCTGTCCCCTTCCTTGGCTGTGTTTTTCTTCTTAGCATTTATCATCATCTGATGTATTGGATATGTGTTTATTGTGTGACTCCTAAGAAGCCACAATTAGAATATCAGTTCCAGGAGAGCAGAGATTTTTGTGTTTTTGTTCACTGTTTTATATACCAGACCAAGAGCAGTACCTGACACAATAGACTCTCAATAAATATTTATTGAAGAAATGATTGAATTCCTTCCCTGGTAGATTAAGAGGAGAGAGAAAGGAGAACTAGTGAGATGGGTTTGTGGATAGGCAAGGGGATTTCTTCCAGTATGGTAAAGCAGAAAGGAACAGCTCTTTTATTTTACATGCAGCAACACCCCCAGAGAAAAAGAAAGAGCCACACAGCTAATTATAGGAGTGGATCAGGAAGGTAAAGAACACTGGCTGAACCTCTATCTCCTATGTGTCAGCCTTTCTCATTAACTTCTGTGTGAAGTTAGTATTATGACATTTCACAGATGAGGAAACTGAGGCCTTTACCAGACAGGTTAAATGACCAATCCAAATTGACAAAACAACTAAGTGGCAGTGTCTGAATTTGAATACAGATCTGATTGGTTCAAACATTCCATATTCTATTCTCAACCTTAGCGCTTGCCTACTGGCAAATAGATCCAAAATTCAGCTTTATAGAGACAGACAGGCAGAAACTGTGAGATTCCTGGGAGATAGAGTTATAAACCAGATGGAAGTCATAGTTTCTTCTCCCACGAGACTGGCTGCTGCCACTACCACCCTTTTGCTCCAACTCCAAGGACATTCTGTGTACTATGATTAGATGAATGTGCTTAAATTTGGTTCCCAGGGTCATTCTTCTGTATAGTAAGCCTAAATAGCTTGCCATCAACTGACTGCAGAACAGTAACAGAAAGCCCAACATCCAAAGCCCTTCAATCTGGCCCTAAAGTAGGGCTCAGATAGTAAAGAATCTGCCTGCAATGCGGGAAATCTGGGTTCAATCCCTGGGTCTGGAAGATCCTCTGGAGAAGGGAACGGCAACCCACTCCAGTATTCTTGCCTGGAGAATTCCATGGACAGAAGAGCCTGGTGGGCTACAGTCCGTGGGGTCACAAAAAATCGGATATGACTGGGTGACTAACACTACTAGCATTCCAGCCATGCTGTTGCTAGGTCTTGACAAAATTCTGTCTGCATAACTGTGTCTCTCATTGTCCTACCTCAATGCCTTTTGCTGACATTACTCCCTTTTCCTCCTTCTAATATCCTGGCCCTCCCCTTTACCTATTCAAAATCAGCACATTTTTCAAGGCCAAGCTCAACTCCACATATCCCCTCCTCGACCCCCCACCTGCCCACAGTGTTCTCAACCAGGAGACTCTGTCTATACAATTCCTCTGGCATTTAGAATATGCCAATCACAATTGCTAATTCTTCCACCATTCTGTATGAGTGTCTCATTTTCCCCAGATTACAGTTGCTGCTCTTCAAAGGGTGGGACCTTATCTCAACCCCCAGAGGGCTTACCTTGAGTGAGTGCTTACCTAATCTTTGTTAATGGATTAAAGATTCTGCATAGATGAATTTTAAGCAGTGTTTTGTAGGCAAAAGTAGTATGGGTTTGATGGAAACAAGACGACAGTTCTAAATGGAAAGCAAAGTAAAATAAAATGCCAAGCACATTTAGTATTTAGAAAAAAAATTGTAAAACACACACTGAAGAAGAGAAAAAGCAGCAGACCTCTAAGTTGCTGGAGGAAATGACTATAGCCATGACTGGCATAGAAATGTTTGCAGAAATCCATGAAGCAGCGATAAGGAGATAAACATGCCTCTTGGTGTAAGAGAGCAAGATGGCACAACATTAACATGGAGTATTCATTTTTCCAATAAAGCCTTTGGCTACTCACAGGGAGGCTGAGCATATGGAGAGCCTCTCACTTCAAGAGAAGAATTTTTCATTCAAAAATAGAAGATCTTGTTGTTGGCAAAATGTCATTTGCATCTATATCCCCTGCAATGTGTATCAGTTCCACCATTCAGACCATCAAGTAGCCTAGAAATAAACTGCACATTCCACAGAGCTATTGATACATGGCACATCAGGACCACCATAGTGAGATCACAAATTCAGTTTTTGGCAGAGTAGGGCTTTAAGAAAACCTTTGGCTGTGTCTTTACAGGTTGTCACCTCTTCCAAACAACTCTTTGTGGTGAATGGAGTGGCCATTTGCCTTTATTTAAGAGGTGCGTGTGTGTGTGCTCAGTTGTGTCTGACTCTTTGTGACCCATGGACTGTAGCCCACCAGGCTTTTCTGCCCATAGAATTTTCCAGGCAAGAATACTGGAGTGGGTTGCCATTTCCTACTTCAGAGGATCTTCCTGACCCAGGGATCGAACCCACATCTCTTGTGTCTCCTGTATTGCCAAGCGGATTCTTTAGCACTAGCACCACCTGAGAAGCCCTTATTTAAGAGGGGAGGAAACTAAAGCTGGTAGAGATAGAATGACTTTTCCAAGATCATATAGTCAGGGTACCTGACTTTTAGCCTAGGGTTCTTACTCTTACTAAACTTTCATATTTGTTCATCACACTTATGTTTGCCTAGCTGATCTGGCCAGAGTTTATTGACTGCCCATAATATATGTTTCCTGAGGAAAGAGATTAGGGGAATTCAGATCCTTAAACAGAGCCTCCTGGTGACTCAGATGGTAAAGAATCTGCCTGCCATGCAGGAGACCCAGGTTTGATTCCTGGGTTGGGAAGATCCCCTGGAGAAGGAAATGGCAACCCACTCCAGTATTCTTGCCTGGAGAATTTCATGGACAGAGGAGCCTGGTGGGCAACAGTCCATGTGGTCACAAAGAGTCAGACATGACTGAGTGACTAACACTAGACTAGACTAGATTCTTAAATCAGATCTGGGCTCAGGCCCGGAGAGTCAGGCATTTGGGGGATCAAATCATGGCTCTGTGATAAACAGTCTGTGATAGGACTTGGAAGACTCTCAAGCTATAATAACTTTGCAAACTTGCCCCAACTCCCCCGAACCCGCCCTCCTACCCACTAGATTATATTGAGGGAATACTGTTGGCTTTCAGTGGTTGAACTATCATATTCATTGAATAAATACTCACTGAGTGCCTGCTATGTGCCAGGCACCATTCTAAGTGCTAAGGATACATCAGTAGAAAAAAACAATTAATACAGGCTACAATTAGTACAGTCTACTATCAGCTGAAAAAAAAAAAAATCCCATACAATCTAAAAGTTATGAGTTATGTTTTATTTTGGGAACTTACTGAGCACTGTAGACAGCCTCTCAGAGACTCTGAGGAACTTTTCCAAAGAAGTAAGGGAGGAGCCAGGATGTATAGGTTTTTTTGAAAAGTGGGTGTTTTTCAAAATAGGTGTTTGAAAAACAAAACAAAACATGTAGTGGAACATCAAAGGATGACTGCTAATTGCACAAACCAGACATCTAAAGTTAATGATTTTAGTGCTTTTCTATGTATGGGAAGAGGTAAGAGTCTGGGCTCATTGAAATTATTCCTTTGATATGCACCTTTGACTATCTAGAGCCAGTATCCAGTTTATCTCCATCTTGAATTCCCCTTAGGGTGCACCCTTGGAGCAGGGATTGGCTGCGTTGGCTGATGGCTTGATGGCAGGCAACATTCATTGTTTACTGAAATGCCAGGCATCATTTTTTGTCTGCCCTACAATTATTTTTTTGAAAAATAATCACTTTGTTTTTCACAGATGCAATTTACCAGCGAAGTGCCTTTAAATGGCCTTATGCCTCTTCCCACTACACCTCTGAGCTAGGCCAGACTCACAGGTACATTTCTTGGTCTGGGGACTTGCCATGTCATAAGGGGCTTCCCTGGTGGCTCAAACAGCAAAGAATCTGCCTGCAACGTGGGAGACGTAAGAGACGTGGGTTTGATCCCTCTGTCAGAAAGATCCTCTGGAGAAGGAAATGGCAACCAACTCCAGTATTTTTGCCTGGAGAATCCCATGGACAGAGGAGCCTGGTGAGCTCCAGTCTATAGGGTTGCAAAGGGTCGGACACAACTGAGTGAGTTAGCACTCACATGTCTTAAGAGTTTCAGGGTTTGCAAAAGTTGAACAAATATTCAAATTACCCCAACTCAAAATCTTCCCTCTAAATAACTCAGGAAAACTAGCAAATGTATCCCTGAACTAAGAAATGCTAAGGAAACAGCCTATTGTTAGAATTTAATCACCCCTTTAACCTGCTTGAGCTTCCCAGGTAAAGAATCCACTCAGTGGTAGAGAACCCGCAAATGCAGGGGATGTGGATTCGATCCCTGAGTCAGGAAGACCCCCTGGAGAAGGAAATGGCAACCCACTCCAGTATTCTTGCCTGGAGAATCCCATGGACTGAGGAGCCTGGCAGGCCTTGTGTCCATGAGATAGCAAAAGAGTTGGACATGACTTAGCAACTAGAAAAAGAAGAGTGAAAAAGTTGGCTTAAAACTCAACATTCAAAAAACTAAGATCATGGCATCTGGTCCCATCACTCCATGGCAAATAGGTGGAGAAACAATGGGAACAGTGACAGACTTTGTTTTCTTGGGCTCCCAAATCACTACAGATAGTGACTGCAGCCATGAAATTAAAAGACGCTTGCTCCTTGGAAGAAAAGCTATGACCAACCTAGACAGCATATTAAAAAGCTGTGGTTTTTCCAGTAGTCATGTATGGATGTGAAAGTTGGACTATAAAGAAAACTGAGTGATAAAGAATTGCTGCTTTTGAACTGTGGTGTTGGAGAAGAAGACTCTTGAGAGTCCCTTGAACTGCAAGGAAATCCAACCAGTCCATCCTAAAGGAAATCAGTCCTGAATATTCATTGGAAGGACTGATGCTGAAACTCTGATACTTTGGCCACCTGATGCAAAGAACTGACTCATTTGAAAAGACTGATGCTGGGAAAGATTGAAGGCAGGAGGAGAAGGGGACAACAGAGGATGAGATGGTTGGATGGCATCACTGACTCTATGGACATGAGTTTGAGCAAGCTCCAGGAGTTGGTGACGTACACGGAAGCCCGGTGTACTGCAGTCCACGGGGTCTCAAAGAGTCGAACACTACTGAATGAACTGAACTGACTAGCGACTAAAACAACAACAACTTACCTGCTTAGTACTTACTCAATAGAAGTCCAGGAAAGAAACCTTTCGGTAAATAGTCTGGCTTCTGGAAGGACAGGAAGCGTGGAAGCTTATATCCAAGGTGAATAGTCAGTGTTGCAGAAAAGACCCAATTTTGACCCAGTTCTGGTTCTTTGACTTGTTTTTCATTGCTTTGTTATTATAATCATACATAATGGCCTGCCTCAAAGGACCCTGCCTCTCTGCCTACTGTTAAACTGAAGTTCCTTTGTTCAGCTCATAATGAGATAACCTGACCCAGTGCACCTGTGAATGACTACCAAAAAAAGAGAAGAGATTAACACACCCCTTTCCAAAGGCTGGCGCTTCCCTGAAATGTTTTGCAAGACTTAAGACCCTTTTTGGGGAGCTTCCCAGGTGGTACTTGTGGTAAATAACACACCCGGCAATGCACAAGACTTAAGAGATGCAGGTTCAATCCCCTTGAAGAAAGAAATGGGAACCCACTCCGGTATTCTTGCCTGGAGAATCCCATGGACAGAGGCGCTTGGAGAGCTACCGTCCATAGAGTAGCAGAGTCAGACACAACTGATGTGACTTTACATGCACACTGAGGACCGTTTTAACTTTATTTCTTCGCTGCCTCTCCCTCTCTGTTCTGCCTTTTGACTTCATTTCCTCATTGTTTTTCACTCTCTCTCTCTCTGGCTCTATAAAAGAACCTGGCATCCAGACCCTGACAAGATGGTTTTTTGAGATATTAGTTTGCCATCTTCTTGGTAAGCAGGTTTTCCGAATAAAGTTGTTTTCCTTGCCTCAGCACGTCATCTCCTGGGCTCATTGACCTGCCGTGCAGTGAGCAGAACTCTGTAACATCAGTGCCTAAAGATAAGCTCTGGCTGAACTGGAGTCTTAGGGCATCAATGTCTGATAGATATGTGTGTGTGTGTGTTTTATATGTATGAAATGAGTAAAGGAAGTATGGCAGAATGCTTTGTAAGATGGAATGTGCTACACAAATGTTAAGATATTAAGATAATAGCTACCTTGTATTGAGTACCTACAATGTGCGAGGCACTAAGCTAGACAAAGTTAGATTTATTTATCTCACTTAATCTTCAGGAATTTTACTGAACCAAACTTGGGTCTGCTCACCCATGCTCAGTAAAGCCTACCTATTGGCATCACACTGTGGTGAAGGAAAGTATGGTGTTTATTGCAGGGCACCAGGCAAGGAATCCAAGGCAGCTTATGTTTGAAAAACCCAAACTCCCCAGCGGGTTTCAGGAAAGCATTTTTAAAAGCAACATGAGGGAGGGAGGGGCATCCTAGGGTATGTGAACAGCTTGTGCACAATTCTCTGATTGGTTCATAGTGAGTTAACCAGGCTGTGTCACAGGAGTTAACATTATAAATCCTTAGGATCCAGTAGGCCTGGGAGGCAATGGTCATTAAGTAGTTAACATCTTCCACTTGGTGCAAGGGTCTTAACATCTGTAAAACAACTCAGGAAATGAGCATCAAATATTTTTATCTAGAGAAGAGTGAAAGCAGAGGATACCGGGGAGGTGTCTGTTCCAGGAAGCCTGCATAGTGTCGTGCCCAATTACAGAACAACTTCTTGAGGGAAATTGTGCATTTTTCTACATGTTAAAAGAAAAGGTCCAAAGAAAAGTGAAGTAATGTGCCTAATACCCCCCAGCTAGTAAATGGTAGTGCTAAGATTCAAATCTAGGTCTATCCTAATTGAAAAGCCCATGTGCCATGGCATATCCATTGTGCCATGATGAATAACTTATTTTGCATACACAGGAACCCAAGAAATAAGGGGTTTTCTGTAAGTTTCAAGTTGGAATCTATTAGATGTTAGTTGGTGGTACACTTTCTTCACCCCAATATGATCGTACAGTCTAATGCGAAAGGATAATACCAAAGCCAAATCAAATTAGATCTTGAAATTAGTAAAACTAAATAAGATTCTAGTAGAAGAAAATATAGACCCAAGAGATTATATGAGCTAGAGCGAAGGAGAAATAATAGTATGTGTGGTGGCACAGGAGATTTTCAAAGCATTATTGAAAGGAATATTCTCAGTGAAAATTTCCCAGAAGACATTGTATTGATTCTTTCATTTTTCTATTTTTAACTTCATTCATTTATTTCTCCACTTTTCAAGGAGATATTGAGTATTGTCTGTAGGCACACATAGATCACAGAATTTCCATGAGCTGTGGAAACTAAGGAATGAATGCTCAGGAGGCCTAATCCAGCAGGCCACAGGCCTGTGGCAGTCCTGATCACCAACTTAACCCTTCTCTTCCTATAAGTTCAACTCAGTTAGTGTAGAAATTTTATTTTTCTTATGGGAACCTATTTCCAATTAACTCTAGGAGTATAGGTTTTGTTTGACAGAAATGTGCTTTATAAACAATGGCTGTGAAGAATAAGCCTCAATAAACTTGCTCTTTTGTGAGGAGTCTGGAAGCTAAGCTTAACCTGGCAATAGAAAGTGGGATCCATAGAAAATGGAGTTGAGACACGAAGCCCACACTTAAGCGAAAGGAGCTGCCTTTATGAATGTGTCAAATTGCTTGGGAAAAGAGATTGCTCTCTGAGAGGGAATGAGGTGGCAGCCCAGAGAAGTGGCTTAAGTTTCACTATTGCCCGACAGAACTTGGGCACTTGTGTGTGTTACTAAACTGAACTTGAGTCCACTCACCCATCACACAGCAAAGCCAATTTTGCGACACTGGGAAAATTTTGCGACACTTCACAATTTTGCAGTGAAGGAAAGTACTACATTTACTACTTTTATGTGCAGGACACCAAGCTCATGCACAAAAGCACCAAGCTCATGCTTAAAAGACTTGAACTCCCCAGTAGGCTTTTCAGGTAAGGATCTTTAAAGACAACATCTCTGATAAGGGCTGCAGTGTGCATGACTTTCTTTTGATTGGTTGGTAGTGAGGTAACAGGATGTTCAGGAATCTTAATCAACTGGGGTGCCTATGGTCAGCATGTGGCTGAAACTGTCCAACTCAGCTTGGGACTTGAACCCACGTGCTGTGACTTAAACCCAGCTAAAACCCAAATTGGGACTCAAATCTAAGGTCTTTTTTTTGCCTCACTGTGTGGCATCTTAGTTCCCCAATCAGGGGTTGAATTTGTGCCCCCTGCGTTACAAGTGCAGAGTCCCAGCTACTGGACTCCCAGGGAAGTTCCAAACCCATGGTCTTTTAATTTAGATCACAAACCTGTTCTCAGACTTAAGCTCAGGTTCTTGATGTCTCATCACAGAAAGAATTCAGTGAGAGACAAAGTGATAGGTAAGGAGTGGATTTTTTTAGAGAGAAACACTTTCCACAGACAGAGTGTGGGCCATCTGAGAAGGTGAGAGGCCCAAAAATATGGCATGGTTAGTTTATATAGGCTGGGTAGTTTCATAGTCTAATGACTGGAGGGTTATTCCAACTATTTTGGGGAAGGGGCAGAGATTTCTAGGAATTTGGCCACCACCCACTTTTTATCCTATTATAGTTAACCTCAGAACTGTCAGTGGTGCTGGTGGATGTGTCATTTAGATGTTAATGTATTTTTTGGTAACTTTTTATTTTGTATTGGAGTATAGCCAATTAGCAAACAATGTTTTGATAGTTTCAGGTGAACAGCAAAGGGAATTAGCCATACATATAGATGATAATGTATTACAGTGAGTATATGATGAAGTTCCAGGTCCACTGGAAGTCAAGAATCTTCTACCATCTTGGACTTATTTGGTTCTAACCAATTTATGTCATATCCTCAAAGGCTATATCATTCTTATAAAAGTTGTGTCTTCACCCCTTCCTTCCTGTTTCATAGCCACCCTCCTTCATTTGGGTGAAGGATCTTAGTTTCTGCCAAACAACACAAACATATGTGTATAATTGTTATGTTCCTCCCTGGAGGAAAAACTAGGTTTCTATTTTATTGCTGAACTATTATTATTACTTTTCATGCTTAACTGCTTTTCCTTTGTTTCTGCATTGTCTCAGTTCCCTAATTAATAACTGCATGTGCCTGATCTTTGGAACTCAGGGAAGGCCTAGGAGACTAAAGCCTTATTTCTACAAACAAGAAAAACAGGGAACGGGGAGGGTCTTTTGTACTTGAGAAGGTGCTGCAGGGTCCTTTTTGGTGATCCCACAGACTGTAGCCTGCCAGGCTCTTCTGTCCATGGGATTTCCCAGGCAAGAATGCTGGAGTGGGTTGCCATTCCCTTATCTTCCCAATCCAGAGACTGAACCTGGGTTTCTTGCATTGCAGGCAGATTTTTTTACTGTCTGAGCCACCAGGGAAGCCCTTTTTGGTTTCATCCCCTCTTTTCATTGATACTTCTCAATCCTGAGGGGTACAAGGGAGGCAAGAAAGGGAATAAAGTTTTGGAAAGAGAGGTTAATCATAAACTCAGCAGAGGAATTTGGTTTCAGGGGACTTGATTTCAGGCCCAAAGGCCTTAGTCTTGCAAGAATAAGTATGACAGCCTTAGTTTAGCAGAGCTTCACTTTGTTTAACCCCCAGAGTTTCTAAAGTCACAGCCATTTTCTTTCCTTAGCTTCTACAGCTGACTCAAGACATCAGAGCTAAAATACCTTTTGGAGACCACCTAGTCCAACCCATCCTTTTTTCAGAAGAAACTGAAGCCCCAAAACCCAACAATCATGCCTATCAAGTTAATGAATTAACTGGACTAGAACCAATTTCCCCTCCTTCCTTTCCCCTCAAGCCACTAGTTTATGTATCTATACCTTAAATCTTAAAACATTTTTGAAACACATAAATTAGTTATATTTTACTTCTTTTGAACCAAAAGAACGAAATAGGAAATGCTAGAAATCACTGGACTTGCTTCTGATTCTTAGTCTTATTTCCCTACAAATACCCAATAATTTTCCTGGTTTGTACTTTGTTTTGAGGTATTCCTCCATTTTCTCATTCCTGTTTTCAACCAGCTGAATGCAAATACTGATCTTACCTTGCCTATTTCAGAATCCGGCCACCAAAAGAGGCTTTATGAGACTATCTTTATTACTTAATTAGCAACATTTATATTTTGAAGATGCAGTTGTCAAGCTGTCCCTTAAATACACTCTTCAAATTTTGAAATTTGAGAGAGAAATGAGAAGTTTCTAGTATAAATTGTTTTTGTCACAAAATTGGCCTTTTGGAAAGATCAAAACCTACTACAAAGTACCACTTGACTTATGAGAAGCCCCTACATCTGAGGGGGTGATCAGACCTATTCTTGAAAAGCCCAAGGAGCTTCTTTCTGCAGATTCTGAAAGGGCCAAAAAATTACTGTCAAAGTAAATTGCTTCTTCCAAAAATGTCTTTTGGGGAAGCCGGAGAACAGAATTCTGAGAAGTGCTGGCTGGAGTTAGCATTGGTTAAAGTTATAACTAATATAGTTGCTGTTTTGAATTTTTCTCCTTAAAAAGAAAAGCTAAATTGAAAATATCATGGTAAACAGAGCTGAATGTGTTTAGTTCGGACAAAACAACCCATTGGGTCCTGTAAGCCCCTGTGGAAAGGCAAGATAGTGTTAAAAGATAATTTTTTAAAAGGTAAAATCATGATTCTCATACAAATATAAAAGGAACACAGGTTAAAAATTGTATTTAACTCATTAATGAGGGATGCAGTAAGATGTTACAACCAGTTCAAAGGAGAATTCAAAGGACAGAGACTCCCATAGGTAATTAGAAATGTTGCATTGAATTTTCAAAGAGATGCAAAACTGGTCAATACCCATGGGACAATAACCAGTTGCATTAAAACAGGCAAAATTCATTTGCATTTCTATGTATAAGAATATTTTGCATTACCTTTAGTTTTTCACAATCTATAAAGTTGTTAAAGAGCTCAAAGCCAATGAAAGGAACGTTACACAGAAGAGAGCACAAGTCAGGATATCCAATAATCTTTTTTGTCCATTTAAAGTCTTTCACAAATTTCCTTGACACTAGAAAGAACTGTTGCAATCAGACTGCTTTAAGGTCAGCAAGCTCCATAACTCTGGGGGCCCAGGTCAGGAGGCAGCCAAGGGGGTGGCCTAAGAAAACTCTTGGAAGTGTAACTTGACACTCAAAAGAGAATTAGCAATGCCCAAGGAGGATTAGATAAACCCAGGGTGGCTTTTCCAAAGCTTCGGGAGCTAGAAAATCTGACAAGCAGAGAGATCCACCCATGAGACTGAAAGCAGCTGGTGATGGCCTGAGAAGGTCTTTGTAAAGGAAAACACATGTCTCTCTTTGCTACTCTATCTTGCAGAGCCCAACTCGGGACATCTGGTTGAAATATAACACCTTGATTCTCGCCTGGCAACAAAGTACAAGTAAATACAATCCCCATGAGCAGGCCCACTGGGAAACTTCAGGAACACATTAGGGAGGATTGTGAAGAATTCTGCCAATTTTTCTAGCCGTTCACATATTGTGTAACTGATTTTCTGTTAAGTGCCTGTACACCTTTGGGTTTTATGTATGCCTGAAAATGAGTAGAGGTCCAGAAATTGAAAGCAAGCCAGTTTTTCATTGGTGCTTTTCTCCATTCTTCAGCAGTGCTCATCAACTTGCCTTTTTCTTCACCCCTTCATTGACCAAATTGGAGATAACTGGCATCTTGGCATCCCTTGGGTAATGTGGAAGAGCAATGGCTTTGGATAACCTGAATGCTTTTTTAGTTGCCCCTTTCCCACTCATCCCACTCCAGCAATAGCCTACACCACTAGGCGGCTAGAAAAGGCATGAAACAGACAAGTCATACCTACACAAAAATAGGGGAGGGGGGATCACTGGACTACGATTATAGAGCCACCAAGATCTAATCCCCAATCTAAGATTCCTTCTGGCTCTTAGATGGTGTGATTTAACACCTTCAACCATGCTAGTACTAAAGAATGGTAACCATTTTATACTTATGTCCGACTCTTTGCTACCCCATGGACTGTAGCCCACCAGGCTCCTCCATCCATGGGATTTTCCAGGCAAGAATACTGGAGTGGGTTGCCATTTCCTTCTCCAGGGGATCTTCCCGACCCAGGGATCGAACCCAGGTCTCCTGCAATGCAGGCAGACGCTTTAACCTCTGAGCCACCAGCGAAGCCCTTTATATTTATTAAAGTTGCAAATATTATTAAGCACAATGCTGGTTTGGCTTGGAGGGAGAGGATAGAAAGATATCTTCAAACTGTTTTCAGCAGGATAAATTCGCATAGTTCTTTTGAAAGGCAATTTGGCAATACATATCAGAAGTCATAAAAAATACTCATTTTCTTTCACATACTAATTCCACTCCTGGCAATTTGTCATTAAGGTAATCATTCAAAAGCAGGAAAAAACTATGTAGGTACAAACAGATTTTACATGCCATTATGTATAATCTAAAAATGCTGGTAATAGCTGTTGCTGCTAAGTCGCTTCAGTCGTGTCCTACTCTGTGCGACCCCAGAGACGGCAGCCCACCAGGCTCCCCCATCCCTGGGATTCTCCAGGCAAGAACACTGGAGTGGGTTGCCATTTCCTTCTCCAATGCATGAAAGTGAAAAGTGAAAGTGAAGTCGCTCAGTCGTATCCGACTCCCAGAGACCCCATGGACTTCAGCCCACCAGGCTCCTCCGTCCATGGGATTTTCCAGGCAAGAGTACTGGAGTGGGGTGCCATTGCCTTCTCTGAACATTGTCCCTAGTGTTGGTCATTCTAGGTTGTTTTCAATTTTAGCTAGTCTCTATTTTGTTCTGATGTAAAGGAAAGAAGCTCTTTTGAGGAGGATTGTCTAACTGATTAAGGTAAAAACCATCCAATCCCTTTTTGAAAGCCTGTGCTTGGCTTTCCAATATGCTAGACCAGAGACTGTCCATGAAGATGAGTCTCAGAGAGCAAGGTAGCCGACATGCAGATTTGGGAGAGTGCTAACACCTGGAATAAAGTTGCTGCTGGTTTTGCCCTGTTCTGTCTCTGGCTAAATAGGGGAAAGTCCCTCCCATGGGATAGATCAGAAAGAAATCATTAAGCTTGCTGTCCTGGACTGGACCAGGGTTTCAGTAGGCCTAGGCTCACATGCCAGCTCTAGCTCTTGCCAGTTGTGAGATTAGCACACTTTTTCTTTTTTTGCCACACCAAGTGGCTTGTGGGACCTTTGTTTCCCAACCAGGGACTGAACCTGGGCCCTTGGCAGTAAGAGTGCAGAGTCCTAACCACTGGACCTCCGGGCAATTCCTGGCACATGTCTCTTAAAATGAGCCTCAACCCCTCATGTGTTAATCAGGAACCAGGCTCGATGATATTGGAGGTCCTGCCTAATTCTGAGGAGAGGGCAACGGCACCCCACTCCAGCACTGTTGCCTGGAAAATCCCATGGACGGAGGAGCCTGGTAGGCTGCAGTCCATGGGGTCTCGAAGAGTCGGGCACCACTGAGTGACTTCACTTTCACTTTTCACTTTCATGCATTGGAGAAGGAAATGGCAACCCACTCCAGTGTTCTTGGCTGGAGAATCCCAGGGACAGGGGAGCCTGGTGGGCTGCCGTCTATGGGGTTGCACAGAGTCGGACACGTCTGAAGTGACTTAGCAGCAGCAGCAGCAGCCTAATTCTGATATACTATGACTAGTTATCCATTGGTCTGCTGTGCAATCTTGTTGACTTCCTATTTTAAACAGTCCAAGCATTATTCATTCCCAAAGCCTCTGGTTCACTTTTGTCTCTCCCTCACTCTCAGGCAATAACCTTGACCTTATCTTCTACTTGACTGAGACTCTTTAGTTATCTTCCAGCAGGAACTGCTTCAACTTCTTCCCTTACCGAGTCTCTTCTCTCGAATGTTAGAGAAAAAATTGTCTCATTCCCTGCTTTTAATCCCAACCCCTCCTACTTCTGTAAAAACTGTGCTCCATTAATTATATCCTGTCAACAACATCTTTAATTTCACCCCGTCTTCTGCTTCTTTGCTCTGTCTATAACCATACTCAGTTATTTATCCAAATACACTTCCTGGAACCAGTCACCACTTCAAAATGTTGTCCTTCTCTGTCACTTTGCCACCAAAGTAAAAACTGATCATCTCTACACACACTTGTATTTCCTCTTCAAGGTCACCAATAACAGCATAATGGAACTTACTCCCTTAAATTATTCTCCTCTGCTAACTACTACTTCTCTTGGCTTTGCTGGAAACTTTTCTCCCACTTCCAATAGTAGGCTATTTTGAAACATACTATTAAGTGAGGAAATACAGTTTAAGATTAAGTGCATACTAGTTAAAAGATGTACATGATTCAATGCAATCCCTAGAAAATTACCAATGACAAGTTTCATAGAACTAGAAGAATTATTTCACAGTTTTTAGGGAAACACAAAAGATCCTGAATAGCCAAAGCAATCTTGACAAAGAAAAATGGGGCTGGAAGAATCAAACTTCCTGACTTCAGACTATACTACAAAGTTATAGAAACCAAAATGGTACTAACACACACCTATGGGCACCTTATCTTTGACAAAGGAGGCAAGAATATACAATGGGGAAAAGACAGTCTCCTCAATAAGTAGTGCTGGGAAAAATGGACAGCTATGTGTAAAAGAATGAAACCAGAACACTTCCTAACACTGTATACAAAAATAAACTCAAAATAGATTAAATACTTAAATGAAAGGCTGCTGCTGCTACTGCTGCTAAGTTGCTTCAGTCGTGTCCAACTCTGTGCGACCCCAGAGACAGCAGCCCACCAGGCTCCCTTGTCCCTGGGATTCTCCAGGCAAGAACACTGGAGTGGGTTGCCATTTCCTTCTCCAATGCATGAAAGTGAGAAGTGGAAGTGAAGTCGCTTAGTCGTGTCTGACTCTGTACGACCCCAGAGACAGCAGCCCACCAGGCCCCTCTGTCCATGGGATTTTCCAGGCAAGAGTGCTGGAGTGGGTTGCCATTGCCTTCTACAAAATGAAAGGCTGCTGCTGCTGCTGCTAAGTCGCTTCAGTCATGTCCAACTCTGTGCGACCCCGTAGATGGCAGCCCACCAGGCTCCACCATCCCTGGGATTCTCCAGGCAAGAACACCGGAGTGGGTTGCCATTTCCTTCTCCGGTGCATGAAAGTGAAAAGTGAAAGTGAAGTCACTCAGTGGTGCCCGACTCTTCACGACCCCATGGACTGCAGCCTACCAGGCTCCTCCGTCCATGGGATTTTCCAGGCAAGAGTACTGGAGTGGGGTGCCATTGCTAGAAACTATAAAACTCTTAGAGGAAAGCATAGGCAGAACACTTTGTGACATAAATTGTAGCAAGATGCTCTTTGACCCACTTCCTAGAGTAATGGAAATAAAACCAAAAGTAAACAAATGGGATCTAATTAAATTTAAAAGCTGATGCACAGCAAAGGAAACTATAAATAAGTTGAAAAGACAACCCTCAGAATGGGAGGAAATAATTACAAATGAAGCAACTGACAAAGGATTAATCTCTAAAATGTACAAGCAACTCATTCAGCTCACTAGAAAAAAAAATAACCCAGTCAAAAATGGGCGGAAGACCTAAACAGATATTTGTCCCAAGAAGATAGACAGGTGGCCAACAAACACATGAAATGTTGCTCAACATCACTCATTATTAAAGAAATGCAAATCAAAACTACAATGAGGTTACTACCTCACACCAGTCAGAATGGCCATCATCAAAAAAACTACAAACAATAAATGCTGGAGAAAATGTAGAGAAAAGGGAACCCTCCTACTTTGTTGGTGGTAATGTAAACTGATACAGTCATTATGGAGAATAGTATGGACATTCCTTTAAAAACTAGGAATAAAAGTACTATATGACCCAGCAATCTCACTACTGGGCATATGTCCTGCTGCTGCTGCTGCTGCTGCTGCTGTCGCTTCAGTTGTGTCCGACTCTGTGCGACCCCATAGACGGCAGCCCACCAGGCTTCGCCATCCCTGGGATTCTCCAGGCAAGAACACTGGAGTGGGTTGCCATTTCCTTCTCCAATGCATGGAAGTAAAAAGTGAAAGTGAAGTCGCTCAGTGGTGCCCGACTCTTAGCGACCCCATGGACTGCCTACCAGGCTCCTCTGCCCATGGGATTTTCCAGGCAAGAGTACTGGAGTGGGTTGCCATTGCCTTAAAAGACACATGTACCCCAATGTTCAATGCAGCACTATATATGATAGCCATGACACGGAAGCAACCTAGATGTACAATGACAGATGAATGGATAAAGAAATTGTGGTACATATATACAATGGAATATTACTCAGCCACATAAAGGAATAATGTGAGTCAGTTGAACTGAGGTGGATGAACCTAGAGCCTGTTATACAAAATGAAGTAAGTCAGAAAGAGAAAAACAAATATTGTATACTAACACATATATATGGAATCTAGAAATATATATATATTTGCAGAGCAGACATAGAGAACAGACTTACAGCCACAGTGGGGGAAGCAGAGGGTGGGACAAGTTGAAAAATTAGCACTGACATATATACACTATCATGTGTAGAATAGATAGCTAGTGGGAAGCTACTATATAACACAGGGAACCCAGCACCGCCTGGCATTCTGTGACAACCTAGAGGGGTGGAATGGGGGGTTTGGAGGGAGGATAAAAAGTTAGGGGATATATATATATATCCCCTATATATATATGTACTTATGGGTAATTCACATTATTGTACAGCAGAAATCAGCACAACATTGTAAAGCAATTATTCTCCAATTAAAATTTTTAAAAAGATGTGCATGAAAGCTTAAGAGGAAGAAATACTTCCAAATGATAAAAGGTTGACTTAGATGGTTAGATATTTTTTCTTTTCTACTTTCCAAATTTCCTGTGATATGGTTATACTACTTTTGTAATTAAAAGTAATTTTCATTAAGAACAGAAAATTTATACTCATGATCCTCTCCGTTCTTTCTTGCCACTCTTTCTCCCTTGGTGATGTCATCTATTCCTATGCATTCAATCATACCATCAATGACAATATCTATATCTTTAATCCCTGCTGATGTCTTGGATTTCCAGCCACCTGCTAGAAAGTCCCATTTGGAGAGACTTATTAGAATTTTACATTCAACACCATCTCTTTTATTTGAAAGATTAGTAAAAATCCTTAACATGTCCATAACATTGGCCATTTCTTCACTCCCCAAAGCTAACAGATTAAGTCCTTTTCACTCTAGGCTAAACCACCATTCTTTAACTATATAACTGCAACAATCTTCTAATTGGTTTTTTCACTTTCTTCCTCATTTGGTTCATACACCTGAGTGTGCGATCGGATTAAAATATGAAGCAGATCATGGTACTCCCTTCCTTAAAACTCTAATGTTTCATCTCAATCAGAATAAAACCCCAAATCCTTACCATTGTCTATAGGGCACTACATAATCTTGACCTTAGCTGTGCTGCAATCCTGAACTCGTTTCCTCTCCCTGGTGATGTCCACTGCTTCAACTATCTCTCTCTCTTTCCCAACCCCCTACAAATTTTCTCTTGCTTCAGGGCTGGTACATGTGCTATTCCCTCTATCTTTACTGACCTTTAGTCTCTCTCAAACATCCATTCACATCTTTCTTCATGAGAGAGTACAGCTTTTTCCTTCTCATCCTTCAACTCTCAAATTCAAATTGTCTTCTTATAGAGGCTTCTCAGATCATTCTATCAAAAGGAGATCTATTTGTGTTATACTTTCACAACACTCTATTTCTTTCAGAGCACTTCTCAAAATTTGTAATTTCAATGATTTATTTTTTTGGTTTACTGTCAGTCTCCTTCTCTGGATTATAAGTTCTATGAAGGTGGAGACCATTTTTACTTTTTCCATTGCTATATAACCCAGAGCTTGGAATGGTGCCTGACATGTAGTAGATCCTCAATAAATACATGTTATATAATTGATTAAATGAATGGCTTGTTATTATAATTTTTTCTGAATGTTTAGGTACGTAAAATGTGCCTGATACTTTTACACAAATTATATATCATTGAATTCTTTTGGAACTCACTCTTTTAAGCAGAAGGTTTTTTTTTAATTGAACTTTTAATTTTGAGACAATCATAGATTCATAGGAAGTTATAAAAATAAAACAGAGATCCCATTTACTCTTTGCCATATTTCCTCCAATGGCAATATCTTGCAAAACTGTTTAATACAGTACACTATCATCACCTTGATATTGACATTGGTACAATCCCCCATATTTATTCAGATATCCCAGTATTACCTGGACTCAGCTGTGTATGTGCATGTCTATTTACTTCTATGCAATTTCATCACATGTGTAGGTTCTTGTGTGTATGTGCACTCAGCTGTTCAGTCCTGTCCAACTCTTTGTGATCCCATGGATTGTAGCCCACCAGGCTCCTCTGTACATGGGATTATCCTGGCAAGAATACTGGAGTAGGTTGTCATTTTATCGTCCAGGGCATCTTCCCCACCCAGGGAGTGAAGCCATGTCTCTCACATCTCCTGAACTGGCAGGCAAGTTCTTTACCACTACACCACCTGGGAAGCCCTCAGGTTCTTGTATCTACCACCAAGTCAAGATACAGAACAACTCCATCATTACATCCATCTTTCACATCCTCTTTACAACCATACATATCATCTTCCCATACCCACCCTCCTGCATCCCATCTCAATCCCCTGGCAACCACAATCTGTCTCCCACCTCAATAGTTCTGTCATTTCAAGAATATTGTAGAAATGGAATAAGACAGTGTATACTTCTTGGCATTAGCTTTTCATTCAGAATAATCACCCTGAGATTTATCCAAGTCATTGTGTGTATCAATAGTTCATTCCTTTTTATTGCTGAGTAGTGTTTCATGGTATGGATTGCCATGAACAGTATGAAAAGGCAAAAAGATATGACACTGAAAGATGAACTCCTGAGGTCAGTAGGTGCCCACTATGCTACCAGAGAAGAGCGGAGAAATAGTTCCAGGAGGAATGAAGAGTCTGAGCCAAATCAGAAACAATGGTCAGCTGTGGATGTGTTTGGTGGTGAAAGTAAAGTCTGATGCTGTAAGAACAATATTGTATAGGAACCTAGAATGTTAGGTCCATGAATCAAAGTATATTGGAAGTGGTCAAATAGGAGATGGTAAGAGTGACATTGAGATTTTAGGAATCAGTGAATTAAAACAGATGGGAATGTGCAAATTTAATTCTGCTGTGGCTGCTGTGTCCATACTCTAGTCATTTCTGACTCTTTGAGACACCATGGACTGTAACCTGCCAAATTCCTCTATCCATGGGATTTCCCAAGCAAGAATATTCGAGTGGGTTGCCATTGCCTTCACCAGGGGATCTTCCTGATCCAGGGATCAAACCCACATTCAGTTTAATTCAGAAGACCATTATATCTACTACTGTGGGAAATCAAGTAGCCCTCACAGTCAACAAAAGAGTCTGAAATGCAGTACTTGGGTGTAATCTCAAAAATGACCGAATGATCTCTGTTCACTTCCAATGCCAACCATTCAACATCATAGTAATCCAACTCTATGCCCCAACCACTAATGCTGAAGAAGCTGAAGGTAAACAGTTCTATGAAGACCTACAAGGCCTTCTAGAACTATCACCAAAAAGAGATGCCCTTTTCATCAAAGGAGACTGGAATGCAAAAGGAGGAAGTCAAGAGATCCCTGGAGTACAGGCAAGTTTAGCTTTGGAGTACAAAATGAAGCAGGGCAAAGGCTGACAGAGTTTTGCCAAGAGAACGCACTGGTCATAGCAAACATCCTCTTCCAACAACACAAGAGATGACTCTACACATGGACATCACCAGATGGTCAATACTGAAATCAGATTGATTATATTCTTTGCAGCTGAAGATGGAGAAACTCTATACATCAGCAAAAACAAGACCAGGAGCTGACTGTGGCTCGGATCATGAACTCCTTACTGCAAAATTCAGACTTAAATTGAAGAAAGCAGGGAAAACCACTAGATCATTCAGGTATGACCTAAATCCAATCCCTTATGATTATAAGTGGAAGTGACAAATAGATTCAAGGGATTAAATCTGATAGAGTACCTGAAGAATTATGGATGGAGGTTCATAACCTTGTCCAAGAGGTGGTGATCAAAACCATCGCCAAGAAAAATAAATGCAAAAAGTCAAAATGGTTGTCTGAGGAGGCCTTACAAAGAGCTGAGAAAAGAAGAGAAGCAAAAGGCAAGGAGAAAAGGAAAGATATACCCATCTTAATGCAGAATTCTGAAGAATAGTAAGGAGAGATAAGAAAGCCTTCCTAAGTGATCAATGCAAAGAAATAGAGGGAAACAATAGAATGGAACAGACTAGAGATCTCTTCAAGAAAGTTAGAGATACCAAGGGAACATTCCATGCAAAGATGGGCACAATAAAGGACAGAAATGGAATGGACCTAACAGAAGCAGAAGATATTAAGAGGTGGCAAGAATACACAGAAGAACTATACAAAAAAGATCTTAATGCCCCTGATAAACATGATGGTGTGATCACTCATCTGGAGTGAGACATCCTGGAGTGTAAAGTCAAGTGGGTCTTAAGAAGCATTACTATGAACAAAGCTAGTGGTGGTGATGGAATTCCAGCTGAGCTATTTCAAATCCTAAAAGACAATGCTGTTAAAGTGCTGCAGTCAATACGCCAGCAAATCTGTATAACTCAGCAGTGGCCACAGGACTGGAAAAGGTCAGTTTTCATTCCAATCCCAAAGAAAGGTATTGCCAAAAAATATTCAAACTACTGCACCAGTGCACTCATTTCACATGCTTGCAGGTAATGCTCAAAATCCTTCAAGCTAGCCTTCAACAGTACGTGAGCTGAGAACTTCCAGATATTCAAGCTGGATTTAGTAATGGCAGAGGAACCAGAGATCAAATTGCCAAATTCTGTACGATCATAGAAAAAGCAGGAGAATTCCAGAAAAAACATCTACTTTGGCTTCATTGACTGTGCTAAATCCTTTGATTGTATGGATCACAACAAACTGTGGAAAATTCTTAAAGAGATGGGAATACCAGATCACCTTATCTGCCTCCTGAGAAATCTGTATACAGGTCAAGAAGCAACAGTTAGAACCGGTCATGGAACAATGGACTGATTTCAAATTGGGAAAGGAGTACAACAAGGCTCTGTCTATATTGTCACCCTGCTTATTTAACTTCTATGCAGAGTACAACATGCAAAATGTTGGACTGGAATCAAGATTTCACAAGATTGCACAAGCTGGAATCAAGATTGCTGGGAGAAATATCAATGATCTCAGATATGCAGATGACATCACCCTTATGGCAGAAAGTAAAGAGGACCTAAAGAGCCTCTTGATGAAGATGAAAGAGGAAAGTGAAAAAGCTGGCTTAAAACTCGACATTCAAAAAACTAAGATCATGGCATCCGGTCCCATCACTTCATGGCAAATAGAGGGGGAAACAGTGGAAACAGGGAGAGACTTTATTTTCTTGGGCTCCAAAATCACTGCTTCCCTGGTGGCTCAGATGGTAAAGAATCTGCCTGCAATGTGGGAGACCCAGGGTTCTATCCCTGGGTTGGGAAGATCCCCTGGAGGAGGGAATGGCAACCCATTCCAGTATTCTTGCCTGGAGAATCCCCATGGCCAGAGGAGCCTGGCAGGCTACAGTCCATAGGGTCCCAAGGAGTTGGACACTCCTGAGTGACTAAGTGTGTGTGTGCGCATGTGCGCGCGCACACACACACACAGTCTTTGCAGATGATGACTGCAGCCATGAAATTTAAAGATGCTTGCTCCTTGGAAGAAAAGCTATGACCAACCTAGACAGCATATTAGAAAGCAGAGACATTACTTTGCAACAAAGGTCCATATAGTCAAAGCTATGGTTTCTTTAGTAGTCATGTATGGATGTGAGAGTTGGACCATAAAGAAAGCTGAGTGCGAAAGAATTGATGCTTTTGAACTGTGGTGTTGGAAAAGACTCTTGAGAATTCCTTGGACTGCAAGGAGATCCTACCAGTCAATCCTAAAGGAAATCAGTCTTGAATATTCATTGAAAGGACTGATGCTAATGGTGAAGCTCCAATACTTTGGCCACCTTATATGAAGAGCTGACTTGTTAGAAAAGACTATGATGCTGGGAAAGATTGAAGGCAGAAGGAGAAGGGGACAACAGAGGATGAGATGGTTGGATGGCATCACCGAATGGATGGACATGAGTTTGAGCAAACTCCAGAAGATGGTGAAGGACAGGAAAGCCTAGCGTGCTGCAGTCTATGGGGTCACACAGAGTCGGACAGGACAGTGCAACTGAACAACAGCAACAATGGATTACCAGTTTGTTTAATCATTCACATGAATGCTCTCTGGGTTGTTGAAGGCTTTCTGTGTTGTTTCTAGATTTTTTCTGTTATGAATAAAGTTGCTATGGACTCTGTATGAACATAAATACAGGGGCTTTTAAAATTGAAATATTATTGACATATAACATGTTTTAGGTGTATTACATAATGATTTGATATATACAAATACTGGAAAATGGTAACCACAGTAAGTTTAGTTACTATCCATTACCTCATACAGTTACATTTTTTTGTGATGAGAACTTTTAAATTCTACTCTTCTAGCAACTTTTGAATATACAAATACAATATTGTTAACTATAGTCATCATATCCTGTACAAGTTTTGGTTTGGATATGAATTTTCATTTCTCTGGGAGAAAAACTGCCCAGGAGAGCAATTGCTGGGTAGTATGGTAGTCACATGTTTAATTTTGGAAGATACTTTCAAACTGTTTTCCACAGTGGGGGTACCATTTTACAATCCCACTAACAATGTATGAACGATCCAGTTTCTTTGTATCTTCACCAGTACTTGGTGTTGTCACTATTTTATTTGGACATGGAACAACAGACTGGTTCCAAATAGGAAAAGGAGTTCGTCAAGGCTGTATATTGTCACCCTGTTTATTTAACTTATATGCAGAGTACATCATGAGAAACGCTGGACTGGAAGAAACACAAACTGGAATCAAGATTGCCAGGAGAAATATCAATAACCTCAGATATGCAGATGACACCACCCTTATGGCAGAAAGTGAAGAGGAACTAAAAAGCCTCTTGATTGAAAGTGAAAGTGGAAAGTGAAAAAGTTGGCTTAAAACTCAACATTCAGAAAACGAAGATCATGCCATCCAGTCCCATCACTTCATGGGAAATAGATGGGGAAACAGTGGAAACAGTGTCAGACTTTATTTTTCTGGGCTCCAAAATCTCTGCCGATGGTGACTGCAGCCATGAAATTAAAAGACGCTTACTCCTTGGAAGGAAAGTTGTGACCAACCTAGATAGCATATTCAAAAGCAGAGACATTACTTTGCCAACAAAGGTCCGTCTAGACAAGGCTATGGTTTTTCCTGTGGTCATGTATGGATGTGAGAGTTGGACTGTGAAGAAGGCTGAGCACCAAGGAATTGATGCTTTTGAACTGTGGTGTTGGAGAAGACTCTTGAGAGTCCCTTGGACTGCAAGGAGATCCCACCAGTCCATTCTGAAGGAGATCAGCCCTGGGATTTCTTTGGAAGGAATGATGCTAAAGCTGAAACTCTGGTACTTTGGCCACCTCATGTGAAGAGTTGACTCATTGGAAAAGAGTCTGATGCTGGGAGGGACTGGGGGCAGGAGGAGAAGGGGATGACAGAGGATGAGATGGCTGGACGGCATCACTGACTTGATGGACGTGAGTCTGAGTGTACTCCGGGAGTTGGTGATGGACAGGGAGGCCTGGCGTGCTGAGATTCATGGGGTCGCAAAGAGTCGGACAGGACTGAGCAACTGATCTGATCTGATCTGATCTGATTTTAACCATTCTGATAGTTGTATGCTGATATCTTTTGCCCACAACATGGAGCAATTTTCATTGCTCTAATACCTAGTGTTATTGACATGTTTTCATGAGTTGTTTGCCATCTGTATATCTTCTTGATATCTTTTACTCATTTTCTAATTAATTTTTTATTAAGTTTTGAGTTTGTTTTTTTTTAATGTATTCTAGATCAAGTCCTTTTTTCAAGTATGTGGTTGGCTTTTTCCCAGTCTGTAGCTTGTCTTATCATCCTCTTAACATAGTCTTTCACAGCACAGAAGTCCAATTTATTAATTTTTTAATATATGATGCTTTCAGTATAAAGTTAAGAACTCTGACTAGTTCTATATCCTGAAGGTTTCTCTATTTTTTTTCTAAATATTGTATAGTTCTACATTTTATGCTTAGGTCTGTGATCCATCTTGAGTTAATTTTGCATAAGGTGCAAGGTTTAGATAAAGGTTCATTTTTCTATGAATGTTCATTTGTTCTTAGTACCATTTGTTGAAAAGTCTACACTTTCTAAATTGAATTGCTCTTGCACCTTTGTTAAAAATCAATGTGGTTCTATTTCTAGGTTCTTTGTTCTGTTCTATCAATCTGTCTATCCTTCTTGCACTATGACACTGTTGATTACTGTGGTTATACAGTAGACCTTAATATTGGGTAGAGTGACTCCTCACATTTTATTCTTCTTAAAAAATTTTTTTTAAATTTATTTATGGCTGTGCTGGGTCTTCATTGTTGTGCAGCTTTTCTCTGGCTGCAGTAAGCAGGGGCTACTCTTTATTGTGGTGTATGGGCTTCTCATTGTGGTGGCTTCTGTTGTTGCAGAGCACAGGCTCTAGGCACATGGGCTTCAGTCATTGTGGTGTGCAAGCTCTAGGACACCTAGGCTTCAGTAGTTGCAGCTTGCAAGCTTCAGTAGTTGTGGCGTGTGAGCTGAGCTGCTCTGCAGTTTGCGGAATCTTCCTAGCCCAGGGATTGAATCCTGCATTGTCCTCTGCATTGTCAGGCAGATTCTTATCCATTGTACCACCAGGGAAGCCCTATTCTTCTTTTTCAAGACTGCTTTAGTTAATCTAGGTTCCTTGTATTTCCATATAAATTTTAGATTAAGCTTGCCTGTGTCTGAAAAAAGTTTTCTGGAATCATTTAATTAAATAACTACATTGAGATATAACTGACATACAATAACATTGTACATATTGAAATTATACAGTTTAGTAAAATTTGACATATATATATACACCACCATTGAGCATATCTATCACCCTCCAAAGGTTCTTCATGCTCCTTTGTAAATCCCCGCCCCCCACCCCCGCTTCAACAATGTCTCAAGGCAACTGATCTGATTTTGGTCATTATACATTGGTTTGCATGTCTTACAATTTTGTATAAAAGGAATCACATGGGATAGTTCATTTCTTTTTAATGCCGAATGGTGTTCTATTGTATGGACATATCACAGTTTGTTTAACCATACATGCCTACCTGAGGGACATTTGAGTTATTTCCAGTTTTTCACCAATACAGATAAAGTCTCTATGAACATTAATGTACAAGCATTTTATTTTGACACATGCTTTAATTTCTAATGGGTAAAAACCTAATAATAGTATGGTTAGATTATATGGAAAATGTATTTTTAACTATTTAAGACCCTGCCAAACTGTTTTCCAAGATGGCTGTACCATACACATTCCCATAAGCAATGTATGAGAGTTTCAGTTCCTCTATATCCTTGTCAACTTTTGGTATGGTCAGAATTTCAATTTTAGCCAATCTGGTACTGTATATCTCATTGTAGTTTTATTTACATTTCCCCCAATGACTGATGACGTTAAGCATCTTTTCATGTATTAATACTTATTGGCCATCTATATATCTTTTCTGGGTGAAATGTCTGTTCATTTCTTTTGCCCATTTTAAATTGGGTTGTTTGTGTTCTTAGGAATAAGTTTCAACAGTTTTTTATATATTCTGGATCAGATCAGATCAGATCAGTTGCTCAATCGTGTCCGACTCTTTGCGACCCCATGAATCTCAGCACGCCAGGCCTCCCTGTCCATCACCAACTCCCGGAGTTCACTGAGACTCACGTCCATCAAGTCAGTGATGCCATCCAGCCATCTCATCCTCCATCGTCCCCTTCTCCTCCTGCCCCCAATCCCTCCCAGCATCAGAGTCTTTTCCAATGAGTCAACTCTTCGCATGAGGTGGCCAAAGTCCTTTATTAGATATATGCTTTGCATATGCATTATCTCATTCTATGGGTTGTCTACCCATTTTCTTCACTGTGTCTTTCAAAGAACAGAAGTTTTTCATTTTTATGAAGCCGAATTTATCTATTTTTTATAGATTGTGATTTTGATGGCCTAAGAAAATTTTTACCTAACCCAAATTCACAAACTTTTTCCTGTTTTCTCCTGAAAGTTTTATATTTAGGTCCATGACCTTCTATTTAAAAGTGTTACATTTAGGTCTCTGATCCATTTTGAGTTAACTTTTTATAGGTGCAAAGCATGGATGGACGTTCTTTTTTCACATACAGATATCCATCCAATTGTTCTAACATCATTTATTGAGATGATTATTTTTTTTAATTAATTTTATTTTATTTTTAAACTTTACATAATTATATTAGTTTTGCCAAATATCAAAATGAATCCGCCACAGGTATACATGTGTTCCCCATCCTGAACCCTCCACCCTCCTCCCTCCCCATACCATCCCTCTGGGTCGTCCCAGTGAACCAGCCCCAAGCATCCAGTATCGTGCATTGAACCTGGACTGGCATCTCATTTCATACATGATATTTTACATGTTTCAATGCCATTCTCCCAAATATTCCCACCCTCTCCCTCTCCCACAGAGTCCATAAGACTGTTCTATACATCAGTGTCTCTTTTGCTGTCTCGTATACAGGGTTATTGTTACCATCTTTCTAAATTCCATATATATGCGTTAGTATACTGTATTGGTGTTATTATATCTACACTGAAGTGTCTATTTGCCTTTGTTAAAAAGCAGTTATCCATATACTTATAAGTCTTTATTTGAACTTTATACTTTGTTTCACTGATCTATTTTCTGTTTTGCACCAATATCACAGTGTAACTTTGATATTACTGTAACTTTAAAAGAAGTCTTGAAATCAGGTAATATTAGCCCTCTAATGTTCTTTTTCAAAGTTGTTATTAACTATTCTCTGTCCTTTGCATTTCCCTTTGAAATTTATAATCAATTTGTCAATTTCTAAAAGATCCCACAGGGATTTTCATTGGGATAGCATTTGAATCTATAGATCAATTCAGGGAGAGTTGACACATTAATAATAAGTCTTCTGTTTGCTTAAACATGATATACCTCCCCAATTATTCTAGGTCTTCTTCAGTTTCTCACAGCAATGTTGTGTAGTTTTTAATGTTCAAATCTTTCACAACTTTGTCAGATTCATACCTAAATAATTTGTATTAGTTATCGCATTAGTTATCATTATGTGTTTTACTGTTATTTTAAATGATATTGCTTTATTAATTTTGAATATCAATTTTTTTCATTGCTGGTATATAGAAACAATTTTTACACATAAACTTTTTATTCTTCAATCTTGATATACACACAATGATTGGAGGAGATTTTCTGAAAATTCCATCAGATTTTCTACTTTGGTGATTAAGTCTGTGAATAAGGATAGTTTTACTTCTTCTTTTCCAATTTAATGTCTCTTATTTCTTTGCCTATCTGATTGCACTGACTAGAATGTCCAATATAATGTTGAATAGAAGAGAAAAAGTAGGCATTCCTTTTCCTATTTCTCATCTTTCAGCAATAAGTATGATACTAACTGTAGGTTATTTTTTATATAGTAGCTTTTCATTAAACAGAGGGAAGTTCCCTTATCTTCCAACTTTGCTGACAATTTGCATCAGAAATGGACACTGAATTTTGTCAAATGCTTTTTCTGCTTTTGTTAAGATTATGTTTTTCCTTTTTAGTTAATGTAGTGAATTACATTTCAAATGTTAAACCATCCATGCATTCCCGGGATAATTCTGACTTCATCATGATGTTTTATCTTTTGCAGATATTGTTGGATTCAATTTGCTGACATTTTGTTAAGAAAATCTTGTATCAAGGTAGTGCAGACCTCATAGAAAATATTTTATTAGTTGTTATGAGTCAGGAAATAATCCCTCTTCTTCGTTATTTACAGAGAGATAGTATAGAATTGGTATTGTTTCTTCTTGAAATTTTTGGTAGTTAATTCATCAGTGAAGTCATTTGGGGCCTGGCATTTTTTGTGGGGGCTTCTCTGGTGACTGAACTGGTAAAGAATTTGCCTGTAATGCAGGAGACCCAGGTTCAATCTCTGGGTTGGCAAGAGATCCTCTGGAGAAGGAAATGGCAACCCACTCCAGTATTCTTGCCTGGGAAATCCCATTGACAGAGGAGCCCGGTGGGCTACAGTCCGTGGTGTCACAAGACTCATTTGATTTAGGTCATACCTGAATGGTCTAGCGATTTTTCCCTATGTTCTTCAATATAAGTCTGAATTTTGCAATAAGGAGTTCATAATCTGAGTTGGAGAAGACTCTTGAGAGTCCCTTGGACTGCAAGGAGATCCAACTAGTCAGTCCTAAAGGAAATCAGTCCTGAATATTCATTGGAAGGACTGATGCTGAAGCTGAAACTCCAATACTTTGGCCACCTGATACAAAAAGCTGACTCATTAGAAAAGACTCTGATGCTGGGAAAGATTGAGGGCAGAAGGAGAAGGGGACAACAGAGGATGAGATGATTGGATGGCATCACAGACTCGATGGATATGAGTTTGAGTAAACTCCAGGAGTTGGTGATGGACAGGGAGGCCTGGTGTGCTGCACTCCACAGGGTTGCAAAGAGTCAGACATGACGGAGTGACTGAACTGAACTGAACTGAATCTGAGCCACAGTCAGCTCCCAGTCTTGTTTTTGCTGACTGTATAGAGTTTCTCCATCTTCAGCTGCAAAGAATATTAATCAATCTGATCTCAGTATATGCCATGAGCATGGTGTACCTCTCTATTTATTTGTGTCATCTTCAGTTTCTTTTACCATAATCTTATAGTTTTCAGAGTACAAGTCTTTGCTTCTTTGGTTAAATTTATTCTTAGGTATTTTATTCTTTTGATGTAATTGTAATGGGATTATTTTCTTAATTTATCTTTCTGAAAGTTCATTATTAATGTGTACACATGTAACAGATTTATGTATATTAATACCTTATCCTGCAACTTTACTGAATACATTGACTAGTTCTAATACATAGGGTTTTTTTTTTTTTTTTGGTAGCTTTTTTTATAGTATCATCTCATCTGCAAATAGTGACAGTTTAAAATCTTCTTTTCAAATTTGATTCCTTTATTTTCTTTTTCTTCTCTGATTGCTGTGGCTAGGATTTCTAATATGATGCTGAATATGAATAAAAGTAGCAAGAGTGGGCATCTTTGTCTTGTTCCTAACTTAGAGAAAATGTTTTCACTTTGGAGTATGATACTGGTTCTCAGTTTCTCATGTTTGGCCTTTATTATGTTAAGATAAGTTCTCTCTGTTCCAGCTTTGTTGAGAGTTTTTATCACAAATACATGCTAAAGTTTCTCAAAAGCTTTTTTTGCATCTATGGAAGTGATAATATAATTTTTATTTTTCAATATGTTAATGTGGTATATCACATTGATTGATTGGTGGATATTGAACCATCCTTGCATCCCTAGGACAATCCCATTTAATCACGGTGTATGATCATTTTAATATATTGTTAAATTCAGTTTGGTAATATTTTGTTAAGGATTTTTGCATGCCTGTTCATTGGTGATTATGGCCTGTAATTTTCTTTTCTTGTGGTGTCTTTGGCTGGTTTTGGTATCAGGGTGATGCTGGCCTTGTGGGATGATTTCAAATTCCTCTTCAATTTTTTGGAATAGTTTAAGAAGAGTAGGTATTAACTCTTCTTGCAATATTTGGTGGAATTCATCAGTGGAGCCACCTGGTCCTGGAGCTTGTTGGGAGTTCCTTTTATTATTGATTCAATTTTATTACTGCTAATTGGTCTGTTTATATTTTGTGTATTCTTGAGTCCTTGGAGATTGTGTATTTCCAGGAATTTGTCCATTTCTTCCTGGTTGCCCATTGTATTGATGTATAATTCTTCATAACAATAGCTTATAATACTTTGTATTTCTGTCATCTTGGTTGTCACTTCTCTTTCATTTATGATTTTATTTATTTGAGCCCTCTTTCTATTTTTCTTCATGAGTCTGGCTAAAGGTTTATCAATTTCTTTCGTCTTTTCAAAGAATCAGCTCTTTGTTTTATTGACATTTTTTATTGTTTTTTAGTCTCTATTTCTTTTATTTCTATTTGATCATAATTTTTTTCCTTCTACTAACTTGCGTTTTGTTTGTTCTTTTTCTTGTTACTTTATGTGTGATATTAGTTTGTTTATTTGAGATTTTTCTTGTTTCCTGAGGTAGACTTGCATCCCTTTGAACTTCCCTATTAGGGAATGTTCCCTATAGGACATGCTTCTGCTATGTCCTATAGATTTTGGATTATTGTTTTTCTAGTTTCACTTTTCTCCAAGTATTTTTTAATTTCCTCTTTGCATTCTTCAATGACCCATTGATTGTTGAGTAGCATGATGTTCAGATTCTGTGTGTTTGTGTTTCTTGCAGTTTTTTTCTTTTCCCCTGTAGTTGATTTCTAGTTTCATATCTTCATGGTCATAAAACATTCTTGATATGATTTCAATCTTCAAATGTATTGAGACTTGCTTTGTGGCCTAGCATGTTATCTATCCTGGAAGATATTCCAGGTGCACTTAAAAAGAATGTGTATTCTACTGCTTTGGGTTGTAATGTTCTATGTATTTATCTATTAGGTCTACCTAGTCTAATATGTTCTTGAAGGCCAGTGGTTCTTAGTAATTTTGTATTTGGCTGATATGTGCATTGATATAAGCAAGGTGTTAAAGTTCTCTTCTGTTATTTTGTCAGTGTCTTCCTTTATGTTTGTTAATATTTGCTTTATGTATTTAGGTGCTCATGTTGGATGCCTATATATTTACATTTGTTATATCTTCTTGCTGGATTGGTCCTTTTATCATCCTTCTCTTGCAAGTGCTTGTTTTAAAGTCTATTTTGTCTGATGCAAGTATTGCTATCCTGGCTTTCTTTTTATTTCCATTTGCATGGAATTCATTTTTCCATCTTTTCACTTTTGCTATGTGTGTGTCTATAGCTTAAAAGTGAATCTCTTGTAGGCAGCATATGTATGGGTCTTTTAAAAAATCCATTCAGCCACATATTTTAAGTTGATGATCTCTTGAGTTCAAAAACATTCTAAAAACACTACATTTCTACTCCTCCTCTCCAGGTTTAACGTTTTTGACATCATATTTTACAATCTTCTGTTTTGTGTATCACTTAACTATGCATTACGGATATAGATAATTTTACTACGTTTGTCTTTTAACTTTCTTACTAGTTAAATATGTGGTTGATTTACTTACTACTGTACTGTATGTTTGCCTTCACCAGTGAAGTTTTTCCTTTCATAATTTTCATATTTCTATTTGTGACCTTTTCTGATTACAGTAGTCCCTTTAACATTTCTTATAAAGCTGGTTTAGTGGTGCTGAACTAATTTATGCCTGACTTTTTAATAAAAATCTTTATCTGTCTTTCAAATATGAATGATGGCTTTTCCAGGTAGAATATTCTTGGTTGTAAATTTTTTCCTTTCATTATTTTGACTATTATGTGCCACTCTCTTCAGGTCTGCACAGTTTCTCCTAAAAAGTAAGCTACTAGTCTTATAAGAGTTCTTGTATGTAACTAAATGCTTTTGTCTTGCTGCATCTTAGATCCTCTCTTTATCTTTATCCATTTTAAATATAATATGCTTTGCTATGAACCTTGAGTTCATCTTATTTTGAACTCTATGCTTCCTGACCTTGGATGTCCATTTTCTTTCATAGGTTAAGGAAGTATTTGGCTATTATTTCCTCAAATAAGTCTCTGCCACTTCTTTCTCTTTTCTCCTTCTGCAATCTTTATAACGTATATGTTAGCATGTGTTACGATGTCTAAGAGGTCTCTTAAACTGTCCTTTTTATTTTTTTCTGCTTAGTTTGGGTGATTTCCACTACTTTGTCTTCCAGTTCACTGATTTGTTTCTCTGTATCACTTAATCTATTGTTGATTCTTTCTAGTGTATTTTTAATTTTAGTTATTGTGTTCTTCAGCCATGTTTGGTTTTTCTTTATATTTTCTAACTCTTTTTTGAAATTCTTACTGTGTTCATGCAATTTTCTCTTGATTTCAATATGCATTTTATATGATCATTACCTTGGTCTCCTTATGAGCAGATTTCTTACATCTACTTCATTTACCCCATTTTTTATGGTTTTATTTTGTTCCTTAATTTGGAACATATTCTTCTGTCTCTTCATTTTGCCAACATTTTTGTGTGTGTTTGTGTCTAAGTATTATGTAGGTCAACTACATTTGCTGATTTTGGAGAACTGGCCTTATCTCAAAGATGTCTTATGAGGTCCAGCAGAACACTCCCTTCTTGCCACCAGAGTTATATGCTCTAGGAATGCCCCTATATGGGATGTATGAGCCTTTCTTTTGTTGTGGGGCTGACTATCATGGGCATGCTAGTGGACAGTGTTGGACTTCAACCTGGTTGGCTATAAGCCCCTGGTTTTTGCAATATCCTTGGCCCCAGTGGAATGTGACGTAGGCTTCCAGTGTGGTTTGCCACATGGCCTAAGGAAGGATGGGATTGGTGTTGGCCTGCGAGAGGTTGGGTCTAAGTCCCTGTGCAATTGTGTGCATGGTCTGGTGTCTTGGAGTTGGTGCCAGCCTGCTGGTGGGCAGGCAAGATCCTAGCACTGACAGGCTAATACCAAAATGATGTTTGCTAGTGCTGGTATTGGGCTTCCCTGGTAGCTCAGCTGGTAAAGAATCCACCTGCAATGTAGGAGACCCTGGTTCAATTCCTGGGTTGGGAAGACTCCCTGGAGAAGGGATAGGCTACCCACTCCAGTATTCTTGGGCTTCCCTGGTGGCTTAGATGGCAAAGAATCTGCTTGCAATGCAGGAGACCTGGGCTCGATCCCTGGGTTGGGAAGATCCCCTGGAGGAGGGCATGTCAACCCACTCCAGTATTCTTGCTTGGAGAATCCCCATAGACAGAGGAGCCTGTCAGGGTTCATGGGGTTGCATGTCCCCAGGACAATCCCACTTAATCATGGTATATGATCATTTTAATATATTAATTTAATTTAATTAATTTAATTTAATATATTGTTCATGGGGTTGCAAAGAGTTGGACATGACTGAGTGAGCAGCACAGCACAGTGCTGGTATTATCACTGTAGAACACTCTCCAAAACGACTGCTACTGGTGTTTCTGTACCCAAGAGTAGTCCCACTTGCCTCCTGCCTCTCTGCGAGGCTCTCCAAGATCAGTAAGTGTGTTTGATCTAGGCTCAGATTACTGTCTCTGCACCAGGACTTGGAGCATGTGAGATATTGCAGGTACCCTTTAAGAGCAGAGTCTCTGTTTTCTATAGACCTCTTCTCTCAAACCTAAGCTTTGCTGGTTTTTAAAGCCAGACATTCTGCAGGCTCATTTTGCTGGTGTGGGACACCAGGACTGGGGAGCTCAATGTTATATTCAGAGCCCTCACTTCTTGTGGAGGTCCTTTACAATTGTGATATTCCTCATTTGTGGGTTGCTGACCTGAAGGAGACGACAGAGTATAAAATGGTTGGATGGCATCACCGGCTCGATGGACATGAGTTTGAGCAAGCTCTGGGAGTTGGTGATGGACAGGGAAGCCTGGCATGCTGCAATCCATGGGAGTTGCAAAGAGTCAGACACGACTGAGTGACTAAACTGAACTGAACTGACATGAAGGTGTAGTTCCTGACTATACTGCATCTCTGCCACTCTTACCTGCTTTGTTGTGCTTACTTTTTATGTCTTCATGCATGGAAAATCTTTTCTGCTAGTCTTCATGTTGTTCTCATAGGTAGGTCCTCTGTAAGTTGGTGGTCCATGGGAGGAGGTGAGTTAAGAGTCTACCTATCCCATTTTCTTGTCCACCTCTTCTCTGTGGGAAGGCTTATAATTTCTAATTTAATTTCATTAATATAGTGATATTCAGGTTATCTAATTTTTCTTACATGAGCTTTAGTAATTTTTCTTTCAATGAATTTGTCCATTTCAATATGGAGGAAAGTTTGTCACACAGTCATGTCCAACTCTTTGCAATCCCATGGATTATAGGCTGCCTGGCTCCTCCATCTGTGAAATTCTCCAGGCAAGAGTACTGGAGTGGGTTGCTATTTCAATCTCCAGGGGATCTTCCCGGCCCAGGGATCGAACCTGGGTATCCTGCATAGCAGGCAGATTCTTTACCAACTGAGCCACGTATATAGTTGTTCATAAACTTCTGTTATTGTTTTAATATGTTGTGAATCTGTAGTGATGTCACGTTTTTCATTTCTAGTATTAGAAATGCAAAGATGAGCACAATAAGGGGCAGAAATGGTATGGACCCAACAGAAGCAGAAGATATTAAGAAGAGGTGGCAAGAATACACAGCAGAACTGTACAGAAAAGATCTTCACAACCTAGTTAATCATGATTATGTGATCACTCACGTAGAGCCAGACATCCTGGAATGTTAAGTCAAGTGGGCCTTAGAAGCATCACTACGAACAAAGCTAGTGGAGGTGATGGCATTCCAGTTGAGCTATTTCAAATCCTAAAAGATGATGCTGTAAAAGTGCTGCACTCAATATACCAGCACATTTGGAAAACTCAACAGTGGCCACAGGACTGGAAAAGGTCAGTTTTCATTCCAATTCCAAAGAAAGGCAATGCCAAAGAATGTTCAAACTACCACACAATTGCATTCATCTCACACGCTAGTAAAGTAATGCTCAAACTTCTCCAAGCCAGGCTTCAACAATACATGAACCGTGAACTTCCAGATGTTCAAGCTGGATTTAGAGAAGGCAGAGGAGCCAGAGATCGAATTGCCAACATCTGCTGGATCATCAAAAAAGTAGGAGACTTCCAGAAAAACATCTACTTTTGCTTTATTGACTACACCAAAGCCTTTGACTGTGTGGATCACAATAAACTGTGGAAAATTCTTCAAAAGATAGGAATACTGTATCACCTTATCTGCCTCCTGAGAAATCTGTATGCAGGTCAAGAAGCAGCAGCTAGAACTGGACATGGAACAACAGACTGGTTCCAAATCGGGAAAGAAGTACGTCAAGGCTGTATATTGTCACCCTGCTTATTTAACTTCTTTGCAGAGTACATCATGCGAAATGCTGGGCTGGATAAAGCACAAGCTGGAATCAAGATTGCAGGGAGAAATATCAATAACCTCAGATATGCAGATGACACCACCCTTATGGCAGAAAGCAAAGAACTAAAGAGCCTCATGATGAAAGTGAAAGAGGAGAGGAAGAAGTTGGCTTAAAACTCAACATTCAGAAAACTAAAATCATGGCATCTGGTCCCATCAGTTCATGGCAAATAGATGGGGAAACAATGGAAACAGTGAGAGACTTTATTTCTGGGGGCCCCAAAATCACTGCAGATGTTGACAGCAGCCATGAAATTAAAAGACACTTGCTCCTTGGAAGAAAAGCTATGACCAACCTAGACAGCATATTACAAAACAGAGAAATTACTTTGCCAACAAAGGTCCGTCTAGTCAAAGCTATGGTTTTTCCAGTAGTCATGTATGGATGTGAGAGTTGAACTATAAATTAGGCTGAGCGCCAAAAAATTGATGCTTTTGAACTGTGGTGTTGGAGAAGACTCTTGAGGTTCCCTTGGAGTGCAAGGAGATCCAATCAGTCCATCCTAAAAGAAATCAGTCCTGAATATTCATTGGAAAGACTGATGCTGAAGCTGAAACTCCAATACTTTGGCTACCTGATGTGAAGAACCAACTCATTGGAAAAGATCCTGATGCTGGTAGATTGAAGGCAGGAGGAGAAGGGGATGACAGAGGATGAGGTGTTTGGATGGCATCACTGACAGGATGGATATGAGTTTGAGTAAGCTTCAGGAATTAGTGATGTACAGGGAAGCCTGGCGTGCTGCAGTCCATGGGGGCACAGAGTCGGACACAACTGAGCGACTGAACTGAACTGATTAGTAATGCATGTCTTCTCTCTGTTTTCTTGGTTAGTCTGGCTAGAGGTTTATCAATTATATTGATTTTTTTCAAAGAATCAGATCAGATCAGTCGCTCAGTCGTGTCTGACTCTTTGCGACCCCATGAACCGCAGCATGCCAGGCCTCCCTGTCCATCACCAACTCCCGGAGTTCACCCAGACTCATGTCCATCAAGTCAGTGATGCCATCCAGCCATCTCATCCTCTGTCGTCCCCTTCTCCTCCTGCCCCCAATCCCTCCCAGCATCAGAGTCTTTTCCAATGAGTCAACTCTTCGCATGAGGTGGCCAAAGTACTGGAGTTTCAGCTTTAGCATCATTCCTTCCAAAGAAATCCCAGGGCCAGTCTCCTTCAGAATGGACTGGTTGGATCTCCTTGCAGTCCAAGGGACTCTCAAGAGTCTTCTCCAACACCACAGTTCAAAAGCATCAATTCTTCGACGCTCACCCTTCTTCACAGTCCAACTCTCACATCCATACATGACCACAGGAAAAACCATAGCCTTGACTAGACGAACCTTTGTTGGCAAAGTAATGTCTCTGCTTTTGAATATGCTATCTAGGTTGGTCATAACTTTCCTTCCAAGGAGTAAGTGTCTTTTAATCTCATGGCTGCAGTCGCCATCTGCAGTGATTTTGGAGCCCAGAAAAATAAAGTCTGACACTGTTTCCACTGTTTTCCCATCTATTTCACATGAAGTGGTGGGACCGGATGCCATGATCTTCATTTTCTGAATGTTGAGCTTTAAGCCAACTTTTTCACTCTCTGCTTTCACTTTCATCAAGAGGCTTTTTAGTTCTTCTTCACTTTCTGCCATAAGGGTGGTGTCATCTGCATATCTGAGGTTATTGATATTTCTCCTGGGAATCTTGATTCCAGTTTGTGTTTCTTCCAGTCCAGCGTTTCTCATGATGTACTCTGCATAGAAGTTAAATAAGCAGGGTGACAATATACAGCCTTGACAAACTCCTTTTCCTATTTGGAACCAGTCTGTTCCATGTCCAGTTCTAACTGTTGCTTCCTGACCTGCATACAAATTTCTCAATGGAATTTTGATATTATTGATATTTCTCTACTTTTACCATTCCCTGTCATTAACTTCTATTCTGATCTTCATTATATTTCTTATTCTGTTTATTTTGGGTTTAATTTGGTCTTCTTTTTCTAGTTTCTTAAGTTTGAAGCTGAGGTCACTGACTTTAGACCTTTGTTTTTTTCTAATATAGCTGTTTTGTGCTGTGCTTAGCTTCTCAGTGATGTCCAACTCTATGCTACCCCATGGACTGTAGCCCGCCATGCTCATCTGTCCATGGAGATTATCCAGGCAAGAATACTGGAGTGGGTTGCCATGCCTTCCTCCAGGGGTTCTTCCCAACCCAGGAATCAAACCAGGGTCTCCTGCGTTCTAGGAGGATTCTTTACCAGCTGAGCTTAAATTTCCCACTTCTTTCTACTCTGACAGCACCCCAGAAATTTTGTTGTTTTGTTTTTTTCATTAAGGTTAAAATATGTTTTAATTAACATTTAGATTTTTTCTTTGGTTCATGGGTTATTTAGAAAGGTATTATTTTATTTTCAAATATTTGGAGATTTTCCAGGTATCTTTTTGGTATTGATTTCTAATTTAATTCCATTGTAGTGAGAATACATACTTTGTATGAACTGAATCCTTTTAATTTTCTTGAGGTTTCTTTTATTACCTTGAATATGATCAATCTTGATGAATTTTCCATGTACACCGTATTCTTCTGTCACTGTGTGGAGTGTTCCATGAATGTTAACTAGGTCAAGTTGCTTGATGGTGTTATTTAGATTCATATCCTTAGTGATTTTCTATTTGTCCAAATGTTAAGAGAAGGATATCAAGATCTTCAATCAAGACTATGAATTTGTCTGTTTCTTCTTGTAGTTCTATCAGCTTTTGTTTCATGTATTTTGAAGCTCTTTTATTAAACACACAAACATTTAGGAGTAACATATCTTCCTGATAAAATTCAATTCTTAATCATTATAAAATGAACTTCTTTATCCCTATCTTTTGCTATGTAATCTATTTTATCTGCTATTAATAGCCATTGTTGTTGTTTGGTCACTAAGTTGTGTTCAACTCTTTTGTGACCCCTTGGACTGTAGCCCACCAGGGTCCTCTGTCCATAGGATTTCCCAGGCAAGAATACTGGAGTGGGTTGCCATCTCCTTCTCCAGGGGATTTTCCTGACCCAGGGACTGAACCCATATATTCTACTTGGGAGACAGATTCTTTACCACTGAGCCACCTGTGAAACCCTCACTAATAGCCATACCAGATTCCTGTTGACTAGGTTTACCATGGTATATTCTTTCCATTATTTTGCTTTTAATCTCTTTGTTTCTTTATATTTAATGCATGTTTCTTACAAGCTAAAAATATGGTTCAGTATTGTTTTCTTACCCAGTTTGACCATTTCCGCCTTTTCACTGGAGTGTTGAAGTTATTTTCATTTAATGTAATTTTGTATATATTTAGATTTATATCTATCAACTTACTGTTTGTTTTCTATTTATTCCATCTGATTTTTGTTTCCTTTTTTTCTCCATTATTTTGGATTATTTATATAATTTTTATCATTAACTTTGTCTTCTTTTTAAATTATTGGCTCTAATTATTTGTTTTGCTATTTTAATGATGGCTGATACTTCAGACATTGTAAGTGTAATAAGGAAATACTACAAACAACTTCATAATCATAAATTTGACACCTTAGATAAAATGACCAATTTGTTGCAAGATACAAATTATCAAAAATCACTCAATAAGAAATAAACAACTAAAACAGTCTAATATTTAAGGAAATTTAATTTGCTGTTAAAAACCTTCCAAGTCCAGATGGTTTCACTCACAAATTCTACTAAACATTTAAGGAAGAAATAATAACAATCATACACAATCTCTTCCAGAAATTAAAAGAAATGGGAGAATTTCCCAACTCATAGTATAAGGCCACTGTGGAGAAAGGAAGGCAACCCACTCCAGTATTCTTGCCTGGAAAATCCCATGGACGGAGGAGCCTGGCAGGCCATAGTCCATGGGGTCGCAAAGAGTTGGACATGACTGAGTGACTAACACATTCACTCACCCTAATATCAAGGCCAAGAAAAGATACTGCACAGAAAGAAAACTTCAGAAAACTACACAGAAAGAAAACTTTCTCATGAACATAAAATGAGACCATTAATTATGGTTGTGTATTTTTATGTTATTAGAGATGGGAATATCAGACCACCTGACCTGCCTCTTGAGAAATCTGTATGCAGGTCAGGAAAACTGGAACAACAGACTGGTTCCAAACAGGAAAAGGAGTACATCAAGGCTGTATATTGTCACCCTGCTTATTTAACTTATATGCAGAGTATACCATGAGAAATGCTGGATTGGATAAAGCACAAGCTGGAATTAAGATTGCCAGGAGAAATATCAATAACCTCAGATAGGCAGAAAGCAAAGAAGAACTAAAGGGCCTCTTGATGAAAATAAAAGGGGGGAGTGAAAAAGTTGGCTTAAAGGTCAACATTCAGAAAACTAAGATCATGGCATCTGGTCCTTTCACTTCATGGAAAATAGATGGGGAAACAGTGGCTGACTTTATTTTTCTGGGTTCAAAAATCACTGCAGATGGTGACTGCAGTCATGAAATTAAAAGATGCATATTCTTTGGCAGGAAAGTTTTGACCAACCTACTTCAATTCAGTTCAGTTGCTCAGTCGTGTCCGACTCTTTGTGACCCCATGAACTGTAGCACGCTAGGCCTCCGTGTGCATCACCAACTCCTGGAGTCCACCCAAAACTATGTCCATTGAGTTGGCGATGCCATCCAACCATTTTATCCTCTGTTGTCCCCTTCTCCTCCTGCCCTCAATCTTTCCCAGCATCAGGGTCTTTTCCAATGAGTCAACTCTTTGCATGAGGTGGCCAAAGTACTGGAGTTTCAGCTTCAATATCCATCCTTCCAATGAACACCCAGGACTGATCTCCTTTAGGATGGACTGGTTGGATCTCCTTGCAGTCCAAGGGACTCTCAAGAGTCTTCTCCAATACCACAGTTCAAAGCATCAATTCTTCAGTGCTCAGCTTTCTTTATAGTCCAACTCTCACATCCATACATGACCACTGGAAAACCATAGCCTTGACTAGATGGACCTTTGTTGACAAAGTAATGTCTCTGCTTTTTAATATGCTGTCTAGGTTGGTCATAACTTTCCTTCCAAGGAGTAAGTGTCTTTTAATTTCATGGCTGCAATCACCATCTGCAGTGATTTTGGAGCCCAGAAAAATAAAGTCTGACACTGTTTCCACTGTTTCCACATCTATTTGCCATGAAGTGATGGGACTAGATGCCATGATCTTAGTTTTCTGAATGTTGAGTTTTAAGCCAACTTTTTCACTCTCCTCTTTCACTTTCATCAAGAGGCTCTTTAGTTATTCACATTCTGCCCTAAGGGTGGTGTCATCTGCATATCTGAGGTTATTGATATTTCTCCCAGCAATCTTGACTCCAGCTTGTGCTTTCTCCAGCCCAGCATTTCTCATGATGTACTCTGCATAGAAGTTAAATAAGCAGGGTGACAATATACAGCCTTGACATACTCCTTTTCCTATTTGGAACCAGTCTGTTGTTCTGTGTCCAGTTCTGACTGTTGCTTCCTGACCTGCATACAGGTGACCAACCTAGACAGCGTATTAAAAAGCAGAGACATTACTTTGCCAACAAAGGTCCATCTAGTCAAGGCAATGGTTTTTCCAGTAGTCATGTATAGAGATGTAAGAGTTGGACTGTAAAGAAAACTGAGTGCCAAAGAATTGATCCTTTTGAACTGTGGTATTGGAGAAGACTTTTGAGAGTCCCTTGAACTACAAGGAGATCCAGCCAGTCCAACCTAAAGGAGATCAGTCCTGGGTGTTCATTTGAAGGACTGATGTTGAAGCTGAAACTCCTATACTTTGGCCACCTGATGCGAAGAGCTGAGTCATTTGAAAAGACCCTGATGCTGGGAAAGATTGAAGGCAGGAGGAGAAGGGGATGACAGAAGATGAGATGGTTAGATGGCATCACTGACTCAACGGACATGAGTTTGGGTAAACTCCGGGAGTTGGTGATGGACAGGTAGGCCCAGCGTGCTGCAGTTCATGGGGTCACAAAGAGTTGGACATGACTGAGCGACTGAACTGAACTGAACTGAATTTTATAATGGAGGTGCATAATAGATGAAGTGTTGGATTTAACCAGACTTGAGATTTGGCCATTTTTATAAGAAATGACAGTGGGCATAGGAATTGAGACCACATATAGAAGTATTAATATAATAATTAACCATGGAATTTATACTCCTTAGGGAGGGAGATGCAGAAGGCAATGGCACCCCACTCCAGTATTCTTGCCTGGAAAATCCCATGGATGGAGGAGCCTGGTAGGCTGCAGTCCATGGGGTCACTAAGAGTCGGGCACCACTGAGCAACTTCACTTTCACTTTTCACTTTTATGCATCGGAGAAGGAAATGGCAACCCACTCCAGTGTTCTTGCCTAGAGAATCCCAGGGATGGGGGAGCCTGGTGGGCTGCCGTCTCTGTGGTCTCACAGAGTCGGACACGACTGAAGCAACTTAGCAGCAGCAGCAGCAGTAGGGAGGGAGATGAGGACGTGAAGGAGAGTGGGAGTAGTAGATTCAATAAGTGAGGTTGAAGTATCATTAGAACAGGAGAATGATAAGAAATTAGTCAAAAAGAAGGTGGTAGTTGAAAAGTGGGACACTTGAAACTGAGTAAAGAGAGGAATACTGCTGCTGCTAATAGTGGGCTTTTTTTTTTTTTTTCAGTAATTGTAAGATCAATGGTATGGCTATGTGGATTAGTGGATAAAGTAGGATGGAGGACAAGAAAATTAGAGGAGTAGAGGTCAAGGATCTGAGAGGCCAGACTGTTAGGAAGATCATCTACATGGATAATGGAGTAACCAAGATTTGACAGGAATTGTGTTAGAGGAAGTGACAGTGAGCCTGGTACTGAAACCTTTAATGAATAAGTGTGAGTGTTTCAGGAGTCAGTGGTTGACTTCCATGAGGACAGATAGTGGGTGATATAACGTGATAACATGAGAATCAAACATGTTATGATGTTTGATAATGTGAATATCATGTCATCATTCAAACATAAGATTCAAACAAGCCTCAACATGGGGCTTATTATTAAGGAGGGAGGAGAATGTCTTGAAAGTGACAATGAGGAGGACACTTCCCCCACCTCCAGGCCTCTGGTAATAGATGTTTATCTATCTATCACATGAGAAGAAAGACAGCACATTTAAAAGGGTTTCAAGGAGAGTTAAGACCTTAGAGGAGAGTTTTATTTTACTTAAGTGAGAAGAAGAAGGGAATACACAGAGGATCAATTATATGGATGTAGGAAAATTTAATGATGATTGCTCACAAATTCCAGGGAGCATAGTAGAAGGATTTCAGAATTTTGGGAAAGATAGGGGATAGAGTCATAAAAGAGATAATCTGTCAGTTCAGCTCAGTCGCTCAGTCATGTCCGACTCTTTACAACCCCATGGACTGTAGCATGCCAGGCTTCCCTGTCCATCACCAGCTGAGGGATGACTTGGGAGTCTTAGGTTGACTTAGGGTGACTGACATCAGAAAGCAGAACCAGTAGAATTGTGCATGTGTGTCTGTGTTTGTGGAGAGAGAAATAGAGAGATTATAAGAAACTGGCTCACATAATTGTTAAGTTATGTGAGAACTGGCTAACTAAATTAAAAATCCATAAGGTAAGCAGTCAGAGAAGGAAAAACACAGGCTGAAATGGTTGTCTTCAGGCAGTCAGGGAGAGAAGATCAAGAGTATGGTGGAACCCTATAGTCATATTAGCCGAAGTTGTAATCTATAGGCGGAAATTTTTCTCTATCCCAGGGGAATATCAGCTCTGTTTTTATGGCCTGCCAATGGATTCACATAGGTCCACCCAGATAATCTAGGAGAAAAAAACTCCTTACTTAAAGTCAACTGGCTAGACACTTTAGTTTCACTTGTAAAATATCTTCATAGTAACACCTAGATAACTGCAGATTTCAACCTAGTTAACACTTCAAAAAAAGGCATCATATATATTAATTTTATCAATCTATGAACATAGAATATCTTTCTGTTTATGTGTGCTTTCTTCAATTTCTCGCATCGATATCTCATAGTTTTCAGTATATTTATCTTTCACCTTCTTAGTTACATTTATTCTTAAGTGTTTCATATTTTTTGATGCTATTGTAAATTAGATTGTTTTCTTTAAACATTTTTAATTTTATTTATTTATTTTTGGGTGCATTGGGTCTTCATTGCTGTGCATAGACTTTCTCTAGTTGCAGCAAGTGAGGGCTACTCTCTAGTTGCGGTGCATGGGCTTCTCATTGTGGAGGCTTCTCTGTTGCAAAGAAGCAGCTCTAGGGCATACAGACTCAGTAGTTGTGTCATGAGGGCTCTAGAAGGCTCAGTAGTTGTGGCACACAGGCTTAGTTTCCCCATGGCATATGAATTCTTCCCATATCAGGGATCAAACCTGTGTCCCCTGTATTGCCAGGCAGATACTTAACCACTGGGCAACCAGGGAAGTGCTGGATTGTTTTCTTAATTTTTTTTTTAAACAGTTCTTTGCTTGTGTATAGAAACACAACTGATTTTTGTACGTTAATTTTGAATACTGTATCTTTGTTGAATTTGTTGCTTCTAACAGTTTTTTGATGGAGTCTTTATGTATAGAAGGTTTATAAATATAAATGTATATATATAAGGTTTCGTATATATAAGATCATGTCATCTGCAAACACTGAAATTTGACTTCTTCCTTTTCAATTTGGGTGTCTTCAGATTCAAGGCAACTTCTATCAAAATTCCACTGGAATTTTTCACAAAAAAACCTCCAAAAGTTTGGATGAAACCAAAAAAGCCCATGGATAGCCAAAGTAATCTTGAAAAAGGACGAAGATGAAGCTATCACACTTCTTACAACTTCTGCTGTTTGAGCTACAAACAACAATGAAAAAATGACAATCACAATTGAGTTTTGCTATTTTATCCAATCTGACTTTGTCTGACTTTTAATTGGGGCATTTCAATTATTTACATATAATGTAATTATATAGTGCATAGTCATAGTCATAAGTTGCTCAGTCATGTCCGACTCTTTGCGACTGCATGGACTGTAACCTACCAGGTTCCTCCATCCATGGGATTTTCAGGCAAGAATACTGGAGTGGGTTGCCATTTCCTTCTCCAGGAGATCTTCCCAACCCAGGGACAGAACCTGGGCCTCCTGCATTGTAGGCAGACGCTTTACCATCTGAGCCACCAGGGAAGTTCTATTATATAGTTAAGCTACGCTTAAATCTATCATTTTGTTATTTGTTTTCTATTTGTTCTGTCTGTTTTTGTTCTTTTCCTTCCTTTTTTTTGGATTGAGTACTTTTACTTTTTCCATTTTGCTTCTTTTGCAAGCTTATTAACTATAATTCTTTGTTTTGTTGTATTACTGGTTGCTTTAGGGTTTATATGTCTTTAATTTTCACAGGCTACCTTTAAAGGATGTTATACCACCTCACAGATACTATAAGAACCTTAAAATGGTCTATTTTTGTCTCTCCCTCTTGACTTTTGCATTATTGTCACACATTTTATTTTTAGTTTATTATAAATCCCACAATATATTGTTATTATTTTTGTTTAAACACTCAATTATCTTTTAAATAGAATTAGGTAATAACAAAAATATTATATATTAATTCAGAAGTTAGCATTTCTGGTTCTACTTATTCCTTTTGAGAATTTCATATTTCCACTTCCTATCATTTTCCTTCTTGATAAAGGACTTCCTTTAATATTTCTTATAGTTCAGGTCTGCTGGTGATGTATTAGTTTGGTTCTTGTACATCTAAAAAGTATTTCATCTTCGTTTTTGAAAGATATTTTCACTGGGCAAAGATTTCTAGATTAACAGTTTTTTGTTTTTTTTTTTTATCCCTTTAAAGAAGAGGTTCCACTGTCTGCTTGCATTTTTATGATAACAAGTTTATTCTCATTCTTTGTTCTTTTGAATGCAATATGTCTTTTTCCCTCTGGCTTCTGTTAACATTTTCCTCTGCATTTAATGTGTTTATTCCCTACCCCCTTCTGGTTGTTTTTAAGTGAGTTAATTATATGTCTGGCTTAGTTTTCATATTTCTCGAAGTTTTTTGAGCTTCTGATTCTGTGGCTTATATTTTCCATCAAATTTTAAAAATTTTGGCCATTATTTTTTCAAATATTTTTTGTACCCCTTTTCCCTTATGCTTTCAGAAACTCCAATTACACTTGTGTTAAATTGGTTAAAGTTGTCCCATAGTTCACTGATGCTTTTTTCTAACTCTTTAAAATCCTTTTTTCTCTGTATTTAATTTTGGATAATTTCTATTGCTATCCCTTCAGGTTCACTGATTTTTTTTCTGCTATGTCCAATTTGTTGTTATCCCCATCCAGTGTATTTTTCATCTCACACATTATAGTTTTTATCTCTAAAAGTGCAATTAGGGTCTATTTTATATTGTCAGTATCTGTAGTTAATTCTTTAAACATATTCAATGCAGTTATAATAAATGCTTTCATGTGCACTTCTTTACTAATTGTAACATCTGTGTCAGTTCAGGGTCAGTTTCAATTGACTGATGATTATCCTCATTATAGGTTGTGTTTTCGTTTGTTTGCACACCCAATAAGCTTTGATTGGATGCCAGATATTGATTTTCACCTCGTTGTGTGCTAGATATTTTTGTATTCCTATAAATCTTGAACTGTAATCTGGGATGCAGTTATGTTACTTGGAAAAACTTACACCCTTAAAGGTCTTGCTTTTATGATTTGTTATGTGACTCTGGAATAGTACTCAGTTCAGTTCAGTTCAGTTCACTTCAGTCGCTTAGTCGTGTCCAACTCTTTGCAACCCCATGAATCGCAGCACGCCAGGCCTCCCTGTCCATCACCAACTCCCGGAGTTCACTGAGACTCACGTCCATCAAGTCAGTGATGCCATCCAGCCATCTCATCCTCTGTCGTCCCCTTCTCCTCCTGCCCCCAATTCCTCCCAGCATCAGAGTCTTTCCCAATGAGTCAACTCTTCGCATGAGGTGGCCAAAGTACTGGAGTTTCAGCTTTAGCATCATTCCTTCCAAAGAAATCCCAGGGCTGATCTCCTTCAGAATGGACTGGTGGGATCTCCTTGCAGTCCAAGGGACTCTCAAAGAGTCTTCTCCAACACCATAGTTCAAAAGCATCAATTCTTCAGCACTCAGCCTTCTTCACAGTCCAACTCTCACATCCATACATGACCATAGGAAAAACCACAGCCTTGACTAGACAGACCTTTGTTGGCAAAGTAATGTCTCTGCTTTTGAATATGCTATCTAGGTTGGTCATAACTTTTCTTCCAAGGAGTAAGCGTCTTTTAATTTCATGGCTGCAGTCACCATCGGCAGAGATTTTGGAGCCCGCAAAAATGAAGTCTGACACTGTTTCCACTGTTTCCCCATCTATTTCCCATGAAGTGATGAGACTGGATGCCATGATCTTCGTTTTCTGAATGTTGAGCTTTAAGCCAACTTTTTCACTCTCTGCTTTCACTTTCATCAAGAGGCTTTTTAGTTCCTCTTCACTTTCTGCCATAAGGATGGTGTCATCTGCATATCTGAGGTTATTGATATTTCTCCTGGCAATCTTGATTCCAGCTTGTGCTTCTTCCAGCCCAGCGTTTCTCATGATGTACTCTGCATAGAAGTTAAATAAGCAGGGTGACAATATACAGCCTTGACGAACTCCTTTTCCTATTTGGAACCAGTCTGTTGTTCCATATCCAGTTCTAACTGTTGCTTTCTGACCTGCATATAGGTTTCTCAAGAGGCAGGTCAGGTGATCTGGTATTCCCACCTCTTTCAGAATTTTCCACAATGTGGTCCACTGGAGAAGGGAATGGCAAACCACTTCAGTATTCTTGCCTTGAGAACCCCATGAACAGTATGAAAAGGAAAAATGATAGGATACTGAAAGAGGAACTCCCCAGGTCAGTAGGTGCCCAATAGGCTACTAGAGATCAGTGGAGAAATAACTCCAGAAAGAATGAACGAATGCAGACAAAGCAAAAACAATACCCAGTTGTGGATGTGACTGGTGATAGAAGCAAGGTCCGATGCTGTAAAGAGCAATATTGCATAGGAACCTGGAATGTCAGGTCCATGAATCAAGGCAAATTGGAAGTGGTCAAACAGGAGATGGCAAGAGTGAACGTCAACATTCTAGGAATCAGTGAACTAAAATGGACTGGAATGGGTGAATTTAGCTCAGATGACCATTATATCTACTGCTGTGGGCAGGAATCCCTCAGAAGAAATGGAGTAGCCATCATGGTCAACAAAAGAGTCCGAAATGCAGTACTTGGATGCAATCTCAAAAACGACAGAATGATCTCTGTTCGTTTCCAAGGCAAACCATTCAATATCACAGGAATCCAAGACTATGCCCCAACCAGTAACACTGAAGAAGCTGAAGGTGAACAGTTCTATGAAGACCTACAAGACCTTTTAGAACTAACACCCAAAAAAGATGTCCTTTTCATGGTAGGGGACTGGAATGCAAAAGTAGGAAGTCAAGAAACACCTGGAGTAACAGGCAAATTTGGCCTTGGAATACGGAATGAAGCAGGGCAAAGACTAATAGAGTTTTGCCAAGAAAATGCACTGGTCATAGCAAACACCCTTTTCCAACAACACAAGAGAAGACTCTATACATGGACATCACCAGCCGGTCAACACCAAAATCAGATTGATTATATTTGTTGCAGCCAAAGATGGAGAAGTTCATACAGTCAACAAAAACAAGACCAGGAGCTGACTGTGGCTCAGATCATGAACTCCTTATTTTCAAATTCAGACTTAAATTGAAGAAAGCAGGGAAAACCACTAGACCATTCAGGTATGACCTAAATCAAATCCCTTATGACTATACAGTGGAAGTGAGAAATAGATTTAAGGGCCTAGATCTGATAGATAGAGTGCCTGATGAACTATGGACTGACGTTCGTGACATTGTACAGTAGACAGGGATCAAGACCATCCCCATGGAAAAGAAATGCAAAAAAGCAAAATGGCTGTCTGAGGAGGCCTTACAAATAGCTGTGAAAAGAAGAGAAGTGAAAAGCAAAGGAGAAAAGGAAAGATATAAACATCTGAGTGCAGAGTTCCAAAGAATAGCAAGGAGAGATGAGAAAGCCTTCCTCAGCGATCAATGCAAAGAAATAGAGGAAAACAACAGAATGGGAAAGACTAGAGATCTCTTCAAGAAAATTAGAGATACAAAGGGAATATTTCATGCAAAGATGGGCTCAATAAAGGACAGAAATGGTATGGACCTAACAGAAGCAGAAGATAGTAAGAAGAGGTGGAAGAATACACAGAAGAACTGTACAAAAAAGAGCTTCATGACCAAGATAATCACGATGGTGTGGTCACTCACCTAGAGCCAGACATCCTGGAATGTGAAGTCAAGTGGGCCTTAGAAAGCAACACTATGAACAAAGCCAGTGGAGGTGATGGAATTCCAGTTGAGCTATTTCAAATTCTGAAAGATGATGCTGTGAAAGTGCTGCACTCAATATGCCAGCAAATTTGGAAAACTCAGCAGTGGCCACAGGACTGGAAAAGGTCAGTTTTCATTCCAATCCCAAAGAAAGGCAATGCCAAAGAATGCTCAAACTACCACACAATTGCACTCATCTCATACGCTAGTAAAGTAATACTTAAAATTCTCCAAGCCAGGCTTCAGCAATACGTGAACCATGAACTTCCAGATGTTCAAGCTGGTTTTCGAAAAGGCAGAGGAACCAGAGATCAAATTGCCAACATCCGCTGGATCATGGAAAAAGCAAGAGAGTTCCAGAAAAATATCTATTTCTGCTTTATTGACTATGCCAAAGCCTTTGACTGTGTGGATCACAGTAGACTGTGGAAAAAATAAACTGTAAACTGTGGATAAACTGTGGAATAGTACTCAGTCTAGGGCTAATTATCTCCCATTACTGACAAGACTTTTCTGTGTGTTCGAATGCCTTGTGAATTCTGAGTTATCCCATTCTGGTGGGAACAGGCACTGTTCTTGGCCCCATATAAATGTTATACTCCCTTTAATTCTTTTGCATGGCTTTTTCCTGGCTTTGGGTAGTTTCCTCACATGCATGCAGTGATCAGTACTCTGCTGAATACTCAAGAGAACCTCTACAAAATCTTCAGGGTCTCTTTTTTTTGTGCAACTCTCTTTTCTTCAGTACTCTGATCTATGAACTCTAGCCACTTTAGTCTCCCTGGACTGTGAGCTCCATCTTGTCAACTTGAAGTGTGTGGGGATCCACTTGGGCTTCCTCTCATTGTATCATAACCTGAAAACTCTCTCCTAGCAGTAAGCTGGCAATCTTAGGGCCCATTTTATTTGTTTTCCATTTCTCAGGAATCACTATTGTTCTTTGCTTGACAGCTAGTGTCCTGAAAACCCTAGTTTCATATATTTTGTCTAAATTTTTAAGGGCAGTGATGTTTCAAATGGTAGAGTAAATGTATTACATCTCACTCCATCTTGGCTGGAAGCAAAAGTATTATGTTATTTAATATTTTTTTATATAAGAGCTCTATTGAGATATAATTCATTTACCATATGACTTGTCTATTTAAAGTGGACAAATTAATGATTCTTAGTATATCACAGAGCTGTGCAACCATTACCATTATCAATTTTAGAACATTTCACCCTCCAAAAAAGAAATCTTCTACCCATTAGCCATCACTCTGCATTTTCCCCCACTCTCCCCAGCCCTAGGCAACCATTAATCTACTTTCTTTCTCTGTAGATGAGCTTATTCTGGCCATTTCATATAATTGAGCTTATACAATATGCGGTCTTTTGTGACCAGTTTTCTTTATAGTATTTATTTATTTATTTGTCTGTACCCAGTCTTAGTTGTGGTATACAGGCTCTTTGTTTTCATTGTGGCATGCAGAATCTTTAGTCACAGCATGCAGACTCTTAGTTGCAGCATGTGGGATCTTTAGTTGCAGCATGTGGGAGCTGGTTCCCTGACTAGGGATGGAACTCCGGCCTCTTGTACTGGGAGCACAGAGTCTTGGGCACTGGACCACAAGGGAAGTCACTGTGACTGGTTCTTTACATGGTGTAATATTTGCAAGGTTCTTCTGTGTTTTAGCATGTATTAGTACTTCATTATTTTTTATTGCCAAATAATATTCCATTGCATGTATATGCATATTATTTATTAATTCATCAGTTGATGAACATTTAAGTTGTTTTTACTTCTGGGATATTATGAATAAAGCCTCTATGAGTATTCATTTGCAAATTTTTGTGTGGTCATGTACTTTCATTTCTCTTGGGTGTATACCTAGAAATGGAATTATTGGATCACAAAGTAACTCTATGCTAACCCTTTGAGACTATCTTATTTTTTTCTTTTTCCTTTTTAAAAAAATATATTTTATTGAAGTATAGTTGACTTACAATGTTTCAGGTGTACAGCAATGTGATTCTGTTATACAAATATACATATATTATTTTTGAAATTATTTTCCACCATAAGTTATTAATTACAAAATATTGACTATAGTTCCCTGTGCTATACAGTAAACCTTTGTTGCTTGTTGCGTATCTGTTTTTAAAATTAGAAATCTAGCATTCTATTTATACTAAGTCAAACAAGTGGAATCAAAATGTCATAATTTTTTTAGTTAGGCAAAAATTTATAAGTTTTCTAAAATACATATTATACATATTTATATATATGTGTGCATACAAAAGCTTTTCTACTGCATTTGACAATGGCTTGAAAAAGAACATCAGAAGAAAAAAGAAGAGATGAAGAAATTGGAAAACATAAACGAAATGAAATGGGAGCACTGAATATGAAATAGAAAAAGTGCAACAAACTAGATAAAAGTAAAAGATCATCATATGGTCCAGGTGTTTTTAAACATGACTGCTCATTAAAAACACATCTGGAGCTCTGGAGAAAAAAGCAATATCTACACATCTGTATTTTTCAAAAATTCCAAGATAATTCTGATATGCATCTGGATTTTAAAAAGTGATTATAGTTTTTTTTCTATTTGATATTAGTTTTGGTGATATAGTGTCCTATTATTTTTCTGTTGACCAATCACGATACAATGGTATTAAGTGAGTAATAGTAAATAATCACAATAGTAAAAGATGTTTATCAGTTTTCACAATCAATAGCCAGACAAAAATTAAAAGATAATTACAGTTGCAAGCCATAATGACAACATGATTAACTTAACAATATAAAATAATTACAAACAATTTGGGGGGGATAAAGCAGAGTGATGTGGTGAGTGGAAATGCATATATACACATGTTTTCATCCACCCAGCCAGTCTATGTCTTTTGGTTGCTGCATTTAAACCATTTGTATTTAAGGTAATTATCAATATGTATGATCCTATTACTGTTTTCTTAATTGTTTTGGGTTTATTTTCTGTAGGTCTTTTCCTGCTCTTGCCTTTCCTGCCTAGAGAAGTTCCTTTAGCATTTGTTCTAAGGCTGGTTTGGTGGTGCTGAATTCTTTTAACTTTTGCTTGTCTGCAAACTTTTTGATTTCTCTGTCAAATCTGAAGGAGAGTGTTGTTGGATAGAGTATTCTTGATCGTAGGTTCTTCCCTTTGATCACTTTAAATATATCATGTCATTCCTTTCTGGCTTGTAGAGTTTTTGTTGAGAGATCAGTTGACAGCCTGACAGGAGTTCTCTTGTATGTTGTTTGTCATTTTCCCCTTGTTGCTTTTAATATTTTATCTCTGTCTTTAATTTTTGTTGGTTTGATTAGTATGTGTCTTGGTGTGTTCTTTGTTGGGTTTATCCTTCCTGGGACTCTCTGTGCTTCCTGGACTTGGTTGACTGTTTCCTCTCCCATGTTCAGGAAGTTTTTGGCTACTATCTCTCCAAATATTTTCTCAGGTCCTTTGTCTCTTCTCCTTCTGGGACCCCTATAATGCGAATGTTGGTACATTTAATGTCCCAGAGGTCTCTTATGCTGTCTTTATTTCTTTTCATTCTTTTTTCTGTTTTCTGTTCTGTGGCAGTGATTTGCACCATTCTGTCCTCCAGATCATTTATCTGTTCTCCTGCCCCAGTTATTCTGATATGGATGCCTTCTAGTGTGTTATTCATCTCTGTTTGTTTGTTCTTTAGTTCTTCTAGGTCTTTGGTAAACATTTATTGCATCATCTCAATCTTTGCCTCCATTCTTTTCCCAAGATCCCGGATCATCTTCACTATCATTATTCTGAACTCTTTTTTCTGGAAGGTTGCCTATCTTCACTTAATTTATTTGTTTTTCTAGGATTTTATCTTGTCCCTTCATCTGGGACATAACTTTCTGCTTTTTTGATTAACTTTCTGTAATATGGTTTTCGTTTTAGCTGCTGTGATACTGTGCTTCTTGCTTTTTCTGTCTGTCCTCTGATGGATGAGGCTAAGAGGCTTGTGTAAGTTTCTTGTTGGGAGAAGGGACTGGTGATGGGAAAAACTGGGTCTTGCTCTGGTGGGCAGGGCCTTGCTCAGTAAAGTTTAAATCCAATTATCTGCTGATGGGTGGGGTTGCAGTCCCTCCCTGGTAGTTATTTGGCCTGAGGCGACCCAACCTTGGGGTCTATGGTAGAGTTAATGGTGAACTCCAAGAGAGTTTACTCCAAGGGCGACCTTCCAGTGCCCCGTCCCTGTGGTGAGCCCCTGCTGACCCATGCCTCCATAGGAGGCCCTCCAACACAAGCAGGTAGCTTTGGTTGTCTCCTGTGGGGTCACTGCTCCTCTCCTCTGGGTCTTGGAGCATGCAAAATTTTGTTTGTGCCCTCCAAGACTAGAGTATCTATTTCCCTCAGTCCTCTGGAAGGCCTATAATCAAATCCCGCTGGCCCTCACAGCCAGATTCCCTGGGGATTCCCAGTCCCTTTCTCGGATTGCCAGACTGGGAAGCCTAATGTGGGGTTCAGAACCTTCACAATAGTGCAAGAACTTCTTTGGTATCATTGTTCTCAAGTTTGTGGTCACCCACCCAGCAGGTATGGGATTTGATTTTATCATGATTGTGCCCCTCCTACTGTCTTGCTGTGGCTTTTTCTTTGTCTTTGGATGTGGGATATTTTTTTTTGGTGGGTCCCAGCATTCTCTTGTCAATGATTGTTCAACAGCTAGTTGCAATTTTGGTGCTTTCACAGGAGGAGATGAGCGCACGTCCTTCTACTCTGCCATCTCTAACTGGAATTTGAGACTGTCTTATTTAATTCTCAAATTTCTATAAGGATAGTATTAGCATCTCTATTATACAGAGGAGGAATATAAATTTAACCAGTTTAAGTACTTTGTTCAAAGCCATTGCCACCCAAAAGTAATAGAATTCAAAACCAGATTTTCTTAGAAAAGAGTCATTCTTATTTACTGTTGTCAAGAGAGTCAATTGATGCAATTGTTTTTGAGAACAATATGGCAAAACATTTTAAAATGTGTACATCTATGATCCAGCAGTTTCACACTTAGTAATTTACCCAACACAAATACTATGTCTTCAACCAAACTTTATGTAATAATATGTTTATTGTAAGTTCATTATAATAAAACAATTCAAACAAATAAATCATCATCAATACAATGAATTGTATATCCATACAATGGAATACTATATAACCATTAGAAAGGATGTGATAGATTCTTGATGATAGAGAAACTGCTCAATACATATGAAACAAAAAGTCAGTTAGCAGGATGATATGTACAGTATTGATCACATTTGTGAGGAAAAACAAGAAAGCATATATGTCTAGAAAATTACTAGAATTAAAGAAAATATTACTTATATGTGAGAAATGGGAATAAGAGATGAATACTTTCATTTTTCACTTTATGCTTCTCTGTGCATTTTAGCTTTGGGGCATGTGTTTTTATGACTTCTATAAATTTAAGAAGTTACTTAACAATACCTGGTATTCTGACTCCAAAATCCAGTGCTCTTTCTCATACATCATAAATACATTTCCATCTTTGTATCTACCATCAAGGTCCAGCATGCTGCCTTTCATATAATAAGCACTGGGATAATTGTTGGAAAGCATTTAGAAAGAGAAAGAACTTGTTCCCCTTAAGAGAAGACTAAGTGGTGCCACAAAGCAGGTTGTAAAAATGGTTGAGAAAATTATCTCAGGAAAGAAAACTCATTCCATTGTAATATAAATTAATAAGAGAGGGATTAGAGTTTATTAGAAGTGAAAAGTGAGGAGTCTGGTTGCTGGGGCAACCTCTTCCTGATTGGAAAGAATCCTTCATTTGAGAGGAGCTGCTCATGCAGTCACTGCTGCCTCTATCATCTTTATTTTCATTTAGCTTTGATCATCTGGCAATGAGCAAGCCCTCTAGAAGCAGTCTTAGGAGTCAGTGTAATAACCAAAGCAACAGGCTTTTGGTGACTTTGACAGGAAGAGAGGAAAGAGTAAAGTGGCAGGCAGAGATCAGGAGAAGGGAACCTCTAGGGTACAATGCCCAACTTGAAGAAGGGAGATGACCAAAAGTCCAAGTTGCAGGGTTCAAGGTGAAATTACACTCCTCAGATGGAACTCAAACCCAGCCATACTTCAGTTGGGACTTGAACCCACAATCCTTGACTTAGGAGGGGACTCAAACCCACAGCATTTTGATTGAAACTGCACACCTGGCCTCAGGACTTAGTGAAGCTCAGGTTCTTTTGTCTTGGTGCAAAAAAGAACTCAATGAGAGGCAAGGTGACAGGTGAAGAATGAGTTTATTAGCATAGGATGCTAGTGAGAGATACAATGGGGCAGGCAAGGGAGCACAGTTGTCCCAGGAACAAAGAGGGATATGTTTTCATAATCAAAGAAAAAGTAGGGAGGGAAGAAGACTATCTTCTTCCTCATCCTTGGGTAGATTTCAAGGCTGACATCATTAGTTCCTCCTTTCATCATATATGGTTAAACTGGGACTGTCATGGCACTATTTAAATCATATTAGCAGAAGGATGGTGACATACTAAAATTCTGTAATTCATCTCAGATTTTGGTATAATGTCCCCTTTCACCTAGTTTCTTTCTCCTTTCACCTATATTCCTGTCTTGGCTATGTGTAGAAACGCCACTCTTCAAGGACCATTAACCTCTGGCTTCATGTAACAAAATTCAGATCCCATATCTATTGTCTTGTACTTTACGTATGTAGATTGTTGCTTGGTTACTGGATTCTTTTCTTGAGTGGTCATTAGTTTACAGCAGTCTCCCAAACTCTTAAAATTCCCTTTCCATCTTTAATCCACAAGTTGAATTTCTAAAGTAGCTAATAACTCTATCCCTATCAAAAGGGATGCAGCTAATTCAGGTCTTTTTTGGAAAAAAAATACGCATTTGTTTTGGGTGTGCAGAGCCTTTGTTGCTGCATGCAGGTGTTCTCTAGTTGTGGTGAGTGGGGGCTATTCTTCAGTGAGGTGTAGGGCCTCTCACTGCAGTGGCTTCTCCTGTTGTGGAGCACAGATTCTAAGGTGTGTGGGCTTCAGTAGTTGTGGTGCATAGGTTTAGCTGCTCCACAGCATGTGGGATATTCCCCATCCAGGGATCAAACCTGTGTCCCCTGCATTGGCAAGCAGATTCTTAACCACTGGACCACCAGGGAATTCCCTAATTCAGGTCTTATTTGCACTGGTTTTGAGAGCCAATTTGGAGTCTGAGGACCAGGAACAGTAGTATTTGCATACTGGTGATAATCATAGAAATTTGGGGGAAATGTCTGGATTCCAGAGGTTGATCTGGAATTGAAGAGTATTCAAGCCCACAGCTGGAGAATCATGAAATGATCCAGTTTCCTTTTTAACTTAGGCAAAAAGACTAGGCAAGTTCTAGGCTGCTGTGTGTATGTAGGGGATAGTTCAAGTTAGTGACCGCCATAGAAGCTACTAGAAGTTCTGGGAAAGTTAGGGTCTCTCTTATTTATTTCTGTATCCTCAGTGCCTGGAAATCCTAGGTGGCACAGTGGTAAAGAATCCATCTACCAATGTAATACACTCAAGAGATGCAGGTTTGATCCAATTCGGGAAGATCCCCTGGAGTAGGAAATGGCAACCTACTCCAGTATTCTTGCCTGGGAAATCCCATGGACAGAGAAAACTGGTGGGCTACTCTCCATGGGGTCACAAAGAGTTGGATATGACTTAGTGGCTGAGCATGCATGCATGCATCCCCAGTGCCTAGAATAAGTCTTGACAGAATATGTATTTCATGCTGCTGCTGCTAAGTCACTTCAGTCGTGTCCGACTCTGTGCGACCCCATAGACTGCAGCCCACCAGGCTCCCCCGTTCCTGGGATTCTCCAGGCAAGAACACTGGAGTGGGTTGCCATTTCCTTCTCCAATGCATGAAAGTGAAAAGTGAAAGTAAAGTCGCTCAGTCGTGTCTGACTCTTAGCGACCCCACGGACTGCAGCCTACCAGGCTCCTCTGTCCATGGGATTTCCCAGGCAAGAGCACTGGAGTGGGGTGCCACTGCCTTCTCCAAATATGTATTTCATAAATATGTGTAAAATGAATGAAGTCAAGGCAGCAGGCTAATTCTGAACTTCAACCACCAGTAAGATGAAGCCCTTGATATGTTTTCAAGCTTGTCAGAAGCTAGGTGAGGTGAGGCTGACCATGAAGGTAAAGGGTTTCATTTCTACAAATGGGCAAGTCTCTAGCAGGCAGAAACTGACAGTTAGAGCTAAAAAGTCTGCTTTAAACATAGCTCAGATGCTACCTCCTCAGATAGGCCTTCTCTGATTATAGCTAAAATGTCCCTAAACAGTCACCAAGTCTTTATCTCTTTACTCTGTTTTATTTTCTTTGCCATCTGAAACGGGTTCAGTGTCTGTGTCCCCCCACTAGAATATAAATGCCTCAAACTTGGGATTTTGTCTTATTCATCTCTGTATTTCTGACACCTAGTGAAGAGGAAAAGTTAAAATTTTACATAACCTCCTGCTCCTTCTGCCTCTGTAACTCAGCTTGCTCCTTGCAAAGTCTGGATCACATAGGTCTCAGAAAGTGGGGACTCACAATACTAGGAACTGGAGCTTATCTCACTCACCCTTGTCCTGCTCCTTGCAATCGATTGTCCTAGCCCCTGCAAATGCGCAAACCCGCTCGATCATGCCTGTCCCTGTATAAAGACTCTGTAATCCCTTTGTTCGGGGCTCAGAGCTTGGAGTGTTAACTCCTCTGGGCCTGCCAGTGTAAGAAACCTGAGTTCTCCAACTCTCCAAGTGTGGTGCTTGGTTTCTCGAGTATTGGTTTCGACAACCCTAGAACAGTGCTGAACACACAACAGGTGTTCAATAAATATTTGTTGAAACTCAGGCTGCAGGACCCAATCTAATAAAAAATTAAGTGTGAATGTAAGAACAACTTTCCAGTTTTTCTCAGAGAACAAAGAAAAGCTCAAGTTTAATTTACACAGTGATTAAAATATTGAGCTTACTGACATACATATGAATTTATTCTTATGTTTCCATTTCTCTCAGTTTTACTCTAGCTAGTACATAACTTTCTCTTATGTATTTCTTATGAAAAAAAGTGAAAGTTAGTCACACAGTTGTGTCTGACTCTTTGCAACCCCATGGACTGTAGCCCGCCTGGCTCCTCTAGCCCGCCTGGCTCCTCTGGCCATGGAATTCTCCAGGCAAGAGTACTGGAGTGAGTTGCCATTTCCTTCTCCAGGGGATATTCCCAACCCAGGGATTGAACCTGGTCTCCTGCACTGCAGGCAGATCCTTCACCAACTGAGCTACTAGGGAATAGTGAGTAGATATTTTCTGTTTTAATAGTTTCTTTTGAACCAAAAAACCTGCCAATGTTAATCAATGATTACCTCTAGCCATGCAGGAAGAAAGTGATATCTCTTGTCTATAAAGAACTCGCCTGCCAATGCAGGAGACATAAGAGATATAGGTTCAGTTCCTGGGTCGGGAAAATCCTCTGGAGGAGGGCATGGCAACCCACTCCAGTTTTCTTGCCTGGAGAATCCCATGGAGAGAGGAGCCTGGTGGCTCCTCAGTCCACAGGTCACAAAGAGTTGGACGTGACTAAAGCAAATTTGCACAAGTAAATAGTCAAATCTAAGTTAGCATAATCCTAAAAACAGTTATTTCTCTAGAGAGATCTAAAGACTTCTGACATCAGAAACACTTATCAAAAATGCATATTACTGGGCTTCATTCTAGAATCACCAAATGATAGTCTGAGGGAGAACCCAGGAACCTACATTTTAACTAAGCTCTTCATGTGATTCCTGCCATGAATTCTGGCAGAAGACATGAAATTCCTGGTTCAGAGTTAAGAGTTGTTGTTATTATTATTTTATTATATGGTCATTATTACTACTCAGCAGTACCAGTAGCCAGAGTGTTAGCATGCGTGTCAGTTTCCAATGCCCTAATTCTCATAGATGACATGAATAGGGTCAAGTGATGCAAGCATATGCATTGTGGGTTGTGTTACAGAAGAAGAATGTTAAGCTTAGAAAGCTGAATCTTTTATAAGCATAATCTTTTACAAAAACATGTCTGAGCTTTAGAAGGGGAGATTATTATATGGGAGAGAAATAAATCTGTCTTTTGTTCTGGAGGGATATACTATCTCTATCTTCCAAGACTTTTCACTGTGCAATCATCCTTTAAAAGTCAGTGCCTCTACTCATAACACATGAATAGACCCATGGAGAATTATTTCCCAATAATTCCGATGTCCACACAAGTTTGGGAATCATTGCTCCAGAAATAGTTGGCCATTATCTACAGAGCTACCTTTGCACCAAGTCTGTTGTTGTTATTTATTTGGGCACACACTAAGTTGTGCCCAACACTTTTGAGACCCCATGGACTGAAGTCCACCATGCTCCTCTGTCCATGGGATTTCCCAGCCAAGAATACTGGAGTGGGTTGTCATTTCCTTCTTCAACCTTTGCACCAAGCCTATTAAGTGCTGACAAATATTCTACCCTTGTCTGCCACTGCCAGCTTGATACAGCCTCTCTTTTCTAGTCATGTTTCCATAGGTCATACTATTTTCTTCAAGGTAACCCTTTGCCCTGGAAAACAGACCCACAAGCTGGCTCAGAGGCACTGGGGGCTTCCTACTAAAGGATTTGTTTGAAGAAGTAGGAAAGTATCTAGAAGGAGAGCATATAACAGTGAGAAAAGGGATTAAGCTTTGTTAACTAAACAAATATTTATGAAGCACCTACTATGTGCGTCCTAGCACTGTGCTAAGTGCTGTTGGTATAAAGATTCACTTATTCAACACATATTTGGGGAGTATCTGATGTTTGCTAATACAAATTAGAGTAAACTTTGAAGAAATAAAACAACTTGTTACTCCCCTCACGAAGGTTTAAAAAGGAGACAATTGATAGCTGTATGAAAAAAAAAAAAAGTGCATGGTGTGATAAATGCTACAATGGAATTAATGTACAAAGTACATGGGTGATACTGAGAAAAGATTAGTCAGTTCTCCTGGAAGAGAATAAAGGAGAAGAGGTCAGGGCAAGGCATGGCAGGGAAGAGAAGGTCAGGGAAAACTTCACCACAGAAAAGATGATTACACTGAGTCTTGAAGTATATGTAGGAGTCTTTCAGGTGGATAGGGATTCTAGTCAGAAAGAAGAATGGAAACAAAAACATAGAGGCATGGAGCAGAATGGTGCATTCAGGAGACTTCAAGTAGTTTTGTATGGGTGGAGTGTGAGGCATGAAGGGCAAAATGAAAAGGTGGTACTTACAGGGTAGGTAAGGGCTAGGCCAGGCAGGGCGTTATCTACTGTGCTGAGAAAGCTGAGGGTATCCTAGCGGCAATGGGGCCTCACTAAAGGGCAAAGCAGTAACTGCAAAATTAGATTTGTACTTTAGCAAAAATAGTAAGAGAGAAAATGATGAAGGGGTTTACCAAGTAGACTTGGCAGAGGGTAGTCAGAGTGGTCCATGGAAAGAACAGCATGTGAAAAGGGACAGAGGTGTGAAAGTAGATGGTATGTTTGGAGAACAGCAAGTCACTTGATGTGGAAATGAGAACAATTACTGCTGCTGCCGCTGCTGCTGCTGCTAAGTCGCTTCAGTCGTGTCCGACTCTGTGCGACCCCAGAGACGGCAGCCCACCAGGCTCCCCCATCCCTGGGATTCTCCAGGCAAGAACACGGGAGTGGGTTGCCATTTCCTTCTCCAATGCATGAAAGTGAAAAGTGAAAGTGAAGTCACTCAGTCGTGTCCAACTCTTAGCGACCCCATGGACTGCAGCCCACCAGGCTCCTCCGTCCATGGGATTTTCCAGGCAAGAGTACTGGAGTGGGGTGCCATTGCCTTCTCTGGAGAACAATTACAACTTCCCCCAAAATTTGAAGATGAAATCATTCAATATGTAAAAATCAATTAGAACGCTCTCAGTATTTAGGAAGCACTATGTAAATGTTAGTTCCTCTTATTATTGTTGGCCGTGTTAAGAAGTTTAAACTTAATTTTCTTTTTATTTTCATTTTTTTCAGCTGGGAGTTCTCTGATGGCTTTTAAATGGAGAGGATATACACAAAGTGGTGTTTTAGGGAAATTGACTCAGTAGCAGTGTGAGGAGGATGGCTTCCTTGGGAAAGAAAGTAGAGGCATGAAGCAGTGTTAGGAGAAAGAGGAGGGCTTCACTAAAGACAGTGACAAAAATATAAAGAGTAAGGGACACATGTGAAAAAGAACTTGGAGGCAAATTGATAAAATTAGGAAAGAGTTGGGTAAGGGTAATGAAGGAAAGGAAGGTTCATATTCTGTTAGGGGTCACAGGTCAGCTCCATATTTGGGTGTGCCTTGCCAACTTATGTCCTCCCTTCCTGGTTCTAAACGCAGTGACTTCCCAACTGTGTAGTATTTCCTTGCTTTCCTAAAAGTTCAGCCTCTGTCCCTTCAGCACAAAGAGGATTTAAAAAGATATATTATCTGAGATTTCCTGAGAAAGCTGATAGAATAAAGCTGACCTACAGGCTCTCAATCCACTACCACTGCTGCCAAATATCTAACAAAATGAACAAAACAAAATCATAATTAAAAAAACACTAAAAATTTGAACAGCAGCAAAGAGTAAAACTTCTAACTATAAAATGCCAAAAGTAGCAGCCAAGGATGGAAACTGAAGACCTTGGGACAGTGTTACAAGGTTTCTAACACTGTTCCCACCCCCAGAAGTATCATTTAGGGAAAAAGGCCAGTCAACAAAATCCTATAAGTTGTCACTAAACCCCACCAATTTGGGAAATAATCAACAGGAGTTTGGAATGGGGTGGGGAGTGGGAGAGGGGTTGAAGAACAGAGAATTTGAGGAAGAGTCCAGAGAAAACCTCCAAGAGGGGAGTTCCAACATTTTATTGCAGGATCTCAGCCAAGGCAGGGATGCTATCAGGACTTGCCATTTTCTGGAGGTTCCTTACTTTGTTATTTCTTAGGAATATTGAGCCAAAACTTTGAAAGTGGAATATATCCCTGGCAGGTGGAAATGGGACATGTATGGATATTTTTAAAAAAATTAGAAGACAGAGATCAGAATCAGGTTCCTCAGGAAGAGAGGCACAGCTTTAACTACAGAATAATGGATTGAACAGAACATTCTGCTTTGAAACAAGACCTTGGAAGGGAACGTGAAAATGTGATAGATAGGCTGGCAAGGGTGCCATGGAGAATTGAACCAAATTATATCAAAACAGAAGCTCTGGCCAAACCTGGCCACATTAAGCATAAGCGAAGGGAAAAGAAATGGTATGGAGAAGGAAATGGCAACCTACTCCAGTATTCTTGCATGGGAAATCCCATGGACAGAGGAGCCTGGAGGGCTACCATCCTTGGGATCGTAGAATCAGACACGACTTAGCAACTTAACAACCATGCCAATATGCCACCAGAAGCGAAAAGGAAAGAAACATAGTATACAAACAAGTGATTAAATCCATATAGAGCAGCAATTGCAGTCTTGGACATTTATCACAGAGAAATAAAAACTTATATTCACACAAAAACCTGTGCAAAAATGTTTCATTGCAGTTTTCCTTATAATAACCCCAAACTAGAAATAACCCAGATGTACTTCAACAGGCAAATGGTTAAATCAACTGTGGTACATCCATACCATGGAATACTACTTAGCAATGAAATGAATAGACTGTTGATACAGTAACTTGGTTAGATCTTCAGAAAATTATGCTGAGTGAAAAAAGCCAATCCCCTCCCTTTGTGAGGTAGGAAAGTGTGGCTAAAAATGGAACACAAGGGATCCTTGTGGTGTTGGAACTATTTTGTATACTGACTACCATGGTGGATACACAAACCTGCACGTGACAAAATGCATAGAGAAAAACACATACACAAATGAATGTAAGTAAAACTGGGGAAATCTGAATAAAATAGATGAACTGCATCAATGTCAATATTCTGGTTGTGATTTGTACTATAGTTTGCAAGATGTTGCCTTTGGGAGAAACTGGATGAAGAGTACACAGCATCTCCCTATATTATTTCTTAAGATTGCATGTGAAGCTATGCTATGCTATGCTATGCTATGCTATGCTAAGTCACTTCAGTCGTGTCTGACTCTGTGTGACCCCATAGATGGCAGCCCACCAGGCTCCCCTGTCCCTGGGATTCTCCAGGCAAGAACACTGGAGTGGGTTGCCATTTCCTTCTCCAGTGCATGAAAGTGAAAAGTGAAAGTGAAGTCGCTCAGTCATGTCCGACTCCTAGCAACCCCATGGACTGCAGCCTACCAGGCTCCTCCATCCATGGGATTTTCCAGGCAAGAGTACTGGAGTGGGGTGCCATTGCCTTCTCCATGTGAAGCTATAATGATCTTAATAAAAAGTGTAATTAAAATAAAAATATGTGGAAGAAAACACAACCCAAGAAATACAAGAAAATTCTGATGTCTTGCATGTTAGAACTCCCCCAAAACATGAATTCAATAAATAAGAACTCGAAGACAAGATAATAAACAATAAAATATGGATGTGGCAGAATTAATGAAACATAGTAAGAACCAAAATAATAACTATTTCAGAACTAATAAATTAGTTGGAAAGAGTGTGTCTCAAAATAGCCATGACTGAAAATAGAATCACTGACATGGAAGGAAGTATTGTGATAATCATAGTGAATCAAAGCTAAAGGACAAAGGTATTAATTCAATCAAAGACAGGATAATAATCATGGAAAATGAAGACAATCTAACTAGGTTAGCCAGGGTTCCTAAAGTCTATGGAGAATTCAACAAATTATACAGAAAAGGTAGTTAGAAATATAATAGAGAAGATTCTCCCTGAAATGAAAGAAGAACCAAATCTGTAGACTGAAAGGACATACTGTGCTCCAGAAAAAACTTAAGTGCAACTGATATTGAGATTTACCGTTAAGTACGCTTTTGAACGTCAAAGAATAAAAAAAACTATTCTTCACTTGTATAGACAGAAAAAAAGTAATATGTTTATATGAAAAAAAATCAGCTTGGCTTCAGTCTTTACAGCATTATTCAATATCAAAAAACAATGACACAGGTCTATAAAATGGTAAGACAAAGTTTAAGTGAGACTCACAGACATCATACCCAGTCAACCACTTTTTCAAATAAAAAGGCAGCAGGCAGTACTCAGCGAGTACAGCATTCAGAGAACCCTCTATGAAATCCAGCCAATCAAGAGAAAAATGGAATTTAAAAAACCTGGGAATAGATAAACCGTGATAAAAGAATACAGGTAGGGAAATTCCCTGGCTGTCCAGTGGTTAGGATTCTGCCCTTTCACTGCCATGGGCCTGGGTTCAATCCCTGGTTGGCAACTAAGATCCTGCAAGCCCTGCAGTGTGGCTTAAAAAAAAAAAAAACCAAGAATACAGGTAAAGCATTGAATTCAGTTAAGCTAATAGATATTTATACTATATATATATTCCCTAAATAACTGTTGTGATGCTGGTGGCAAAGCAGCACATAAAAGTTAACAACATTGACAGATAATGTTATAACTAATAAAAATCTGAAGGTTGGAGGAGAGGAGATGAGAGAAGGTATAACGGTGATAATCTTATCTTCCACAGTGTGGACTCAATATCTCTTGAGGTGAAATAATATTTATCCAAAGGTTCCCAATTCCTCTGGTTTCATTTTAGTCTTCTGTTAAATTCAAGTAAAATTAGATTGAATACTTTTTAATAAAACTGGCTTGCACACTATGATTCTATTATCATAAAATCTTTTTTATTTAGCCATCCATCCATCTATTTTCTGTGTCTGTACATAGATGTCTGAAATGATGTTTATTAAATATTAACACATATTATTTTTGGATGGTGGAATTTGGGGTGATCTATTGTTTTTTTATTTGTATAAAAACAATAACATGATTTTCATTTTATTTTTTTCAGAAGAAAGTAAACTGTATTTGTTTTTTGGTTACACTGGAATCAAATTTTATCTGATATGGTATGACATGAGTGGACCATATCAGAACCTTGTATAATTTCACTTCACACGGAAATTTTTTTATGATGTGGCATGACATCTCTCTAGGTGAGTGATCACACCATTGTGATTATCTTGGTCATGAAGATCTTTTTTGTACAGTTCTGTGTATTCTTGCCACCTCTTCTTAATATCTTCTGCTTCTGTTAGGTCCATACTATTTCTGTCCTTTATCGAGCCCATCTTTGCATGAGATGTTCCCTTGGTATCTCTAATTTTCTTGAAGAGATCTCTAGTCTTTCTCATTCTGTTGTTTTCCTCTATTTCTTTGCACTGATTGCTGAGGAAGGCTTTCTTATCTCTCCTTGCTATTCTTTGGAACTCTGCATTCAGATGCTTATATCTTTCCTTTTCTCCTTTGCTTTTTGCTTCTCTTCTTTTCACAGCTATTTGTAAGGCCTCCCCAGACAGCCATTTTGCTTTTTTTGCATTTCTTTTCCATGGGTATGGTCTTGATCCCTGTCTCCTGTACAATGTCACAAACCTCCGTCCATAGTTCATCAGGCACTCTATCTATCAGATCTAGTCCCTTAAAGCTATTTCTCACTTCCACTGTATAATCATAAAGGATTTGATTTAGGTCATACCTGAATGGTCTAGTGGTTTTCCCTACTTTCTTCAATTTCAGTCTGAATTTGGCAATAAGGAGTTCATGATCTAAGCCACAGTCAGCTCCCGGTCTTGTTTTTGCTGACTGTATAGAGCTTCTCCATCTTTGGCTGCAAAGAATATAATCAATCTGATTTCGGTGTTGACCATCTGGTGATGTCCATGTGTAGAGTCTTCTCTTGTGTTGTTGGAAGAGGCTGTTTGCTATGACCAGTGCGTTCTCTTGGCAAAACTCTATTAGCCCTTGCCCTGCTTCATTCTGTATTCCAAGGCCAAATTTGCCTGTTACCCCAGGTGTTTCTTGACTTCCTACTTTTGCATTCCAGTCCCCTATAATGAAAAGCACATCTTTTTTGGGTGTTAGTTCTAAAAGGTCTTGTAGGTCTTCATAGAACCGTTCACCTTCAGTTTCTTCAGTGTTACTGGTTGGGGCATAGACTTGGATTACTGTGATATTGAATGGTTTGCCTTGGAAATGAACAGAGATCATTCTGTCATTTTTGAGATTGCATCCAAGTACTGCATTTCAGACTCTTTTCTTGACCATGATGGCTATTCCATTTCTTCTAAGGGATTCCTGCCCAGAGTAGTAGATATAATATAATGGTCATCTGAGTTAAATTCACCCATGCCAGTCCATTTTAGTTCGCTGATTCCTAGAATGTTGACGTTCACTCTTGCCATCTCCTCTTTGACCACTTCCAGTTTGCCTTGATTCATGGACCTAACATTCCAGGTTCCTATGCAATATTGCTCTTACAGCATCAGACCTTGCTTCTATTACCAGTCATATCTACAACTGGGTATTGTTTTTGCTTTGGCTCCATCCCTTCATTCTTTCTAAAGTTATTTATCCACTGATCTCTAGTAGCATATTGGGCATCTACCAACCTGGGGAGTTCCTCTTTCAGTATCCTATCATTTTGCCTTTTCATACTGTTCATGGGGTTCTCAAGGCAAGAATACTGAAGTGGTTTGCCATTCCCTTCTCCAGTGGACCACATTCTGTCAGACCTCTCCACCATGATCTGCCCATCTTGGGTGGCCCCACATGGCATGGCTTAGTTTCATTGAGTTAGACAAGGCTGTGGTCCGTGTAATTAGATTGACTAGTTTGCTAAGATTATGGTTCGTGTGTCTGCCCTCTGATGCTTCTCGTAACATCTACTGTCTTACTTGGGTTTCTCTTACCTTAGATGTGGGGTATCTCTTCACGGCTCTCTTCAGATCACTCACCTAGAGCCAGACATCCTGGAATGTGAAGTCAAGTGGGCCTTAGAAAGCATCACTATGAACAAAGCTAGGGGAGGTGATGGAATTCCAGTTGAGCTATTTCAAATCCTGGAAGATGATGCTGTGAAAGTGCTGCACTCAATATGCCAGCAAATTTGGAAAACTCAGCAGTGGCCACAGGACTGGAAAAGGTCAGTTTTCATTCCAATCCCAAAGAAAGGCAATGCTAAAGAATGCTCAAACTACTGCACAATTGCACTCATCTCACACGCTAGCAAAGTAATGCTCAAAATTCTCCAAGCCAGGCTTCAGCAAAACGTAAACCGTGAACTTCCAGATGTTCAAGCTGGTTTTTGAAAAGGCAGAGGAACCAGAGATCAAATTGCCAACATCCGCTGGATCATGGAAAAAGCAAGAGAGTTCCAGGAAAACATCTATTTCTGCTTTATTGACTATGCCAAAGCCTTTGAATGTGTGGATCACAATAAACTGTGGGAAATTCTGAAAGAGATGGGAATACCAGAACACCTGACCTGCCTCTTGAGAAACCTATATGCAGGTCAGGAAGCAACAGTTAGAACTGGACATGAAACAACAGACTGGTTCCAAATAGGAACCAGTTCCAAATAGGAAAAGGAGTACATCAAGGCTGTATATTGTCACCTTGCTTATTTAACTTATATGCAGAGTACATCATGAGAAACACTGGGCTGGAAGAAACACAAGCTGGAGTCAAGGTTGCCAGGAGAAAAAAATAACCTCAGTTATGCAGATGATACCACCCTTATGGCAGAAAGTGAAGAGGAACTAAAAAGCCTCTTGAAAGTGAAAGAGGAAAGTGAAAAAGTTGGCTTAAAGCTCAACATTCAGAAAACGAAGATCATGGCTTCTGGTCCCATCACTTCATGGGAAATAGATGGGGAAACAGTGGAAACAGTGTCAGACTTTATTTTGGGGGGCTCCAAAGTCACTGCAGATGGTGATTACAGCCATGAAATTAAAAGACGCTTACTCCTTGGAAGGAAAGTTATGACCAACCTAGACAGCATATTCAAAAGCAGAGACATTACTTTGCCAACAAAGGTCCATCTAGTCAATCTATGGTTTTTCCAGTGGTCATGTATGGATGTGAGAGTTGGACTGTGAAGAAAGCTGAGTGCCAAAGTATTGATGCTTTTGAACTGTGGTGTTGGAGAAGACTCTTGGGAGTCCCTTGGACTGCAAGGAGATCCAACCAGTCCATTGTTAAGGAGATCAGCCCTGGGAGTTCTTTGGAAGGAATGATGCTAAAGCTGAAACTCCAATACTTTGGCTACTTCATGCGAAGAGTTGACTCATTGGAAAAATCTCTGATGCTCGGAGGGATTGAGGGCAGGAGGAGAAGGGGATGACAGAGAATGAGATGGTTGGATGGCATCACTGACTCGATGGACATGAGTTTGGGTGAACTCCGGCAGTTGGTAATGGACAGGGGGGCCTGACATGCTGCAATTCATGGGTTCACAGAGTCGGACACGACTGAGTGACTCAACTGAACTGATGATGTCTCTATGTTATAGGAAAATATGTATTGATCTATTAAATATGCAGTTAGCACCCACTATGTTTCCATTCCTGTGCTGGGACCTATAGGAGAAATAGAGTTGCCACCCTTGAAAGAAATTTCATTTCAGTTGAAGAGACAAGATTCATATTAGGGAGAAGTTTCTAACCAAATATAGATATGTCAAAGTAAGTGAAAACAGCTCAACAGTTTCAAAAAACCAAACAAATGTCAAATGAGTATTTATACGATAAGAATTATTCTAGGTGCAGACAATACAAAGATGAATAAAACACATTGTTTGTACTCAAGGAATTTACAATTCAGCTGGGGAGACAAAGTATAAATATATAATTTTATTATAACGTGATAATTGCTAAGGTACAAATATGCCAGTAATGAAATGGGAACAAAAAATATGAATTAAAAAATAGAGTTGGGGGAGGGATGGATTGCGAGTTTGAGATTAGCAGATGCAAACTATCATACATAGGATGGGTGAACAACAAGGTCCTACTGTAGGGAACTGTATCCAATAGCCTGTGACAAACCATACTGGAAAAGAATATGAAAAAAAGTGTATATGTATGTACACTTTACACACACACACACACACACAGACAGTTGTATAGAGAAGGAAATGGCAACCCACTCGAGTACTTTTGCCTGGAGAATCCCATGGACAGAGGAACCTGGGGGGCTACAATCCATGGGGTCGCAGAGAGTTGGACATGACTGAGTGGCACACACACACACAAACACATACGCTTTGCTGTATAGCAGAAATTAACACATCTTAAATCAACTATATCTCAACAAAATAAATGTTAAAAATAGGCAGGATAGCAAGTTGAAAAAAATGTAGTTAATACTAAAGCAGTAAAGATAGAAATAGATGAATTGTACATGGCTTGTGTTTAATTTCACAAATTGTTTTGTGCTAGATTCGATGGACATGAGTCTGAGTGAACTCCGGGAGTTGGTGGTGGACAGGGAGGCCTGGCATGCTGCGATTCATGGGGTCGCAAAGAGTTGGACACAACTGAGTGACTGAAGTGAACTGAGACTCCTCTTTCTGTTTCCCACGATTTACACCAAGTCATTGAGCCTTTACCTAATGTCATCCTCTACGTGACCATGGTTCTTTGACAGTTCATCTTGGCAAACATTTGAGGCCCTTTGTGTGTCAAGCTCTGTGCCAGAGATCCAAAAATACAGAAAAAATGCACAGTTCCTTCCTCGAAGAAGCGGAAGAGGAAGAGAGTTAACATTTGTCAAATGCCCACTTTTGCCAGGCTGTATGCTAGGTTTCTTATATTATCTCATTTAATCCTCACAAAAATTTTATGAGATAAATGATGTTATCCTTTTATAAAAGAAAACACTAAAGCTCAGAGAAGTTAAATAACTAGAGCTGGACATATCTTGAACAGATGGTGACATAAAATAGTTTCTGTTTATAGTGAGGTGATTGCATGTTCTCCTTTCAATAGTTAATCTGGCACATTTAATTGAATGACTTTGTAAATATGAAAAGTGCCATATATTAATATTCTGGGGGGAAAACAAACCTAGTATTAAGGTTTTATAACTTTATTGATTGTTGGATTGAGTTTACTAGCATTTGCATCTATGTTCATAAGTGAAATTGGCTTGTAATTTGTATTTACTTTGTCAAGTATTACGGGGTGACACGGTCATATGCTGAAGCCCTAACCTATAGTACCTCAAAATGTAACTATACAGTTGGAGACAGGGCTTTTCAAGGGATGATGAAGGTAAGATAAGGCCGGTGGGGTGGGCCCTAAACCTTCTGCAGGGGATCTTCCCCACCCAGGGATCAAACCCAGGTCTGCTGCATTGTGGGCGAATGCTTTACCCTCTGAGACACCAGGGGAGCCCGAACCTAAACTCACTTGTGCTTATAAGAAGAGGAAATTTAGACACACAAGAAGAAATTCAAACACAGAAAAGGGGTCACTTGTGCACAGAGGAAAAACCATGTGAGGACACAGTGTGACACAGGTCATCTACAAGTCAAGGAGGGAGGCCTCAGAAGAAATGAAGCCTGTGGACACCTTAATTTTGAACTAATAGCCTCCAGAAGTGTAAGAGAAGAATTTTCTGTTGTTTAAGTTAAAAAAAATAAAAGTAACTGGCTGAAAATCACACAGCTAATAAGTGGCTGGGTGGTTACTTGAATCTGTATTTGTACTCAGGAAAGTGGCCACCTAATGAGAAGAACAGGCATTTATACCTCACAGTTCTCTTCAAGAAGACCTGCCATAAGGGTATGAATAAAATACTCCAAGTCCTTGGAGGAATCCAAAAATACTTCCTCAAAGTGACTCTTTTTTGAGGAATAACGGTGGAACTAGGGCTGAGGGACATTCTAGAAGACAGTAGAGAATGGATTCCTAAGGATACACAGCTACTTATAATGTAATTACTTGAAAATTTTGTTCCATCCCCACAAGGAATCTGAGCTGGAAAAAAATGTAGTTTTTTTAAAAAAATTAATTTATTTATTTTAATTGGAGGCTAATTACTTTGCAATATTGTAGTGGTTTTTGCCATACATTGACATGAATCAGCCACGAATGTACATGTGTTCCTCATCCTGAACCCCCCTCCCACCTCCCTCCCCATCCCATCCCTCAGGGTCATCCCAGTGCACCAGCCCAGAGCACCCTGTCTCATGCATCGAACCTGGACTGGCAATCCATTTCACATATGATAATATACATGTTCAATGCTATTCTCTCAAATCATCCCACCCTCGCCTTCTCCCACAGAGTCCAAAAGACTGTTCTTTACATCTGTGTCTCTTTTGCTGTCTCACATATAGGGCCATCATTACTATCTTTGTAGTTTTGTTAGCTGTATTTTATCCATTGAACCAGTGAAGTTGCTCAGTCATGTCTGACTCTTTGCAATCCCATGGACTGTAGCCTACCAGGCTCCTCCATCCATGGATTTCCAGGCAAGAGTACTGGAGTGGGTTGCCATTTCCTTCTCCAGGAGATCTTCCCAACCTAGGGATTGAACCCAGGTCTCCAGCATTGCAGGCAGACACTTTACTGTCTGAGCTACCAGGGAGTTATTTTATCCATTAAGTCATTAAAAATATAATTAGCTCTAATTATTACAAGATTCTGGCTGTTTTCTAATCTCTCCACATATCTTATCTATGCAATAGCCTTGTTGCATTTTTCTCAAAGTCTTGAAAATATTAATTTATACCTTGATCTCCCCTGAGAATGTAGCCAGAGGATATTAATCCAGAGACTGGACAAGCAGAATGGTGCCTTTTTTTGTGCCAGGTCACTCTGACACCAGTCATCCTAGCTGGGAATTTCTTTCAGTGGCAATCACTCCTCACCTCTGGGTCTATAGAGAACTCTAGATCAGTCTCATTTAGACAAGTGGCCAAAGGACAGTGTTACTACTTTCAACCCCCAGCTGTTCTCCCTGCCCTCTTCCTTCCCAGTCCTCTGCAGCAGAACTTTCCTGAGTGTTGTGAGATCTCTAGGTGTCTCTTTTCTTTTCCTCCAAATTCTGAAAAGTTCCCAAGGCAAACATATCCATTCACCCATCCAGCCATTCACCCAAATCCACAGTCACATCCATCCACCAACCTACCCACCTACAGTCAATAAATATTCATTGAGAAATTATCATGTGCTGGGTATAGAGCTGGGTATCTGGGATAGAGATAAGAAACTGACTTTAGAGTGACCAACAGTCCCATATTGTACAGCACTGGGGTGGGGTGGGGTGGGGGAGCTCCCCAGGTATGATATTTTCAGTGCTAAAATCAAGAAAGCCCTGGCAAACCAGGATGACTTGGCCACCCTATGCTTCTGTCAATGGAATGGGAATACAAGGAACTATGATCAAACCAAAAAGACAGTGTTTTATTCATCACTAACTCCAGTATACGAAAGAATGTCTAGCACTTAATGAGGATAAAATAGCAGTTGACTGATCAGTGGCAGGAATGACTGACAAAAGTGCTGTAAGAGGATGTTTTGGGAAGGTAGATTCATTATTTAGCAAATACTTATCAAGGGCCTGCTATGTTGACAAGTACAGTGCTAATCACTAGAGATACAATGATGAGTAAAACCAGACATGGTCCCTGCCCTTATTGGTGCTTACAGTATAAGAAAAAAATTGATATTTAAATAGTACACCAAAATTAGAGAATACTTTGGGACCACATTGTGGGAGAACTTTCCCCAGTCTACTGATCAGGTAAGACAATGCTAGAGGAAGTAATGTTTAAACTGAGACTTAAAAAAAAAAAAAAAAAGAATGAGTAAGAAAGAAGAAGGTGGGTAGGGAGTGGGAGAAAGTTAAAAGATTTACGTCAAATGAGTTCTGGAAAGAGACTTCCCATGTGAGAAGATGTGGCTGTAACAGCAACTCCAGCTTCATCCTCTGAGGTTTCATTTTTCCCCCACAGTATTATTTCACTTTAATACCCAAAATGTATTTCTCTTTAGATATCCACTCAGGGGTCAAGCCTTCTATGAGGACTCTCTGGCCTCTCTTCTTTCAGACTGATTTGAGCATTCCATCTGGGGAGGTCCAGCTACATGCTCACCAAAACATGTTTTCAAATCTCCTTCTCAGCATAGCACTGGACTATATTTCTCAGCCCTCCTGCATCTTGATGGGGCCACATGACCACATGCTGTGTTACTTCTGCCACAAAATGGTTATGAAAAAGGTATATTTTCTCCAATTTGGCTCTGTCTCCCCATATGCCAGATAGGTGATGCTTAACAGTCTTTAATAGAGGATGGAACAGGCCTGGATCTCTAAATGACTTTGTGGAGTAGAGCCTCCCTTCTCAAGCTGACCCTCAGTAAACCTGAACATGAGTTAGAAATAGTTTATTCTTAACTATTCTTAAAACACACATTTGTCCCTTATATTTGGGAGTTTATATGTTACAGGAAGTAGCCCTACTTACCTTAACTATTACACCATTCTCTACCCTGATCATATTTATCTCTGCACCATTTAAAATCATGCAACGTACTTACTTGTTTATAGGAATGTCTTATCTATTAGAATCTAAGTTCCTTGATAGGTCTTACTCCTCTTTGAATCCTTAGCACCTAGTACAGTGCCTAGCACGTGTAAGTACTTAACTATTCAATGAATGAGTGAATAAATGAATGCACGATGCTTAACCCTCTGGGGGGTTTCCACTCTCCCTTTAAAAATCAGGCCCACAATGGAAAAAGCCCCATTCTCTGTTTTTCCTTAGTGTAGCTTCCATTCTCTGAAGGAATTTTACTAAATCCTAAGAGAAAACAGAAAATAATTATAGAAAATAGTAACAGCAGAGTCAGGTTTCTATACCACAGGTTTTGAATTTCGCAAGCCCAGTAAAAGCAGTGAAAAGTTTTCTTTACAGAAATGAAACTATGCCATTTGCAGCAATGTGAATGGATCTGGAGATTATCATACTAAGTGAAGTAAGTCAGACAAAGACAAATATCATGTGATATCACTTATATGTAGACTCTAAAAAAATGATACAATCAAACTTATTTACAAACAGAATCACAGACTTTGGAAACAAATTTATGGTTACCAAAGGGGAAATAGGGGGAAGGGTAAATTAGAAGTTTGGGATTAACATATACACACTACTATATATAAAATAAATAAACAAGAACCTACTGTATAGCACAGGGAAATATATTCAATATCTTATAATAAATTATAATGGAAAGGAATCTGAAAAAGAATATAATATGGAATCTAGAAAAATGATACTGATGAACCTATTTGCAGGGCAGCAATGGAAATGCAGACATAGAGAATGGACTTGGAGACACAGTGGGGGAGGAGAGGATGGGATAAATCGAGAGAGTAGCATGGAAACCTGTGCATTGCCATATGTAAAATGGATAGCCAGTGGGAATTCGTTGTATGATGTAGGGAGCTCAGCTGGGTGCTCTGTGATAAACTAGAGGGGTGGAATACAGTAGGGGGTAGGAGGAAGGTTCAAGAGGTAGAGAACTTATATATACCTATGGCTGATTCTTGTTGATGTATGGCAGAAGCCAATACAATATTATAAAGCAATTATCCTTCAATTAAAAATAAATTTAAGAAGAATATATATATAACTGAATCACTTTGCTGTACACCCGAAATTAACACATTGTAAATCAACCATACTTCAATAAAAATATGCAAATAAAAGTATTATTTACAGAGACCCCAAACCCTTTTTATTGAGATAGATTTACTCTTTAGGCCTGCTAAATAAATTTTTCCCTGCTCCGACACCTTTCCCATGCACGGCACGCTCCAATTAATAATGTCTCTCTTTACATTCCCTCATAGCTCAGTTGATAAAGAATCCACTTGCAATGCAGGAGACCCTGGTATGATTCCTGGGTTGGGAAGATCCCCTGGAGAAGGGATAGGCTACCCACTCCAGTACTCTTGGGCTTCCCTTGTGGCTCAGCTGGTAAAGAATCTGACTGCAATGCGGGAGACCTGGGTTCGATTCCTGGGTTGGGAAGATTCCCTGGAGAAGGGAAAGGCTACCCACTCCAGTATTCTGGCCTAGAGAATTCCATGGACTGTATAGTCCATGGGGTCACAAAGAGTCAGACACGACTGAGTGACTTTCAACATCCAGGGAACTGGGATGCATTGATGGGCTGATGTGACCATCAGCCAGCAGCTTCTCCTGGTTTTCCTTTACCACCACCTTGCACCCTGACTGTTGCTTAGTCATGAGGCTCTCTGGATATCTCAGCCCCCAAACTCTCTCACCTCTGCCTCCCCATTTCCAACTATCAGCTGCTAAAATCCTCAGTCTGCTGCTTCAAATTTCACAGGCCTTGAAAGGATTCACACTTTCAATTCTGGTGTTCGGCCCACAACAATTACCTATTTCTTAGCCAGTTTGCTGGAGAGGAATGATTGCATCCTTGATTCTCCAGAACTGGCCCTGGAGCCTTCTCTAAGGGTTCAGGTGCTCTCTTCATCATTCACTCCCCTCTACCACACAATACTCTGAACAGTCCTGCAGTGAGCATTAGAACCCATACTGAGGTTGTTTTGGGAGAATAGAAAGAGGAGGGGTACAGTGTAAATAAGAGACAGACACAAAACAAGCTTTGAGCAGTTGTTGTGTGAAAAAGAGTATGCTACAATGTGCTGAATATGCTTGTATGATTTACAAGTTTTTGTAAGAGCAAGCAGCTCTTTTTTTCTGTGCTCACTGGGCCAGTAAACACAGCATAAGCTAAGGTAAAAAATAGAACTAGTTCACAATAAACAAACCCTTACTGCATGCTAGTGCCTTAGAGTTAAATATGGACATTGCCCTTGCTCTGAGAATAAAGGAGCCATGCTTTCTTTCAGCATGGAGCCCTGAACCTAGGATTTATTCCATTGGTTCAACACAATGAAGTCTGTAGCTGAGTGAACAATCATGTATCCTATAAGGAACCCCTAGGGGCTAGTTTGGACTTCCCTCACAGCTCAGTCGGTAAAGAATCTGCCTGCAATGCAGGAGACTTGGGTTCGATTCCTGGGTTGGGAAGATCCCCTGGAGAAGGAAATGGCAATCCACTCCAGTATTCTTGCCTGGAAAATCCCATAGACAGAGGAGCCTGGTGGGCTACAGTCCATGGGGTCGCAAGAGTCGGACACGACTTAGCGACTAAACCACCTCCAGGGGCTAGTTTTAGTTCTGGCATATAGTACGTACTGTTGTGACTGATCAGTAAATAAGTTCTCAGCAAATATTCATTCTTTCATGAAGACCATGTCCTTTAAGAGTGGAGAGTTGCCAATTCACAACTAGCTGTCAATTCATGATTCATGAGACCCTATCCTCAGCCCTGAAGGGTTTAGATGGTGAGGGAGAGGGGAAAGCATAAGGGAAAAGTCTAGGCCAGCATGACAGACATAAGGGAGGAGACAACTCCTCTTTCTGTCATCCATGGCAGACATTGCTAATTAATCATAGCATTCTACCACTGAGTTCACTTGCATCCTCTGACTTCTTAACACATCATTCAGTTGGAGTGCAGCATGAAATGTATTTACCACCTGAATCTAGGCTCCCTCAGTTACAGAGAGAGTCATGAATACAGATCCACAAGGAAAGTAAGACACTTATACAGTAAATCAGAAAATCTTCCCGGAATACACCATCACTTTTGCTTTTTCATACTCATGGTTAAGATTTATTATCAGAATTTATTAAGGATATTAAGATTTAATAAGGATACACAGCCAGATCATAAAGGGAAAATACATAAATGGAATCGAGGAATCTAGGTACAAAGACCATGAGTTTTCCTATTTTTGAACTTCTGAACATGCTGTTTACTCCTCTTGAAATGAAATTTCCCTCCCCTGTCTTTTTGGTGAATTCCTAGTCATCCTTCATGGTTTAGCTCAAGCTTAACCTCCTTTCTGAAGCTGTGTGTCTCTTTCTCCATCCCAAAGAGAGTTAATTATTTCTAGCCAATTCTTCTCAGTCTACTTTCATTCCTTTGGCAATGTTTATTATGTGTTTACCATGAGGTAGAGAGTGGGCTCCTATTCCTTGCCTTATTCCTTAAAGACTGCGGTACCTCAGTGCCATGTCCTCATCTCCTCTCATTTCCCTCCAGGCGCTCTCCATGGGCCATTCTATTCACTCACATGGCTTCAGGGGGCAGCCCTCTCATCTGATCCTTTATTCTGCACATCCACAAATCTGTTTGGATGTTTTGCAAACACCTGGAAATCAACACGCATCAAACTCAATGAACTATTTTCTTCCACCCTGCATCTGCCCCCTCTCCAGTGCTCTCTATCCCAGCACATGGCATTGCTGTCTATCTAGGTGACTAGAAACCTGGAAACTCTGACTTTTCCTCTTCTTTGGCCCCCACATCTGATCAATCACCAAGCAAATCCCATCAATCATCCCATCCACATCTCTCTGGCATTGCTCTAACTTGCTCCATCCCTACTGCTATCACCCTATCTGGGTCACCACACGCTCTCATCTGGATCTCTGTATGGGACTCTCAGCTTGCATCCATTTCTTGCTTTCTTCCAATCTGTTCCCTATAAAACTGTGAGAAGGACTTTGTAAATGTAGATATGATGCATCACTCTTGAAAACTCTTCAATTGTTTCCGATTTGCCTGGAAGTAGAGTCAAAAAGGCAAAATGGTTGTCGGATGAGGCCTTACAAATAGCTGAGAAAAGAAAAGAAACTAAAGGCAAAGGAAAAAAGGAAAGATATACCCATTTAAATGCAGAGTTCCAAAGAATAACAAGGAAAGATAAGAAAGCCTTCCTCAGAGATCACAGCAAAGAAATAGAGGAAAACAAGAGAATGGGAAAGACTAGAGATCTTCAAGAAAATTAGAGATACCAAGGGAACATTTCATGCAAAGATGGGCACAATAAAGGACAGAAATGGTATGGACCTAACAGAAGCAGAAGATTTTTTTTATTTTTATTTTTTTTTTAAATTTTAAAATATATTTATTTTAACTGGAGGCCAATTACCTTACAATATTGTATTGGTTTTGCCATACATTGACATGAATCTGCCACGGGTGTACATGTGTTCCCCATCCTGAACCTCCCTCCCACCTCCCTCCCCATCCTATCCCTCTGGGTCATCCCAGTGCACCAGCCCCGAGCACCCTGTATCATGCATCAAACCTGGACTGGTGATTCATTTCACATATGATAATATACATGTTTCAATGCCATTCTCCCAAAACATACCCCCCTCTCCCTCTTCCACAGAGTCCAAAAGACTGTTCTATACATCTGTGTCTCTTTTTCTGTCTCGCATACATGGTTATCGTTACCATCTTTCTAAATTCCATATATATGTGTTAGTATACTGTATTGGTGTTTTTCTTTCTGGCTTACTTCACTCTGTGTAATAGACTCCAGTTTCATTCACCTCATTAGAACTGATTCAAATGTATTCTTTTTAATGGCTGAGTAATATTCCACAGCTTTCTTATCCATTCATCTGCTGATGGACATCTAGATTGCTTCCATGTCCTGGCTATTATAAATAGTGCTGCAATGAACATTGGGGCACACGTGTCTCTTTCAATTCTGGTTTCCTCGGTGTGTATGCCCAGCAGTGGGATTGCTGGGTCATAAGGCAGTTCTATTTCCAGTTTTTAAAGTTATCTCCCCATGGTTCTCCAGAGTGGCTGTACTAGTTTGCATTCCCACCAACAGTATAACAGGGTTCCCTTTTCTCCACACCTTCCCAAGCATTTATTGCTTGTAGACTTTTGGATAGCAGCCATTCTGACTGGCATGAAATGGTACCTCATTGTGGTTTTGATTTGCATTTCTCTGATAATGAGTGATGTTGAGCATCTTTTCGTGTGTTTGTTAGCCATCTGTATGTCTTCTTTGGAGATGTGTCTGTTTAGTTCTTTGGCCCATTTTTTGATTGGGTCATTTATTTTTCTGGAATTGAGCTGCAGGAGTTGCTTGTATATTTTTTAGATTCATTCTTCGTCAGTTGAAGCTGAAGATACTAAGAAGAGGTGGCAAGAATACACAGAACTATACAAAAAAAAGATCTTCATGACTCAGATAACCACAGTGGTGTGATCACTCATCTAGAGCCAGACATCCTGGAATGTGAAGTCAAGTGGGCCTTAGGAATCATCACTACAAACAAAGCTAGTGGAGGTGATGGAATTCCAGTTGAGCTATTTAAAATCCTAAAAGATGATGCTGTGAAAGTGCTGCACTCAATATGCCAGCCAATCTGTAAAACTCAGCAGTGGCCACAGGACCGGAAAAGGTCAGCTTTCATTCCAATCCCAAAGAAAGGCAATGCCAAAGATTGCTCAAACTACCAAACAATTGCACTCATCTCACATGCTAGCAAATTAATGCTCAAAATTCTCCAAGCCAGGCTTCAACAGCACATGAACCATGAACTTCCAGATGTTCAAGCTGGATTTAGAGAAGGCAGAGGAGCCAGAGATCAAATTGCCAACATCTGCTGGATCATGGAAAAAGCAGGAGAGTTCCAGAAAAACATCTATTTCTTCTTTATTGACTATGCCAAAGCCTTTGATTGTGTGGATCACAACAAACTGTGGAAAAGTTCTTCAGGAGATGGGAATATCAGACCACCTGACCTGCCTCTTGAGAAACCTGTATGCAGGTCAGGAAGCAACAGTTAGAACTGGATATGGAACTACAGACTGGTTCCAAATAGGAAAAGGAGTACATTAAGGCTGTATATTGTCACCCTGCTTATTTAACTTCTATGCAGAGTGTATCATGCAAAATGCCAGGCTGGATGAAGCACAAGCTGGAATCAAGATTGCCAGGAGAAATATCAAATACCTCAGATACACAGATGACACCTGACACCACCCTTATGGCAGAAAGCTAAGAAGAACTAAAGACCCTCTTGATGAAAGAGAAAGAGGAGACTGAAAAAGTTGGCTCAACACTCAACATTCAGAAAACTAAGATCATGGCATCCAGTCCTATCACTTCATGGCAAATAGATGGGGAAACAATGGAAACAGTGACAGATTTTAGTTTTTTGGGCTCCAAAATCACTGCAGATGGTGACTGCAGCCATGAAATTAAAAGACACTTGCTCCTTGGAAGAAAAGCTATGACCAACCTGACAGCATATTAAAAAGCAGAGACATCACTTTACCAACAAAGGTCCGTCTAGTCAAAGCTATTGTTTTTCCAGTAGTCACGTATTGGTGTGAGATTTGAACCATAAAGAAAGCTGAGCACTGAAGAATTGATGCTTTTGAACTGTGGTATTGGAGAAAGACTCTTGAGAGTCCTTTGAACTGCAAGGAGATTCAACCAGTCCATCCTAAAAGAAATTGGTCCTGAATATTCATTGGAAGGACTGATGCTGAAACTGAAACTCCAATACTTTGAAAGCTGAAACTCCAATACTTTGGCCACCTGATGCGAAGAGCTGACTCATTTGAAAAGACCCTGATGCTGGGAAAGATTGAAGGCGGGAGGAGAAGGGGACGACAGAGGATGAGATGGTTGGATGGCATCACTGGCACAATGGACATGAGTTTGAGTAGGCTCTGAGAGGTGGTGATCGACAGGGAGGCCTGTTGCAGTGCAGTCCGTGGGGTTGCAAAGAGTTGGACATGACTGAGTGACTGAACTGACTGAGAGTCAAAACGTGCCTTTGAAAATGGACCAATGCAATCAGGCTGCCATCTATTTCTCCTGCTTCCTCCTCCATGCTCACCACCCATCAGTCCCCTCCTCACACTGTACGCCCCTGCCACACTAAAGTTCTTTCAGTTCATCTAGAATGGATACCATTTCCTCTGCTTGGAAAATTCCTTCTCCGCCTCACTGAATTTCTACTTATTCTTTAGGCCTCATCTTTGATATCACCCCCTCTGGAGTATCATTCCCTCTGGAAGGCCTCTCTTTTTTATTGAGGTATAGTTGACTCACAATATTGTGTTGGTTTCTGGTGTACAGAAGAGTGGTTAAGTTATACAAAATATTCTTTTTCATGTTTTTTTCCATGATGGTTTATCATATGATATTGGATATAGTTCCCTGTGCTACACAGTAGGACCTTGTTGTTTATCCATCCTATATATAATAATTTGGATCTACTAGTCCCAAACCGGGAGGCTCTCTGGACGACACCTAGTCACCGAGTCTGCTGCCCCTTCATCCGCTCCTCCAAAATTTTGTGCTTTCTTTGTTTTAATGGTAACTTCACACTAAACTCGGATCACTTGTTTGCTTGTCTGAGCCCCTCCACCAGCCTGTGAGCTCCCTTGAGGCCAGAGAACAGGACTGTCTTATTTTCACTTATACACCTAGTGCTTAACACAGTACCTATTCCAGAGTAAAGTGAAAGTGAAGTCTCTCAGTAGTGTCCGACTCTTTGTGACCCCGTGGACTGTAGCCTACCACGCTTCTCCATGCATCCATGGGATTTTCCAGGCAAGAGTACTGGAGTGGGTTGCCATTTCCTTCTCCAGAGGATCTTCCTGACCCAGGGATCGAACCCGGGTCTCTCGCATTGTAGGCAGACGCTTTACCGTCTGAGCCACCAGGGAAGCCCATTCCAGAGAAGGTGCTCAGTAAATATTGGTTGACCGCATGAGTGGTTGGAACCTAGTAGAGAAATCTCCTCTAGACTGGACAGAAATTTGGAAGGCTGATAAATAACCCCCATTGAAGCAGTGCTTCTCTATAAATGGGCTTGTTTGTAAATGTTAATGTATGACTGGCAAGAGATTAATTGGAAGCAGAACAATAGGTGAGAAACAAATTGTTCCCTGGTGTGCGTAGACCAAGGAATGAGTCAGGAAACAATGAAAGAAGCAGGATGAAATTAGCTAAAACAGAAGATTAGCATGAAATAGCCTGCAAGAAGCTGGAGAGCAGGCAAGGAAGGAAAAGACTGAGTGAGTGGTGAGCTAAGAATAACCACTAGAACAGGTTATGGTGCTTTATATTTTATAAAGCCCTTCACATACCCTATTCACCAAATCCTCACAACAACTAGTTAATATACCTATTATGATATGAGTTATGATATTATGATTATATGAGTTATTACCATTATGATGAGTTCTTAATATAACTGTTATTAATATGAGTTCTATTATTAACATAAATTCCTTCTTAATGTTAGCACAAGAAGAAACTGAGGTTCAGAAGAGTAAGAGTAACCTGGCAGAGCCATGTAGCCATCGATGAGAAAGCTAGGACTCCACTTCAAGTGCAGGAACTGCCATACCTGCCATACTCAGCTACACCCTAGAGCATCTTAGGGCAGGGAGATTTAGGGCAAGTGAGATAGCCATTCTGTTAGAGGCAGTTCAGGGTTCCTCACCCCTTGCATACAACTCCTATCTGTGTCAGGGGCCCTTCTCAGTGGGGTCTTAACACCTTAGGATTTCTAGTATCACATTCAGAAAGCTGTGTTAGAATCACACTTTTCTCTGTCCCCTACTTTTATTGATATAATATCAATAATATTATATCATGGCACAGAATGAGCTACTGGGCTACATCTAGGAAACAGGCACTAACGGAAGGGGCTGGATCTAAAAGGTAGGGCAGGGGACTCAGGCAAGAGCAGGGAGATCCATACCAGCAATTATCCAATCTCTCGAGAGAAACAAACTAGTCAGCCCCTTGAAGGCCTGCTCCAGTGAGGCCCAGATCCATACAGAAGAAGGGAATATCTCATAGGAATACTAAAATTCCCAGGCCACTGACTGCTCAGGGCTCTGCAATGGCCATTCAAATGAACAACAGACAGCAAACAGACCATAAACACAAACAGAAAAGAGAGAAACAAAATCTGTGAAGCTTTAACAGGTCTCATTTCTCAGGCAGGAAGGAACCAGGCAGAGGGCTTGAGGGGAATTAAAGGAGAAAACACCTGAGAGCGTGTGGTAGGGTGAAAAATGGCCCCTAAAAGATATCTACGTTGAAATCCCCTGAACCTGTGAATGCTGCCTTGTGTGGTAGGAAAGGACATTGCAGCTGTGATTAATATAAGGATTTTGAGGCGCGGAGATTATCCTGGGTTGTCTGGGTGGACCCTAAATGTGTCCTTATACGAGGGAGTCAGAGAGAACATTGACAAAGCAATATGACCAAGGAAGCAGAGACTGGAGTGATGCAGCTACAATCCAAGGAATGCTGGCAGAGGCATTCCAGAAACTGAACGAGAAAAGGACTGGATTCTCCCCCTAGATTCTCCAAAGGGAGCGTGGCCCTACTGACACCTTGATTTCAGCCCAGGGAGATTGATTTTGGACTTCTGACCCACAGAACTGTAAAAAGTTAAATGTGTTATTTTAAGCCACTAAGTTTGTGGTAATTTGTTACAGTAGCCATAGGAAACTTATACAAAGTACCAAAATGTTCAGACATTTTTAGATATTGCAGATGCCTGTCACCACTGTAGATTGTACACACTCAAGAGAGATGCCCAGCCTCTTTCTACTACCTTCTCATCTCCCCATTAGAAAAGAAATCTGGGGTGACTTACCTCTGCACTTTGTTCCAGAAAGACAGAGTGTACAAATCTCATGGATTTTCTTTTCAGGAATGCTTCAGAAGCAATATTTGGGTTGGTTGGGACCAAGGCTTAGGTGAAAGTGGGAAGGTGGAATCTGGCCTAAGTGACAGGCTTATTCAAACACCAGCCAAGACTTGTCCATAGCACACGGTAGGCCTAGAAGTTGAAGAGATAAATGGACATATGAGATCTCCAGGGGAAGCCAATTTTCATTAAAGAGGGTCAGCTATAAAAGTCATGTGTCAGGGATTCAAGCTTAAGGTATTAGAACATCTGAGCAAGAATACCAGCCACTGGGGGCTTGGAGTTAGAAAGTCGGAACAAAACTGGTGATAAAGCAGACTCCATGCTGTACCTTCTCTTCCCTCTGCTAAGGTCAAGACTGGTCCCTCAGGGTGAGATTGAAGCAGAGCCTACAAATAACAACAAAACTAGCGAACACCACATAACACTTACTGTGGGACAGGCAATATACTAAAGTTGTTCATATGTATTAATTTCTTTAATTCCTCAGCACTACCCTATGAAGTAGGTACCATTGCTAGTTCTATTTCAAAATATGTGAAGTGAGGCTTAGAGAGATCATGCACTAAGTGGAGACATATTTTTTTAAATTGAAGTATAGTTAATTTACAATGTTATGATTTCTGCTGCACAGCAAAAGGATTCAGTTATATATACATTCTTTTTATATTCTTTTCATTATGATTTATCACAGGATATTGAATATAGTTCCCTGTGCTATATAGTAGGACTTTTGTTTTTTATCCATTCTATACCAGTTTGCATCTGCTAACCCTAAATTCCCACTTTATCTCTCCCCCTTAAAGACCTCCCCCCTTGGCAACCACATATCTGTTCTCTATGTCTGTGTGGGGAGACAAAATTTAACCTGGAATTTGAAGTTGTGGCTGCCCAGCTTCAGGGCCCATTTACCAGTGGGTCTTTATCCCAGCTGCAGATTGGGAGCCCCCGCTTTTCTTTTTGGCTGCACTGCACAGTATGCAGGATCATAATTCTCCAACCAGGGATCAAACCCGTGCCCCCTGCAGTGGAAGCATGGAGTTCTAACCAGGAGACCACCACGGAAGTCCCAGACTGGGAGCTTTAATAAATACCTCTGCCTGGGTTCCACCTCAAGAGATTCTGCCTTAATTACTTAGGGCTGGGGCCTGGGCATCAATTAATAAAATCACCCCCACGTGATTCTAATAGCAGCGAGTTGAAAACCACTGAACTAGACTCTACTGACTCTTGAATGACTGGTAGCTCCTCCTTCAAATTATTACAGAAGTATGTGTTTGTTATTGAAATAAATCTCTTATAGATGAAATTTCAAGCCAAATTGGGAGACATAATAACTATAATGATTATGAGAATGGTAACTATAACTGTTTATAGCTGTATAGGCTTTGTCATTTACAAATGGCTTTTGTATACATTCTGTTCCACTTAATCCTCAAAACAACCCTGTGAATTAATGATTTCTAGCTCCATTTTACAGATGATCAAACTGAGGCTTAGAGGGGTTCATAAATGTGCCCAAAAGATCACACAGTTAGTAAGGAGCAGAACTTTGGTCTTATTTCAAATTCCCTACTGTCTTCATTTCAGTGCGGATACAACCTGCCGAGGTCATAGATTTGCATATATCTCCCTAACTCACTTCTTCCTTTCTATGCCAGCAGCCTCAGCTGCAGCCTCAACCTTCTTTCACTGTGGCAACATCATTTTGTGGGGATTCCCATCTCTGGCACCAGCCCTTCTGTCCAGTTTTCAAGGTCATGATTCAGGTTGCCTGCCATCTATCAACTTTATTTTTTCTTTGTAAAGTCATAAATGACATCAACACAAATCAAAAGAAAAGAAAAATAATTCACCGATCATCCTGCCACCCCATGAGTCATCTATTTTCATTTTTTGCTCCCCTCTCCAGGGCTTGGGCCTATGCATACATCATTCTTACATACAGTCATGGCATAGATGCAATTTCACATTCTGCTTATGTCACTTAGGATTATATCATAATCATTTGCTGTGTTGCTACAGTGTCTTTATAATTATCATTTTAATGGACACATAATATTCCATTGAGTGGATGCATCATCATTTACTGAAGTATTTCCAATTTTTCACCACTACAGATGATGCTGCAATAAACATCTCTACACAGAGCTATTTCTTCTTTTGGATGGTTTCCTAAACTGTCTACCACATTAAATGTACTTCTTCTCCAACCATTCATTCAGTCTGCAAGCATTGTCAGTTATTGGGGCACATGCTCAGAACAATCAGATGAGGGTCCTGTGCTCAGTCTGGTGGTAAGACAAGCATCTCAGCAAATATTTGTGATATTATGCTGAAAGTGCTGTGTGTGTGTGCTGTGTTCAGTCGATTCACTTGTATATGACTCTGTGACCCTACAGACTGTAGCCTACCAGGCTCCTCTGTCCATGGAATTTTCCAGGCAAAAATACTGAAGTGGGTTGCCATGCACTCCTCCAGGGGATCTTCCTGATCCAGGGATCAAACCATTGTCTTCTGCATTGCAGGTGGATTCTTTACTGCTGAGCCACCTGGGAAGCCCCTAAAATGTTATGAGTCCAGCCCAAATTCTATCTCGTTCTCCTGGGATGACTTCTCCATTGTTCACTTACTGGGACTTTGTCTCCTTCCTGGCAGCTCCAGCTAACATCATTTCTCCAATCTCTTCTTTCTTCCTTGGCTGGCCTGTCAGTGTCCCTAACTCAAAGTTCCTTTCCTCCGAGCAATCTTTCCCAACTTGGGCTTGGAATATGGACTCCCCATAGCACACAAGTTTTCTGTCTGCTTTCACCCAAACATCTCTGACTGCCACCTCCTCTTAAGAAGGCTTCCCAAAGGTTACCAAATATGGCTCTCAGGCCAAACTGGGTCTGCGGTTCTGTTGTGTGTGTTGGGTGCAGTGTTTGGATTGGCATGCCTGTGGGATGGGCTTGCCTTTCTGCTTTTCCACAGGTCATCACTCCATACTGCCTCAGATTAGGTCAGCTCCACTCAGGAACTTTCTCTGCCTGGTCTGAACTGGCAAGGCAAACTAGACTCCCTTCAACTAAACCTGAAACTTTCCGTATCTTCCCTCACTTCCATGGCCCTCTACCATAGGAATTTAATTTCTCCTGTCATCCAACCTTTACACATGTTGCTCTTTTGTTAATGTGTGGCCACTGGCTTCATTCATTTAGACAGTCAGTTGGTCAGTTAAGGAATCCTTACTGAACATCTCTATCGTATCATGCCTCCTGTGGGATGCTGGATGTAGAGAAACAAATGACTAGTGATCTTCTCATGGGTAGAACTCATGGTCCAGTATACACACGGCCTTCATGGATTTCGATTATAAGTGCCATTCAGGGAAGTATTGAAGACAAAAGAACCAGTTGGTCAAAATACTTTATGTAGGGTCTTGCATATGAAATGACTTACTCAGTGCTTTTTGATGATGACTTTGCCAAAGTGAAGGGTATTCAAGTGTCATTCTACTTCATTGTACCATGTCCCACTGGCATTTAGCTTTGTAACAGCTACTGAAAAAATTCATATTTCTTCTAGGAAAAAAACTGGTCGCCTGGAAGAGACTGGCTGATTATCTTAAGATTTCTCATTGGTAATAGTCTTATCCTTTCCTCTTATGTGGTCCCTGCCTTTGTGTAAACAAGCTTCTGTTTTGTTCATACATTGCCATACCTTTGCATAAGAACAAGTTCTAGGGCCTGAGTATGAGAAGGTCTAGACCCTCCTGCCTTCTAGGGATCAGGAGTGGGGATGCCTCCTTATCCAGACGGGAGAAAAAAGAGGGAAGAAAAGAAGAAAGGCAACCATGATCATACATGGCTTGTCCATGGCATTTAACCCTTGTTGTAGAAAACTCTCTTGATCTGCTCTTATTTTCTGTGTATCTGTCCCAGTGCTTGCTCTGGGTTACCCTACCTCTGGGTTTTCCCCCTTATCATTTTCTCTGACAGTCTTTCTTTCTCTGACCATATTAAAATGTTTTAATAACAGTTTTATTAAGATACAATTCACACACCATACTTCTGTTTCATTGACTACACTAAAGCCTTTGACTGTGGATCATAGTTTGTTGTGGATCACAACAAACTATGGAAAATTCTTAAAGAGATGGGAATACCAGACCACCTTAGCTGCCTCCTGAGAAACCTGTATGCAGGCCAAGAAGCAACAGTTAGAACCAGACATGGAAAAATGGGCATGTTCCAAATTTGGAAAGGAGTACACGAAGGCTGTATATTGTCACCCTACTAATTTAACTTCTATGCAGAGTATATCATGCAAAATGCAGGACTGGATGAAGCACAAGCTGGAATAAAGATTTCAGGGAGAAATATCAAATACCTCAGATACACAGATGGCACCTGACACCACCCTTATGGCAGAAAGCAAAGAGGAACTAAAGAGCCTCTTGATGAAAGTAAAAGAGGAGAATGAGAAAGCTGGCTTAACACTCAACATTCAGAAAACTAAGATCATGGCATCTGGTCCCATCACTTCACAGCAAATACACGGGGAAATGATGGAAACAGTGACAGGCTTTGTTTCCTTGGGCTCCAAAACCACCACAGATGGTGACTGCAGCCATGAAATTAAAAGATGCTTGCTTCTTGGAAGAAAAGCTATGACAAAGCTCAGCTCAGTCACTCATTTGTGTCTGAGTCTTTGTGACCCTATGAACTGCAGCACTCCAGGCTTCCTTGTCCATCATCAACTCCTGGAACATGCTTAACTCATGACAAACCTAGACAGCATATTAAAAAGCAGAGACATTGCTTTGCCAACAAAAGTCCATATAGTTACTGCTATGGTTTTTCCAGTAGTCATGTATGGATGTGTGAGTTGGGCCATAAAGAAGGCTGAGCACTGAAGAATTGATACTTTCGAATGGTGGTGCTAGAGAAGACTTGAGAGTTTCTTTGACAGCAAAGCGATCAAACCAGTCAATCCTAAAGAAATCAATCTGAATATTCACTGGAAGGACTGATGCTGAAGCTCCAATACTTTGGCCACCTGATGCAAAGAACTGACTCAATAGAAAAAGCCTTGATGCTGGGAAAGATTGAAGGCAGGAGAAGGAGATGACAGAGGATGAGACGGTTGGATGGCATCACCAACTCAATGAACATGAGTTTGAGCAAGCTCCGGGAGATGGTGAAGAACAGGGAGGCCTGGTGTGCAGTCCATGGGGTTGCAAAGAGTCAGACACGACTGAGTGACTAAACAACAGCTCACCCATTTAAAGTATGCGATTCTGTGGGGTTTTTTAGAATATTTATTTTATTTAATTCATTAATTATTGATTTTTGGTTGCTCTGGGTCTTCGTTGCTTCGTGAGGGCTTGTCTAATTGCAGCAACAAGGGGCTACTCTTTGTTGAGGCACACAGTCTTCTCATCGTAGTGGCTTTTCTTGTGGAGCACACACTCTAGGCACACAATGGGCTTCAGTAGTTGCAGCATGTGGGCTCCAGAGTGTGGACTCAGTTGTTGTGGGGCATAGGCTTAGTTGTCCCACAACATGTGGAATCTTCTTGGACCAGAAATCCAACCTGTCCCCTGCATTGGCAGGAAGATTATTATCCACTGTACCATCAGGGAAGTCCAATTCAGTGGATTTTAGTGTAAACACCAAGTTGTGTAGCCTTCTCTACTATCTAATTTCAGAACACTTTCATTATCCTCAAAAGAAACCCAATACCCCTTAGCCACCACCTCCAATTTCTCAATCCTCACCAGCCCTAGGAAACCCCTAGTCTACTTTGTCTCTCTGGATTTGCCTATTCCAGACATTTTATAAAAATGGAATTAAATAAAAAACAATATGTGGTTTTTTGTGTCTGGCTTCTTTCCTTTGGCATCACTGTCAAAGTATGTGTGAATACTTCATTCCTTTTTATGAGTGAACAATATTTCATTGTATGCATATGTCACAATTGGCTTATGCATTTATCCATTGATGGATATTTCAGAACTTTTTACTATTGTGAATAGTGCTGCTAGGAACACTTGTGTACAAGTTTTTGTGTGGACATATGTTTTCATTTCTCTTGAGTATATAGCTAGGGGCAGAATTGCTGGGTCAAATGGTAATTCCATGTTTAACCTTTTGAAGAACTACCAGACTGTCTTCCAAAGGATTTCTGTCTACCTTTTAATGTCACTATTCCTCTTCTTCTCTTAACTGCTGCTGCTATTTTCTAAATTTCCATTTCTAGCTCATATTTCACTCCTGTGCTGACTGTGAACATCTCTACTTGAACATCCCCTAGGCTTTTCAACCTGACATTCCAAAATGGAGCTCATCATCTCCTCCCCACCCCACACTGTGATCCATCTTCCTCTCATGTTGCCTATCCCAGTGCATGTTTCCATCATTTTACCCAGCTGCCCAAACACCAGACATATACTAGATGCCTCTCCTCCCTCATTCTCCACAACTGATTGATCACCAAGTTCTAAAGGTTCTGTTTTCTCAATAACTGTCCAATCCACCTCCTCCTCTTACTCTCCATTTGCCAATGCTCCAGCTAAAGTCCAATCTTGCCCCAAATAGTACTCTTTTGTCTATCCTCTAATTTCACTACCCTCCCAAATCATCCTAAAATATCACTGCTAATGTTATAGCTGCTTTCCTGCTCAAAATTACTCAGTAACATACCCCAGACTATAAGATTAAATTTACCTTCTTTGCTTATTACAGTAACAGGTAAAGTTCCAACAACACTGAATTAAGTATGCCCTCCCATACCTCTGTGCTTTAAAAGTACTGTTTTCTCTACCTTGAAGATTCTCTCCATGCTTGCCCACTGAACAAATTCTTTATCCTTTGGAGCCTAGATTAAATGCTACTTCCTCTGTAAAGTCATCCCACAATTCCTCAAGTAGACCTTGGATTCACTTTATCCATATTACTCCTCATCATATGCATATATACCCTTACTAGAGACTTCATTGTAAATGATGTTTCCTTAACTCTCTTATAAACTATAAGATATTCAAGGGCAGGGGGACTGTATAATTTAATCTCTGAATACTCAACCCCTAGCAGAGTATCCAGTGTCTGGCACAAACATATACACATACACACACTGAAGTAACCGAAAAAAAAAAAAAAAGGAAATATGTTTTATTGATTTTATTGAATCTTTGACCACTTGCTCTGGACTAAGAATGTTAAACATTTGACAAATTATTTCATTTAATCCTCTCAGCATCCCTACTTGGTATCTCTACCTTACAGATGAGAAACACTGGGGCTCTTTGAGATTTGGTAATGTGCATATTCACATATGGGCATCCCTGATAGCTCAGTTGGTAAAGAATCTGCCTGCAATGCAGGAGACCCCAGTTCAATTCCTGGGTTGGGAAGATTCCCTGGAGAAGGGATACACTACCCACTCCAGTATTCTTGGACTTCCCTTGTGGCTCAGCTGATAAAGGATCTGCCTGCAATGTGGGAGACTTGGGTTCTATCCCTGGGTTGGAAATATCCCCTGTTGAAGGGAAAGGCTACCCACTCCAGTGTTCTGGCCTGGAGAATTCCATGGACTGTGTAGCCCATGGGGTCACAAAGAGTCAGACACAACTGAGCAACTTTCACTTTCACATTCACATACATATGCAAGGCAGAGGCAAAGGTGAGAAAGAGTAAAGAGTTGAAACTCCCTTGGATATAGTCTTTCCTCAAAAGGACCCCAACCTAAATCCTCATCAGCTCCTCTTGCCTTCAGGTCCAAAGTGTTCAAATAGTGTCCACAGACCACAGTCATGTACATTCCCTCTCTATGAGGGATATGTCTGGAAAGGACCTTAGTCTCATAGAAATGACATCTCTTAATCTACCTTGGCTCTATCTTCTCATCCCAAGACCTCAAGTGGCCCATCACAGCCACCTCCATTCCTCCTGCTTGGGAGCTTGATCATCTTCCTAGCTGTCTTGACCCATCTGTGGCCAAATGCCTTTTCATTTGAACTGATCTGAGACAGGATGGTAGTTTGCAAAAGAAATTTTCCTCAGAAATTGAGGGCAACACAAGAAATTTTTTTTTAATTTCAGAACCTTAGAAATAAATTAGTTTAAAGAAGATTGATTCCTTTTCCTAATGGAGCTCAGTTCTCTCCACTGATGGGCTTGGCTGGCACAGTATATAGGGCACTCAATTCCTATTCCTAGTCTTGGCCTCAATCCTGTCTCAACCACACTACTCAGACTCATTGCCTGGAAAGTTTGGGTTGGTGCCACCATTAGGGCTGATAGGATTCTCTGTCTTTTTCAGAAACTGCTTTGTTAATTTAGCTTTGGACAGGGGATGAGGTGGGGAACATTTCCAGTTGACTTCCTGGTCCTGGGAAGCATTATATTTGTCCTGAGTCATTCTGCTGACCCCTGAGAGAACTATCTTGGATCCTGGTCTCATGCATAAGGAAAACACTTATCTAGCCCTCAAAAGCCCTTTCTAGTACCTCAGGAGGCCTTGAAGGGGTTTCTGTAACTCTTCTTAAAGATCTCTATGGCTCTGGTCTCTGAAAAGCCTACCTTCATCTCAACCTGTTTCCCTTTGTCCCTTTTGGTTTTCCTGAAGCATGTTTCTGTCTACAAGATGGTGGAGTAGAAGGACATGCACTTATTTTCTCCTATGAGAACTCCAAAATTACAACTCTCTGCTGAACAACGGTTGACAGGAAAAAGTTGGATGCCACCAAAAAAATATACACCACATCCAAGGGCAAAGGAGAAGCCCCAGCAAGACAGTAGGAGGGGCAAAACAATGTTTAGAATAAAACCCCATACCTGCCAGAGATGCTCAGAAAGCTCAAACAAAACCTTGTGTGCACCAGGAGACCCCACAGAGACTGAACCAGACCTGTCTTTGAGTGTTTGAGTGTCTGCTGCAGAGGTACGGGTTAGCAGTGGCCTGCCACAGGGGCAGGGGCTCTGGGTGCAGCAGACCTGGGTATGGCATAAGCCCTCTTGGAGGAGGTCACCATTAACCCCACCATAGAGCCACAGAACTTACATAGGACTGGGGAAACAGACTCTCGAAGGGCACAAACAAAACCTTGTGTGCACCAGGACCCAGGAGAAAGGAGCAGTGACCCCACAAGAGACTGACCCAGACTTGCCCATGATTGTCCAGGAGTCTCCAGCAGGGGTGTGGGTTGGTGGTGGCCTGCTGCAGGGTTGGAGGCACTGAGTGCAGCAGTACATGCACAGGACCTTTTGAAGGAGGTCGCCATTATCTTCATTAACTCCACCATAGTTTGGCCTCAGGTCAAACAACAAGGAGGGAACACAGCCCCACCCATCAACAGAAAATTGAATTAAAGATTTACTGAGCATGGCCCCACCCATTAGAACAAGACCCAGTTTCCCCCTCAGTCAGTCTCTCCCATCAGGAGGCTTCCATAAGCCTCTTATCCTTATTCCTCAGACAGAATGAAAACCACAATCACAGAAAACTAATCAAACTGATCACATGGACCACAGCCTTTTCTAACTCAATGAAACCATGAGCCATGCCGTGTTGGGCACGCAAGATGGACAGGTCATAGTGGAGAGTTCTGACAAAACGTCAGAACTGGAGAAGGGAATGGCAAACCACTTCAGTCTTCTTGCCTTGAGAACCCCATGAACAGTATGAAAAGGCAAAAAGATAGGACACTGAAAGATGAAATCCCCAAGTCAGTAGGTGCCCAATATGTTACCGGAGAAGAGTGGAGAAATAACTCCAGAAAGAATGAAGAGACAGAGCCAAAGCAAAAACAGTACCCAGGTGTGGATGTGACTGGTGATGGAAGTAAAGCCTGATGCTGTAAAGAACAATATTGCATAAGAACCTGGAATGTTAGGTAAAAAAGGTAAATTGTAAGTGGTGAAACAGGAGATGAGAAGAGTGAACATCGACATTTTAGGAAACAGTGAACTAAAATGGACTGGAATGGGTGAATATAAATCAATGACCTTATATCTACTACTATGGCAAGAATACCTTAGAAGAAATGGAATAGCCATCACTGTCAACAAAAATGTCCAAAATGCAGTACTTGGATGCAATCTCATAAATGACAGAATGATCTCTGTTCGTTTCCAAGGCAAATCATTCAATATCACAGTAATCCAAGTCTATACCCCAACCAGTAATGTTGAATAAGCTAAAGTTGAACAGTTCTATGAAGATCTACAAGAACTTCTAGAACTAACACCCAAAAAAGATGTCCTTTTCATTAAAGGGGACTGGAATGCAAAAGTAGGAAGTCAAGAAACACCTGGAGTAACAGGCAAATTTGGCCTTGGAGTACAAATGAAGCAGGGCAAAGACTAACAGAGTTTTGCCAAGAGAATGCACTGGTCATAGCAAACACCCTCTTCCAACAACACAAGAGACGACTCTACACATGGACATCACCAGATAGTCAATACCGAAATCGGATTGATTATATTCTTTGCAGCCAAAGATGGAGAAGCTCTATACAGTCAGAAAAAAAAAAAGAAAGAAAGAAAAAAAAAAGACCAGGAGCTGACTGTGGCTCCAATTGCAAAATTCAGACTTAAATTGAAGAAAGTAGGGAAAACCACTAGACCATTCAGGTATGACCTTAATCAAATCCCTTACTACTATACAGTGGAAATGACACATAGATTGAAGGGATTAGATCTGATAGACAGAGTGCCTGAAGAACTATGTACGGAGGTTCATGACACTGTACAGGAGGCAATGATCAAGACCATCTCTGAGGAAAAGAAATGAAAAAAAGCAAAATGACTGTCTGAGGAGGCCTTACAAATAGCTGAGAAAAGAAGAGAGGCGAAAGGCCAAGGAGAAAAAAAAAAAAAAAAGATATACTCGTTTGAATGCAGAGTTCCAAAGAACAACAAGGAGAGTTAAGAAAGCCTTCCTCAGTGATCAATGCAAAGAAATAGAGGAAAACAAGAGAATGGGAAAGACTAGAGATCTCTTCAAGAAAATGAGAGATACCAAGGGAACATTTCATGCAAAGATGGGCTTGATAAAGGACAGAAATGGTATGGACCTAACAGAAGCAGAAGATATTAAGAAGAGGTGGCAAGAATACACAGAAGAACTGTACAAAAAAGAGCTTCATGACCAAGATAATCACGATGGTGTGGTCACTCACCTAGAGCCAGACATCCTGGAATGTGAAGTCAAGTGGGCCTTAGGAAGCATCACTATGAACAAAGCTAGTGAAGGTGATGGAATTCCAGCTGAACTATTTCAAATCCTAAAAGATGATGCTGTCAAATGCTATACTCAATATGCCAGCAAATCTGTAAAACTCAGCAGTGGCCACAGGACTGGAAAAGGTCAGTTTTTATTCCAATCCCAAAGAAAGGCAATGCCAAAAAGTGTTCAAAGTACCGCACAATTGCACCTGTCTCACACGCTGGCAAAGTAATGCTCAAAATTCTCCGAGCTAGGCTTCAACAGTACATGAACTATGAACTTCCAGATGTTCAAGCTGGATTTAGAAAAGGCAGAGGAACCAGAGATCAAATTGCCAACATCTGTTGGATCATAGAAAAAGCAAGAGAATTCCAGAAAAACATCTACTTCTGCTTCATTGACTACACTAAAGCCTTTGACTGTGTGGATCATAATAAACTGTGGGAAATTCTTCAAGAGATGGGAATAAAAGACCACCTTACTTGCCTCCTGAGAAATCTGTATGCAGGTCAAGAAGCAACAGTTAGAATTGGACATGAAACAACAAACGGGTTCCAAACTGGGAAAGGAGTACATCAAAGCTGTATATTGTCATCCTGCTTATTTAATTTGTTTTCAGAGTACATAATGAGAAAAGCAGGGCTTGATGAAGCACAAACTGGAATCCAGATTGCCAGGAGAAATATCAATAACCTCAGATATGCAGATGACACCACCCTTATGGCAGAAAGCGATTGAGGAACTAAAGGGTCTCTTGATGAAAGTGCAAGAGGAGAGTGCAAAACTGGCTTAAAACTCAATATTCAAAAAGCGAAGATCATGGCATCTGGTCCCATCACTTCATGGCAAATAGATGGGGAAACAATGGAAACAGTGACAGACTTTAGTTTTTTGGGCTCCAAAATCACTGCAGATGGTGACTGCAGCCATGAAATTAAGACACTTGCTCCTTGGAAGAAAATCTGTGACCAACCTAGACAGCATATTAAAAAGTAGACATTACTTTCCCATAGTCATGTATGGATGTGAGAATTGGACCATAAAGAAGGCTGAATGTCGAAGAATTGATGCTCTTGAACTGTGGTATTGGAGAAGCCTCTTGAGAATCCATGGGACAGCAAAGAGGTCCAACCTAAAATATATCAGTCCTGAATGTTCATTGGAAGGACTGATGTTGAAGCTGAAGTTCCAATACTTTGGCCACCTGATGCGAAGAGCCGACTCATTGTAAGAGACCTTGTTGCTGGGAAAAATTGAAGGCGGGAGGAGAAGGGGATGACAGAGGAGGAGATGGTTGGATGGTTGAATGGCATCACCAACTTGATGGACATGAGTCTGAGCAAGCTCCGGGAGTTGCTGATGAACAGGGAGGCCTGGCAGCTGCAGTTCATGAGGTCACAAAGGGCTGGACACAACTGATTGACTGAGCTGAACTTATGCTGAAACTGAAGCTCCAGTACTTTGGCCACCTGGTGCAAAAAGCTGACTCATTGAAAAAGATCGATGCTGGGAAAGATTGAGGGCAAGAAGAGAAGGGAGCAGCAGAGGATGAGATCGTTAGATAACATCACTGACTCAGTGGCCATTAGTTTAAGCAAACTCTGGGAGATAGTGAAAGACAGGGAAGCCTGGCTGCAGTCCTTGGGGTTTAAAAGAGTTGGACAGGACTTAGCGGCTGGGCAACAACAACATGCCTGTGATAGTTGTTTGCTGATTGTCTAGACAATGGCTGTTTCCCCACTTTTTTTTGCTAACAGTTGGAAATATGTTGGGTCCTTGATGGTGAATTAAGCAATCCCAGAACTCCATATTCCTAAACATGGCATTGGTAAGACAATGAATTTTCCTCATTGTGTAAGTCACTTTTGATGTGTTTTCTATTAATTGTAGCTGAAAGCAACTCTAGGCATGCCCCAATTCACAGGCCTAATGGCAAAGTCTGCCCTGTGCTATATGACTCTGTCTTCCCTCCAATCACCTACTGTTCCAGGGTTTAAAAATTTGTTCCAAGTTGGTCCAATCAACTTCTCTGTCTGGGGAGTTTGATAATGGGAGATGCAAAGCAACAAAGCTTGGGTATCAGTCATTGGAGCTGAGTCTCATGACTCATAGTGCTTTTGTGAGGAAGGGTCACAAGCTTCTACTCTTTAGGTTGACAGAGATGTCCTGGTTTCTTTCCTTCCGGAGGGCAACTCTTCCTTCTTTTGCATGCAGCCTGGGCTTCCCAGGTAGTGCTAGTGGTAAAGAACCTGCCTGCCAATGCAGGAGACATTAGAAATGCAGGTTCAATCCCTGGGTTGGGAAGATTCCCTGCAGGAGGGCATGACAGCCCACTCCAGTATTCTTGCCTGGAGAATCCCATGGACAGAGGAACCTGGTGGGCTACAGTCTATATGGTTGCAAAGCATCGGGCATGATTGAACGGAGTTAGCATGCATGCACGCAAAGAGCCTTAGATAAAGACATCTAATCGATTAGACATTAGAACTACTTCTATCCTTTTGTGACACACAGCTGTTATGCTAAGTCTGAAATTACCAACTGCTTTCATTTCTGTGTCAATGTTGCCTAGAGTGCTCAGTTTAAGAAGGACTTTCAGGTTGAGTCAGCACTGAAGTTGGGGTATAGTGAACAATTAGTAATGTCCACCATGGGAACAGGAATGGATATAAGGCACTACATACGGTTATCCCTCTGTATCCAGGACTGCCATGAATACCAAAATCCATGGATGCTGAAGTCATTTATACAAAATGGCATAGTATATGCATATAATCTATGCATATTGTGCTTTATACTTTAAATCATCTCTAGATTACTTATAATATCCAATACAATATAAATTCTATGAAAATAGTTGTAAATACAATGTAAATGCTATGGAAATAGTTGCTAGAGTAAGGCAAATTCAAGTTCTGATTTTTGAGGATGACATGGTTGGATGGCATCACCGACTCAATGGATATGAGTTTGAGCAAGCTCCAGAAGATGGTGAAGGACAGGGAAGCCTGGTGTGCTGCAGTCCATGGGATCACAAAGAGTTGGACATGGCTGAGCGACTGAACAACAACAAAAAATTTTAAAATATATATTTTCAGTCTGTGGCTGGTTGAATTCTCAGATGTAGACTCTGCCAACATGGAGGGCCAGCTGTATTTGCAGTGGTCAAATGGCATCGAGTATTTGCAGACCTTGTCTAGGCTAACATCTGGGGCCATTCTCTCTAGTGACCTATGTGGCCTCTTTCTGAAGCCCGTCCATCTGCCCAGTTCACTAATGCAACTTTGTGACCTTGGCCAAATCACTTTGCTTTTCTGAGTTCCAGTTCTGTAAGTGTAAGATTAAAAGATTGGATCAGATGATCACAAGGTCCTTTCTAGTTCTATGACTTCAGGTCAGGGCCCTTCAAAGGTCAGTAGCAGACTCTCTGTCTCTTCCCGTTTCAAAATTCACTCCCCTCCCCCTATTACAGCACTCACTGGGTTTCAACGTCTGGCCTGAGCAACACCTCCAGTTCTCAGTCTGTTGGCAGAGGAGAGAGGATTGACAGGTCTCGAGCCCAATGAATCATCAGGCCTTTCCCAGTTCAGGTTACAAACTCCACCTACTTCCCCAGGGTTTCTCTGATGATTCATTCAGGTGCCCCTCTCCTATCCTTGGGAATGACCTTCCAGATTTTTATCTCTCCAGTTTTGCAGTAGAAAAATATTTCACATGCTGAGTTATGGTAATAGACCATCATCATCAACAGTAAAAGGGTGATTCTCCCCTGCCCTCCCTACCCTGCCCCATCTCCCTCATCCACACCACGTGCCATCCTAATCAGGCCTTCACCCCACCCTTGGCTGCTGCTATACCTCCCCTTCTTCCCTCCCTCCAGACACAGTCCTGCATTCCTGAGGATTTCCTCTCTTATATCCCAACTGCCTGTACTTCTCTCTCCCTTTCCCCCATACCAAAATCTGGCTTTTGGTGGCAACCCAGGCTTTACCTTTTCCCCACCCTGCCACTCTGCTCCAACCTCATTGCCCTCCTTGGGGGCCTCTCCCTCTGCAGCTGCTGCAGTCTGAATAAGCACAACAACAAAAAATTACCACATGTATTAAAGTGAAGCTCTTGTTGGACAACTGCAAATTTCCCTGGGCGGTATTTCAGTTTGATTTTCTCAGGGTTCCTATGGAGCCTGAGTTTCTGCCCAGACATGCCCCACCCCCACCCCAGATGTCTGGGTCTGTAGGGAACCAGAACCCTGGCCTGTCCCAGAGGACCAGCCCTCCAGAATTTCTTAGTCCACCAGCCAGGGGCCAAAGGCACAGAGCGGGCAGGGGAAAGTCAGCCAAGTGGGGCAGGGAGCGGGCAGCTCGCCTGTAGAGGAGTTTAACTCAGAACTGGGGGACTGAGGGCAGGGAGCCAAACTTCCCCTCACTGAAGCAGAAACCAATCTTGCAAATAAACACATAAACAGATTACCAGTGAGTTAGTAAGGGCTGCTAAGGGGTTGGAGAGTTAAACTGTCCCTAGCCCCACCCCTGGCACTTCCCCTGAAGCTTAGGCCCCAGCTTTGCCCAGGAGGGCCTGGAAGAGGAATCAGGTCTCCAAAGCATAGGCTCCACCCTGGCTCTCAGTTGCTGATGGAAGCCCTGAGCTTGGCCAGGCCTGGGCCTCTCTCCACTGTTGCCCCTTTCTCCCTGCCTTTTCTTCTCTGTATTCCACTCCAACTCTTTTTTCTTCTCAGGCTTGGACTCCTGCCCATCTGGCTTGTGTGTGCACTTCTGCTATCTTTGGCCAGTCTTTCTCTGCTCCCAGCCACTTTCCCAGTCACCCTCAAGCACATCTACCACCATGAGGCCCTCTCTCTGATTCTCCTTTTCAAATAACCACTATGAACCTTGACTGGGCTTCCCTGGTGGCTCAGGTGATAAAGAATCTGCCTGCAATGCAGGAGACCCAGGTTTGATCCCTGGGTTGGGAAGATCCCCTGGAGAATGGAATGGCAACCTACTCCAGTATTCTTGCCCGAAGAATTCCATGGACAGAGGAGCCTGCCAAGCTACAATCCATGGGGTTGCAAAGAATCAGGAATAACTGAGCAGCTCACACACACACACACACACAATGAACCTTGAAAATGGCTGTAGGTAATGCTCAATTCACTTCCCGTCCCTGTGCTTACTCTTTTTGTTTTTTAATATTTATTTATTTGGATGTACTGGGTCTAAGTTGCAGTATGCAAGATCTTCAATTTTTGCTGTGACATGTGGACTCTTAGTTGTGGCACACGGGATCTATCTAGTTCCCTGACTAGGGATCAAACCCACATCCCCTGCATCGGGAGCATGGAATCTTAGCTGCTGGACCATAGGAACTCCCCCTATGCTTACTCTTTCAGAAATTCAGGCAGAATGTTCCATTTCATTTGTTTGGGCCTCAGTCTGTCCCAAGATGCTGAGAGCCCTGCCCAGCTCCCACAGACCCAAGGGATGCTGACATGCTTTGGTACAGAACTGCTGTGCCCAGGCCCTGAGCCTTGGAGAGATTTGCCCAGCCTGGACCTCTCTGTCAATGCCCCTTTTGCCATTCCCATCACAATCACTAGGGAATGGCACCTAGCCTTCAGGTGCTGGGAAGGCCCAAGGGGATTTTTGATAACAGATCAGAAAGCATGCCTCCATTTGGCCAGAGAGAGGAATACTGCCCCTGGGCAAAGCTGGAAGTTTCATAGCTCCATCTGTGCTGTCCCTGCATCTTCAAGGCCTACTGTCTGGCACATAGGAGGCACTCAAAAAATAGGTGGGAAAGTGCATGCATATGTATCTAGAAGAGTAAAGCTTATAGCAGCAAATTTCTAGGTCACGAAACGGTGCTTCCTCATAGGACTAAAACCCAAAGCAGATTAAAACGATATTTATTAGCTCTTAGTTCTGCAGGTCATAAGTTTGGATGGGTTCCACTAGGTTCTCTGCTCAGAGTCTCTAATACCAAGATCAAGGTTTTGGCTGTCCTGGGCTCTTATCTGGAGGCTTGAGTAAGAATCCGTTTCCACGTTGATTTAAGTTGTTGGCAGAATCCACTTTCTTGTGGTTGTAGGCCCCATTTCCTGGCTGACTGTCAGTTGGGGGCCCTCACTGCTTAAACAGAGGTCACCAGCATTTCTCCTCCCGTGCCCCTCTTCATCTTCAAACCCGCAACAAGGTGTCAACTCTGACTTTTCCTTCTGCCTTCTCTCTTGCCACCAGCTGGAGAAAGTTTTCCACCTTTAAGGGTTCCTGTAATTAGATCGGGCCCATCCAGAAAAATCCCTTTCTTGTATAGTAAAATATACATAACAGAAAATATACTATTTTAACCATTTTTAAGTGTACAATTTAAATGTCACTGAATACATTGGTATTGCTGTGCACCTATCACCATTATTCATCTGCAAAACCCCAAACTGAAACTCTATATCCATTAAACAGTAATCCATTCCTTCCTCTTCCAGCCCCTGGAAAACACTATTCTACTTTCTTTCTGTATGAATTTGACTATTCTAGGTACCTCATATAAATGAAATTATACAATACTTTTTCGTGTGTGATTGGCTTATTCATGTACCATAGTGTCTTCAATATTTATCCATGTTGTAGCATTCATCAGAATTGCCTTCCTTTTTAAGGGTGAGAACTATTCCATTGCATCTCCCATTTTTTAAGGTCAACTATGCTGTATAACCCCACTCCAGTACTCTTGCCTGGAAAATCCCATGGATGGAGGAGCCTGGTAGGCTGCAGTCCATGGGGTCGCTAAGAGTTGGACATGACTGAGTGACTTCACTTTCCCTTTTCACTTTCACACATTGGAGAAGGAAATGGCAACCCACTCCAGTGTTCTTGCCTGGAGAATCCCAGGGATGGGGGAGCCTGGTGAGCTGCCATCTATGGGGTCGCACAGAGTCGGACATGACTGAAGCGACTTAGCAGCAGCAGCAGGCTATATAACATAGCACAAGCACAGCAGTAGTATGTTATCACATTTACAGGTTCTGGGAATGAGGACATGAAATCCTAGAGGTCAGTCTTAGAAATTCCACCTACCACAGCCTCAAATTCAAGGATGTTGAGTATTGCTGTCTTCTACCCAGAATAAACAGATCAGTGTGTGTAGTAGTCAGAACATGCATTGGACCTGGTGAAGGTAGGTGGTGTGGGGAATGGGCTGAGAGATTCAGTGGGGAAGGGCACCAATATTTATTGAATACCCACCATGTACTAGGTGCTGATAGGGTACTTTTACATGCATTATTTTATTTAACCCTCAAATTGCCCATGAGAAATACGTGTTATAGTTCCCATTTGACAGATGAGGAAACAGGCTGAGCGTGTTTAAATGATTCTCCCAAAGTCTCACAACCAGTAAAAGGAAACACATGCCTGACACCAAAGTCCATGCTCTTTCCACTATACATGTGTGCATGTGTGCTAAGTTGCTTCCATCATGTCTGACTCTTTGCAACCCTGTGGACTGTAGCCCGCCAGTTTCCTCTGTCCATGGGATTTCCCAGGCAAGAATACTGGAGTGGGTTGCCATGTCTTCCTCCGGGGGATCTTCCCAACCCAGGGATTGAACCTGAGTCTCTTGCATCTCCTTCATTGGCAGGCGGATTCTTTACCACTAATGCCACCTGGGAAGCTCTTCCACAATACCACCTTCCAATCCTGGAAGTGAGGTTGGTCAAGCTTCTGAGGGCATGATCAGATGGCTCTTTCTTCCACCCCTCCCCAACCCTGCCCACCTGTAGCAGAACAGTTTTTGTGAATGCTGGCAGCACAGCAGAAGGTGGCTGTTAAGGACTAAATGTTTGTTTCCCCAAAATTCATATATTGAAGCCTTAACCACCAAAGCAACTGTATTAGGAAATAGAGACTATGTAGAGGTAATAAAGGTTAAATGAGGTCATAAGTGCTTGCATACGTGTGTGCATGCATGCTTCGTTGCATGTGTTTGACTCCTTGCAACCCTATGGACTGTAGCCAGCAGGCTCCTCTAGAGTGGGACCCTAATCCCTCAGGCTGGTGTCCTTGTAAGAGGAGGTGACCCCAGAGCTCTCTCTCTCTCCCACGTGAGACCATAGTGAGAAAGGCAGCTGTCTGCAAGCCAGAAAGAGAACCCTTTCCAGGAACCAAGTCTGCTAGCACCTTGATCTTGGACTTCCCAGCTTCCAGACTGTAGGGAAATAAATTTCTGTTGTTTAAGCCACTCAATCTGTGGTATTTTCTTAAGGCAGCCTGAGTAGACAGAGAGAGTGACTGTGATATTCAGCAGCAAGATCGAAAGAAAGCTCCCAGCCCACTGTGCAATCCCACTCTATTTCTTTGACCTTTTTGGTATTCAGTGAGAGCCAGGCTGGGTGTCCTCCCAGCCCTGGCTGTGGGGCCTAAGAGGAAGGGGAAAGGAGACAGTTTCTGAAGCTGAAGCTGGCTTGATGCATCTGCCTATGAACTAGATAGGGCTGCTCGAGCAGCTGGGGCCCTGGGTGTGAGGCCACCTCCCCAGGCGGGGCCAGGAACGCTGCAAGAGGAATTAATTCCAGCTGAAAATCTGCAGCAAGAAGCAGGGCAAATGCATGGTGCCATCAATACACAATTCATTTGTGACTGTGAACAGCATATTTGGGACGTGACAGCGGACTGCAGGGTCAAGCAGCCAGCAGAGCTGGTTTGGTTTGGAGGCAGTTCAAGACTCTAAACTAAAAAATCATATTTTGGTGGAAAGACCATGAGCATCTGTTTCAACTCCAAGACTGGCCCCTCTCCATTGATGTTGCTGATCCGATTTCTTTTGTCAAACTGTGGTGTAAGTCTCAACTGTGGCCCCTAGAAGGAAAGCTCCCAGTTGTTCAATGGCATCTCACCCTTGGGGATGTACCTGAGTTATCTTTTGCTGGGTAACAAATTATCACAAATTTAGTGGCTTAAAACAACAACAAATTTATTATCTCATGGTTTCTATGCTTCAGAAGTCTGGGTGAAGCTTACCTGAGTCATCTGCTTGGGGTTTCACTAGGTTGAAATCAAGGTGTCCACAGGACTGCAATCTTTTCTGAAGCTTGGAGTTCTCTACCAAGCTCACTAGTTGTTGGCAGAATTTAGTTCCTTGTGATTGTAGGACTTAAATCTTCATTTTCTTACTGGTTGTTGATTGGGGATTACTCTCAGCTCCTAGAGGTCACTCTCGGGTCCTTGCCACATGGCCCTTTCCATAGGCAGTTCATAACATGATGTTTTACTTCGATAAGGCCAAAAAAGAGCACCTGCTTGGCCCTCTGTCTCTCTGACTCTCTCCCTCTCTCATTTTTAACTTTTTATTTGGAAATAACTATAAAATTGCAGGAAGTTGTAAATATAGTACAGAGAAGACCCATGTTTCCTTATCCTGTGTTCTTCAGTGATTACATCTTATTTAATTATAGTATAATATGCAGATGGTGACGGCAGCCATGAAATTAAAAGATGCTTACTCCTTGGAAGGAAAGTTATGACCAACCTAGATAGCATATTGAAAAGCAGAGACATTACTTTGCCAACAAAGGTCCATCTAGTCAAGGCTATGGTTTTTCCAGTGGTCATGTATGGATGTGAGAGTTGGACTGTAAAGAAAGCTGAGCGCCGAAGAATTGATGCTTTTGAACTGTGGTGTTGGAGAAGACTCTTGAGAGTCCCTTAGACTGCAAGGAGATCCAACCAGTCCATTCTAAAGGAGATCAGCCCTGGGTGTTCTTTGGAAGGAATGATGCTAAAGCTGAAACTCCAGTACTTTGGCCACCTCATGGGAAGAGTTGACTCATTGGAAAAGACTCTGTGATGCTTGGAGGGATTGGGGGCAGGAGGAGAAGGGGACGACAGAGGATGAGATGGCTGGATGGCATCACTGACTCGATGGATGTAAGTTTGAGTGAACTCCGGGAGTTGGTGATGGACAGGGAGGCCTGGGGTGCTGTGATTCATGGGATCGCAAAGAGTCGGACACGACTGAGCGACTGAACTGAACTGAACTGACTGATCCAATCCAGGCAACTGACGTTGGTGCGATGTATGCAGTATTCTTGCCTGGAGAATCCCAGGGACAGAGGAGTCTAGTGGGCTGCCGTCTACGGGGTTGCACAAAGTCAGACACGACTGAAGTAACTTAGCAGCAGCAGCAGCATGCATATAGTTCTGTGCAATTGTATTGCATGTACAAATTTGTGTAACCACCACTGCAGTCAAGTTTCAGAACCATTTCATCCTTTCAAAAGTCTCCCTCCTACTACTCTTTTATGGTCACTCCCACCCCCTCCCTCCCACCATCTCTAACTCCTGGCAACTATTAATGTGCTCCCCAAATCTATAATTCTGTCATGTTGAGAATGTTATATAACATACAGAATGTGACTTTTTGAGACCCTTGGCTTTTTTTTTCACTCAGCAAAATACACTTGCAATCCACCTAAGCTTTTGAGTGTATCAGTTGGTTTGTCCCTTTTTATAGCTGAGTAGTATTCCATGTTCTGGATGTACGACAGTTTGTTTACTCACTCATTCGTGAGGGACATCTTGGTTGTTTTCAGTTCTGGTTGTTACAAATAAAGCTGATATGAACAACTGTGTGCAAATTTTTGTGTCAACATAGGTTTTCATTTTCCTGGGATAAACATAAGAGTACAGTTGCTGAGCTACTTGGTAAGTGTATGTATAGTTTTTAAAGAAATTACCATACTCTTTTCCCAAGGTGGCTATATTATCTTACATTTCTACCAGGAGTGTATGAGTGATCCAGTTTTTCACCTCCTCACCAGCATTTGGTGTTGTCACTTTAAAAAAAAAGTTTATTTTAGCTTTTTGGATGCTGCTGCTGCTGCTAAGTCGCTTCAGTGGTGTCCCACTCTGCGTGACCCTATGGACAGCAGCCCACCAGGCTCCTCCATCCACAGGATTCTCTAGGCAAGAACACTGGAGTGGGTTGCCATTTCCTTCTCCAATGCATGACAGTGAATAGTGAAAGTGAAGTCACTCAGTCGTATCCAACTCTTAGCAACCCCATGGACTGCAGCCTACCAGGCTCCTCCATCCATGGGATTTTCCAGGCAAGAGTACTGGAGTGGGTTGCCATTGCCTTCTCCAGCCTTTTGGATAGGTGACTTTAATCCCGTTACGACTAATGATGTTGAACATTTTTTCATTTACTTATTTACTATCTCCATATTCTCTTCAGTGTATCTTCATGCTGCTACTGCTGCTAAGTCGCTTCAGTCGTGTCCGACTCTGTGCAACCCCATAGACGGCAGCCCACCAAGCTCCCCCATCCCTGGGATTCTCTAGGCAAGAATACTGGAGTGGGTTGCCATTTCCTTCTCCAATGCATGAAAGTGAAAAGTCAAAGTGAAGTTGCTCAGTCGTGTCCGACTCTTAGTGACCCCGTGAACTGCAGCCTACCAAGCTCCTCCGTCCATGGGATTTTCCAGGCAAGAGTACTGGAGTGGGGTGCCATTGCCTTCTCCGCATGTATCTTCATACTTTTTGCTTATTTTCTAATTGGATTAGATAGCTTTTTACCACTGAGTTTTGAGAGTTCATTCATGATACTTGTCGTTTATCGTATACATGTTTGCAAATATTTTTTCCTAGTCTGTAGCTTTCTTTTCTGTCTTGTAACAAATCTTTCACAGAGAAAAAGTTTTTAATCTTGATGACATCAAATATATTCATTTTTTCTTTTATGGATCACTCTTTTTGTATCAAACCTAAGAACACGTTATCAATTCCTAGGTTCCAAAGATTTTTTTCCTATGTTTTCTTCTAAAATTGTTATAGTTTTACATTTTATATTTAAATCTATGATCTACTTTGAGTTAATTTTTATATGAGGTACAAAGTTTACACGAAGTTTAATTTTTTTTTTCCTGCCTATGGATATCCAAATGCAGCAGCATTGTTTGTTGAAAACAATTCTTGTCTCTTTTCAGGGCTCACCTGATTCAGTTGACATTCAGAATAATCTCTTTTTTGATTAACTCAAAATCAACTGATTACGGACTTTAATTACATCTGGAACATCCATTTTGAAATGTGGTAGCATAGCCCATCATATTTAATACTCCTACCTACACTCAAGGGGAGGAGGTTATATAAGGATATGGATCACTGGAAGGGTCATCCTACAAGTCTTTTTGTCACAGGCTGGGAACATCCATTCACACCCATTTTTTTTTTCTCCCTGGGTTTGAGAAAGACTACCTAGCCTTGGTGTCTTGTCTAGGTGAGGTATGGTTGGTCTGGGAAGTTCCATAGGGAGTTGAAGTTAGGTAAGGGTGCATGTATGAATGCCAAGCCCCAAGCCAAATATGATTTGGTTGTTTCTTCCAAGAGTCAGGGCCGGGTGCTTTCACTCTGCACTAAATAACTATGATGGGGACGTGAAACATGGGGTGGGAGAAGAGCACTATTACGTGAGCTTTTTTCCTTGAAAATAGACTTCAGATTAGCCAATGCAGAGCAGAAGCTTTCCCTAGGCCCAATTAACATAGGAAATGCCCATTCTCTTGCAATCTATTTTCTAACCTTTACCAGAGTCAGTATTCTGTCTCTGATCTATTCAGCTAATGAATGTTCTAGTCAGCTAATCATCAGTGTTTGAGGCCCAAAGGTTAAACTTCTTTTAGCTCTGACTTCTTTTAGCCATGGAACTCCTTTTGTACCTTTGTACTTCTCTTGAAGACATCTATCACATCTCTTATTTCTGAAAGAATCAGGTCTTCAGAAGGGAATGCTCAATTGGAGCCTTGTGGTAAAAGCTTCAACAGCTCCTCTGAAACTGCACACCAGCCCTTAATGTAGGGGGACTCGGTTGACTCTCTGACCTTTCAATGCAAGGTGATGTGGTGAAATCAGGTCACAATAGTGTTCTTTCAAGCTGGGGCACACCAAGAAATTGTAAGGAATAAGTGGCAAATAAGGCTGAGAAAAATTTAAGAAAAAAGATGCATTTAGAAATATAAAAGGAAGGCCATTAGAAGAAACCCACTTGAAATGAGTGAGATCCAAAACCTATTTGTTAATCAGTCCTTCATGAAGCCAAAAACAAACAAACAAAGCAAAACTTAAAGCAAGATGAGCTAGAAGAATCACAGAAGTCTCATCTGGTTGCAAATAGTCTTTTATTCTCCCACCCCCATACTGCTCTGAACTTTCTTCCTTACCCAGCCCATCATTCCCTATATGAATGGCATCTCTGGAGCTGAGCAGTGTGGCAGCCGTGATTCCAATGTGTGCTCTACAAATACCTCTCTAAGGTAAGCAAGTTCCTCTACATGCTCAGCCTCTTCTCAGTGTGCACCCTGGACCTCCTGCACTAACTCCTAAAACCAGGTTCTTTGTGGGCACAATACTTTCTCTACAACTCAGCTCCACCTCCCACATCCCACCAGTGCACTGCCTCAAAGTAGGATCAGCATCCCCTAAATCCCTGCAGCTGTTCCCAGACCACTGCTCCCCACTATTGTGTAAAACCACTTTCTCCTTCAATACTCTTTCCATCTGGTATTATATCACCCTCTATCCTCCTCCTTCCACCATCACTGTCATCTACTCTCCCACATTCTTAGAGGATTTTGGTTCCCTCTGGTTTATATACCCCTTTCCTATTTCAACTGCTGTTGTCCACTGGCTGATTTCAAAATGCATGCAGATGATTCCACCCATTTCTATAGCCCAGTGGTTCTCAACCTGAAATCACTTGGAAAACTTAAAAAAATACTTATGCTTAGGACCAACTCAAACCAATTGCATCTGAATGTCTGTGGATGTTAGCATAGATTTCTTTAAAGCTCCCAGGTGATTCTAGTGTGTCAAGATTGCAATGAACATTAAGATTTCCATTACAAGCTGGAACAAGGACTATTGTCCTGGCCTCACAGATCCTTGACATCCTCAATTCTAATGACTTTCATTTCCACTAAACTTCAGAAAACCAACTTCATGGTCATATCCTGACCTTTGTATCACCTAGAATCTCATTACTTCTGAATTCTGTCATCCCAAGAGTCCCACTACAATCTTCTAGCTCTCATACTTCCCTACTTGCATACCTCTTTTATCTCATTATAACTTCACACCCTTAACCCCATCATTCTCCTAATTTATTAGCAATCCTCCATCCTTGCTTCTTTTCCTATACATTCTGGCTTCTGTGGTTGACCATTCTGACCAGTATAACTTTACCCCCCAAGCTCTCTTACCTATCTATCACACTTATCTTGCAAATCCCCAAACCCTGATTCAACTGAAAAATCTGCCTCCTCTGTTCTTCTGCCAGAACTTCTAGAGAAGAATTGGATGCCCGTCAAATGGATACCACTACAAATGTGTGATTTCTAACTTTAGTTGTTTTCTGAACACTGTTGATCCTTTTATTTCTATTCAGCTCTCTCCCATTTCCCTTGGCCACAATTCTAAACATTTGCCCCTTTTTTGAATAGAGGCCATAAGTTATGAGCTCCCCTTCCAGAATCACAAGTTTTTTGCATCTCCTAGTCCCTCTCTCTTTCCTTTTGCTCTGAGAAGAGTATTCCTTTTCCTGAAAAAGGCTAATTCTTCTTTCTGTGTTCTGGATGCAATCATCATGCCTGCTTCTTTGTTGTCTCTTCAATCTCTGCTGGCTTCTTCCCCTGAGATTACACACACACACACACATACACACACACACACACAAATCTCATCTTCTAAAAACTCTCTCTTGAGCATCTATTTTCTTTCAGCTAGTATCTTCATGTGTTGAGCCTCAGCTAACCTTGAAAGAGTGGTCTAATTCATTGCCTCCATTTCCTCTCCTCTCAGTTACTCCTCAGACCACAGCTACCAGGCTTCTGCTACTATGCTAATTGTACAGGCAATCGTCAGGGCAGAAGCCACAGGGGCATTTGCAATCTTTCTTTGATTGGACGTCTTCTCTACACCATTTGTGCTAAGTACTACTGCCTTTTGAAAACCTACCTTGGTTCTCATGATTGTCTCCTAACATGGCTCACCTCCGACCTCTTTGACTGTCTGCTTCTTCTCAGTCTTCATTGCTGCATTATCTATAGTCTTTTTAAATTGAAGTATAGTTGATTTACAGTGTGTGTTAGTTTCATATAAACAGTAAGGTGATTCTGCTTATATATATATATGTACTTTTCAGGCTTCCCAGGTAGTGCCAGTGGTAAAGAACCCACCAACCAATGCAGGAGGCATAAGAGATGTGGGATCGATCCCTGGGTTGAGAAGATCCCCTGGAGAAAGGCATGGCAGCCCATTCCAGTTTTATTGCCTGGAGAATCCCCATGGAGAGGAGCCTGGCGGGTTACAATCCATGGGGTCGCAGAGTCGGACACGACTGAAAAGACTTAGCACGCACACACACATGATTCTTTTCAGATTCTCTTCCATTATAGTTATTATAAGATATTGAACATAGTTCCCCTGTGTTATACAGTAGGTCCTATTATTTATATATGTTATATACAGTAGTGTGTATCTGTTAACCCCAAATTCCTAACTTATCCCCCTATACATAGTCTTTCATGTGTATTTTTAAAGTTGGCATATTTGAAAGTCCTGTCCTTAATCCTCATTGCTTGTCTCTATACCTTCTTGCTTTTGTTGTTGTTGTTCAGTCACTGAGTTGTGTCCAACTCTTTGTGACCCCATGGACTGCAGCACATCAAGCTTCCCTGTCCTTCACTATTTCCCAGAGTTTGCTGAAAATCATGTCCATTGAGTTGGTGATGCTATTCAACCATCTCATCCTCTGTCGCCTCCATCTCCTCCTGCCCTCAATCTTTCCCAGCATCAGTGTCTTTTCCAGTGAGTTGGCTCTTCACATCAGGTGGCCAAAGTTATTGGAGCTCCAATCAGCATCAATCTTTCCAATGAATATTCAGGGTTGATTTTCTTTAGGATTGACTGGCTTGATCTCCTTGCAGTCTTTTGTACTCTCAACAGTCTTCTCCAGCACCACAATTTGAAAGCATCAATTCCTTGATGCTCAACCTTCTTTATGGTCCAACTGTCCCATCCATACATTACATATGGAAAAACTATAGCTTTGACTAGACATATATTGTTGGCAAAGTGATATCTTTGCTTTTTAATATGTGGTATAGTTTTGTCATAGCTTTTCTTCCAAGCAGCAAGCATCTTTTAATCTCATGGCTGCAGTCACCATCTGCAGTGACTTTGGAGCCCAAGAAAATAAAGTCTGACACTGTTTCCATTGTTTTCCCTTCTATTTGCCATGAAGTGAGATGCCATGATCTTCGTTTTTTGAATGTTGAGTTTTAAGCTAGCTTTTTCTTTTTTTTAACTTTTGTTTGCATTTATTTTTTGCGGAATTTATTCCCGGGCCATAAGTTTTTGTTTCTCCAGTTTCTTCTGGGATATCTTTTTCTTCTGTGCAACCTTCTCTTCTGGTTTAGGAACAATCTGTTGTTTTTCAGTAAGAGTCATCTCAATGTGGCAGGGAGAGCTCATGTAGGGGTTGATCCGACCGTGAGCTCTGTAAGTCCTGCGCTGCATCTTGGGGCTTTGTTCACTTGGATGTGCTCAATGACCAGAGAATCTGCATCTAAGCCCTTAAGTTCAGCATGACTCTCTGCATTTTTGAGCATGCGTAGTAAAAATCCAGCACTCTTCTTGGGCCACCGACCCTGCGTCCAGCCCCACTGTTTGGCCTGTGCACACCTACCAACTCCACCGTTGTAGCGACGGAATGGCACACATCGCTTCTTTAAAGTGACATCCTTCAGACACTTGGTGGCTTTTCAGATATGCATACCCTTTATGGCCTGGGCAATTTCACGAGTGTTCTTAAAGTGAACACGAAGATTTGAACCTCTTGATTTGCGTGATTTTGTGGGGTTTTCTGGGTTGAGTGAATAGCGCACCATTTTTAGAGGTCATCTCAGGCCACTCACCTGAAAAAAAAAAAAAAAAAAAACTAAGCTAGCTTTTTCACTCCCCTCTGTCACACCATCAAGAAACTCTTTAGTTCCTCTTCACTTTCTGCCATTAAAGTGGTGTCATCTGCATATCTGAGGTTATTGATATTTCTTTTGGAAATCTTGATTCTAGCTTGTGATTCATCCAGCCTGACATTTTCCAGAATGTGCTCTGCATAGAAGTAAAACAGGTGACAATATACAACCTTGTTGTACTCCTTTCCCAATTTCGAACCAGCCAGTTGTTCCATGTAAGGTTCTGTTGCTTTTTGTCCCACATACAGGTTTCTCAGGGGGCAGATAAGGTGGTCTGGTATTCCTATCTCTTTAAGAACTTTCCACAATTTGTTGTGATCCACACAGTCAAAGGCTTTAACATAGTCAATGAAGCAAAAGTAGATGTTTTTCTGGAATTCCCTTGCTTTCTCTATGATCCAACAAATGTTGGCAATTTGATCTCTGGTTCCTCTACCTTTCCAGCTAGTACATCTGGAAGTTCTTGGTTCACGTACTGCTGAAGCCTAGCTTGAAGGATTTTGAGTGTAACCTTCCTAGCATGAAAAATGAGTGCAATTGTCTGGTAGTTTAAACATTCCTTGGCACTACCCTTCTTTGTGATTGAAATGAAAATTGACATTTTCCAGTCCTGTGGCCACTGCCGAGTTTTCCAAATTTGCAGACATATTGAGTACAGCATTTTAACAGCATTATCTTTTTGGATTTGGAATAGCTTAGCTGGAATTCCATTACCTCCGCTAGCTTTGCTCGTAGTACTGCTTCCTAAGGCCCATTTGACTTCACACTCCATGATGTCTGGCTCTAGGTGAGTGATCACACCATCATAGTTATCTGGGTCATTAAGACCTTTTTTGTATAGTTCTTCTGTGGATTCTTGCCATTTCTTTTTAATCTCTTCTGCTTCCATTAGATCCTTACAGTTTCTGTCTTTTATCATGCCCATCCTTGCGTGAAATGTTCCCTTGCTATCTTCAATTTTCTTGAAGAGATTGCTAGTCTTTTATTGTTTTTCTCTGTTTCTTTGCCTTATTCGCTTAAGAAGGCCTTCTTATCTCTTCTTGCTATTTATTCTCTGAAACTCTGCATTCAGTTGAATATATCTTTCCCTTTTTCCCTTGTTTCCACTTCTCTTCTTTCTTCAGCTATTTGTAAAGTCTCCTCAGACAACCACTTCACCTTCTTGCACTTCTTTTTCTGTGGGATGGTTTTGATCACTGCCTCCTGTACAATGTTATGAAACTTTGTCCACAGTTCTTCAGGCACTTGGTCCACCAGATTTAATCCCTTGGATCGATTTGTCACTTCCACGGTCATTTAGGTCATACCTGAATGACCTAGTGGTTTCCCTACTTTCTTCAATTTAAGCCTGAATTTTGCAATAAGGAGCTCATGATACAAGCCACAGTCAGCTCCAGGTCTTGTTTTGCTGACTGTACAGAGCTTCTCCATCTTTGGCTTCAAAGAACATAATCAATCTGATTTTGATACTGATCATTTGGTGATGTCCATGTGTAGAGTCGTCTTTTGTGTTGTTGGAACAGGATGTTTGCTATGACCAGTCTGTTTTTTTTGACAAAACTGTTAGCCTTTGCCCTACTTCATTTTGTACTCCAAAGCCAGACTTGCTTGTTACTCTAGGTACCTCTTGACTTTCTACTTTGGCGTTCCAGTCCCCTATGATAGGTGGCACTAGTTGTAAAGAATACACCCACCAATGCCAGAGACATGAGATATAAGGTTGATACCTGGGTTGGGAAGGTCCCCTAGAGAAGGAAATGGCAACCCACTCCAGTATTCTTATCTGGAAAATTCCATGGACAGAGGAGCCTAACAGGCTACAGTCCATGGGGCTGCAAAGAGTAGGACATGATTGAGTGACTAACACTTTCATGATGAAAAGGACATCTTTTTTTACTGTTAGTTCTAGAAGGTCTTGTATGTCTTCATAGAACCATTCAACTTCAGCTTCTTTGTCATTAGTGGTTGGGACATAGACTTGGATTACTGTGATGTTAAATGGCTTGCCTTGGAAATTAACCAAGATCATTCTGTCATTTATGAGATTGCATCCAAGTACTTTGTGGCTCAGCTGGTAAAGAATCCACCTGCAATGCGGGAAACCTGGGTTCAATCCCTGGGTTGGGAAGATCCCCTGGAGAAGGGAAAGGATACCCACTCCAGTTTTCTGGCCTGGAGAATTCCATGGACTGTATAGTCAGTCCATGGGGTAGCAAAGAGTCGGACACGACTGAGGGACTTTCACTTTGACCGCATTTGGACTCTTTGTTGACTACGAGGGCTACCTCATTTTTTCTAAGGGATTCTTGCCCACAGTAGTAGATGTAATGGTTATTTTAATTAAATTCTCCTATTACCATCCATTTTAGTTTACTGATTCTAAGATGTCGATGTTCAGACTTGCCATCTACTGCTTGGCCACTTCCAATTTACCTTGACTCATGGACCTAACATTCTAGCTTCCTATGCAAATATTGTTCTTTGCAGCATCAGACCACAGTTGAGCATTATTTCTGCTTTGGCCCAACCATTTCTTTCTTTCTGGAGTTATTAGTAACTGTCCTCCACTCTTCCCCAGTAGCATATTGGACACCTCTGACCTGGGGGGCTCATCTTCTGGTGTCATATCTTTTTGTCTTTTCATACTGTCCAAGGGGTTCTCGGAGCAAGAATACTGGAGTGGTTTGCCATTCCCTCCTCCAGTGGACCACATTTTATCAGAATGCTCCACCATGACCCTTCCATCTTGGGTGGCCCTGAATGGCATGGCTCATAGCTTCATTGAGTTATACAAGCCCCTTTGCCATGACAAGGCTGTGATCCATGAAGGGGGCCTTCTCCTTAGCTAACTTCATACCAAAGAGTTCTCAAACTCTCATTTCAGTTGAGCCTTTTGCCTGAGCTCTAAACCTGTATATCCAGTTATCTGTTGGCTCTCTCTTCCTTCTCCTCCTAGTATTTCACATGTCCCAAACAAGCTCTTAACTTCCCTGAGTCTCTTCCTATCAAACTATGAAACCAGAGCCCATTGTTTCTCAGGTTTATTGGTGATACTATTATCTACTAAGTCTCTCACAACAAAAACCCAGGTGTAGTGTAGTTGTCTAGATTGCCCTCTGTCCCTCAAATCTTATCAATTCTACTTCCTAAATAGCTCTTCAATGTTTCTACTGCTCTCTGCTGCTACCACTTTCAGTCTTTACATTTTGCCATAACTAATGATACAGCCTTCTAATTTGTTCCCTTGTCTATTGTCTTGCTCCTCAATGATTGCTTCACCCAGCACCCAGAGTGATTAGATCTTTAGTAAAGTTTTGTTGAATGAATGGAGGTCCAAATTCTCTCTCAAGTGATGCACAAAGCCTATTCCTACTTTCCAGCCTCATTTCTTCTCTTGCAAGTTAATTCTAGCTAGTGAGTGTAACGGAGGAGGCCACTCTGGTACTCTTGTCTGGAAAATCCCATGGACGGAGGAGCCTGGTAGGCTGCAGTCCATGGGGTTGCAAAGAGTCGGACACGACTGAGCGACTTCACTTTCACTTTTCACTTTCATCCATTGGAGAAGGAAATGGCAACCCACTCCAGTGTTCTTGCCTGGAGAATCCCAGGGACGGTGGAGCCTGGTGGGCTGCCGTCTATGGGATCACACAGAGTCGGACACGACTGAAGTGACTTAGGAGCAGCAGCAGCAGTAGCAGCAGTGAGTGTAAGAACAACGATCTCATAACAGGGTTTCTGATTCTGAGCTTGAGCGCTCTTTCAACCATAGCCCAGCTGCTTCCCTTTCAGCCGTGGAAACCCTAAAAGACCTTCTACTTGGGAGCATATAGATACAATCTCAACTGGAGACAAGAGGACAGGCAATATACCGCCCCTTGTCACTTCCTCTGAGGAAATGCTATGATGTTAGACTCACAGAGGAAGGAAGGAGATAGATTCTGTCGAGGTGTAAAGCATGGAAGAATTCAGATCATAATTCTGCATTCATTAACTCACATTCATTTATTCAGCAGACATTTACTTTGTGCCAGCCTCTGAAGATATGATGTGGGTTCTCTTACCTTCAGGAACTGGACAGCAATGGGAAGTTTTTGACACAGTGGGAAGTGCAAGGGGATGAGCCATTGGAGCACAACCTTGGTAGTGGTGGGGAGTGAGCATGTCCCACACCAAGGATAATGGCCAGAGGGTGGCTCTAGGATGTGTCCTGGCTCACTGCAGTATCATGACAACATGACATCATGAGATGATGGGCAGAAAGGGAGTCATGAGTGTAGAGCAAAACATTATCGTTTTAGCCCCTCAATCCTTACTGTAACCACCTCTTAGAGCAACAATAAATCCTATATCCCTGGATACCTTGGATGCGGCCAAGTCAACCTTCCAAGATAGGTGGCAGCATCAACTTACCTGGGGAGATGTTATTGTATGGAATGGAGCCCTTTCACTCAGGGGCAAGTTGTCCAGGGTTCTTCTCAATCTGGGTTTCCTCCTATAAGCTTCTACCTCGTCACTGGTGACTCACTCAGGAGTCCTCCAAGGAGGATCTTTTGTGTAGAATTTTAGAACTTCTTGGACAGTATTTGAAAAACAATTTTATATACCACACAACTGCTGTCAACATCATTGGTGGTGAAGGGTTGGCCTCTCATACAGTTACTGGCCTGGGAGGAACAGGGCAAGCATATTGAGGCTGCAAAGCTTAGCAGGTGGAGGAATGTCTGTACCTTGACCCTCTGCTTTCTCCCCAGGGGTCTGAGCCGGACCCCTAGGCTGGTCTCCCCTGTGCCCCTCCCCTTGGCTCCCACCCTTTCTGGGCAGGGTTGTACCAGACCCAGAAGACACTGCCCCAGGGACTCATAACCTGAACGAGACAGTCCAATTATCTTCAATTTATAGAGCTCAATTGGAGTGAGTTCAGAAAAGCACAACCCAAACAATTAAGGGACCAGAGGGCTCAGCATCTGGGGCAAGATAAAAGGCAGGAGGTCTGAGGCAGCAGTAGTGGTTTCAGGGGAGTGGTGACTAAAGGGGAGGGTCCATAGGAACGTCTGCCAGCAAGTGAGCGTTGAAGGGGTCCAACGCCTGGGAGGAAGGGTGTGGAACGAGCAGGAACACGGCAAGGGCTGCAAGATTCAATGAAGAGTAGGCAAGAGGCTCAGTGCTCAGATCCAGCCTTTGGGAGTCAAGCTGTATTGAACAAGTAATAAACTTTGGCTTTCCTAGCTCAGGCTCGGGCTTGAAGGAACCTCAGGATGCCCCAGAAAACAGAGCAAGCAGGAGGGTGGTGCCTCTGATAGAAAGAAGCCTACAGCTGGGGCCTGTCGAATGCTCAGACCCCATAAGTAAGTCATATGATGGAGAAAATGGTTGAGCTCCCAAGTATCCTGGAGCCGTGATCTGTTCTAGCCATGCTAAGATCCCACAGGGAAGGATGCTCCTAACCCAACTCAATCCTTAAACTGGATTTTGTATTCCATACTTATAGTTGGCATCACCTAGTACTGGTTGCCAGGGGGCCCTGCTTCTGGACCAGGCTGTGTGACCTTAGGTAAGTCTTTTCCTTTCTTCTGGATCTATTTCCTTTTCTGTCAGACAAGAACCTTTTAAAGCAGCTGAACCTTCCCATTTTTCATGAACTCTTACACAGAACCCTACTATATAAAACAGATCAAAGCAGCACTTTGTGAATAAAAATGTGTTTAATGAGCCTCCTTGGTGGCTTAGTTAGCAAAGAATCTGCAATGCAGGAGACCTGAGTTTGATCCCTGGGTCGAGAAGATCCCCTGAAGAAGGGAATGGCTACCTACTCCCGTATTCTTGCCTGGAGAAGCCCATGGACAGAGGAGCCTGGAAGGCTACAGTCCACGGGATCACAAAGAGTCATTCGCAACTAAAGAATTAACACTTTCGCCACTTTCCCACTTTTTTATTGAGTTCAAGTTTATGAGTTCAACTTGAACTCATAAATCAATCTGAATTATGGGGGAATTTTGATTAAATTAGTGATTTGAAATAAAGGGTTCCTGTCTGATATCTACCAACACATCCAATATTTGCAGAACACCTAAAGCACATCTCTAAAGCCTGAGGCCTGCACAGAACTCTGAGGGAAAGCCATCATCGCCTCAGTTACCCCTCCAGAGTCCTTCCAACTCAGACTTTTTCAGAATCTATACTGTGAGTCTCTAGAAGGCAGGAGCTCTGTCTCCTTTACCTTGCTTCTCCAGTACCTCCGGACCTTTACACTGGCCCAGGGCTTCACGCAAACGTTTGAAAGAGCAAAAGGTAAAAGAAGGAGATCTGTTGGGTCGAACTGGGGACCTTCGGTTGGGTGAAGGAGGGGTACCTTGGCCGGGAGGGTACTCAGATGCAGGTGCTCTGCCCACTTTGGAGCCCCCCCCCAAATGACTGGGAGAAACGCTTTTGGAGAAGTATGCTTTTTAAGTCCTGGTCTTCTGGTCATTGCTCTTGCCAACCCGTTTTCACTTCAGCTGAAATGCTCAGAAGGCTTCATTTCTAGGTGCCAAGGAGGCAGCCCAAACCTGGACTCCGTAGAGGTTGAGTAAAGCCAAGCCAACCAGAGTAGATGAGGTGGCCCAGGCAGGAAGGAGCAGAGTGAAACTAACTTAAATACACTTGGACGTGGAATAATGACTGTAGTAGTGACTTTGCCAAGTAGTTCACTAAGCAACGGTGCACTCCATCTGAAGAGGGCCAATTCTGTTCTGCCAGGCAATGGGGCCCCAGTACTATCAGAACTGCTGACATTTTAAGAAGAGAGAAATACGGATTTTATGTGAACACGCCTCAATTTATAGACAATAAAAATAGTAATAGTAACAGCAAACATGCATATAGCACTTGCTACGTATCAGGCACTGTTCTAGGTGCTTTAGATATCCTAACTCAAAAATTGCTGTAGATCTATGAGGTGGAGGGCTATGGTGTATCTCCATTTCACAGATGAGCAAAGTGGAGGCACAGAGACTTTTAAGTAACCTTCCCAGAGTAATACAGAACAAGGGGCAGAGTCAGGAGGCAAATCTGGGCCATGCTCTTAATGACTATATTCTCACTGAACTTTCATTTAACATTCCTATTAAACCTCTTATTGAGGGAACCAAACCAACATTTAAGCACCGCACAGACCAACACTGCCAAACTGAACAAAATGTCTTTAGAAGCCTGATTGCAGACCTTGGCTTTAGAGGCTGTCTGGCAAGGCTGGTTCTTGCTATGTTGGTCCTGTAAACCTTATGTTCACTGAGCTCCCCTGTCATCATTCAGAGCCAGGGTGGGTGTCAGCACAGCCCAGGGTCCAGGTACAAGCCCCTTCCTCCACTTCATTCACACTGCCTGCATTTTCAACCACTCTTGAAAACAGAGTGATGGCCCAGGGCCTGGGCCAGCTGGCTTACCTTTGGGTCCTCAATAGGTCACCAAACTGTGGGTAAAAGGGTGTTGGCCAGTCTGGGAGATGGAATTCTTGGCTTCTAGTCCTGGCCTTTTGATCTGCATTTTATTTATGGTTTTCTTTCTTTGGGGGATGGTAGGTGTGAGGGTGGGGCTTGTAGCCTCTCTGAGCCTCAGTTTCTTCGTCTGTAAACTCAAAATGATAATCCCTACTGCACAAGGTCATTGTGAGGAGCACAAGACACTGTGTGTACATGTTCAGTGCAAATGGAAGAGGGTGTTCTTAGCAGTAGAGCTTGTTTGGGGAACAGAAAGCTGGCATTTCTTTGGGGAAGCTACCCTGAGATGCAGTCAAGGAAGATGAGCTGCCTCCTCTTATTCCACCCTTCTCAGGATTATGTTTTTGATCCCAAGCTCTTTCATCTATCAGGCCACTTTTAAGACCATGAATGAGCCATATCTAACTCTGGGCACAGATTTCAAGGGCACAGGGCAGCCTAGAATTAACCATCAGTGCTTGTTTGCCAATACATCTGCCTTTGCCAATTTTCCTGTTCACTTGTATGCTTTTCCCTGTTAATTCCCATGTTTCTGTGCCAGGTTCAACAAGGCTAAATTCAATATAGGCATCTCTAGCCTTTACTCACGAAGAGCTACCTATAGTCTTAGCATCTGTGAATATTAAGTTACTCAAGAAAAAACTGCTGGAAGTGAGACTGAACATCATGGGGAAACCTGGTCATGCATGTCATCAACCACTTTGTGAAAGGATGGTGTGCCCTTGTTGAGAAAAAGCCTCATGGACCAGCAGGAGGGGGCATAAAGGAGCGGGCAATGTGGTTGGGAAGGGGGACAGGGAGATGGCAGGAGAGTAGAACAGATCCATGGGACGAGGGAGACAAAGAGAGGGGGCAAAGGAATAAACCTGGATATGTTCTTATGCTCTAGGGCAGTGGTTCCCACCCTCTAGTTTCTAATGCCTGATGATCTGAGGGGGAGCTGATGTAATAATAATGGAAATAAAGTGCACAATAAACATAATGCGCTTGAATCATCCCCAAACCATCCCTCTCCACCTCTGATCCATGGAAAAAATTATCTTCCACGAAATCAGTCCCTGGTGCCAAAAAGTTTGGGGACTGCTGCTCTAGGGGAGGCAGGTGCTCCGTTCTCTGCATCTCTCCAGCTGTGACAGTGTGATCATGAGTTAAAGCTGTGCAAACAGATGCCTATGGAGCCCTGTACAGAGCCCCACAGAGCCTCCCACTGTGTTCACTCCCCCTTCTAGCTCCTCTTCTACTCAGGGCAGCATACCAGGGGTAGGGCTTTTACTCTAGATGTAAGTTGAGGAGAGGCCAAAATAGTGAGGTCAGTGGAGGGTCTTGAACGCCAGCTTTCCATTTTTCCAAGCAATGGGAGCCATTACATGGGCAGGATGCCAGACTGGTGCTCCAGGAGGCTCCTAGTCCCGTGCAAGAAGTCTGGGCTGCAGGGGCAGGAGGCTGGAGGCAGGGAGGCCTGTTGGGAGGTAATGAGGCACTGGGCAGACAAGGATGGCAGGATCAGTTTAGGATATATAATATACATAGAGTTATCAGATATCTGGGCCTATAGTAGGGAAGTAGAAGGGGCCAAAGGAGGAGTCCCGGATGAATGACTTCTAGTTTCAGGGGGCCGAGAGGTAAAGCAGGGCTGTTAACACAAACGAGGAATTGGCCCTTTCATAGCTGGGGCCTCTCTTCAACAAAAGGCTATCCCTGCATCCTTGATATCACTTTAATTCGGGTCTGGCTGGACTGGGTGGCGGGGCAGCTCAGGGCAGTGGCTCTATCACGTCTCTAGGGTCCAGGGAGACTTGAAGACCGATTGGGCTGAAAAGGGAGGGCGTCGCCGGGACCCCACGAGTCCCTGCGTTCCGCTCGGCCCCCAGCCTCTGGCCCGCCCGCCTCTGGCCCCACTTTGGCCTGGCGGGTCGGAAAGCCGAGGAGCGCCAGAGGCAGAGGGCCCCGGGGGCTGGGGTGGGGGTGGAATGGGGGTGAGGATAGGGGTTGGGGCGGGACGGGCCTGGACGTGGAGCAGCGCGGAGGAGGGAGAACTAGGCGGACTAGGAAGAGCCCGCTGGGCAGGCGCCGACGGACCCCCCGCGCCAAGGCCCGGTTCGGCGGTTGCGCCTCCGCCTCCCTGGCGCCTCCTGCCCGGGTAGGAGGAGCCACAGCGCCACCCAGCGGCCAGTGCCGGGGAACGGCAGTTAGGGCTCTTGAGTGGCCCCAGAAGAGTGGGGGGAGCCGAGTGGACCAGGCTCCCCATTCGCTTCGCTCAGCAATCCACCCGGCAGATGGCACTAAATGAATCTTTCTTCAGGTCAACTGATAATACTCCTCTTAATCTCAACCATCTTCCATGGTCCCCGTGGGCCCCCGTATAAAGTTCAAATTTCTTAGCGTGACCTTCAAGACCTTCCATATTTTGACCTCAGGCTGTGTTTCAGTCTTCATCTCTTGCCATCCACTCCACACATCCAAGCACCACTCACTCTTACCCAGATGAGCCACTCACCTCCATCAACATCCATTCAGGCAGTGAAGCTTTTCTAAGGCACTGGGGAGGCAGGGAGCAGACAGAAAACTATTGTTTACTCAGAGCTTACATTCAAATGAAAGAGAGGCAATGAACAAGAAAAATGATGTATAAACAAGATCATTTCAAATAGTTACCAGCACTTGATCATGGAGAAACAAGTGGTATGATGCAGTGTCTGGGGGCAAGAAGGGCAGTACCATACCTAGAAGAGTCAGAAAAGGCCTTTCTGAGAAAGTGCCATGTGAGCTTAGATCTGATAACAAGAAAGAGTCAGTAATACAAAAATCTAAGGGAAGAACATTTCAGGCTGAGGAAGGACACATAGAAAGGTCTTGAGACAGAAACAGGCTTAGTGTATTAGAGGAAAGGAAATGAGGCACAGTGACTGAAGGATGCTAAAGGGAGTGTCCTGGGTGATTGGAGGTAGGCAAGTAATATTGTGTAGGGCTCTGTGGGCCATGGTAGGGGGTTTCCCATCGATTAAGGTGGGAAACTATTGGAATGTTTTAGCAGGGGAAAGACATGATTTGCATTTTTGGAAGATCACTATGGGTGGACTGTGTGTGTATGGGGGGTGGGGGTGGGATGCAAAGCTGGAAACAGGGAGACCTGTTAGGAAGTCATTGCAGTGGTCCAGAAGAGAGTTGATGGTGGCCTGGTCTAAGTGGTGACAATGGAGGTGGGAGAAATTGTCAGATTCTAGAGGTATTTTTTTGTGTCTTTTTTTGGTTTTGTTTTTTTCTAGAGGTATTTTTGAGTGATTTCTGTTCATGTTTTCTTCCTGACCAACCCAGAAGTTTCTTGAGGGCACTTTCCCTATCTGAGTGATCTTTGGACTCCCACTCTACACCCCTAAACAGTCTATTCAGTGCTCAGTGTTTAGTGACTAGATCTCTGTGACCTTCTGCAGAGAATGTGACAGGAGGGAATCATAGTAAGATAGAAGCTTTGGCCTAGGGCAGAAGTTCTGGGTCTGCTTTCTCGTTACTCTGATGCATATCTCCCTTTTTCCTTCTTTGTCCCTCGGTGTCTTCTAAAAGAATCTAAGAATGTTTTTAGAGGGAAGGAAAAGCAGGGATTATGAGTTCTTCCTCTGCACCAGACACTGTACTTAATGCTATCACATATACTACTTCATATGCTAATTTATTTTTTTAATTTATTTAGTTTTTATAAAAACATCTAACCCTATCCATTCATGTTAGAGATAAATAGATCAAAAGTCCAAAAAGGAAAAGTGACTTTATAAAGGTAAAGTCATTATTAGCACTAAATATTCACTAATTGAGTCTGACACATAAGTCCTTCTGTCCCCATTTCATAGCCTAATACTGTTTATCCAAACCCATTATGCTAAGGTCTTTTTCAGCCTCTTGTTAATTGCTAGTATTATGCAATGCTAATAAATTTCAGAGTGAAACTGCAGGTCTTGAAAAAGATTCAGGGTTTCATGAAAACAATGACAGTGACATAGAAGACAATCTCTAATGTCATGTAAAGTCCTTGAAAATGGGATTTGGCAGAGATAAACCAGTCACTACCACTGTCAGAAAAGAAAATCGACCTGGGTAATGACAGGATCAAGGCTTCAAAGAGAATGATTTAACACTTAAAGGATTACAAGAGGTCCTAGGGATAACTGAAGAAGCTCTCTAATTCTGGAAAAACAAAACAACCTTTATGATTGTGTGGCAAAAGTCAATAATGTATTGTCATGCGCTTTGGTCAGGAAGACTGTCATCCCCCAATGATTGATTCATTCTTTGTTCAAAGAATTAGTGCATATTTGCAATTATTTACACTTTTTAAATTTAAATAAAAATGTTTCTCACCTTTTCATTTTATTTTCCAAGATAAAGTCACAGTCAAACCCTTTCCTCCTTTTCCCCCTCTCTGTTATGAAATATTGGTCCCCACTTCAAATGGACTCATTGTAAGAGGCCTTTTTCTAGCACCACTTATCTGAGAATAACAAGGACTTCATGTAGCCCCAATCATCTCTTCATCCTGTGATTGCATGCCTGGCTGCACATTAGAACCTCCTGTAGAGTTTGTTAAACAATACTGAAGCCAGGACCCCAACCTGGACTAATTCAATCCGAATCTCTGCTGGTGAGACCAGAGTGGAAACTCTGCAGGTGATTCTGTAGCATGGTCAGGGGTGTGACTGCTGCCACCGCTCCTGCACATGCTGAGACTGTAAGAGACTGAGGCTGCCTACAGTTGGACTGCTCTGAAGGGAGCACACCAGGGCCCAGGCCCAGGATGAAGGAGCAGCTGCAGGGCAAAATCCAGGAGTCAAAGGGCTGGTAGGGCTGGTAGGGTCACTTCTTTGGCAAAGCTGTTGTGCCCTTTACTGTCTTGGCAATGTGGCTACATAGCCTCCCCCAGTCCCTTGCCTTACTTTCCTGTGCTTTGGTCAAGAGAGCCTGGCTCCCTCATGGACATGTGGTGAGACAAAAACTTGAATGTTATAGTAAGTATATTATGGTTGCTGAGCACATGACATCATGTTATCTTATGGACCAATAACATGTCTATGTCTTGTTACTGCTGTATTCCCAGCACACAGCATGGTACTTGACTTATAGTAATTCCTTGATAGGTATGTTTTGAATGAAAGAATGCCTAAGTCGAATACAGGCAGGATGTGGTAAGTACCATGATTCAGGTACAAAGTGGTGTAGAAGTACAGAAGAGGAGAAGAGAGTGTTTAGCCTGGGAGAAGGGGAATAAGGAAATCTTTGTAGCAGAGGTGGCATTTGAGCTGGACTTTGAAAACTAGCTAAGGCAGTGATGGGTAGAGATGGAGCAAAGACATCCTGGTCAGAAGAAACCATGTGAGCCAAGGACAAGAGGTGAGAAGGTGCAGAGCTCATTCAGTGAAAGGTGTATGGGATGGGAGTGCTTGACAGTCTCAGACTGGTTGGATGGGAATTAGAATCCAAAGAGGCTTGAAAGTCTTGCTAGGAAGTTTAAACTTGATTCTACAGGCAATGTGGAGCCATCTGATGTTTTTGATCATAGGTGTAATATGTTCTCTTTGGGAAGATTAGATGTGTACTTTACCACAGCAGTTCTTTCACAAAATATTTATAGTGTGCCTCCTAAATGCCAAAGCAGGTAGTGCTGGGGAAGATGGATCAGAATCGGAGTAATCGAACAAGACATTAGTTGGGAGGTATTGTAGTAGACCAGATGAAAGTTGCAGAGGGCCTGAAGTGGCTAACCGGGGAGGCAGGGGTGGGAAAGAGGGGAAGGATTTGGCACATTACACCGGAGGAGTTGACAGAACTTGGTGACTGTTTTAGGTGGAGGTCAAGGAAAGAGTTGAAAGACTAAGAGACTGATGACAATAATAATGACCCATAGTTCAGCAGCTCCTTCATGCCAGCTGCTGTGCAGAGCCCTTGATGTCTATCATCTAATTCTCACAATAACCCGGCTAGATAAGGACACGAAGGCTCAAGGAAGTCAAGGAATTCATGCCAAGTTGTGAACTCATACACTCGGAGTCCAGAGACTGCGCCCTAAACTCCATGCTCTGCTGCTTTCTAGGGGAGTTGGGGCACTTGGGTTTTCTCAGTGAAGAAATTCGGCAGCTCAGTGAGGATGCCAAGATTCCCTCCTAGGTCACACTCTCCCCTGTCTCGGGTATGTGAGAATGTGGCTGTGATGGAGGGCTCTGTCTGCCGCCTCTCCTCTGCTACCTGAGCACTTTCCCACCTGGGATGGGAAGATGGGCCTGGTCAGGTGGTGTGGGAGAGATGAGGCTGGGAGACTAGGAACAAAGGCTGCCATGAAGGTGAACAACTGCTAATCCCCAGGCCATGTGGGGCCTGCATATTTAGCCCACAGAGAGGTATGTGGGTTTTTTTGTTTGTTTTAGACTTGAGCCAACATTTCAACATTCAAGGCTTCACATAAAAATCTCAAGCCTTGATATCTCTTGAAGAATGAGATGTCATCATTGGGCCCACATTCCCACAAGTCAGTCCTTGACTTGAGCTGTCCATGTAGATGCCTGCACCCTGAACTTGTCACCACTGCCAGCCCTGGTGTCTGTACTTCAGCCCAGCCTGGCCCACTTCCTTCACTCACACTTATCTGCCTGATCCCTGCTCCAGGTTGAATTTGGACTTCCTTCTCTAGAATGGCCTGCTACAGAGGTTACTCTTTTTTTTCTGAGACTTGAGCCAACAAGCAGCGGGGCAGAGGGGTCAGCATCTCCTGGTCCCGCCTCCTCTCCAAGCCATAGACTTTTTCCTCCGGCAATTTTGATGCCATGGAACAAAACCATCAAGGGAGGGTTATCATCAACTCTTTACCATTTATTTCTTTATGGGGTTAAACAAGAGCAGAGAGGCCTCTGCCCCACAATGCAACAAAACAGAAAGCGGTACACATACAGACTCTCACCGAAACACAGAGGCAGGGGTAGGGCAACAAGTGAATCATAGCCAGGTGAGGGAGGAAGGGATGGGGACTACTAGGAATCCGACTTGGAGACTCAGTCATAGGAACTAGTGCAAGAAAGTCCTACTCATGAAGCACAGTGTAGAAAATGGCGTAAGAAAGCTGCCCAGCTCTGCTGCCTGTGACGAAGGGCAGAGGCAGCTGGAGGGGTGGTGAAAGATCTGGGCAGTGGGGTGGATGGGGACAGTCAAATGACTTCGAAGTGGAGTGAGGTGCCCCTTTCCCCTGCCACTGGGCAAGGCCCTGGGCTGGTCTGAGCCAGGGGTCTCCTGGGCACTTGGTGAGGGGGAAGAGGGGGTAGAAGTCTCCAAGGGTCCATTTCCTGGGGCCCTAAGGCCCTCCCTTTACTTCCCAGTCCCTTTTCCCCTCTTGAGGATGCAGGAATTAGAAGGCAGTACCTAGGGTCTCTCACGGCTACAGAAGCATCTCTGGAAAGGAGCCAGCACCTCTTACCCTCCCCAGCTGAAAAGAGCACTCTAGGGATGGGGTATGTGGCTAGGCCTGAAATGCTGAAGGCCGAACAGGGAGTGTGAGGGCAGGGCACAGGGCTGGGGGTGGGTGGAGGGACACGCTGTGAGAAATGGGAAACCTGGCATGGAAGGACTCTGCAGTCTCACAAAGCCTATTTGGGGACCCTGCTGAGGCCCCTGAATGATTTCCTCTCTACTGCTGAGGTCTCTTATTTATCCCTCAGCCAACCAATTCCAGCTGTCCCCCTCTTGGTTTTGCCAATGTAGCTCCAGGTCCACCATCACCCACCCCCCACCTAACTCACTGGCATCTCATCCCAGACACAGGCCCTTCCGGCACTGAAAGCCACCTGGCCTGTCCCAGAAACATAGTTGTGGCTCCCTTTCTTGTCTGTGCCTGTTGGTTTGTAGATGTCCCAGGCCTTTCACTCCCAGGAGATCAGCACCAGGCTGATGGCCCCCAAGGCTCTCTGCAGGCCTCTTCTCTCGGGCAGCACTGTGGCTTGACTAAACACTTCAAGTCTCTTGGCCAAGGGACCACAGCACATTGTCTTTATCCAGTGGGTCCTCTTGCCAGTTTCTGGACTTTCTCCAGCAAGGGGCAAGGGTGGTTGGATTAGGGGACCCCGCTATAGGGTGAGGAGCAGTCTGGTGGTTCCACAATTAGGGAAGTAACCCACGGGGTCAGGGATTGGAAGGGATAAATACTCTTTGGTAGGCTGGGAATGGGGACAGGCTGGGGATGGGGAGGCTCATCTCTGGAAAGCCCTGGGGCAACACCACCAGGGTTTCCTTCATGGAGGCCTGGGCTAGGATGAGTTGGGGGAGTTTGGGGACCCAGGCCAGGCCTGACCCTCTTGGGCTTAAGTCCCTCCTCCCCGTGGAGATCAGAAAGGGAAACATCTTTGGCCCCAAGGCCAAGATCTCCAGGGCAAGAGTGGCCCTTGGGAGTATGTGCACCTTCTGTAAGATATGGCCCTTCAGACAGTGGCAGTCTGACCATGTGCCCTCAGCCTTCTGTTTCAAGGCCCAAGACCCCAGTCCCTGTGCTCTTTCCCCAGAGGGCTCCTTTTGCAACTTTTTCTGATTTGGGGCGGTGTCCTTGAGCCTGCCTCACTACTGATCATCTGCTTCCCCAGGGCCAGGTGGCGACAGGCCATTCAGCCATCTTTCTAAGCCCTCTGTGTTCTTCTCTCCGCTCCACTCCCACCCTCCACTATTCCTATCACCTAGGGTGCTGGGGCACAGCTTAACTGGGGCCCCGACCTAGCCGCAACTGCATACACCTCATGTCCCAGCCTGGTCCTTCCCTGTGGCGGGCCCCCCACCGTGGGACAAGGGGCGCTGGAGCGTGAGGAAGGCCACTGCATCGTCTGCCATTGCCTGTAGGAGTATGGGCAGGAGGGAATTAAGGATCGTGGCAACAAAAGGAATGCAGAGGGGGAAAAGAGTTTCTCCCCTCTGTGCCCCCCAACATTCCCTGCAGGGCCAAGACCAGATAAGCAGCCTTCTTCCCTGGGGTCAGGGCTCTCAGTAGGGGTGGGCATTTCCAGCCCCGACCCCCTCCCCTTTTCTTTTGGCTAAGCTCCATATATGGAGCCTGGGGGGGCACCTGCTGCTCCTGCCTTTTTCTCCCGGATGAGTTTTGCAGTTTCCTGGGGCCCTTTGGCGGCTCTGTTGGAGCTGCTTTTGGGGTGGGGGTTGGTCGGGGGTGATGTGTGACCCCCCATTTCCCCCGCCCCCCACCTGGTCCTACACCTCCCATGGGAGGGGCCCCCTCCCCCTCCCCCTGGGGGGGCTGGAGTTGATGTCAGTGCGTGGTGGAGGTCTGATCTCCCTCCCTGCGGTCACTCTTCCCGAGCCAGGCCCTCATCTAGGGCAGGCAGTGCCTCCAGGCCCGGTCCCCCACCACTCTGGCTGCTGGAGAAGGACACCATGGTATGCAGGAGCACGAGGACAAGGATGTAGAGCCGGATCCTGCTGGGGCTGAGGCGGGAGCCCCCAGAAACCGGCAGCAGGGAGGGCTTGTGGCCGAGACGGCCTGGGGGCTCGTGGCGGGGGTGGTAGTGGTGGTACTGTTGGTGGTAGTGGTGGAAATAAGAGTGGTGGAATTGCTGGTGGTGGGTTTTGGGGGCTTCAGACTCCTTGAACTTCTTCTCCGACTCACAGGAGATCCACTGCACGTCACAGCACTTGGTTTCTGGCCGCTTTGGTGAAGTATCCAGCAACCCTGCCAATGGATAAGGAAGGCAGGGTGGGGTGCTAAGGGGGCTGCTGGCTTTGCCTTTCCGAGAGAGGTGATTGTCAAAGCTGGGGCTGCTCTGGCAGTCCTGCCCAAGACTCTGCCCCCTGTCCCTTAGTACCATCCCTTTCTGAACACTATTTCCCAGGGACCCCAGATAGTTTCTCTGGGATAACTCCCTGGCCCTATTCTACTTCATCCCATCCCCACCTGGGGCCTCACTACCCACTCCGGCAGCCACTAACCTTCCCCTAACCCAACTTCCCTGTTGTCCTCCCCACCCACAGCCCTAACCTGGTGCCTGCCTTGGGCCCCCAGCCTCCCCCCTCTCCCAGGGCCCTGTCTTTACCTGTACAGATAAAGCCAGGGAGCCCTCCGTATACCATTTCCTCATTGTCAGGGAGGATAAAGGGGCATCGGGTCTGCACCTCCAGGCAGTATTGCTTGCAGGGCACCCAGCGCTGGCATTCCTGCTGGGTCACGCTGAAGTATTCTGAGCACAGCCAGGCCTTGTAGACAGCCTGTGGGGAGAGGAAAGAGCGTCAGCCCAGGCGCCAGCCCCTTCCGGCGTCAGAGGAAAGTGATGAGGAGGGGTGTACCTGTAGTCTGTTGGGAGAGGGTATTGTGTGCTTACTAAGCCGACCCTAAGATCCAGGGACTGGGGAAGAAGGGTTTGGGTCAAAACCACTACCTCCTACCCCAAAATCTCACGTTTCATAGCCAGAACTCAGAGTCCCCAGTCTGTAGTAATTGAAGACTTTTAATTTATTCACTGGTAAAATCACAAAATGACTCCTGTATCTGAGCTGGAAACGGTCTTACCAGTCATCCCAACCAACTGCACCATTTTATAGCTGGTCCCAAGAGATGTCCTGACTTCTCTGAGGTTACTTATATTGAGGTAAATTTCACTTGCTTTCGATTCAGCAAACATTTCTTTGGCTGATGGTGTTAAGTTTCTAAACTCAAGAAAAGAGATGGAGAGGATAATTTTTGCTCTGTCTTATTAAGGTGTTGTGTGGATCAAATAATATGACGTATGAAAACGTTTTGTAAATTCTATAGTGCAGTGCCAATGTGAGAGGTTATTTTTTAATAAAAACAGGAATCTGCCTTACTAAGCACCAGATGTGCCTTCAAGCTCTACTTAATCCATGCTCTGTCCTGTTGGCTTCGGCCTTGGAGTGGAGCAGACACCACATTTCATTTGCTTCAAACTTTGCTTGGCCATTTCACTTCACGTGTCTACTTTCTGCCCCTCATCTAGCCCTCTCCTACCAGGCACTGGGTCCCAGCTAAGAAAGGTTTCCTGCACTGTGCTCTTTGGCTATCATCAAGACCAGAGTTCCTCAATGGTGACACTCCTGACATTTTGGACTGCAGGATTCTTTGTAGTGTGGGCTGTTCTGTGCACTGTAGAATATTGAGCAGCATTCCTTGCCTCTACCCAGTCACATCCTCCACCTCCCCATTGTCTCTGCCCATTGCGAAATATCCCCTGAGCAGGGTGGAGGGCAAGGGACACAAAACCATCTCCCATTGAGAACCACTGATCTAACTTCTTGCTCCTGAAAGTGTGGACCTGGACCAGCAGCATCACCATCACCGAGGAGCTTGTGAAAAGTGCAGATTCCCAGGCCCTGCCCCAGACCTGACAAGTCAGACCTGCATTTTAACAGGATGCCCAGAGCCATGCCCACATCCAGTCCTCATGTCTTCAGTTGCTTCTTGTAGCAATGGCTCTCTGACTTCAGTGTGCCTCAGAATCCCCTGGGGTACTTGTTAAATAGGCAGATGGCCCCCTCCAATTCAGCTTCAAGAGGACAGAGGAGGGCTCAGGAATCTGCCTTTGGAACAAGGGTCCAGGTTATTTTGCTTCCAGAGGCCTTTCCACCACACTCTGAGCAACATGGTCAGAGCTTCTTACAGACATTAAACATGTACACTCAAATGCAAATAACTCCACTGTGAACCTGGATTTTGGCAATGTAACCCCACACTGGCCTTTTCCAAAGTGGGGGCAGGGGTGTGGTGGTAGTGCGTTGTGGTGCAAATTATCCTCCTGAGGAACACGGCTTTGCTATCTCACTGGCCTCTCAAGTTTAACATGCTCTAAATCTTAAAATTTAGCTCCTATCCTCCTTTTTTTAACTCCAAATCTGCCCACACCACTAAGTCTTGACCACTTCAGTTAAGTGTCACAACCATGCATCTGAATATTCAAGCCAGAAACTTAGGTGTTGGCCATCATGTCTCTCTCTTTTTTTTTTTTCATCATGTCTCTCTTAATAGGCATTCCCACACACAGTCTATCAGCAAGGCATGCCAAGTCTCCCTCTATGTCCATGACTCTGTGCAGGCCATTGTCATCTGTCACCTCTATGACAGTCTCCTATGTGGCCTCGCTGCCTCCACTTATGCTCTTTCGAATCGACTGTTTACACAAGAGTAAGAGGGATCTCAATATGACATTTGATCATGTTACTCCCTTGCTTCATATCCTTCAATGCATTTAGAATAAAATCCAAACTTTCAACCACAGACTTCAAATTCCTGCATAATGTGGCCTCTGCCTGTCTCTCCAACCTCATTTTCTACCTCTCCCTTCCAGCTCATCATGCTCCACACGCTGAGGATTTCTTTCTTTTCCTTGAACATGCCCTACTTCTTCCCACCTTGGGGCCTTGGCACACACTGTTCTCTTGGCCTGATATGCTCTTGATTACCCATTTCTGGTCTGCCTGGGTCCTTCTCAACTTTGAAGCCTCAGTTCAAATGTTATCTCCTCAGAGCGGGTCTTTCTGACCACTCTAGCTAGAGAATGACCCCTCATCATTCTTTTCTTTAACTGTTTCTTCGCCACAAGTATGAGTTTGTCGGCATCCTTGTTTCTTCTCTGTCAGCCTCACTACAATGTGAGTTGCATGAAAGCGGATGTAGGCGTGTCTTACTGACCATTGTGTACTCAGTGCAATATATGTAAAAAACACAAGTGCTAATGCAATGAACCAGACGAGTATATGAGGACATGTCCCTACTCTCAGAGAAACTCCGGTTTCATCTAACTTGAAACTATGGCACATTTTCTACAACAGAAGTTAAATCACTGGCCATGGGAGGGAAGTAAATAGGAAAGCTGAGAAAGATTTCAATAAGGGGATGAGAGTTGAGCAGGGATTCAAAGTAGGATTTTGGATGAGAAGGGCAGAGATGGGAGAGAGACAAAAGGGCATTTTGGACTGAGGCAACAGCTTAAGCAAAGGTACGGACGTGAGTGCAATGTACAATGTGTTGGAGGAATGGAGAATGGTTTTGTATGAATGAAGTGCAAAGGATACCAATTTCTTGTAAATGGACATTTATTTCCAGGTTTTTACTATCACAAACAATGCTTCAGTGAATAGGTCTATACACATTTCTCTTGAATACTTGTGTTAAATTTTATTTACATAAACTCTTAAGAGTGAAATTATTGGGATAAAAGGTCTGTGCAATGGAGTGAGAAGGGAGTGGAAGGAGGGTGGAAAGGGACAAGTAAAGGTAAGAGGCAGGGGAAGAGGGATCTGGAGTGGCAGGAGAGGGGCTCAGGGGTTGGAGAGAGTGGTAGTGGGGTCAGCAGTACAAGGGAGCAGGAGAGGAAGAAAGAGAGGGCAATAAAGAGTAGGGAGATGGAAGGGAAGAAATGGTGGTACTTGCAGGATAGGAAAAAAAGGGTTGAGGAGGAAGCAGGGGAATGAGAGATGGAGGGTGTAAGGGAAGCAGACAGGTGTGGTGAGGGTAAGAGAAGATGAAGGGTAAGAAAGAGTAGGGGATAGCGGTGAGGTACAGGAGAGCTGGAAGAGGGGCTGTGAAGAGGAGAGGCAAGAAAGAAGGAGTAAGAAAGAGGGTTTAAGAGCCAGCACGGGAATATGGAAGGTGAGTAAGATGGGAGCAGAGGAGAACCGAGATAAGAAAGAGGGATAAGAGAGCAGAAGGATACGGGGAAGAAAGAAAGACAAGACAAAAAGAAACCTGTAATGCTAAGGGCCCCAGGACCTCAGAGACCCCCCTCCATCCTGTGGGCCCCAGAGTTCCAAGAGAAATCTCTCTGTCCACAGCCTCTTCCCCAATCTCTACGGACTGGACCCAGAGTCTACCTCCACCCTCACCCTGGACTGTGTGGAACAGCCCAGTCCTCCACCACTGGGGTTCAGAGGCCCCCTCGGGATTCTCCCTGCGCGATTCTGGTTCAATATTCCTGCTCCCAGGTGAGGAGGTTGCAGTGGAGGGTCAGCCCTCCTCCCAGGCAACTGCAATTAGCTTAACGGCAGGCACTGGTGGCTGGCACTCCCCGTCTCTGCCCTAAGAGAGAGGGAGGGAGTTGAGGGAGGTGAGGCAGGAAGAGGGGTGGCCTGATTGTGGGAGGGAGGCCTTTCTCCTTAGTTAGATGACCCTCCCTCAAGCCCCACCCCCCAGAGTCACCATGGCAACAAGTGGGTGAGCAGATTGCCTGAGGAAGACACCAGGCCTGTGGGTGGCAAGGCAGGAACCGGCAAGGAACTAGTGAGGGAAATGGAGGAAGAAGGGGCTGAGAGGCAATCCAGTTCCTTGGCTCAGCAGATGGCCAGCTGAGGTCACTGCACTGGTCCACATGCTTTAAGAGGGGCTGGGGTCCTTCTCAGATGAAAAATCTGGCTTTCAGGACGACCACCTGGACAGCAAGCCTGCCTTAGTCTCTGCAGCCCTCTTCCTTAGACAGGCTTAAGTCACTTGCCTCATCTCATCAGTGTTAGGACTGAGCCAGAGGGGATTGTGTTACTTGGGCAGCTGCAGGGGTCCTGGGCATTCATCCACAAGGAAGGGGCAGAGCTGAGAGAGCCAGGTTCGAGACTTGTAGGGCTGGCTGGAGACGGGGCATGCAGGGCAAAGGAAGAAATGTCTCAGAACCAGACAGCAGTCAGTTGGGAGACCCTTGGAGATCTTTTGCTTGTTTCTCAATTCTGGCTGCATATTAGAATCACTCAGTCTTTTAAAAATGCTCCTGCTTGGCTTACATCGCACTCCAGACCAAGCAGTTAGAATCCTTGTGGGTGGAACCTACACATCTAGAGTTTTTCAAAACAGCTCAGGTAATTTTAATATGCAGAGATCTTAGCCTCACTTTATTTTATAACTGAGGGAACTGAGGCTCAGAAAAGGGGGGAAGGACTTGTCTACAGTCACACTAAATAGTGGCAGAGAGAGGAACTTGAAACCCAGTTTCTCGATTCCAACTCCAGGGTTCTTCCTACTGGACCATCCTATCAGTGACTGCATTCTAAACTCAGGACACAGGTGTGTGGGGAGGGGAGGACAGCTGAGGAGAACCAGGACTGCTCTGGGCTTTTCTTCAAACTCCAGCTCTGGCAGGAAAGGCTTCTTTATCACGCCCTGTGCACTGTGCTTAAGCATCCTGGACCTTTGAAGTAGCAGCAGACAATGGGTGGGGTGGAAGCTTTGACCTGGCAGTGCCCTCTTTTCCCTACAGAAGCCCCTTCCCCACGTCCAGCAGGCTGCTGCTGGGCTCACTCAAGTTCTGGCAGATACAGCCAAGTTGCTATGGGAACTGGGAGGGGAAGGAAGCAGGGAGTAACTAGAGGGAACACCAATTAACCCAAAAAGGAAGCTGAGAAGGCTATCCCACCCCTCCTCCCGGCTGGGCTGTTAAACCACTCTTGAAATGGGAGCGGGTAAGATGAGAGGGATCCCCACCCATCCTGGGCTCTGCAGCTGCTAGTTTAGGGGGGAGCAGGAGGACCTAAAGAGCCTTAACTTCCTGCTCCCTGGCGTGCAGCCCTGGCCCAGGCATTCTCATTCTTATGCTCTTCTGGGAAGAAGCAGGTGACTTGTCCAGGCCCCCACAGTGCTGCAGGAATGCACACGAGTGTGTGTATACATACACAGCCCACAGCCAAGACTTGGGGCCAGAAGGTTTAAGAAGAGGAGGCCACCCTGGACTCCTTGTTTTGGGGGCCAGAAAACCTCCAGAAAGGAGAGCTTCAGTTCCTGCCAACCAGAAAGTCGGCAGTTTCCTTCTTGGATTCCAACTTGCTTTCCTCCCTAGGGCCAGTTTTCCCATCCAAATACTCCCAATAGACCTTCTCTTCATCGTTGCTTGTTGTCCTAACGCACCCCTGGGACACTTGGCCAGGAGCTGCAGCTGCAGAGACTGTACAGGCAGAGTGGTAGTCTGGGCTGGGCTTGGGGATGAAACCCACTGTCCACAGCAAACAGTAAACACCCTGCCCCTAGATTTTACCTAAGGGGAAACTGAGGCCGAGAAAAGGGATTTGTTTCAGCCAACTCAGAAACATGCAAGAAATCAACTATTAATATAAAGCCAGGACTAGAAGGGAGTTACTCTGATGACTAACCCGATGTCTCTTCGCACTGAGTCCACACCTAGCATTGTGTGAAGGACCTCCGTGGGTAGATCTGAAAAGAGCCACATGCCCCTATTCCTGATTCTGGGCTTTCAAAGAGTTGGATCAGAACAGGGTAAGGTTAAAGTCAATCTCTCCAACCCAGGGAGGGAGATAATGGACATAATTCTGGGAGTAGTTCTTTGGGACTGGCAAAGTCAGACTGAGATTAGAGGCATTACAGCGCAAATGCAGGTGGGTGACATGGCTTTACTTAAGTGGCTGTAAAAATAAGCAATAGCTTTCCTGCTGCTGAGAATGAGCAGTCATGAGTCAGAGTGGCCTGGCCTGGCCTGGAGGAAAGTCAGGGTAGATAGCTGGAGAGGTATATATGAACCCAGAGCCAGTGTAGTTCCAGAGGGCCAGTCGCCTCCAAGTCCCTTAGGCCACCTGCTCCAAGACCAGGGGCAGCCTGGTCGGTGCAGAAGTGGTGTCCCTGGTGCAAGAGCAGCTCTCCGAAGGAGCCTAGAGGACCCGTATCAATCAGGTGATCAAGGAGGCAGGTTCATGACCATGCAGGAATGGAAAGGACTGTGACAACCATAACCCCACCTCCCTATCTGCTGTTGGAAGTTCCACCCCAACATCACTGCCACATCTTATCCAGCTACTGACTGTAAACCTCTTGTCATAGCACACATTCTCCTAGGGAAGCCCGTATCTTCAGACAACTCTCACAATTAAAGAATTCTTTCTCCTTTTGAGCTGACATAATGCCTCTCTGTGGCATTACTCATGGCTCCTACTAGCTCTTCTGGGGCCATAAACTTCCTGTCTCCATGCCAGCCCTGCAGGAGGTATTTGTAAACTTCCTTGAATCAGATCAGGTCTTCCAATTCATTTTTTTCCTGCAATGATCACGTTTGAACACGTTTGAGTGCCTGGCACTGTGCTGGAGAACTAAAGATGATAGAGATAGGGAAGACAAGATTGCTATCTTTAAGGAGCAGGAGAGATAACCCTGTGTATCAATCATTAGAAGTCACTGTAATAAGTAGTATGTACTTGGTACAAGTGATCCCATAAAGGGAGGAAGGATCAACTGTGTTTTGAGGGGTGAAGCATAGGAAAATATCTCCATATGGGAGAGGCTAGAGTTGGGGCTTAGAAAAAATGAGTTGAAGTTCACTGGATAGAATATGGCAGGAATAAGTGCACTTAAAGCAAAGGAATAAGCAGGTATAAAGGCCTGGGGGTTTGAAATACTGCCAGGTTCAGACACTGTTGGTAGTTCAGCATAGTTAGAGGATACGAAGGGGGCCATGATGGGAGATCAAGCTGCAGAGGAAGGCCATGGCCATAATATCATAATATATTATGATATGTTCTGGATGCCAGGCTTCATCCTATAGGCAACAGAGAACCTTTCGTGAGTTTTAAATAACTGCTTTTTAAAACTGCTTATCACTTCTATGACTAACTTTTTAGATTTATGTTCTGAAAATGTGGATGATGGATTATAGGCATCAAGACTGGAGGTAGAGAGATCAGCTAGGAGACTATTGCAACAATCTGAGTGAGAGACGATGGGGGCCTCAACTGAAGCAGTAGCAGCAGAGTTAAAAATGGAGAGAAGGGGATGGATATGAGAAGAGGTAAATTAGGGATATGGGGATTGAGGGTGAGGGAGGGGGTCAAGATGACTACCAGGTTTCTTGTTTGCGTGGCAGGATGAATAGTAGTTTCATTAAGGAAGGGAAAGCAGGAGGAGAAGTAGATTTGGGGGTCAAGAAGATGAATTCAGTTTTTGGTCATGCTGACTTTGAAGTATAGGTCAATATATACTAGGCAAGGTATAATGTCAAGGAGACAGTTGGACATAATGGTCTGCATTCTGAAGGAGGGTCTGGGCTAGAGATAAAGGTTTGGGAGTTACCAATGGTTAAGGAGTTAATCACTAGGAACATAGTAGGACTATACTTTCCCACACCTTTTGAAATCAGCTGTGGCCATAAGACTTTGGCCAATGAAATGTGAGTTGAAGTGACCTGGATCACTTCTGGGGAGAAGCTTTAAGAAGCTGGAATATGATTTGCCACATTCTCTTCCCTCTGCTGCTGACTGTGGAAGTGATGTTGAAATGGATCTTTTACTAGCCTAGGTCTCTTGGTGACTATCATGAACAGATGCTCCGTGATGACCTGTTTTGGACATGTATTATGAGCAAGAAATAACTGTTGTGATAAGCCTCTGATATTTGGGAATTCCCTGGTGGCTCAGACGGTAAAAGCATCTGCCTGCAATGCGGGAGACCTGGGTTCGATCCCTGGGTCAGGAAGATCCCCTGGAGAAGGAAATGGCAACCCACTCCAGTACTCTTGCCTGGAAAATTCCATGAATGGAGGAGCCTGGTGGGCTACAGTCCATGGGGTCACAGAGTCGGACACAGAGTCACAGAGTCGACTGAGCTACTTCACTTTCTTTCTTTCTTTCACAGCACAACCTAGCTCACTCTGACCTATAAAGCAATGGTGGAAGCCAAAGAAGTAGAGGATGTTGCCTAGGGAGAATGAACACATAGAGAAAAGGACCAACAGCGCAGCCCTGGAAAACATTAACATTTGGGGGTAGGTAGGAGAAGGGAGTGTGATGAAGACGAGGGAGTGGTTAAAGAGCTTGGAGAAGAAACAGAAGAGCGGCATTCTGTAAATTAGGGAAGAAAGTTCCAAAGAGTAAGAGTGGTCAGCAGATGAGGACACGCTGGCAGTTTCATCATGGTGAGAGCAGTTTCAGTGGAGCAGTGGGGACAGAAACCAATTTAAAAGGGAATGTGAGGGGAAAAAAATGGAGAGAGCTATGTGTACACTACTTTTCCAAGAAGCCAAACTAGTTTTTCAACTATTTTGGGGGATGTAGTTTCCATTTCTGTTTTATCCTGGTTGTTCCTATTCAGACAAATTCCTATTTTTTTCTTTTTTTTAAACAGATTAACTTTATTAAGTTACCACTTCAGTCCTTACATTGATTTGTTTACAAAAATATCAGTTTGAAATACATTATTGAAAGTGAATTCACACAATAAATAGAAAATAAGGATGCATAGTGCTGTAGACATATCAACCAACTTATCTTCATTTATTGTCCATTGCTATAGACAAAATTTGACACTGATTCAGCATTATTAAAATAGCAGTCAAAGGACTGGGGAGAGGGTTGCAAACAAAGACAAAAGTAGCTTAAAACTCTGGACCACTCAACAAAAAATTATTTATCTGGAAGCTAAGCTCAGTTTAACATTGAATTATCTACACTACCCATAGGAACAATTTAAAAATAAGAAAAGTGCCAGGGAACCTTCATTAACAATATTTTTAAGTCAAAGTTTTACTTTGTCTGATGACTACTCAATATCCTAAGCCATGAGGCAGGCCCTAAAACAATAAGTTATAAATAGTCTGAATTTAATAATTTAAACATGATATGGTTAATATTATACACACTTCATGAGTATCTCAACCAGCCTCTTCAGGTGACATGATAATTAAAAGGTTTAAATTTACAGTTTTGATTTCTGTTCAGAAGAGTGATGTCAGTATTCTAGCAACAGTGATGACATCCCATTATTATAAATATGCTAATATACATATTAGTCTGAATTAAACTTGATTAAATTCTACATACACGTGGTTTCATATTTCAAGTGCAAATTTTCAAAGGTACAAGTTTATAATCAAAGCTGGGTTTGACAAATGCTTTCTGACTTCCCTGGTGGCTCAGACGTTAAAGTGTCTGCCTACAATGTGGGAGACCTGGGTTCGATCCCTGGGCTGGAAAGATCCCCTGGAGAAGGAAATGGCAACCCACTCCAGTACTCTTGCCTGGAAAAATCCCATGGACAGAGGAGCCTGGTGGGCTAGAGTCCATGGGGTTGCAAAGAGTCGGACACAATTGAGCGACTTCACTTTCTTTCACTTTTTCTGACTTCTAAAAGCAAATGATGAAAGCACTTTCTAAAAGTAAATAAACTAGTTGCAAGTAGGTGACCACTTTTTTTCTCTTTATGTGCGGTGAACTTCATGAAGCATTCATTCCTGAAGTATATTTGTTTCTGGACCATACACTTACACGCTCTTCTTTCAAAGGCAGACACCATCTGCTTTACAACTTCATTGAAAAACCATGTGGCAAGCTGTGGTAGAAGTTTGCAAAATTCAAGAGAAATTGAAAAAATCCAAAGTAGAAGTTCTTGGGTAGCCAGGAAGACCTGGGCTAAAATGCCAAACAGTCTCCAAACGATTGAAGAGCTTCCCATCAGCACAGTATGCCTTTACCAAATGTGGTTACACTAAGGTTACTACTGATATATAGTGCTCCACTGCAGGTAGAAACCCAATTTCTAATCATGTTTTGCAGTATTCAGATCTCCTTGATATTACATCTGTTTTTTTGCACCAAGGAGCAAAATGCTTGTAATCCTCCATTCCTAATACTACATCATACATTTCCTGCATAGAACATCCTGTAATTCTCCTGTCTGAATATTTTTTTCTTCTGTTTATTAATGGTGCAGTGATTCTGAAGAAAGTTCTTGCATATATCTCCTTAGGCAAAGCTGAAGAGTGTAGTGGAAGAGTTCCGCTCATCAGTATACTGTGCTGGAGCCGGGGCTCTGGCTGCTACAGCCAGCTTTGGACAACATCCCCAAACCACCGTTTTCAGGGCCCTCTGACTGGTCCAAGCTGCCATGCCATCATCATCTTCTGACAAGTTCCTATTTTTCCATGTCCCTTGCAACTGAATGCAATCCCTAGACAGAGTTTATCAACAGAGTCAAGTAGAAATATCAGCCTTCCAATCCTAGAAGCTCTGTTTCTGTTAATACAGTCTAAGAACACATTTGCTCTCTGGGAGACTATATTGTATTCTTCTGATAATTTAGTGGAGATGGAGGGAGGAAGTTCTGCCTAGAGTGTGGGATCAAAGACATAGCTTAGATCAAAGTCCCTGGAAGGCGCTCAAGCCTTCTGGTGAGATATCTGAATAAATTATTAACATTCTTGGGACTGTAGGCTCCCTGAGGACAGGGGTTGTATCTTACATATCTGTGTATTTCCCTCAGGACTTCACAAGGAACTAGGTGTACAGAAGAGATGCTTGCTAAGTGCTTGAAATCCAACCGCTTAAAAGCCAAGCCTCCAGCAACTAGTCCAGACTGGAGGAAGGTGGAGATCTCCAAGAAAAGGATGGAAGTAATGGTTATGTAATGTGTCACATGAATTTTACAGCTTTGATGGAGAAATTGGGAATGCATTAGCAAAAAAAAAAATAATAGAAAACTAAGCAAATAGGGGGAAAAAAGAGGCAATTATTAACTCCAGGAAAACAAGTTGGCCAAGGAAGAAAATATAATCACAGTATTCTACATGACTCAGCTATGAACAATATTTATAATCCTAATGATATAAATATGGAATACTGTTAAAACCAGAAATTATGATATGACAATATTGGATATATGAGAGGAGTGTGCATATGGTGCTGCTGGTAGTAAGACAACTAAATACCCCTCTATAAAGTGAAAGTGAAGTCACTCAGTCATGTCCAACTCTTTGCGACCCCATGGACTGTAGCCTATCAGGCTCCTTAAAGTCAGTACATATTTAAATCAGAAAAAAATCAAAAAATAATAGCATACTATTTAGAGATGTGGAGGTACCTATCACAAGAAACAGCTAAGAAGTTTAGAAGTATTTGACTCTGAAGAATGAGGCTTAGGGTTGGAACAGAGGGCTTCTGCTTTAATTATAAGCATTGAGATTGCTATTTATTATTTAAAAGATATTATATTATATATAATTTAAAAGACAGATAGATGCTACAAGGATATATATGTATATATGTGATAGATATACATATGTATATATGTATATGTGTGTATCTTCACGTGCACAAAGATATTTCAAACAGAAAAGTCAAAAAATAGCAGCAGTATTGGCACATCATAAAAAATGTGACAATAAATATCAAAAGAAAAAGCTAAGTGTCTATACTGAAGATTCAGTATATATGTGTAGCTAATATGTCTTTTAAAATTATGAACATATATTACTTTGATAAAATGAAAATAAAATAAGAATATAAACTAATGCAGCCATGAACTTCAAAAACAACAAAACAAAGCCCCCAACACTTGACCTGATCAACCTTACCAGACTCAGCCCCCAAACCCCAGGTCCTAGTGTCTAGTCGTGGATCATCTATTCCATCACCACTGTCTGGGCCATGGGCTTGGGCCAGGTTAACAGGCCAATGAAATTAATGAGTGGTCCCATAGCCAAAGAGAAGAACTAGTGTGAGAGGAGGGGAACTTTGGTGGCCTCTGTACCCAAGCGGTGCAGGCTACCCACCCACAGAAATGGTGCCACTGTGACACTGACAACCATAGCTTCATTTGAGCTGCACACAAATGTGCTGGGCATGAAATCCCATTGCCCACTCACAGGCATGCCTGTCTGCCACACGTTGCTAATCCTGGGCTCAGGCTCAGGCAGGTATCTTCAGTTTCCTGCAGGGATCATTCTGAAACCAGCTCCTTACCGTTACCTTACTTCCATCCTCAAACACAGAACCTTGCTAAACAGACGACAGGCTGGGGAGAACAGAGACCCAATGAAAGGACCTGTCAGTTGTGCTTGGTCTCTGAGGGTGAGGTAAATAAAGGCTTTGGAGTCTTTCCACCTCTGGCTCTTCCCTCTCCTACCTGAGCATGTCTCTGTGTTCTCACGCACTAGAATCTCTCCAGTTGCCTTCTGGCTCCTAACTTTCCACCTCCACACTGAACACGTCACCTCCTGCTCCCAAATTACCTTTTCCTCCTCCTAAGGGAAAGTGTTGTTGATCTCAATTGAGTATTAAGCAGTCATTTAGATTAAATACATCCAATTAAAGTGAGAATAATAATAGCTACCATTTATTAAGTGCTTCAGAGAAGGCAATGGCACCCCACTCCAGTACTCTTGCCTAGAAAATCCCATGGATGGAGGAGCCTGGTAGGCTGCAGTCCATGGGGTCGCTAAGAGTCAGACACGACTGAGAAACTTCACTTTCACTTTTCACTTTCATGCATTGGAGAAGGAAATGGCAACCCACTCCAGTGTTCTTGCCTGGAGAATCCCAAGGATGCGGGAGCCTGGTGGGCTGCCGTCTATGGGGTCGCACAGAGTCGGACACGACTGAAGTGACTTAGCAGCAGCAGCAGCAGCATTAAGTGCTTACTATATGCCAGGCTCTGTTCTAAGCAACTGACATTTATTAACTCATTGAATCCTCACAACCACCTCCTGAGATGGAGACATATTTACAGGTGAGAACAGGAAGGACCAGAATTTAAACAGCTCATCCAAGGCCACACAGGCAATAACAATAATGGTGGCTACCATTTCTTGAGCACCTTCCATTTCATAGGCACTGTGTTCTTGAGAGATTAGCATGTTATATGCTATTGAAACCTCACAATGACCCTATTTCTTAGTTTTGAATTCAAAGAAAGTGAGGTTCCAAGAGAGATGAAAGGTCTCAACAACTGTTTTATGTAGTAGACAGATTTTGAGCCAGAATTTGAAGTCAGGTTTACCTGGACTTCAGTGCCCAAGCTCTTATATATAATATTGTCTCTTGGATGGTCCCTCCATTTCACTATGACCATTGAAGTAATTAGCTTGTTACTCAAATCTTTTTGATGGAATTTCAGGTCAAGTTGGGGAGAGATTTCTAGGACTGGATGGGAGAGTGATTTTCTAAAATCTGTGTATTCAGCTCATTCCTGATATAAGTTTTCTTTGTAAGGAGGTGTGGGGTGAAGAACATTCAAGTATGAGGGGCTACAAAAGACCATTTCCATTCCTCCATCAAAGCACTCCCTTTCCTCTTTTCTCTAAATGTATGCATGTGTGCAAGCACAGACACACACACACACCTTGGGAGTGTTGAAAAGAGGCAACTGTTCCTGCTTTAGCAACTGGTGATGGGAAGGCAGCTGTCTCCTTGTAGAAAGGTCTTCTTGTCTTTGGACATGAGGTTTCCTGTCCTAGGTCTTACCATGTAGGGGCTCCTGGAACTGCCTTGCTCTAGAAGGCTCCAAAACCAGAGTTAATTCCTTTAGAAAGGTTTCAGGGCAGCCACACACTCTACCTAATTGTTCTTTCTTCCCAGTTTGCTCTGTAAATATTCTTCATCGAAAAGCCTTTGCTCTGGTCAGGTAGTTAGCCAGAGCTGGGTTCTGCCACTAAGTGGCTGTATGAACTTAGACAAGTCATCTGTAAGGAGGGAGAGACTCAGTCACTAATTTGCTATGTGGCTGTAAGCAAAGTACTCTCTCTCTCTCTGAGCCTCAATTTGTATCCAAGAAGATGGTCCCTAGGGAGGCAGCATGTATAGGGAGAAGACAGGGTCAAACATCTTTAACCTCAAACAGTCCTGTGGGCAAAGGTCAGGTCTGCTCTCACTAGTTATGAAACCTCACACAAGTTACTTAAATTCCCTGATCTATACTTTCCTCATCTACAAAATGGGAGATAGTAAGAGCATATATCCTCAACCTTTCTGCAAATGATGTCTGTAAATCAACTAGCACAAAGATTTACCTATAGTAAAATTACACTAGTACAGATCGGGTAGTACCATTGCCTTCTGGTAACTAAATCCCTGGATTTGACCTGAATTCAAATTCCAGGTCCAACCCTTACTAGCTGGATGACCTTGAGCTAGTTACCTAACTCCTCTGAGCCAGTCTTCTAAGTAAAACAGGGATAAATATATAGGCACAAGACAGATGTAAGAATTAAGTGAGATAAAGTATATAAAAGTGCCTGGGATAGTTCCTTTCCTTCCAATGCACCCCTTTCAGCTCCAAGAGTCAAATAATAAATGAAAGAATACTGCCATAAATGTAATCAGAAAAAACTCATTAATACACATAAAAGAGTACATACAAATCAATAATAAAAACATAAGACATAAATAGACAATTCACAATGCAAGCAATACAAATGGCCCATAAATAAGAAAAACAAATGTTTGACCTAAGGAATGAAAATTACAACCAATGATATACCATTTTTAGCTCCAAATTAATATAGTTTTTAAAAATATGATACTCAATACTGGACAAGAGTGGTAAATTAGTCTCACATTTGTGGCAAGGGTTTAAATTAGAATCACCCTTCTGGAAATAAATTTGGTAAGAAAGAAATTTGTATGCCACAAGCTTGAAAAAGGTCAATACTCTTTGATTCTGTAAGACTCATCCCGGAAGTTCATTCTGCAGAATTAATGTATATGCTTTCATGTGTATGCAAAACAAGGGAAAGAATCATTTTGTGTACAAATGCTAATGTAAGCTCAGAAAGAGGGATGGAAGGATACACACCAAATTGTTAACATCAGTGGCCTCAGGGCAGTAGGATTGGGAGAGGAGGGAACAGAAAGATTATTAAATATTTTTTTATAAACCTCTGTATTGTTAGATTTGGTACAATGAAGGTGCATTATTTTGTGATTTAAGAAACTTAGCAAAGTACAGAAATAAGAAAAAATGATTGAGGTAGAAAATTTATTAGAAAAAGAAAATTGTAGATGTGACAAAGACTTATGGACAAAGTTATCCATCACAGCATTATTTATAAAAGTTGAAGGTAAATACCTAATAATAGGGAACTAGGTAAATAAATTGCACTAAATTCATGTGATGGAATATTATATGCTCATCAAGAATGATGTTTGTGGGAATTCCCTGGTCGTCCAGTGGTTGGGACTCCGTGCTTTCACTGCCGAGGGCCCAGGTTCGATCCCTGATAGGGGAACTAATCCCACAGGCCATGTGGTGCAACCAAAAAAAGAAAAGAATGTGGTTTGTGAATATTTAATTACATGGAAAGATACTCAGTATAATTTTAGCAATAAGTTAGAAAAAGTAGAGTAAAAAACCTAGATGATTTCAACTATGTAAAAAATATATAGTCACATCAATTAGGATGGCTACTATCAAAATAAAAGAAAGGAAAAGAGTAAGTGTTGATGAGGATGTGGAGAAACTGGAACCCTGTGCATTGCTCATAAGAATGTCAAATGGTGCAGCACTGTAGAAAGCAATATGGAGGCTCCTCAAAAAGTTAAATATGGAATTACCACGTAATGCAGCAAGTCTAGGTATACAACCAAGAGAACTGAAAGCATGGGTTCAAATAGATATTTGTATACCAATGTTCATAACAACATTACTCACAATAGCCAAAAGATGGAAGGAAATGAAAATATAGGTCCACACACGAACTTGTCCATGAACATTCATAGCAGTTTTATTCATAATTGTCCCAAAGTGGAAACAACCCAAATGTCCATAGAGATGAATGAATTTTTAAAATGTGGTATATCCAGACAGTGGAATATTATTCAACTATAAAAAGAATGAAGTACTGATACATGCCACCACGTGGATGAACCTTGAAAATGTTATGTTAAATGAAATACGCCAGACACAAAGGACAAAAAGTATATATGATTCCACTTAAATGAATTATCTAGAATAGTCAAATTTATAGAGATGGGAAGAAGAATAGAAGTTACCAGGGGCTGGGGGAGGAGGAATGGAGAGTTATTGTTTAATGGGTAAAGACTTTCTATTTAGGAGAATAAAGACATTTTAGAAATGTATAGTGGAGGTGGTTGTACAACATTGCAAATATACTTTAATGCCACTGAACTGTACACCTAAACATGGTTAGAATGGTAAATTTGATGTTATGTATATTTTACTACAGTAAAAAACTATGCCACAAAAAGACATATTGGGAGGAAATACACTAACATTAAGAACATCTCAAGGACCCTTTTCAAACTGTTATATTTCTATTTTCCAAAATATTTCAAAGATCATTTTTTTGGTAATTGAGAAAAAAAGTTTTTTTGTTTTTTTTTTTCTGTTAAGATTCTGAGTCTATAATAGTTCTGAAGGATTAACCTGGTTGGAAGTTTTAGTTGAGTTCAACACTAAGCAGATATGCTCACCTTCCACAGATCAGCCAGGTAGACATGCTATCTGCTGGAAACCAAATACAGAGACAGGGAACAACAGTAACACCCACGACTGCCACATGTCCTTCTCCAGGCAGAGCTTGGTGAGTTTGCACTTCCTTCTACCTCTAAGAGAAGTTCAGCCATCCTAGGCCAGGGCTCACCAAAACCCTGGCATGGGAACTGTGTGTCCAAAGCCCAGAGGCTCTTGGGTAACAAGGTCTCATCATTTTCTCTCCCAGCAAAGGCTGGGCAGGGCTCAGGCCTGTTTAGGGGGATGTACTCCTCTCATGCTCTGGTTGATCCTTCTAGCAGATTTGGATTGAGAATATAGTAGATACCTCCCCTCCAGGCAAGAGGAATCCAGCTCCTCCCATCCCCTTGGAAGAGCCTTTAGAAATAGAAGGGAGCAAACACCTCCCTTTCTCATCCTCTGTCACAATCCCAAGAGGATACCAGTGATTATCACTGGGGCTCAAGGACAAGAGACTGGGGTACTGAACAAAGACGGTGCTGGTAGGTCCCCACTTTGGATCTGAGCCACTCCAGGGGCTCCCTACAAGTTGGCAGTAGGTGTTGCTGGATCCCCTTGCACTTGGTCAGCTTCTCACTCCAGTCTCTCAATAGTCAGCTGGGCATTGCCTCTGACAGCTGGAGGGAGTTTATTAAGCATTTCTTTGTACATGTGTGACTGGGGAAACAATGGACAGACCTGGGTTTGTGTGGCAGTCTTCCCACCTTTTAGCTATGTGACCTGGATGAGTCCCTTTCTGTCAATAAACCTCAGTTGTCACATTTGTAAAAAGGGGATTATAAGAGTACCTGCCTGCTAGGATGACTGTCAGAATTAACTGAGTTCATGGACACACATAAAGCCCCTGGCATCTCCCAGGCACTTGAAAGCTGGCAGTTTTCTTTTCCCCTTTCTCTTTCTTCTTTGGTGCCAGCCTGCCTTTGCCTTCTGGCCCAGAGACTTGTGGTTCAGGTTCCAGCTCCTTTTGCCAGAGTCCATTCAAACAGGAGCTTTGGCCCTGGCAGCACCTGTTACTCCATAGTAACTTTTTCCTTCCCCAGGGCCAGCTGCAATTCACCTGGTACCCTTGCTCTCCCCCTCAGCACCTGTCTGGCTCAAAAATTCAGGCTCTTCTGAACCCCCTTACATGCCCAGGAAGAAAAGTCTGGTCCAGCATCACTACACACACCCTGGTTTGCACCCCTGTAACCACAGGAATAATACATCTGTCCCAAGAGGCCTCCTGGGTCAGCATCAGAGAATGGTGCTCCTGGAGGCCCACAATTGTCTACCCCAGCCTCAGAAGCTGCCTCTGGCTTTCCAACAAACACCTGCAGCTGGAATCCACATGTGGCTGAGATGTGAGCTGGGGGCAGGGAGGGGCAGGTCTGACTCCCAGGGCACAAGGGCGCACAACAGGTAAACAGCCTCACAGGGTGGGAACATAAAAGACTGCCCTGAGGGAGAAGTTTTTCTAGGGCAAACTCCCACCCTCGAGTCTAAGGTGTCCTACAGATGCACCCACACACTGAAGGGTGGATATGCCCTTTCCCTGAGACACTGATGCTGCAGGAGGAGACCAACACACACCACCTGGCTTAGAAGCACCCTCCTGTGCTTGTGATGTGTTTGGAGATCCTTAGCCCTCCTTTAGTCTAAGCCCCACCGGCACCCACTGTCTTCCCTTTCCTCACCCTTCCCTCCACTGTGTTCGGCAGACTCTTCCAGCCAGACCAAGAGATGGGTGGGAGGCTGCTGGGCTCCCTTCCTCCACCTAATTCCCCCCACCCCCACCTTCAGGAGATACCAGTGTATCCTTCCTGGAGGTTCCCGTTGCTATGGTGACTATAGTAGTCAGGCACCAGCCTGTGGGAAGGATGGGAAGTTGCCATGAAGAGGACTGTGTGTCTGTGTGTCTAAGCATGTGTGCACATGTCCACCCTGAGTGGGGAGGAGAGAAGGCAGGAAGGAGAAAAAGAGCAGCGAGGGAGAGAGAGGACAGGAGAAGAGGGGACCAGAAGATCAAAGGGGGCAGGAAGAGGGATGCGGATCAGAGAGGCAAACAGTGAGTGGGGTGTGAGGGATGCGAGGGGTGAGGGGGCATGGAGGTGACAAGGGCAAGAGGTATAGTGCTTAGGGGATGAGGCCAGAAGAGGATCACAGTGGGGCAGGGTAAAGGTTGGGGGAGTGTGAGAGACAAGGGGAATGGAGCAGGATGGGAGATGGGAGAGGGCTGGCTGTTAGAAGGGAGCAGTGAAGGGCGAGGGGGGAAAGGAAGGGGTGGGAGCAGATGGGGGTAACTGTGGGGAGAAGTGGGGACTAGAGGAGTGTAGGTGTGGGGATAAGAAATAGAGAGTGAGGTGCAGGTGTGGTTTGGGAAGGGTCTAGGGTGACCTTCTGCTTCTCCGGTGGCTCAGACGGTAAAGAATCTGCCTGCAATGTAGGAGACTGGGATTTGATCTCTGGGGTCAGAAACATCCCCTGGAGAAGGGAATGGCTACCCACTCCAGTATTCTTGCCTGGAGAATTCCATGGGCAGAGGAGCCTGGGGGATACAGTCCATGGGGTCACAAAGAGTTGGATACGACTGAGCGACTAACATAGGGTGACCTTCTAACAGAAGGTTGGGAAAATTGTGCAGTCCTTGGAGTATGGATAGGGGATGTTGGTGGTGGGTCAGAATTCGGGGGATTGTGTGGATTGGAGTGCGGTGGGTCAGGATAGGGGTGAAGGGGTTCAGAGTGGTGTGGGTAGCATAAGGCCACTTTCCCATTCTCACATTTACGCTCCTACATCCTGTCCGAGCTACAAACACTGCCTTTTCCCTATCGCTGGCCCTTCCCAGAAGCCCAGTGCTCATGGCTGTGGCCAATGAACTTCCACGGATGTGGATGCCCCTCCTCGAAGCTTTGCCATGGTTCCTAGGAGCCTGCTTCTTGACTGACCCCCCCTTTCTTCCTCCACCCTCCACATGTGAACAGGTTCTTTGCCTGTAAGAACCCTGGGTCAGGGAGGCTGACTGTGGGGCACTGTTCCCTGCCAGCAAGCTTGGGTGACAACAGGGACCACTTGCCAACTTGGGGCTCCTGCCCTTAGCCCAGTGCCCTGAGCTTCCTGCTCGCAGCGCCAGCGTTAGCCTGGGAGTCCTGATTGGCAGGAAAGCTGTGGCAGGTGGGAGGAAAGAGGAAGGCACCGAGGCAGAAACAGCTGCCAGCCGGAGTGGAGGAAGAGCAGGGCCCCTAGAGTAAGGGCAGAAGGCAAGGTGCTGGCTCTGGCAGCCCCGACCCCTGCTTGTGGGTGTTAGGCCTCCTTCCTGGCCCTCTCTATTCAATCCTGCTGCTGAGGGAGCAGCCTCTGTTCACGAGCCTGAGCTCTGAGCTGACACAGACCTCAGAGGTGGCTGGTCCAACCTGCCCTATAATCTGGAGTCAGTCATCTCCACAGCATTTCCTCTAGGGGTCTGCCTGAATCAGCCTAGACCTTTCCCCTGGGAGAAGGAACTCACCTCCTCTCAAGGCACTCTGTTTCTTCTTTGGAAGGAAAAAACTGTTAACTGAACAACTCTGACATGCCAGGTCTACGTACTGTGCAGATTTCTCGTTAATAATGAGCTCACAGGGCCATTCTGATGAATTAGCTCCATTTTACAGATGAGAAAAGTGAGGATGAGAGAGCTGAGTCCCTAGCTCAAGGTCACGTGGGTAATACATAAAAGAGCTGAGTTTGAGCCTAGGACTCTCTAACCATGAAGTCCCCTTGGGGTTAAGCAGGACATGCCTCTTCTTTGGCACCCCGACAACTCTTCAGAGGTCTGAAGTCAGAGACCACACCCTACTGAGTCTCCTCTTCTCCTGGTGAAACAGCTCCTTCAACTATATCCAGGAGAACTTGGGTTTTAGCCTCCTCCTACCTGCTCAGTGTGAGACCCAGAACCAAATATACAATCTGCCAGGTGGGTGCAGGTCAGTCTAGAGGAAAACAGAACTACTGCATCCTTCCCTGGCCCTATGGCTAGTGAGAGCTGAGCACTGGCCTTCTCTTGGGCTTCTATCTCCTCCTGGATCAGAGCTATGAGAGAAGAGGTCAGGGTTTTGTTCCCATCTTCACCACTGTCCCCATTAGACTATACTGAATTTAGACTAGGGAAGGGGCAGGGGTGAAGGAAGAGGCAATCAGAACCAGGCAGGGCCTGGCAGGGTTGGGAGATGGAGAGGGTTGCGGGAGTGAGGAGGTGGTCCAGTAACTGTAGGCAGGGCCAGGAGGGCCAAGCAGAGCGGGAGGCAAAGGCTGAGGGGGTACCTGCACAGGGAGTTAAGGGAGGGGTGGAGAGTGGCCCTGGGGGTTGGGAGAGGCCAGGGTGGGGATGGGCATCAACCTAAGTTATCATCGCCCTGCTGTGCGAGAGGAAGTCAGTCGCACATTAAGGAAATGTCGCAGCTGGTACTAAATTGGGAGGTGTCACAGGAAGCAGTGAGGACAGGTATGATGTGTGGGGCCCTGTGTGGCCCAAAACAGGGGCAGACACTGCAAAGGGAGAGAACAGGGTTTCTGGGGCTGCCCGGGAAAGATCTGAGATACTCGGGACAGGCCCCTGGGGACGGGGGGGTGCGGGGGTGTCACCTGGCCCTGGAGCAAAATCTCCAGGTTTGGTTTCCAGCAGCAGAAGAGGCCTCCTCACCCTGGCCTGGGGCTGTGGGCTTTCCACCCTGGAGAAGCTTGGAGGACGGGGCATTGTCTCCAAGGGGTCCCATTTGGGGGAGGGGCTGGGCAGGACGGCTTGAAGCTGTAGGCCAGACTAGGGATCTGCAAAAAAGGTCTGGGATAGAGATGGGCACTGGGGTGAAGTGAGAGAGGCTGCAGGAAGGAGGGGAGCAGGGCTGTCTTTTCCTGTAGGGCCTGTAATACAGCTGGAATTGAGAGGCCTGTGGGCGTAGGCCTCAGCGGAGGGAGAGCACATCCTCGGAGAGGGTGGGAAAGACAGGAAGAAAGCCGTGGAGCTTGCACTGCCCTTCTCCCAGCACAGCAGGCAGCAAGAGAGCAGGCGGAGTTCACTTGAGAGGGGGAGAGAGAGAGAGAGTGAGAGAGCGAAAACGACAAGGAGACAAAGGAGAGCAGGGAGGACCCAGGCCACTGTGGACCAGATAAGACACCACGGCCAAAGCATGGGCTTAGCACCAACACCATGAGGGTTAGAGGCCTGGTACTCCTGCTCGTTAGCCAAGTGGCGTTGGGGTAAACTGCTTGAGCCTGCACCTCAGTTTCCCCATCTGTAAAATGGAGCTAATGATGCTGGTATTACCAGCCTCCCCAGGCAGTTGTGATCTCATAATATATGTGAGAGAGGATAAAAACCCTAAGCAGGACATCACCATTAGATGTTTTATTATTCTTACAAAATATTATCAGCTACCTCTTCCCACTTCAATTTCACAAAAGTCTCAGGATGTGGGCACAGCCAGGGTTATTATGCTTGTTTTATGAATGAGAAAACAAAAGCTTAGAGAAGTGAAGTGATGTGCCCAAGGTCACACTACGAACAAGTGGTAGAGATAATCAGGCCTCCTGAATCCAAGAGACCAGTTGCTTTTCTCCATCAAGCTGCCTGGTAAAAATAATCAATGGGAGGGGTTATTATTTAGTGCCTCATCAGACAGAGTTTGAAGCCAACTGTGACCTGGAGAAAAAGAAAATCCCGTGGGAAAGTTGTGGCATGGTCTCTCTTTTATCCTGCAGATTGTGGGAAAGAAAATGTCAGGGCCATGGGGTCAGAGTGAAGACCACAAAAAGACAGACATCCTTTATTCCACTTGCTAGTGGGCTGCATCCTTCTATTTGTGCTGAGTGTGTGTATCTGTGGCTGACATCAAGGGTGTACGTCTATCCCTATGTGACAAAATGTGTCCTTTTTTCATGTGACGGTACTTCTGCCTGTGTGTCTCTGAGATGCTGGGGAGATGTGCATGTGTATGACACCATGTCTGATTCAGTGGCACTGTTTGTGGGTGTGCCGACCTCTCTCCATCTCGGTGTGACTTTGCCTGGGGTGGCGGTGGTGCTGTTTGGCAGTGTGTGCATGTCTATCTGTCTGTACACCTTTAAGAAGTGGAATATCTCATTTGGTAGTGTGAGTGAGGCAGTGAGTCAGCTGAGGCTGAGGGAGGCGGGAGGGAGACTGCTAGGTTACGAGAACAGGAAAAAGGAGAACAAGAAAGTGAAGTCAGGAGCAAGGAGCTACCCCTTTCCTCCCCAACCCCCTGCTCAAATCCCTAAGGAGCCCACCATGAGCTTGGAACCCGGCAGAAGGCCACGCTGTCACGGTGGATGGAAAGGGGCACTTTCCGCCCCTCCCCAAAGCCTCAGAGGGAGACAAGCTAGGCTGGGAGGTAACCATCTTCCTCTCAGCCCCCAGTTCTAGGATGGGTGAGGCCAGCACCCCACCTGGCCTCCTCTTCACTTGACCCTTTGACCTTGCTGTTCCTTTTCCTTTCAAAGGCAGGCCACCTGGCAGGCTGCACGAACAAAGGAGTAGCACCACGTCCCAAACGTTTACAGCCCCCACACACTCACTGTCCAGAATGACCCTGCTCAGGGTCAAGAAGTTTCTCAACACTCAGCTCTGCCCCAGGCAGGTGCATTCTGCAGCAGCCTCGCCTCTCCTCTCTCTGGATGCCTGTCCCCAACAGCTTAGAAAGCCAGCTTTTCCTCCACTGCCACCCCAGCGTGCTGGGAAGGCACCTGAGACTTGTAATGCACCAGCCTCCAGTGACCCTCTCACAAGCTGCTGTGCCGGGCTCCCGGCTCCCAGCTCATTCTCTTGTCGGGGGAGAGGAGCTAGCAGCTTCCTTTCTTGGGAGAAAACAGGCACCCTGGGGCTCCACTTGCCTAGGCTCTGACCAGCCACCTCAGGTCATATAAGGTCAGCAGTGTGCTGTGTCCCACGACCAAACGCCCCTCCCCTCACCCACTGGCAGGGGCTGAAGAGTGAGGGTTAAATGGCAAATATTCTTCCCCCCACCTTTGGCCTTCCCCTTGTAGCAGCCAGTCCCAGGACTTTCCATTCCAGCCCAGGAAAGGAAAGGGGCATCGCTGGCTAAGGATGGGGGCTGGGGGAGCCAGAGCCCTCTTTCCACCCCTTTGCTGACTTGCCCCCCCGCCCCACCCTCCGGAACCCTTCCCGCCTCATGCGGGGGACGGGATGCAAGAAAGCCCTTGTCCGATGGTGCCCAAACCCAGAATCAATAGAAGTTAGCCAGGTGGTTACCTGACCTAAATCCCTGAGGCCCCTTCTCCGCGGAGGGTCCCACAGTAGCACTACCCGTGGCCCACTGAGAACGGTGGGGGTGATGGGAGGCGGTAGGGTGGGTACAGGGGGAAACCTTTTTTCTCCCGGTTCCACCGCCACCGTTCCCGCCGCCAAAGCGGCAGCCGTTGTGGCCGCGGACGCCAGTCCCTACCTTACAGCCTTTCGTGCAGGACCGGATTGAGTACTCTTCTGCCTGTAAGTATTTATGCAGCACGAGGTCGAACTCGTCATATTTTTCCTGAGCATGTCGGTCGAGCCGCTGGTACGCCTCGATACAGTTGCTACACACCTCCCAGGCCCCGGAGCCCGGGCTAGCCACCACGGCCAGCAGGTCCCCCAGCAGGTTGTCCAGGCTGCAGTCCAGGCTGTCGGGGCGGTCCATGCCCAGCAGCAAGTCCCAGACCGTGTAGGTGTCGCAAAAGGAAAGAGTGAAGTTCCGAAAGTGGCCTTTGAGCAAGTTTTTTTTGGCGGTGGGGAACTCGGCCGGGGCACGGGAAGGGGAGTCAGGGGGCCGCAGAGGGGGCGCTGGGGTAGTCGGTTCGAAAAGTCTCTGCAAAGATTGCAGTTTGGTGCAAGCTGCGTCCAGCCCCGTGGGTTCTGGGACGCCGCCGCAGTCCGGCCCGGGACCGGCGGCGGCGGCGGCTTTGGTCAGGTTGCTGTATCGCGGGCCGCAGGTGCCCGGGGGCGCGCTGGGCTGGCCGGGAGGCGGCGGCGGCGGCAGGGGCAGCACCGCGCGAGGAGGCACCGGCTGCCGCTCCCGGCCGGCCCCCCAGGGCGGCCGCATGGCGCTGCTCAGCTCCCTGGCTCGGGGCCGGGCCCCCGCGCACAGCCACAGATGGTCAGCGAGCAGCACGGTGAAGAAGAGCAGGGACGCCAGGGACAGTCGCCATCGCTGCGCCCGCTCGGAGTCGGCGCAAGGTTTGTCGCTCGGCCTGGGAGCCCAGCAGCAGCAGCAGCAGCAGATAGTCAGCGCGGCGGCGTCTTTTCCGGGCCACATCCAAGCGCCCCTGAACATATTTCAGGGGGGTCCGGGCTGGAGGGAGCAGGCGGGCGCGAGGCCGGACGGCCGTCTCGGGCGGGCGGCTGCGCGCCGCTTCGCGCTCCTCGGCGCCGTCCAGGCTCTACCTCGGGGGCTGCATGGCGAGTCAGGCCGGCCGGCCCGGGGCCCCGCTCAGGCCGGAGTGGCGGGGCGCTCTCGCACCGTCCTCGCGCCCGTCCCGCGCTCCCTTGCTCGCCGCCCGGGCGCGGCCGCCCGGCCCGCTAGGCACTGCCCAGCGTCCCGGCGGGGGGCGGTGCGGGGCACTGGGGCGGTGGCGGCTGAGGCGGCAGCGCCGCACTCCTCATAGTGTCGGGCCCCTCAGCTGCCCCGAGCCCAGCGCCACTCCACTCCGCGCCGGCGGCCGCCCGGCTAGCACTCCGCTCCGGCCGTCTCGGCTCGGCGCAGCTCTGCGCCCCTCAGCGCCGCCGTGCGGGCCCGGTCGCCGCGCTCCGTTCAGCTCGCTCGCCCCGCGCCGCTCCGCTCCCGCCCGCCAGTCCGCCCGCCCGCCCGCCGGCCGCCCGCTCCGCACCGCTCCCTGCCTCGCTTGCGCCCTCCTAGGCCCGCCGGCCGGCCCGCTGCCCAGCCCTTCGGGCTTCGCTCGCGCTCTGGCTGTTCGCCGGGGCCGGTCCGGGGCCAGCTCCGCTCCGGCTCAGCGCCCGTCGTTTCCGGAGTTCCGGCTCGGGCGGGCCACCTAGCTCTCCGCGGCGCCACAGGCGCCGGACGCCGACGCGGGGCTTTACTTAGTGAGCCTCTAGCTTCCGCCTCGCGTTCGGACCGCTGTGGCGGCAGCCGAGCGGCACGGCCCCGTGGCTCCCGCTGGCCATGCCCCCTCAGTCTGTCGCCATCTTCCGCTGTGCGGAGAACACCTTGAGAGCCCGTGTGCGAGTGTGTTTGGGGGGGAGTGGGGCGGAGAAAGAGCCACGAAGAGGAGGAGGGAGCGGGACTGGGGCCCCGACTGCGCCTGCGCCTCAGGACTTACGCCCCCCCCCCCCCCCCGCCCCCCCGCCAGCCGGCTGCAGCCTGTGCTGTTTGGGGATGTTTCCAGTCCACCCCCAACTCCATTCACTTCAGCGCCTCCGTTCATACGCCCGCTCTCCGCGTGCACACGCCGCACGCTGAGTCCCAGGCCCCGGCGCTCCCCCTCCCTCGCAGACCCGGGCGCCCGCCTTCGTCCCCGTAGCGGCCGCTCACTCCCCACCCGAGGGCTAGGGGACTTTTGAGGGTGATTGTTAGAGGCAGAAAGCAGGAGGCACCTTCATAGCGTCTCTTTGCCACCCTGGGTCGCCGCCCCCGTTCCCGTGACTAGGCGACGCTGGAGCCGGCTGCGGATCGGACCAGTCCCTTGTCCCTAACTCCGCTGTCGCCCTCACTGTCCTGCCTGAGGCCAGGGCGGCCTCTGGTGCTGAAGGACAGCTCCCGGCTAAGCTACCTCAGAGGACAGAGCTTGGAGAGCGTCCTGGAGGGGCAAGACAGTGGGGAGTAGCGATGGGGTGTCGTTTCTGCCCTTAGTAAGATTTCCAGCAACCTCTCCCTGTCCTAGCTTCCTGGCTCCCCCTACAGACTGCTGAGAATAGCTGAGCGAGAGTTAGGGAAGCTACGCCGCCAGGATGGAACCATGTGCTTGGGGCCCTCACAGTCACATGGCACTAGGAACTCAGACGTACAAACGTCCTGCCGCGCCACTAACCTTGTTTGGATTCCACCAGATCTCAGACTGAGCTGGTTGTTTGCTTCCTTTTCTCATTGCCTCATACCCCAGTAACTCCCACCTCCAATTTTTGATCAACCACTACCAGCAAGGATTTGTTAGTATTAAGAATACCAACAATAAAGAAAATAGCCTTTATTGAGTGTATACTAGGTGCTAGCACTTTATATTCATTATTTCATTTGATATTCACAACAGTCTAAGTACATAGGCATTGGTCTTATCTTCATTTATATACGAGGAACCTGAGATTTAGAGTGGTTAGGTTGTCTAAAGTCACACAGCTAGTAACCAATGAAGCCAAGAGAGAAACCTCTAGAGCCTTCAACACTCCAGTTAAGTCCTGGAAAGATAAATGGGTGGAAGATAGTCTTACATTCAAGGAAATTGTAGTCTTCATGAGGAAAATATAGATAAGACACATATTTTGGTTATTGGGAGGACTCGTGGACTGGAAACTTGGGTTCAGGTAATATTTCTACCACTGCACATGCTTTGTGCCCTTAAGAGAGTCCTCTTTCTCTCTCTGAGTTTTGGTTTTCACATGAGTAACATGAGGGGATGCCCAGGGCTGAATGAGATGGTTGGGCATCATTAGCATTACTCAGAGGTGGGCTTGGGTGGATGCATGAAAGGTTTCTGGAGGAGGGAAAATTTGAGACAGTTCTTAAAGAAGTAGCAGAATTTGAGTGGATGGGAGGGAAAGGCATATAAAATAAGAGGATGCGGGTGAAAAGTCTCAGGCATGAGGAGGAGCTTTGTATGATTGTGAAGCCACAAGTGTGACAATTTGGCTGTATTAGTGGTGAGAATTTGTGGGTAAGAGAGTAAAGGAATATGAGACAAGGGACAAAACTGTCAGGTGTTTGGGAGGCTTATTCATTATACTTCAAGCATTATGCTGCAGACTAGGTAGAAGCCTGAGGTGGATCAAACATGGCTCTGCCCTCGAGATGCTCACAGTTGAATTAGGGAGGCAGAATTTTACAGAAAGAATTGCAACCCAGTATAATAAGGATAATATACGAGAGAGAGAGAGGGCTCCTTCCTTAGAGGGAGGGACTGATCAACTCTGCCAGCATCCGTCAGAGATGATTTTCCACACAGCCAACTGAGTTGGGGAGCATTCATTCATTTATTGGGCTTCCCTAGTGGTTCATATGGTAAAGAATCCACCTGCAATGCAGGAAACCTGGGTTCGATCCCTAGGTTGGGAAGATCCCCTGGAGGAGGGCATGGCAACTCACTCCAGTATTCTTGCCTGGAGAATCCCCATGGACAGAGGAGCCTGGTGGGCTACAGTCCATGGGATCACTGAGTAAATGAATTTATTTACTCAGCAAACAACTACTGAGGATCTGTTATATTCTAGACACTGTACTAGGCATCAGAGACACAGACAGCAGTAAAATACGTGTCTTGGGCTGAGGGAGTTTCGTCCAAGTCTTAAGAAATGAGTAAGAGTTGGCTAGACATATAGGAGAGAAGGATATAAAGAATGTCCCAGGCAGAGGGAATGTCATGTGTAAAGGCCTAGGAGCAAAGCCAAGAATGGCGTGCTCAGAAACCTGCAAAGTAGTTCATTGTGACTAGGTGTGAAATGGGAGCAATGCCAAAAATGAGGCTGAAGATTTGGCAGGAGCCAAATCATGAAGGGCCCTGGGTGCCATGCTAAGTAGTTTGGACTTTATCCCAAGGGTACTAAGCTCCATGGGAGAGGTTGAAAGGTTTTCAGCAGGAGGTGACACAACCAGGTTTTCATTTTTAGAAGATTGATTTGGCTGTAGGATGGAGACTAGGTTGGGTGGGGCAGGGGGTGGGTCGGGAGGACTCAAGGCAAGGAAACCGATTATGAGACTGGTTAGTAGTCCAGGTAAGAGGTATTGAGGCTGAACAAGGCCAGCAGCAGCAGGAATAGAGATAAGAAATGCACCGGGGAGGGAAACGACAGGCGTAGAATTGAATGAAGCTAGGACTGGCCTTGGAGAAGGCAATGGCACCCCATTCCAGTACTTTTGCCTGGAAAATCCCATGGACGGAGGAGCCTGGTGGGCTACAGTCCATGGGGTCGCTAGAGTCGGACACGACTGAGCGACTTCACTTTCACTTTTTACTTTTCACTTTCATGCATTGGAGAAGGAAATGGCAACCCACTCCAGTGTTCTTGCCTGGAGAATCCCAGGGACGGGGAAGCCTGGTGGGCTGCCGTCTCTGGGGTCGCACAGAGTCGGACACGACTGAAGCGACTTAGCAGCAGCAGCAGCAGCAGGACTGGCCTGGATGTAAGGAATCAAGTAGAGACAGGGCTTGAAGAAGGAGGATGAAACCAAAGGGTCTGAATTAGTGACATGGGCACAATTGCCCCTGCCCACCTAGGAACTATCTTTCCAGAGCCATTCTTTGTTTAGTCCTTGGAGGGTTCAGTGTTCTGTTTAAAAAAGAAGGCTAATGGCTTACAGATACCCAGTTCACAGATGATTGGCAGGACCACAATGATTGACATTCTTGAGTGCCAATGAAACAGCAACTTGCCAGGCCTAGGCTATCAGCTCTGAGCACCTCTGGAGCTTTCTGTGAGAAGTCACTCAGGCAAGACTCCCTCCCTTCTGTCCAGCAGAGACAGGGTGAAAATTGTCTCACAAAGATCCATCTATCACAGGAACGCAATGTAGCAATAACTTATCTACACAGTACCCAGTGCACACAAAGGAGAAGTGGTAGCACATCAGTGGTCAGAGGGAGCTCTGCTCTAGATGACACAAGAAATTGGGATGGGGAAGGGAAGGCATTGGCCTCTAATCAGGCCCCTGGAACAGAACAGCCTTGTGGGTGGGGTGAGGGGCTGGGGGGTGGCTGCTGCTCCCCAGAGCTGGTGGGCCCTGGCCAGCCTTCTTCCCAGCCCCTTCTCTACACCTGCTCCCAGGTCAGCAGAGGCTTAAGCCGGAGGATAAAGGTGGATCACTTCTGAGGGGAGCCCAAGAAGAGTGATAGAGTGCCTTCAAACTGGGCAGAGGAGAAGACAAGTTGGAGTAGAAGGAAGAGGGAAAGGGTTTTTCCACAGTGAAATTCTGAAAACTAGGCAGAAATAGAAGCGGGATCCATTTAAAGAGACTAATGTGGTGACACAGGGAAATTTTTGTTAAGCTCAGATCTTAAAAGGGCACAGGCAAAAGATGAAAACCAGAGCCCATAATTAAGGGTGAATCGAAGAACGCATAGGAAGACTGCCAGGATGGCTAAAGCACAACTTGAGCTAAAGCTTGTCAGGTTTTGCCTGATCCCACTTTCTGTCCCCCTTCCTCCCTCCACAGTTGGACAAATTTCCCTCCCACCTGCAGGCTATACCTGTCCTAAGACAGGAAGAGTTGAAGTTACTCCTCTCTGTGCACTGGAACTCAGGAACAAGTAGTCCCTTTGCCACAGGTCTGAGTCTGATCTCAAGTTTTCACTGAAGTTATTGTTCAGTTCTGATCCCTGGCCTTCTGTCTCATGTTCTATGTCTGAGTCCCCCAACCTGATCACCAGTCTCATGTTAAGGCCTAGGCCAGTCATGCTTTTAGTTCACCCTCTAGGGAGAGAGTCCTGACCCCAAGCCCTAACACAGTGGCTGATGTCTTACTGATGGATTCCTTTGATCCTGTTGCTCACTTGTATTTATAAATGTCTAAATGCCTCTAGTCATGTTTACCTTCCATTTGGATCCCCAATTTTCCTATACTATAACCCTAAGTCAGTTAGGTGTGCTTTAGGCTAGAAATTGATAACTCTACAACAGTAGCTTAAATAGATAGGTTTCTTTGTCTTATGCAACAAAATTTCCCTGAGTACATGGCCCAGGGATGGAAGGGAAGTTCAGAAATGCCATCCAGACCCTGGCTTATTATCTCCACCATCCTTAGGGTCAGCTTTCATCTACTTGCTTTTTGTCTCATAGTGACAAGACAACTGCTGTCACTCTGGACCTCCTGTTTATAGTATAGACAGAAAGAAGGGGCAAGATGGCTAAGGACAATCGAGCTTCTAGAGAGGTTTTACTTTTTTATTCAGAATGGAGCACTCTACCCAGTGATATCTACCTACATCTCTTTGACTAGAACTGTGTCACATGGACACTCCTAGCTACAGAGGAAGCTGGGAAATCCAATACTTTTAGCTGGGCACATTGCTGCTCCAAGCAAAGTCGGGATACTGTAAATGATCAAGAAAGAGAAATCCATACTGAGTAGGCAACTGGAAGCATCTGCCATGAACCCCAACTACCAACTGCTTGCCTGGACCACTTTTCCTTTTTTAGTAAATTCTGCAGATACTGGGCTTTGACTGTTGGACTTAAATTCCTCACAGCAACTACAGCTGGTTTGTTCTTCTAGCATAGGATAGAAGAGACCTGCCTGGTTTAACAACAGCACGTGTGAAAAAGACCTTGATTTGATTGTAAAGTCAGTGCGAGCCAACAGAGTGATGATGCTGCCAAAAGAGGTAATTAGATTTTAGGCTGCATTAATAGAAATATAGAACCAGAACAAGGGAAAAGATGGTTCTGCCCTTCTCTACACTTGTCACATCCCACCCAGAGCACTGTGCTCCATCCTGGACATCCCCTTTAAATAAGGATACATGACAAAGCACAGAGCGTCCAAAGGTGAGTCACTAGCCTGGTGCACCAACAGCCACATTATATGGGGAACATTTGAAGGACCTGGGGTTATTTGGTCTAGAGGTAAATAGACCCAGGGGGAAGGCTCAGAAGTAATTTTTAAAGTTAGGGTTCAGAGCCAGGGATGTTATAGCAAGCAGGGTAGTATCAAGAGATTAAGTGGGAGAGAGAATCAGTAACAATAAAAACAAACATTTATATAGTACTTGTTTTATGTCCTAGGTACCAGTCTAAGCATTTACATATATTAAGCCACTTAATCCTCTATGACAACAATTCTGTGAGATAGGAACTCTTATTGTCTCCCTTTTCCAGACGATGACAGACACCTTAAGTCATTTACCTAAGATTACCCAGTTAGAAAGTGGCTGAGGTAGAATTTGAACATAAGAATTCATGCTCACCTTACCTCCTCTTTGAAAAGGGTTGGTAATTCTGGGTAATTTCCGAGATATGAATACCAGAGACCATTTGCAGCTTGCTTGATTGTTCAGCTGTGGTGAGTAAGTTGGCACAGATGGGGCAGAGAGATATAGGGTGCCATTTTAAGACCTCCATCTCAGGGGATTCCTCTGAGATACTTTCTTTGATAGCTTCTCAGTCCAAACCAAGAGGAGTAAATGTCCATATCTTAGCCCATCTTGGGCTTTCTCTCTCGCTTCCAATTTCTAGTGTGAGGAATCCAACCTCAACTCTAGGAAGCTGACAGAGTGACCTCACCGTAGATTCTTCCACTGTAGCCCACAATGGTAGAGACGGTCAGCCACCTCTACCCTGGGGCCTGCAGCTCCTGCAGCTGCCACCAACCCAGGCCAAGAGACCTGATTTTCTGGCCGCCAGGCCCAGAGTCTGATAACTCCTCATAGACACTAGGAGTAAATCCACCCTGATCCACATTTCCTGATGTCATCACCTCACTCCCAAAGTGTAAACCTCACCTCTACCCTCCCACTGAATTTCACTTTACTATCAGAGTAGTGATAGTATTACCATCCAATCCATTCTTCCAGTTTTTCTTCACTTTCCTGAGTCTTCCACTAGAGCCTTCTTGACCAGCTGCTCTCTAATCAGCATTCTCAACCTCTTTCACCTAACAGAAACCTAGTTCTACCCAGAAGGCTCTGTTTCCCCTGCTGCTTTCTTATGTGAAGGCTGCTTGGTGTCTTGTCCAGTACCTTAGGGTCAGGAGGTGGGATAGATACCTTCCTTGTTCCCCACTACTACTTCCAGCCCATTAGCTTTCCTCCCTCTTGCAAAAACTATAGCTCTTTTGAGACTCCCATCATGTTGATATTTCATTCACTCCTTTTCATTGGTGTCATGTACATAGCCTCCATAGTGGGTTGAAGTCCTAATCCCCATTTACCTGTGAGGGTGATCTTATTTGGAAATAGAGCCTTTATAAATGTAATCAAGTTAAGAGAAGGTCATGCTGGGTTAGGGTGGGTCCCTGATTGGCGTCCTTATTAGACAAGGGAAATCTGAACACAGTGACAGGCACAGAGGGAAGATGGGAATGTGATAACAGAGTCAGATATTGAAGTGATATCTACAGGTCAAGTCAAAGGATGCCAGGGATTGTTGACCATCACCAGAAACTAGGAGAAATGCATGGGGTAGATAATCCCTGAGGGGTGCTAGAAGGAATTGACCCTTCCAACACCTTGATTTAGGACTTCTGGCCTCCAGAACTGTGAGAGAATAAATTTCTGTTGTTTTAGGCAAACCATTTTGTGGTAATTTGTTGGAGTAGCCCTAGGAAATGAATATATCCTCTTTCTCAGTGAAGACTTTGGTTTTTGTCTCACTGGCTTTCTCTCCACTGCAAATCTTGCCATCATCCTAAGGAACTTCACTGTCCTTGTTGATGATTCAGCCATCACTTGGACCTCCTGCTTCCTAAACATCCTCATCTCTTCCACTCCCCCCGAGCCACCTACCTCTATTGTCACAAATTGGGTTTACTCTACTATAAATCAGCAATCTCAATCGAGTGATCAATACTATTTCATAATCTTACTAGGTACTCAGTTGTTTTAGTACCTCTAACACTCCAGATGGAGAAGGCAATGGCACCCCACTCCAGTACTTTTGCCTAGAAAATCCCATGGACAGAGGAGCCTGGTAGGCTGCAGTCCATGGGGTCGCTAAGAGTCAGACACGACTGAGTGACTCCACTTTCACTTTTCACTTTCATGCATTGGAGAAGGAAATGGCAACCCACTCCAATGTTCTTGCCTGGAGAATCCCAGGGATGGGGGAGCCTGGTGGGCTGCCGTCTATGGGGTCGCACAGAGTCAGACACGACTGAAGCAACTTAGCAACACTCCAGAATGACTATTTCAAATCTTCTCCACTCTTTTCTTAAACCTCCAATCCTTGTGTCTACTCTCTCTCTACCATAGCAGACTATGAGAGATAATATCATTTACTTTATCAAAAGATTGCTCACTAGGTAGAGCCTCCACTTCCCACATTACCCAATCAACATCTCTGTAGGACTTTTCCTCCTGTAACAGTGGAGGATATGTCTGTTCTTCTCAGAAGCCCATTCCTTCCACTGGTATTTGTAGCCTTTTCCTGCCTTCCTTTTCACACTATCAGCAGTCTCTTTTCTCGTCTATTGTTTCAACCTCTTTCTCTCAAATGGACCTTTCTCAGTAGCAGGTAAAATTTTCCCATCTTAAAAATAATGTCCCCTCAACTCCACACTCTTCTGAAGTTATCAGTCATTATTTTCCCTTGACAAAATAAACCTAAAAGAGTTGTCTACATTAACTTTTGGCCTACTCCAAATATGCTTCCTCCCCATCACCTTGAAAGTGGTTTCATTCAGGTCACCAATGATCTTCATGCCATTAAATTCAAAGAGTTCTTTCAATTATTATCTTCCTTAACATCTCTGTGGCATTTGACATTACTGATTGCTTCCTCTTTGCTAAGGTACTTTCTCCCATTAGCCTCTTTTCTTTGTTTTTCTCCTACCTCTCTGAGAATGCCTCATTGGTTTCTTTTGGGAGCTCATTGTCCTCTAACTGGCTTTTAAATGTTGGAGTTCCTCAAATCTGCATTATCTTCTTCCCTTATACTCTTTCTCTAGGAAATCTCATCCATGATTATGGTATGTATCCCATTTTTATATCTCTACTGAGATGACTAAAATGCAACTCAAGTTCAACACATCCAAAACCAAACCTAGGATCTCTTCCTTGAGATCTTTCCTAGTCCATATTTGGGAAGACCAACATTATTTTACATTGAGGATTGCTTTAGGGGGTGGTTAGAAATCCTTTAACCTCCAGGTCTCTCTCAGTTATGTCATTCACTGACAACCTTGCTTCCAATTTTCATCTTTCCTGCTTAAATTTAAAGCTATTTCCTCATGTTCCTCCTAGTAAGGTTAGTAGTACACTGCCCTAGCTATTTCCAAAGAGTTCTTAATAAAGGTTATTGTCGTGGGCTGGATATATGTCCCCACATTTCACAGTACAGAGAATTGAGGTGCCATCTGTTTTACTGTATGTAGGCTACTTTTGGTATTCGGATATTAAGGGTCTTGTAAGATTGAACTGTTGTAAAACCATGGGGGTCAAATCCATGCCTCTCAGTGTAGGGGACTGGTTCTCACCTGAACTGTGGACTAATAAATGGTATCTATCATAATCCTGAGGATCACCTGAGAAAGAAATGTATTTGTCAGAGAGGGAACCAGGACTGAGGGGGAGGCCTCTAGAAAGTCTGGGAATCAGGTTTCTGTGGTATTGGCTGGGAGGGAATTTAGCCCTCAAATGCTTCCTCACTGAAATTGGAGGTGAGTGGTCTACCCTGTGAACATGGGCCAGGGGCAGAGAGGGAAGGAGCCTGGCCTCTGATCCTTTGGAGCTTGAATGTGGTACAGACAGTGTGAGTCTCAGAGAAGAGTTGGCCATGGTTAGCTCAGAGGTGTTGCTGTGGAAGCTGGGCTGTTTGGGTTTCTGTCATTGCCCTGCGCTTCCCCCTGAATACCTTAGGAAGCTCTTCATGAAAATGCTTCCTGTTGCCTCTGCTGTGCCCAGGAAAACGCAAAGATTGGTTTTGTAGCCCTCTTAGGCCAGAGTGTTAAAAAGAGAGGGTCATATGCTTGAAGCTGGGTATATGGCAGCAGGTTAAATGAGAAAGAAGCAGAACCCTACCATGGGACCCACTGTGGAGGTCCTGGGAGTGAGAGCTTCCCTCCTGCTTACCCCCCTCCCCAAGGTCATCATTGCTCTAGTCTGAGAGACTCCATGTTCTGTTTTGCCAAAGGAGTGACAGTGGTAAGATCAGAGTGAGGCCTAGGGCCCTAAAGGTAAGGGAGATTTAATAGACCAGAGTTAGGAGGCAACCACAGCCTCTTTCCCATGCTCTTTTCAGTGCATAATGAGGGAACTGGTTTCTTTATTCACCGGGTACTTTCTCATGGGTTAACAAGGGACTTATCTATAGAGACAAGTAGATTTTCCAGTTGGCATTGGGCAGATGGGGCTCATTCAGCACTGCTCTTCAGATCTTCTCTGGAACCAGTCCCCTAGGCTGGGCAAGGCCTTGGTCAAAAGCCTCCCAGTCTGGGATCCAGTACTGATTGCCAGAAAGTCTCCTTCTGCAGTTTCTTGTGTTGTCAAACCTAGTAAAGGTGGTGAAATGTAGGCCTCCATCCTCCACAATTCAATACCAAGTCACTGCCTGTTTCATCTTCTGACACCAGCAGAGATGAATACAGACGGGAACTGAGTGGAGATTGTAATGCAACAGAGCTGGGCGGAGCCCTAGAGTCCAAATTACATTGAATGCTGCTCAATCTATGATCTGGGACCTTGAAGGAAGGAAGGCCTGGTTTCCTAGACTTGAGCTTTTCCCCCAGTCCCTCCCACAACCTGCTCCTGCTCTGATTCTGACTGGGGTCCACATCCTGGCATATGCTGTGCTTTGGCTCTGTAGCTGTCCTGTCCCCTGGAGGGTCTGTGATTCTCCTCCTTAGTTTTGGGGTATGGCATGGTAATTTAAGCCTTCCTGGGTGGCACTAGTGGTAAAGAACCCACCTGCAAATGCAGGAGACTTAAGCCACGTGGGTTCAATCCCTGGGTTGGGAAGATCCCCTGGAGGAAGGAATGGCAACCCACTCCAGTATCTTGCCTGGAGAATTCCATGGACAGAGGAGCCTGGTGGGCTACAGTCCATAGTGTCACAAAGGGCTGGACATGACTAAAGCGACTTAGCACTCATGCATGCACAGTGATTTAAAAGTTGCCTCTTTCAGCTGACCTTGTGAGCTCTAGTCTATGGCTCCCACCCTCTTTGGGAAGCAGCACATTGTAGTAAAACCAGTACAGACTTTGGAGTTAGGCAGGCTTGGCCTGGTTTTGCCTCCCAGCCCAGCACAAGCCATCAGAGCCTATCAGTTTCCTTATCAGCAAAATGGGGAAAAAATAGCTACTTCATAAGGCTTTTGTGCAGACAAAATGTCATGATGGCTCTGAAGAGTCTGCTATATGGCCCTCAGTATATATTAGTCCACCCTGAACTGTTCCTTGAAGCACAGGTGCATGCATGCTCAGTCATGTCCGACCTTTTGCGGCACCATGGACTGTAGCCCGCCAGGCTCCTCTGTCCATGGGATTTTCCAGTCAAGAATACTGGAGTGGGTTGCCATTCTCTTCCCCAGGGGCTGGTCCCGACCCAGGGATTGAACCCGTGTCTCCTGTGTCTCCTGCATTGGCAGGCAGATTCTTTACCACTGTGCCACCTGAGAAGCCCCTGTAGCACAAGGTAGGTATTTCCTTTTTGTCTCTCATGGCGTCTTTATTCTGTTGCGTGAAACACTAGCAGGTTATTAAGTCTGGTTCTTGGCTAAGAGAAAATGCTGTGTATATTAGAGGCTTGTGGGCTGGGTGCTTGTCTTCATGCCCCTCAGGATAAACATCCTCTGAGATCCAGAGAAAGGGAGCCTCCATGCCCTTGCTGCTCAGGTATGAGTGGGAGAAAGGTGTGTGAAAGGGTGTTGGGGGAAGTAATTCCCACTCTCAAGATAAATAATGCAGAGGGAGAAAGCCTCACAGACCTTCTAGTGGGCATCTTAGAAGGGAGTCAGGAGATAGAGCACAACCTCTTCAATCTCAATCCTCTCAATCCAGGAACTTTCGAAAATGGAAATTTCGCCAGTTCATATTCATTCCACTGTAATACTTCACCAAACCTAGTATGTTCAATGTGTTGCTTCTGCTCTGTATTGCTTTGGTGGTAAGACAGGAAAGGAGGGACTTTCCTGGTGGTCAGTGGTTGGGATTCCGACTTCCAATGGAGGGGATATGTGTTCGATCACTGTTCGGGGAACTAGGTTCCTGCATGCTGAGGAGCAATTAGGCCTGTGTGCCATAATGAGAGAAGCCCGTGTAACACAGCGAAGGATCCCGCATGCTGCAACAAAGATCCTGTGTGCTACAACTGAGACCTGACACAAGCATATAAATTATAATATTAAAAAAAAAAAAAGACAGAAAAGGAAAGGAGACTGAATCCCTAGGTCTTCAGGAAGGAAGCCAGTGGGTCTCTTGGAGTTGGTATGAAGTTCACACATAGTTTGGGAGCTTAGGAGGAAAAGCATGGGAGAGGCTTCCTTCTGCAAGGTATCCCTCAGAGAAGCTCAGCACCTTCATGGGTTGGTCTAAAATCTGAGCCTGTTTATTCTATCAGCTCCATGGTCTTTTGAACCCCTTTGGGGCTCTGATATGTCAGTTAGCAGTCTCTCTTTTCCTGTTCTGAACTCTGAGCTTGGTTTTGGAATCTTCCAATAAGGACCTATTTTTTAGGAGTGCTTCTGGCTTTCAGCTTATTTGCAGGATGTGGATGGCCAGTGTCTTCTGAGTTTAGTAATGAATTAAGCTAGAACTGGTTACCAGACTCACCTTCTTCCCCAAGAAATCACTGATGATTCACTCTTTTGGTGTACCTAAGGGGAAGGTGAAACTCTAGGAAGAGTCCATGCATTGCCCTCTTATAATATCTGGGTACCTTAAATGTATGGACCTTAACAGTAAGAAGGTGGCTTTTCCATGCCAGAGAAACCAGCATGGTTTCCCAGCAATGATATGGAATAAAAGTCATTGCTAGAATGATCTGGGAGAGATGTTGAAGCAGCTGATCAGAAGTTCTAGGCTCACACAGCTCAGCCTAGAATATCAAAAGTTGGAAAATGTTTCTATGTGAGAGTCAGTTAGGGAGGGAGAGATTTCTGTGCACAGATGTAGTAAGTTGCGTGTGTGCTCAGTTGTGTCTGACTCTTTGCGACCCCATGGATTATAGCCCACCAGGCTCTTCTGTCCATGGAATTCACCAGGCAAGAATACTGGAGTGGGTTGCCATTTCCTTCTCCAGGGGAGCTTCCCGACCCAGGGATCGAATCCACGTCTCTTGCACTTCTTGCATTGGCATGTGAATTCTTTACCTCTGTGCCACCCGGGAGCCCCACAGACATAGTAAGGACTGAACTGAATTATTTGCAAATAACTGCCCCCCTCCTTTACCATGCTTTGGACTTCTTTGTTGCGGTATTCTCAGTCCCTGAGGCTGCCCCACTGTCCTGGAACGTTTCGTCTTCTCTAACTTCTCTGGTTGCTCTTTGGGCTGACTCCATCCTCTACATTGGGTTCCATATGAACTGGGCTTCAGGGAGTGATGCTGCCTGGGCATGGCTCCATGCACAGGCACAGATTCTAACCCAGGAGTTCTGAGTCTAGGCTAAGGGCTCTGTAATTTGGCCTCTGCTGCCCCCCCATGGTAACTGAGGTTACTTTTCCTCACCTGAGGTGACTTGTGAAATAAGGCTGTCAGATCTGCAAATTGCTGGCTGCTTTCCCTAGTTCCTTATGGCTTTCTCAACCCTCTCTGCAGTGCTGCCAAGAACATGGCTCTCAGTTGGGGCAGGAGAAAGACACAACTTGGTCAAGTCCTGAGACTGGTAAGTCTCAGACCATCACTGAGAATGGCTGCTGCTCACTTTGGCCTGTATCCAGACTTCCTCCGTCAGAGTTCTTCTAGGGATATGGAAAGTGAATGGAGAAACAGGGTGTTCAAGACACTGGGAAGGTTATAATTCCTCTCAAAGCATGCTCAGTCTCAAAATTGTCAGCATGAAGCCCCTTAAGATCACCAAGCACCCATCTCAAAGTCTATCACAAGTAAGTATTCTCAAAGGCATCCTAAGTATGCCTTGAAGTTAACTTAGGAGTCATGACTTAGCTTCTATCATTCTTTGCCAGGTAGCTCTGATAGGTCAAACATGATCCAGAACCCAGCTGGCCCACCTCTCACTCTCTGGGCTCTGCACACCTTTGGACATTAGGGCATGGATGGAAGATGAAGCAGACTCTTTATCTGATGCAAAAGACGTAGGCTCCTCCATGGACCTCAGAGAAATGTCCCATTGCTCTCAGAGACAGTACAGCTCTACCCACTGAGCCAGAAAATGAGTTTAAAGCCAAGCCTGACCGCCCAGACAGAGATAAGAAGGTTTGGAGGGATTTATGCCTCTCTGAATATGAGCTGGCAGAGTAAGGATACCACCAGCATCTCACCTCTCAGCTTAAGAATTAGGTGGGGGAAAAGACTCCTGGAAATATCAATAGATGTAGCGACTTTCATCTTGGGCTCTAAGTCCATCCATCAGTAAGCTGGGAAACTGCTGCTCATTTTCACTTTTGGCTCCTTCCCTCAGGTATTCCTTATACAAATCCTTCCTGTGTCCAAGACCCTATCCCATCCCAGAGGAAGAACTTGACCTATTTAGGGGCAAAGTTAGAGATCTGGAGTCATAATAATAAATATCTCTAGGCACTTTATATGTATGATTTCATTAGTCCTCATAAAAACCTTGTGAAAGAGGGATCACAATTCTTTTTTACAGATGAATAAACCAAGGCTCCGGAGAAGGCAATGGCAAGCCACTCCAGTACTCTTGCCTAGAAAATCCCATGGATGGAGGAGTCTGGTGGGCTGCAGTCCATGGGGTCGCTATGAGTCGGACGCGACTGAGCGACTCCACTTTCACTTTTCACTTTCACACAATGGAGAAGGCAATGGCAACCCACTCCAGAGTTCTTGCCTGGAGAATCCCAGGGATGGGGGAGCCTGGTGGGCTGCCATCTATGGGGTCGCTATGAGTCGGACACAACTGAAGCGACTTAGCAGCAGCAGCAGCAGCAAACCAAGGCTCAGAGAAGTGAGATTGCCAGTCTCACAGACAGGTCTTGGAGGATTATCTGGTTTTTAAGCCAGGATTCTAATAGAATCTGCCACCTTTTGTTGTTTTAGATCCCTTCCTCTCCCTTACCCTTTGTATCCTGCTGAATGTCAAATTTATAGATTTTACTTTAAATAGCTTCTATGTCTGCTCCCTCTCCTCTCCCTTTCTCTCTTTCCTCTTGTCTCTTATATTCTGTCTCAATTGAGATAAAATTTACATACAGTGAAATGTACTTATCCCAAATATAATAACTCAATGCATTTTTATGAATGTGTACATTGTATTTTTACCACTCTAAATCAAAGTATAAAACATTTTTATCACACTTGAAAGTTCTCTCATTTCTACTTTCAGTTACCCCTTGGCCCCTGTAGGCACCATGCATATATTTTCTGTTATTGTTATAGAATTTCATATAATGGAATAACAGTATATACTTTTTAGGGTTCCACTTATTTTGGTCATATAATGTTTTTATATTCTACATGTTATTGTGTTTATCAGACACTTTATCCCCCTCTTTTTGGAAACAGCTTTATTGAGATATAATTCACATACCATACAATTTACCCATAGAAGTGTACAGTACACTGATTTTTAGTATATTCACAGAACCATGCAACCATCACCACACCGATTTTAGAATATTTTCATTAACCCAAAAAGAAACCCTAAACCCCTCTACCACCACTGTCCAGCTCTCGTCCCTACCCCCAGCCCTAAACAACCATTAATCTATTCTGTTTCTCTATAGATTTTCCTATTATGAACATTTCATACCAATGATATAATATGTTTTTATTGTGACTGACATCTTTCACTTGGGCTTCCCAGGTGGCACTAGTGGTAAACAAGCTGCCTGCCAATGCAGGAGACAAAGAGACACAGGTTCAATCCCTAGGTCGGGAAGATGCCGTGGAGGAGGATATGGCAACCCACTGCAGTATTCTTGCCTAGAGACTCTTATGGACAGAGGAGCCTGGCGGGCTACAGTCCACAGGGTCACAAAGACTGAAGCGACTTAGCACACACACATGCATCTTTCACTTAGCATAATGTTTTCAAGGCTTATTCATGCTTAACATGTATCTATAAGTACTTCATTTCTTTTTATGGCTAAATAACATTTCATTGTATGGATATACATTTTGTTCATCCATTTGTCAGTCAATGCACATTGGGTCTGTTCCCACCCTTCAGCTGTTCTGAACAATGCTGCTATGAATATGCATGTAGAAGTCTTGGTGTAGACATGTTTTAATTTGTCTTGTCTCTTAAGGTAACTGTGTGTTTACATTTAAAGCAACTGCCAAGTTGGGAATGTCTTAATTTTTCCTTCATTTTTGAAAAACAGTCTTGTTGTATATGTTTCTTGGTTGATAATTTTGTTTTCTTTTAGCGCTTTGAACATGCCATCCCACTGCCTTACAGTCATTGTTATTGATTAGAAATTAGCTGCTAATTTTATTGGGGCATCTTGCATTTGACAATTTGTCAAGATTTTCTCCTTGTCTTTGTCATTCAACATTTTAACTATGATGTATCTGGATATGGATCTCTTTGTCTTTATTGTATTAATACTTGGAGTTTATCAAGCTTCTTTGATGTACAAGTTAATGTTTTTCATCAGATTTGGGAAGTTTGCAGTATTATCTCATTGAGTATTTTTCTGCTCTTTTCTATTTTCTCCTTCTGGTACTCCCATTACATGTATGTTGCTGTATTTAATGGTGTCTCACACTTCACTGAGGCTCTGTTAATTTTTTCTTCTTTCTTTTTTCTCTCTGTTTTTCAGATTGTATAATCTCTAGTGATTTATCTTTGAGTTCACAGATTCTTTTTTCTACTAGCTCTAATTACTCTTGAACTTCTCTAGTGAATATAAAAATTCCAATTATTACATTTTTAGCTCCAGAGTTTCTATTTGGTTTTCATAAAAAATAACTCCTATCTCTTTATTAATATTTCCTATTTGATGAGACATTGCCAAAATAGCTTACTTTACATTTTAAATTATAGTTTACTTTAGTTCTTTGAACATATCTGTAGTAACTGTTCTGAAGTCTATCTGCTAAGTCTGACATCTGGGCTTCCTAACAAGCAGTTTGTATTGCCCCTACTTTATTTCCTGTTTATGGGTCACAGTTTCCTATTGTTTGCACATCTTATAATATTTTTTTTGAAAACAGAATGTTTTAGATAATATATTGTAGCAACCCTTGGAGAAGGCGATGGCACCCCACTCCAGTACCCTTGCCTGGAAAATCCCGTGGATGGAGGAGCCTGGTAGGCTGCAGTCCATGGGGTCGCTAAGAGTCGGACACGACTGAGCGACTTCCCTTTCACTTTTCACTTTCATGCATTGGAGAAGGAAATGGCAACCCACTCCAGTATTCTTGCCTGGAGAATCCCAGGGATGGGGGAGCCTGGTGGGCTGCTGTCTATGGGGTCCCACAGAGTCAGAGACAACTGAAGCGACGTAGCAGCAGCAGCAGCAGCATCCGCAACCCTGGATACTGATTCCCCTGTTCCCTGGGGTTTCTTTTTATTGTTGTTTGCTTGTTTTCTTGGCTATGGTTTAGTGACTTTTCTGGACTGTTTCAGTGATACCTGTTTCCCCCACAGTTTGCTGCTTCTTCTGTCCTCCTCAGAGGCACAGCCTTGGACAAGTGCACAGTCTCCTTGAGTACCTGGGATGGTCTTCCTCTACTGGTATCCCACCCAGTTGTTAGCCTCAATTAATTGCTAGCTGATTAGTCTGTTGATTGTGATGATGCCCTGGGGTGTGAATCACTCCATGGTCTGATCTGATTAAAGTAGATTCCCTTTGTAGAAGCAGAGTGTTACCAATGTTTGTGGCTGCTCAGATCCCGCATAAGCTCTGTGTCTTTCTGTTAAACTTCTAGATGGTATACTATTTTACTTGTTGCTTTAAGTATTCTAGAGCTACTAACTTCCTTTTAATTGTTTACCATCAAGGTCTCCATTGTCTTGAACAAGACTTAGACATGAACTTCCCCACACTCTATTCCAAGTAATGTCAGTTCCTTTGAGGAGGGCTACAGAGCCTTTTGTTTAAAATGTTTTTCTTTCAGTTTTAGTGAGATCTAATTGACATACAGCATCATATAAGTTTAAGGTATACAACATAATGATTTGACTTAACTACATCATAAAATTATTACCACAACAAATTTAGTGAATATTCATCACCTCATATAGATACAAAAATAATAAATAGAAAAAGATGTTTTCCTTGTGATTAGAACTGTTAGGATTAAATCTCTTATCAACTTTCATCTATAACATACTGCAGTGTTAATTATATTTATCATGCTGTACATTACATCTCTGGGGTTGCAAGAGCTGGACATGACTTAGCGACTAAATCACCACCACTATACTGCATTTCTAGTATGTATTTATCTTATAACTGAGAGTTTGTACCTTTTGACTGCCTTCATCCAATTTCCCATCTCCCCACTCCTGCCTCTAGTAACCACAAATCTGATCTCTTTTTTTCTATGAGTTTGTTTGTTTTTGAAGTCCTGTTACTCAACATAGTTATTTGATATTTCTATACATTTCAAAATGATCACCATGATAAATTTAGTTACCATATGTCATTATACAAAGATATTACATATTTAATGACTACATTCCACACTATATTTCATACCTGTGACTCATTGATTTTGTAGTTGGAAGTTTGTACCTCTTAATCTCCCTCACCTATTACTCTCCTTCCCCTCTCCCCCCGCTAGCAACCATCTTTTTGTCCTCTGAATCTATGGCTCTGTTTCCATTTTGTTTGTTATGTTTGCTCATTTGTTTTGTTTTTTGGATTCTATATATTATATCCATGTTGTTGCAAATGCTGGATTTCCTTCTTTTTTATGACTTAGTAATATTTCATGTGTGTATATCTACCTATTTATCTATCTCACATCTTTATCCACTCATCTGTTGATGGACACTTAGGTTGCTTCCACATCTTGACTATTGTAAATAATGCTGCAATGAACGTAGGAGTGCATATATCTTTTCTAATTAGTGTTTTCATTTTCTTCAGATAAATACCCAGGAATGGAATTGCTGGATTGTATGTTAGTTCCATTTTTAATTTTTTGAGAAATCTTCGTACTATTTTCCATGGTGGCTGTACCAATTTACATTCCCATCAACAGTGTGTGAAGGTTTCCTTTTCTCAACGTTCTTGCCTACGTTTGTTATTTATTGTCTTTTTGATGATAACCATTCTGACAGGTGTGACATGATAGCTCATTGTGTTTTTGATTTGCCATTCCCTGATGATTAGTGATGTTGAGCATCTTTTCCTGTGCCTATTGGCTATCTATCTGAATTCTTTGGGAACATACTTATTCAGATCTTTTGCCCATTTTAATTGGGTTTATTAATTTTTTTTGATGTTGACTTGTGTGAGTTCTTTGTATATTTTGGATATTAACCCCTTATCAGATATATAATTTGAAGCTATTTTCTCTCATTTGGACGTTCTCTCAAACGTCCTTCACTGTGCAGACGTTTTTTAGTCCAATCGAGTCCCATTTGTTTGTTTTTGATTTTGTTTCTTTTCCCTGAGGAGACATACCCCCCAAATATTGCTAAGACCGATGTTAAAGAGCATACTGCCTATGTTTTCTTCTAGAAGTTTTATGGTTTCAGATCTTACATTTAAGTCCTTAATCCATTTAAAATTTATTTTTGTGCACAGTGTGAGAGAGTGGCACAGGCTGATTCCTTTGCGTATAGCTATCCAGTTTTGCCAACACCTTTTATTGAAGAGGCTATCTTTTCCCCATTGTATATTCTTTCCTCCTTTGTTGTAGATTAATTCCCCTTGTAAGTGTGAGTTCTCTGTTCGTATGGTCTGTCTCACTTTGGGTAGAAACTCTGCTCTTATATAGGAGTTAAATGTGGGGGCAGTGGCCTGATTCTTCTGCTTCTGTGATGGTACTGCTCTATGAGTAAGGCTCACAGCTGAGATAGTAGCCCCTTTTGAACTTGCCCCTTAACCCTGTGAATAAGCTGGAACAAGGCCATTTGGGACCCAACTTTCTCAACCTGTCATGCCTAGAGTCAAGTTTCTGTCTTACCAATGGAGATTGGGTTGGGGAAAGGAGACTGGTCCTCTTGGCAGTGTTTGCCCAAAGTAGAGCTTCTGAAATATGACTCTTGGAGAAATGAGACTTGCCCCTCCAAAGATGAAACTACAGTGCCAGACTGGGAGGTAGATGAAGAGAGAAGCTTGTCTCCTTGGCTGCACATGACTGGTATGAGAGCTGGGGTGTTGATAAGGGAGTGTGTCATGACTCAAAGACACAGAGTCTCACTGTCACACCTTTTTTTGAATATATGTTTCTTTGTTTGGGGTACATGCTTAGAACAATTTCCAGAGACTTTAAATGGTTGTTTTAAAAATAATCTTCAGCAGTGAGATTGGTTTTTCTCTGGGAAGAGGACTTGCAGCATTCCTTACACTGCAATTCTGGAAGTCAATATCCTTTATTCCTTTTTATTGCTGAATAATACATCATAAGAATATACCACATTTATTATAATTCTTTTAAAATTAATCTTATTTTGAAATAGTTGTAGATTCATATACAGTTGTAAGACATACAGAGAGAACTCATGTACCCTCCAAGGGTGAGAGCTTGCCTAACTATAGCACAACATAACCAAGATATTAGTATTGTTGTAATTCACCAATTTTATTCAGATTTCCTATGTTTTGCTTGTATTCATGTGTGTGTGTGTGTGTCTGTCTGTCTGTCTGTATGTGTATGTGTTTAATTCTATGCCATTTTATCACATGTGTTAGGTATCAACCTCCACAGTTAAAACATCGAACATTTCTATCACCCAAGGATCTCTTATTTTTTTTTTTATAAACATACCCACTACGCTCCTTCCTCCATGCCTCTCTCTAATTCCTGATGACCACTAATCTGTTTTTTAACTCAATAATTTCATCATTTCAAAAGTGCTATATAGATGGAATCCTACAGTATGTAACCTTGCAGGGTTAACTTTTTTTCACTTGACATAATTGCCTATAAATTTATCTAATTTGTTTTTTATTAATAGTTTGTTCCTTTTTATTTTCCACAATATGGATGTACCAGTCTGTTTACCCATTCACCGGATGAAGGATATCTGGATTGTTTCTAGTTTTTGACTTTTATATGATATTATGAACATTTGTGTTCAGGTTTTTGTGTAAATAGAAGTTTTCATTTCTCTTGGATTAATGCCCAAGAGTGCAATTGCTGGATCATGTGATCATTATTTTAAAAAAGAAACTACTAATCTACCTTCCAGGGTGATTTTACTACTTTACATTTCCATCAGCGATGTATGAGTGATCCAGTTTATCTGCATCCTTGCTGCTGCTGCTGCTAAGTCGCTTCACTCGTGTCCAACTCTGTGCGACCCCATAGATGGCAGCCCACCAGGCTCCCCCATCCCTGGGATTCTCAAGGACACTGGAGTGGGTTGCCATTTCCTTCTCCAGTGCGTGAAAGTGAGAGTGAAGTTGCTCAGTCGTGTCTGACTCTTAGCAACCCCATGGACTGCAGCCTACCAGGCTCCTCCATCCATGGGATTTTCCAGGCAAGAGTACTGGAGTGGGGCGCCATCGCCCTCTCCCTGCATCCTTGCTAGCATTTGGTATTGTCACTATTTTTTATTTTAGTCATTCTGATAGGTGTGTAATAATAATTCATTATGGTTTTTATTACCATTTCCCTAATGATGTGCTTATTTGCTCTTGTATACAGTCTTTAGTAAAATGTCTATTCATGTTTGTTGCACGTATTCTAATTGGATTATTTGCTTCTTTAATTATTGAGTTTTGAGAGTTCTTTATATATTCTAGGTATGAATCCTTTGTCAGATGTGTGCTTTGCAAATAATATTCCCAGTCTTTGTTTTTTCATTCTCTTAAAAGTCTTGTGCAGAGCAATAGATTTTAATTTTTTATGAAGTTCAATTTATCAATTTTTCCTTTTACAGACTGGGCTTTTGATGTTTATTTGTGATGTGCCTTGGTTTGGATTTTGTTAGAGTTATCCTTTATGGTGTTCACTCAGCTTCTTCCATGGGTAGGTTTATGTATTTCACTAATTTTAGGAAGCTTCAAAGATTACTTTTTCAACAATTCTTTCAGTTGCATTCTCTTCTCATTTGGGAACTCTGATGAAAAGAATGTTGGATTTTTGTTTTGTCCCTTAGGCATCTGAGATTCACTTTATTTTGTTCTCAATCCTTTTTGTTTCTGTTCATCAGATATGGTGAATTCTATTGACCAGTCCTCAAATTTCCTGATTTTATCCTCTGTCATCTCCACTCTACTATTGAGCCCATGTGGCAAGTTTTGTATTGTATTTTCCAGTTCCATAATTTCCATTTTTTGTAACTTCCATTTATTTTCTGAGATTTTCTGTTTTTCACTTTTTTTCAGTGAATGTGTAACTGCTTGCTGAAGCATTTTTGTGATGGCTGTTTTATGATCCTTGACAGATAGTTCTAACATCTGGTTCATCTTGGTGTTATTTGATTGTTTTTTTTTTTTTTTTCTTGTTCATGTTGTGATTTTTCTGGCTTTGATTCTTCTTATGAAGAGCCAGATGATTTTTATTGTATCTTGGACATTTTGGCCATTATGTTGAAACACTCTGGGTCCTATTTAAATCTCTTATTTTAGCAGGCAGTTCATCCTGTTTAGGTACAACACACTGGTCCTGACCTAGGTTCTGGTTCCAATGATAATTTAATTTTCATAGCCTTTGCTATTATCTGTTCATCTCCTTGGTTTATCTGGTGCTGCTTGGATTCTCATTGGTCTCTGCAGAAGCACTTTTCTCAAGTCAGACTGCCTAGTGCATGTTTATGGGGAAAGGGATTCTCTACAGGGAAGAAGGATGCTTCCTGGTCCAAGCCACTTATGGTGGGATCTCCCTCACCACTGGCCCTGCCTCTCACTTATTTTGGAGGGACATCTCTGGCTCTGTGGGAGAAGGAGATTTCTTTCTGGCCAGGTGCTTCTTGTGGCAGTATTACCCTCCTGTCTGTGGGAGATTGAATGGCTTCAGGCCCAGATGACTTGTTGTAATGGGATTTTCCTTGTTGGTACCCATGAGCTGCCATATTCCATGTCCCTGGTTGGGGCAGAGGAGTCTCAAGCCCATGGGTACAAATAAATTTGCAGGCCTAGGTCATTTGTTATGGAGGGGTACCCTGTGGTGATACTGTCTGGCCACATATTGTCTCTCTGTGGTGGAGGAGATTCTTGGATCTGGTGTGGAAGGAGAAACTTGTTCGCTCACTTATTGTCAGAGGTGATCCCCATTAATCTCCCTTGCCAATGTTGCTAAGATCACTTGGGGTTGTTACTGGGGCTCTTGTTCCATCTGGGGAAGAAATGGACCTACCTGGTTTCCTTGTGTTACTAGATTGGGGGTCAGTTATGATAGGCCTGGGTCAACATCTGTCAGGTAGGAGATTCTTAGATGCTCTGCAGATGTCCCTTTCCTGAAGTCCATGACTCTCTAAACATTTCATTGTCATCTTTCCACCTTTCACAGTTCTCTTTCTATTTCCTCATGTGCTATTTCTAGTATTTCTAGTTGCAGCAAGGAGAGTAGGGATGAGTTAATCTATACCATCACATCTGGTGTCATGGAAGCCTAGGTCACTTTTAAAAAGAACTTGAATACATTTTTTCAGAATGAAAAATGTAATTGTTAGTTTAATTTAAAATATTCAATTGACAGATTAAATAGCAAATTAGACAGAAATAGACTGTTAGTGATCAGAAAAATAGATCTGAAGAAATTGTTCAGAATGCAACAGAAAGAGAGAGAAAGTGATAGGAATTATAAATAAGAAATTAAAAGATATGGATGGTAGAATGAGGCAATATATCATAAATCTAATTGCATTTCTAGATGGAGAGAATGAAGAAAATGAGAGAGAAACAAAATTCAAAGAAAAACTTCTGATAATTTTCCATTATTGATGAAAAACATGAATACTTAGATTTGGGAATTACAATAAATCTCAGGCAGAACAAAGACAAAGAAAGCTGTATGGTATAAAGATAGAGATACATTTTAGTAAAAAGATAGAGAATGTTTGAAAAGGGGTCAAGCAGAAATAAGGAATTATTTCCAAAGCAATGACTATTAAACTGAGAACAGACTTCTCAAAAGCAACAGAGTCAGAAGATAGAGGGATAATACTTTCAAAGTGCCAAGGGAAAATATCTGTCAACCTAGAATATTCATCCTTGAAAAGTTAATATTGATAAATAAGAGCCAAATAAAGACATTTATATATATATATATATAAAATCAGATCCTCACTAAAGATCTTATCAAATTTCCAGAAAGAAGAATGAGATGAGAAAAAGAATAATGAGTAAAGAAACTTAGATAAATATAAACAACCATTTGCTATGTGAAACACTATAGTGATTGAGTTGGGAGTTTAAAAAAGGGTGCAATTAATTTATTGGACAAAAACAACAAGTAAGCTGAGGGGGTGATCAGCATTAAAGCATTAGAAGATCTTTGTATCATTTGAGAGAAAGGTGAAGTGAAGTTGCTCAGTTGTGTCAGACTGTTTACAATCCTATGGACTGTAGCCAACCAGGCTCCTCCATCCATGGAATTTTTCAGGCAAGAGTACTGGAGTGGGTTGCCATTTCCTTCTCCAGGGGATTTTTCCCGACCCAGGGATTGAACCCAGGTCTCCCACATTGCAGGCAGACACTTTAACTTCAGAGCCACAAGGGAAACCAGAAGGTAGAAATAGTAATTAAATTTAGACTTGGTTTATTTAAGTATGAATATTGAAATTTAATAGTAACTACTAAAAGAATAGAAAATGGAGAATACAACATACAAACTAGTAGAGGGAAAAATTGAACAAGGAAACCTCAATTACTTGTAAATAAGACAGAAAAGGAGAAAAAAGAAGCATAAAAAATCAGAGTAAATATAAAACATTAAATTAGATGGTATAATAAAAATGACAGTGATCAGAATAAAGGTAATTTGATGAAATCTACCAAAGTACTGAAATTTTAAATTGGTAATTGGGCCTTAGAAAGGATTATTATGAACAAAGCTAGTGAAAGTGATGGAATTCCAGCTGAGCTATTTCAAATTCTAAAAGATGATGCTGTTAAAGTGTTACATTCAATATGCCAGCAAATTTGGAAAACTCAGTAGTGGCCACAGGACTGGAATTCAGTTTTCATTCCAATCCCAAAGAAGGGCAATGCCAAAGAATGTTCGAACTACCATACAATTGCACTCATTTCATTTGCTAGCAAGGTAATGCTCGAAATCCTTCAAGCTAGGCTTCAACAGTACATGAACTGAGAACTACCAGATGTACAAGCAGGATATAGAATAGGCAGAGGAATGAGAGATCAAATTGCCAACATCCATTGGATCATAGAAAAAACAAGAGAATTCCAGAAAAAAACATCTGCTTCTGCTTCATTGACTGTGCTAAAGCCTTTGACTGTGTGGATCACAACAAACTGTGGAAAATTCTTAAAGAGATAGGAATACCAGACTACCTTACCTGCCTCCTAAGAATCCTGTATGCAGGTCAAGAAGCAACAGTTAGAACTGGCCATGGAACAATGTACTGGTTTAAAATAGGGAAAGGAGTACAACAAGGTTGTATATTGTTACTCTGCTTATTTAACTACATGCAGAGTACATCATGTGAAATGACAGGCTGGATGAATCACAATTGGAATCAAGATCACAGGGAAAAACATAAAAAAACTCAGATATGCAGATAACACCACCCTTATAGCAGAAAGTGAAGAGGAACTAAAGAGCCCCTTAATGAAAGTGAAAGAGGAGAGTGAAAAAGCTGCCTTAAACCTCAACATTCAAAAAACTAAGATCATGGCATCTGGTCCTATCACTTTATGGCAAATAGATGGAGAAACAATGGAAATAGTGACAGACTATTTTCTTAGGCTCCAAAATCACTGTGGATGGTGACTGCAGCCATGAAATTAAAAGACGCTCGCTCCTTGGAAGAAAAACTATGACAAACAGTGTGTTAAAAAGCAGAGACATCACTGTGCTGACAAAGGTCCATATAATCACAGCTGTGTTTTTTCCAGTAGTCATATATGGATGTGAGAGTTGGACCATAAAGAAGGCTGAGCACCGAAGAATTGATGCTTTCAAATAGTTGTGCTGGAGAGGACTTTTGAGAGTGTCTTGGACGGCAAGGAGATCAAACCAGTCAATCCAAGGAAATCAACCCAGAATATTCATTGGATGGTCTGATGGTGAAGCTGAAGCTCCAATATTTTGGCCACCTAATGTGAAGAGCCAACTCATTGGAAAAGACCCTGATGCTAGGAAAGATTGAGGGCAAGAGAAGTGGGTGACAGAGGATGAGATGATTGGATGGACATGAGTTTGAGCAAACTCTGGGAGACAGTGAAGAACAGGGAAGCCTGGCATTCTGCAGTCCATGCGATTGCAAAGAGTTGGACATGACTGAGAGACTGAAAAACACCAAATTAGTTTTTTTCAAAATCAAGTTATATATTGTTACAAAGGCATAGCTAAAACATAAAGACCATGTGTATACTCTAGTCACAGTTCAATTAAATTAGGAAAGAGACACATATACCCCAATGTTCACTGCAGTACTATTTACAATTGCTAGGACAAGAAAGCAGCCTAGATGTCCATTGAGAGATGAATTGATAAGGAAGTTGTGGTACATATACACAATAGAATATTACTCAGCTATAGAAAAGAACACATTTGAGTTAATTCTAATGAGGTGGATGAAACTGGAGCCTGTCATACAGAGTGAAGTAAATCAGAAAGATAAAGACAAATACTGTATATTAATGCATATATATGGAATTTAGAAAGACAGTAATGATGATCCTATATTAGTTCAGTCACTCAGTCGTGTCTGACTCTGCGACTCCATGAACCACAGCATGCCAGGCCTCCCTGTCCATCACCAACTCCCAGAGTTTACCCAAACCCATGTCCATTGAGTTGGTGATGCCATCCAACCATCTCATCCTCTGTCATCCCCTTCTCCTCCTGCCCTCAATCTTTCCCAGCATCAGGGTCTTTTCAAATGAGTCAGCTCTTCTCATCAGGTGGCCAAAGTATTGTAGTTTCAGCTTCAACATCAGTCCTTTCAATGAACACCCAGGACTGATCTCCTTTAGGATGGACTGGTTGGATCTCCTTGCAGTCCAAGGAACTCTCAAGAGTCTTCTCCAACACCACAGTTCAAAAACATCAATTCTTCAGTGCTCAGCTTTCTTTATGGTCCAACTCTCACATCCATACATGACCACTGGTAAAACCATAGCCTTGACTAGATGGACCTTTGTTGACAAAGTATGATCCTATATGCAGGGGAGCAAAAGAGACACAGATGTAAAGAACAGACTTTTGGACTCAGTGGGAGAAGGTGAGGGTGGGATGATTTGAGAGAATAGCATTGAAACACGTATATTACCATATGTAAAATAGACGACCAGTCCAAGTTCGATGCATGAAGCAGGGCACCCAAAGCCAGTTCTCTGGGACAACCCAGAGGGATATGGTGGGGATGGAGGTGGGAGGGGTGTTAAGGATGGGAGGGACACATGCATACCTGTGGCTAATTCATGCTGATGTGTGGCAAAAACCATCACAATATTGTAAGGTAATTATCCTCCAATGAATATAATTAGATAAATTAAAAAAGAAGTCAATAGTGAAAAAGTAACTTTAAAATATATATAGAAAATTTGACAATGATGTTTGATTAACTCATAGGTCAAAGAAGTAGTCATAATGTAAATTAGAAAATACTTATAACTGAATGTTAATAAAAATACCTCATGTCAAAATCTAGAATTTACCAAAGGAATAGTGTACTTAGAGAGATTTATAGCCTAAAGTACATTTATACAGAGACAAGAAAGAATGAGTATTTATATATTAAGTGCCCATTTTAGGTATTTAGAAAGGAAACAGTGAAATACAGGAAAAGAAAGTAGAAGGAATGAAATAAAAGATAAAGGTGGAAATTAACAAAATTTAAAATGAAACTATAATAGAATTTAACCACCAAATTGATAATTGAAAAGATGAGTTCTTTGAAAAAACTTTTGATAATGCTAATCAATTAGTAAAGAAATAAAGTAATAAATGAAAGGAAGTTTACAATTAGAAATACAGAAGATTTAAAAAATAATGTTATTATTATAGTTCAACCATTATAGAAATGTACTTAGGGAAAAAACAATAATTTTGGAGACTAACATGACAACAAATATCGCACATCCATAATAAAACACCTCCTGGGTCATCCAGTTGCTCAACTTCCAAAACATATTTAATTGCAACCAGTCCATTCTGAAGACCAGCCCTGGGATTTCTTTGGAAGGAATGATGTTAAAGCTGAAACTCCAGTACTTTGGCCACCTCATGTGAAGAGTTGACTCATTGGAAAAGACTCTGATGCTGGGAGGGATTGCGGGCAGGAGGAGAAGGGGATGATGGAGGATGAGATGGCTGGATGGCATCACTGACTTGATGGACGTGAGTCTCAGTGAACTCCGGGAGTTGGTGATGGACAGGGAGGCCTGGCGTGCTGTGATTCATGGGGTTGCAAAGAGTCGGACACGACTGAGCGACTGATCTGATATGATCTGATTTCTATACTACTCAGAAAGATACTGTTATCTGTGGCATTAAGGAAGGTCAGCTGGTTGTTTTATTTTGAAGTGTTCAGGGTGAGATGCCAACTGGATATTTAGATGAAGGTGTCAAATAGAGATTCTGACTCATGTGCTTGTACTTCAGAAGAGAGCTTAGACCTGGAGATTGAGAGCTGGAATCTTTAAGGAATATATGCACCAAAGTCCTGGCACTAGATGAGGACACAGAGATGATGCACAGATATAGAAAAGGAAGATCAGGCACAAGCCCTGGAAACTTCTGACACTTAGAGCTGTGAAAAAATAGAAGAGCCACCAGAAGACGAAGAAAGGATGTCCAATGAAAGAAGAATAATCCAGACCTACGTGTCTTCTTAGAAGTTTAAGGAAAAAAGAATTTCAAGAAGGAGAATTAGACTTTGGATTGATTAGCCTCTGAGTGTTCAGATAACAGAAAGAAGTGACCCCTGGTTTTGGCAAGAGAGAGATCATTGTCTACCTTAAAAGAGCAGATTCAGTGGATTACAGAGAATATAAATGTAACTAATTAGGGGGGCAGGAGCGGCGCACAGCAGAGGAGATACCCCACATCCAAGGTCAGGAGTGGTAGCCATGAGGACATACCCCACATCCAAGGTAAGGAGCAGCGGCTGCACTTTGCTGGAGCAGCCGTGAAGAGATACTCCACGTCCAAGGTAAGAGAAACCCAAGTAAGACAGTCGGTGCTGAGAGAGGGCATCAGAGGGCAGATGGCTGAAACCACAATCACAGAAAACTATCCAATCTGATCACATGGACCACAGCTTTTCTAACTCAATGAAACTAGGCCATGCCGTGTGGGGCCACCCAAGATAGACGGGTCGTGGTGGAGAGGTCTGACAGAATGTGGACCACTGGAGAAGGGAATGGCAAACCACTTCAGTATTCTTGTCTTGAGAACCCCATGAACAGTATGAAAAGGCAAAAGGATAGGATACTGAAAGAGGAACTCCCCAGGTCACTAGGTGCCCAATATGCTACTGGAGATCAGTGGAGAAATAACTTCAGAAAGAATGAAGAGACGGAGCCAAAGCAAAAACCACACCCAGCTGTGGATGTGACTGGTGATAGAAGCAAGGTCCGATGCTATAAAGAGCAATATTGCTTAGGAACCTGGAATGTTAGGTCCATGAATCAAGGCAAACTGGAAGTGGTCAAACAGAAGATGGCAAGAGTGAATGTCGACATTCTAGGAATCAGTAAACTAAAATGGACTGGAATGGGTGAATTTAAATCAGATGACCATTATATCTATTACTGTGGGCAGGAAACCCTTAGAAGAAATGGAGTAGCCATCATAGTCAACAAAAGAGTCTGAAACGCAGTACTTGGATACAATCTCAAAAACGACAGAATGATCTCTGTTCATTTCCAAGGCAAACCATTCAATATCACAGTAATCCAAGGCTATGCCCTGATGAGTAATGCTGAAGAAGCTGAAGGTGAACAGTTCTATGAAGACCTACAAGACCTTTTAGAACTAACACCCAAAAAAGATGTCCTTTTCATTATAGGGGACTGGAATGCAAAAGTAGGAAGTCAAGAAACACCTGGAGTAACAGGCAAATTTGGCCTTGGAATACGGAATGAAGCAGAGCAAAGGCTAATAGAGTTTTGCCAAGAGAACATACTGGTCATAGCTAACACCCTCTTCCAAAAACACAAGAGAAGACTCTACACATGGACATCACCACATGGCCAACACCGAAATCAGACTTATTATATCCTTTGCAGCCAAAGATGGAGAAGCTCTATACAGTCAGCAAAAACAAGACCAGGAGCAGATTGTGGCTCAGATCATGAACTCCTTATTGCCAAATTCAGACTTAAATTGAAGAAAGTGGGGGAAACCACTAAACCATTCAGGTATGACCTAAATCAAATCCCTTATGATTATACAGTGGAAGTGAGAAATAGAGTTAAGGGACTAGATATGAGTGCCTGATGAACTATGGACAGAGGTTTGTGACATTGTACAGGAGACAGGGATCAAGACCATCCCCAAGAAAAAGAAATGCAAAAAAGCAAAATGGCTGTCTGGGGAGGCCTTACAAATAGCTGTGAAAAGAAGACAAGCAAAAAGCAAAGGAGAAAAGGAAAGATATACCCATTTGAATGCAGAGTTCCAAAGAACAGCAAGGAGAGATAAGAAAGCCTTCCTCAGTGATCAATGCAAAGAAATAGAGGAAAACAATAGAATGGGAAAGACTAGAGATCTCTTCAAGAAAATGAGAGATACCAAGGGAACATTTCATGCAAAGATGGGCTCAATAAAGGACAGAAATGGTATGGACCTAACAGAAGCAGAAGATATTAAGAAGAGGTGGCAAGAATACACAGAAGAACTGTACAAAAAAGATCTTCACGACCCAGATTATCATGATGGTGTGATCACTCACCTAGAGCCAGACATCCTGGAATGTGAAGTCAAGTGGGCCTTAGGAAGCATCACTCTGAACAAAGCTAGTGCAGGGGATGGAATTCCAGCAGAGCTATTTAATATCTTAAAATATGGCACTGTTAAAGTGCTGCACTCAATATGTCAGCAAATTTGGAAAACTCAGCAGTGGCCAAGGACTGGAAAAGTCAGTTTTCATTCCAATCCCAAAGAAGGCAATGCCAAAGAATGCTCAAACTACCGCATAATTGTACTCATCTCACATGCTAGTAAATTAATGCTCAAAATTCTCCAAGCCAGGCTTCAACAATACATGAACGGTGAACTTCCAGATGTTCAAGCTGGTTTTTGAAAAGGCAGAGGAACCAGAGATCAAATTGCCAACATCCTCTGGATCATCGAAAAAGCAAGAAATTTCCAGAAAAACATCTATTTTTGCTTTATTGACTATGCCAATGCCTTTGACTGTGTGGATCACAATAAACTGTGAAAAATTCTGAAAGAGATGGGAATATCAGACCACCTGACCTGCCTCTTGAGAAACCTTTATGCAGGTCAGGAAGCAACAGTTAGAACCAGACATGGAACAACAGACTGGTTCCAAATAGGAAAAGGAGTATGTCAAGGCTGTATATTGTCATCCTGCTTATTTAACTTAAATGCAGAGTACATCATGTGAAACGCTGGGCTGGATGAAGTACAAGCTGGAATCAAGATTGCCGGGAGAAATATCAATAACCTCAGATATGCAGATGACACCACCCTTATGGCAGAAGGTGAAGAAGAACTAAAGAGCCTCTTGATGAAAATGAAAGAGGAGAGTGAAAAAGTTGGCTTAAAGCTCAGCATTCAGAAAACTAAGATCATGACATCTGGTCCCATCACTTCATGGGAAATAGATGGGGAAACAGTGGAAACAGTGACAGACTTTTTTTGGGCTCCAAAATCACTGCAGATGTTGATTGCAGCCATGAAATTAAAAGACGCTTACTCCTTGGAAGGAAAGTTATGACCAAACTAGAGAGCATGTTAAAAAACAGAGACATTACTTTGCCTACAAAGGTCCATCTAGACAAGGCTATGGTTTTTCCAGTAGTCATGTATGGATGTGAGAGTTGGACCATAAAGAAAGCTGAGCACCAAAGAATTGATGCTTTTGAACTGTGGTGTTGGAGAAGACTCTTGAGAGTCCCTTGGACTGCAAGGAGATACAACCAGTCCATCCTAAAGGAGATCAGTCCTGGGTGTTCTTTGGAAGGACTGATGTTAAAGCTGAAACTCCAATACTTTTGCCACCTCATGCGAAGAGCTGACTCATTGGAAAAGACCCTGATGCTGGGAAAGATTGAGGGCAGGAGGAGAAGGGGATGACAGAGGATGAGATGGTTGGATGGCATCACCGACTCAATGGACATGAGTTTGAGTAGGCTCCGGGAGTTGGTGATGGACAGGGCGGCCTGGCGTGCTGTGGTTCATGGAGTCGCAAAGAGTTAGACAGGACTTAGCAACTTAACTGAACTGAATTAGGGGGGAGTGGATAATTAGAGCAGAGAAAGTCGAAACAATGCATAATGTGTACCTTCTTCATATGAAAACATGGAAGTGATTTTGACTCTGTCCTGGGCTTTACAAATATAGTTTTACTCTGCTGTAGGTGTTGACTATATTGAGACATTTTTATTGTTAGATAAATCTGAATCACCTTGGTGATAATAGGCCACACTTCAAGGTGATCTTTATTTAGAGATAAGGTGTTAACTTTACTTTAAATACTTTTATTCATTCATGAAATATTTTACTATTTTTATTTATCCTTTTACTCAGTTAATAGACACTCATTTATGAGACTATATGCAGACCTCTGGAGTAAATGCTTTGAGAAATACCAAGCTAAGGAGAAAATAAAAGCATACTTTAAGAAGCTAGTCCTGGTAGATGCAGAGCAGCCAAAACTGATATTTATACCATTATAATAAGATTAAGTAAAAACAATACAAGAGAAGCAGCAATAATGAGCTTTTTGAAATTAAAAGTTATCTAAGGAGGTAGACTATATATCTGATAGTAAATCAGGAAAGGAGATGTATGTATAGTTGAGTTCCAAAATATTTTTAGATATAAAGTTAGAGCCAAAAGAAAAAGAATGGAAAACAAAACAAACAAGAAGAATCATTGATTATGCTTGGGAGATGATTCTCATTTTGTAACACAGAGGCATCACAGGAAATAGAAAAATTGTGTGATTAATTTGAGTGGGCTGGGTAGTGTTAAGTTTTACTGTTGTATGTCCCTCTCTTACTCTTTCTATATTGTGCACAAATATTTTTAATTAATTTTTAAAAGAATTACTTGTGTAAAATTACATATTTTACCAAAAAATAATGTTATTACATTGAACTATTTTATGACAATAATCTGAAATCTTAAACAAAATGGACAATATCCTGGGAAAACATAACTTGACAAAAGTGACTGCAGAAGAAATGGAAAGTTGAATAGACCTGTAAACCTTAAAGCAATACATCAATAGGTAGAATGCTACCACGTCCCTCACTCCAAATCTCACAGCCCAGGTGATTTCACAGATGAGTTCTCTCCACATTCAAGAAACAGATGAATCCAAACTCACACAAAACTTGTTTAGGGAATAGAAAAATAAGAAAAATCCCCCTCAATTTATTTTATGGAGCTTTATAACCTTGATAACAAACTGGCCAGAACACTAAAATAAAGGAAAATGTATAGGTTAATCTCTCATATGAGCATAATAAAAATCCTGTACAAAATATTAGTATCTCTGTGGAGAAATGTTAAAACTTTGTTGAAAACATTCAAGAGATCTAAACGAGTAGAAAGGTGATGCCATATTCACAGGTAGAAACACACACTATTGTAGATGTCAGTGATCTCCCAATTTAATCTGTAAAATCAATACAATTCCAGTCAGAATCTCAACTGTTTTTTTCTTCCTTTTTGGTGGAACTAAAAAAGCTGATTATAAATGTTATATCAAAAAGCAAATGGCCAAGATTAGCAATAATCCTGTAATATAGGTACTGTTTTATGCGTATTTCATATATGAGAAAACTGAGGCAGAGAATGGTTAAATAATTTGGTCAGGGTCACACAGCCAGTAAGCAGCAGAACCAGAACTCAAAATGAGGAAATTTGGTTCCAGCTTCCACACTTTTAAATCCTCTCCAGGGAATTCCTTGGCTGTCTGGTGGTTGAGACTCTGCACTTTCACTGCTGAGGGTGTAGGTTCAAGCCCTGGTTCAGGAATTAAGATCCTACAAGCCACGCGGCCAAAACATAAATAAAATTAAAAAAAATCACAGTAGATAATTTTGAAGAGCAATTTGTGGAATTCACTCTGCCTCATATTAAAACTAACAGAGCTATAGTCTTTTAGAGAGAGTGGTATTGGCACAAGAGAAGACAAGTAGGTCAATGGAACAGAATAGAGAATCCAGAAATAGATCCAAAAGACCAATCCTAAGGAGGAAGCTATAATTAGAATTAATTCATTCAACAAATGTTTATGAAGCATCAGCTATGTGGTTGGCACTAGAAATGTACCAGTGAATAAGAGACAAATCTCTTCTCTTGTGGAATTTACATTCTAATGGAGGAAGACAGAGAATAAATATTGTAAAGCTATAATCTATCTTAAGTAGTTTGCCATAGTGAAATGGGTATTATTGTGACAGCAGGAAGCAGTGAAATCAGCAGAAGCCTATGAGCCCCGTGGAACATATTGCTGTAGGTAATGTTGAGGCAGTGGGAGGAGTGGTTAATAATTTCAGAGATCTGATATGGGGCCAGTAGTACCTTTTCTTGTTTAGTTTAGTATTGGCAGGGCAGGTGGGGCAGGAGGATAGCCACCTCCCTAAATGTTCAGCCCTTTCATTGTGATTAGCAGTGTTTGGCAAAAGAGATGCTTCCTTCAAGGTGTTGTCTTGGAACTTCCCCAAACCGTTGACAGAGTTGTGATGGGTAGTGCAGGGAAGTGATAGAAATGGCATTCTCATTAATCACAGGATTCTGGGTGAAGCATAACTGTCACAAAGGACATTTGTGAAAGACTTTTAATGAAGGCACTAGGATATCATATGGTATAAGCAGGGGAGTGTCCTGTTAGATTTAGATATAAAGCCACCAAACATCCCTGTGGATCATATTCAGAATTTTTACTGTCTACAGAAACAAACTTCTGGAGTAGCATTGTGGAAGGAATTTCTTATATTTTTTAAGACTTAGAATTTTTAAAAATTGAATTATAGTTGATTTACAGTGTGTTAATCTGAGGTGTGACAACAAAGTGATCCAGTTATGTATACACACACACACACATAGGTAAGCTTCCCTGGTGGCGCTAGTGGTAAAGAATCCACTTGCCAATGCAGGAGATATAAGAGACATGGGTTCAATCCCTGGGTCAGGAGGATCCCCTGGAGAAGGAAATGGTTGCCCACTCCAGTATTCTTGCCTGGAGGATCCCATGGACAGAGGAGCCTGGCTGGCTATAGTCCATGGGATCACATAGAGTCAGACATGACTGAAGTGATTTAGCACTCAAATGTGCACACACACACACATACATACATTTTCAGATTTTTTTTCCATTATAGGTTATTATAAGATATTGAATGCAGTTCCCTGTCCTCTACAGTAGTTTCTTGTTGTTTGTTTATTTTATATGCAGTGGTATCTGTTAATCCCAATTCTCAGTTTATCCCTCCCCCCTTTCCCCTTTGTAACCATAAAATTGTTTTCTATATCTGTAAGTCTAGTTTGGTTTTGTAAATAAGTTTATTCATATACTATTTTTTAGATTACAAACAAACTCAACATTCAAAAAACTAAGATTATGGCATCTGGTCCCATCACTTCATGGCAAATAGATGGGGAAACAATGGAAACAGTGACCAACTTTATTTTGGGGGGGCTTCAAAATCACTACAGATGGTGACTGCAGCCATGAAATTAAAAGACGCTTGCTCCTTGGAAGAAAAGCTATGACCAACCTAGAAAGCATATTAAAAAGCAGAGACATTACTTTGCTGACAAAGGTCCATCTAGTTAAAGCTATGATTTTTTCCAGTAGTCATGTATGGATGTGAGAGTTGAACCATAAAGAAAGCTGAGCACTGAACAATTGATGCTTTTGAACTGTGGTTTTGGAGAAGACTCTTGAGAGTCCCTTGGACTGCAAGGAGATCCAACCAGTCAATCCTAAAGGAAATCAGTCCTGAATATTCATTGGAAGGACTGATGTTAAAGCTGAAGCTCCAATACTTTGGCCACCTGATGCGAAGAGCTGACTTGTTAGAAAAGACCCTGATACTGGGAAAGATTGAAGGCAGGAGAAGGGGACAACAGAGGATGAGATAGTTGGATGGCATCACTGACTCAATGAGCATAAGTTTGAGCAAACTCCAGGAGATAGTGAAGAACAGGGAAGCCTGACATGCTGCAGTCCACGGGGTCGCAAAGAGTTGGACATGACTGAGTGACTGAATTGAACTGATGAATGATATCATATAATATTTTTCTTTCTGACTTACTTCACTTACTATGATAATCTCTAGGTCCATACATGATTCTGCAAATAGCCTTATTTCATTCTTTTTTATGGTTGAGCAATATTCTACTGTGTATATGTACCCCATCTTCTTTATCCATTCCTCTGTTGATGGATGTTCAGGTTGCTTCTACATCTTCACTATTGTCAATAGTGTGGCAGGAATTTCAATAATACTGACACTTCTGTTTCTTCAAACATTCTCTCTCATTTTTACCTCAAGGTCTCTGTGCTTGCTGTAATCATCTTCTTTCATACATTTGTGATATTTCAACTCAAATATTGCCTCTTTAAGATAGGCCTTCGCTGACTATCCTGTGTAAAGTGAACCCTCAGTCACTCTATCACATCCCATTGATTAATAATCTTCTTAACACTTATCACTATCTAAAGTTGTCTTGTGTATTTGTTTACTAGTTTCCTTTTCTACTGTCTACTCAAATGTAATCTCCATGAAGACCGAAACCATTTCTTTTTGGATCAGTGCTTTATCCCAGGTACCTGATACAGCACCAGACGTAAAGTGCTCAATAAATATTTGTTGAGGAAAGAAGGAAGGAAATGTATCTGCCAGGGGGCAAATGGTATCTTGTCCTAGTGGAAGAAGAATCTGAAGCCGTCTGAGTTGATTTTGGCATCTGCCACACAAGATTGTATATCAGATCAGATCAGATCAGATCAGTCGCTCAGTCATGTCCAACTCTTTGCAACCCCATGAATTGCAGCACGCCAGGCCTCCCTGTCCATCACCAACTCCCGGAGTTCACTGAGACCCACATCCATCGAGTCAGTGATGCCATCCATGTCTGTGCTTGATTGTTGCCATTAGCTGAAATCAGAAAGCAAGGCCTCAAAGCTTTCTGATCATAGAATTTACCAGAGTGAACCTGTAACATTGCCTCCACAACTCTGGTTTCTGAGAGAGGACATTTCTCCCCATCCTCCCTCACCTCCAGCTCCTCTACTCCCTACTTTTAATTCTGATTGTCTGGCTACCTAGGAAGACATCTAACTTCTGGAATGAGATGCATTTCTCTTTTTTGTTTGTTGTTCAGTCACTAAGTCTTGTCCAACTCTTTGTGATCCTGTACACTGAAGCACACCAGGCTTGCCTGTCCTTCATTATCTCCCAGAGTTTGCTCAGACTCACGTGCCATCCAACCACCTCATCCCTTCTCCTTTTGCCTTCAATCTTTCTTAGCATCAGGATCTTTTCCAGTGAGTCAGCTCTTCACATCAGGTGGCTGAAGTATTGGAGCTTCAGCTTCAGAATCAGTCCTTCCAATGAATATTCTGATTCATTGATTTCCTTTAGGACTGATTGGTTTGATCGCCTTACAGTCCAAAGGACTCTTCAAGTGTCTTCTCCAGCACCACAGTTGGAAAGCATCAGTCCTAAGGTGCTCAGCCTTCTTTATTGTCCAGCTCTCATATCCGTACATGACTACTGGAAAAACCATAGCTTTGACTATATGGACCTTTGTTGGCAGAGTGATGTCTCTGCTTTTTAATATGCTGTCTGAGTTTGTCATGGCTTTCCTTCCGAGGAGCAAGTGTCTTTTAATTTCATTTTGCATTTTTTTCCTTAGGTGTTTTTGACTGCCATGATTTGAAAACTGTGTAATGTGACGAAAACTTTTAATGACTTGTCTTTATGGGATGAGAGTTTAGTATGTAAAAAAGGGGAAAGGGGCAACAATTCCATTAGCCCTCTTTTTACATTGAATGTTTCATTAAATACATTTTATTTCTTCCTTTCTTTCTTTCTTCCTTTCCTTGTTCTCAGTATTGTGTTTGTAGTAACAAAATAGTGAGATTATATGTAAAATGTAAACTGCATGCTTTGGAAACATTTTTTTAAGATGCATTTTGCTTAAAAGTGTAGATATATGAAAACTTTCAGAATACAAGACAGCCAAAAATTTTGTAAATCCATTTAGTTTTTATTTTCATTTGGGCAGTAATGTGCTATATAGCCAAATAACATTTTAGTTAAAATTGATTGACTCAATATAAACGTTACAATGCATACTGATTGTATATAAAAATCTTATATATGACAAGTTAAAAAAAAAGAAAAACAGTGATGTTCTATGTTGTGAATGGTAGAGGAAAGGGGATACTCAAGGTAATTTTTGTAATAGATAGTATTGACTATTCTAAGTCACTGTTTTGAATTGTTGTTGTTTTAGTCGTTAAGTCATGTCCAATTCTTTTGCGACCCCATGGACTGTAGCCAGCTAGGCTCCTCTGTCCATGGGATTTCACAGGCAAGAATACAGGAGTGGGTTGCCATTTCTTACTCCAGGGGATCTTCCCAACCCAGGGATCAATCCCAGGTCTCCTGCATTGTCAGGTGGATTCTTTACCACTGAGCCAGCAGGCAAGGCTCATGTTTTGAATACCATGTATTAATTCATCTAAATGTTGATCAGTCCTATGAAGTAATGCTATTGTTGTCATCATCATTTTACATATGGGGGAGCTGCAGCATAATGATATCAAGTTACTTGTCCAGTGTCACACAGTTAAGAAATGGAGCTTGAGTTGGATCCCAGGCAGTCTTACCCCAGAGACCTTTCTCTTAGCCAGTACACTGGCAGTCTTGATTCCTAATTGTTCTCCTTTCCACTTGGTATAATTGTCCTCAGCTGGAGACAGATGCTCAGGAGAAAAGTAATGGGAATTTGGATCCTCTAGGTACAAAGAAATCTCCAACCCTTGAAGGTCACTGTTTCAATGAATGTGTGTGGAAGGTGTATGTATGCATATTTATGCAAACTCATTTATTAATCCCTGCCTCAATAGCTTCATATATATCAATAAAATAGTTTAGAAAATATATTGGTGAAAAATTCAGTTGCCAATAGCAAGAGCAAGCATAGAATGTCTAGGAATATAAATTTAACAAAAAATGCAAGATCCATAAGAAGAAAAAGTACAAAATTCTACTGAGAAATATAAAAGACTTTGATAAATAGTAAAATATACCTTGTTCTTAGATAGGAGGATGCAATATTATAAAAGCTGTGCATTCTCTCATAATTAACCTGCAAATTTTCCCAATGTTGTTTTTCTTTTTTTGAACTTTAAAAAATTATTCTAAGTTTATCTGGAAGAATAAATATTAAGGAGTAGCAAAAAAAATCTGGTAAGTAAAACTAATAAGAGAGGATTTGCCCTACCAGATATTAAAATTTATTATAAAATTATAATAATTAAGATACTGTACACTATCCTAAGAATAGAGAGATAGATCAGTAGAATCAAAATAGAAAATCCGAAAAATAAACCCAGAAATTAATGTGGAATTTATTGTGTTACAAAAGTAACTGCAGTTTACTAGGGAAAAGAAATATTCAATAACACTATTGGGACAACTAGCTAATTCTTTAGAAAACAGCTAGATTAGTGCCTCATTCTTTATACTGTACAAATTTGGGATATAAAAATATAAAATATGAAAAAAATAAAACCATTAAACCAAGAGAAGGGAACATGAGGGAACATTTCTATAATCTCAGGGTATCAGAGGCCTTTTCAAGCATGATATAAAATGAACAAACCATAAAGGGAAGATCGATGGATTTGACTACATCAAAATGGAAAATTTCTGTGCAGCAGAAAATGTCATAAACAAAATGGAAAGACAATGACAAATTAGAAAAGAGCATATGTGACAAAGAAAGGCTAATCTCCTTCATCTCCTAATTACCTATTAATAAAAGGTTCAATATTCCAGTAGAAAAGTGGGCAAAGGACACGAGCAGGAAAATCTTGCAAGAAAAATACACATGCGCAAAAAAAACTGTGAAAAGCTGTTTGACATCACCTTTAATCAAAGGAATGCAAATAAGAACAAGAATAAGATGGACTATGTCACCTTTTGGTTTATCAAATATTTTAAAATATGCTTTATTTTTAGAAAAGTTTCAAATTTACAGGAAAATTGAGAAGATATTACTAAGATTTCCTATAAATCCTGCACCCGGTTTTCCTTGTCATGATGCTTTTGAACTGTGGTGTTGGAGAAGACTCTTGAGAGTCCCTTGGACTGCAAGGAGGTCCAACCAGTCCATTCTGAAGGAGATCAGCCCTGGGATTTCTTTGGAAGGAATGATGCTAAAGCTGAAACTCCAGTACTTTGGCCACCTCATGCGAAGAGTTGACTCATTGGAAAAGACTCTGATGCTGAGAGGGATTGGGGGCAGGAGGAGAAGGGGATGACAGAGGATGAGATGGCTGGATGGCATCACTCACTCGATGGACGTGAGTCTGAATGAAATCCGGGAGTTGGTGATGGACAGGGAGGCCTGGTGTGCTGTGATTCATGGGGTCACAAAGAGTCAGACATGACTGAGAGACTGAACTGAACTGAAATGAAGATATTACATAAGTATAGTACTTTTTTTTTTTTTACAATTAATGAACCAATATATTATTATTAACCAAAGTCCAAAGTTTCTTCAGAGTTCCTTAATTTTTATGCATGTTTTTTTTCTATTTCAGTATCCCAGGCAGGGATTCCCACATTGTAGGTAGTTGTCATGTCTCCTTAGGCTTCTCTTGGCTGTGGTAGGTTTTCAGATTTTCCTTAACTGTTCTGGAGGAATATTCTGGTCAGGTATTTTGTAGGATGTTTCACTATTAGAATTTGTCTGATGTTTTTCTTAGATAGGAGATAGGATAAGACTGGAGTTGTGGATTATTGGGAGGGAGGACACAGTTTAAGTGCCATTTTCATCACATCATGTCAAGGATGCATACTGTCAGCATGATTTATTTTTATGGAATAAAAAATACTTTACTGAAGATACATGCATATTTTTTAAATTAATGGAATAACAAACATAGGTAATAAACATTAAAATGAGTACAAATAGATTTTAAATCTAAAATTTATCTTAGAATGATATGATCTATTAAAACTAGTTCAAAAAGATAGCAAAAAAGAGTGTATCATAACCACTAAGGAAAACAACTCAAAATGTATGCTATTTCCCCTTCCTCCTAAAAGAAAACATGGACCCAAATAATTTTAGAGGTGAGTACCCATATTCAATCAAGGAATAAATAGTCCTAAAATATAAGCTCATCTACAGAATGTAAAATTAAGGAACATAGAAATAATGGGCTAATATATCTTGTTTTTGTGTGTGTGTGTGGCCTAGAGCTTTATTGATAAATTAAAAGAGACACAATTTCTTTTTTATGGATCAAAAGAAAAATGTTCTTTTTATTTATTTATTTTTTTCCAGTGTTGATTGGTTTTTATTTTTTTTTGTATTTTTTTAAAATATAAATTTATTTATTTTACTTGGAGGTTAATTACTTTACAATATTGTATTGGTTTTGCCATATATCAACATGAATCCACCACAGCATGATTTTTATCTGTTGATATTGACCATCCTGAGGTGGTATTTATCAGATTTCTCCACTGTAAACTTATGCTTTTGCTCTCCTTTCTTTACCGTACTCTTTAGAAATATGTTAATATGAAGACCACACTTAAGGAGTGGAGCATTATGCTCCCTTCCTTGAGGGCAGAGTATCTACATAAATTATTTGGAACTTTTCTGCACAGGAGATTTGTCTCTTCTTTCTACCTGTTAGTTTATTCAATCATTTATTTATCTCCGTATGGACTTATTCATTTTATAGTTTGGTTTATAATACAATACTATTTCATTTTGTTGCTCAAATTGTTCTAACGTTGGCCATTAGGCACTTTCATACTTCTCCCTTGCTTATCTCTAAATTTCCATGCTAACAGTGAGAAAACTGGTTCCCCCCATCTGCCATTTATTTATTTGTTTAATTTCAGTATACATATATAACTCCATCAGAATTGTTAACCTATACCCCCATGAGAAACAAACTTTATCAGCTAGATTATAATGCTTATGTGCAGTTCCTTGTGCCTATAGTCCTACAGACTCCACTCATTTTCAAAGTTACTTCATTCAGAACCAATTCCCCCTACTCCATTCAGTGAAGTTGTCTTGTACATTTGTATTAATGATACAGTTAGACTCTCTTGTCACAATCTGCATTCCTGGGGCTTCCCTAGTGGCTCGGTGGTGAAGAATCCTCTTGCCAATGCAGGAGACACAGGTTCAGTCCCTGATCCAGAAGGATCCCGCAGAGCAGCTGGGCCCATGCGCCAACAACTACTGAGCCTATGCTCTAGAGCCTGGGAGCCACGACTACTGAGCCCATGTGCTGCAACTACTGAAGCCTGCATGCCTAGAGCCCATGGTTTGCAACAAGAGAAGCTGCTGCAATGAGAAGCACACACACCACAACTAGAGAGTAGCCCCCACTCACTACAACTAGAGAAAAGTCTGCATAGCAATGAAGAACCAGCACAGCCAAAAATAAATCAATAAATACAAATTAAAGAAAAACCCCTGCATTCCTTCCTGGGACCACTGACCTCCTAAATTATTGTTGAAAACTGTACATTAAGATTCATTCTTTGTGCTATAAGTTTCTATGTGTTTTGACAAATGTATAATGCCATGTATTAATATATACCATTGCAATGTCATACAAATGTTTCTGTCTTAAAAGTCACCTGTGCTTCATTCTCCCACCCCTCCAAGCCTCTGGTAATCACTGATCATTATATCCATAGTTTTGCCTATTCCAGAATGTCATATAATAATCAATCATTAGATACCATGAAACTCTTTCTGACTGTTTTCTTTACTAAGCAATATGCATTTAGGGTTCCCCATGTCATTCTGTGGTTTGATAACTTTTTTTTTAAAGCAAGCATTGAATGATATTCCACTGTATGAATGTACCACAGTTTGTGTACCATTCACCTATTGAAGGATATCTTGGTTGTTTCCAGTTTTGGTGATCATTAATAATGCTGCTACAAACATTTATGCAGATTTTTGGATGGGCATAAGTTATTTTATTTTTAATATATTTTAATATTTCTAACATACCAGAGACTGTTTACTTTGGAGAACTGCTGCAGATATGGGTATGGCCTCGAACAAGATTTACCCCCTCTCTCCTAGATTTTCAAGAACCAATGAGAACTTACTGGGATCTGTTGAAACTGTGACACTTTCTATGTGGGTGTAGGTTTAAGTCAATTAGGTAAATATCTAAGAGTACAGTTGTCAGATCATATGATAAGACTATGCTTAGCTTTGTGAGAAACTGCTAAACTGACTTCTAAAGTGGTCATTCCATTTTGCACTCCCATCAATGATGAATGAGAGTTCTTGTAGCTCTAAAGGCTCTCCAGCATTGGGTATTTTCAGTTTTTTAAAAGTTTAGCCGTTCTAGGAGGTATGTAGCGCTTTCACACTGTTGTTTTGCTTTACAATTACCTAATGATATATGATGTTGAGCATCTTTTCATATGATTATTTGCCTTCTGTATCTTTTTTTAAAATTAATTAATTTATTTTAATTGGAAGCTAATTACTTTACAATATTGTAGTCGTTCTTGCCATATGTTGACACAAATCAGCCACAGGCACGCATGTGTTCCCCATCCAGAACCCCCCTCCCACCTCCCTCCCCATCCCACCCCCAGGGTCATCCCACCACACCAACCCTGAGCACCCTGTCTCATGCACTGAACGTGGACTGGCAATCTGCTTCACATATGATAATATACACGTTTCAATGCTACCCTCTCAAATCATCCCACCCTTACCTTCTCCCACAGAGTCCAAAAGACTGTTCTCTACATCTGTGTCTCTTTTGCTGTCTCACATATAGGATCATCATTACCATCTTTCTAAATTTCATATATATGTGTTAGTATACTGTATTGGTATTTTTCTTTCTGACTTACTTTACTCTGTATAATAGGCTCCAGTTTCATCCACCTCATTAGAACTGATTCAAATGCATTCTTTTTAATGGCTGAGTAATATTCCATTGTTTATATGTACCACAGCTTTCTTATCCATTCATCTGCCAATGGGTATCTAGGTTGCTTCCATGTCCTGGCTATTGTAAACAGTGCTGCGATGAACATTGGGGTACATGTGTCTCCTTCAATTCTGGTTTCCTCAGTGTGTATGCCCAGCAGTGGGATTGCTAGGTCATATGGCAGTTCTATTTCCAGTTTTTTAAGAAATCTCCACACTGTTCTCCATAGTGGCTGTACTAGTTTGCATTCCAGCCAACAGTGTAACAGGGTTCCTTTTTCTCCACACCCTCTCCAGCATTTATTCTTTGTAGACTTTTTGATAGCAGCCATTCTGACCGGCATGAGATGGTACCTCACTGTGGTTTTGATTTGCATTTCTCTGATAATGAGTGATGCTGAGCATCTTTTCATGTGTTTGTTAGCCATCTGTATGTTTTCTTTGGAGAAATGTCTGTTTAGTTCTTTGGACCATTTTTTGACTGGTCGTTTATTTTTCTGGAATTGAGCTGCAGGAGCTGCTTGTATATTTTTGAGATTACTTCTTTGTCAGTTGCTTCATTTGCTATTATTTTCTGCCATTCTGAAGGCTGTCTTTTCACCTTGCTTATAGTTTCCTTCATTGTGCAGAAGCTTTTAAGTTTAATTAGGTCCCATTTGTTTATTTTTGCTTTCATTTCCGTTGCTCTGGGAGGTGGGTCAAGAGGATCCTGCTGTGATTTATATCAGAGTGTTTTGCCTATGTTTTCCTCTGGGAGTTTTATAGTTTCTGGTCTTACGTTTAGATCTTTAATCCATTTTGAGTTTATTTTTGTCTATGGTGTTAGAAAGTGTTCTAGTTTCATTCTTTTACAAGTGGTTGACCAGTATTCCCAGCACCACTTGTTAAAGAGATTGTCTTTTCTCCATTGGATATTCTTGCCTCCTTTGTCAAAGATAAGGTGTCCATAGGTATGTGGATTTATCTCTGGGCTTTCTATTTTGTTCCATTGATCTATATTTCTGTCTTTGTGCCAGTACCATACAGTCTTGATGACTGTAGCTTTGTAGTATAGTCTGAAATCAGGCAGGTTGATTCCTCCAGTTCCATTCTTCTTTCTCAAGATTGCTTTGGCTATTCAAGGTTTTTTGTATTTCCATACAGATTGTGAAATTATTTGTTCTAGTTCTCTGAAAAATACCGTTGGTAGCTTGATAGGGATTGCATTGAATCTATAGATTGCTTTGGGTAATATACTCATTTCATTATATTGATTCTTCTGATCCATGAACATGGTATATTTCTCTACTTGTGTCATCTTTGATTTCTTTCATCAGTGTTTTATAGTTTTCTATATATAGGTCTTTTGTTTCTTTAGGTAGTTATATTCCTAATTATTTTATTCTTTCCGTTGCAATGGTGAATGGAATTGTTTCCTTAATTTCTCTTTCTGTTTTCTCATTATTAGTGTATAGGAATGCAAGGGATTCCTGTGTGTTAATTTTATATCCTGCAACTTTACTATATTCATTGGTTAGCTCTAGTAATTTTCTGGTGGAGTCTTTAAGGTTTTCTATGTAGAGGATCATGTCATCTGTGAGAGTTTAACTTCTTCTTTTCCAATCTGGATTCCTTTTATTTATTTTTCTTCTCTGATTGCTGTGGCTAAAACTCCCAAAACTATGCTGAAAAGTAGTGGTGAGAGTGAGCACCCTTGTCTTTTTCCTGAGTTTAGGGGAAATGTTTTCAATTTTTCACCATTGAGGATAATGTTTGCTGCGGGTTTATCATATATGGCATTTATTATGTTGAGGTATGTTCCTTCTATGCCTGCTTTCTGAATGGTTTTCTATCATAAATGGATGTTGAATTTTGTCAAAGGCTTTCTCTGTATCTATTGAGATAATCATATGTTTTTATCTTTCAATTTGTTAATGTGGTGTATCATATTGATTGATTTGCAGATATTAAAGAATCCTCAGTTCAGTTCACTCACTCAGTCAGGTCGGACTCTTTGTGACCCCATGAATTGCAGCATGCCAGGCCTCCCTGTCCATCACCAACTCCCAGAGTTAATGCAAACCCATGACCATCGATTTGGTGATGCCACCCAGCCATCTCATCCTCTGTCGTCCCCTTCTCCTCCTGACCCCAATCCCTCCCAGCATCAGGGTCTTTTCCAATGAGTCAACTCTTCGCATGAGGTGGCCAAAATATTGGAGCTTCAGCTTCAGCATCAGTCCTTCCAAAGAACACCCAGGACTGATCTCCTTTAGGATGAACTGGTTGGATCTCCTTGCAGTCCAAGGGACTCTCAAGAGTGTTCTCCAGCACCACAGTTCAAAAGCATCAATTCTTTGGTGCTCAGCTTTCTTCACAGTCCAACTCTTACATCCATACATGACCTCTGGAAAAACCATAGCCTTGACTAGACAGATCTTTGTTGGCAAAGTAATTTCTCTGCTTTTGAATATGCTATCTATGTTGGTCATAACTTTCCTTCCAGGGAGTAAGTGTCTTTTAATTTCATGGCTGCAATCACCATCTGCAGTGATTTTGGAGCCCCCAAAAATAAAGTCTGACACTGTTTCTACTGTTTGCCCATCTATTTCCCATGAAGTGATGGGACCAGATGTCATGATCTTAGTTTTCTGAGTGTTGAGCTTTAAGCCAACTTTTTCACTCTCCTCTTTCACCTTCATCAAGAGGCTTTTTCGTTCCTCTTCACTTTCTGCCATAAGGGTGGTGTCATCTGCATATCTGAGATTATTGATATTTCTCCCAGCAATCTTGATTCCAGCTTGTGCTTCTTCCAGCCCAGCGTTTCTCATGATGTACTCTGCATAAAAGTGAAATAAGCAGGGTGACAATATACAGCCTTGACGTACTCCTTTTCCTATTTGGAACCAGTCTGTTGTTCCATATCCAGTTCTAACTGTTGCTTCCTGACCTGCATATAGGTTTCGCAAGAGGCAGGTCAGGTGTTCTGGTATTCCCATCTCTTTCAGAATTTTCCACAGTTGCTTGTGATCCACACAGTCAAAGGCTTTGGCATAGTCAATAAAGCAGAAATAGATGCTTTTCTGGAACTCTCTTGCTTTTTCCATGATCCAGCGGATGTTGACGATTTGATCTCTGGTTCCTCTGCCTTTTCGAAAACCAGCTTGAACATCTGGAAGTTCACGGTTCATGTATTGTTGAAGCCTGGCTTGGAAAATTTTGAGCATTGCTTTACTAGCGTGTGAGATGAGTGCAATTGTGCGGTAGTTTGAGCATTCTTTGGCATTGCCTTTCTTTGGGATTGGAATGAAAACTGACCTTTTCCAGTCCTGTGGCCACTGCTGAGTTTTCCAAATTTGCTGGCATATTGAGTTCAGCACTTTCACAGCATCATCTTTCAGGATTTGAAATAGCTCAACTGGAATTCCATCACCTCCGCTAGCTTTGTTCGTAGTGATGCTTTCTAAGGCCCAGTTGACTTCACATTCCAGAATGTCTGGCTCTAGGTGAGTGATCACTCCATCATGATTATCTTCATCGTGAAGATCTTTTCTGTACAATTCTGTGTATTCTTGCCACCTCTTCTTAAGGGATCATTGCTATAGTTTGGTACTAGAGAAGTTTCTCTGATCGAGTAGAGCACCCGAAAGAATCCTTGCATCTTTTTAATATTTTGTTGGATTCTGTTTGATAGAATTTTGTTAAGGATTTTTGCATCTATGTTCATCAGTGATATTGGCCTGTAGTTTTCTCTTTTTTTGGGCATCTTTGTCTGGTTTTGGTTTTAGGGTGATGGTGGCCTCATAGAATGAGTTTGGAAGTTTACCTTCCTCTGCAATTTTCTGGAAGAGTTTGAGTAAGATAGGTGTTAGCGCTTCTCTAAATTTTTAGTGGAATTCAGCTGTGAAGCCATCTGGTCCTGGGCTTTTGTTTGCTGGAAGATTTCTGATTACAGTTACCATTTCCATGCTTGTGATGGGTCTGTTAAGATTTTCTATTTCTTCCTGGTTCAGTTTTGGAAAGTTATACTTTTCTAAAAATTTGTCCATTTCTTCCAAGTTCTCCATTTTATTGGCATATAGTTGCTGATAGTAGTCTCTTATGATCCTTTGTATTTCTGTGTTGTCTGTTGTGATCTATCCATTTTCATTTCTAATTTTTTTGATTTGATTCTTCTCCCTTTTTTTCTTGATGAGTCTGGCTAATGGTTTGTCTATTTTATTTAGTTCTCAAAGAAACAGCTTTTAGTTTTGTTGATTTTTGCTATAGTCTCCTTTTTTTTTTTTTTTTCATTTATTTCTGCCCTAATTTTTATGATTTCTTTCCTTCTACTAACCCTGGGGTGCTTCATTTCTTCCTTTTCTAGTTGCTTTAGGTGTAGAGTTAGGTTATTTATTTGACTTTTCTCTTGTTTCTTGAGGTAAGCTTGTATTGCTATGAACCTTCCCCTTAGCACTGCTTTTACTGAGTCCCATAGGTTTTGGGTTGTTGTGTTTTCATTTTCATTTGTTTCTATGCATATTTTGATTTCTTTTTTTATTTCTTCTGTGATTTATTGGTTATTCAGAGGCCTGTTGTTTACTATCCATATGTTTGTGTTTTTAATAGTTTTTCCCCCCTGTAGTTGACATCTAATCTTACCGTATTGTGATCAGAAAAGATGCTTGGAATGATTTCAGTTTTTTTTGAATTTACCAAGGCTAGATTTATGGCCCGGGATGTGATCTATACTGGAGAAGGTTCCGTGTGCACTTGAGAAAAAGGTGAAATTCATTATTTTGGGGTGAAATATCCTATACATATCAACTAGGTCTAACTGGTCCATTGTATCATTTAAAGTTTGTGTTTCCTTGCTAATTTTGTTTGGTTGATCTATCCATAGGTGTGAGTAGGGTATTAAAGTCTGCCACTTTATTGTATTACTGTTAATTTCACCTTTGATGCTTGTTAGCATTTGCCTTACCTATTGCAGTGCTCCTATGTTGGGTTCATATAATTGTTATATCTTCTTGGATGGACCTTTTGATCATTATGTAGTATCCTTCTTTGTCTCTTTTCATGGCCTTTATTTCAAAGTCTATTTTATCTGATATGAGTATTGCTACTCCTGCTTTCTTTTGGTCTCCATTTGCATGAAATATTTTTTTCCAGCCCTTCACTTTCAGTCTGTGTGTCCCTAGTTTTGAGATGGGTCTCTTGTAGGCAGCATATATAGGGGTCTTGTTTTTGTATCCATTCAGCCACTCTTTGTCTTTTGGTTGGGGCATTCAACTCATTTACATTTAAGGTAATTATTGATCCCGTTGCCATTTACTTTGTTGTTTTGGGTTCGAGTTAATAAACCTTTTCTGTGTTTCCTGTCTAGAGAAGATCCTTTAGCATTTGTTGAAGAACTGGTTTGGTTGTGCTGAGTTCTCTCAGCTTTTGCTTATCTGTAAAGCTTTTGCTTTCTCCTTCATATTTGAATGAGATCGTTGCTTGATACAGTAATCTGGGCTGTAGTTTTTCTCTTTCATCACTTTAAGTATGTCCTGCCATTCTTTTTTACCTGAAGAGTTTCTGTTGAAAGATCAGCTGTTATCCTTATGGGAATCCCCTTGTGTGTTATTTGTTGTTTTTCCCTTGCTGCTTTTAATATTTGTTCTTTGTGTTTGATCTTTGTTAATTTGATTGATATGTGTCTTGGGGTGTTTCACCTTGGGTTTATCCTGTTTGGGACTCTCTGGGTTTCTTGGACTTGGGTGGCTATTTCCTTCCCCATTTTAGGGAAGTTTTCAACTATTATCCCCTCAAGTATTTTCTCATGGCCTTTCTTTTTGTATTATTCTTCTGAGACTTCTATGATTTGAATGTTGGGGAATTTAACATTGTCCCAGAGGTCTCTGAGGTTGTCCTCATTTCTTTTAATTCTTTTTTTTCCCCTCTCTGCTTCATTTATTTCCACCATTCTATCTTCCACCTCACTTATCCTATCTTCTGCCTCAGTTATTCTACTGTTGGTTCCCTCCGGAGTGTTTTTGATCTCAGTTGTTGCATTATTCATTATTGATTGACTCTTTTTTATTTCTTCCAGGTCCTTGTTAAACATTTCTTGCATCTTCTCAATCCTTGTCTCCAGACTATTTATCTGTAACTCCATTTTGTTTTCAAGATTTTGGATCATTTTTACTATTATTATTCTTTAATTCTTTTTCAGGTAGACTCTCTGTCTCCTCTTTTGTTTGGTTTGGTGGGTATTTATCATGTTCCTTTACCTGCTGAATATTTCTCTGCCTTTTCATCTTGTTTAGATTGCTGTGTTTGGACTGGCTTCTCTGTATGCTGGAAGTTTGTAGTTCCTCTTTATTGTGGAGGTTCCTCCCTGTGGGTGTGGTTGGACGAGTGGCTTTTCAAGGTTTCCTGGTTAGGGAAGCTTGCATCGGTGTTCTGGTGGGTGGAGCTAGATTTCTTCACTCTGGAATGCAATGAAGTGTCCAGTAGTGTTTTGAGGTGTCTATGGGTTTGGAAGAACTGTACAAAAAAGATCTTCACGACCAAGATAATCATGATGGTGTGATCACTCACCTAGAGTCAGACATCCTGGAATGTGAAGTCAACTGGGCCTTAGAAAGCATCACTACGAACAAAGCTAGCGGAGGTGATGGAATTCCAGTTGAGCTATTTCAAATCCTGAAAGATGATGCTGTGAAAGTGCTGCATTCAATATGCCAGCAAATTTGGAAAACTCAGCAGTGGCCACAGGACTGGAAAAGGTCAGTTTTCATTTCAATCCCAAAGAAAGACAATGCCAAAGAATGCTCAAACTACCGCACAATTGCACTCATCTCACACGCTAGTAAAGCAATGCTCAAAGTTTTCCAAGCCAGGCTTCAACAATACGTGAACCGTGAACTTCCAGATGTTCAAGCTGGTTTTCGAAAAGGCAGAGGAACCAGAGATCAAATCGTCAACATCCGCTGGATCATGGAAAAAGCAAGAGAGTTCCAGAAAAGCATCTATTTCTGCTTTATTGACTATGCCAAAGCCTTTGACTGTGTGGATCACAAGCAACTGTGGAAAATTCTGAAAGAGATGGGAATACCAGAACACCTGACCTGCCTCTTGCGAAACCTATATGCAGGTCAGGAAGCAACAGTTAGAACTGGATATGGAACAACAGACTGGTTCCAAATAGGAAAAGGAGTACGTCAAGGCTGTATATTGTCACCCTGCTTATTTCACTTTTATGCAGAGTACATCATGAGAAACGCTGGGCTGGAAGAAGCACAAGCTGGAATCAAGATTGCTGGGAGAAATATCAATAACCTCAGATATGCAGATGACACCACCCTTATGGCAGAAAGTGAAGAGGAACGAAAAAGCCTCTTGATGAAGGTGAAAGAGGAGAGTGAAAAAGTTGGCTTAAAGCTCAACACTCAGAAAACTAAGATCATGACATCTGGTCCCATCACTTCATGGGAAATAGATGGGCAAACAGTAGAAACAGTGTCAGACTTTATTTTTGGGGGCTCCAAAATCACTGCAGATGGTGATTGCAGCCATGAAATTAAAAGACACTTACTCCCTGGAAGGAAAATTATGACCAACATAGATAGCATATTCAAAAGCAGAGAAATTACTTTGCCAACAAAGATCTGTCTAGTCAAGGCTATGGTTTTTCCAGAGGTCATGTATGGATGTAAGAGTTGGACTGTGAAGAAAGCTGAGCACCAAAGAATTGATGCTTTTGAACTGTGGTGCTGGAGAACACTCTTGAGAGTCCCTTGGACTGCAAGCAGATCCAACCAGTCCATCCTAAAGGAGATCAGTCCTGGGTGTTTATTGGAAGGGCTGATGCTGAAGCTGAAACTCCAATACTTTTGCCACCTCATGCAAAGAGTTGACTCATTGGAAAGGACCCTGATGCTGGGAAGGATTGGGGGCAGGAGGAAAAGGGGACAACAGAGGATGAGATGGCTGGGTGGCATCACTAACTCGATGGTCATGGGTTTGCATTAACTCTGGGAGTTGGTGATGGACAGGGAGGCCTGGCGTGCTGTGATTCATGGGGTTGCAAAGAGTCGGACATGACTGAGCAACTGAACTGAACTGATAAGTATGCTTCCCTGGTGGCTCAGATGGTAAAGAATCTGCCTGTAATGCAGGAGACCTGGGTTCAATTCCTGCATCAGGAAGATCTCCTGGAGAAGGAAATTCTTGCCTGGAAAAAAAATTCCATGGACAGAGGAGCCTGGAGGGTTACAGTCCTTGGGATTGCAAAGAGTTGGACATCACTGAGCAACTAACACACACATGCACACATATAAGAGAAATCATGTGGTGTTTGTCTTTCTCTGACTTATTTCAGTTAGTGTACTACTCTTAAAGTTCATCCATATTTTTATAAATGGCAATATTTATTTGTTATGGGTAAGTAGTATTCCACTGTATTTATACCATAGTTAGATTGTTTCCATTCTTGGCTACTGTGAATAATGTTGCAATGAGCGTAGGGGTGCATGTATCTTTTTGAATTAGTGGTTTTATTTTCTTCAGATAGATACAAAATGGAATTTCTGGACCTTATGGTAGTTATATTTTTAAATTTTTGAGAAGTTTCCATACTGTTTTGGCAAAGTGGTTTCATCAGTTTATATTGCTGCCAATGGTTTATGAGGAATAATTTTCTCTGCATCCTTGTCAACACATTATTTCTTGTCTTTTTGATGATAGCCATTTTAACAGGTGTGAAGTGATATCTCACTGTGGTTTTGATTTGCATTTCCCTGATGATTAGTGATTAAGCATCTTTTCATTTGTCTGTTGGCTGTTTGTATGTCTTCTTTTAAAAAGTGTCTATTCAGATCTGTCCATTTTTAAATTGAATTGTTTGGGGTTTTGCTATTGACTTGTATGAGTTCTTTATGTATTTTGGATATTAGCCCTTTATCAGATATATGATTTGCAAGTATCTTCTCCCATTCAATAGCTTGCCTTTTTGTTTTGTTCATGGTTTTCTGTGCTGTACAGAAGCTTTTTAGTTTGATATAGTCCCATTTGTTTATTTTTGCTTTTATTGCCCTTGTCTTTGGAGTCACATTTTTTATTTTTTTATTTATTTTTATTTATTTATTTTTTTTGGAGTCACATTTTTTAAAAAATCACAAAAAATTGTGTCAGGGAACTTACTGCCTATTTTTTCTTCTAGGAACTTTCAAATTTCAGGTTTTACATCCAAGCCTTTAGTCCATTTTGTGTTAATTTTTGTGGATTGTGTAAGATGATGGTCCAGTTTCATTGTTTTGCATGTAGTTGTCCCATTTTCCCAACACCATTTATTGAAGAGATTATCCTTTCTGTATCATATATTTATCTCATTTGTTGTAAAATAATTGCCATTTGTGTGTTTTTTGAAAAAATTCTGTGCTCTCTATTCTTCTTTATTGATCTATGTGTCTGGTTTTATACCAATACCATACTGTTTTGAATATTATATCATTGTAGTATAGTTTGAAACCAGGGAGCATGATACATCCAACTTTTCTCTTCTTTCTCAAAGAGTGCTTTAGCTATTCACAATCTTTTGTAGCTCCATGCAAATTTTAGAATTACTTGCTCTAGTTCTGTGGAAAATTCTACTGGAATTTTGATAGTGATTACATTGAATCTGTAGATTGCTTTGGGTAGCATGGATATTTCAACATCATTAATTTTTTCAACCCATGAGCACAGAATATTTTTCCATTTATTTGTGTCTTCTTCAGTTTCTTTCATTATTGTCTTATAGTATTTAGAGCACAGGGCTTTCACCTCTTTGGCTAATTTATTTCTAGATATTTTATTCTTTTTGATGGAATTGTAAATGAGACTTTTCTTGATTTGTCTTTCTGATGCAGTTTATTTTTAGTGTATACAAATGCAAGTGATTTGTATATTGATTTTGTATCCTGCACATTTACTGAATTCAATTATTAGTTCTAACAGTTCTTTGGTGTAGTTTTAAGGGTTTTCTATATGTAATATCATGTCATCTGCAAATAGTGACAGTTCTACTTCTCCCTTTCCCTTTAGATGCATTGTATTTCTTTTTCTTGCCTTATTACTGTGACTGGGAGTTGTAGTACTATGGTGAATAAAAGTGGGGAGACTGGGCATCCTTGTCTTACCCCTGATCTTAGAGGAAATACTTTCAGCTTTTGTTGTTGAGTGTGATATTTGCTGTGGGTTTTCCATATATGGCCCTTATAATCTTGAGGTACATTCCTTCTGTACCCGTATTGTTGAGAATCTTTATTATAAATGTATGCTGAATTTTGTGAAATACTTTTTCTGCATCTATTGAGATGATTATGTGATTTTCATGTTTCATTTTGTTAATGTGGTATATCACATTGATTAGTCTGTAGAATTATACTGCATTCATAGACTAAATCCCACTTGATCACGGTATATGATCCTCTTAATGTATTTTAAAATTGTTTGTTAATATTTTGTTTAAGATTTTTATCTGTGTTCATCAGTGCTATTGGCCTGTAATTTTCTCTTTTTGTGATGTCTTTTTCGGTTTTTGGTATCAGAGTAATGCTGACCTCATAATAGGAGTTTAGCAGCATTTCCTTTTCAATATTTTGGAAGTGTTTGGGAAGGATAGGCATCAAATCTTTGAACATTTGGTAGAATTCACCAGTGAAGCCATCTCGTCCAGGAATTTTATCTGTTGTAAGCTTTTAAAATTACTGATTCAATCTCCTTACTAGTTATCAGTCTGTTCAGATTTTTATTTCTTCATGATTCATTCTTGGGAAATTGTATGCTTCTAGGAATTTACCCATTTCTTCAAGGTTGTACAATTTGTTGACATATGATTGTTCATAGTAGTCTCTTATGATCCTTTGTGTTTCTGTGATATCAGTTGTAACTTCTCTTTCATTTCTGATTTTATTTATTTGAGTCTTTTCACTTTTCTCTGGTGAGTTGAGCTGATGGTTTGTCATTTTGGTTTATCTTTTCAAAGAACCAGCTTCTAGTTTTATTGATCTTTTCTATTGTCTTTTAACCTGGGTTGGGATGATCCCCTGGAGAAGGATATGGTAACCCACTCCAGTACTCTTGCCTGGAGAATCTCCATAGACAGAGGAGCCTGGTGGACTACAGTCCATGGGGTTGCAAGTAGTCGGACACTACTGAGCAGTTAAGCACAGCACAACACAGCATTGTCTTTTAATCACCATTTTATTTTTGCTCTGATCTTCAATATTTCCTTCCTTCTACTAACTTTGGCCATCATCTCTTCTTTCTCTAGTTTATTTAGGTGTAAGGTTAGGTTGTTTATTTGAGTTTTTCTTATTTCTTGAGGTAGACCTCTATTTATATGAATAGAAATGCTTAGAAATGCTTTTGCTGCATCCCACAAATTTTGGTATATTGTATTTTTCTTTCATTTGTTTCTAGGTATTAAAATTTTCTCCTTTGTTTTTTCAGTGACCCATTGATTGTTCAGTAGCATGTTGTTTAATCCCCACAGTTTGGTGTTTTCTTTTAGTTTCTTCTTGTAAATGATTTCTAGTTATTTACAACTGAGGTCTGAAAAGATGTGTCATATGAAACTAATCTTGAATTTGTTGAGACTTGTTTTGTGACCTAATGTGTTATATGTTCCATATGCTGATGAAAAGAATGCGTGCTCTGATGCTTTTGGGTGGAATTTTGTGATTATGTATATTAAGGCAATCTGATCTAATGTGCCATTTAAGGCCAATGTTTCCTGATTGATTTTTCAGTCTGGATGTCCTATTCATTGATGTTAGTGGGATGTTAAAGTGACTATTATTCTGTTACTATCAATTTCTCCCCTTAGGTCTGTTAAGATTTGTTTTATATATTTTGGTGCTCTTATGTTGGATGCATATATATTTATAAATGTAATATCTTCTTGCTGGTTTGACCCCTTTATTGTTATGTAATGACTTTCTTTGCCTTTTGTTATAGTATTTTTTAAGTCTTTGTCTGATACATATATAGCTATGCCAGCTTTAATATATAGAATATATTTCTCCATTCTTATATTTTCAGTCTTTCTTTGTCCTTACTTCCGAAGTAAGTCTCTGGTAGGCAGAATATAGATGAGTCTTTTTTTATCCATATAACCACTCTATATCTTGTGATTGGCAGATTTAGTTCATTTAAAGTATTACTGATGGGTATGAGGTTATTGTCATTTTATTATTTTCTACTTGTTTTTTCATTTCCTTTCTGTTTACTTCTCTTTCTTAAGGTCTGAAAAGATGCTTAATATGAATTCAATCTTCTTGAATTTATTGAGACTTATTTTTTTGACCTAACATGTGACCTATTCTGGAGGTTGTTCCACATGCACTCCGTAACATCTGTTTGGCACTTGTGGCTTGATAACTTTCTTTGGTGTTAAGTTTTGATTCCTTTCTTGTTTTTTTTTATGTATTTACTATAACTTTTTGTTTTGTGGTTACCATGAAATTCATATATAACATCCTATGCATATAATGTGAAAGTGAAAGTCGCTTAGTCATGTCTGACTCTGTGACCCCATGGACTGTATCCTCTGTCCATGGAATTCTCCAGGCAAGAATCCTGGCATGGGTAGCCTTTCCTTTCTTCAGGGGACCTTCCTGACCCAGGGATTAAACCCGGGTCTCCTGAACTACAGGCAGATTTACCATCTGAGCCACCAAGGAAGCATAGTATATTTTCTGTTGATAACAACCTAAATGTTAACACATTTCAAAAGTCTACATTTTTACTCCTCCCCCATGGTTTTATGTTTTAGATGTCACATTTTACACTCTTTATGTATCCACTAACTAGTTATGCTAGAATTAGTTAATTTTGCTAATTTTGTCTTTTAATCACCCAGTCTTATGGGTGATTAATTCACTACTTTTACTATATACTTACCTTTTCCAATGAGATTTTCACATTTTTATGTTGTTTTATTACTAATCAGTGCCATTTTTTTTCTTTCAGCTAAAGAAGTCCCTTTAGCACTTCTTGTAAAGCTGTTTTAGTGGTGATGAACTCCTTTAACTTTCTTTATCTGGAAATTCTTTATCTCTCCTTCAATTCTGAATGATAATCTTGTAGGGTAGAGTATTATTGTTTGGAATTTTTTTCTCCTTTCAGCACTTTGAATATATTATGCTACTCACTCTGGCCTGCAAAGTTTCTGCTGAAAAATATGCTGATAGCCTTATGGGGTTTCCCTTATTTGTCACAAGTTGTTCTCTTGCTAATTTTAGGATTCTGTCTTTATCATTAATTTTCCATTTTAATTCTAATAAGTCTTGGTGTGGAGGTCTTTGAGTTAATGTTATTTGAAACTCTCTGGGATTCTTGGACCTAGATATCTGTTTCCTTCCCCAATTTAGGGAGGTTTTCAGCCAGTATTTCTTCAAATAAGCTTTCTGCCCCTTTCTCTTTTCTCTGGGACTACTGTGATGAGAATGTTATCACAGAGGTCTCTTAAGATATCTTCACTCTTCTTTTTTTTTCTTTTTCTTGCTCTATCTGTGTGAGTTCCATGACTTTGTCTTCCAGCTCTCTGATCTGTTCTTCTGCTTCATATAGTCTATTATTGACCCTTCTAGTGTATGTTTCATTTCAGTTATTGTGTTCTTCAGCTCTGTGACTTCTGCTTGCTACTTTCTTATATTTTCTATCTCCTTTTAAAAGTTCTCACTATGTTTACCCATCCTTCTCCTGAGTTCAGTGAGCATCTTTATGATCATTACTTTGAACTCTATAAAGAAGATGATTTATTACCATTTCATTAGTCATTTTCTCAGGTTTGGCCTATTTTTTTATTTGGAATTCCTCTGTCTTCACATTTTCTCCAACTCTCTGAGTTAGTCTTTCTATATTAGGTGAAACAACTACCTCTCCCAGTTTTGAAGGAGTAGCCTTGTGTAGAAGATGGCTTGTGGGGCCCAGAAGCACCACTCTTCCCTAACATGTCTGTGGTCTGGCTGCAGAGCAGGGAGGTCAGTTACTTGCCCAGCCTAGCTGTGGCATGGGGCGGGTGGAGCATGCCCACCAGCACTAGCAGGTTACAACAGAGTACCTGCCAGCACTAACACTAGCAAAGTAGAGTAAGATTGCAAAAATTCTGTCCACCATCACTTCCATCCTCAGAGAGAGTCCCAGTAGTTTCCTGCCTCTAAAACAGATGTTTTAAGATTAAGTAAGTGGGTTTTTTTCACTTATGTTCTGACATTTTTCAACCGGTTTCTTTTGCACTGAGTCCGAGGCTGAGTAAATTTGCATGGGAGCCCTTTAAGAGTGGGTTCTTTATTCCCTGTAGTACTTTATTCTCCTTGATGTAATCCTTGTTGATTTTGAAAACCAGTTATTTCAGGTGCTTGTCCCTCCAGTCCCAAATTCAAGGGTTGAGTTGCCTGATGTGGGCACTAAACTCTCACTTCTCAGAAAAAAGTTTTTTGTGTTTGAGAACCCTCCTGATTGTGAGTCATTGTGCCTGGGGTGGAGTTTTAAGTGAGAACATGTCTCTGCCTCTCCAATCCATCTCATTAAGGCCCTATAATCCTTTGTTGTGGAGGTGTTCATCTAGTTTTCAGATATCTTTCAGAGGAAATTATTCAATGTGAAGGTGTAGATTCGTTGTATGAATGGGAGGAAGTGAATTCAGGGTCCTTCTATGCCACCATCTTGAACTGCCTTCTCCCTTTTTTTTCTCTTGTTCACAAATTTATTTACTAGACAAATACTTGCAGGTTTAGGCTGTAGTAGCTGCTCTGAATTGCAGGGCCAGATCCCTCCTGACAACCAAAAGTTGACTTTACAGGGAAAACGACTTACTTTTGGCCAGTGGTGGCCTTTCCTATCCAGTTTTCATGGAGACTGATCTGTGGAAATCATCTAAAAGCAACCATTTTAAAAGGCAGAATGTGAAAATCCTTACCCTGCCTTCAGTGATTTGACATCTATTTTCATCAAAACTGAGATGGTAATCTCTTTTTTACTGAGGTATAATTGCCATTATAACATTATATTAGTTTCAGGAGTATAATATGATGTTTTGATATTTGTATATATTGTGAAACGATCACCATCAATAAGTCTAATTAACATCCATCTTCATACATGGTTACAAATTTTTTCTTGTAATAGGAACTTTTAAGATCTTCTCTCTTAGCAACTTTCAAATATGCAATACACGATTATTAACTACAGCCACCATGCTGTATATCATATCCTTGGGGCTTATTTATTTTACAACTAAAAGTTTGTGCCTTTTGATCCTCTTCACTCATTTTGCCCATCTCCCACTCCCTCAATCTGGCAAAAGCCAATCATCTCTATATGTATGAGCTCATTTAACTTTTTAAGATTCCTCATATAAGTGAGACCATATGGTATTTGTCTTTATCTGTCTAATGTATTTCACTAGCATGATGATGTAAGATTTCATTCATGTTGTAAATGGCGAGATTTCCTTCTATTTTATGACTGAGTATAATATTCTGGTGTGTGTGTGTGCGTGCGTGTGCATGTGTGTGTGTGTGTGTGTGTGTGTGTAGGAGTAGTGACAGATCTTATTCTCTTGAGTTCCAAATCACTGAAGACGGTGACTACAGTCATGACATTAAAAGAAGTTTGTTGCTTGGAAGAAAAGCTATGACAAACCTAGACAGTGTATTCAAAAGCAGAGACATCACTTTGCTGACAAAGGTCCATACAGTCAAAGTTATGATTTTTCCAGTAGTCATGTGTGGATGTGAGTGTTGGACCATAAAGAAAGTTGAGCACTGAAGAATTGATGCTTTTGAACTGTGGTGTTGGAGAAGATTCTTGGGAGTCCCTTGGACAGCAAGGAGATCAAGCCAGTCAATCCTAAAGGAAATCAGTCCTGAATATTCATTGGAAGGACTGATGCTGAAGCTGAAGCTCCAATCATTTGGACACCTGATACAAAGAACTGACTCATTTGAAAAGACTCTGATGCTGGGAAATATTGAATGAAGGAGGAGAAGGGGACGACAGAGGATGAGATGGTTGGATGGCATCACCGACTGGATGGACGTGAGTTTGAGTAAGCTCCGGGAGTTGGTGATGGACGGGGAAGCCTGGCATGCTGCAGTCCGTGGGTCGCAAAGAATCAGACAAGACTGAGCGACTGAACTGAACTGAACTGGACTGCAAGAGATCAAACCAGTCAATTCTCGATGGATAGGGTGGGGATCGAGGTGGGAGGGGTTTCAGGATGTGGGGGACATATCTATACCTGTGGCAAATTCATATTGATGTATGGCAAAAAAAGAGGCAATATTGTAAAGTAATTTTTCTCCAATTAAAATTAATTAAAAAAATAAAGGAAATTAACCTTGATTATTCATTGGAAGGACTGATTCTGAAGCTGAAGCTCTAATACTTTGGCCACCTGATGTGAATAGCCAACTCCTTGGAAAAGACCCTGATGCTGGGAAAGACTGAAGGCAAAAGGAGACGGGGTAGCAGAGGATGAGATAGTTAGATAGTGTCACCAACTCAATGGACATGAATTTGAGCAAGCTCTGGGAGATAGTGGAGGATAGGGGAGCCTGGCATGCTACAGTTCATGAGGTCTCAGAGTCAGACACGGTTTAGGGACTGAACAACAAGAGCAAATACACACACACACACACACATACATATATATATATATATACACAATGTTTTCTTTATGCATGAATCCATCAATGGTCAGTTAAGTTGCTTCCCTGTCTTGACTATTGTAAAAAACTGCTTCAGTAAACATGGGGGTTGTTGATCAGTTGCTAAGTCATGTCTGACTATTTGTGACCCCATGGACTGCAGCATGCCAGTTCCTCTATCATCCACTATCTCCCAGATTTTGCTCAAACTCATGTCGATTGAGTCAATGATGCTATCTAACCATCTCATCCTCTGCCACCCTCTTCCCCATTTGCCTTCAATCTTTCCGAACATTAGGGTATTTTCCAAGGAGTCGGCTCTTTGTGTCAGGTGGCCAGTGTACTGGAGTTTCAGCTTCAGCAACAGTCCTTCAATGAGTATTCAGGGTTGATTTCCTTTAGGGTTGACTGGTTTGATCTCCTTGTAGTCTAAGAGACACTTGAGTATTCTTCAGCACCGCAATTCAAAAGCATCAGTTCTTCAGCACTCAGCTTTCTTTATGGACCAACTCACATCCTTACATGACTACTGGAAAAGCCATAGCTTTGACTATACTGACCGTTGTCGGCAAAGTGATGTCTCTGATTTTTAATACACTGCCTACGTTTGTCATAGCTTTCCTTCTAAGGAGCACGATCTTTTAATTTCAGGGCTGCAGTCACTGTCCGCAGTGATTTTGGAGCCCAAGAAAAGAAAATCTGTCATTGCTTCCACGTTTCCCCCTTCTATTTGTCGTGAAGTGATGGGGCTGGATGAATGACATGATCTTAGTTTTTTTTAATAATGTAGTTTCAAGCCAGTTTTTTCATTCTCCTGTTTCACCCTCATCAAGAGGCTCCTTAGTTCCTCTTCACTTTCTGCCATTAGAGTGGTATCATCTGCATATCTGAGGTTGTTGCTATTTCTCCTGGTAATCTTAATTCTAGCTTGTGATTCATCAAGCCCAGCATTTAACATGATGTACTCTGCATATAAGTTAAATAAGCAAAATTACAATATTCAGCCTTGTCATACTACTTTCCCAGTTTTGAACCAGTCCATTGTTCCATGTTCAGTTCTAATAGTTGCTTCTTGACTTGCATACAGGTTTCTTAGGAAACAAGTAAAGTGGTCTAGTACTCCCATCTCTTGAAGAATTTTCCACAGTTTCTTGGGATCAAATATAGTCAAAGGCTTTAGCGTAGACAATGAAGCAGAAGTAAATGCTTTTCTGGAATTCCCTTGCTTTCTCCATGATCCAATGAATGGTGACAATTTGATCTCTAGTTCTTCTGCCTCTGCAAACTCCAGCTTGTATATATGGAATTTCTCAGTTCACATACTGCTGAAGCCTAGCTTGAAGTATTTTGAGCATAATCTTGCTAGCATGTGAAATGAGCTCAACTGTACAGTAGTTTGAACATTCTTTGGCACTTCCCTTCTTTGGGATTGGAGTGAAAACTGACCTTTTCCAGTCCTGTGGCCACTGCTGAGTTTTCCAAATTTTCTGACATATTGAATACAGCACTTTAACAACATCATCTTTTAGTATTTGAAATAGCTCAGCTGGAATTCCATCACCTCCACTAGCTTTGTTCATAGTAATGTTTCCTAAGGCCCACTTGACTTCACATTCCAGGATGTCTGGCTCTAGGTGAATGACCACACCATTGTGGTTATCTGGGTCATTAAGATCTTTTTTTGTATATTTCTTCTGTGTATTCTTGCTACCTCTTCTTAATCTCTTCTGCTTCTGTTAGGTCCTTACTGTTTAGGTCCTTGAATGTGCCCATCGTTGCATGAAATGTTCCATTGCTATCTGCTATTTTCTTGACAAGATCTCTAGTCTTTCACGTTCTGCTGTTTTCCTCTACTTCTTAGCATTATTCATATAAAAAGGCTTTCTTTCTCCCCTCGCTATTCTCCAGAACCCTGCATTCAGTTGGGTATATCTTTCGCTTTCTCCCTTGCCTTTTGTTTCTCTTCTCTTCTCAGCTATTTGTAAAGCCTCCTCAGACAACCACTTTGCCTTTTCGCATTTCTTTTTCTTTGGGATGGTTTTGGTCACTGCCTCCTGTACAATGTTATGAACCTCCATCTGTATTTCTTCTGGCACTCTGTCTACCAGATCTAATCCCTTGAATCTATTTGTCACATCCACTGTATAAAAATAAGGGTTTTGATTTAGGTCATACCCAAATGGACTAGTGGTTTCCTCCACTTTCTTTCATTTAAGCTTGAATTTTGCAATAAAGAGCTGATGATCTGAGCCACAGTCAGCTCCTGGTCTTGTTTTTGCTGACTGTATAGAGCTCCTCCATCTTTGGCTGCAAAGAACATAATCTGATTTTGGTATTGACCATCTGGTGATACCTACTTGTAGAGTCATCTCTTGTTTTGTTGAAAAATGGTGTTTGCTATGACCAGCCTGTTCTCTTGTCAAAACTCTGTTAGCCTTTGTCCTGCTTCATTTTGTACTCCAAGCCCAAACTTGCCTGTTACTACAGATATCTCTTGACTTCCTTCTTCTGCATTCCAATCCCCTATGATGAAAAGAATATATATTTTTAGTATTAGTTCTAGAAGTTGTAGGTCTTCATAGAACTGTTCAACTTCAGCTTCAGCATCAGTGGCTGGAGCATAGACTTGGATTTCTGTGATGTTGAATGGTTTGCCTTGGAAATGACAAAGATCATTCTGTCATTTTTGAGATTGCACCCAAGTACTGCATTTCAGACTCTTTTGTTGACTATTAGGGTTACTCCATTTCTTCTAAATGATTCTTTCCCACAGTAGTAGATATACTGTTCATCTGAATTGAACTTGCCCATTCCACTCTATTTTAGTTCACTGATTCCTGATATTTCAATGTTCAATCTTGCCATGTCCTGTTTGACCATGTCCATTTTACCTTGATTCATGGACCTAATATTCCAGGTTCTTATGCAATATTGTTCTTTACACTTTACTTTTACCACCAGACACATCCACAACTGAGAGTCACTTCCACTTTGGCCCAGCCACTTCATTCTTTCTGGAGCTATCAGTAATTGCCCTCTGCTCTTCCCCAGTAGCATATTGGACACCTTCTGACATGTGGGATCATCTCCTGCTGTCATATCTTTTTTCCTTTTCATACTGTCTATGGGATTTTCTAGGCAAGAATATTGGAATGGGTTGCCATTTCCTTCTCCAGTGAACCGTGTTTTGTCAGAAGTCTTCCCTATTATTCATCTGTCTTGGATGGCCCTACATGGCATGGCTCATAGCTTCATTGAGTTATGCAAGACCCTTCGCTATGACAAGGCTATGATTCATGAAGGGGATTAATCCCATACTCCTAAATTATTCCTCATCCTCTCCCTTTCCTCTTTGATAGCCATAAGTTTGTGTTCTATGTCTATGAGTCTGTTTCTTTTTTGTATATAGATTTGTTTGTATTATTTTTTTAGTTTCCACATATAAATGATATCATATAATATTTGTTTTTGTCTGTATTGCTTACTTCACCAAGTATAATATTCTCTAGGTTCATTCATGTTTCTGAACATGGCAATAATTCTTTCTTTTTTATGGCTGAGTAATATTCCATTATGTATATATACCATATCTTGATAAGTCAGTCATCTGTTGATGGGCTCTTGGATTGCTTCCATTTCTAAATAGTGCTTCTGTGAAATTGGGCTGCATTTATCTTTTTGAATTAGGGTTTTCATTTTTTCCAGATATATACCCAGGAGTGGAATTGCTGGATTGAATGGTAATTCTATTTTAGTTTTTAAAGGAACCTCCATACAATTTTCCATAGTGGCTGTACCAATTTACATTTCCACCAACAGTTTTAGGTGGCTTAGTTTACTCTATACCCTTTCCAGCATTTATTATTTGTAGGCTTTTTGATGATAGTCATTATGACCATGTGAGGTAACACCTGACGGTGATTTTGATTTGCATTTTTCTAATAATTAGTGATGCTGAGCATTTTTTATGTGCTTGTTGGCCGTCTGAATGTCTCCTTTGGAAAAATGTCTGTTTAGATCTTCTGCCTATTTTTTATTCAATTCTTTGATTCTTTGATATCAAGTTTTGTGAGCTGTTTATATATTTTGGATATTAACCCCTTGTCAGTCACATCATTTGCAAATATTTTCCCTGTTCTATAGATTGTCTTTTTATTTTGTTGATGGTTTCCTTTGCTGTAAGATAAGCAGGGAATTTTATGATCAGGCCATGAGTGGTAATCAAATGGGAAAATATTGGTACATGGTAGTATATTAAAATTAAGAAGCTGTGTTTATCAAAAGATACCACTAACAAGTCTAACGAGTGAAAGGACAAATCACAGAGTATGTAAAGATATTTGTATTACATATATTCAACACAATTTTATATCTAGTATATACATACTCACACTATGGAATACTGTATAGTAATGAGAATAAATGAATTATTGCTACATATTATAATATGGATATATGAATCTCACAAACACAATATTGGGTGAAAGATGCCAGATATGAAAGATTGCATACAATATAATTCCTTCCTATAAAGTTCCAAAACATATAAAATCAATCTATCATGTTAGAAGTTACCTTTGTTAGAGTTATCTTTGAGAGATAGTGACCAGGAATGGAATATAAGGTGGAGGGGGAGTTCTGGGGTAATGTTCAATTTTTTTTTTTTTTTGATCTGGATGCCAGTTACAGGGTGTGATCACTTTAAGAAAATTCATCATGTCATACATTTAAAATATATGTAGTTTTCTGTTTATGGTATACTTCAAAAATGTACTTTAAAAATTGGATTGGCAAATAGAAAAATGAGTGTGCTCCAGGTTTGGATATGGAAAAATAAATCATGAGAGGACATTGGTATTTTAGCATTAAATTATTTGTTGTTTTCTATTTTGTTGATATTTTATTTTAAAATTCATGTGTTGGGTAAGCTTAAAATATAGTGATATTAAATTATAAAGCAAATTTCCTCCAATTAAAAGATAAATTTAAAAAAATTAAAAGAAGTAAATTCAAAAGACAAAGCTGCAAAGAGCCTTTTTTTTTAATGATAAATGTGATGTTTGATGGTGTACCTCTTCTCCAACCATAAAAAAGGTCCAAAATAAACTCAAAACCCTTCAGCCTCTACTTGTTAGTAATCCATAGTTGCCTCAAGGGCATTCATAAAGCAGGATCAGCTGAGGGCTCTTCTTTTAAGCTCTTTGTTTTGGCTCTTGGGGATTTAGCTTGATTCCTTTTGAGCTTAGTAATGTATTTAAAAAGATATTTGTTATCTTTTATCCAGTATTTTTAGATGTTTTATAGAAGAAAGTTATTGTCAAGATATCTCACATACATTGTTGCCAGAAATGGAAGGTGTAGTTACATTTCTGTATTCTGATAATTCCCAAATTCCTGTCTCCTTCCCTGACCTCACCCTTCATATCTAAGAGATATCTCATATACCTGTTTCACATCTTCACTTGTCTAATAGGCATCTCAAATGTACTGTGTTCTAAATAGAACTTTTGATTTTCCTCTCAAACCAGTTCCTCCCCTAGTCTTCCTCATCTCAGCACTATTTAAACATATAATAAGCCAAGAATCTGAATGTAATCCTAGATGTCTCCTTTTCCCTCACCCCCTACATCAGCACATTCTGTCAAATCCACTCCAAATAATATACTTAATTCCTTCACTCCTTTTCATCTCCACTGTAACCCATTTTCAAGACCCCATCATTTCTTTCCCAGGCTACTTCCATAGCCTCCTTATTTTTCTGTTTCCATTCTCAACTCTTTTTGTACAAAAATGTACTGACTGTGTCAATCTCCTGCTTAAAATCTGTCCATACTCCTAGAATGAAATTCTAACTCCTTATCACAGCCTTCAATTCCCTTGTCCGCTGATCCAAAACTCAAGGAGGACTGGTTAACTGGACAGCACCTCACCCTTCTATAAGTGGAGCATCTGCTACTCACTTCCAACATATTGTCACCTTGCCAAGTGAGGATCCACAATTATCAGTTCTTTTTGATACTTTCCAAGAGAACTAGAAATCTAGGTCTAGATATGAGATCTTCTGATTTTTAATTATTGACAGTTAAAAATAAAACCAAAATGAAACAAACAGAAATAAGAGAAAACATTGTGCAGGCCAAATCAAACACCTCTGCCAGCTACTAATTTGCTACTAACCTTGGCCCGAGATGATCTGCCCTGCTTGACTCTCCAGCTGGTCCTTTTTCTGACTCTGCCCCAGGCTAACTAGCTGTAGCAGACACTGTCAAAGCCTTCTAATATCCCTCAGATCTTTTATTTCAGTGCATTTTCACTTTCCAAATGGCCATTATCTGCATCTTTGTGCCTGGTTGATTTTGCTGAAGATTTGGAAGGTCACTCTGATCATGGAGAACAGCCATTGACCAATGACTTCAACTCTCTTACTCCTTGAGTTGGGTAATTTTGAGACGCGTGTTTTGTCCCATTTCCAAGAGTTTCCTGAGGTATTAGGACTGTTACCCACTGTGTAGCTGGCTTATTTTATACCCTTTACTGACTGCCTTTATTTCTGTGTCATTTTTCCACTGACCTACTGGTATTCCCCTCATTTCCCAATAAACTACTTGCACTCAAACTCTTGTCTCAGAGTCTGCTTCTGGAAGAACTAAAACTGAGATAATGGCTTTTTTTCATTTTCTCCAACAAGTCAAGCTTGTTCCTGCTGCAAGTCTTTTGCCTTTGCTGTTTCAAACCTCTGTTTGTGTGTTCTTTCCTCAGATGTTCTCATGGTTCATCCCTTTCTTTTTTCCCATCTCACTTCAAAAGTCGCCTCTGCAGATAGGCCTTTCAAGACTACCCAAATTGTAATAGTTCCTCCCTTTCTTTCACTGTCAGTTTTATTTTCCCTATGACCTTTTCACTGTCGCAAGTTATCTTTGTAATTTACTTGTTCACGAGTTTATTGTCTATTTACCTTCAATATTAGCTCTTTGAGAGCAGGAATCTTGACTGACTTGTTTGCTGCCCCATCATGAGAGCAGGGCATTAATTCAATGAACAAATGATCAATTTCCATAATTCTTAGAGTTTGTGTCCACTTTCCCTAGTACTCCTTCACCTGATTCTGTTCTTAACCTGACCCCCAGGATGACAAAGCCAGTACAGACAGGCAAAAGGCAAACTTCCTAACTGGTAGGTAATGCAAATCCTTCTCTCACATTTGTGTCTTTAGAAGTCTCCTTGAGTATATTTCAGTTGTGAATCCCTTTCCTTTAAGTCTTAATAATATTTTTGATTTTTAACTTCTTTTTGTTAAAAATCCCAATTTGCTTTTTTTTTCTGCTCTCACTCTTCACACTGGCATATTGACAGTTGAGGCTGGAAGCACCATTCCCAATTTCCTTCCCAGTCATTTTCTCCTGCAAATCACTGAGTGTCTCTCTCACTATTATTCTATCGCTGACATGACTGCTGTTGTCTGTAGTATCTGGTGTCTGATATGGGCATGTTTTCCACCCCCTCCCCCAATTTCCAGCTAAAGTCATCTTGATCAGATCGGCAAGTCTCCAGGCAACCACATTCTTCCCTAGTGAGATGCACTCGATCCTTAGCCAAAAGCCTATCATTCCAGTATCTTAAGCCATTGCCCAAGAAAAACAAATCTGCACAGCTCTAACCCTTCTCTGCATCTCCAGCTGTGCTGGCTGCCGCCACCCCCACACCTAGCCTCAAGGGACCTCTAACCTCCCAGTTAGCCCTGCAGCAGCTGAGATGTAGACAAATCCTATTTCCCTTGGTTCAGATGAGACAATATTGGAATTTCTCAAAAGGAAATTTGCTAAGAAACAAAGTGAAAAACAAAACCAGAGAGAGGGAGGGAGAGGGGGAGAAAGAAGACAAAATCTTAGGAAAAGATGCATTACAGAGTTCCAATTCCTTATCCTGAGATACACTCTGACTGCAGATCGGTTTGGTTGGCACAACTTACAGGGCACACAGATATGAGAATATAATCCTTCAACCTTTCACAAAGGGGTAATGGGGATAGGGTAGGGGAGGGGCTTACAGGAAGGCAGAAAGAGTCTTTGTGTGTCTGGACTATTTCATTCCATGGAAATGGTACCCAATAAAGTATATGGGCTATTCTATCAGCTCTGGAGGAACAGGAAATCCCATCTACCAGCCTTTGTTACACTGGAAGCTGCCTGCAACCTTGCTGAACTTTATTGGCTCTGATAGTTTTTAGTGGATTCTTTAGGATTTTCTACATATAAGAGTGTGTCAGGGCTTCTCTGATAGCTCAGTTGGTAAAGAATCTGCCTGCAATGCAGGAGACCCGGGTTTGATTCCTGGGTTGGGAAGATCCCCTGGAGAAGGGATAGGCTAGGCACTCCAGTATTCTTGGGCTTCTTTTGTGGCTCAGCTGGTAAAGAATCCACCTGCAATGTGGGAGACCTGGGTTCAATCCCTGGGTTGGAAAGATCCCTTGGAGAAGGGAAAAGTTACCCACTTCAGTATTTTGGCCTGGAGAATTCCATGGGCTGTATAGTCCGTGGGGTCACAAAGAGTCGGACAGGACTGAATGACTTTCACTTTCACTTTCAAAGAGCATATCATCTGAAAATAGAGGTATTTTTACTTCTTCCTTTCCAATATGCATGTCTTTTATTCTGTTTTCTTGTCTAATTGCCTTAGATCTTCCAATACAGTGTTGAATAGAATTGGCAAGAGTGGACATTTGTCTTATTCTTGGTCTTAGCAGGAAGCTTCCAGTCTTTCAGCAGTACTTGTGGATTTCATATAGATGCTGGCTCACTCTTTCAGTGACCCATGCTTATTGTAAAACTCTGCTATACCTTTTGCATTTTCTTTCTTCATTTTATTTTTAACCTCCTTTATTTTTGTACAGATTTCCCAGGTGGTGCTAGTGGTAAAGAACCTGCCTGCCAATGCAGGAGTCATAAGAGACACTGGTTCAATCCCTGAGTTGGGAAGATCCCCTGGAGGAGGGCATGGCAACCCACTCCAGTATTCTTGCCTGGAGAATCCTATGGACAGAGGAGCCTGGCACACTACAGTCCATGGGGTTGCAAAGAGTCGGACACAACTGCAGTGACTTAGCACCACTTTTTGTACATTTTCTCCCAGTAAAAGTCTAACTTGTCTCTGCAGTGGTAAAGAAATCAAGCATGGAAAGGCTTGATTTTCTTTCATTCATCTGTTCAGCAAGCGTTTATTAAATGTTTATGCCAACACTGTCCTAAGTTCTTGCAGATATAATGCTAAATAAAATAAAGTCCACATCCTCATGGAGTTCACGTTCTAGTGATGAACCTAGACAGTAAATAAATAGTCACGATAAATATAATGAAAGGTAAATTCAGAGAAGGAAGAAAGTTAGGTGCTGTGGGAGGGAACTACTTTATAGTAAGAGGTCAGGGAAAGCCCTCTGGAAAGGTGACATTTTGGCTGATACTTGAATGATAAGAAGGAGCAAGGCATCAGAAGAGCTTAGAGAAGAATGTTCTAGAAGAAGGAACAAGTACAAAGGCCTTGAGGCAGGAATAAACCTGCTGAGTGAGAGAGAAGGGCAACTAGAAAGGCAGTCCAATGTGTGTGGAGCAGAGGGAGGGCAGAAGAGAGCGGGAGGTGATAAGGACAGGTAAGTCATCGGCAAGGATGTTGGAGTTAACTGAGTATGATGGGAAGGTGTTAAACTGGGGATACTGTAATCTAAGTTAGTAAAATTCCATCTGGCTGACATCTGTGCCTATCCTGGCTATCAGGCTTTGTGAAGCCCAGGTTTCACTGGAGTTGGTTCAGAAAGTCAGGGTAGTGAGAGAGCCATTTAACCTCCACAGCTTTCCCTCACACAGCAGCCAGAAGGATTCTTCTGAAATATGTTAGATCATGTTTCTCCATGCCTTAAAACTCTCCCACTGTTCCCTATTTCTCTGAAAGTGAATATCCTCTTCATGGCCTTCTAGTCCCTACAATATTTGCCGCTCCCCATGCCTCTCTGAAGCGACTTAGCAGCAGCAGCAGCAGCATGCCTCTCTGCCCTCCTTGCACATCACTCTCATCCTCACTTACTTGCCTCTAACCATACCAGCTTCCTTGGCTAGTCCTATACTAGCCAAGCATGCACCCACCACAAGGCCTTTGTACTTACTGGTTGTCCCCTTTGTTTGGAATACTTTCCTCCAGATAGCTGCTTAGATATTGCTTTGTCAGAGAGGCCTACACTGACTGATGCTATTCTCTTTCTGACTTCATCTATCACTCTCATCCATTTGCTTGCTGTATTCTAGTCACACTGGTCTACTCAATGTTGCATTTCAGTGTTGCTTGTATCTCTCTCTATTTATTGGTAAATAGCTGTAAATATAGATATATAACTTCAAAATGATAAACACAGTGCACATACGATTTTGTCTCCTTTTACATTTGTTACATTGTGAGCATTTTATAGGCCCTAAATATTTTCCCCCAAATAGGATTATAATGGTTGGTAGGTTCTCAAAGAATTGAAGTTCTAGGATCAAGAGTCATACCTTCTGGTGTACTTTGTGGAAGGAAAGGAGGTTTGTCTCATTTACAGTGAGTATTGCTTCTCTGTTCCATATGTTTCTCCTTGCTACTATCTCCCTTTGCTTTCTTCTGTCACCACCTAAAAGTTCTGAACTATAGTTCACCTTCATTTGATGTTGATAGATCTGCACAGGCCTCACTGAGTGGAAGAATTAGGGTGCAGGACACCTCTTTTCTTAAATTATTTTTTAATTTTGATTTTATTGGAGTATAGTTGATTTACAATATTGTATTAGTTTCAAGTGTACAGCAAAGTGATTCAGTTATACATATACATATATTCATTATTTTTTAGATTCTTTTCGCATATAGGTTGTCACAGAGTATTGAGGAGAATTCCCTGTGCTATACAGTAGGTCCTTGTTGGTTATCTGTCTTATATATAGTAGTGCATGTATGTTCATCCCAAACTCCTGATTTCCCCGTCCCACTTACATTTCCCCTTTGGTAACCATAAGTTTGTTTTGAATATTTGGAAGTCTGTTTCTGTTTTGTGAATTAGTTCACTTGTATCATTTTCAAAATTAGATCTCACACATGAGTAATATCATGTAATATTCGTCTCTCTCTGTCTGGCTCACTTCACTCAGTATGATAATCGCTAGGTCCATCCATGTTGCTGCAAATAGCAGTATTTCATTCTTTTTCGTGGCTCACTAGTATTTCTCTCTCTCTAAACCACATCTTCTTTATTCATTCTTCTGTCTATGGACATTTATATACCTTCCATGTCTTGGCCATTGTAAATAGTGCTGCAATAAAAATTGGGGCGCATGTATCTTTTCAAATTATGGTTCTCTGGATGCATGCCCAGGAGTAGGATTGCTAGATCATACGTTAAACTATTTTTAGTTTTCTAAGGAACCTCAATACTGTTCTCCATAGTGGTTTTACCAATTTACATTTCCACCAACAGTGTGAAAGGATTCCCTTTTCCTCACATCCTCTCCAGCTTTTATTGTTTGTAGATTTTTTGATGATGGCCCATCTGACGAATGTGAGGTGATACCTCATTGTTGTTTTGATGTGCATTTCTCTGATAATTAGTGATGTTGAGCATCTTTTCGTGTGTCTTTTGGCTATTTGTATGTCTTTTTTGGAGAAGTATCTATTTGGATTTTTTTTTCTCATTTTTTGATTGGGTTGTTTGTTTTTTCAGGACACTCCCTTTGAAGTTTTGTCCCTTCATTCAACACAGTTCCCCATAAAAGGCTGAATGGGTGTTTCTCTTTCTGACTTACTTCACTCTGTATAATAGAACTGACTCAAATGTATTCTTTTTTATAGCTGAGTAATATTCCATTGTGTATCTATACTACAACTTCCTTATCTGTTCGTCTGCCAATGGATATCTAGATTACCTCCATGTCCTGGCTATTGTAAACAGTGCTGCAATGAACATTGGGGTACATATGTCTCTTTCTATTCTGGTTTCCTCCGTGTGTATGCCCAGCAGTGGGATTTCTGGGTCATATGGCAGTTCTATTTCCTGTTTTTAAAGTAATCTCCACACTGTTCTCCATAGTGGCTGTACCAGTTTGCATTCCCACCAACGGTGTAGGAAGGTTTCCTGTTCTCAAGACAATAACAATGATCCTATATGCAAGGCAGCAAAAGAGACACAGAAATAAAGAACAGACTTTAGGACTATAAGGGAGAAGGTGAGGGAGGGATGATTTGAGAGAATAGCATTGAAACATGTATATTACCATATGTAAAATAGATGACCAGTGCAAGTTCATTGCCTGAAGTAGGGCTCTCAAAGCTGGTGCTCTGTGACAACCCAGAGGGATGGAGTGGAGAGGGAGGTGGGAGGGGGTTCAGAATGGGGAGACACATGTGTACCCATGGGTGATTCATGTCAATGTATGGCAAAACCCACCACAATATTGTAAATAAAGTATCCTCCAATTAAAATAAATTATTTTTTTTAAAAGACTGAATGGGCATTTCTTTACTAAAGATCTGAAATTATAGAAGGAAGCTACATTTCCCCAAGATCCAACTGAAAGAGGCCAGGGCAGAGCTTGCTCACCTTGTGTTCACAGTCCTGATGATTCCAGGACTCAGGTAAATGTCCTTTCACTTCCAACTCCAGGTTTTATCTGTTTTGCTATAGATGCTCATGGAAATTCTGGGTTTCTCATGTAAATTCTGGCATTTCTCATGTATCTCCTAGCTCCTAAGTGAGTAGGGTTGGGAGACAGATAGGTAGCAGAAAGATATATGTATGTATGTGTATGTATATATATATATATATATATATATATATATATATATATATATATAGCCTGGTAGCCCCTCCAGGAAAGATTCGATGTTCTTTCTAGCCGCATTATATCTGTGAACTGATATAGGAAAGGCCAACACCACCCTTTTTTGCCTCTACCATGGGTAAAGGTCAGTAAGCCTTCATTCCATCACATTCTGCTGACAGAGATGAATAATCTCACTCTGAGGCCATGCTTATAAGAGGAAATCTCACCTAGACCTAGACCACTGAATCAGCCAAAGTCCTAGACATTCTAGGCTTAAGCACAAGCTGGTTGCACTTATACAAGGACTAGTGTATTTCACACCCAAGGCAGATGTGGAAGAGCCAGTGCATGAGGACATGGGTTGGAGACAGAGATATTCATGCTTGATAGTAGCTTAGTGAACAGGCCACAAGGGGGAACTGTGCTGCATGGCTTGAAAGCATAAGTGGAAAACATTGTAGCTGCCAGTAACAGGAAAATGGAGTATGCTCAGGCAAACACTTATTTTATCTGAGCTTCACAATGAATCACCAGATGTCCTGATTATCAGAGAAACTGTCAAGAGGAGGGTGGTTCCCAATTAAAAAACAAATGTATTTGGTGGTCTTTGGGGATATTTGGAAGTAGTAAGCCCAGCAATTGACCTGTCCCAGGCCTGCTCTAGTCCTGGCAGAATTTGTTGCAGAACTTTTTAATCATTATCATGCCAAAACGCACATAGAAAATGATAACATTTGTATAGTGTGTACTAAGTCGCTTCAGTTGTATCTGACTCTTTGTGACCCCATGGACTGTAGCCTGCCAGGCTCCTTTGTCCATGGAGTTCTCCAGACAAGAATACTGGAGTGGGTTGCCATTTCCTCCTACAGGGTATCTTCCTGACCCAGGGATTGAACCTGTGTCTCTTGTATCTCTTGTATTGGCATTGTCAGGCAGGTTCTATACCACTCGCACCATGGTGCAGTGGGGCAAATGGAGACTACTCATAGTCAGAGGTGACTGGTCCAGGCTTCATCTTCCTCAGGTTCTGCCCAGTCACCTAAGGCTGAGCAGTGCAGCACACAGGTTGGGAAGCTCTGCTTTACTGAAGGGCTTTTGCTTCTGATGGCACCTGTACTCTTCAAGGTCAGAGATAAGCAACATAAACCATCACTCCCTAGCTGCATCTGTTTGACCTTGGATGTACCTTTCTTGAGACCTACAAACATCATTTCCTGGAACAATTTAAACCCTGAACATCACCTATAAGTACCACCAACGTTATCGTTGGGTCAGGTTTATGACCAGAGGACCCATTTTTGCAAAGTAAATTTTCACTTGCTTGAGAGGTGTTTTCAGAGCAGAAGATGGAAATTATAGTACTGTATACACCTTCAACTGGTTTGGGGGTCTTATACTCAGGATGCCCATCCTTGAAAAGTGAATGTATTCATACTCTGATTTAGGAGCCCAGGCTCAAGGACACTAAATATAAAGTCTATGGCAAAGGTTTATTGAATCTTCAAATTCTTCCATTCAGGCACTGACATTTTTTTTAAGCTTAAGAGAAGATTTCAGGAGATTTCTCTGGTGGTCCAGTGGTTAAGACACCATGCTTGCACTGCAGCGGGTGTGGGTTTTATCCCTGGTCAGGGAACTAATATGCTACATGCCTCTCTGTGTGGCCAAAAAATTTAGAAAAATGATTTCAGGGGATCTCCAATGGCTAGAGCAATGGTGTTATGAGAGGAGCCCAGGTATTTATAAACGTGGAGCTGCTAGGTACCTCCGTATAGCCTCATTTGAGTTAGAAAGGTGAAAAATGTCATATCACTTCGAGATTAATATAAGGTATTATATTAGTATTATAATTGATATGGGTTGACCTTTATTGTTCTGTCACTAAAACAATTAGATCATTTATTCGAGTTGCTGCTGCTGCTGCTACTGCTAAGTCACTTCAGTCGCGTCTGACTCTGTGTGACCCCATAGACAGCAGCCCACCCGGCTCCCCGGTCCCTGGGATTCTCCAGGCAAGAACACTGGAGTGGGTTTCCACTTCCTTCTCCAATGCATGAAATTGAAAAGTGAAAGTGAAGTCGCTCAGTCGTGTCCAACTCTCAGCGACCCCATGGACTGCAGCCTATCAGACTCCTCCATCCACGGGATTTTCCAGGCAAGAGTACTGGAGTGGGGTGCCATTGCCTTCTCCACTTATTCGAGTTGGATCTAGGAAATTTGTAATTTCCTCCCTAACCTGTTTTCCCTTCAGTTCTTCGTTTGTTATATCGGAATACTACAGCAGCACCACCTGCAGGTCATATCAAAGAAATGCATATTGATGGCTTGGAATTTGAATCCTAGAATTCTGATCTAGACTAGTTATTTTCTAAATCTTTCTGTGCATTAAATGGCTGAGAAGCAGAAAACAAACAAACAAAAATCCAAACAATTGTCCAAACAAAAGAAATGCAAAAACAAATCCTCAGGCCTCACTTGGACTTCTTTAAACAGAAATTCTGGGATGGAGACCAGGATTAATATTTTCAAACTAGTTCTGATGCCAAGGATTTTTAGAAACCATTAGCTTAGGTGACAGTCAAAAAGTGCCTGCAGTATTTGAATAATAAACCCCTAAATGACCAAGTTTGTTGTTCATTCACTAAGTCGTGTCCAATCTCATGAACTACAGCATGCCAAGCTTCCCTGCCCCTCCGTATCTCTGGGAGTTTGCTCAAATTCACATCTATTGAGTCGGGGTCACAAAGAGTTGGACACGACTGAGCGACTGAACTGAAGTGAACTGAACTGAGTCGGTGGTGGTATCTAACCATCTTATCCTGTGCCGCCACACTTCCCATGCCTTTGTCCCTTCCAGCATCAGAGTCTTTTCCAATGAATTGGCTCTTCACATCAAATGGCTAAAGTATTGGAACTTCAGCTTCAGCATCAGTCCTTCCAAAGAATATGCAGGACTGATTTCCTTTAGGATCGACAAGTTTGATCTCCTTGCTGTCCAAGGGACTCTCAAGAGTCTTCTCCAGGACCACAATTCAAAAGCATCAATTCTTTGGTGCTCAGCCTTCTTTATGGCCCAATTCTCACATCCATACATGACTACTGGAAAAACTGTAGCTTTGACTATACAGACCTTTGTCAGCAAATTGATGTCTCTGCTTTTAATATGCTGCCTACATTTGTCATAGCCTTCATTCCAAGGAGGAAGCATCATGACTGCAGTCACTGCCCACAGTGATTTTGGAGCCCAAGAACAGAAAATCCGCTTTTCCCCCTTCTATTTTCCATGAAGTGATGGGACCAGATGCCATGACATTAGTTTTCTTTTTTTTTTTTTCTAATTTTTTAAATTTTATTTTTTAACTTTACAATATTGTATTGGTTTTGCCATATATCAACATGAACCCACCACAGGTATACACGTGTTCCCCATCCTGAACTCTCTTCCCTCCTCCCTCCCCATACCATCCCTCTGAGTTGTCCCAGTGCACCAGCCCCAAGCATCTAGTATCGTGCATCGAACCTGGACTGGCGACTCATTTCATATATGATATTATACATATTTCAATGCCATTCTCCCAAATCATCCCACCCTCTCCCTCTCCCACAGAGTCCAAAAGACTGTTCTATACAACAGTGTCTCTTTTGCTGTCTCGTATACAGGGTTATTGTCACCATCTTTCTAAATTCCATATATATGCGTTAGTATACTGTATTGCTGTTTTTCTTTCTGGCAACATTAGTTTTCTAATGCAGAGTTTTAAGCCAGATTTTTCACTCTCCTCTTTCACCCTCATCAAGAGTTTCTTTAGTTCCTTTTCACTTTCTTCCATTAGAGTGATATCATCTGCATATCTGAGGTTGTTGATATTCTCCTGGCAATCTTGATTCCAACTTGTGATTCATCCAGCCCAGCAGTTCACATGATATGCTCTGCATATAAATTAAATAAACAGGGTGACAATATACAGCCTTGTTGTACTCCTTCCCAATTTTGAATCAGTAAGTTGTTCCATGTGATGTTCTAACTGTTGCTTCTTGATCTGCATAGAAGTTTCTCAGGAGACAGGTAAGGTGGTCTGGTATTCTGATCTCTTTAAGAATTTTCCACAGTTTGTTGTGATCTACACAGCCAAAGGCTTTAGTGTAGTCAATGAAGCATTTTTTTTTTCTTTATGGAATTCCCTGGCTTTCTTAATGAACCAATGAATGTTGACAATTTGATCACTGATTCCTCTGTCTTTTCTAAACCCAAACTGTACATCTGGAAGTTCTCGGTTCACATACTGCTGAAGCCTAGTTTGAAGGATTTTGAACATAACCTGCCTAGCATGTTAAATGAGCCCAACTGTACAGTAGTTTGAACATTCTTTGGCACTGCCCTTCTTTGGGATTGGAATGAAAACTTTTCCAGTCCTGTGGCTACTGCTGAATTTTCCACTAGCATATTGAGTGCAGCACTTTAACAGCATCATGTTTTAGGATTTTAAATAGCTCTGTTGGAATTCCGTAACATCCATTAGCTTTGTTCACAGTAATGCTTCCTAAGGCTTACTTGGCCTCACACTCCAGGATGTCTGGCTCTAGGTGAGTGACCACACTATCGTGCTTATCTGGGTCATTAAGACCTTTTTTTCTATAGTTCTTCTGTGTATTCTTGCCACCTCTTCTTAATCTCTTCTACTTCTGTTAGGTCCTTATGGTTTCTGTCCTTTATTGGGCCCATCCTTACATGAAATATTCCCTTGCTATCTCCAGTTTTCTTGAAGAGATCTCTAGTTTTGCTCATTCTATTGTTTTCCTTTATTTCTTTGCATTTTTCATTTAAAAAGGCCTTATCTCTCCTTGCTTTTCTCAGGAACTCTGTATTCAATTTAGGATATCTTTCCCTTTCTTCTTTGCTTTTTGCTTTTCTTCTTTCCTCAGCTATTTGTAAAGCCTCCTCAGACAAGCATTTGACTTTCTTACATTAATTTTCTTTGGGATGGTTTTGGTTACTGCCTCCTGTACAATGATAATAAACTCTGTCCATAGTTTTTCAGGCACTCTGTCTACCAGATATAATCCCTTGAATCTATTTGTCACCTCCACTGTACAAGCATAAGGGATTTGATTTAGGTTGTGCCTGAATGTGGAGAAGGCAATGGCAATCCACTCCAGTACTCTTGCCTGGAAAATCCCATGGATGGAAGAGCCTGGTGGGCTGCAGTCCATGGGGTCCCTCGCAGTCGGACACGACTGAGCGACTTCACTTTCACTTTTCACTTTCATGCATTGGAGAAGGAAATAGAAACCCACTCTAGTGTTCTTGCCTGGAGAATCCCAGGGACGGGGGAGCCTGTTGGGCCACTGTCTATGGGGTCGCACAGAGTCGGACACGACTGAAGTGACTTAGCAGCAGGAGCAGCAGCAGTGCCTGAATGGCCTAGTGGTTTTTTCCTACTTTCTTCAATTTAAGCTGAATCTTGCAATAAGGGGCTGATGATCTAAGCCACAGTCAGCTCCAGATCTTTTTTTTACTGACTGTATAGAGCTTCTCTATCTTCAGCTGCAAAATAATATAATCAATCTAATTTTGATATTGACCATTCGGTGATGTTCATCTGTAGAGTTGTCTTTTGCATCATTGGAAAAGTGTATTTGCTATGATCAGCATGTTATTTTGTTAAAGTTCTGTTAGCCTTGGATCTGCTTCATTTTGTACTTCAAGGCCAAACTTGCCTGTTACTCCAGGTATCTCCTGACTTCCTACTTTTGCATTACAATCCCCAATGATGAAAAAGACATTTCTTTTTGGTGTTAGTTCTGGAAGGTCTTGTAGGTCATCAGAACCATTCAGCTTCAGCTTCTTTGGCATTAGAGGTTAGGACATAGACATGGATTATTGTGATGTTGAATGGTTTGCCTTGGAAATGTACCAAGATCATTCTGTCGGTTTTGAGATTGCACCCAAGTATGGCATTTCAGAATTCTGTTGTTGTTGTTGTTGATTATGAGGGCTACTCCATTTCTTCTAAGGGATTCTTGCCCACAGTAGTAGATATGCTGCTCATCTGAATTAAATTTGCCCATTCCCGTCCATTTTAGTTCACCCATTCCTACAATGTCGATATTCATTCTTGCTGTCTCCTACTTGACCACACCCAATTTACCTTGATTCATGGACCCAACATCCCAGATTCCTATGTAATATTGTTCTTTAACAACTTTGGACTTTACTTTCACCACCAGACTCATCCGCAACTGAACATTGGTTCTACTTTGGCCCAGCCCCTTCATTCTCTCTGGAGCTATTAGTAATTGCCCTCTGCCCTTCCCCACTAGCATATTGGACACCTTCCAACCTGGAGAGCTCATCTTCCAATGTCACGTTTTTTTGCCTTTTCATGCTCTCCATAGGGTACTCATGGCAAAAATACTGAAATGGTTTACCATTCCCTGCTCCAGTGTCCCACATTTTGTCAAAACTCTTCACTAGGTCCCCTCCACCTTGGGTGGCCCTGCATGGCATGGCTTATAGCTTTATTGAGTCATGCAAGCTCCTTCACCACAACAAGGCTGTGATCCATGAAGGTCAAATGATCAAGGACATACAGACAAATCTGGGGTTTACTTACAGGCTATAATTGCAAGTTTATAACCCATTTTTCAAGCCTAATCATGGCTCTCACTATCATTTTCACAGTCATGAGGCATCATTTAGGCATATAAGTGCAACTGAAACATTTTTCCTTTTTAAAATTTTATCTTTAAAAATTAGCATATAGGAATTCCAGTTTCCAGCACAGTATGGAAGGAGCTTAGAAGTTGCCACAGCATCCTAACAACAAATAAGAAGATGAATAAACTGAAAAATCAATGTAACTCTTCTTAGATCTGTAAAAACACAAGGAAAACTGATGCCAACCTTCCCCCGCTCCCCAACTGGACAAACAGGCAGGCAGATATGGAGAATCACAGCTTACCAGAGCAGGAACTCCTAAGCACAAATATATGTGCAAACCCAGTGCTTGGATAAGAAAATTTGAACTGTCGTGATGCTGGAGTTCAGAGTGATGAGAAGACCCATTCATAGTGGTGCTCCCATGCTTTTGAGAATTTTCATTTCAGGAGTTCTACCAGCTTCTCACAGTGAGTAATGGAGAAAAATCTCATGCTTTAAAAGGAAGGAGGAAAAGGAACCATTTTGCAGCATGACAGAGCACTCCATTCTTTTAAACAGGATCTGCGTTCAGGACAAACTGCTTAGCCAGAGCCTAGCCTGCTGAAATATTAGCAAAGCCTAACCTACCTGGAGAAGACAAGTAGTCAACTCCAGTTAGCTCTAGTTTCCACACTGGAGAAGTGGAATACCCAACTCAAGCCCCCTCTAGCCTTCTTGTTCTACCTAAGATGGGTGAAAGGGATTGAGAATCACTGAAGTTCACAGTTCAGGAGCATAGACTGAGAGCTCATCATAGGGCTATAGAACACTTCCCCTTCCCCTCCCAGCCCCACATACACCTTACCACTAGATTGTTGTCGTTCAGTCTCTCAGTCATGTCCGACTCTTTGCCACCCCATGAACTGCAGCATGCCAGGCTTCCCCATCTTTCATTATTTCCCTGAGTTTGCTCAGATTCATATCTATTGAGTCAGTGAAGCCATGCAACCATTGCATCCTCTATTGCCCCCTTCTCCTCTTGCCCTCAATCTTTCCCAGCATCAGGGTCTTTTCCAATGAGTCAATTCTTTGCATTAGGTGGCCAAAGTATTGGAGCTTCAGCACCAGTCCTTCCAATGAATATTCAGGGTTGGTTTCATTCTGGATTGACTGGTTTGATCTCCTTGCTATTCAAGAGACTCTCGAGAGTCTTCCCTAGCACCACAGTTCAAAAGCATCCATTATTTGGTGCTCAGCCTTCTTTATAGGCCAACTCTCACATCCATACATGACTACTGGAAAAACCATAGCTTTGACTATATGGACCTTTGTCAGCAAAGTGATGTCTCTGTTTTTAAATGTACTATTTAAGTTTGTCATAGCTTTGCTTCCAGGGAGCAAGCATCTTTTAATTTTGTAGCTGCAGTCACCATCTGCAGTGATTTTGGAGCCCAAGAATATGAAATCTGACACTGCTTCCACTTTTTCACCATCTATTTGCCATGAAGTGATGGGACCAGATGCTATGATCTTAATTTTTTGAATGTTGAGTTTTAAGCCAGCTTTTTCACCCTCCTTTTTCACCTTCATCAAGAGGCACTTTAGTTCCTCTTCACTTTCTTCCATTAGAATGGTATCATCTGCATATCTGAGGTTATTGATATTTCTCCTGGAATTCTTGATTCCAGCTTGTGATTCTTCCAGCCTAGCATTTCGTATAATGTATTCTGCATATAAATTAAATAAGCAGGGTGACAATATACAGCCTTGATGTACTCCTTCCCCAATTTGGAACCAGTCTGTTGTTCCATATGATGTTCTAACTGTTGCTCCTTGTCCTGCATACAGGTTTCTCAAGAGGCAGGTAAGATGACCTGGTATTCCCATCTCTTCAAGAATATTCCACATTTTGTTGTGATTCACATTCACATTCACATTCAAAGGCTTTAGCATAGTCAATGAAGCAGAAGTAGATGTTTTTCTGGAATTTCCTTGCTTTTTCTATGATCCAGTGGATGTTGGCAATTTGATCTCTTGTTCTTCTGCCCTTTCTAAATGCAGCTTGTACATCTGGTAGTTCTTGGTTCATGTACTGCTGAAGCCTAGCTTGAAGAATTTTGAGTACAATCTTGTTAGCACGTGAAATATTACTAAAAGCCTATTTACCACAGTTTCTTTTTTTCTTTTTTTACATCATGTCCACCTGTCAAGAAAAATTACAAAGCATACTGAAAGGCAAAAAAACACAGTTTGCAGAGATTGAACAAGCGTTAGAAGTAGATCCAGATATGGTAAAAGTGTTGGAATTAGTAAACCAAGAATTTTTTAAACTGTTATTAATATGCTAAAGGCTTTAAGGAAAAGATAGACAAAGACATACAAAGACAGATGGATAACGTAAGCAGAGAGATGGATATTCTAAGAAAAAGTGAAGAAATAGTAGTTATCTTTATCCATTCATCTGTCAATGGACACCTAGGCTACTTCCATGTTCTAGCTATTGTAAATAGTGCTTCAGTGGACACTGGGGTACAAGTGTCTCTTTCAATTTTGGTTTCCTCAGGGTATATGCCTAGGAGTGGGATTGCTGAGTCATATGGTGGTTTTATTCCTAGTATTTTAAGGAATCTCCATACTGTCTCCCATAGTGGCTGTATCAATTTATATTCCCACCAACAGTGCAAGAACGTTCCCTTTTCTCCACACCTTCTCCAGCATTTATTGTCTGTAGACTTTTTGATGATGGCCATTCTGACTTGTGCGAGGCGATATCTCATTGTAGTTTTGATTTGCATTTCTCTAATAATGAGCAATGTGGAGCATCTTTTCATGTGTTTGCTAGCCATCTGTATGTCTTCTTTGGAGAAATGTTTGTTTAGGTCTTTTTCTCACTTTTTGATTGGGCTGTTTGTTTTTCTGGTATTGAGTTGTATGAGCTGCTTGTATATTTGGGAAACTGATCCTTAATCAGTTATTTTATTTGCTATTATTTGAATGGATAAAGAGGCTGTGGTACATATATACAATGGAATATTACTCAGCCATAAAAAGGAACATATTTGAGTCAGTTCTAATGATATGGATAAACTTAAAGCCTATTATACAGAGTGAATTAAGTCAGAAAGAGAAAGAAAAATATATACTAACACATATATATGGAATCTAGAAAGATGGTACTGGTGAAATTATTTGCAGGGCAGCAGTGGAGATGCAAACAGACAGAACAGACTTATGGACACAGTGGGTGGGGAGAGGAAGGAGAGGGTGAGATGTATGGCAAGAGTAACGTGGAAACTTACATTGCCATATTAAAATAGATATCCAATGGGAATTTGCTGTATAAGTCAGGGAACTCAAGCAGGGGCTCTGTAACAATCTAGAGGGGTAGGATGGGGAGGGAGATAGGAGGGAGGTTCAAGAGGAAGGGAACATATGTATACCTGTGGCTGATTCATGTTGATGCTTGGCAGAAACCAACAAAGTTCTGTAAAGCAATTATCCTTCAATTAAAAAAATAAATTTTTTTAAAAGGAAAAAAAAAAAGAAGTGGTAGTAATCAAAAACTGTAACAGAAATGAAACATGCCTTTGATGGGCTCATTAAAAGACTGAACATGACTGAGGAAAGAATCTCTCAGCTTGTGGACATGATAATAGAAACTTATAAAACTGAAAACAAAGAGAAAAAAGACTAAAACACCAAACAAAATTTTTATTATAAAAACTATAAAAGTGAAAGAAAGTGTTAGTCTCTCAGTCATGTCTGACTCTTTGCCATCCCATGGACTGTAGCCCACCAGGCTCCTCTGTTCATGGAATTCTCCAGGCAAGAATAGTGGAGTGGGTTGCCATTTTTTTCTCCAGGGGATCTTCCTGGCCCAGGGATCAAACCTGGGTCTCCTGCACTGCAGGCAGATTCTTTACCATCTGAGTTTTGGTAAAAACTGTGGGAGAACTACAGAATGTGTAACACTCATAATGGGAATACTGAGAGAGGAAAGAGAGAAAGGAACACAAGCAACGTTTGAGGCAATAATGACAGAATTTCCTCCAAAGCTCAGAGAACAAGTGTAATAAAGGCCAAAATTACACTTAGGCATATCATATTCAAACTTCAGAAGATGAAAGGTAAAGAAAAATATCTTGAAAGAAGCTGGAAGGAAAAAGCTTTATCTATAAAGAAGCAAAGATAAAAATTACATGTGACTTCTTGGAAATCATGCTCAAAAAGAGTGGAGTGAAATATTTAAAATGTTGAGAGAAAAAACCCACTAACCTAGAAGTCTGTACCCTGCGAAATTATACTTCAAGAGTTAAGGAGAAATAAAGACTTTCTCAGACAAATTACTAGTATGCCTGCCTTGCAAGAAATGTTAAAAAAGTTCTTTAGAGAGAAGAAAAATTATATAGTCAGGAACTCAGGTCTACATAAAGAAAGAAAGAGCACTGGAGAAGGGATAAGTGAAGGTAAAATAAAAACTTTTACTTTTCTTATTCTTTATTGATTTAACAGATGCTTGTTCAAAATAAAAATAGCAATGATGTACTCAATTATGTATGCTTATATATATTTCTTATGTATGTAAAATATGCTTATGTATGTGTATGTGTAAGTTAAATGAATGACAGTAATGATATCAGGGAAAAGAGGGAAGAATTAGGAATATTTTTTATTACAAGGTATTTGCACTACCCATGAAGTGATATAGTATAATTTGAATATGGATTTATATTAGTTTTAAATATATACTGCAAACTCTAGTGCAACCACTAGAAAAAGTAAGAGAAGTATAATTGATATGCTAAGAAAGGAGAGAAAACAGAATCATATAAAGTGGTCAGTTAAAGCCACAAAAAGCTGAGTGATATCAGCAAGATGGCACAGTAGAAGGCCCTCTGCTCTATCCTACCTTAGAAAAAAATAATTTGGCAGACATTCATGACCAAAAATGCCTTTGTGGGAGATTTGGGATTCAGGTAGGAGATTTTGAAACCACATTGGAGCCCAAAAGTAAACAGGGCTGTTTTGAGAAAGCAGGCCCATGTCCAGGTGGCAGACTCACTGACACATTCCAGCTATAGATCTAGAACCAGCCCCACTGCTCTGTGGACTTGGCTACCGCCCCATTTGGCCTTTGTCCTGCCACTCAGCAGGAGTCAGGCCTACTTGTGCCTTGGGTGACAGGCCCACCAACCTTGGACTTGGCTATAAACCCTGAAATGGCTCATGGCCCAGCTCTAGCTCATATTGCTGCCAGTCCTGCCCACCTAGAGATTGGGCAGGAGACACTTCCATATGTGCCGCCAAGATAGGCCCACTTACTTCATTCTGACTGCAGATCTTGAAGTGGCCCTGAAACCTCACTACAGGCCCTTCCTTCCACAGTCTGGGAGTAGACCTGCCCTCTCAGGGACTTCAAGGAGACACATCTATTTGTGCCCTACCAGGAGGCAGGCCTGCTGATTCCAGAGCCTGAAGTGGCCCTGTGACTTGGATCCAGTCATGGTTCAGGAGTAGTCCTGCACATACAGGGAAAAACACATCCTTTATTCCCAAGGGCAGGCTTGTTGACCTGGGTCTGACTCTTGATCCTGAAACAGCACTGTGACCCAGCTCCAGTCCTGCTCAGCTGCAGTGTAGGGGAAGTTTTGCCACCAGGAACCTGGCTGGAAGCGTGTTTCTTCATGCCTGCTGGAGGCAGACCTGCAGCCATTGGTTCCAGCTATGGACCCTGTGACTCAGTTCTAGCTCCTATCAATTGCAGTCCAAGGCCAATTCTGTCCACCCAGAAAAGTGTCCAGTGTCTTGTCAGGAGTCCTCCAAAGGGACTCAATGAGAACCACATTCATCTATACATCTGGTAACAGATCTACCATCTATGGACCCAGAAGCAAACTCTCCTCCCAGCTCCAGTCCAACAGACTGAGGTCTTGGGTGCAGTCCTATATACCTAGGGACCACATAGAATTCATGCCTGCCCAAGGCCCTGGTGACAGGCCTGGAAACACATGACTCAGTTCAACTTGGTTGACTGCTGTCCCAGAGATAATATCATCATTCTGGATACCTGACAGGAGAAGGATTTTACCTGCTGAAATCAGTCTGCCATTGCCTTCTCCATGTAAAGGCTGTAGGATGTGTTTATTCCTTCAAATGCACAGACACCAACACAAAACTACATGAATCATAAAGACTCAAGCAAATATGACACCACCACAGGTAACCATCCTAAAGAAATGGAGATCTACAGATTGCATGATAAATCATTCAAAATACCATCTTAAAAATAATTTAAAACTTTTTAATTTAAATTTTTAAGTTTAAAAATAATTCAAATATTTCAAAAAATCATCTTTTAAAAGCTAAATGAGATGCAAGAGAACACATACAACTAAAAGACATCAGGAAAGCAATACATAAAAAATGAGTTTAATAAAGAAATATAAAGCATAAAAGAGTATCAAATAGAAACCCTAGAATTGAAGAATACATTGACAGAACTGAAAAATCAATAGAGAGCTTCAATATCAGAGTCAATCATGTAAAACAAAGAATCAGTGAACTTGAGGACAGATTATATGAAATCAGCCAGTTAGGGGAACAAAAAGAAGAAAGAATGAAGAAAGTATATATAGCACTTATGGGGTACTATTAAATGAACAAATGTATGCATTTTGAGAGTCTCAGAAGCAGAAGAGATGAGAGGGATGGAGGACGGACAGAAGATTTATTTAAATAATAGTAACTGAAAACTTTCTAAATCTAGGGAAGGATATAGACATCCAGACACATGAAGCTCAAAGGACCCTAAGCAAAATCAACCAGAAAATTATTAAGACAAACTATAATCAAATTCTCAAAAGTTAAAGACAAAGAGAGAACCTTAAAAGCAGCAAGTGACCTAAGTGGGATTTATCCCAGATATACAAGATTTGTTCAACATTTGAAATGTAATCCATGACATCAATAGGCTCCCAGTTGAGGAAGCCTTCTACTGAGCCATGGCTGTACCAGATCTGCAGCCTGTACCTGTGCCCAACAAAGCTTCCAGAAAGTTCTGTTGGTGCTTAAAAGGCACAAAGGAAAGAGAACCTTTCCTCACTGTTTCCCTCCTCTTTAAGGAATAGAGTTCTTACAAAATACATGGTGACAGGTAAAGAACAGATCTATGTTTCTATCCTGCTCTTTATATATAGTATTGTTTCTAGAAGACTTGGTAAACGGTCTTTCCTATGTTAGAGAAGTGAGCATACTATAGGTATACACCTATTAAAAATTGAAGCGTTTACAAGGTTTTTTTTTTTGGCATGAGGTCTTTTGAAAGGTTATAAAATATATTCTTAGATGCTTTACTCCAGGGGTTTTGAGAGAGAAGGGTTTAATAAAAAATAATAAGTATACTATATTAATGTTCTGAGTGTGAACAATAGCAAGGCCATAATAGCTAGAAATTACCAAGAGAAACAAGAGGAACTAGATACTTTTGTGGAGGATAAAGAATCTCAATGTATGTGGAACACTAAGAAAAAGGAATTATTTTAATCAAGATAGTTACTTTCAAATCTTTCATTTTGAGGCATGTAGGTCTAATTTATAATTGTCGAGTTTTACAGTACATATTTGCCAGTTTGTGGCCTGTGTAAGGGCTTCTCATTTTGGCTGTAGGAATCTGAGGAAATGAAGGAAAAAAACTCCTTTCTGCCTGTCCTTATTACTTCATCTTCTACTAGCCTTCTCCTTTGTATATGACTACATCTACCAACATCTATCATCAAAATCTATGCCAGAGCTATGATTAATCCATACATATTAATGTTAAAAACACATTAACATTTACATTAGCACAAAATTGAAATATTTATAAACCTAATGAAATATGTACAAGATCTAAACAAGGAAAAGTCCAGGAAACATGTCAAAGAAGAACTAAATAAATGGAAAAATATTTCATATTCATAGATAGAAAGTTTCAATATCATCAAGATACCAGTTCTTCCCATCTTGATCTGTAGATTGAAAGCAATCTCAATCAAAATCATAGTAAATTATTCTGTAGATATTGACAAACTGATCCTAAAATTTATATGGAGAGGCAAAAGAGCCAACGTAACCAACTCAATGTCAAAGAAGACAACTCAACTGACACTACCTGACTTCAAGACTTAATGTAGAGCTATTTTTATCAAGATAGTGTAGTATTTGTGAAAGACTAGACAAATAGATCAATGGAATAGAATAGAGGGTGAAGAAATAGACGCACATAAATATAGTCTGATCTTTGTCAAAGGAGTAAAGGGAATATAATGGAATGGAGATGGAATTTTCAATAAACTGTGTTTGAACAACTGGACATCCACATTCCCCCCAGAAGAATCTAGACACAATCCTTACACCCTTCACAAAAATTAACTCAAAATGGATCATAGATGTAAATGTAAAATGCATAACTATAAAACTCTTAGAAGACAACAAAGGGAAAAAACCTATGGGTAAGGCCATAACTTTTTAGACACAACATCAAAAGCACAACCCATGAAAGAAACATTTGATAAGCTGGAATTAATTAAAATTAAAAACCTGCTTTGTGAAAGACAACATCAAGAGAATGAGAGGACAAGCTATGGAATGGTAGAAAATATTTTCAAAACACACATCTGATAAAGGACTACTATCTAAAATATACAAAAAAAAAAAACCCTCTTAAACTCTTAAAACTTAACAATAAGAAAAGAAACAACCCGATTAAAAAATAGGCAAAAGACTTGAATAAACACCTCATGGAAGAAGATATGTTCAGGATGGGGGACATGTGTATACCTGTGGTGGATTCATGTTGATATATGGCAAAACCAATACAATATTGTAAAGTTAAAAAATAAAATAAAATATATAAAAAAATAAAAATAAAACAGAGAAATACAAAAAAAAAAAAGATATGCAGATGGCAAGTAAGTCTATGAAAAGATATTTATCACCATATGTTGTTAGTGAACTGCAACTTAAAACAACAGTGTGATATCATACACACCTATTAGAATGGTCAAAATCCAAACCCTGACAACATCAAAAGCTGGTAAGGATGTGGGGCAACAGGAACTCTCTTTCATTGCTGTTGGGAATGCAACTATATGATCCAGCAGCTGTGTATTTACTCAAAGTAATTGAAAGCTTATGTCCTCACACAAACCTGAACACAGATGTCTGTAACAACTTTGTTCATAATTTTCAAAACTTGGAAGCAACCAAGATACCCTTCAGTAGGTAAACATTTAAATAAGCTGTGGTATATTCAGATAATGAAATATTTTTTAGCACTGAAAGGAAATGAGCTATCAAATCATGAAAAACATGGAGGAGAAATGCATATGACTAAGTAAAGAAGCCAATTTGAAAAGGCTATATATTGTATGATTCCATCTATATGACATTTTAGGAAAGGCAAAATTATGGAGGTAGTAAAAAGAAACAGTGGTTGCCAAGAGTTAGAGGCAGAGCACAGAAGACTTTTTAGGGCAGTAAAATAATTCTGTATGCTACTATAATTGTGGATATATATTATTACACATTTTTCCAAACCTATAGAATGTACAGCACCAAGAGTGAACCCTAATGTAAATTATGGACTTTGGATAATAATGATGTGTCAATGTAGATTCATTTGAAATCTCTGTACTTTCCAGTTAATTTTGCTCTGATCTTAAAACTACTGTAAAAATTAAGTTTATTAATTAAAAAGCATAACTTACAGTAAAATAGACTTTTTTCATGTACAGTTCTATGAATTTTAACACATATATGGATTTGTTTGACCATTACTCCAATCAGGAACCAAATCAATTCTACTTTCCAAAAGAATTCCCTCACATAGTCCTTTTCTAACTGACAAGTACTAACCTATTCTAAGATCATGGCATCTGGTCCCATCACTTCATGGGAAATAGATGGGGAAACAGTGGAAACAGTGTCAGACTTTATTTTGGGGGGGCTCCAAAATCACTGCAGATGGTGATTGCAGCCATGAAATTAAAAGATGCTTACTCCTTGGAAGAAAAGTTATGACCAGCCTAGACAGCATATTAAAAAGCAGAGACATTACTTTGCCAACAAGAGTCTGTCTAGTCAAGGCTATGGTTTTTCCGGTGGTCAGGTATGGATGTGAGAGTTGGACTGTGAAGAAGGCTGAGTGCCAAAGGATTGATGCTTTTGAACTGTGGTGTTGAAGACTCTCGAGAATCCTTTGGACTGCAAGGAGATCCAACCAGTCCATTCTAAAGGAGATCAGTCCTGGGCGGTCTTTGGAAGGAATGATGCTAAAGCTGAAACTCCAGTACTTTGGCCACCTCATGCGAAGAGTTGACTCATTGGAAAAGACTCTGATGCTGGGAGGGATTGAGGGCAGGAGGAGAAGGGGACGACAGAGGATGAGATGGCTGGATGGCATCACCGACTCGATGGGCATGAGTTTGAGTGAACTCTGGGAGTTGGTGGGACAGGGAGGCCTGGCGTGCTGCGATTCATGGGGTCGCAAAAAGTCGGACACGACTGAGCAACTGAACTGAACTGAACTGAATGACCATTACTCCAATCAGGAACCAAATCAGTTCTACCTTCTAAAAGAATTCCCTCACATAGTCCTTTTCTAACTGACAAGTACTAACCTATTCTCCATCACCATAGTTTTGTCTTCTCAAGAATCTATGTAAGTGGATCATGCAGTATTTAACCTTTTGAGACTAGTTTCTTTCAGTAGCATGACTATATCTAAGGTATTAGCAGGATACTCATAGCTTGTTACATCTTATTGCTGAATAGTATTTCATGGTATGGATGTATCAAAATCTAACCATTCACTTAGTGAAGGACATTTGGGTTGATTCCACTTCCTGACTAATGCTGCTATGAACATTCCTATACAGAATTTTGAGTGGATGTATGTTTTCAATTCTCTACGGAAAATATTCAGGAGTGGCACTACTGGTGTTATAAACTGAATATTTGTGTCCTCCCAAATTCATATTTTGAAACCTAATCCCCAATGTGATGGTATTTGGAAGTGGGACCTTTAGGAGGTGATTAGGTCAGGAGGGAGGAACCCTCATAGTGGGATTAGTGCCTTTATGAAAAAGACCCTAGAGAACTCCCTTGCCCCTTTAGCTATGTGAGGACACAGCACGAAGATAGCTGTCTATGAATCAGGAAGTGGGCCCTTACCAGACACTGAATCTGCTGGCACCTTGGTCTTGGACTTCCTAAGCCTCCAGACTGTGAGAAATAAATAATTGTTCTTTAAACCACCCAGTCTATGGTATTTTTATTTTAGCAGCCCAAACAGACTAAGACACTGGGTTATATGGAAAGCATATATTTAATTTTGTAAGAAACTTCCACACTGTTTTTCAGAATGACTGCATCATTTTGCCTTCCCACCAGCAATGTATATTTGTGTCTTCACATCCTTGCCAGTACTCGGTATTATTTATAACTAAATTATTACATATGTTAAAGTTTTAGCCATTCTGATAGGTGTATGTTTTTAATTTGCTGTTCATCATGTTTTAAATTTAAAGATGTTGACTATTTTTTGTGTGTGCTTATTTGCCTTTCATATATCCTCTTTGGTATTTTAAGTCTTTTAAAGGTTTTCTAATTTTATTTTTTATTGAAGTATAGTTGATTTACAATGTTGTGTTAGTTTACACCTGTACAACAAAATGATTCAGCTATACTATATATATATATATATATATATATATATATATACTTTTTCAGATTCTCTTAAAGATGTTTGATGGGGTTGTTTCCTTTTTCTTACTGTTTGTTATATATTCTAGATATTAGAGATTTGTTGCATATGCAGTTTGCAGATATTTTAGCAAGCTTGTCTTTCATTCTTTTTACAGTGTTTCTGCAGAGCAATTATTTTTTTCATTTTGATGAAGTCTAACATCAAGTTTCTCCATGGATCATAGTTTGGTGTAATATCTAAAAACCCTTTGTTTAACCCCAGGTCACAAAGATTTTCTCCTATGTTTTCTTCTAAAAGTTTTATAGTTTAACTTTTGCATTTAGGTATATGATCCATTTTGAATTAACGTTTCTGTAACGTGTGAAGTTTAGGTCAAGGTGGTTTTATTGCACGTGGGATACACAACTGTTCCAGCACCACTTGTTGAAAAGACTCTTCCTACACTGGACTGCCTTTGCACCCTTGTCAGACATCAATTGGCCAAAGCTACAAGCTTAAGTTATTGATTTTAAATCTTCTTATTTTCTAACATGTGCATTCAATGCTAAAGTTTCCTTCTAAGCACTTTTGCTGCATCCTACAAATTTTAAGTTGTATTTTCACATTCATTTAGTTCAAAATATTTTTAAATTCCTCTTGAGATTTCTTTAGAAGTATGGCGTTCAATCTCTAAATTATTTGGAATTTTCTAGTTATCGTTCTGTTCTTGATTACTAGTTTATTTCCTTTCTGATTTGAAAGCATACTTTGTATGATCTCTACTAGCTTAAATGTATTAAGGTGCATTTTATGACCCATAATGTGATCTATCTTCATGAATGTTCCATATGAGCTTGAGAAGAATGTGTATTCTGCTGTTGTTGGATGAAATATTCCATAGATGTCAATTATATCCAGTTGATTGATGGTGCTGTTTAGTTCAACTGTATCCTTACTGATTTTCTGCCTGGTTGATCTATCTATTACTGAAAGAGGTCTGTCGAAGTCTGAAACTATAATAGTGGATTCATCTATTTTTTTTCCTTGCAGTTCTATCTGCTTTTGCATCACATATTTTGACAATCTGTAGTTAGGTGCATACACATTTAGGATTCTTATATATTCTTGGAGAATTGACCCCTTTATTACAATGTGATACAACTCTTTCTCCCTGATAATTTTCCTTGCTCTCAAGTCTGCTTTGTTTCAAATAAATAAGCTAATACAAATTGCTTTTGATTAGTGTTAGCATGGCATATGTTTCTCCATTCATCTACTTTTAATCAGTCAGTGTCTTAATATTTAGTGTAGGTTTCTTGTAGACTAAACACAGTTCAGTCTTATTTTTTATCCACTCTGCCAGTCTTTGCTTTTTAACTGGTATATTTAGACCATTTCAACTGAAAATGTTAATTTATAGTTGAATTAAAATCTACCATACTTATAACTGTTTTTATTCATTATACTTGTTCTTTATTTTTAACTCTTTGCCTTCTCTTATTTTAACTTAGCACTTGATAGGATTCCATTTTCTTTCCTGTTTTAGCACAGCAATTAGATAGTTGACACTTCAAAAATTGGTGGTTAGGGGTGCCAATCCTCTGCACAGTTGAAAATCTGAGCTTTACAGTTGGCCTTCCACATATGTGGGGCTTGCAGGTAAAGAATCTGCCTGCAATGCAAGAGAACCCAGATCGATTCCTGGGACAAGAAGATCCACTGGAGAAGGGATAAGCTACCTGCTCCAGTATTCTTGGGCCTCCCTGGTGGCTCAACTGGTAAAGAATCCACCCGCAATGTGGGAGACCTGAGTTCAATTCTTGGGTTGGGAAGATCCCATGGAGAAGGGAACGGCTACCCACTGCAGTATTCTGGCCTGGAGAATTCCATGGACTATACAGTCCAAAGAGTCGGACATGACTGAGTGACTTTCACTTTCACTTTCCATATATGTGGTTCCACATATGTGAATTTAACCAACCATGCATCATGTAGTACTGTATGTATTAATTTTAAATATTATTTATTTTAAATACATATTATAAGTATGTATATATTTATTTTAAAACATCCATGTATAAGTGGACCCATACAGTTCAAACCTATGTTGTTCAAAGGTCAACTGTACTTCTTTATTAAAAAATTAGTGACTGCACTAGGATTTGCAATATATATATTTACAGCTAATCTAAGTTAAGAAGTGAAAGTGAAAGCTGCTCAGTTGTGTTCAACTCTTTGTGACCCCATGGAATGGATTGTAGCCCACCAGGCTCCTCTGTCCATGGACTTCTCCAGGCAAGAATACTGAAGTGGGTAGCCATTCCCTTCTCCAGGGAATCTTCCCAACCCAGGGATCGAACCAGGTCTCCTGCATTGCAGGCAGATTCTTTACCATCTGAGCCAACCAGGGAAGCCACTTTCAAATAATACTGGTACACTTACCCTGTAACACATTATTCCCAAATTTCTTCTTCTCATCCCTTATATCATTACTATCATTTTTTACTTATCCATAAACTATAATCAACCAATATATTGTTGCTACTATTAGTTTAGTTTATTGTGGTAACAACACTTAACATGAAATTTACCCTCTTAACGAATTTCTAAGTGTGCATGCATGTGTGCTAAGTTTCTTTAGTCATGTCTGACTGTTTGTGACCCCATGAACTGTAGCCCGCCAGGCTCCTCTGTCCATGGAATTCTCCAGGCAAGAATACTGGAGTGGGTTGCACAGCCCTCCTCCAGGGAATCTTCCTGACCCAGGGATCGAACCAGTGTCTCTGACCTCTCCTGCATTCACAACTAGGTTCTTTATCACTAGCGCCAAGTTTAGTTTAGTTTATTGTGGTAAGACTCCACACATGAACATCACCTGATGGTCAATACCAAAATCAGATTGATTATATTCTTTGCAGCCCAAGATGGAGAAGCTCTATACAGTCAGCAAAAACAAGACCGGGAGCTGACTGTGGCTCAGATCATGAACTCCTTATTGCAAAATTCAGACTTAAATTGAAGAAACTAGGGAAATTGACCACTAGGCAATTCAGGTATGACTTACATCATATGAAATGCCAGGCTGGATGAAGCACAGTTCAGTTCAATCACTCAGTCATGTCCGATTCTTTGTGACCCCATGAACCTCAGCACACCAGGCCTCCCTGTCCATCACCAACTCCTGGAGTCCACCCAAACCCATGTCCATTGTGTCGGTGATGCCATCCAACCATCTCATCCTCTGTCATCCCCTTCTCCTCTTGCCTTCAATCGTTCCCAGCATCAGGGTCTTTTCAAATGAGTCAGCTCTCCATATTAGGTGGTCAAAGTATTGGAGTTTCAGCTTCAACATCAGTCCTTCCAATGAACACCCAGGACTGATCTCCTTTAGGATGGACTGGTTGGATCTCCTTGCAGTCCAAGGGACTCTCAAGAGTCTTCTCCAACACCACAGTTCAAAAGCATCAATTCTTCAGTGCTCAGCTTTCTTTATAGTCCAACTCTCACATCCATACATGACCACTGGAAAAATCATAGCCCTGACTAGATGGACCTTTGTTGGCAGAGTAATGTCTCTTCTTTTGAATATGCTGTCTAGGTTGGTCATAACTTTCCTTCCAAGGAGCAAGCGTCTTTTAATTTCATGGCTGCAATCACGATCCGCAGTGATTTTGGAGCCCAGAAAAATAAAGTCAGCCACTGTTTCCACTGTTTCCCCATCTGTTTGCCATGAAGTGATGGGACCAGATGCCATGATCTTAATTTTCTGAATGTTGAGCTTTAAGCCAACTTTTTCACTCTCCACTTTCACTTTCATCAAGAGGCTTTTTAGTTCCTCTTCACTTTCTGCCATAAGGGTGGTGTCATCTGCATATCTGAGGTTATTGATATTTCTCCCGGCAATCCTGATTCCAGCTTGTGCTTCCCCCAGCCCAGCGTTTCTCATGATGTACTCTGCATATAAGTTAAATAAGCAAGGTGACAATATACAGCCTTGACGTACTCCTTTTCCTATTTGGAACCAGTCTGTTGTTCCATGTCCAGTTCTAACTGTTGCTTCCTTACCTGTATACAGGTTTCTCAGGAGGCAGGTCAGGTGGTCTGGTATTCCCATCTTTTTCAGAATTTTCCACAGTTTATTATGATCCACGCAGTCAAAGGCTTTGGCATAGTCAATAATGCAGAAATAGATGTTTTTCTGGAACTCTCTTGCTTTTTTGATGATCCAGCGGATGTTGGCAATTTGATCTCTGGTTACTCTGCCTTTTCTACAACCAGCTTGAACATCTGGAAGTTCACAGTTCACGTACTGTTGAAGCCTGGCTTGAAGAATTTTGAGCATTACTTTACTAGCGTGTGAAATGAGTGCAATTGTGAGGTAATTTGAGCATTCTTTGGCATTACCTTTCTTTGGGATTGGAATGCAAACTGACCTTTTCCAGTCTGTGGCCACTGCTGAGTTTTACAAGTTGGAATCAAAATTGCTGGGAGAAATATCAATAACCTCAGATATGCAGATGACACCACCCTTATGGCAGAAAGTGAAGAAGAACTTAAGAACCTCTTGATGAGAGTGAAAAAGATGAGTTAAAACTCAATATTTAAAAAACTAAGACCATGACATCCGGTCCCATCACTTCATGGCAAATAGATGGGGAAACAATGGAAACAGTCATAGACTTTATTTTCTTGGGCTCCAAAATCACTGCAGTTGGTGACTGCAGCCATGAAATTAAAAGCCACTTGCTCCTTGAAAGAAAAGGCAAGAAGAAAGGAAGAAAAGGCAAGATTGGCAATATGCCAACCTAGACGGCATATTCAAAAGCAAAGACATTACTTTGCCAACAAAGGTCTGTCTAGTCAAAGCAATGGTTTTTCCAGTAGTCATGTATGCATGTGAGAATTGGACCATAAAGAAATCTGAACGCTGAAGAATTGATGCTTTAAAACTGAGGTGTTGGAGAAGACTCTTGAGAGTCCCTTGGACAGTAAGGAGATAAAATCAGTCAATCTTAAAGGAAATCAGTCCTGAATATTCATCGGAAGGACTGATGCTGAAGCTGAAACTCCAGTACTTTGGCCACCTGATATATATATATATATATACACACACACACACACACACACACACACACACACACAATGGAATATCACTCAGCCATGAAAAGAATGAAAATTTGCCATTTGCAGCAACCTGAATGGACTTGGAGAGAATTATGCTAAGTAAAGTAAGTCAGATAGAGAAAGACAAATACTGTATGATATCACTTATATGTGCAATCTAAAAAATACCACAAACTGGTGAATATGACAAAAAAGAAGCAGATTCACAGATACAGAGAACAAACTAGGGGTTAACAGTGAGGAGAGGGGACGGGGAAGGGCAATATAGTGCTAAGGGATTAAAAGGTGCAAACTATTATATATAAAATAAGCTACAAGGATGTATTGTGTAACACAGGGAATATAGCCAATATTGTATAATAACGATAAATAGAGGACAGACTTTAAAAATTGTGAATCACTATATATCTGTACATTGCACACTGTAACTTATGTTGTACACAAACAATATTTTAGTTTTAAAAAAGAATAAAGGTAAGCTATTTTATTTTACCATCATTATTACACTCTTTTCCTTTCTTCATGTAGGTACTAGTTTCTGACCTATATAATTTGCCTTCTCTCTGAATAACTTCTTTTAACATTTCTTGCAAAGAAGATCTACAGGTGACAAATCTCCTTGGCTTTTGTTTGTCTGAGAATGTCTTTATCTCTCCTTCATTGTTGCAGAAAAATTTTGCTGAATATAGAATTCCATGTTAGTAGGTCTTTCTCTTTCAACATTTTAAATATTTCACTGTATCTCTTCTTGCTTCCATGGTTTCTGAAGTAAAATCTCATAAGTTTTTTTATGGCTCAGTATGTGATATATATTTTTGAATATTCCATGTTCACTTGAAAATAGAGTTTGCTATGCTGTCGTTGAGTGTTTATTTAAATCAGTTAGATAGGTTGTTGTTAGTGTTCGGTTTTAAATCCTTGCTGAATTTCTGTCTACTAATTTTATCAATTAATGATAGAGGAGTGTTGAAATCTCCAACTATAATTGTAAATTTGTTTATTTCTCCATCAGTACCTTACAATATCAGTTTTTCTTTCATGTATTTTGAGGCTCTGTTGTTAGCTGCATACACATTTAGGATTGTGTATTCTTGGTTATTTGCCCCTTTAATCATATAATGCCCCTGTTTTTATTTGTAATTTCATCTGCCCTGAAGTCCACTTTTTCTGATATTAATATAGGCATTCCTGGTTTCTTTTTATTACTGTTTGTGTGATATATCTCTGGCATGTCATTTAACATTAGATTCATACCCAGGAGTTCATGGACAGTTTTATGGAGTCACTTTCCTGAGCTCCTCCCTTTCTACAGTCTCCCAAGTACTTTCCAGTTAAGGGGGCGCCCCTTCTTGGTCCTCCAGCTGGAAAAGTAGGAACTTAATTTATCCTGTTCTGCCATTCATTTCCTATGATTATGTTTATGTCAGGAGCCCAATGACAACATGACACAGAAAGGAAATTAAAGCAAAATGGGTTCATTCCACCTTCTTGATATCACAGCCCCTTTGATCAGAGAGGAAAATCCTCCTCCCTTGGAGTTTTAAGTGACTACAAGACTCTACTGCCATCATGGTGGCTTCCAGGAGACCCCTTTCTTTCTCCTGAAGACTGAACTAAATAAATGGCCTTTCCTAGAGATCTTTCTGTCTACACTGAAACCTACTTCTGAGTTTTGGGCTACTTTGAGTCCAGGTTGGAAGAGAGCAAAGGGAAAAAGTAGTAAACGTATCACCACATCAGTGACTCTTGCTATTTATTTTTCAGGGTTTTTTTTTTTTTTTTTTTTGCTTCACTGTGCAGCATGTGGGATCTTAGTTCCCTGACCAGGGATTGAACCTGTGCTCCTGGCAATGGGAGTGCAGAGCCTTAACCACTGGATTGCCAGGGAAGTCCCTACTTTTCAGTTTTTAAATAGCTGTTCCATGTGTTCTGTACATGTTTTATAGCTGCATTCAGTAGGAGAGACAAGGAATATGTTGTTTCCATCCTTCCTGGAAACATAACCCCAGGCCACAGAAATATAATTGTCTCCACCTTCACCCTGATTCTGAAATTGCATGAACTATTTCATTTAAGTGTGCTGTATAGACAATTATATCCTCTGCAAACAATAATGTGTTTTTCTTTCCTTTATTTATATCTCATTTATTTTTCTTGTCTATTGCATTAGCTAGAACTCCACAGAATTATTAAAGGTGATAGTGTTCACTTTTGTCTTATTTCAGGCTCTGATACATCCTGCTTGGCAGAATTTTCCACACATCTCTCATAATCACTGGATACAGAGTGCTGTAAACAGATACATATGCCATGGACAGATGAACACTCGGTGAAGAAGCACCTAACATTTGAGGTAAATCAACACCATGAAAGAGAGACACTGAGCTCCACAAACAGAATTAAATTCAAAGAAGCATGTACTAGAGCAAACAGAATAAGACCTAAAAATAAGTAATATTCTCAGAGAATTAAGAAAAGATATTGCATTTATAAATCATCAATAGGTTTTTATGAAAAAGGAAATTAGAGATTTTAGAGAGTGGACAAATGATTATAAAAATATTGAAAACTCAGTCAATATACCTTAGCAGAACAAGCATAGATGAAGAGTTAATTGATGATCTGGAAGATGGAGCCAAAAATTTTTACTAGAATCCAGCCCCCCCCACCCAAAAAAAAAACAGAGAAATGGAAAATGTGAAAGAAAAATAAAGAGATAGGAATAATAGATCCATAAGTTCTAATAATCATCTAATAAAGTTTCTAGGGGAGACCAAACTATTCAAAGAAATAACAAAGGAAATATTTTCTTAGCTCAAGAAAGACAAAGTATACAGATTGAAAGGTGCCAGAATGCTGGCTGAGGTAAATGAAAAAACACCTACATTTTGTACATCAGATTATCCTTTTCCACCTTCCTCTGTATATCTGGAGGCTGACTACTATTGACTTCATCATCAAGGATATGTTGCTTTCTGGTTTTGGGGGTTTGGCCCGTTAGAGGCAGTGGCAAGAGATTAAAGGACAGGAGGGCAAGGGAATCAGGCTATTTATTTCCCCAGCCTCCTCCCAGGTGAGCCATGGTTCAGCAATGGCTTTATTATGCTACAGCTCCTGGCGGGAAGTCTCTCTCACATAGCTACAGCTCCCAGAGACCAGAAATAACAAGAAAGTATTATCAACTGTAGGCCTGAAGGAATGAGGGGGAAGAGAATAACTTTTGAAACTGAAGAGAGCTATAGCTGGTGTGATCACTAGGAAACCAGGCTTAAAAATAAAAACAAAAATTAAAAGAATCTATCTGAGAACTTAGTGGCTCCAGAACACAGGGAATACAAAATCTACAGAATTAACCCAGGAAAGTCACTGAACAAATGAGCAGTATCAACAACAACTCCCCAACAACAACAATAGCAACAAAAACACAGCAATAATAAATCTTGGGGGAGTGTAATCTAATACTTCCTAAAGGAGATCAGTCCTAGGTGTTCACTGGAAGGACTGATGTTGAAGCTGAAACTCCAGTACTATGGCCACCTGATGCGAAGAGCTGACTCATTTGAAAAGACTCTGATGCTGGGAAAGATTGCAGGCAGGAGAAGGGACGACAGAGGTTGAGATAGTTGGATGGCATCACCTACTCAATGGACATGGGTTTGGGTAGGCTCTGGGAGTTGTGATGGACAGGGAGGCCTGGCGTATTGCAGTTCATGGGGTTGCAAAGAGTTGGACATGACTGAGCAACTGAACTGAACTGAATTGAATCTAATACTAGAATTGTTATTATATATTACTTTAAATGTCAGATTTTTAAAAATTATTAGACATGCAAAGAGACAAGAAAGTATAGCACATATGCAAAAAAGAGAGCAGTTATTAGAAATTGTTCCACGAAGAAACCTGGACATTGGACTAACTAGGTCAAGACTTTAAATCAGGAATTAGAAATATATTCAAAGAAGTAAAGAAAACCATGTCTAAACAATGATTTCTTACCAGACATAAAAATATCTATGTCACAGTCACATTGATGAAAACCAAAGAAGAAGAGAGAGCCTTAAAAGCTACAAGAGAAAAGTAACTTATCACATAGTTAAAGTAACTTATCACATAAAAGAAATCCCTTCCTTTTCATCAGAAACAAAGGCAGTCAGAAGACAGTGTAATGGCATATTCAAAATGTTGAAAGAAAAGGACCAGTCAATAATTCTATATCTTAAAAAATTATCACTCAAGAATGAAATATATTCCCAGATAAAGATCAAGAGAATTTGTTACCAGTAGATATACACTATGAGAAACACTAAAGAGAGTCCTTCAGGCTGAAAAGAAAGAACATTAGATGGTAACTTGAATCCATACAAAGAAATAAAGTGTGCTGACAAAGGTAACTACATAGATACATTTAAAGGCAGTATAAAATAAATAGTTTTACTTTTTTTCTCCTAATTTAAAAGGTGCACACATACACCAATAATTACAAACCTGTGTTAATGGCATTACAGTCTGTATAGAGGAATGACAATAATAGCACAAAAGAGGAAGGGTAGCTTTATTGGAATATATAGTTTTTATATACTATTGGAATTAAGTTAGTATCAATCTGAGCCAGATTATTCTAAGACATACATTGTAATCCTCAGAGCAATCATTAAGAAAATTGTTCAGAAATATAATAATAACAGCAAAGGAACTTTAATGGTAGACTAAGAAATAAGTGAATGTGAAAAGTGAAAGTCACTCAGTCATGTCTGACTCTTTGTGATCCCATGAACTATAGCCCGTCAGGCTCCTCTGTCCATGGAATTCTCTAGGCAAGAGTACTGGAATGGGTTGCCATTCCCTGCTCCAGGAGATCTTCCCAACCCAAGGATCGAACCCAGATCTCCTGCACTGGCAGGTGGATTCTTTACAGTCTGAGCACCAGGGGATATGTACTTAATACCAAAGAAGGCAGTAATGGAAGAACAGAGGAACAAGAAAGAAATAGGACATATAGAAAACAAATAGCAAAATGACAGACGTGAATGCTACCACATCAATCATCAAATTAGATGTGAATGGGTGAAAAACCTCAATCACAAGGCAGAATATAACTCCATGCCCTCCGAGACCAAATGTGGTGTACAACCTCCATGATATCTTAGCACACTCGCATTCCTGCCTCCCGTGAGTATTCTGAGCTATTATTCTGTGGATAGGAGGATTGTAGATAGAATTGTCAAACTACCTTTGAATGGTCCACATGGTCCATCTCTAGACCAATCTAGAAAAAGATGTTCAAGATAGGGGAGGGAGAGTAAGAAAATGCCAATCACATTGTCCTAATTTCTAGAACGCTGGACCTGTGAACCATGGAGGATATTTGGAGTTGCAGGGCACACTTACAAATTTATAGCTACTACTTTCCAGACAAACTGCCCCTCTTTGTTGAGGTTTCTTAAGAACGGTTAAGGCCTTGCTCAGGACTTCCACAGAAGCATAATCTTTCAGGGGATTAGGGAAGGTCTTCTTTGGCCCCCATCTTGGACTACAATGGCCTTATTCCTCATACATCATTAAAAAAAGTATCTCTGAAAATGTAGTAGGCACAGCCTGATGCCAGAAGATATGCCTAGATGAGGTACTTGCACAACAGATGCTTTTCAAGAAGTCGAATCTAATCCAGTGCTATAGAAGACCATCCCTAATTTTTTAAATGGATCTGCTGCCTCCCACATGCCAAGCTTTGGCTGGTATTTGCTGTAGGTCTGGTATCAGATCAGATCAGTCGCTCAGTCATGTCTGACTCTTTGTGACCCCATGAATCGCAGCACACCAGGCCTCCCTGTCCATCACCAACTCCCGGAGTTCACTGAGACTCACGTCCATCAAGTCAGTGATGCCATCCAGCCATCTCATCCTCTGTTGGCCCCTTGTCCTCCTTCCCCCAATCCCTCCCAGCATCAGAGTCTTTTCCAATGAGCCAACTCTTCGCATGAGGTGGCCAAAGTACTGGAGTTTCAGCTTTAGCATCATTCCTTCCAAAGAAATCCCAGGGCTGATCTCCTTCAGAATGGACCGGTTGGATCTCCTTGCAGTCCAAGGGACTCTCAAGAGTCTTCTCCAACACCACAGTTCAAAAGCATCAATTCTTCGGTGCTCAGCCCTCTTCACAGTCCAACTCTCACATCCATACATGACCACAGGAAAAACCATAGCCTTGACTAGATGGACCTTTGTTGGCAAAGTAATGTTTCTGCTTTTTAATATGCTGTCTAGGTTGGTCATAACTTTGCTTCCAAGGAGTAAGTGTCTTTTAATTTCATGGCTGCAGTCACCATCTGCAGTGATTTTGGAACCCCCCAAAATAAAGTCTGACACTGTTTCCACTGTTTCCCCATCTATTTCCCATGAAGTGATGGGACCGGATGCCATGATCTTTGTTTTCTGAATGTTGAGCTTTAAGCCAACTTTTTCACTCTCCACTTTCACTTTCATCAAGAGGCTTTTGAGTTCCTCTTCACTTTCTGCCACAAGGGTGGTGTCATCTGCATATCTGAGGTTACTGATATTTCCCCTGGCAATCTTGATTCCAGCTTGTGTTTCTTCCAGTCCAGCGTTTCTCATGATGTACTCTGCATATAAGTTAAATAAACAGGGTGACAATATACAGCCTTGACGTACTCCTTTTCCTATTTGGAACCAGTCTGTTGTTCCATGTCCAGTTCTAACTGTTGCTTCCTGACCTGCATACAAATTTCTCAAGAGGCAGATCAGGTGGTCTGGTATTCCCATCTCTTTCAGAATTTTCCACAGTTTATTGTGATCCATACAGTCAAAGGCTTTGGCATAGTCACTAAAGCAGAAATAGATGTTTTTCTGGAACTCTCTTGCTTTTTCTATGATCCAGCAGATGTTGGCAATTTGATTTATGGTTCCTCTGCCTTTTCTAAAACCAGCTTGAACGTCAGGAAGTTCACGGTTCACATATTGCTGAAGCCTGGCTTGGAGAATTTTGAGCATTACTTTACTAGCATGTGAGATGAGTGCAATTGTGCAGTAGTTTGAGCATTCTTTGGCATTGCCTTTCTTTGGGATTGGAATGAAAACTGACCTTTTCCAGTCCTGTGGCCACTGCTGAGTTTTCCAAATTTGCTGGCATATTGAGTGCAGCACTTTCACAGCATCATCTTTCAGGATTTGAAATAGCTCAACGGGAATGCCATCACCTCCACTAGCTTTGTTCATAGTGATGCTTTCTAAGGCCCACTTGACTTCACATTCCAGGATGTCTGGCTCTAGGTCAGTGATCACACCATCGTGATTATCTGGGTCATGAAGATCTGTTTTGTACAGTTCTTCTGTGTATTCTTGCCACCTCTTCTTAATATCTTCTGCTTCTGTTAGGTCCATACCATTTCTGTCCTTTATTGAGCCCATCTTTGCATGAAATGTTCCTTTGGTATCTCTGATTTTCTTGAAGAGATCTCTAGTCTTTCCCATTCTGTTGTTTTCCTGTATTTCTTTGCATTGATCGCTGAAGAAGGCTTTCTTATCTCTTCTTGCTATTGTTTGGAACTCTGCATTCAGATGTTTATATCTTTCCTTTTCTCCTTTGCTTTTCGCTTCTCTTCTTTTCACAGCTATTTGTAAGGCCTCCCCAGACAGCCATTTTGCTTTTTTGCATTTCTTTTCCATGGGGATGGTCTTGATCCCTGTCTCCTGTACAGTGTCACGAACCTCATTCCATAGTTCATCAGGCACTCTATCAGATCTAGGCCCTTAAATCTATTTCTCACTTCCACTGTATAATCATATGGGATTTGATTTAGGTCATGCCTGAATGGTCTAGTGGTTTTCCCTACTTTCTTCAATTTAAGTCTGAATTTGGCAATAAGGTGTTCATGGTCTGAGCCACAGTCAGCTCCTGGTCTTGTTTTTGCTGACTGTGTAGAGCTTCTCCATCTTTGGCTGCAACGAATATAATCAATCTGATTTCGGTGTTGACCATCTGGTGATGTCCATGTATAGACTCTTCTCTTGTGTTGTTGGAAGAGGGTGTCACATGGAAGAAGTTCTGTTAGGTTTTCCTATGTGGTCTGTGATTATGATGGTGGTTTGGGGAATCAAACAGTGAAGCCTGTAATTAGAGGGCCAGGATGTGCTCAGGGTGCAAATATTTTTAGATCCTGATCTCATTCATCTCACATGCTAACAAAGTAATACTCAAACTTCTCCAAGCCAGGCCTCAACAGTACGTGAACCATGAACTTCCAGATGTTCAACCTGGATTTAGAAAAGGCACAGGAACCAGAGATCAAATTGCCAACATCCGTTGGATCATCAAAAATGCAAGAGAGTTCCAGAAAAACATCTACTTCTGCTTTATTGACTATGCCAAAGCCTTTGACTGTTTTGATCACAGCAGACTGTGGAGAATTCTTCAAGAGATGAGAATACCAGACCACCTGACCTGCCTCCTGAGAAATCTGTGTGCAGGTCAAGAAGCAACAGTTAGAACTGGACATGGAACAACAGGCTGGTTCCAAATCGGGAAAGGAGTATGTCAAGGCTGTATATTGTCACCCTGCTTATTTAACTTGTATGTAGAGTACATCATGAGAAATTCAGGGTTAGATGAAGCACAAGCTGGAATCAAGATTTCTTGGAGAAATATCATTAACTTCAAATATGCAGATGACACCACCCTTATGGCAGAAAGAGAAGAGGAACTAAAGAGCTTCTTGATGAAAGTGAAAGAGGAGAGTGAAAAGGTTGTTTTGAAGCTCAACATTCAGAAAACTAAGATCATGGAATCTGGTCCCATCACTTAATGGGGAATAGATGGGGAAACAGTGACAGACTTTATTTTTTTGGGCTCCAAAATCACTGAGGATGGTGATTGCAGCCATGAAATTAAAAGGCACTTGCTCCTTGGAAGAAAAGTTATGACCAACCTAGATAGCATATTAAAAAGCAGAGACATTACTTTGCCACCAAAGGTCCATCTAGTCAAGGCTATGGTTTTTCCAGTGGTCATGTATGGATGTGAGAGTTGGACTATAAAGAAAGCTGAGCACTGAAGAATTGAAGCTTTTGAACTGTGGTGTTGGAGAAGACTCTTGAGAGTCCCCTGGACAACAAGGAAATCCAACCAGTCTATCCTAAAGGAAATCAGTCCTGAATATTCATTGGAGGGACTGATGTTGAAGCTGAAACTCCAATACTTTGGCCACCTGATGAGAAGAACTGACTCACTGGAAAAGACCCTGATGCTGGGAAAGATTGAAGGCTGGAGGAGAAGGGGACAACAGAGGATGAGATGGTTGGATGGCATCACCAACTCGATGGACATAAGCTTGAGTAAGCTACAGGAGTTGGTGATGGACAGGGTGGCCTGGCGTGCTGCAGTCCATGGGTCACAAAGAGTTGGACACAACTGAGAGACTGAACTGAACTGAACCATACCACTCCAGTATATAAATCCCACCAATATTTGTGGTTATATTAAAAAATAGTCATCTTTTGAATGGAGTCACAGAGTCGGACATGACTGGGCGACTGAACTGAACTGAACTGAACTGAATAAAGTATTTATGGATTAAAAGATATCTTACCTGGACTATGATTATCAATTCAATGTGTATGGGAGGAGTGGTGGGTACAAATGAAACAAGATTGGTCCTATGTTAATTCTTGAAGCTGGGTGGTAGGTCCATGGAGGTTCATCATATGACTCTTTTTAATTTGTTATATGTTTGAAAAATTCCATGATAAGAAGCAAAATAAAACAACACAAGAAAAACAGTAGCAGCAGCAACAAAACCCTCTAAAGGCTCCTACCATTCTTAGAACAAAATCAACTCGTAACCATGGCCTAAGAAGCGCTACTTAATCTTGCTGCTAACCACCTCTCTGACTTTATCTCCCACCACTTCCCTGTATGTCTACTTTCCTTTAGCCATATGAGCCTTCTTGCTTTGCCTTAAACACACCAACATCCCCCTCAAGACATGTTCTTTCTACCTGGAATGCCTGCCCCCATGGCTACATGATTTGTTCCTTTTCATTATTCAGCTTCTCAGATTCAATATCTCTTCCTTAGAGAAGCCTTCTCTGAAAACCTTTTGTTATAGTGAGACACATAAGTGTACTCTTCAGAGCTCCCTCTAAATATAGACAGGTCTCCTCATATAGATAATCTTACCTGACTATACCATCTAAAGTAGCTCCCACCCTCTGACCACTCTATTCTATTTTCTTATAAAACTTACCACTACCTGAAAACTTAACATTTTTTCTTGTTTATTATCTGCCTTCCTCATTAAACTATAAGCTCCAAGAGGGCAGAAGCTAGTACATAGTACATTGAGGTATTCAGTGAATTTTGGTTAAATGAAAAAATGAATGACTCCCCAGATGGAGATTAGTGGATCACCTAGCATGCTTGGGAAGATAAGTGCTCACCTTTGCTGCTATGTCCATGTAGAAGAGATAGATTCCTCTAATACTGGGCAGGGGACAGTCTTGCCCAGTATAACTCACAGGTACATTGTGCTTACTCTCTGTTCAAATTGGTAACAATGAGGTATCTAAAGTGGGAAGTTCTTTGAAATAGTGTCTGGCACACAGTAAGCTCTCAATCATGGTTAGATATTATTATCTGAATTAGAGCCATGGCTCTAATACCACCCAGCTTCAAGAATTAACATAGGACCAATCTCCTTTTATTTGTACCCGCCACTCCTCCCATACACATTGAGTTAATAATCATAATCCAGGTAATGTATCCTTTAATCCATAAATACTTTATATATAACTTCAAAAGATGACTATTTTTTAATATAACCACAAACATTGGTGGGATTTATATATTGAAGTGATATGGTTCGGTTCAGTTCAGTATTCCATGGAATACTGTCCATAGAATTCTCCAGGCAGAATACTGGAGTGGGTAGCCTTTCCCTTCTCCAGGGGATCTTCCCAACCCAGGGATCAAACCCAGGCAGGCGGATTCTTTACCAGCTGAGCCACAAGGGAAGCTCAAGAACACTGGAGTGGGTAGCCTATCCCTTCTCCAGTGGGTCTTCCCAACCCAGGAATCGAACCAGGGTCTCCTGCACTGCAGGAGGATTCGTTACCAACTGAACTATCAGGGAAGCCCCTCTCACATAGTAAGCTCTCAATAATGGTTAGCTATTATTATCTGAATTAGAAAGAGCCCAGATTTTCTTTTGTCGGTGGGGCATGAAGGATCTTAGTTCCCCAACCAGGGATTGAACCTGCGCTTCCTGCTGTGGAAGCACAGAGTCTTAGGGAAGTCCCAGAAAGAGTCCCAGATTTTAAGTTTGTTTATTTATACCCTGCCTCATTCCAGAAAAGACATGAGAGAGTAGGCTTTGGAGTCAATTAAAACTGGGCTTTAATCTTGGCAAAGTCACTTAAAAGTCACCAAGTCACACTTTAAGTGTGTGACCTTGAATTAAATACTTTCTGAGCTTCCTCCTTCTTTTCAAATGTTTAGGTTCAAATCAGTAGAGAAAATGATGAGAAAAGAAAACTTTTTCTTCAGTCCAGAAAAAAGGCAGAAACAAGGTAAATAATAAACTCAAAATAAAGCAGATTTAAGTCCAAACACATCAGTAGTAAAAATAGATATGTGAGAAGGCTGCATTCACCTGTTAAATTACAGAGATTCTAGCTTGGGTATAAAAGAAAAATAATAACTAAAATAAAATGACACAGGAAGGTTGGAAATATACAGGAATAGAAAGTGATATGCCAGACAAATAGCTAATAGAAAGAAAGTAAACATTGTTATTAGCAGATGAAATAGCATTAAAAGGGACAAAAAGGGAAATTTCATGTTGATTCAAAGAACCATTCTCCAGAAAGATCAGCATATAATAATAATATGTACCTTACAAGTAGTACCAAAATATACAAGATAAAAATTACAAAGTGTTAACAATTCCATAATTAAAGCAGGAGACTTAAACACACCACTCTTAGAAATGGAAAGATAACTGAATAAAACATTAAGAATATAGAGGTGTTAACAACACTAACAAGCTTGATGATGTAAATAGTAGGTATAGATATAAAACTGTGCACCTAGCAGTTAAAAATACGCATTTTTCCAGATGCATGTGGAGTTTTTATACAAATTGACTGTCTTGATAATTAAAAAATTATGTTATACTGACCATATGTACTGATCATAATGCAATAAAAGATCAATAATAGAAAGGTAAATATTCATACATTAGTATATTCAAAAATATTCCAAATAATTCGACAGTTAAGGAGAAAATGAAAATGAAAATTGCAAATTATTTGGAGACATCAAAATCTGTGGGAAGCAGCCAAAGTTGTACTCAGAAAAAATTATAGCTATAAAGACATTTGTTACTAAACAGGAAGGTTTAAAAATGGATGGACCAAGCATACAACTCCAGTAACTAGAGAAACTTGAGTTTTCAGCTTGAAGTGAAATATCATGGACAAATTATTACTCTTCCAAATCTGGATATCAGTTCTCTAATTTATGTTCTTAACAGTACTAAATTGAATGTTATTGGGTGGCTGCCTTAGCAGTATCCATTATCAGCTGGTAAGTAACAGAGATGTAGGGACTTTCGCCTGTGAAGTCCACACATGATTGATTTGAAAAGTGGTCTCTCTCTAAACAAGAAGGGCATGAGTTCTCACTTAAGTTACTCTTGTAATCTGTGTCCAGAACAGATATGAATTCTGTTGATTTAAGCAAGTTTCACTTCCCTTGATGGAAAAGGACACATTTTAGTGGTACAATTTGGAACTTCAGGCTGTAGAGGAAGTATAAAAGAATAAGCCCTTCTGGTGGGGATTGTAAAGGCTATATCTCCCAAAGCGTGAGTGGTAGGAAAGGCATATTCTCTAAAGAGCAGAATATTGCATAAGGTGCTACAGTGGCCCTGAACATGCCATTGAGGTGGGTGGAAAGACCTCAGAAATATGATATGATGATACATGGGCAATGTATAACACTGAACAATTTGGGGAAGGAATGGATATAGAGATAAGTTTCTTTGATCTAAAATAACAGGAAATTCAGGCAAAATGTGATAACTGTGTCTCAAGTATTCAGTAAAACCATTGCCTTTGTGAGTAACCCATAAGAAAATAAGAAAATAAATCAGCTACCAAATCCCTAGAATGAATTAATCTTTTCCTTTAGAATAAGATGGTCATTGCCTGGGCAACATAAGGTGTATTGCCACTTGTCATGCCTGGTGAGCCTTACCTGGAATCAGAGAGCATCCATGATGGCACAGGTGTGCTGGGAGGCATTTTTGCTTGGATGCGTTCTGCCCATGAGAGAGTTTGAGAGATGGTTGCAATGGAAATTATTTCAATTGGCAGGAATTAAAAAGTGATAAGTACTCCTGTCATTATCCAAAAATTCCCTGAATTGAAATTTAAAGAACTTCAATAAACATGGAGGGGTCCCTCTGGTCAAAACAGAAACAGGTAGAATGAGTACCTGGGCTTTTGAGTCTATGTATATAATGCTACAAGGAGGATGCTCCCAGTTTCCTACCTGCCTTCCTGATATATGTAAGGGAGCCCTATCTGACCATTAACACCAGTTTGGGATCAGTGGCAAGGGCCCAGATGGGTGAATAAGGGCCCCGTTTCCAGATAAGCTAAGAAGCATGCCCCCATCTGCTGATAGGCAGGTGATGGTGGCAACACAGCACCCCAGACATAAAGGAAAACCACTGAAGCACCTGTGGAAGGCACCCAAACGACTGCTCGGAGATCAGGTTTTGCTACAACATGTAAAAGCTACTGTATCGCTGGACAGCAATTCTGTATTGAGTAGTGAACTGGTTAGAATGCTTACCACCTTACAAAGTGTAGCTGGAAGAGGGAACGGAAGCTGGACTCATTATGCAATGATTTTAAAAACTCAAGAAGTATCAGCATTGCCTGGAGGAATTGTTAAAATACAGATGGCTAAGGCCCATGCCAGAATTCCTGATTGAGTAGGTCTGGGGTGAGGCCGAGAACTTGCATTTCCAGAACGCTTCCAGGTGAATGCTGATACTGCTGGCCTAGGGACCACACTTTGAGAATCACTGACTTAATGCATCATAACAGACTTTACCCGTCAGAGAAGTAATTAGGAAAGGTGAAAAGTCAAAGTGAAAGTGAAGTCGCTCAGTTGTGTCTGACTCTTTGCGACCCCATGGACTGTAGCCTACCAGGCTACCCTGTCCATGGGATTTTGCAGGCAATAGTACTGGAATGGATTGACATTTCCTTCTCTAGGGAATCTTCCCAAACCAGGGACTGAACCCAGGTCTCCCGCATTGTAGACAGACACTTTACTGTCTGAGCCACCAGGGAAGTCCTAATTAGGAAAGGAGATACTCCCAACTCAGAGCAATGATGATGATTATCAGATTACTGTTTTTTTTCTCGAAGCTGCTCAAAAAAGGAGAACGTGGGGGAAGATAGTGAAGTGGTGGGACAAATTTTCAGGAGGCTCTTTAGTCTTTGATAAGGGTCAGTAACTCTTTCCAAAGCACCAGGAATTAGCAAGCCTCCTCCTACAGAACCGTTTCCAGTAACTTCAGAGTTTGAACTGGGAGATGTTTCTGTGACAAGAATGCAACTAGTGTTCTTCAGAAGAGAATGGTCTTAATGTGCAACTGGGGAATCCAGGGACAGTCCTTCTCAGAGCAATGTTGGGAAATCCAACAAGATGACTAACCTGAAGTTAGCTAACAAGGCCAAAGACCCATCTCATGTGACTAGCTGCTGCCTCATGTACTGAGACTTCTGATGTCCACTGCCGCCCCAGACTCTCCTAACTCACTGAAGCAGGTGGCAGTACTCTTCTTTGCAAGGGCACAAAGGGTTCCACTGGAGAAGGAAATGGCAACCCACTCCAGTATTCTTGCCTGGAGAATCCCATGGACAGAGGAGTCTGGTGGGCTACAGCCCATGGGGTCAGAAGAGTCGGACACAACGTAGTGACTATACCAGCACCACCACCAAAGGGTTCCACTAGGATGCTTGTTCCTTATCATCATTACTCCTGGTGAAAAAAGAGGGGGTCTCTTCACATCATAAGTCACTCCAAATATTTTTCCCCAACTTCATCTCAGATGAGGAGGAGACCATTTACCACCACAATGTACCGGTGTTTTTTATTTTTTTTTTTAAACAAGAGGGAATGGGTAGCAATAGAGAGTCATGTTGGTCCAGAGGTACTTCATCTGAACAATGCAAAGGTCCCCTCTTCTCTCGGAGCCAAGAGCCTTTCCTGCTGGTCTTGGCCACATGGAGGCAACAGATCTTGCCATCTTTGACCACAACAAATGATAGAAGAGGGCCAGGCCATGGGGGTGGAAGTGGGAGTAAAGGAGTGACAGAGGAAAGAAAGAGGGGCACTGAGGGATGAAAGCCTTCTAGGTACCAACCTGAGGCAAACTCTATGGACTAAATGACTATTAGCTGGCAACCGTGGAGAAATGGTTTACATCATTTTCTAGATTTCAAATGTGTTTGGGTTGGCCATAAGTAAAAGATTTCTTTTTTAATCCCATAACTAATTCTATTCTTGTAAGACATGATGGATCATAATTACAGTGTTGCAAAAATAAAATAAAGTGCTAAGTCCAGGACCTGAAGCAAAAGAGTAACAGGAATTACCACTTATTAAACACTGACTTTGTGTTCAGGCTCAGTACTAAGCCTGAACCCCATTATCTCATCTCATCCTTTCAACAATTCTCTATGGTAGTCCCTAGCATTTTACAAATGAGGAACTAAGGCTTTGAGAGATAAAATTTCTTACCCAGGATGACACAGAAAGAAAATTGGCAGTGTTTGGCTGGAAAAAAGAAGAGCAAACTAAAAACAAAAAGAAGGAAGGGAATAATAAAGATTAGAATGGAAATAATAAAACAAAGTAGAAAATGTATAGAGGAAAGCAATGAAACCAAAAGTTAGTTTTTTGAAATGATAAAGAAAATTAGCAAACTTCTGGCAAGGTTAAGAAATAAACAGAGAAGATTCAAATTACTAAAATCAGGAAAGAAAGAGGAGACATCACTACTAACCTTTTAGATATATATGAATTACAAAGAAATACTACAGATAACTGTATGCAAACAAACAAGACAACTTTGATGAAATGGACAATTTCCTAGAAAGATACAAACTACTGAAATAGACCTAGGAAGAAGTTGATAATCTGAAAAAACTGTAAAAATAAAGAGAATGAATTAAAAACAACAACAGCAACTACCCACAAAGAAAAGACTACGGCAAAATGGTTTCACTGGTGAATTCTACCAAATGTTTAAAGAAGAAATAATATCAATCCTTTGCAGATTTTTCCAAAAAATAGAATAGAGAACATTTCCCAACTGATTCTTTGGCAACAGTACTGTCCTGACAACAAAGTCGGACAAAGGCATCACAAAAAAAGAATATTACAGACCAATATCTCTCAGTGAATACAATCATAACAGTTCTCAACAAAATAATGACAAATATAATTTGGCAGCATTTAAAATGGATTATCCACAATGACCCAGTGGGATTTATATCAAGAATTCAAGGTTGGTTCAACATATGAAAACTGATTGATGTAATATACGATATAAATATAATAAAGAAAAAGAATTCACACGATTATCTCATAGATGCAGAGATAGTATTTGGCAAAAATCCAACACCCTTTCATGATACAAAGATGAAACAAACCAGGAATAGGAGGGGGCTTCCTCAATCTGATAAAGGATATATATGAAAAACCCACATCAAAAGTTCTTCTCCTAAGATCAAGAACAAACCAAGGATGTCTACTTTCACCACTTATATTCAACATTGTACTGGAAGTTTAAGCCAAGAAAATAATGCAAGAAAAATCAAATAAAAGGCATCCAATTTAGAAAAAAGAATTAAAACTTTATTTACAGATGATATGATCCTCTTTGTAAGGAAATCCTATGAAATACACACACAGACACACACAAATCTGTTAGAGTTAACAAATAAGTTCTGCCAAGTTGCAGGATACAAAGTCAATATACAAAAATTAATTGTATTTCTATAAACTTATAATCTGAAAAGAAATTAAGAAAATTCTTATTATAACTATGTAAATACTTAGGTATAAATTTAACAAAAGAGCTATAAGACTTGTACACTGAAAACTGTAAAACATTGATGAAACAAATAGAAGAAGACCTAAAAAGATTGAATGACATCCATGTTCAAGAATTGGAAATCTTGATATTGTGATAGTACTTCTGAATTAATCCACAGATCCTACCCAATCCCTACCAAAATCTCAACTAGGTTTTTTTTTTTTTTTTTTTCCAGAATTAGACAAGCTGATCCTTACAATCATATGGAAATATAAGGAACCCAGAATAGTGAATCTTAAACAGGAAGAAAAGAGTTGGAGAACTCACACTTCCTGATTTCAAAACTTACTACAAAGCTACAATAATCATGGCAGTGTTGTACTAACATTAGAATAGACATTGAGCTCAATGGGATAGAATTGAGAAGTAAGAAATAAACTCTTGCACTTATGGTAAATTGATTTTCAAGAAGAGTGTCAATACTATTCAATGGGGGAAAGAATAATGTCTTTAACAAATAACGCTGGAACAACTGGAAACCCACATGCAAAAGAATGAAGTTGAACCCCTACCTCACAGCATACACACAAGTTAACTCCAAATGCATCACAGACCCGAATGTAAAATGCAAAAAGTATAGAACTGTTAGAAGGAAACCTAAGAGTTAATCTCCATATCCGTAGAAATGATACAAAAACACAAGTGGCAAAATAAAACACAGATAAGTTAGACTTCATAAAAATTAAAAACTGTTTTGATTCAAAGTGTACCAGCAAGAAAGTGAAAGGATAGCACACAGAAAGGGAGAAAATATTTGCAAATCTGATAAAGGATTTATATCTAGAATATATAGTGAACCCTTACAAAGAAATAATAAAAAATAAATAACCCAATTAAAAACCTGGCAAAACATTTCTCCAAAGAAGAGTCACAGATGGTCAATAAGCACATGAAAAGATGTTCAACATGTTAACCATCATGGAAATGTAAATCAAAAGCACATTGAAATACCCACTAGGATTGTTATAATCAAAAAGAAAAATAATAACAAGTGTTAGTGAGGATATGGAGAAAATGAAATAAGAGTCTACTGCTGGTTGGAATGTAAACTGGTGCCACCACTGTGGGAAACTGTCTGGTGGTCTCTCAAATAGTTTAAGTTACCATATAACCCAGAAATTTCACTCCTAGCAAATGAAAACATGTTCACAGAAAACTTATACACCTGTCCACAAATCTTCACACAGCAGTATTAGTAATAGCCAAAAGTGGAAACAATCAAAATGCCCAGTAGCTAAAAAATAAATACATAAATTACAGAATATTCATGCAATAGAATATTATTTTACAATCAAAAGAAAATACTGATAGATGCTACAACATGGATGAACCTGGAAAACATTAAGCTACGTGAAAGAAGCCATATATTGTATGATTCCATTTATATGAAATTTAATAGGATAGGCAAATGCGTACAGACAGAACACAGATAGGTTGTTGCCAGGAGCTGGAGGGGTGGCAAGGACTTTCTCCTTGACCAAACTTTAATCAGTTCCTCCAAGTCCTTTTCTTGACTAGGTCTTGTCCTTTGGCCTTGTTCTCAGGCCTTCATAACTTAGTTTTAGCAAGAATCTCCCAATCTTAACATCTGATCACAGTTCAGTTCAGCCGCTCAGTCGTGTCTGACTCTTTGCGACCCCATGGACTGCAGCATGCCAGGCCTCCCTGTCCATCACCAACTCCCAGAGTTTACCCAAACTCATGTCCATTGAGGAGAAGGAAATGGCAACCCACTCCAGTACTCTTGCCTGGAAACTCCCATGGACGGAGGAGCCTGGTAGGCTGCAGTCCATGGGGTTGCTAAGGGTCAGACACGACTGAGCAACTTCACTTTCACTTTTCACTTTCATGCATTGGAGAAGGAAATGGCAACCCACTCCAGTGTTCTTGCCTGGAGAATCCCAGGGACGGGGGAGCCTGGTGGGCTGCCGTCTATGGGGTCGCACAGAGTCGGACACGACTGAAGCGACTTAGCAGCATGTCCATTGAGTCAGTGATATCCAACCATCTCATGTTCTGTCATCCCCTTCTCCTCCTGCCATCAATCTTTCCCAGCATCAGGGTCTTTTCCAATGAGTCAGTTCTTCACATCAGGTGGCCAAAGTATTGGAGTTTCAGCTTCAACATCAGTCCTTCCAATGAACACTCAGGACTGATCTCCTTTAAGATGGACTGGTTGGATCTCCTTGTCCAAGGAACTCTCAAGAGTCTTCTCCAACAGCATAGTTCAAAAGCATCAATTCTTCAGCGCTCAGCTTTCTTTATAGTTCAACTCTCACATCCATACATGACCACTGGAAAAACCATAGCCTTGACTAGATGGACCTTTGGTGGCAAAATAAGGTCTCTGCTTTTTAATAAGCTGTCTAGGTCAGCCAAAACTTTCTTTCAAAGGAGTAAGCGTCTTTTAATTTCATGGCTGCAGTCACCATCCGCAGTGATTTTTGAGCCCCCCAAAATAAAGTCTGCCACGGTTTCCACTGTTTCCCCATTTCCCATGAAGTGATGGGACCAGATGCCATGATCTTAGTTGAATGTTGAGCTTTAAGCCAACTTTTTCACTCTCCTCTTTCACTTTCATCAAGAGGCTTTTGAGTTCCTCTTCACTTTCTGCCATAAGGGTGGTGTCATCTGCATATCTGAGGTTATTGATATTTCTCCCGGCGATCTTGATTCCAGCGTGTGCTTCTTCCAGCCCAGTGTTTCTCATGATGTACTTTGCATATAAGTTAAATAAGCAGGGTGACAATATGCAGCCTTGACGTACTCCTTTCCCGATTTGGAACCAGTTCCTTGTTCCATTTCCAGTTATAACTGTTGCTTCTTGACCTGCACACAGATTTCTCAGGAGGCAGGTCAGGTGGTCTGGTATTCCCAATTCTTTCAGAATTTTCAGAATATCTGATCACCCTTGATATCATATTCCTTAGGCTCCATTATCCCCCAGGTGATATCTGATTACCCCTGCTTACCTTCAATAAGAATCCTGTTAGATCAGTTTAACAAGAATCTCCTTACTGGTGACATCTCTTTTTAGTAATTTTCCATTCATCAGCCCCCGCCCCCAACCAGTTTCTTAGCTATAAATCTCCACTTGTCCTTGCTATATTTGGAATTGAGCCCAGTTCTATATTGAGATCTGGTTTCCCCTATTGCAATAGTTCCTGAATAAAATCTGCTTTTACTGTTTTAACTACTTTTTGGTCTGGTGTTCTTTCACAAGGGTTGGGAAATGAGGAGTGGTTGCTAACAGGTTGGAGTTTCTTTTTGAGGTAATGAAAATGTTCTAAAATTGATTGTTGGACAGTTCTACATACAGACTAAAAGCCATTTTATTCCATATTTTAACATATGAGTGTTAAATAAAAGTGTTGAATAGATTGTCAGTGTCTGGATTGGACTTCAGGTCTAGCTAACTTTAAAGCCCACTTCTTCACAAGGCTGTTCTGCCTCCCCAGAATGTGCTTGATAATGCATTGCTGTTATTAGGGCTACCATTCTGATGACTCAGCAGAGGAAAGAGTTCATGACTGAGAAGGCCAACTTGGTAGGACTTTGGAAGTCTGTGGATTTGAGCAGCAACCAGCACAGCCTGGAGCAGTTGTGGACTGCCTGAGAACAGGCCTGCATTCCTATGGATTCTGCTGTCAGATTCTAATGATGAGGGGAAGCCAGAACTACTGAGTGACAACCATCAGCCTGGGGACACAGAGCTCACCAGTGACTTCCCATTTCAGGACCTGAGAAACATCACTGGGCTGGGGCCTGGCTGCAGTTTACAAGCCCCTCAGCAGCAGATGCAGGCCCATTTCTATGCTCACTGGGCACTGACAGAGTTCCAGGACCAGTCTCCACAGTCCTCGAAGTGACTGAAAGCATCACCTGAGCATCACCGCATGACCCCTGGCAAGACTGTAGCCAGCACCTCCACCCATGCCACCACACCAGCCTGGCGGACGCCTGAGGTCTATTCATCCTGGCTTGTCAGGACGTCAGGCAAGATGCCTAAGGTATGGCCCTCTCTCATTAGAGACGAGGCCAGGTGAAAGAGCAAAGCTGTGCCTGGGCAACCAGAATGACCGCTACAGATAGCTCAAGCCCCAGATTTCCACAGGGACAAAGGCCATACAAAGAACTCTGACCCATTCCCCTCTAGCCATTATGCCACACTTGTCAGACAATCTCTCAGCAAAAATGGTCCTTCCCTTCCCTACTACAGGCTCCCTTGTAACAGCAGTTACTACTGATTGGGTGCTTACTATGTACCAACCACTGTGCTAAGCTCTTATGCCTATTATCTCTCTAATCCCCCACAACATAACCCGAGATAGGTGGCCCCATTTTGCATACAAGGACTCCGAGACATAGGGAGGTTAAGCACCTTGCCCAAGTTTGCAGAGGTAAGGATGTGGTAACTGAGCTTTGTATTCTAGAAGTCTGGCTCAAAGCTCTTTTGCTCTCAGCCACTTCTCTAGCATTTGCATCTCTGATTGGGTGCCACCTACTCGGTGGCCACACTCGAGAAGGAGCTTCAAAACAGGTGCAAATGCACTTTTGTACAGCTAAGTCCAAGTGTGAAGACAGCCAGAGGGTGTAACAGGACACCAGAGGCAACCTCTTGGATTCCACCTCCCACAAGAAGGACCAACCACCCATCCACCTCCCCACAGATCATCGACTCAGAGCAGCCCATTCCACAGCTCATATCTGCAGTAACTATGACCATCTGCCTCTGCCACTGGCCCATCCCATCTGGCTCCTTTGTGAAGCCAGCTGCACTGGGTCAGAGCTCAGAGGGAACTCAGAGGGATATCATATGCCAGGCATCTAGCAACAGCAACAGGCACGCCAATCTGCGGATTTCAAGTTTCCTCAGCCCTGGGGCCCCTGCAGCCCACCAGAGGGCACTCCGATTATTTAATTGAATGATGTACTAAGGGAAGAGGAGGTCCCCAGCAGTTTTAGCTCAACTCAAGCTAACTACACTAGGCAAACTGAAAGTGAAAGTTGCTCAGTCGTGACTGACTCTTTGCCATTGTGTTCCATGGAATTCTCCAGGCCACAATACTGGAGTGGGTAAGCCTTTCCCTTTTCTAGGGGATTGTCCCAACCCAGGGATTGAACCCAGGTCTCCCACATTGCAAGTGGTTTCTTTACCAGCTGAGCCACCAGGGAAGCCCATGCTAGGCAAATCCAGAGAAATTGTCTTTTCTTCCCATGCCCCTCCCCAACAGCCACAGGTGAGCACCTGAGGACTCCAGGCCCAGGATAACTCTTTTTAGTAGCTGCCTTACTCTGTTATACTGGCAAATACAGGTGTGCAGTGCAGTTCAGTTCAGTCGCTCAGTCGTGTCCAACTCTTTGCGACCCCATGAATTGCAGCACGCCTGGCCTCCCTGTCCATCACCAACTCCCAGAGTCTACTCAAACTCGTGTTCATCGAGTCGGTAATGCCATCCAGCCATCTCATCCTCTGTCGTCCCCTTTTCCTCCTGCCCTCAATCCCTCCCAGCATCAGAGTCTTTTCCAATGAGTCAACCCTTCGCATGGGGTGGCCAAAGTACTGGAGTTTCAGCTTTAGCATCATTCCTTCCAAAGAAATCCCAGGGCTGATCTCTTTCAGAATGGACTGGTGGGATCTCCTTGCAGTCCAAGGGACTCTCAAGAGTCTTCTCCAACACTACAGTTCAAAAGCATCAATTCTTTGGTGCTCACCTTTCTTCATAGTCCAACTCTCAAATCCATACATGACCACTGGAAAAACCATAGCCTTGACTAGACGGACTTTTGTTGGCAAAGTAATGTCTCTGCTTTTTAGTATGCTATCTAGGTTGGTCATAACTTTCCTTCCAAGGAGCAAGCGTCTTTTAATTTCATGGCTGCAGTCACCATCTGCAGTGATTTTGGAGCCCCCCAAAAAATAAAGTCTGACACTGTTTCCACTGTTTCCCCATCTATTTCCCATGAAGTGATGGGACCAGTTGCCATGATCTTTGTTTTCTGAATGTTGAGCTTTAAGCCAACTTTTTCACTCTCCTCTTTCACTTTCATCAAGAGGCTTTTGAGTTCCTCTTCACTTTCTGCCATAAGGGTGGTGTCATCTGCATATCTGAGGTTATTGATATTTCTCCCAGCAATCTTGATTCCAGCTTGTGCTTCTTCCAGCCCAGCGTTTCTCATGATGTACTCTGCATAGAAGTTAAATAAGCAGGGTGACAAGAAATAGCCAATTTCCTTATTTTCATTAAATCAATCCAAATCTGACTTTTATTCTCACCTTCTGGACTCTTGGGAAATTTAATCTCAGTTATTACCAGATCTTTTCCCCCACCACAGAGTTAGGCAAATATTGGGGTCAAAAGTGGAGCTAAAGCTTTGGTAAGACTCCTCTCTCCAGTTGTTGGTTCAGGCAGGCAGTTTATAGCCAGGCTCTGTTCTGATTAGTCATTGCCTTATTTTGACTGGTTGGACAGTGTGGCCTTCATTCAATATTTGACCACTGCCCTTGGGCTATAGGAGTCAGATGAAACTCCACCTGCCTTAGTTTGGTCCCAAGATTTTCCTGATTCTGCTTCCTTCCATTATTCCTGGACTCATCTCTTGCCATACTCCCCTCCCCAGAACTTTCTGTTCCAGAACACTACACTATATAGAACTGATTGACTGAAACATACTGTTCTCACCCCACCTCACCCCCACCTTTGCTCTAGCTGTTACCTCTGCCTGGATGGTCTCAGCTCAGGTCTTTTGGAAAATCCTTTGTCTGACCTAGGTTTTCCTTCTCCATGTCCCCACTCCTTTTTGCTTCCTTCTATCATTACACCAATTGAAGCATATTATACTTGTCTCTGGAGAAGGCAATGGCACCCCACTCCAGTACTCTTGCCTGGAAAATCCCACGGACGGAGGAGCCTGGTAGGCTGCAGTCCATGGGGTCGCGAAGAGTCGGACACGACTGAGGGACTTCACTTTCCCTTTTCACTTTCATGCATTGGAGAAGGAAATGGCAACCCACTCCAGTGTTCTTGGCTGGAGAATCCCAGGGACGGGGGAGCCTGGTGGGCTGCCGTCTATGGGGTCGCACAGAGTCGGACACGACTGAAGCGACTTCGCAGCAGCAGCAGCATACTTGTCTGTCTCCACTGTATGTCTCTCCCAGAGGGGGAGCTCCATCCTATTGTCTCTGTACCCCTAGCGCCTTGCTTAGGACCTGGCACAAAAATTTTTGAGAAATGACTGCATGGAATAAATGAAGGCAATGGGACAGAGTTGAAGTCTGAAGAAGTTGAGAAGAAACCCATAGTAATGTCCCATGAATGGAGTTGTTCAGGAGGATTTTTTTCCCCCTGCACCTTTCCTGGGCCCTGAACATATCAGGCTGGGATAACCAGAGGGGACATTTTGTGATATGAAAGGAAGAAGATCAATGCAAGATTCTTTTAGTAACATTACACACAGAGAACATGTTAAGAGGCAGTCACTCTTGACTGTGTGAAAGGCCTGATTGTCTTTTAATTTCTTGACCCTGAAGCTGGACCAGTGAGAAATGTTTTCCTTCATTTCTCTTTCCACCTGCAAGTGCCCCAAGCCCTGTCTAGCTCCACTCAGGGGCAAGCCAGATACAACAGTATGAATGATACCCCACGTGTAAGGCAATGAAGGGGAAGAGATGGCATCTTGAGAGGATAAGGAGTTAAAAAGGCCAAAGAGTCTGGGTTTGAGGGGGTGGGAAGAGAGGGGGTCCCAAAAGAAAGGCTCCTTGAGACACCAACAGAGGGCAAGTTTGTGGGTGGCCCTGAAAGGGAAGAACAAAGGCCTAAGGCCATGACTCAAACAGAGGAGCTAATCCTAGAGATGGCACTCTCCAGATTGCAGTAGCAACCAGAGCTGTGAGTAAAGGCCTATTCTTCACATTGTTCTGTACTCTGTGCTTGTGATTAAGCAGATAATAGTAAGACTGCTCTCCTCTCAATAAAGGGCTATACTAGCTCACTCTTCTGATGTTAAAAAGTGTAACAATGAAGTTATATGGTGTGTGTCAAGAGAGTCAGGGGATAGTCCCTGTCCAGGATTTTTGAAGTGTGAATCAGAGTCTAGGTGCACCCCCAAACAAAGAATATTGAAGAACTTAGTCCAAGAATGGCTCCTGTGAGCCCTAAATTGTTAGTAGAATGGGCCCAGGGCTGAGGAGACAAAGTGTATCCAGCCCAGGCAGGAATGGTGTGGGGGAGTAAGAGAGAGATGAGGTGGAGACCGCTGTGACATTCGCACTAAAGTCTTTGGAGGAGGGTCACATTTGGGAGTAGATGCTAAGGAGCTAGGAGTCTATTTGTGTTAGGAATTTTTCTAGGCTGGTTCAAGCTTAAGATTTTCCTCAGGACATCAGACGCAGTCACAATTTATAAAGGCAATTGGTTTACTTCTGGAGAGATGAGTCCCCCCATACTCCTCAAGGAATATGGTACAATTGGTTGGAAGAGCCAAGCAGATATTGGAGCCAGTAGGATACAGGCTCCTGAGAGATGATAGAGCAAGGGATGCAGTCTATGGTGGATACTGCTGGGTACCCAAAGCCCTGAAGCTTGTTGGCCTGTTTGGGGTGGGTATGCTATAGGGGTGGAGGCAGCAGACCACCTCCTGAGAAAGGGTTTCGAGGATGGCTCAAATGTGCTAGAGAATACATATTTTTAAAAAGAAATTTGCTGTATGACTCAGGAAACTCAAACCAGTGCTCTGTGGCAACCTAGAGGGGCAGAATCGGGTGGAAGGTGGGAGGGAGGTTCAAGAATGAGACGACAAATGTATACCTATGGCTGATTCATGCTGACGTACGGCAGAAAGCAACACTATATTGTAAAACAATTATCCTTCAATTAAAAATAAATTCATACCAAAAGTAAATAAATACATGTCAAAAAATAAATAAATACATTTTTTAAAAATAAAAAAAAATGTCTTGGACTAAGAAAGACAAATATGATATCACTTATGCATGGAATCTTAAAAAATGATGCAAATTGAGTTATTTGCAAAATAGAAACAGACTCACAGACATAAAAAAAAAAGAAAAATTACGGTTACCTAAAGGAAAAGTGGGGGAGGGATGAATTAGGAATTTGGGATTAACTGATGCATACTACTATATATAAAATAGATAATCAACAAGGACCTACTATATAGTACAACTCTTAGCGATCCCATGGATTGTAGCCTACCAGGCTCCTCAGTCCATGGAATTTTCCAGGCAAGAGTACTGGAGTAGGTTGCCATTTCCTTCTCCAGGGGATCTTCCCAACCCAGGGATCGAACCCAGGTCTCCTGCACTGCAGGCAGACGCTTTATTATCTGAGCCACCAGGGAAGCCCACTATATAGTACAGGGAACTCTGTATCTTGTAATAATCTATAATGTAAAGAAATCTGACAAAGAATATATATGTATATATATAAATATATAAATTTATATGACTGGATCACTTTGGTGTACACCTGAAACATTGTATTTATCTATTTTGGTTGTATTGCCCAATTTGTGAGATCCCAACCAGAGATCAAACCTGGGCCCACAGCAGTGAAAACACTGAGTATACTCTTGAAACATTGTAAATCAACTATATTTCAATTTTAAAAAATAAATAAAACAAGAAATATCTTGGAGACTATGCCAAGGAGGAACATTGGAAAGCTTGCAGGGTCTCATCCATAAGAAGGTATGTGACTGAAAGCACAAAATCTTTCAGCCATGGTTGGTGGCTGATTAAAGAGTAAGTCCTTTGGAAGAGAGAAAGTGCTGGGGAAGCATATGTCAAGTTCTTGGCCACCTGACAAAGAGGATCCAAAGTTCTATTTTTTTGGACAGGATTAAACACCTATTTATATAAGGCAGTAGGGAAGGGGGCCTAGAAGCTCTGCAAAGACCCAAACATGATCAAAACTGCTGACTGGAGCTTTTTAAAGCCAGTCTTCAGCAGACAGTCTTCAGGCTGCCATGACTGGCTTAAGGAATTTGACCACTGCAATACTAACCCTGAAATCCCAGAGGCTTAACATAATGAATGTGTACTAGTAGCTCACATCAGTTCAGTGTGGTCTGCAGGGGCAGGGGCGTTCTGCTCCCTGTTGTCATTCAGAGATCCATGTAGTCCCTGGCTGGGCAGTTTGTTTCCAGTGAAAAATTTATACTGTGGAAAGGAAGCATAGATCTTTGATGAATAGCTGGCTGTCTCACAACCTGCTGAAATTATTCCTGTCGATACAATTACTTGGCATTGTGAGACTGAAGTGGAGGTTATTACGTGATTAGATGTAAGCTGGAGCAACTGAGCCTACATTTTAGGCCCAAACTCAAGTTTTGGTGGTTGATGCAGAAGTAGTTAGGAGGAGTATGGAATTGCTGGCAGCTACACCAAGGACAATGATTATTAGGAAACCGCCCCCCCCCCCCGCCCCCACACCCACCCTGGGGGTTACCTTAGAAAGGAAGAAAGCTCCCAGCCAATCTGAAGGGGCCCTAGGCTGGGCAGCACAGGACTCACTCCTGTGTGGTTTCTCCAAGACCTTCTCCAATAGGTTTCCAGCAAATTCAGGGCCTGGTCCCAATTCAATGAGGCTGCAGATAAAGGTAAAAATAGAGACAGAGACGCGATCATTTCATGAGCAATATATGACTCAAGTAGAGTAGACACTCTTGGCCATCTACCCTACATATCCTCCTCCACCGCATGTCTTTCCTAACAGGTCTGGTGCTCTGGTAGTGGAAGTGGGAATATACTCTTGGGGAGAGGCTGATCTTGATGGGAATGGAGCCATGCTATTAGAATTGGACAGTCTCTCTATCTGGTATGTGTGACATGGGATGTTACCAAAGGCAGCCTGGAGCAATGTTGCTGGAATAAAGTCAGGATTGATTGTTGAGAGGTCATAGGTTGGAAAATAGGAAAAAGTATTACAACCAAAAGATAAGGTGAAGTTGGAAACAGGAGGATAAACAATGAAGACTTTAGCCTGGAGAGTTGAATGTAGGACAAGGTGGGATGTGAGGCCTGGGTGAAGGTGGGCCATTCCAGACTGAGGCTGAGCAGGGATGATTTGTTCCAGTGCCCTACTTAGAGGTTTCTCTAAGATGCCTCACTGTGAAGCAAGTTTGAGTGGCTGACCACAGCAGTATGGCATGGAACAGTGGTATATACTGTAGCCTGAGAGGACTCTGAGAACTTCTGTAAACACCTAAATTGAATCCAGCTCACAACTATCGAATAACTGCTGTAGCACTAGGCAGGAGTGAGTGGCAGGGACTGACTAGTTTCTAAACACCCCACTTGTTTGGTGGGGGTGAGGCGGGGGTGGGATTGTCACGATAGGTAGGAAGCAGTCCAGAAGCCAAAGAAAGTTCTCTTTCCAGCTCCCTCACACATATATAGGCACAGTCACATGACCTAAACACAGCCAGAGAATCATACCAATGGCCAGAGATTATTTGTGATGACTACAGCAGAATTGAGAATCTGCTGGCACAAGGATAAATGTCTAGAGGAGGGAGTGTTAGTGACAGCATGTAACAGTTTGCTCCCAGGGGAAGATCTTGCCTGGACCTCAACTTTCTTGTTCAGTGATTAGATCTCCATGCTCTAGATGATTCTGTGAGTTGCATCCTTTCCATATGAGGCATCTAGATAGCTAGAACTATTTGCAGTATGTGTCATCCATAACTCTAATCCAATGCCTAGTTTGCTCAGGATGCATGAGGTCCAGTCCTGGCCCTCATGGAGCTTGCAATCTAGCTTCTGCTTTTAATGCTTTTGAAAACAAAACGTGTGAAGAACTAAATATGGTGTGGTGGGGAGAGAGACAGGACCAAAAAAGGCTTTAGGAACAGTTCAAAGTGATGTCAGAGAAACATTAGCTGACTAAATATCAAGTGAATTCTACAAATGTCTCCATCTGTACCAGCTCAGGATAGAGAGGTTAGGAGGTTGTTAAGGTTGGGAAAATGATGAGGTGGGATCTCAGTTGAGTCTTGGGAGCAGGGAAGGTTTGGCAGAAGCAGAAAGGATGCACTGGGAGGATGATGCTCCCCCAGCAGCACAGACCATGCCTGAGGTCAGAATACAGTGATAACTAGAATCATCCCTTAAAGGTTTTCTAGTCATTACCATAGCACTTGTACATACAGCATCTCTCTTAAGCCTGACATTACCATTGGGAGAGAGGTGGAAAGGGCTTTCCATATTCCCTCCTTCCAGATGAGGAACTCAAGTTTCAGAGTAGTCAAGTGATTTGTCTAGGCCACAGAGCTGTAGAACCAGAGGGTGGCAAGTAAGCATTCAGCATGTTGTTTCAACAACATCCCAATGAGTGAGCTAAGCCCACGTTCTGTTTGCACACTGCTAGTATAAGAGTTCAGTACCCTCCTTGGTCAGTTCAGACTTCCAGAAAGTTCTTCCTCGTGTTGAGCTGAAATGAGTGTCCTGTTAACCCACCAGCACCAAAGAACTGATCCATAGCAGAGCCAGGACTCCTAGTCCACACCCTTTCAGTTCGCCTCACTGCAAATTGCCCATGGCCTCGTCCGCTCTCTTGTTGCCCCTCCTGCCTAGACTGTGGGTAATAGTTGGCCCTTGCCAGGTGGAAATAAGTGGGAAAGACCAGAAGTTGGTAGGGCAGAAGGAAGGTGGGGAATGAGGTAGTCAGCAGGGCGGCCTGGCCTCTGGTTGGCTCCAATGCCCTGAAAACAATTTGCTTGTCTGGTGTGCTAATTTGCTTTATGTCTTCTCTTATTAATCACATTGTTTAGCACAGGCCTGTGAGCTTCAAATGTGTTTGTTATGACTGCAATTATGTGTGACTGACCACGGAATCGGCAGTCTGGAAACAGGATTTCCTCCCTCCCTTGGACTCCCAGATTCCAGGGACTCCCTCTTTTGCAGGCCCAGCCTGTTCCTTTTTGCCAGACTCTGGAGGGGAGTGAGGTTTCCACTTTCTTCCTCTGCGGGGCCTGAGCCTGCATCCCTGGGCTTCTATAGATAAGGTTCATAAGGAGGGAAGGAAGGAAACCCCATCTTTCCTCCAATGTACAACTGCCCCTCACAGGAGTGCAGGAAGACAGCAGTGATCGACACAGAGGAGATGGGATGACCAAGCTTGAAAAATGTGAGACAGTGGCCCCCCAACACACTTCCGCTTGTCAGCAAAATCATGAGGGTTTGAGTGGGAAATGGAGCAACTTCCAACTGCAAAGAACATAATAGGAACCAGCTCAAAATCCTGTGAGCCTACTGAGGGCCTTGCTCTTTGGAAAACGCCAGACGGAGTCTATTATTTTTAAATGTCAACTAGATGGAGGCTATGATAGGGAGAAGGATGCGACTCCTTTTCCTGCAAGCCCAGATGAGGTTCTGCATGCTGAGTGGTAGGGGCCCCCAAGTGCCCAGCCCTCTTGGCTCCTTTATGCCTTTCCACAAGGTGCCTACCAGGACCATACTGGTGCTGGGAGCCAGGTCCGTCTTCCAGTCACCTCACCAAGATAGATCAGCAACACATCTGGTTTTCATTAGCCTCTCTCCCCTCACTCCGCTTCCCACTGTCTCATTGTGTCTCATTGGTGACAGACTGCTGAAGGTGTCTTGACAAAAGCTTGCAGAGGGATTCTCGGTTTGTATTGTCCCTCTGCTTGATGTACTGGTTTCTTTGGATCCTCTGGAGTCTTTCCATAGTTACTCAGTCAGTTCATCTGTCTGTCAGTCAGCTTGTCCATCTACTGTCCATCTCTATTAGCCAGCAAGACAGACTGTCAGTCAGACAGCCAGACAGCCCATCTGTCTGTCAACCAGCCCTGGGCAGCTAGGTAGCCAACCAGTCAATCTGTGCATCTGTCAGTCAGTTGTTTTAAGAGGGGAGAGGGGACACAGACCACAGAAAGGACACACCACATCACATGGCAGGGGGGCAGCAGGGCCACCCTCATAACCTAGTGTGCTGGGAAGGCATCCATGCTGAGGAGGTGGCCGTGGAGAGGTGGTCAGAATGGAGTAGGGTTAACTTGGGAAGGCCTCCTAGAGGAAGAACATTTGAAGGGGCCCAGACAGCCTTGGCTGGATTGGGATTTCCAGCCCTTTTCCTGATTCCAGTGGAAGCAGCTCAGCCTTTGAGCCTGAACTAAGGGGTTAGGGGCTGGTAACTGAGGATTTGCTGGTGTATTCTTGCCCGGAGAATCCCATGGATAGAGGAGCCTGGTGGGATACAGTCCATAGGGTTGCAAAGAGTCAGACACGACTGAGCAACTTAACACACACACGTGGAGAGAGCACTGCTCCCGGCTCTGTCTCTGATTAACTGTGGAACCTTAAATGCCTTCTCTGAGTCACAGCTTTCCATGCGTACCACCAGAGGACAAGTGAGCAGCAGTGGACCAGAGGAGCTCTAAAGACCCACCCAGATCCACTGTGCCCCGTTTCTTTCTCTGTGTCTGGAGGAAGGAAGGATGGGACCCTGAGGCTCATGCTCTCAACTTGGCTTCTGGCCCTCCAAAAGGAGGACACCAATCCTAACAGAAATATGGAAAGACATCCAGACACACAGATGCATGGACAAAGATCTCTGGCTGGTGTACCCCTGAGCTAAACAAACCACTGTGGTTGATCTGCCCAAGGGTAGGTTTATTGGAGGCAGTCATTCCCAGGATGGAGTATTATGGAAGGGTGAGCAGTTTCAAGACTGTTTGGAGGAAGTGCATTTTCACAAGGGTTTTGAAAGAGGAGGCAAGAGGCTTGGTGGGGAGAAAGGAAGAAGTGGTCAGGATTCCAGATCTCATCCCTCCTTCCCAAGCCATCTTTTCTCTTTATCTCCATATACCCTCCCCAAGGTGTTGGCTGGGATCATATCCAGTCTAGAGTTTGCTCAAGCCTTGACCTCAAGGTCAGAAGAAGGCAAGTCTGGAAGAGTTCTTAGATGCTAGCCATCAGAGATACTGAAGCCCAGAAAGGAGACAAAACTTTCCCCTTAGAATATAGTATAAAAAGCACAGTAATAGATACATGGACAAAATATTATGGGTACACATAGGAGGAATCGGTTGTCTGGAAAAGGCTTTTCAGGGGTGCTAACAGTTGGCCTTCACCTTGAAGGATAAGTAGAAGAACAGCAGGTGTACAGAGCAAAGGATTTCAGGCACAGAGAACCACAAAATACACAGGCATAGAGCAGTGAATGTAAAAGAGAGGAAACAGCAAATGTGGTCCAAAAGAAGCAGAGGAAATGGAGCAGAGCACAGGTGAAATGTCAGATCAAGACTAGATGCTAAAGAACCTTAAAAGTCAGGCTGGGAAGTTGAGCTTTCTTTCATAAATACTGGGGACCTACTGGTTTTTAAACAGGGAGATAATCAGACGATGTTTTTTAAAATAATAATACAGATTACTTTAGTTTCTGTTAATGGATTAATTCTTTTCTATAGGCTCAGGTGTGAGCCAGCCTGGTTCAAACCCTGCGTCCAGCACTTACTAGCTGTGTGACCTTGGGCCCGTTATACAACTTTGCAACGACTCAGTTTCCTCATCTGTAAAAACAGAGGCAATAATAGCGCCTTTTTCTGAGGTAAGACGTGTAACATACTTAAAAGAGAGCCTGACTCATAGAAAGCACTCAATAAATGTCAGCTGAAAGGAATAATGGTAGTATTTTCATTTCACACAAGAGGATTTTTGAGGCTCAGAGAGGTGAAGTCAGTTACTCAGGACCACACAGCCAGTTTGTGGCAGAGCTGAATTTAAAAGCCAAAGTCTGGGCTAAGATTTGTGCCTTAAAAATATCTCCAGAGGCTTTTGTGAGGGATCACCTAAAGTGAGAGAGATACCTGAGCCAGTGCCACCACTTGGGAGGCTGTTGCAATGGCTGGGGCATGAAGATGCCGGCTGGAACCCAGGGGAGCCACTTTGCCCAGCCAGACTGTCATGTGGGAGCCTCTGAGGAGCTAGCCTGGCCTAGGGAAGAGCTGTTCTTTCCATCAGCGGGGCTGGGGAGGTTAATGGCATTCCCAGGAAGGGCCAGGGATTAGGGGAGCCTGCACTGCAGAGCCAAATTCTTTCACCTCTAGTGAGTTTTCCAGAGTTTCCACCTCTGCCCCCCAGTGCCTTGCCCCAGGAAAAAAGAAGGGGGATGGGCTAAGACCTCCCGCTCCCCAGCGCCACCCCCCCTTTGCCCAACCAGGCTGGAGGAGAGTGTGGGCCCCCCACCGGGCTGGCCCTGGTCCCGGCTGTGGCTGTTCCGGCACAAGCTGTGGGAAAGGAGGAAGGCCCCAGCAGCTAGCTGAGGTGCAGCAGGGGCAGACAAAGAGGAGGGGCCGGGACCCTTCAGAGGGTGGACAATTAGAAGGCACATTCCAGGGGAATCCACATCTGGGATGAGCCTAGGCTGGGGCCAGCCCTGTAATCCATTGCAGATGTGATGGCCAGCAGCAGATGTGGGCAGGACCTCCCTCATGGGCGGCTGGGAGGTGGGGGTGAGAGGCTTTCAGGGATGGAGAGATGAGGAACAGCTCCCAGACACCACCAGGCAGCTCCTCTTGAAAGGCTGCCTCCTGGCTGCAATTCCGTGCATGGCACTTTGCTGATGGCAGTGCAGCCAAGCTGAGAGGCCACAGCTGGCCCAGGGCTCCTGGCCTCCACTGTTTCTGGGAGCAAAGCTTGGGCCAGGAGGCCACCAGCTCCTGGGCTGGGCTTCTCTGCACCCCAAGAAGGTTTGTTTTCAGGTACCACTTTCTGGGCAGCAGCAGTTTCAACGGCTTCAAACCTGAGGAGGCAGGAATTTGGACTCTGAGGTCAGACTCAGCAGTTCCAGTCCATTCATTCGTCCTCTGGGAACTCTAGGGCTGGCGTTACCAGGACGAAACCTAAAGGACTTGTTGGTGCCAGGAACTGCTGATCTTCCTAGACCCAACTGGGCAGGGCTAGATAACATCTAGTCCTCTGTGCCAGCCACGTGACCTGACAGTGCCCTGAAAGAAGAAAAGGGGAACTTAGCAAGGGTTCCCTCATCATTTGGTTGTGTGGAGGCCAGCAAGAGATCTAGGGCACAGACAAAGGGAGTTCGGGGGGTATGAGACAGTATATCCCTGGTGTCTGAGAGGGGACATATAACTGCTCTAGCTCTTGGCATGTTTGGCAGGACACCTGCAATCAGAGAATCATCCTTTCAGAATGGGACTCCCCCGGTCTATCCCAACCTCTTCATACCACAGAAGAGAGAATAAAGGCTCTGATAGAGGCACAGGCTTGCCTCAGGTTAGGGAGCCAGCGGCAGAGCTGAGGCAACAAGGCAAGGATCCTGATTCCCAACAGAGTGCTGCTTTCCACAGCCCTGGGCTGCTCAGTGGAATGAATGGATGAGTAAGTGCATGGATGAATGAATGGAAAGGCTTGGCTGCTCAGATGGAGGTGTGGCTTGGCCAAAAGTTTGTAGAGACAGAGGATATGTCCATTTCCAGCTTCTCAGTCATGTGCTGCTAGCCTGAAACAGGCAGGAATCCACCTTGCTCTTTTCCTCTCAACTATGTCTCCCCACAGGCTCCAAAGAAGAGGAAGAACTCACCCCAGGTCACCCACCAAGCCAAGGGCAGGGGCAGGATGCAAAGCCAGGTGTCTCTTGAGCCCCCACTTCTCACCTCTCTGCCAGAGTTGAAGATAACTTCCATCCATTTCACAGGCAAGGAAACCGGAGACAGCCCCAGAGGGGGCCCAAGACGGATTACAGGATGAGCTTTAAATCAGGCTTGGCAGGACACTGTGCATAATGGATTCCTGTTGGCTGGAGCAGCATTCGTGGCCCCTGTGGGTCCAGACAGCCCCCAAAGTGATGTCACTTCAAATTAACGACAGGTGGCAGCAGAGGACTATGGTAGGCAGCCTAAGACCTTGCTTCTTGGCTTGCCCAGCCCCCTTCCTCAGGCCCAAAGTTGGCTTGATTGGTACCCTGAGTGTGTGGGGGGCCCCCTGTGGCTGAGTGGCCAGGCTGAGGGGCCTGGGACACCCAGGGCTGGGATAAGTGGCTGCTTGCTGAAAAGAAGCATCCTCAGTCATGGTGAAAGGCAGGACTAAACATCTGAGAGGGAGGTAGCTGGGGACGGGGACTGGACAGAGCCAGTGAAGGAGAGGGAACTGCAGAGAAAGTGGTGGGGGAGGGAGAGAGACAGAGAAATAGGTTGCTGGTTCAGAGAAATAAGAATGTGCAGATCTATCCACACACATGTGGAAAAATCGGGGAACTTTCCAGCTGGAAGGACTGTTAGAGGCCACTTACTCCAAACCTGCCATCTGATACATGGGAATACTGAGCCTCAAAGAAGATGTAATTTACTTGAGATCACTCGAGCAAATTTCTGATAAGCAAGACTAGTCCCACCCTGGCTCCTCCCCCAATTCCTAGACTCCAGCTCTTCTGTCCTTGGACAGTATAACTTCCCCAGGGATGGTCCCAATATTTGCCACAAAATGGGGATGGTCCCAATATTTGCCACAGAAGGAGACAGATACACAGTCAGAGGCAGAGGGAGGCAGTGCAAGAGGGGAAAGGCAAGAAGGAGCAGGAAGGAGTAGTGCGGGCAAAGAGGTGAGGCAAGGTTATCTCGACATGGACAAGCTCTCTTCCCCACTGGCCTGTCTCCAGTGAGGCCAGACAGCCAACCAGCTATGAGGGGCACTCAGTCCTCTGTATTAGATGGTCCTGCCTTCCTCAGTCCAAGCCTATTTTACCCTAGAGCAGTGGCCAGGGACATGAAAAGGGGGTCTAAGTCAGATCCAGAGCTGGAGAAAAGAGTCCTGAATTTTCTTCTACCTCTGTTCCTGCTTGCTGTAAGATCACTGCCCAATTTCACCACACACTGTGGACACTTTGTTTCCTGACCAGGACACAAGCCCTGCCACTTCAGAACCACTGGTCCAAGAAAAGATATGCATGTTATGTCATCATCAACTCTAGTGACCATATTTTTCAAACTGAAAAATCAGGCCATATTGTCTAATGTATCATCTGATCACAGAACAGAATATTTAAAATGAAGCTTGTCCCCAGAAATCTGGGCCATCTGGTTATTGTCCTGTTACTCCACCCATTGGCTGTCCCTTCACACAGGGGCCTGGAGATGCCCCCAGCTGTTAACCAGGCCCTGGGGCTGAGAAGAGAAAGTAGAAAGAGAACTAATGTATAGTGAGCTCTTGCCATGTGTCAGGCATTTTCTGTCCATTATCTTGTTTACTTCTCATGATAACCATAGGAGGTGGATACTCTTAGAATCCTCATTACAAGTTCAGACAGCTGGACTTGCTCATACAAGGTCATACAAGTATACTCAGACAGATACAGAGCAGGAACTGTGGCCCCACTGTGATGAGCTGACCTCCTCAGTAGAGGCCCTTCCAAGGAGTAAAAGGAAACATGGAGCAGAAACACCAGCTTGGAAACTCCTGTGAACTTAGGATGTATCAACAGAGGTAGAGCCCAAATGAAGCATGCAAGGACCTTTCTCTTCTTTACCCTCTGGAACCTGTGTCCAGTTCTGGTTCCCATACACTGGTGGAACACTGGTGCGGTGAGGATGTTGGGGAGGGGCTTAGAGCTCACTTCTGTGAGGAGCAGCTGGAGGAACTAGGGCTATTAAGCCTGGAGGTGTGACCTCAGAGACTTCAGACCACACAAGGAGTAGGCATGTTCTGCGTGGCCCAGGGGACTGAGATAAAAGGTGGTGGTTATAGGGAGGCAGATGTGAACTCAGTACAAGGGAGAACTTTCTCAGACTCCAAGCTGTTCTTTCAAAAAACTGGCTGCCTTGAGACAGAGTGAACTCTCCACTGCTAATGATGCATCAACATGGTTGAGCTGAGCACTCAGTAGAAAGGCTGCATAAAAGATGCAAACTCAGGATAACAAGTTAGATTCAATGCCCGCTAACTTCATTGCAGCCCTGAAACTCCTTGAATCTATGATTTTGCAAAGTTTGGATTTAAGGGCTCCACCCACATGGAGATCCCATAACTTCCCTACACCTTTTTCCCAGTGCCTTACATCTTTTAAAACCAGAATGTTATTCCTTAGGTCTCACCTAAGTTCTTCTTATTGGAATCATTCTGAGTTCCACACAGGACAGGCTGATGAGAAGGGAGGGGTGGAGAAAGCTGCAAAGCAAGGCTGCCAGAGACCTAGAGGAGAATCATTCTCAAATAGCAAACGTTAAGCAGACAGATGGCCAAAGACGAATCAGGGAGTGGGGTGGGGATTCAGACAACATTACAGCTGAGATGTCAAGGTACTTTTTCTTTAATGACATTATCTTTCCTGATTGATTTTGTGATTCAAGTTGCTAACACTTGAAAAGTGGTAAGAGTGGTGAGTTGCTCATGTCTTCATCATTTGGAATATGACATTTACCAATTGCTTGAGGTAATGCTGAACATTTTCCTGCTAATGTCAGGAAATCCTTTCCTAGGGCCAATCTAGATGTCATTTACAGCACCACTGTTAAACATGAAATTTGCATAGTGTCCTATTGAGTGAGAAGTGCAGATTATCAGGTGACTGGAAGAGGGGCAAGAGACTGAGGATGGTCCTGGTTTGTCTGACAAGACCACAGAGATGTCCTGGACTAAGAAGGTTTGGACTGAAATGGGCAGATGGCCCATCTCTGCTGAATCAAATCTTGTTTCTCTCCATTCTCTTGGATCTTCACTACTTAGGTCAACATCAATTTACCAGAGATGAGGGCAGCACCCAGAGGATGCTGGCCAGAGAAGCTGTCATCCCTGCCCTGGAGGCTTTGATGAGCTCTTAACATTTCTTTCCTCCATCATCTTAGAAATTTTCTTTCTCCGTGCTCAAGACCAGCTATCCTCAGGAGAGTGCCTTGGCTCTAGGACCTTTGCCTGGTGAAGCCCAAAGCCTGGGAGTAGTGTGAAGAAAGGCTGCCCTTCTTCCTGTGGGTTGTGTGCTTGTCTGGCTTACTGTGTGATTAAGGCCAGGTTCTATTTTCAATCTGGACCTGTGGATTTCCCTAAGAGATACTCTTTTGTGGAGGAAAGAAAGAGGGCTTCTATGGTGAATGTTTATACAAATTCCATCTGTGAGGGAGTGTCTTAGGTCAGATTCTTGAGAAGTGGAACCTGAAGTAGGGATCAGGAAATGTTGTTGTCATGCTCTTATGGAAAAGCTCAAAAGCGAGGCAGGAGAGCAGGATAGGGAAGAGGTGACCAAGAAAGGATTTGGTCCATAGTAAATTCTAGCCTTGACCTGATCTAGAGTAGATGTGGAGGCTTTGTAGCATAAATCACACCACAGAGTTATACCATCTTGAGAGGAGGGACTAGAGTTTTGTAATCCTTTATCAGTTACTTACTGTCCCCCTCCCCAACTCCATCTCCCACTGGGAGCAGGTATAACCTCCCATGAGACTGGATTATGTGGCTTCCATCAGCCCAGGGCATATCACTGAGGTCTTGCCATTAGCCACAGCACTCACAGTGGCAGGGGATACATGTACCAGCTGGAAAAGGGGATCTGGCTTTGGCACCAAAATCTTCTACTATAGCAGAGCTGCTATCCTAGGTTTCTAAAGGCTTCCTCCTTCTGTGAATCACAATGACATCGATCACAGCTCTGCCAGTCAGCTGTGAGTTAGCTATGTCTTGCTGATCAGAGCTACTGAAGGCTTGAAATGGAAGGGTTAGAAGTCATCACTTGTGCAAAAATGAAACAAGAGTCTAAGCTTCTGGGTTGGGGAAGTCACCTGGCTGAAACAGGCAGGGAGCTAGGGGGGTAAGACAGGTCATTAGGACCTCTAGGGTTGTGTCAAATCATCAGAAGTGTAATGTTATTACTTCAAGAGACAGGGTTTGGAGATCCACCAAGCTAATTAGCTTCTACATCAGGATTAAACTGGAATTAATCCAGACAGATTGTGTTTATGCTGTATATAGTTTTGTAAATGACAGTATTTCCTTTTTCTTCTTGTTCATTTTCCTTGTGAAAATGTCAGCCAGCACCAATATGTTCAAGGGAACCAAGGGAATGTCTTGGCGCCCATCCTGGGGCTGGTATGTTGCCTGAGAATGATCGCTTCCACCTATTAGGTACTTAATATGTATCAAGTACCTACTGAGCACTTTCTTTCATTGAGTTTTACTAACTGTACTAGTTTACTAGTTTTACTAGTAAATTTTCCTAGTTTTACTAGTTTCACTAGTTCACTGAGTTTTACTAATAGGACTTGTGGTTGGACTGTGTATGAGGGAGGATGGTTTCTGAATGGATAGTGGTGCCATCATCTGAGATGAATACTAGAGAAGGAACTCTACTCTGGCCTCAGTTCTCTCTTTTTAGGCTGAAAAACTGCAGTTTCAGTAAATGCTCCCTTGTGAGATATGTTTTGAAAACTCTCAAACTTCTTAGAGATGCATTAGGTCCCAACTGGGAAGTTTCTGTATTGCAGCTGGTGTGCAAGTCTTTATTTCTTTAGTCTTTCTTTACTGACATAGCCAGTCTGTCAAAACAACCAAGTTGCACTCAACCAATCTGATTCCTCAGATGCACATCAACCCTTGATTGTATTCAGACAGAATCAAGGCTCTCGCCTTTTATCCCAACCTCAGCAAAATTCTAACCATGAGTATGTGTAGGAAGATGTACCTTTGCTACCTTGTCCCTTCTCTAAGAAAGAGTCACAAGAAAACCCAATTTTTAGCTGTAAATTAGCACTTTTAAATTTCTATGTACTTAAACTAATATGTACTGACTGATAAACTAAGCCCTTTACATGGATTATCTTATTTAATTCTGAAAATGCTTAATTTTTTTTTTTTATATTGGAGCATAGTTGACTAACTGTGTTAGTTTCAAGTGTACAGCAAAGTGATTAAGGTATACAGATACATGTATCTCTCCTTTCCAAACTCTTTTCCCACTTAGGGTATTATAGAGTATTGAGCAAGTGTTCCCTGTTCTACACAGTAGGCTGTTGCTGGTTATCTGTGTGTACATGTCGGTCCCAAACTCCCAGTCTATCCCTACACACTCCCTCTAGGAACCATACTTTGTTCTCTAAGCCTGTGTGTCTGTTTCTGTTTTGTAAGTAAGTTCATTTGTATAATTTTTTAAGATTCCATACATAAGGGTTATCATATTTGTTTTGTTTTTCCTCTGTCTGACTTACTACCACAGACCTGGCTATTGGAAATACTAATAGTGTTGCAATGAACATTGTGGTGTATGTATCTTTTTGAATTATGGTTTTCTCTAGGTTTATGCCCAGGAGTGGGATTGCTGGGTTGTATGGCAGTTCTATTTCATTTTTTAAGGAATCTCCACACTGTTCTCCATAGTGGCTGTACCAGTTCGCATTCCCACCAACAGTGTAACAGGGTTCCCTTTTCTCCATCCTCTCCAGCATTTATTGTCTGTAGATTTTTTTGACTCTGACTGTTGTGAGGTGTTACCTCATTGTGGTTTTGATTTGCATTTTGCCTGGAAAATCCCATGGACAGAGGAGCCTGGCAGGCTATAGTCCATGGGGTTGCAAAGAGTCAGACATGACTTAATGACTAAACAACAACAACAATAATTAGTGCTGTTGAGCATCTTTTCATGTATTTGTTGGCCATCTGCGTGTCTTCTTTGGAAAAATGTCTGTTTAGGTCTTCTGCCCATTTTTTTTACTCAAGATTTTTTTAAAAAATATTTATTTATTTGCTGCACTGGGTCTTAGCTGTGGCATGTGGGATCTTTAATCTTTTTTTGTTGTTTCTTAAATTTTTAAATTAATTTATTTTACTTGGAAGATAATTACTTTATGATATTGTGATGGTTTTTGCAATACATCAACACGAATCGCCCACAGGTATACATGTATCTTCCCCATCCTGAATCCTCCTCCCACCTCCTTCCCCATCCTGTCCCTCTGGGTTGTCCCAGAGCACCGGCTTTGGGTGCCCTGCTTCATGCATCGAACTTGCCCTGGTCATCTATTTTACATATGATAATGTACATGTTTCAGTGCTATTCTCTCAGATCATCCCACCCTCTGCCCATTTTTTGATTGGGTTGATGGGTTTTTTTAATATTGAGCTGCATGAGCTGTTTATAGATTTTGGAGACTAATCCCTTGTCAGTTGCATCATTTTGCCAATATTTTCTCCCATTCTGTGGGTTGTCTTTTTGCTTTGTCTATGGTTTCCTTTGGTGTGAAAAAGCTTTTAAGTTTAATTAGGTACAATTTGTTTATTTTTCTTTTTATTTTTTACTCTAGGAGAAGGCTTGAAAAAGATATTGCTGCCGTTTATGTAAAAGGATGTTCTGCCTATGCTTTCCTCTTAAGAGTTTTATAGTGTCCTGCCCTACATTTAGGTCTCTAATCCATTTTGAATTTATTTTTGTGTATGATGTTAAAGAATTTCATCTTTTCACATACAACTGTCTAGTTTCTCCAGCACCATTTATTGAAGAGACTATCTTTCCTCCATTGTATATTCTTGCCTCTTCTGTCATAGATTAATTGACTATAGGTGTGTGGGTTTATTTCTGGGCTTTCTATCCTGTTCCAATTATCTATATTTCTGTTTTTGTGCCAGTACCATACTGTCTTGATGACTGTAGCATTATAGTATAGTCTGAAGTCAGGGAGCCTGATTGCTCCAGCTCTGGTTTTCATTCTCAAGATTGCTCTAGCTATTTGGGGTTTTTTGTGATACCATACACACCTTAAGATTTTTTGTTCTAGTTCCGTGGAAAATTCCAAAGGTAATTTGATAGGGATTGCATGAATCTGTAGATTGCTTTGAGTGGTAGAGTCATTTTGTCAATACTGATTATTCCAATCCAAGAACATGGTGTATCTTTCCATCTGCTTGTGTTATCTTTGATTTCGTTCATCAGCATCTTATTGTTTTCAGAATACAAGTCTTTTGTCTCCTAAGGTAGGTTTATTCCTAGGTATTTTACTTTATTTTTTTGATGTGATGGTAAATGGGACTATTTCTTTAATTTCTCTTTCTGATATTTTGTTGTTAGTGTATAGAAGTGGAAAGGATTTCTGTGTGTTAACTTTGTATCCTGAAATTTTACCACATTCATTGATGAGCTCTAGTAGTTTTCTGGTAACATTAGAGTGATATCATCTGCACATCTGAAGTTGTTGTTATTTCTCCCAGCGATCTTGATTCCATCTTATGATTTATCCAGCCTGTTATTTTACACGATGCACTCTGGATGTAAGTTAAACAAACAAGGTGACAATATATAGCCTTGACGTATTTCTTTCCCAAGTTTGAACCAGTCCATTGTTACATGTCCAGTTCTAACTGTTGTTTCTTGGCCTACATACAAGTTTCTCAGGAGGCAGGAAGTGTGGTCCGGTATTCTCAACTCTAAGAATTCTCCACAGTTTGTTGTGATCCTCAAAGTCAAAAGCTTTAGTGTAGTCAATGAAGCAGAAGTAGATGTTTTTCTGAAATTCCCTTGCTTTTTCTATGATCCAATGAATGCTGGCAATTTGATCTCTGGTTCCTCTGTTTCTTCTAAACCCAACTTATACATCTGGAAGTTCTTGGTTCACATACTGCTGAAGCTTTGCTTGAAGGATTTTGAGCATCACATTACTAGCATGTGAAATGAGCGTACTTATATGGTAGTTTGAACATTCTTTCACATTGTCCTTCTTTGGGATTGGAATGAAATGATTCAAACTGGCTTAAACAATTAAGTGTATTATCTCAAATAACAGGATGTCCATCGGTAGAGCTTGCTTCAGGCACGGCAAAATCAGTGATTCAACAATGTCCTCAGAGAGCTAAGATCTGTTCATCTTTTGGTTCTGCGATCCTCAGAAAAACTGCTGCTTAAGGCAGTTTGAAACATCATTTCAAGGCATACCATCACCTGGAGGAAAAGAAAAACTCTCTGTGTCTCCTTAGGAGGAAAGATTTCTTTCCCAGAAGTCCCCAGGTAGACTTCATGTGATGTCTCCTTGGCCAGGATTGGGCCACGTGCTCATTCCTGAACCAATCGCTAGCAAGAGAAATGGAAAACCATAATTGGATTAGCTTACTTATTTGAGGTCAAAGAAAGGGCACTAAAACACTACCACATTTCCACTGTACAGAAGAGAAGACTAAGGCTAACTGAGATGAAGTAACAGAGTAACTTGCCTAAAGTAACACATCTAGGAAATGGCAAAACTAAGATATAAATCCAGCACTTTCCTGTTCGTTGTGCTTACTGATTACTAATTACTTGTTCATTGTTAAAAGCTTACTGAGGTAGTACAAGGGGTGTTTTTCATCCAAGTATTCATTTTCCAAATCCCTAGAGTCAGAAGGCTTAGAAGCAAAGCAAGAGACCATGAAGATATTCACTAGTGAACTGGCCAATTATAAAATTGCTCTGGCCTCCTTCCCAGGTTGATGTCAACATCTAAGTTCAGTCTTTTCTGAGTGTTATCAATATCAGACTATAAAGAGCAAACACAATGCCAACCATTTTTCAAAATGAAACTGAAAATATGAGAAAAGATTCAGGAATTTGTGAAGTCAACAAAAGTGATATTGGAAAACAACCGAAGTCTTAGAAAAGCCATGGATACATGAGAACTGGGCAGGATTCAATCAGCTAATAGTTGAAGAAGAGCAAAGCAACAAGGATGAGAACAAGATACAGGCTTCAAAGAATAATTATTTGACTCTCAAATTATTAAGAGATGTCTTTGGGGAAACCAAAGTCCTCAGGTTATTTTTTAATAAAATGATCGTCTTTATGATCATGCCATAAAAAGCAAAATAAAAATGTCATACCTTGCTGTCATTCCATTTTGTCAGAAAAATCACACTATACAGCAACTAATACTTGAGTCATTCTTTGCTTGCCCTGAGAACTAGAACAGAACTGCAATTTCAGTCTCAATTTGTGAAACATGAGATAAACTGCTTCTCATAATTGTTGGTTCCATTTAAGTGGAATTCTGCCCCCCACCCAGTATCAATTATCTTCAGATACAGAGGGTTTCCTATAGAATGTGAAGAGCACTCTGGGAACAAATCAATCTGGCTCAGTGACCCACTAGTTTTTTAGCTTTGGGCAAGTTTCTCAGCTCTTTTAGGCCCCAGTTTTCTCATCTGTAAAATGAGGAAGCTTCATGGAGTTATTGTGAAGATGAAAACACACTACTCATATAAAGCAGTTACTGTACTCCTTCACACGTAGTACGCATTCAATAAATGTTAGCTGTCACCACTGTTCTGTTGCTGAAGCTGGGCTCTGTAGAATGATGGCAAGAGCCCTGACTCACTGACTGTCTGACCATGAGTTCTAATCCTGCCTTGGCCATTTTCTTACTGTGTGACCAGGAAGAAGCCACTTCCTCTCTCTGGGCCTCAGTGATTTCATCCAGATATTGGACCACACAGGTTACTCTGACAGTTAAGTAAGAGTAACTGGCACCCAGAGATCAGTGTAACTGAACAAGTCATAGTTTGTATTATCTGTGCTGAATATTGTGTCCAGTGCTGTGTGCAAGGGTATTTGTGTGTGTGTTGGGGGGGAAGACATGTATAAGAAATGTAAGGGGAAGTATGGTTCCTGTCCTCAAGGGGCTTATAGTTCATGAAGAAAACCACTAATATTCTGTGTGCTGGGTACTTGCCCTCTCTGGGCCTCAGTTCTCCTTTCTGTAGTATTAAATCCTTAAACAAGTTGATCTCTAAAGTTCTCAAATTCTAAGAATCTATATAGTCATATGGACTCCTGAAACAAGCATAGAGTAAGTCAAGGCAACTTGGTTCCAAGTGTGAGATACTGTAGTTCATAAAGGATGTCTTTGAGGAGCTTGGAGGGGGAGAGGGAGTATAGTCCAGTAGAATGAATACTGATTGGCTTTGGGGCCAGCCAGACCTGAATTTATCCCAACTTTTCTACTTGCTAGTTGGATCACCTTGAACCACTCACTGTTCCTTCCTCTTGGAACCTCAGTTTCCTCCTCTGTAAAATGCGATCAAAATGACTGCCTTATATGGACGCGGGCTTCCCTGACGGCTCAGAGGGTAAAGAATACACCTGTGATTCAGGAGACACAGGAGACCTAGGTTCGATCCCTGAGTCAGAAAGATCCCCTGGAGGAGGAAATAGCAACCCACTCCAGTATTCTTTCCTGAAAAACCCCATGGACAGAGGAGCCTGGTGGGCTACAGTCCAAAGGGTCGCAAAGAGTCAGACACAACTGAGTGATTAAACACACACACATATATGGACATAGTGAGAAATAATCATGCCCATGCATTTGAAAGTATATCATATGTGGTAGGTGCTCCGCTTCTGGCTTAAGGAGGCTTCATGGAGACTTGGGAACTTGAACCAGGAGTTTTGGTGGGAAGAAAGCTGCTGAAGAACTGGGTAAATTTGGGTAGAATAGCAAAGAATGGCCTTTTGGCAGGGCATTTATCAGGAGGGCAAAGTGCCAGGCTCTGACAGGGCAAGTCCACTGCCCTGAGGTTCACAAAGAAGCCATCCCTTTGCCAGCCTCTGCCTGGGATTCTCATCAAGCTCTAGAAGGGGAAAAAAAGAAACCAAAATGAAATATATATTTATAACAATAATAATAATTATTCTTTCACCAATTTTCTCTTCCTCTGATGGAATCTGGCAAGGACTACAGAGCAGGAAAACTGCTAAAGTTGAGAGTAATGGTGCCCCCAGGACAAATAAAGAGGGAACTTCAAACTAGCAGATGCTGCCGAAAACCCCAACACAGGAAATATCTGCAGAATGAATTGAGAATTTATGGGGGCTAGAGTTTTCAGAATTTATAAGCGAGTTCCATGAGCAGAGAAGGGAGATGGAAGAGAAAGAACAGGACAGGGCAAGAAGAGTGGGCTGAGGGTAAAGGCCAGCTGCTCTGCCACCTCCTGCCAAGCACAGAGGCAGATTGTTATCAGTGGGGTCCTGCAGGGGCAGTGGTGGCCTGGGCAAGCTGGACTGGGCTGGGGCTGGATCCCTGCAGGCCCCTTGGCATTGATGTCACCCTCATAGTGGGCTGGCAGATGAGTAGAGGCGAGGATACTAGGGCTACGTGCAAATGTGCATGGGCAGGAAAGCCAACTGCTAATAATGATGATAATCACCAGGCCCACCATCAGCAGTGCCTCCCTGGGGTCCAGGTTTTGAGCATTCTCTAGGCCAAGCTCACCCCTAGCTTTGGACATGTCAGAGTCAGGTGAGACAAGGTCTGCCCAGAGTATCCAAGCAGTTCAGACCAAGTTCTCAGAAGGGTGGGGCTGAGTGAGGACAGCATTTCTGCAGACTCCTTGGGAGGCTCCAAGTACTAAGCCCTCAATCTGCATTAGTCCAACTCTGCTAGGAGTCTCAATTTTCCAACCTGTAAAATGGAGAAATGGAAACTACCATAGACATGGATCTTCTTGTTGAAGTGTCAGTAGGGATGGGGTGGAGGGGCAGGAAAAGTGGGACATCAGACTGGCAGAGATGGGGCAGGGGGAGAGTATAGAGGGACTCTTCCCCAAGCAAGGGTGGGGCCTGGAAGTGCTGACAATTTCCAGAGTCCCAGGGGCTCTGAATCACCTTTTCTTACCAGCTCAATTGTGGGTGTGTGAGTTCAGACTGACTGCATTCAGGCCACCCTGGATGAAGGCCTTTCAAATATCCAAAGGACCCTGAAAATTTTCCACTTTTGGTCTTTACCCAAAGGAGGATTTGGGAGGAAAGACATCAACTGCATTTAGAGGCTAGTGATACTCAGAAAGTGTATGTTGAGCCAGCTACATTTTGCCACTTTGCTGGAACAAAATCCCAGGCACAGGTAAAATGCAGAGGTGCTTAAAGGACAGAGAGAAGGGGAGTAAGGTGAGGACTTTGGGAGACAAGACTTCTTCAGGTCTCCCTGGAAGCTTAACATGAGCTGGGCCTTACCATGGTCATTCAGGACTCGCCGACCAGGGGGATTTTTCTCAATCAGCCCACTTGTCCTCAGGAGGCCAAAAACAGAGGTGAACCTTGGGATGTAGGGACCCCCTATTTTGAAGGTGCTTAAACCTCATCTTGACAATCACCTGCCATTGGGAATGCTTTTGAGAGCATGACTTCATTAAATAGTGGGTTTCTGGGAAAGCTAGGGTACATTTAAGAAGACTTCTGGGCTAGTAGTCCTATTATTCTCTGAGTTTAACTGCTGTGTGAATTTGAGTAACTCACTTCCCATTTCCAGGCCTCAATCTCCCTATCTGTAAAATGGAGTTGAGCAGACTTTGATGTCTAAAGGGCCCTTCTGGTTGTTGCATCCCCCTACTCCATAACAATAGCCTTTGGAATGCAGGAGGGGAAAGTCTCACAGAGCAGAGATTCCTGCCCTTCTCCATCACCTTGCCAAGCCCTGACTCCAACCTGCTTCTTTGAATTTCTCTGTGTCCATCTCATTCTTTCCTCATTAAAGTGTAGAACAGTAAATGTCCTCAGGTGAAGGCGAGGCTGATGCCAACATCAGCAAATGTCGAGGTGCTGGCAGGCCCCTCCGAAAGAGAGAATCACCCTGGTCCTTGCCCAGTCCTAGACATCGTCACCCCAGCCTGGATACTAGTGTAGCTTTGTAGTAAGCTTCAAAACTGGGAAATGTGAATCCTCTTTGTTCTTTTTTGAGATTGTTTGGTGCCATGGGGTCCCTCACAATTCCATATGAATTTTTTGAGGATTGGCTTTTCGATTTTTGCCCCCAAATTGTTGAAACTTGTTAAAGAGTGACTTGAAGCTATAGATTGCTTTGGGTAGTATCAGTATCTTAACAGTATTAAGTTTTCTAATGCAAGAACACAGGCTGGTTTTTCATTTATTTAGGTCTTTAATTTCTTTCAGCAATGTCTTATAGTTTTCAGTGTGTAAGTCTTTCACTTCCTTTGTCAAATTTATTTCTAGGTATTTTATTCTTAAGGATGCTATTGTAAGTGGACTTATTTTTTTCATTTCTTTTTCAGATTATTCATTACTGGTATACATAAACACACCCAATTTTTTGAAAGCTGAAACTGTACTCTGCAAAAACAAATTTTGCTAAATTTGTTTACTAGCTTTAGTAGCTTTTTTGTGGATTCTTTGGAATTTTCTATATATAAGATTATGTCACCTATAAATATAAATAGGTGTACTTCTTTCTTTCAAATTGGATGCCTTTGCTTCCTTTTCTTGCCTAATTGCTCTGGCTAGAACTTCCAGTACAATGTAGATTAACAGTGGTAAAGGCAAGCATCCTGTCTTGTTCCCGATCTCAGGGGGAAAGTTTTCAGTCTTTCACCACTGAGTATGATGTTAGCTGTGGGTTTTTCATATGCTGAAAATTTTAACATGTTGAGAAAATTCCCTTCTTATTCTAGTTTTCTGAACATTCTTATGAAAAGAGTTGGCTTTCATCAAATGCCTTTTCTGCATCAGTTGAGATTATCTTTTTTCTTTTTATTCATTCTATTATTATGGTGTGTTACATTGGTTGATTTTCCTATGTTGAATTATCTTTGCATTTCTTAGGTAAATCTCTCTTGGTCATGGTTTAGAATTTTCATATGTGGCAGGATTTAGTTTGCTAGTAGTTTACTGAGAATTTGTATGTATGTGTATATATATGGTATTAGTCTGTGATTTAACATAATGTAATAAATGGTATCTTGTGATTTAATATAATGATGTGCATGGGTGCATGTTCAATTGTGTCTCTTTGTGACTCCATGGACTGTAGCCCATCAGGCTCTTCTGTCCATGGGATTTCCCAGGCAAGAATACTGGACTGGGTTACCATTTCCTCTTCCAGGCAATCTTCCTGACCCAGGGATTGAACCCACATTTCCTGTGTCTCCTGTATCGGCAGGCAGAGTCTTTACCACTGCACCATCTGGTAAGCTCAATGCAGTGATATAATGTGATATCATTTTCTTGTGATCTTGCTTTGGTATTGGAATAATGCTGGCCTCACAGAATGAGTTGGTAAGTGTTCCTTCACTTAAGTTTTAGGAATAATTTTAGAAGTATTGGTGTTAAATGTTTTTTAAATATTTGGTAGAATTTACCAGTGAAACTAAATGGTCTTGTACTTTCTTTCTTGGGAGGGTTTTAAGAAAACAAAAACAAACGACTGATTCTATCTCTTTACTTGTTATAGGGCTGTTGAGATTTAAAATTTTTTCTTTAGTGAATTTTTATAATTTGTTTCTAGGAATTTGTCCATTTCCTTTAGAGTATCTAATCTGTTGGTGTACAGTTGTTCATGGTATTCTTTTTTTTAATGTATCACTTCACTGACTTCTGGTCTCCAGGGTTTCTGATTAGAAATTGATCATCTTATTGAGGATCTCTTATGTTGTGATTCACTTCTCTCTTGCTACCTTCAAGATGTTTGTCTTAGGCCTTCAACCATTTGGAGTTCTTTGAGCTTCTTGGGTTGGTAAACTTGAATATTTCATCATTTGGCATGTTTTCAGCCATTATTTCCTTAAATACTATTTCTGTCCCTTTTTCTCTCTTCTTCTGGGGATCCCATGGTGTTTATGCTGTGCTCTGCTTGATGGTGTCACACTAGTATCTTAGGTTCCGTTCACATTTCTTCATTTTTTCTTCTTTCTGCTACTCAGACTGGATAATTTTAATTGTCCTGTCTTCAATTTAACTATTCTTTTTTTGCCTGCTTTAATCTGTTGATGAACCCCACCCCACCCCCACCCAGTTAATTTGAAATTTTAGTTATTATGCTTTCCAGGTGCTGAATTTCTGTTAGTTTCTTTTTATAATTTCTATTTCTTTATTGATATTCTCATTTTGTTCACACAGAATTTTCCTGGCTTCCTTTAGTTCTTTGCTCATGATTTCCATTAGCACTTTGGGCATACTTAAGACAATTGAATTAAAGTCTTTGTCTAGTAAGTCCAATATCTGAGCATCCTCACTTTTTTTCCTTTGGATGAGCCATACTTTTCTTTTTATGCACTTTGTGACTTTTGTTGAAAAGTGGACATTTGAATATGATAATGTTGTAACCCTGGAAATCAGATTCTTCATATTCCTCAGTGGTTGCTGTCCTTAGTTCTTGGTTGGCAGTTACCTACTTGTTAAGCGAAAAATAGCTGGCTTTTCCAGCTATTTTTTCAAAGATCGTATTTCTTATCATGAGTGGTCACTGAAGTCTCTGTTCCTTTATGTTCAGTTACTGTTTTGGCAGAGTGTTCCTTGAAAACCAGAAGCATTGTAAAAGTGGACTTTTCCTTGGCTTTCTGATGTTACTATGGAGGGATGGGTGTTTGGAGCTGCCTATTCTGCCATTTTACAAGTGTCACTTGACTCTTTTCTTCTTGCCCATAGGTACCAGACAGTAGGGGCAGTGTCTCCAGCCTGGATATTCCTGACCATAGGGAAAGCTGGTGCCCTTTTGCTTTGTGCAGGGTAAAACTTCCATGTGCTGGAATTAGTCTGAAACTGGAGTGGTTTTTCTGGCAGGTGGGTGGGATAGTTTAAAAATTTTGAACCAGAATTCTAGAAAACTGTTGGAACGCAGAGCTACCTAGAGAATGGGAATGGATGAGACCATGATAATAATTGTAACAATAGCTATCATTTAGGGAGTGCTGAATAGAGGAAAACAACAGAATGGGGAAGAGTAGAGATCTCTTCAAGAAAATGAGAGATACCAGGGGAACATTTCATGCAAAGATGGGCACGATAAAGGACAGAAATGGTATGGACCTAACAGAAGCAGAAGATATTAAGAAGAGGTGGCAAGAATACACAGAAGAACTGTACTAAAAAGATCTTCACGACCCAGATAATCACGATGGTATGATCACTCACCTAGAGCCAGACATCCTGGAATGTGAAGTCAAGTGGGTCTTAGAAAGCATCACTATGAACAAAGCTAGTGAAGGTGATGGAATTCCAGTTGAGCTATTTCAAATCCTGAAAGATGATGCTGTGAAAGTGCTACACTCAATATGCCAGCAAATTTGGAAAACTCAGCGGTGGCCACAGGACTGGAAGTCAGTTTTCATTCCAATCCCAAAAAAAGGCAATGCCAAAGAACGCTCAAACTATCGCACAATTGCACTCATCTCACACGCTAGTAAAGTAATGCTCAAAATTCTCCACGCCAGGCTTCAGCAATACATGAACCATGAACTTCCAGATGTTCAAGCTGGTTTTAGAAAAGGCAGAGTAACCAGAGATCAAATTGCCAACATCCGCTGGATCATCAAAAAGCAAGAGAGTACCGGAAAAATATCTATTTCTGCTTTATTGACTATGCCAAAGCCTTTGACTGTGTGGATCACAATAAACTGTGGAAAATTCTGAAAGAGATGGGAATACCAGACCACCTGACCTGCCTCTTGAGAATCCTGTATGCAGGTCAGGAAGCAACAGTTAGAACTGGACATGGAACAACAGACTGGTTCCAAATAGGAAAAGGAGTACGTCAAGGCTGTATATTGTCACCCTGCTTATTTAACTTATATGCAGAGTACATCATGAGAAACGCTGGGCTGGAAGAAGCACAAACTGGAATCAAGATTGCCAGGAGAAATATCAATAACCTCAGATATGCAGATGACACCACCCTTATGGCAGAAAGTGAAGAAGAAGTAAAGAGCCTCTTGATGAAAGTGAAAGAGGAGAGTGAAAAAGTTGGCTTAGTGCTCAACATTCAGAAAATGAAGATCATGGCATCTGGTCCCATCACTTCATGGGAAATAGATGGGGAAACAGTGGAAACAGTGTCAGACTTTTTTTGGGGGGGGCTCCAAAATCACTGCAGATGGTGACTGCAGCCATGAAATTAAAAGACGCTTACTCCTTGGAAGGAAAGTTATGACCAACCTAGATAGCATATTCAAAAGCAGAGACATTACTTTGCCAACAAAGGTCCGTCTAAGTCAAGGCTATGGTTTTTCCGGTGGTCATGTATGGATGTGAGAGTTGGACTGTGAAGAAGGCTGAGCACCAAAGAATTGATGCTTTTGAACTGTGGTCTTGGAGAAGACTCTTGAGAGTCCCTTGGACTGCAAGGAGATCCAACCAGTCCATTCTAAAGGAGATCAGCCCTGGGTGTTCTTTGGAAGGAATGATGCTGAGGCTGAAACTCCAATACTTTGGCCACCTCATGCGAAGAGTTGACTCATTGGAAAAGACTCTGATGCTGGGAGGGATTGGGGGCAGGAGGAGAAGGGGACGATAGAGGATGAGATGGCTGGATGGCATCACTGACTCGATGGACGTGAGTTTGAGTGAACTCTGGGAGTTGGTGATGGACAGGGAAGCCTGGCATGCTGCGATTTATCGGGTCGCAAAGAGTCAAACACGACTGAGTGACTGAACTGAACTGAGCACATGCTAGGCAGTGGCCTATTATGTGCTAAGTACTGCTTTGCATGCCCTATCTCATTTCTTCCTCCTGGTAGACCACTAGAATCGTCGTTGCTGAGGCCAGAGAGGGTCTAAGACACTGCCCAAAGTTATGCACTAAAGCTGGAATTGGACCCAGGTGTGTCTGAGTCCAACGCCTCTTAATGGCAATGAAATGCCTCCTCCTGGAAACTCATGGGATTTACAAGTCAAACTCAGAGACCCTGGCTACCTGTCCTATGGCCCCCTCAGTAGAGAAAAGGGGACATCTGTGGCTTACATTCACTTTTGTTACTGTAGTTTTCAGTTCCAGTTTTCAATTCTACTTTTATAATTTGCTTCTCTTTATTGACACTCTCATTCACATATGGTTTTCTTGGCATCTTTTAATCCTTCAACCATGATTTTCTTTTTAGCTCTTTTACCATAGTTAAGAGTTGATTTAAAGTCTCTGAGGCTCACTCCTGCCCTTTGTGAATTCTGAGAGGCAAGCAGTTTATTGCCATGTTCCTTTGCCACTCCTCTCACTCATCCTTTGCCTCCTATACCACCACACCATTACAGTGAAGAGAACTGGGATTATTCAACATAAATGGGACAAGTATCTCTTCTCTGCTTCCAGTGAGGACAGAACCAGAACAATCATGTAGAAACTGTACTGGCTATTTTGAAAAGGGCTTCCCTGATGGCTCAGACTGTAAAGAATCTGTTGGCAATGCAGGAGACTTGAGTTTGATGCCTGGGTCAGGAAGATCCCCTGGAAAAGGGAATGGCTACCCACTCTAGTATTCTTGTCTGGAAAACCCCATGGACAGAGGAGCCTGGAGGGCTGCAGTCCATGGGGTCACAAAGTCAAACATGACTGAGCAATTTTAATAATCACTAATTTCTAGTGCCAGGCACTATGATCATTATATCTACCTCATTTACTCTTCACAACAGCTCACAAGTAGGTATAATTTTTCCCATCTTAAAGATGAAAGAAAGTGAAAATATGAGAAAATTACAACTCAGACAAATTACCTAATTTGCCTAAAGTCACATAGCTTTTAAGCAACAGGATTTCTTTCATCCATTCAACCACCATTGGGTACCTATCAAGTGTTAGGGACTGTTCTAGGCACTGGGCACATAGTGATGGAGGCAGTCAATCATCAAACAAATATAAAATACAATGCCAAGCAGTGATGAGTACTTTAATCAAAAATACAGGAAGGCTGTGGACTAGAAAGTGTTGTCAGGGGTAGAGCTGAGGCAGGTGCTGTTTTAGCCAGGATGCTTAGAGCAGGCCTCTTAGAGAAGGTGACCTTTGACTGGAGATTGCAATGAAGTAGGGGAGGGCACCATGTGAAGATCGGTGGGTGGAGGGACATTCTCAGCAGAGGGGATTGTAGGGCCAAAGTTCCTGAGCAGGGAATGAGTTTGGTATGTTCACTGCAAAGCAAAGGGGCAGCCTGGCTAGAGCAGAGTGGGTAAGCAGGGAGGGAGCTGCAGTTAGATGACAGAAGTTTTCATTGGCCACAGGGATTACATGGAGTTTGATGTGATGAGAAGCCAAAGGAGGGTTTTGAGCAGAGGAAAGACATGATCTGAATGATATGACCCAGCTTCTCTGGAGAATGGAGCACAGGGGACAAGAGTGGAGGCAGGGAGCCCAGTGAGGAGGGGTACACTGTCCTGATAGACACAATGGGGACTTTGAGCCCATGGAGGTAAATGTGGTGGTTGTGCAAAGAGTCAGCTAGGAGTCAGAGCTATTATTGGTGAACTGGACAGGGGGGACAAGAAAGAAAAGAGGATGCCAAAGCCTGAGCATCTGGGTGAATAGTGGTGCTGGGTGCTGACATGTAGAAGGGGTGCTGAGATGAGGGGGAAACTTGGGGTGAAAGTGCAAATTTGGGTCCCAGTGTGAGTAACTCAAGGCATCTGAGCTCTTCCACACACTTCTTCACAGTGCAGGGATTCATTCCCAGAATAAGATACTGGGTGATGATGCTGAAGAATCTCTGGCTTGTGTTCTTGAAAAGATGGAAAGACAGACATCATCTTGGCTGGCTGGAGCCTGACCTATACTGAGGTGCGGCCAAGCCAGATGGCCCCTTGAAGTCCCTCATGGCTTGAGGATTCTCTTCTGTGATCTATGACCTGGAGGTGGGAGTAGGAATTTTCTCTTTTAACTAACATTTTTCTTTTTCCACAGCCTGATCTCTTTTAGATCTAGTCTAATTTCTTACAGGCCTCAGGCTAATTTGCACAGCTGGGTTTTACATCTGGGCAGTTGCCATCTCCACCAATTGCCTTGCTGGCTGCAGGCAGGATGAGACCGCAGCCCCAAGGGAGGTCACAAGCTCCTGGAACTGCCTTTGCAAGAATGCCCTGAGCCGGAGGGCTGGGCCCCCTGAGCCAGATGCCAGTTCCCATCTGTTCTGTCCTCCCAGCTCCCAGTCAGGGGAGCCCTGGGCCTCAGCCTCAGGTGGGCCTCACAGATACTAGCATCTTGGGAGGTCAGGAAACAGGTCTGGAGATACACGTGCAGGCATGCATGCTACACGAAAAGAGAGGGGGCAAACAAACATAGATACGGACAGAGGAAGGCAAGAATGAGAGTGAAGGAGAAGAGAGAAATAGTAAGACGGGCATATAAGAAAGAGACAGAGATAGAGAATCAGCAAGGCAGAGACAAAGACAAAGAGAAAACTTTAGGAGGGAGACAGAGAGTATAGGAAGCAGTAAGAGGCAGCAACAGAATGAAACCAAAGTTTAGAGGAAAACACCAAAGCAGACAGATTAAGACAAACTAAAAATGGCACAAAGAGGCAGGCAGACAACAGTAGCGGGGGGTGGGGTAAGACAGTGGGAAACCTGTGGGAATGATCTGTCTGGGGGGCGTGTGTCTAGCTTTAACCCAATGTCAGGGCTTTATTAAGCTAAACTATGCTGCTGCTGCTGCTAAGTGCTTCAGTCGTGTCCAACTCTGTGCGACCCCATAGACGGCAGTCCACCAGGCTCCCCCATCCCTGGGATTCTCCAGGAAAGAACACTGGAGTGGGTTGCCATTTCCTTCTCCAGTGCAGGAAAGTAAAAAGTGAAAGGGAAGTTGCTCAGTCGTGTCTGACTCCTAGCAACCCCATGGACTGCAGCCTTCCAGGCTCCTCTGTCCATGGGATTTTCCAGGCAAGAGTACTGGAGTGAGTTGCCATTGCCTTCTCCAAGCTAAACTATGGCTATTAGTATTACCAGTATTAGAAGAATGACAAGGATGTGCCATTTTTGTAGATCAAGAACAGTAGAGCATCAATAGCTTTATATGTTACAATCTTAAAGTTCTTGTTTTGTCCCATGGGACCCTAATGGACAGTGGAAGTGTGGAGGCATGCCATGAGCAGAGCTAAGTTTGTAAAAGATAACTCTTGAAGCCAATATGGATTTGAACAGATAAGACTGGAGGTCAGGAGGCCAGGGAGGAAGAGTCTGGGCCAAGGGTCCAGGCCAGAGATGGGGAAGATCTGCGGTCTGGCAGTGACAGGAGGGTTGGAACAGGAGAGGGGAGATAATCAAAGGTATTTCTAATTGAAGCATCTATACACCTCGATGACAGATGAGATAGAGAGGGTGAAGGGAATTGGGTTTAGTCCTCTTTAGTTTTCAAGGCCAAGCCCAAGCCTCATGATCCCACCAAGAAGCCTCCTTTGGCCCCAGTTCTCATCTAGGGCTCTCCCTCATCAGCCTTTGAACTTTCACATTTGGTAGTGTTGGGGCAGCGCTTGCTTCTGACTCTTCAGGGCTCCCTCACTACAGAAGTCCCTGACTGGGCCAGCACTCACAGCCCCACACAGCTTCTGGAGCCTAAGCTCTTCCGTTGGAATCCCAACATTGTCTTCTGTGTGAACTTGGGCTAGCTAGTTATTTCCAAAGTTCACATCTCCTACCTGCCTCAGAAGTTAGTGTGAACAATAAATGGGCTAAATTATGCAATACGGTCAGTAAATCCTGCCTATTCTTATTATAATTGGCCATTAGTCACTATCGCTTGTTTGTTACTGTTTTCTATCCACTTGTACTGGAGCACATTAGCTGCATCCAATTTATATCCATCCTGCCCTCTCTAGGACTTAGCTCATGCTGGATCATAGCATATGCTGACCAATTGTCCAGAGCCTTGATTCAATTCCCTTCCATTCAGCAAACATCATGGGAGCAACTCATAGCTTCACTGGTGGCCCCTTGGTACACACAGATGTTGAACACCTGGTCCCAGACTCTGAAACCTCCAATCTAATAATACTAATAAAATAACATTTATTGAGGACTATATCTGTTCCGGTTTGATCAGGGGAGTGATCTGAAATAAGGCATTTATTATGAGAATTAGTGTTCCCACCATTTTGGGAGAGGATGAAGAAGCCTGTGGAAACCTGTGGCCTATGCATCTGCTGGTGGTATGTGAAGTGGGAGAGAGTGAGGACAAATCAGAACCTACGTCGGCTTCTCACCACCTCCAGCCTTGACTGTGTGAGTGACCTGCAGAAGAAGCTGACTGCACGTCCTCCTGGCCCAGGACCCACTGAAGCTCAAGAAAATCTTGGGAGCTGAAAGAGCTCTAGGACCGATAGCTACCCTGTGCAAGCAAGCTGAGCCAGCTGGAAGGATGTAAGCCAGCTTCAATAGCACCTCAACAATATCAATATCAACCTGCAGAGCTCAATGGCTGCTGTCACATTTCTGCTTTCCTGTCATAGCCAACCTTAACGTGGAAGTGGGTAGAGACGGGAACTCTGAGGAGGGGAATTACTAACTAAATGAAACTAGATTCTGGGTCTCCCTTACCTTCTCACCTGGCCCACAGAAAGAAGAGAGTTTGCCCCCTTAATAGAACCTATGTGAGTGACCTTGTCTGCACCTGGTGTTCAATGGGGAGGGAAGCATGGGGGTGGGGAAGAGAAGTTGAGAAATTAATCCTTGCAGATGGTAGTTTGGTGACTCTGGTCCCCAGCCCAGCTGAGATGGAAGTGGCTTGGGGGTTCATAATCTAGAAAATTGCCTCAATTCTCCATGCCCCCTGTGCCCCCAGTCCCACAATTCCTGGTTCTCTGGGGACTTTCTGGGCACCTCTCCCCTGGATCCTCTCAGTTAAGTATGATATGGTTTCAATTAATTTTTCAGCTAAAATCAAATTCATTTTGTTTAGAGAATTAGAGGAGGGTTTCATGGTATCCCTTAAGATTCTCCCTGGAGTATCACTGGGCCGCCACCAATCCAAGGCCAGCATTGTGGAACGGAAGTCAGAGAGGCAGTGAAAGGGAGGGTGTGGGTGGCAAGGCAGTCAGTTTTGAATTAGCCGTGTTTGCTTTTATTTAGATCTTGAGACCACATTATTACCATGCCCTCCTCAGGGCAAAGAAAAAGAAAGAGGTAAAGAATATCCTTCGGGTGAGCTGGGCCAAAGGCATTAGTTTAGAGCAGGAGAAGCATGGCAGTCTACCTGGCCCCTCTGATTACCAACGATTTGTGTTTCAAAACAAACTACCATTAATTCAGAACAAATGCAGTCCCTCTTGGTGGGTCTGGGCAGGGCTGGGTTCTGGAGCTGACATAGCTGCTGCCTGGTGGGGGCCTCTGTCCCGAGGAAGTCCTGGGGGGAGAACGGGAAAGGAAGGGAGCCCAAGGCCAGCTCAAGACAGACTGCTGGGCTTCTCCATCACGACCTCACCACTTGCTAGCTGTGTGACCCTGAGCAGCTTCCTAAACCTCTGAGTCCCTGACTTCATCTGCAAAAAGGGCATAACAATGATAGTGTCTGCCTCATAGGGTGGTTGTGCAGGCACATAGAAAACCCTCTGACACATTTTGTTATTAATATTGGTGGTGTTGTTCAGTCGCTCAGTTGTGTCCAACTCTTTGTGTCCCCATGGACTGCAGCACGCCAGGCTCCCCTGTCCTTCATTATCTCCTAGAATTTGCTCAAACTCATGTCCATTGAGTTCGTGGTGCCATCCAACCATCTCATCCTCTGTCACCCCCTTCTCCTCATGCCCTCAAACTTCCCAGCATCAGCATCTTTTTCAATGAGTTGGCTCTTCTCATCAGGTGGCCAAAGTATTGGGGCTTCAGCTTCAGCATCACTCCTTCCAATGAATATTCAGGGTTGATTTCCTTTAGGATTGATTGGTTTGATCTCCTTGTTGTCCAAGGGACTCTCCAGGTCTTCTTCAGCATGATTCAAAAGCATTAATTCTTCTGTGCTCAGCCTTCTTTATGGTTCAACTCTCACATCCGTACATGACTACTGGAAAAATCATAGCTTTGACTGTCAGCAAAGTGATGTCTCTGCTTTTTAATATGCTGTCTAAGTTTGTCATGGGTTTTCTTCCAAGGAGCAAGCAGCTTTTAATTTCATTGTTGTTGTTAATAACATTATTTTTATTGAGTGCACTTAGAACTAAGCTGTTTCATTTAATTCATTGTACAACCCTATGAGGTTGAGGGAATTTACAGTTGAAGGAACTGAGTCTCAGAGAGGCAAGTGAGCTCTCAAGGTCACTATCACTAAATGATAGAAAAAAGATCTGATCCCAAGTCTGTTTGATTCCTCTTGCTACATCACAAAAAGTGACAGATGTTCTCACCAGAGAACTCGCTCTCCCTTCCTCTTGCTACATCACAAAAAGAGACAGAAAGTTCTCACCAGAGAACTCGCTCTCCCTTTCTCTGTCTAATTCCCACCCCCCAACCATTGAGGGCACAGCAAGGAGGCAGCTGTGCAAACCAGGAAGTGAGCTCTGGCATCTTGATTTGGACTATGAGCCATAGTTCAAATAGCCATAGTCCATCCTCTAGAACTATGAGAATATAAATTTCTGTTGTTTAAACCAAGAGAGAGATCTCAATAACAATGAAGAGTTGAAGGAGAGGATGTTGCCAGCTGTGATGTGTAAGGGAGTCTTCATTGAGAAAATGGCATTTTGAGCTGAGTCTTAAAAATGGCTCATATTTGCTCAACATCACTCATTATTAGATAAATGCAAATCAAACCCACAATGAAATATCACCTCATACCACTCAGAATGGCCATCATCAAAAAGTCTGCAAACAATAAATGCTGCAGAGGGTGTGGAAAAAAGGGAATGCTCTCGCACTGTTGGTGGGAATGTAAATCAATACAGCCACTATGGAAGACAGTATGGAGATTCCTTAAAAAACTAGGAATAAAACCACCATATGACCCAGCAATCCCACTCATAGGCATATACCCTGAGGAAACCAAAACTGAAAAAGCCATATGTATCCTACTGTTCATTGTAGCACTATTTACAATAGCTAGAACATGGAAGCAACATAGATGTCCATTGACAGATGAATGGATAAGGAAATTACAGTACATATACACAATGAAATATTACTCGGCCATAAAAAGGAATGCATTTGAGTCAGTTCTGATGAAGTGGATGAACCTAGAACCTATTATACAGAGTGAAGTGAATCAGAAAGAGAAATATAAATATCATACTCTAATGCACATATACAGAATCTAGAAAAGTGGTACTGAAGAATTTACTTACAGGGCAGCAATGAAGAAACAGACATAGAGAATAGACTTATGGACATGGGGAGAGGGGAGGAGAGGGTGAGATGTATGGAGAGAGTAACATGGAAACTTACATCACCATACGTAAAATAGATAACTGGAATTTACTATACGGCTCAGGAAACTCAAACAGGGGCTCTGTATCAATCTAGAGGGGTGGGATGGGGAGGCAGATGGGAGGGAGGTTCAAAAGGGAGGGGATATATGTATACCTATGGCTGATTCATGTACAGGTTTGACAGAAAACAACAAAATTCTGTAAAGCAATTATCCTTCAATAAAAAAAATTAAAGAAGAGGGACATCACAAGGAATTTTTCCTTTGGAATAAACTGCATAGAGTCAGGACTGGATCACATGTTAAAACCAGATTGTAGAGAGCCTCAAATTAATTCATTCACTTGTTACCTGTTAAGTACAAACTATATACTGGGGCCTTTCCCAGGTACTGTGAACACAGAAGTGAATGAAAAGTGAAACTGTTAGTCACTCAGTCATGTCTGACTCTGCAACCCCATGGACTATAGCCCTCCAGGCTTCTCTGTCCATGGGATTCTCCAGGCAAGAATACTGGAGTGGGTGGCCATTTCCTTCTCTAGGGGATGTTCCTGACCCTGGGATCAAACCCAAGTCTCCTACACTGCAGGCAGATTTTTACCATCTGAGCCACCATGGAAGTCCCTCATCAGTGAATCAGTTCAGTTCAGTCACTCAGTTGTGTCCAGCTCTTTCAAACCCCATGGACTGCAGCATGCCAGGCTTCCCTGTCCATCACCAACTCCTGGAGTTTGCCCAAACTCATGTCCACTGAGTCGGTGATGCCATCTAACCATCTTGTCCTCTGTTGTCCCCTTCTCCCCAGCCTTCGATCTTCCCCAGCATCAGGGTCTTTTCTAATGAGTCAGCTCTTCACATTAGGTGGCCAAAGTACTGGAGCTTCAGCTTCAGCATCAGCATCCAGTACAGGGAAGAGAAAAGCCATAGAGTCGATTGTGTGCCTCATGGGTTTGGGAAATGGATAGTAGAGTGGGATGAACAATAAAGAAAGCAGTGGGAGAGGAATCAGGGAGGTGGCCTGGGGGACAGATATTGGGCATCCTTGTAAGTCATTTGGTTTTTGTTTTGAGAATGGAGCCATTGGAGGGTTTTGAGCAGATGAGTGACTTATGTCTTAACAGAAACACAAGGGCACCTTTGAGGTGAACAGATACATGGAGGGCAGGAGTGAATACATAGGAGGAAGTAAAGAGCCTCTGGGGATTGTCCTGTGAGAGGTGATGGTGGCTTGGACCAAGGTAGAAGTTGTGAAGAAGTAAAGATATGATTGGATTCTGGATTTTTTAGAAGGCAGAGCCTACAGGATCTCTAGCTAAGGGGTAGGGACAATCTGGGAGGGTGATTTGGCCTGTGTTAAAAGAGGGATGGAAACCCCACATGTCCAGGGAGAGATCATTTCTGTCCAGGCCTCCAACTATTCCTGCCCCAGCATACTGCTTTGTGCCTCTCAGCATTACTGGGCAATCTGTGAAGCAGTGCTCTACATGGGCATAGCGTCTCAAGTCAGCATGTAAGGCACAATTGCAGATAGTCAAAATTATCCTTGAGAATCCCTACAATTGACCATAAAGTTGGAACCAATCATTGACTTATGAGTTGAGCTCTAACTATGAAGCTCCTAACTATGGAGCTGTTAGGAGCCATGTGGTATGAAAAAAAAGGATCATTAAACATGTCCACTATACTCCATGTGGGGAAATGCTTGTGACATGAGAGTCCAGTTGCTGGTGGGGCAGATAATGAGAGACCAGTAAGGTTACATAATAAATGGCCATACGGTGCTACTGCAGCAAGCTAAGTTTCTGGGGGGTACAAACTCAAGTCACAGACCCTCAGAGAACTTGAGGAGTGAGTATTAGCTCCTTGAGTACTAGATGGAGTACTACTTCATCTCACAAAGGTAATTCAGTAATAATAGTAGCAAGAGTGGACATCCTTGTCTTGTTCCTGATCTTAGAGGAAATGTCCTCAGATTTTCACCATTGAGAGTAATGTTTGTGGTGGGTTTATCATATATGGCATTTATTAAGTTGAGGTAGTTTCCTTCTATGCCCATATTCTGCAGAGGTTTTTTATCATAAATGTTGAATTTTGTCAAAAGCTTTCTCTGCATCTATTGAAATGATCATATGCTTTTTTTTTTTTTTGCTAGAAATTCCCTTTATTTATAAACATTCTACAAGTGCTAGACAGACCATGTTAGCTGGATTTAAAATTAAAATCAAACATACACAGTCATACCAGTGGTTCTCATTTATAATAAATCAATATATTTACCTGTGGATTTTTAAATATATGCTGATGCACTAGCTTCAGCCTAAAATCAGTCTAATTAGAATCTTTACATATAAAGTTCTTGCTAGTCTTTATGTACAGCCAGGTTTGAGAAACACTGCCTTCAAATATTGCCAGCCACTTAGAAAGTGTTCTATTAATATTATCTTTTAAAACTATCATCAATACCCATCATCTATATTTAAAATATTAATATTTGCTTGAGATCTCATATTTTATAGATATTTTAAATATTACTGGTAAAATTTGAGTTTTCTCTATATCCCCAGGCTTCCCCTATGGATCATACGCTTTTTTGTCTTTCAATTTGTTAATATGGTGTATCACATTGATTGATTCGCACATACTAAAGAATCCTTGCATCCCTGGGATAAATCCCACTTGATCATTGTGTATGATCTTTTTAATGTGTTGTTGGAATTTGTTTGCTACTATTTTGTTCAGGATTTTACATCTACATTCATCATTGATATTGGCCTATATAATTTTCTTTTTTGTGATATACTTGTCTGGTTTTGGTATCAGGGTGATAGTGGCCTCATAGAATGAGTTTGGAACTGTTCCTCCTCTGCAATTTTTTGGAAGAGTTTGAGAAAGATAGGTGTTAGGTCTTCTCTAAATGTTTGATAGAATTTGCCTATGAAGCCATCTGGCCCTGGGCTTTTGTTGATTGGGAGATTTTTGATCATAGTTTCAACTTCAGTGCTTGTGATTGGTCTGTTAATGGAGCCAGAGATTGGCATGACAGGGTGGACAGAGGATGCCAAGGGACCACTCCCATCTACTCTTTGACTCTCCACAAAGTGGTCATTTAGTCCTTCCTCACATACCTCCAGTGATGTGTGATACTACCTCCTTCCTCCCTAGTTTTGAGCATGGACAGATGTTGAGAATATTTTCTCTTGTGTTGAGGTGAAGAGCTCTGGCTCCCTGTGGCTTTCTCCCAGAGTCTCTGCTCTTGGAGGCCACACTGACACTATTTGCCCCCTCTGGCCATGACCGCCCTTCAAAGTTTTGACAACAAAGATCCCATTCCTCTGTCTTCTCTGCTCAATGCCAGGAAGCTCCAGCTCCTTCATCAGCTCCTTATGGGACCTGGGCTTCAGCCTTTCCCCAGTCATCCTGTACTGCACTGTATACTCCACGTTTCCTGCTTTGTCCTGCAGACTTCCTGAAAGGATCTTCCATAAGGACCCAGTCTTCCAACACTGAATCCTGAGGGGCTCCCACCCAGACACCTTGCCAGCTCCCTGGCTTAGCAATCTGATGCTATAAGTAGGGACCAGAACCCATCTTGCCACATGCTGCTGTCCTGGCCTTTCCAAGCAAGAGCTGCACTTGGAACCCATGAAGTGGGGGTCTGGGAGCTCCTCCCCAACATCTGATTCCCAGACTGGTCCTCCCCAAGCTCTGAGTCTGAGTCAATGGAGAATGGCTGCTTTCCTGAAGCTGTGCCTTTAGTGTCTCCCATCTCCTCAGACACATCCGTCTTCATGCTTCTCATCCCCATGATCATTCCCACATGGCTCCTTTCCCTCCTCCACTGGTGAGGATGAAGCCTAATGTCCTCAGTTCTGGGGGGCCCCCTCTTCTCCCCATGAGGTCATAACAAGCTTGATTACATCTAGACAATCTACCACTGCTGACTCCTGGCCCACAACCCCTGGAGAAGCCCCTGTACCCTCTTGGCTTGGCTTCTGTGCTGGTTCAGGCCCTAATTTCCTGCCCTGCCAATCAAGAGGAGGTGGCACTCCCTAACCTGAAGAATGTGTCTGATTTCTCCACTTCCTGCCACCCCAGGGCCATGATGGAGTCTTTTCCATCAATCAAGACCACCTCAGCAGTCAGTCACCTTTTGCTGAAACCTCCTGACAAGGCAGAAGGGTGGGGTTAGAGGCAGGAGTATAGGCATCAGCATAGGGGGCAGACATGGGTTGGGGTTTCCTCAGGACTCTGCAGGTCCAGGGGAGGGAAAGCTAGGGATGACCTGCACAAGGCCTGAAAGAGGAGCTGGCCTCTACGTCCAGCCCATGGGGCCAAGGGATTGAGGTTGAGGCCTGGTGAGCTCTTCTGGGCTCCTTGCCCTCCTGTGGAATCAGAAGCTTCCCCCACACTGAAATCCACGTGATGTGTGGCAAACAGCTGGCCAGAAGTTTCTGTGTAAAGTTATGGTCATGGCTCACCAGAGTTAGGCTTGAAAATGGGTAAGCTTTGGTGTGCAGTTGAAGGAAGCTGGGCTGCCCCCCTTCAGGAGGCTGTCTCTGGGCCAAAGCTAAAGGGACTAACTGTAGGAACTGCTGAGTTTGGGGCCAAATAACCATTCTTTTATCCTTATTCAGTACATCCTTGCTGCTGCTTCTTACCAGTGTTCAACTCCTCTGAGCCCTCCCTGGAAACCCAAGAAGAGACCACAGGGCTGTTGCTTCCCTAGCCCTGGCAAGGTCCCCAGAGAGCTGCATGGCCTTCTCCCAACACCAGCATCATCCTGAAATAAGAATAAGAATGATAGTAATAGTAAAAAGTTATTCTGTCTAATGAAGAGTACCAATGAGATAGGTAGTATTATTATTAAACCCATTTTTCGATGAGCAAATTAAAGCTCAGAGCATAAAGTTACTTCCCACAGAGGTAGGAACTAGTGAAGCCAAGATTTAAACACAAATCTGTGACTCTAGAAACTGCTTCCAGTTACTGCATTCCCACTTCCCCATCCTCTTTCTTCATTCCCCTCCCCTTTCCGTCTCTTCACACCCATCCTTTTCTCTGGTTTGTGTCCTCTTCTACACATCCCACAGCTGCCCTAGCCCTGGGCTGCAAGCGAGCTTTCCAGCAGCCAGCTCACCCCCTTGGCTGAAACATGGAGCTCAGCTGCTCCAGACACACATTTTTACCAGACCAGATAAGGTTTCACAATTGGTGCAGTGAGCAATCTATTTCTAAGTCTGAAGTGGGAAGGGGGGGCAACCCTAGAATTCAGTCTGCTGAAGCAAAAAGAAGCAAGGAAGCATGTGTGTGTGTGTGTGTGGGGGGGGGTGTGTGTGTGGGTGTGGGTGTGGGTATATGCAGAGGAGTGGGGGAAGGAGCAGGAGACCTGGGTATAGTGGAAAGCAATGGAAACTTGTTGGATCCTCTTCTCTCCTAAACAGAGAAGTGGAATGTGGCAAAATTTAGGGCAGACACACTCAGCTGTCCCCACCTTTTCAAATATAGTCACTGTGACCATCACTGCTGAAAAATGCTCTAACAAAAGTCACCGAGGACCTTCTAATTACAAGTCTGCTTGACACTTTCTTTTTCTCATATTTGACATCATAACATTTGACACAATTGGTTACCCTCTCCTTTTGGTGATACTCTCTCCTCTTGGTTTCTCTGTCTCGGTATTTTCTAAATGTCCTCTTGCTTCTCTGATCCAACCATCCTCAGTCTCCTTGACAGATTTTCTCTTGCTCTACTCATTCCAGAAGTCTCCCCAGACCCTAACCTTAGCCCTCTCCTCTTCTCATGCTCTGTCCTTGCTTGGGGCCAGCTTACCCATTCCTGTAGTTTCACTGCCTGTCTCTTGGCTTGTATTCCCCACATATCTATCCCTTCCAAACTTACACTCTGAGCTCCAGGATCTGCCACTGCCTGACTGCTCTCTTAAGCTGGATGGTCCGTGAGCACTTCAGATTCCACATGGCCAATCCAGAACTCTTGACGAAGGTGAAAGAGGAGAGTGAAAACTTTGGCTTAAAATTCAACATTCAAAAAACTAAGATCATGGTATCCAGTCCCATCACTTCATGGCAAATAGATGGGGAAACAAGGGAAACAGTGAGATTTTATTTTCTTGGGCTCCAAAAATCACTGCAGAGGGTGACTACAGCTAGGAAATTAAAAGACACTTGCTCTTTGGAAGAAAAGCTATGACCAACCTAGGCAGCATAGTAAGAAGCAGAGACATTACTTTGCTGACAAATTCATCTAATCAAAGCTATGGTTTTTCCAATAGTCATGTATGGACGTGAGAGTTGGACCATAAAGAAAGCTGAACACTGAAGAATTGATGCTTTTGAACTGTGGTGTTGGAGAAGATTCTTGAGAGTCCTTTGGACTGCAAGGAGATCCAACCAGTCTATCCTAAAGGAAATCAGTCCTGAATATTCATTGGAAGGACTGATGCTGAAGCTGAAGCTGCAATATTTTGGCCATCTGATGTGAAGAAGTGACTCTTTGGAAAAGACCCTGATGCTCGGAAAGATTGAAGGCAGGAGGAGAAGGGGATGACAGAAGATGAGATGGTTGGATGGCATCACTGACTTGATGGACACTAGTTTGAGCAAGCTCCAGGAGTCAGTGATGGACAGGGAAGCCTGGCATGCTGCAGTCCATGGGGTCACAAAGAGTTTGACACGGACTGAGTGACTGAATTGAACTGAATCCAGAACTCAGTTAGTCTCCAGACTGTTCCTTCTCTTATGATTTCTGCACCAGTCACAGGCATCACCATCTACCCAATTGTGCAAGCCAGAATTTGCTTTCACACTTCCCTCTCTATCATGCCTCCACCTAATCAACCACCAAGCCCTATTGCTGCTATATTCTAGATATACCAGAAAAAGTCCACTTTGCTCCATCTCCATTGCCACTACCCTGGTCCAAGCCTCCCTTGCCTCTTACTTGGACTACACAACAGCCTTTTCAATGGTTTCCCTTCCACTCTTGATCCTCTATAATCCAGAATCAACCCAGTGACCAGAGTGATTTTGTAAATTATAGACAGATCTTCTCCCTTTCTAGACTAACAACTTTCAATGTCTTTCAGCAACCTGAAGATACAGTTCAAACTCCTTACCTGGCCTGGCCCCAGGTTACCTCTCCAGTCTTATCCTTTGACTTCTCTTCCCATTCCCCACTCAAGTAGTCATGTTTGACTGCAGACTCCAGCAATACTGAGCTTCTCTCTGTTCCTTCAAGAACAGGCATCATGGTCTTCTGGAATAAGGGTGAGGTCAGAACTGAAGTGAGTTTCAAAAGGGAGGAGTGGTGTCCAGACCTGTACAAAGGGTGACCATGGTGGAGCTGGACACAAAGACAGGGCTTCTTAAGTGTCAATGATTCATTCCGGAATATGTCAGGTTCTGAGCCATACAGAGGCTCCAACTGGGGCCTGAAGGAAACTGAGATGTCACTTCCTCCTTTTTGGAGAGAAGTTGCAGGGCCCAAGGTCTCCTCTAGCTTCTTAAGGACCAAGATGATCTTTGTCAAGTCTAGCTCCCCAGTATCAGCTGCCACAGATGTCACAGCTTGAGACTGGAGAAAAATGGAAGGCATTGGTGGTTTCTTTGAAGAGAGCTGAGTTAGGCAGACTGGCAAATAGAGCAAGGCTTCAGTCAGGTGAGGCTCTGAAAGGAAGGCTGGGGCAGAGAGGCAAAGACAGAGAAATGGAAAAATACGAGAGAGAGAGAGAGAGAAGAATACAGTGGGACCCAGAGTAAAGTGAAAGAGGTGGAAGACTGAGATAAAGAGACAAAGAGAGAGGTAAGTATCAGAGAAGGAGAGCAGGAGAGGGAGAGGGTGGACAGAGACTGAGACTGAGACTGAGGGAAAGAAGATAGAAACAAGCAGATGAAGAAACAGAGGTGGAGAGTAGGAGAGACGGGCAAAAATGCACGGAGAGAGGCAAAGAGAATGAGAAAGAAGAATAAACAGAAAAGGGCAAAAAAAGACAAACTGAGGTAGGGAGAGAAAGAATAAGAAACAAGAGGCTGAGTGCAAAACCTGGGCACAATCATAGAAGGGCTCACATAGGAAAATGAGTATGTAAGTCAAGAGAAATCACTGGAAGGGTTCCCAGCTCGAACAATCCCCAACCCAATGCCTGGGCTCTGAGCAGCCAGCCCTACCTGTCCATCCTTGGACACCTCTGTTAGAAAGCTCTTCCTTATTGTCAAATCAAGAAGTATAGGATGGGAGCACAGGGCAAACTACTGAGACTGAGTTCAGTTCTGAGAGGTCTAAAGTGAGGAAAGTCTGAGGGCAAATCCATTGGGGTGAATGAGTTTCACCCTAGGCAAAGGAGGAATGCCAGGGGCAGCTGGGGCACAGGCCAGAGGTCTGGGGCAGGATCAGGGTGGAGGAGACATGGGATCCCAACAGCGAGTGGGTTCTGGGAAGTTGCTAAAATCAGTGCCTGGGTGGGGTTGACTTCAAATGATCACCTATGCAGAACTCAATGCTGACTACTTGGTGCCTTTGTCCATTGGTTAGGATGTGGAAAATGCTAGATTTGATATCAGATGGCCTGGCTTTGAAAGGCAGCCCCACCCCTTCCTAGCTGTGTGGACCTGGGCCTTAGTTTCTTCATCTGTAAACTGGGGACAATATTCCTTACCTCATATTGTTGTTTGGATGATTCCAGATGATGATAGAGTAAAAATACCAACAGGGGCCTCATTTAGCTCTACTGCTGGGACCATGCAGAATGCATTGGCTTCCTCTGCCCCATGACCGCCCTTCAAAGGGCTGGACACAAAGCCTCTGGCCACTTCAGTCTTCTCTTTTCCAGCTCCTTCAATCATTCCTCTGAGGACAGGATGCCTCTTGAATTAGACACTTAGTGGAAGCTCTCCCAGGGAGGATGCTGGGAGGCAGGCAGTGAGAGAGCTTGGGGTAGGCAAAAGCACGACATTTCAGGGGGCTTTTTAAAGACTCTAGCCCTGAAAGAGACTATTTGGCCCAAATCACTTTCCTTTTGCTAAATTAAAACCTCCCAGAAAGCCACAAGGAAAACCTCCTAGGGCAGGCCCTCCCCAGACAGGCAGTTTATGGGGTAGAGTGCAGGTGACCTCAACTGTAGTTGCTTCTCTGCCCCCAAGAAAGGGCCACAGCACAGGCATTCTCAAGAAGACTTCCCTAGAGCTGGAGCAACACTGCCTTGGGGTTTGACCCAAACTCCAGTCCCACAGGATGCTGGGCAGGAAGGCTCTCTAGACAGATGGACAGGTCTGGGGATGGTGGGGAAGCGGGGGAGGGGCTTGGCTGTGTGCTAAGGCCCAGAATCTGGGACCTGCCAACAGAGTGAGCCAGGACCAGAGGAAGACTGACCCAGAAATGGCAAAACCAGGACTCTTCAATGGGGGTGATGGTGGGAGTGAGCTGTTTTGCAACATTAATTTTGCAGTCCCACCAGCACCTTTGATGTACCCTCTCAATGTCCCTCTACCTGCCAAAGCCTTCTTCATATCTCAGTGTGAGGAGCTCAAATGTCCCTGGGAGCTGGGGGCCTGTGGGGAGGGAAGGGAAAGAGCTGAGTGGAGGAGCTGTTCTGCAGGGGAGGAGGGAGGCTGTGGGGAGCAAGGCAGGCTGGTGAAGCCCTCCCTCCAGCAGGCACTTCAATAATCTGATTTCCATAAAGAGAACTTTCCCGGCCATAAAGATTTTATTGAAACTCCCAGCAGCCTGATAAAAGCGTAATTCCACTGACCACAATCTGCCTAGGAATAGCTCCAGGATATTAGGCTGAAACTCGGCAAAGCTATCCCTTCTGTAAGGCTGCCCTGCTCCCCTTCCCCCTTTCCCTTTTTCTCCTACGGAGTGGGGGGGCCTCCATTTGGCTCGACTGTGGACTATACACACTCTATGGGGAAAATGTTCATCCAGCCCTGAAAATAAGCCCAGCTCTACAGGCCTGGGATGGAGAGAAATGAGGCCCTGGGCCAGGAAGTATAGAAGTCCACTGACATTCCTTCTGGAGCTCCAGGCCTGCTGCGGCTTGGTCTAGACCTGCTGCTCCCACAGGGTATGTACATAAAGGTCTGAAGGATGGGCCTTCAGCTCTGAGCCCCTGACTGGGACTCAGTCTAGAACTGGAGTCTCCAGAGAAATGGTTTGAGACAACACAAAATAAAGACTTCAGACTCCTAGTGGCCAAAAGTCCTGGATCTGAATCCTAGCTTCACTGCTTACTGGCTATGTGACCTTAGGCAAGTCACTTGCCTTCTCTGAGTTCCAGCTTCCTTATCTGAAAAATGAGGAAAAGAACCTTACTTATCTGAAGTGTTAAGGCTAGTGAGAGAATATGAGGTGCCTGGTGTGATGCCTGGCATGAAGTAAGCTGTCAATACCTGCTATTCACCACCACCCTATTCTCCCTACTCTACATGACCCCTCCGCTATCCTCATCTCCACAGTTGGCCACAGGTCCCCTCAACCATAATTGGTCCTCTACTTCCAAGAAAGAGCCACATGGAGCTGAAGCAACACTGCTTCAGGGTCACATCCCAATCCCAATTCCACTAGATGCAGGGTGGGAAGGCAAGGTAGACAGATGGGCAGGGCAAGGGATGATGGGGGTAAGGAGAGAGGCTCAGCTGTGTGCTTCCTTGTAGGAAGGAAAAGGCTCTCTTGCAGGAGACATTAGGTGTCAAGGAAAGAGCCCATTGAAGACTCCCAGATACTATGGGTTAAAATTCTCATTTCTGACTAAACTAACTCCCTCTGTGACTTTGGGCAAGTCCTTTTCTCTCTATGAGCCTCAGTCTCCCATCTGTCAAATAAGAACGAGTAGTTAGATGAAGTGGTTTAAGTAACTACCTCGTTCTGATGTTGAATGACTAAAACACTGCCCCAAATTCTATCCTCCTCGAGATTCTGAGGAGAGCAGAGTCAGTTTACTCAGGTGACACCCACAGTGATTCTGTGATCTCTTCTTTGTATCTCTTCTCCTTGGTTAGGGCAGGAGTGGGAAGAGTGACAGCTCTGCCCATCAGGGAGCATCCCTGGGGATCAGAGGGATTTCCATACTCCTCAGTGGAGTGTGACAAACACCTGTTGGTTCATACCATATTTGAGAGCTGCCTCTGTGGGCTGTGCACAGAGGGTCCCATGTAAAAGCAGCTACCTGCAAATGAGTCTTAATGGTTAACAAGAATAAGTGGAACGTGCATGCGTGTGTGAGTGCTAAGTCGCTTCAGTCGTGTCCGACTCTTTGCGACCCCGTGGACTATAGCCTGCCAGGCTCCTCTGTCCATGAGATTCTCCAGGCAAGAATACTGGAGTGGGTTGCCATTTCTGTCTCCAAAAGGTAGAATGCAATACTGAACAGTGTAGAGACAGGAGGCAGACATATTGGGGCTGGACAGAAAGCAAGACAGAAAGGGAAAAAAAAATCAACATTGAACCAAGATAAAGGGTTAATTAGAGTCAACTCAGGGACAGGAAGTATTCTGTTGGAGGTGCAAGCAGGGGTGTGGGAACTCTGGGAAGGCTCCCAGAGGTGGCTTGAAAAGACAACTTGAATAACAAATGTGGTTCATGTTTATAGTACAAAGAGGTCAACTTAGTCTTTGGTCTAGCTCTGTCACTAATTTGCTGAGCACCAATTTCCTAGTCTAGGCAATTAAATATTTGAACAAAATGATGTCTTGGGAAAGTCTTAGCAGGGAACTTACCACAGATTGAGAGTGTCTAAAACTAGACTGGAGCCTCCTTGAGAGTTTGTATCCCATTACTCAGCACAGACCCTGCCACAAAGCAAGTCCTCATCTAATGTTTGTTGAGTGGTTTGTCAGGGCTGTGGGGTGATGCCTGAAATGGCAAGTTCTTTCTAGACCTTCCTAGTTTCAGCTTCTACCACTTCTCATGAAAGTGAAAGTGAAAGTGAAATCGCTCAGTCGTGTCTGACTCTTTGCAACCCCATGAACTGGAGCCTACCAGGTTCCTCCATCCATGGGATTTTCCAGGCAAGAATACTGGAGTGGGTTGCCGTTTCCTTCTCCAGGAGATCTTCCCAACCCAGAGATTAAATCCAGGTCTCCCACATTGTAGGCAGACGCTTTACCATCTGAGCCACCAGGGATAGGGAGTATGTTTATTGTTCTTGCTTGATTAGCTCTTGTTACCCAACTTCTTTTTTAAAAAGTATTGTTTTTTTACTGAAGTAAAGTTGATTTACAATGTTTCATGTGTACAGAAAAGTGATTCAGTTATATTATATTATATTATATTACATATATTTTTCAGATTATTTTTCATTATAGTTATTATAAGGTATTGAATATAGTTCCCTATGCTATACACTAAATTATCCAAATTCTGGTAAGATAATCTATATAACCTTAAGGAACTACCTTACTCCCATGCTCAGTCTCTGTGGCTCAGGGGCTGACTCCACTGTTGGCTTAAGGGAAGAGCACGTGATTCAGGTCTGGCTCCATCTCCCTTGGCCACAACAATTAGTTCAGAAATGGGCACAATTAATTTAGAAACTTAGTTCTGGGACTTTTGACAGGATTGTTAGGAAGAGATCATTTCTCTTTACATTGAACTTGGATCTTTGAGGATGTAAATGTGGAACTGTTGGCCACCATCTTATAACCACAAGAGAGCAGAACTGAGAGAAAGAGAGCACAAGACTGAGCCTTGATGATTGCTTGAGGCTCCAGATGCAGCTGCGCCTGGAGCTAGACATACCCATGAGCTTATCAACTTTGTGAGTTGATATTAATATCCTTCTTTTAAAAAAATCTGATGCCTATGTCATTCAGGTTTGAGTTACATGCAACATGAAGAATGCTGTGAATAATATACATCCTCCTCACTTTCCATATGGTCTAGTCACTCAGGGTCACTTGCTAGTCTTAAGTCATGAACTTTCATATCTTCATCTTTTCAACATTCATTCACAGAGGTCTGTCTATCCAGAGTCACTCAGAGCAGGACATCAGGAATGGTGGGGTAAAGGATTCCAAAAATCTGGTACTCCTTAAAAGCAGTAAGAACGCCAGAAAAAATGGTTAAAATCAACTTTTTCAGAACCCTGGAAAGTAACCAAAAGTTTATAATGATACGAGGAGCATTACTTGGGGAAAAAAGCTTGCTGATTCTTGGTAAGAACGGTGAAAATTGTGATGTTTGGATTTGTCCTGCTCCCATCTCTTTCTCCCAAGCTCTATAGGTAGTCTGGAAAACCAGCACCCTAGTAGCACCCAGAGGGACCATACTAGGTTTGAAGATCCTCATAAAGTCCAATTCTTAGAGAATTATCTCTACTTGACATGTCTAGCAGTTCCTTGGAAAAGTATTCATTCACAGAGTTTTTATTTGACCTGGGTCAGAGTTCACTCAGTGGGAAAGTTCCTACTTCTAGAGCATTTGCTGAAAACAACCAGTAACAATCACTTAATACCATAGCAGCAGTAGCAATTGGGGCAAACAAGAGACTATCTGGTCAAAAAACATAAAAGGAAGATCTGGGGAATGAGAAATATCATATTCCTTGGGATCTAGGAGGCTACTTGCATTTGCAGGGCTGTGTGCATGCACAAAATACACCTGAAAAGGCCCTACGTTTTCACCTCTGACTGACACTGGGGCTTGGTGGAGGTAGAAAATGATGGCTAAAGCAGAGTTGCAAACTTCTGGAGGATTGAAAGAGTGCCCAACACACATACATTGTGCACACGGATGCACACACATACAGCCTCTCATCAAAGGACTGATGATTATTCACTCAAGGCGTTTAAGGAAATCTGATTGAAGCATTCACTTTAGTAGCCACATCTGACAGAATATGTACTTTACAGAATTAGTTAGGAAAAGTCACTAAACAAACAATAAAAATGAAAACAAGCAATAACAAAACCAAACCCTGAGGAGGGGAGAAAAGCTGATTTCCAGAGTTGCCACATTATAGCATTGAAATGTCAAGTTTTCAACCAAAGATTATGAGACATACAAATAAAAGTAGTATGGCCCTTACACAGAAAAAATAACCAATAGAAACCGTCCCTGAAGAAGAATAGAGGTTGGACTTACTAGGCAAAGACTTTAAATCAGCTATCACAAAATATGTTCATCAAAAATCAGTTAATGTAGTCTATCACAGCAACAGGCTAAAGAAGAAAAAGTATATGATCACATCAATAGATGCAGAAAAAGCAGTTGATCAGTTCATGATAAAAACTCTTTTGATAAAAACATCTACATACAACTTACAGCTAATGTCATACTTAATGGTGAGAAACTAAATGCTTTCCCCTTAACATCAGGATCAAAGCGATGATGTCTGCTCTCATCACTCATATTCAACATTGTACTAGAAGACTTAACCAATGCAATGATACAAAAAATGTATATATTTGGGAAGGAAAAAATAAAAATGTCTTTGTTCTCAGGTGACATGATTGCCCACATAGAAAAATCCTAAAGAATCAGTAAAAACTCCTGGATCTAGAGATCTGTTTTTTTTTTTTTAATTGGAGGAAATCGTGCTTAAAGAATTAAAGGACATCTAAATTGGAAAGGAAGAAGTCAGATTATTTCCATTTGCAGATGATATTATCTTATATGTAGAAAACCCTAAAGATTCCACAACAAGTTGTTAGAACTAACTAATAAGCAAATTCAGCAAAGTTGCATGATATAAATAAATAAAAAAATCAATTGTGTGTTTATACATTAACAACAAACAATCCAAAAAGAAAATTAAGAAACCAATTCCATTAAAAATAACATTAAAAATGATAAAGTACTTAGGAATAAACTTAAGCAAGGAGTCAAAAGTCTTATACAGTGAAAACTACTAAATGTTCCTGAAATAAATGAAAGAAGACATGTAAAGTGAAAGACATCCCATGCTCATGGATTGAAAGAATTAATATTGTTAAAATGATAATATTTACCCTAAGAGATCTACAGATTCAATGCAATCTGTATCAAAATCTTAATAGCTTTTTTTTTTCAGAAATAGGAAAAGCAATCTTAGAGTTCATATGCAAATTCAGGGAGCTCAAAGAGCCAAAATACCCTTGAAAAAGAAGAATAAAGTCAGAATACTTATGCTGCCTGATTTTATACCTTACTGCAAAGCTACAGTAACCAAAACAGTGGAATACTGGCATAAGGACAGACATATAGACTAATGGAATAGAATAGAGAGCCCAGAAATAAACCCTAGTGTATATGGCCAAATAATTTCTGACAAAGATGCCAAAATGATTCAGTGGGGAAAAGACAGTCTTTTCAAAAATGGTACCAAGAAAACTGGATATCCACATGTGAAAGAATGAAGTTGGACTCTTACCGTATATAAAAATTAACTCAAAATTGATCAAAGACCTAAACATAAGAGCTAAACTCAAACTCTTAGAAGAAAATATGGGAGGAAATCTTAATGGGATTGGGTTGACATCAAAGGCACAGGCAACAAAGGAAAAATAGACAAACTAGACTTCAAAATCTAAAACTTTTCTGCATCAAAGCATACTATCAACAGAATGAAAGGCAACCTATAGAATGGGAAAAACATGTGCAAATCACACAGCTGATAAAGGATTAAAATCCAGAGTGTGTAAAGAACTCCTAAAACCCCAAAACAACAAAAAAATCAAACAACCCAATTAAAAAATGGACAAAGGACTTGAAATGACATTTTTGCAAAGAAATATACAAATGGTCAGTAAGCATATGAAAAGATGCTGAATATCATTAATCATTAGGAAAATGCAAATTAAAAAAGTATAAAAATGATATACTAAAATATCTAAGTAACACAAAGAAGGCAGTAATGGAGGAATAGAGGAACAAAAGGGGCACAAAACATATAGAGAACTAATAGCAAATGGCAGGCATAATTCCAACCATGCCAGTAATTGTATTAAATATAAATGAGTTAAATACTTCAATCAAAAGGTAGAGATTGGCAAAATGGATTTTAAAAATGTATGATCAACTATATATTGTCTAAAAGAGGCATATATTAGATTTAAAGGTATAAATTGGTTGAGAATAAAAGGATAAAAAAGATATATCTTGCAAATAGTAACCCGAAGATAGCTGGAGTAGCTATACTAATATCAATAAAATAGGCTTTAAGACCAATTGTTACTTAAAAAATAATGTTTTGTAATGATGTTCTGCTATTCAGTCGCTAAGTTGTGTCCAACTCTTTGAGACCCCATGAACTGAAGCACACCAGGCTTCTCTGTCCTTCACTATTTTCCAGAGTTTGCTCAAATTCATGTCCATTGAGTTGGTGATACTATCTCATCCTCTGCCACCCCTTTCCCTTTTTGCCTGCAATCTTTCCCAGCATCAAAGTCTTTTCCAGTGAGTCAGCTCTTCACATCAGGTGGTCAAAGTACTGGAGCTTCAGTTTCAGCATCAGACCTTCCAATGAATATTCAAGACTGATTTTCTTTAGGACTGACTTCTTGCAGAGGAGTTTTGATCTCCTTGCAGTCCAAGGGACTCTCAAGAGTCTTCTCCAGCATCACAAAGCAAAAGAATCAATTCTTCAGTGCTCAGCCTTCTTTATAATGATAAAAGAGTCAATTTATAATGATAAAAGGGTCAATTCACCAGGAAAATATTAAAAATATAAATGTATATGCCCCTAACAAAAGAGCTCCAAATTACATGAAGAAAGGATCACAGCAAGGCTTTTTATTGTCACCCTGTTTATTTAACTTATATGCAGAGTACATCATGAGAAATTCCAGGCTGGATGAGTTACAAGCTGGAATCAAGATTTCCAGGAGAAATAGCAACAGCTTCCGATATGCAGATGATACCACTCTAATGGCAGAAAGTGAAGAGGAAGTAAAGAACCTCTTGATGAGGGTGAAGGAGAAGAGTGAAAAAGCTGGCTTAAAGCTAAATATTAAAAAAACCAAGATCATGGCATCGGCCCCATCACTTCATGGCAAATAGAAGGGGAAAGGGTGAGAGATTTCCTCTTCTTGGGTTCTAAAATAACTGCAGATGGTGACTGCAGCCATGAAAGTAGAAGACGATTTCTTCTTGGCAGGAAAACTATAACAAACCTAGACAGTATGCTAAAATACAGACATCACTTTGCTGACAAATGTCCATATAACCAAGGCTATGGTCTTTCCAGTAGTCACATATGGTTGTGAGAGCTGGACCATAAATAAGGCAGAGCACCAAATAATTGATGCTTTTGAACTGTGATACTGGAGAAGACTTTTGAGAGTCCCTTGGACAGCAAGGAGATCAAACCAGTCAATCTTAAAGGAAGTCAACCCTGAACACTCATTCAAAGTACTGATGCTGAAGCTGAAGCTCCAATACTTTGGCCACCTGATATGAAGAACTGACTCACTGGAAAAGACCCTTATGCTGGGAAAGATCGAAGGCAGGAGGAGAAGAGGGTGACAGAGGATGAGGTAGTTGGATGGCTTCACCAATGCAATGGACATGAACTTGGGCAAACTCCAGAAGATGGTGAGGGACAGAGAAGCCTGGCGAGTGGCAGTCCATGGTATCTCAAAGAATCAGACATTACTTAGCAACTAAACAGCAACAACATATGCCCCTAACAAAAGAGTTCCAAATTACATGAAACAAACACTGACAGAATGAGGGAAAAATAAACAATTCAACAATAATTTTTTAAGATTTCAACACCCCACTTTCAATAATGGATAGAACAACTAGGCCAAAGATCAAAAAAGATGTAGATAACTTGAATAACACTATCAACCAGCCACCTAATAGACATTTATAGAACACTCCACTCAACAATAGCTATATACATATTCTTCTTAAATGTACATGTAACATTCTCCAGGGTAGATCATATATTTGGTTATAAAACAAGTCTCACTAAGTTTAAAAGAACTGAAATAACACAAAGCATGCTCTCCACACAAAAATGAAAATAAAAGTCAATAAAACAAGGAAATTTGGGAAATACACAAATATGTGGCAAGTAAATAACACAGTCCTAAATAATCAATGGGTCAAAGAAAGACTAACAAGAGAACAAAGAAAATGCTTTTAGATGAATGAAAAAACATACCAAAATGTATGAGATTTACCTAAAGCAATACTCGGGAGGAATAGTTATAGCTGTTAATTGCCCGTATTAGAAAAGAAGAAAGTTTTCAAATAAACCTAAGCTTTCACCTTAAAAAAAATAGACAAAGAAGAACTAACTATACCTCAAGCTGCTGCTGCTGCTGCTGCTAAGTCACTTCCTCAAGCAGAAGTAGGGAAATAAAGATTAGAGCAGAAATTAATCAAATAAAGAATAGAAAAACAAAAGAATCAACAAAATTTAAAATTGCTTCTTTGAAAATAAAAACAGAATTGATAAACTATTAACTAGGCTGACTAAGAAAAAGACAAGACTCAAATTACTAAAATGATAAACAAAAGCAGGTCATGAGTACCATCCTTACAGAAATAAAAATAAAAGAAACACTATTAAAATATAAAAGAAATATTATGAAAAACTGCATGACAAAAATTAAATAAAGTAGATGAAATGGACACATTTCTAGAAGGAAACTACTGAAACTTATGTGAGAGATATTAATTTTTTTTTTCTAATTTCATTTTTAAACTTTACATAATTGTATTAGTTTTGCCAAATATCAAAATGAATCCGCCACAGGTATACATGTGTTCCCCATCCCGAACCCTCCTCCCTCCTCCCTCCCCATACCATCCCTCTGACTATAACAAGAGACTGAACTAATAAATTTGGTGGGAGGAGGGTTCAGGATGGGGAACACATGTACACCCGTGGCAGATTCATGTTGATGCATGGCAAAACCAATACAATATTATAAAGTAATTAGCCTCCAATTAAAATAAATAAATTTATATTAAAAAAATAAAATACCACAGAGAAAAGCTCAGATTCAGATGACTTTACTAGTGAATTCTGGGAGAAGGCAATGGCATCCCCACTCCAGTACTCTTGCCTGGAAAATCCCATGGATGGAGGAGCCTGGTAGACTGTAGTCCATGGGGTCGCTAAGAGTTGGACACGACTGAGCGACTGAGCGACTTCGATTTCACTTTTCACTTTCATTGGAGAAGGAAATGGCAAGCCACTCCAGTGTTCTTGCCTGGAGAATCCCAGGGACGGGGGAGCCTAGTGGGCTGCCGTCTATGGGGTCGCACAGAGTTGGACACAACTAAAGCGACTTAGCAGCAGTGAATTCTATCAAGCATAAAGAAAAAATAATACCAAATCTTCATGATTTCTTCCCAAAAATAGATCAGTAGGGAACATTTCCCAACTCATTCTATGAGGTCAGTATCACCTTGATACCAAAACTAAAACATAAGAAAACTACAGTCCAGTGCATATAGATTCCAAAATACTCAACAAAATACTAGCAAATCAAATCCAACAATTTATTAAGAGATTTATATATCAAGATAAAGTGGGATTTATTCCAGGAATTCAAGATTGCCTTAATATTCAAAAATGAGTCAATGTATACTAAGTTAATAGAATGAAGGACAAATGAAATGCAACCATCCCATTGGACACAGAAATAGCTTTTCAACAAAATCCAACAAGTTATCATGATAAAACACTAAAACTAGAATAGAAGGAATCTTCCTCAATCTGATCAAGAGCATCTACCAAAAACCCACAGCCAATATCGTACTTCATGGTAAAAGACTAGATGCTTTGCCCCAGGATCAGGAACAAGTCAAGGATGTCTGTTTTTACCACTTCTGTTAAACACTGTATTGGAGGGCAATTGGGCAAGAAATATATATTCATAAAGGCATCCAGATTGGAAGAGGTAAAACCATCTCTATTCACAGATGATATGACTGTTATGCGGAAAACCACAGGGAATACACACACACACACACACACACACATGACACTATTAGAACTAATAAGTTCAGCAAGGTTGCAAAATATAAAATCAATATATAAAAATTAATTGTATTTATTTACACTAGCAATGCACAATCTGAAAAAGAAATTAAGAAAATGATTCCATGTACATCAAAAAGAGTAAAGTACCTAGAAATATAGTTAATGAGTGAAGTACAAGTCTTATACATTGAAAACTATAAAATATTGCTCAAATAAATTAAAGAAGACCTAAATAGAAAGACGTGACATGCTCATGTATCAGAAGGCTTAATATTAAGATGACAATAAAGCTCCAAACTGATCTATAGATTTAGTACAATCCCTATAAAATATTCAGCTTTTCTTTTAGAAATAGATAAGCAGATCCTAAAATTCATGTGAAATTACAAGGAATCCAAAATGGTCAAAACAAATTTGAAATGGAAGAACAAAATTGGAAATTTTTTCTCCATTTCAAAACTCACTACAAAGCTACAGTAATTAAGACAGTGTGATACTGACATAAGGATAGACATTGAGAACAATAGAATAGAATTTTGAGTCCAGAAATAAACTCTTGTATAACACAGTCAACTGATTTTCAACAAGAGTGCCAAGACAATTCAGTAGGATCAAGAATAGTCTTTTCAACAAATAGTAGTGGGAAAATTGGATATTTGCCAGCAAAGTATATAATAAAGTTGGACCCTTGCCTCATACCATATTTAAAAATTAAGCCAAAATGTATTAAATGTAAGAGTAATTAGTAATTTAGTTCTTTTAGTAAGAACTGAAAGTATAAAATTCACTCAAAAGAAAATAGTGACTTTCGATTAGCTTCTTCTTATGGTTTCTTAGACAGGACACAAAAAACACAAGTGATAAAAGAAAGATAAGTTGGACCTCATCAAAATTAAAAACTTTTGTGCTTCAAAGGACACCATCAAGAAAACAAAACAATAACAACAACAAAAAAACAGATACTTATCACCAGATGGGAGAAACTATTTGCCAATTATATATCTGATAGAGAACTTATATTCAGAATAAAGAATTCTTACAACTCAACAATAAAAAGAGAAACAGTCCAATTAAAAACTTGGGAAATGATTTGAATAGATATTTCTCAAGGAAGATACACTGCTGGCCAAGAATACATGAAAAGATGGTCAACATCATTAGCCATCTGAGAAATCAAAACCACAATAAGATATCAGTTTGATAACACTTCAATTGCTATAATCAAAAAGACAATGAATAACAAGGGTTGGCAAGGATATGGAGAAATTGGGACCATCATATACTTACAGTAGAAACATAAAATGGTACAACTGCTTTAGAAAGCAATCTGGCAGTTCCTCAAAAAATTAAACACAGAATTACTATATGATCCAACAACTTCACTTATGTATACATATATGTATGGACGTATGTTTTCATTTTTCTTGGATATAGGAAAATGTTTATATGTCCACACAAAAAAATTGTACATGAAGCTTCATAGCAGCTTTATTCATAATAGCTAAAAATTGGAAAAAAAGCACACATGTCCATCAATTGATAAATGGATGAACAAAAATGTGGTTTAATCTATATAATGGAACATTACTCAGTCATGAAAAGGAACAAAGTACTGTTTGTTTGTTTCATGCTACAACATGAATGAAGCTTGAAAACACTATGCTAAGTGGAAGAAACCAGTCACAAATGGCACATGTTCTATGGTTCCATTTGTATGAAATTTTCAGAAAAGGTGAATCTATAGAGACAGGGAGTAAATTAGTGGTAGTCAGAGGCATAATGTGGGGAAGGTGAGAATTGTGTATAGGGTTTCTTTTTGGGATGATAAAAATGATCTGAAATTAGATAACAGTGTTAGTTTCACAACTCCGCAAATTTCCTAAAAACCACTGGATTGTATAGGCTAAATGGGTGAATTTCATGGTTTGTGAATTATATTTCAATAAGTCTTATTTAAAAAATTAGTCACTAAGTTTCATTCCTCTGTGAAACTGTCCAGAGTTTCACAGCAAGGACAAGGCAACAGGGGGAAGAATTGGGAAGACCTGTGCTGCTATTTATTGGGTACCCAGACACTGCACTGGGTACTTTACATACCTCAACTTATTTGAATCTAGGACTAACTCTGAGGAAGGAATTCCATTTCCATTTTATAGCTGGTATAACCAAGGCACTTGCAGGAAGTGGTGGAAGCAAGTTTGAAACCCAGGTCTGTGATCTAGCCCCTCTTCCAGGGGCCTGGCTACAGGGGCTCCTGCCATGGATGAGCCTGCATATTGTCCCTGGCCATGGAGTGGAGGAGACGGTAGGCACCAGCTGGGGCTTGGTCTCTGATGCTCTGTTCAACTGAGCTCTCCTTCTGGGGCTTGTGGGCTGGGTGGGAGTGTGCAGATGAGCTCAGCTCTGGCTGGTGCAAGCCTGTCTTGAGCTTGAGGCTCACAGACTGGGTGTATTTTTATCACAGGTCACAGGGAATTTCCCGACCAGGGGGATCAATATCAGTTCATTATTCATGGCAAGGGTAGGGGTGGAGTCTGGGGCTGGCAGCCAGTGGTAGCTGTGTTTAAGGACTCCTGCAGACATTTCCCCTTCATGACAGTGCTTCCTCCATCTCTTCCCTCATGCCAGCTGGGTGCTTTACAGACCTTACCTCATTTATACCCATGATCTCAAGAGTCAGTAAGTAGGGTGGATCTAAGGTCTGGTTTACTAAGGTACAGAAGAGTTGAAAGATTTGCCCAAGGCCACATCGCAGTAAATGTCAGGGCTGGCTTTCAAACTGAAGTGGGAGAGAGACATCAGTGGATACCCCTCTAAGGAAGTGTTTTTACCTTTCCAGACTCAGTTCCTCTCCCCTCTTCCCCAATTCCATACCACCCCAGCCACTCTAGCCTTCCCATTCACCTGAGCTCTCTGAGGACACTTTTCCAAGCAGTGTCAGCTGACTCTGTAAGATGGGATGAATGAAGAAACTGAGGCCCAGGGATAAAGAAACCACAAAGCAGTCTGTCAGTGGCAGGCCCCCGAACAGAACCCAGCTCCTCTGCCTTCTAGCTGAGCATTTTCCCCACAGCATGCAAGGAGACAAACCAGTTTTTCAGACCAGCCTGGAAAGCTTGGAATGAAGGCCTTTATCCACATCCCTCCTGCAAGAGCACAGGACCCAGTCCCTCAGAAGTCCAGGATTCAGCAGCTTTCTAAACCAAGAAGATGCTCTAAGGGTTCATTGTCTCTCTCCATCCCAACTATACCAACCACCAGCTTGGGCTCAGCTAGGGCCTTGCAGAGGCTTTCCAGGTGGCTCAGTGGTAAAGAACCCACCTACCAATGCAGGAGACATAAGAGATATGGGTTTGATCCCTGGGTTGGGAAGATCCCCTGGAGGAGGGCATGGCAACCCACTCCAGAATTCTTGCCTGGAAAATCCCCATGGACAGAGGAACCTGGAGGGCTATAGTCCATGGGGTCATAAAGTCAGACACAAGTGAAGCGACTTAGCATGCATGCAGGGCCTTGTAGAGGTGCAGAAGAAACCCTGGGGAGCATCAGTTCTCAGGTAGCCGCAAGAGCAGCTCCAGACGCTGGCCCTTGGACCTGAGTGTACTGTATTCCTGCCATCTTGGGCTTCCCCAGCAGCCATAGGCACCTTGCTCTTCCTCCCTTGGCCTCCCTCAGGACCCAGGCTGCTGCCTGGAGCCAGGCAGTTCATGGAAGCCCTATCCACTGTCCCCCCAGAGACAGATCAAATGACCATTAAGCTTTGAGCAGATGTAGACAGTGGAAGGTGAGGGCCCAGGCCAGGAAGCATTTTGTTCTTTGCTAATTGGCCTCCTGTGGTCACCAGAGAGGTTTTGGAGCCTAGAAGGGAAAGAGCCACATCAGTTCCCTATGACTGTTCCTCTGTGGGATGAAACCTAAGTGCTTCGGGCCTCGTGGGCAAGCAGATATCTGGACAGCCCACACTACATGGCAGGGAAGGCAAGAAGGGGTGGAGGGTTGTATAAGGTCTCAGCCCCATGTAGTCTAACCTGCAGGGCCTCCCTGGGAGCTATGGGAGGTCCAGGGAGCCTGAGAGACAGGAGGCCCCTTCTAGGCTCAGAAAGAGCATCCCAACTCTGCCTGCTCTGAGACCCTGGGCTCTATACATCCCTTCTCATGACCTCTGAACCCCCTTTACCAATTCAGATTCATAGGCCTTTATGAAGCATCAATTCCCCCACTTTTTCTCAGGGTACAGATGAGGACATTGAGGCTCAGAGGGGAAAATCTGTACTATGCAAAGCAGTGGTAGAGCTGAGATGAAGCTCTACTGCCATCCCCATGTGTCCCATTATTTCAGCTTAGAGATGCCAATTGTCAGAAAGCAAGGGTTCACCTGTGTTTTCCCAGACCCTGTATCTGGTGCTTAATAAATGTTCTAGACTGATGACTCCCTGATTGGAGCAGCTCCTTAGAGACCAGTTGAGCTTTGGAGAACCCTGATGACTGGCCTGATGTGGGCTGGTCCCTGGATTCCAGGTTTGGACATTGGCCTTGCAGCTGCCTGTATGCTCCTGGAGCAACCCCCGCTCACCCAAGGACATCTAGTGCAAAGATCTGCCCTTACTCTGCTGCTATGGCATCCAGGAGGCTGAAGCTCAGGCACATCTCTCATCATACAGACTCTGGTTCCCTGATTTCCCTGTCTCCAGTCTCAGACCTTGCCAAGCCCTATCCGGGGAGGGTCCACCCAGGTCTGTCCAAGAACAGATCAAGGACTAGAAAGCTCATCAGGCAGGCCTTAGTCACAGAGGGGGACTGGCTTTTGAAATCTCTTTAGTCCTTGGCCTCCAGACCACCACCTCACTTCTTTGTGGGTAATTAGAAAGTGCTATCAGCCTCTGCAAACCATGTTTCCACGTTGCCACCCAAAGGAATCTTTTCCCAATCAGTCTCTCTCCTTCTTATCTTTTTTATTGGCTTGAGTGAGTCCTTTAGGAAGCATACCTGGACCCCACCAAGAATGACCAGATTTCTGCAAGACTTCATGTTGTGGCTTCTGCTGGGCCCAGAGTCAAATCAGCATGCCCATCAGGCCCACTGCCTATGTCATGCCTAAGCTTGCTGTACCCATCAGACACTGTCTTGGTGAGTTTGGTTACCCTTGCCAAGGCCTCCTTGGCATCCATGTTAGTTTTCCTAACCATTCCCTTGCCTTTGTACCCACTCCACCCTCAGGCCCAAGCAAAACTGTCCTCAGATTGAGCTCTATGGATGTGGCAAGATAAATTCTTAAATGAGACAAGCATTGTGACAGGCACTTTGATGGCCCCCATCTCATTTGATTCTCACATCAAACTATTAAGGTGAGGATCCACAGTCCAGTTTGCAGATAAAGAAACTGAGGCTCAGAGAAATACTCATGAAAAGTGAAATCTGGCCTGTCTGATTCCAAAGACAGAATTTGAACCGTGGGAAAGAGATGGGGCCCAGGGAAAATCCTGGAAGTGGGGCAGCAACAGCATAGGTGTGGAGATTTCCTTTGTGAAGCTTTGAGAAAGCTGAGGAATCAACACTGGCATTTATAGGGCAGTTCCTGTGTGCTAGGCCTATTCACTGTTTCCTTGAATCTACACAAGAACTCTGTGATGCCTATAATATTATTGTTCCCATTTTACAGAAACTGGGGCACAGAAAGCTGAAGCAACTTACCTAAGCATGTGTGCTAAGTCGCTTCAGTTGTGTCTGACTCTTTGTGACCCCATGGACTGTAGCCTGCCAGGCTGGTCTGTCCATCGGGATTCTCCAGGCAAGAATACTGGAGTGGGTTGCCATGCCCTCCTCTAGGGGATCTTCCTGACCAAGGATCAAACCTGCATCTCTTACATCTCCTGCATTGCAGGCAGATTCTTTACCACTGAGCCATCTGGGAAGCCCCAACTTACCTAAGGCCACCCAGCAAATAAGTGGGGGAGAGGGGCCAGGACCTGAACACTTGCTTTTTCTACTTGGTGGAAACAGGAATGGATGACTGATTAGCTCTGAGAAGTTCAGAGCCTAAACAACAGACAGGAGGTTGGGTTGAGAGAACAGCCTGCAAACTGTGAAGTGCCATGCAAATGCACTCCAGTTAAGGTCAGACACCAAAGAACCAGGAAGATGAGTTTTGTTGGCAAAGGTGGAGAGGAATAGGAGCAGCTCAGGCCAAGAGGTAGCTGTGAAAGGAGGGTTAGACAGGGAGCCCTGCACGATGGGGCCAGTTGGCCAACCCAGGCACTCAGAGCTGGATAATTCAATGGTCCTGATCTAAATGATTTAGCAAAACCAGGAATTGGGGTGTGAGCCAGTGACCAGAAGCAGCCAAGGCAGTTTGAAAGAAGTGAGAGGCCAGGGCTCCTGCTGGGTTGGGAGTCAAGGATTCACTGGCCCATGGAGGTTGGAGAGGAGGCCCGGGTGGGTGTGCAGAGGCCCGTCAGGGGATGTCATTTTGACCCTCAACCACAGCTCATAGCCTTGTTCTAGGGACCAGCAGACAGAGGCCCATGCCTCTGAATCCTAGCTCACTGGGGGAGACTGCAGGGGCAGACAGAACTGGGGAGCTGGTCTTGAAGGGTGGCAGGACTTTGGCAGGCTGTGATGTGGAGAAGGCCTGGTGTGGTGCCACATCTCTGAAGAGCTCACACACCCAGCTTGCCCCTCCCTCCTTTGTTATGCCCAAACTCCTTCATCACAGCACTGGATTTTAATTGCTCACCCATCTGCTCTCTCACCCATCAGACTAGGAACAACACAAGGACAGGACCTGCCTTTGTAGCCACAATTTATGGAGCCACAACTGTATATACCTTGCTTCTCTCTACGGTCTGAAAGTTCCCTGATATGTCTCAGTGGAGGCCTAATTTGGTGTAGGTCCCAGTGCATTCAGCATGGATGCCAGTGATAGGAACATATGAGAAATGAGCATAGGCTTTGGTGACTAACCTTGGTCACTGGGGTGGAGCCCCATGGTGGTATTCAGGGGTGGGGTGTGGAGGGGTATGTGTGCGTCTGCCAGCCCTGGTGGCAGCTGACTCAGATCCCTGGGGGCCTGTGTGGAAGGAACAATGGGGCCTGGCACCCCGTCTTCCAGGTTTCCCAAGGACTAGGGGGCAACACCATTATTTCCACTCTGCTCCTCTCCCCTGGGATCCCTATGGTGAAGCCCAGCACCCCACCCCCACCCTACATCATCCCAGCTACTCTTCCCTCCTTAGCCCTAAATGAAATCTCATCAGCATATTAATAGGACATTATGGTTTCTAATGAGGATCCAGAAAACATTTATAGAACAGATTAAAGACAGCTCCACCCCATTAAACAGCCCTGAGCCTTCCCAGGGGATCCTCAGGTTGGGGAGGGGTGGAGCAGCTGGGAAGAGGGGAGCTATTTTCTCTGCTGGCCCCGCAAAAGGGAAGGTGGGGAGAGAGGGTTACAGGGAGAGGAGCTGGGCCCACATCACGAGGCCCCTGCTTCGGTCTTTTTTTGCTGAGTTCCAAGTTAAAAGTTGCACGACAGAGCAATGGCACTGCCATCATCGTAGTCCCAGAAGGCTCCTCAGGGCAAAGAGGTCTGATGCCTGGTGCTGACAAGCCCACCGCACCAGCTGGGACCCTCATGCAGGCCTAGTCCTAGCCCTAATCTCACCCAGGCAAGGGGGTAGCCAAGGTTGGCCATGCCGCCATTGGCCTCTGCATTTTCAGTTAGACAAAACCCCATGAACATCTCTAAACAAGGCCCCAATTGGGCATCTATCCTGTGCCAGGCAGCATATGGGGCACTTCTCCACAGGGGATCAAACTGAATTCATAAAGCAACTGTGCAAAGCAGATGCCTGCCTTTAGTTGGCTTTAGACGTGAGGCTCAGGGAAGGGAAGCAACTTGTCCAAGGTCACACAGCAACTCTGACATTCTCAACTCAGTCTGTCTGGTTCTAAAGCCCACATTCTTTCCTTTATGAGCACCTCCTCAGTATAAATGACCGCACTATGCACTCGGCTTCACTTCCCAATCTCCTACTTCTTCCTCAGAGGCTGAGTGACATCAGGGAAAACGTGAGATGGTAGAGATAAAAAAAAATCTGGATTTCAGTTCCAGCTCTGCCATGACCTAACACTATGACCTTGGAAAATCTCACTTAACTTTTCTGAGTCTCCATTTTCTCATCTGTCTAAAGAGGCTGGAACTCCAGGGTTCTGGTAAAGATTCCATGAGAAGTACATACTTGAGAATCATTTACCACTAGCACTGCACTTAATACCTCATTTTTCCATTGTCAAATGGGGCTAATGTCACCCACCCTAAATGCTTCTGTAGGCCAGGAGGGCTGTGGCAGGACTAAGAGACTCAGTTCAAGCCACAGATCGCTACCCAAATGTAAGGGTTATTTGCCAGCAGCCCTCTTTATCCTCAGCCAAGCTAGTGAAAGTGCCCCGTGTGCCACAGGCAAGACAAGCAAAATAAATGGGGGAGCAGGCACAGGTTAGGACTCTCAGCAAAGGAGGAAGAGGTAGGTTTTGAGACATTCCTGGCAGGTACTTCTCGGTGCCCAAGTGTCGTAAGTTTTTGGCTCCCCAAGCATGGGAGAGTGAGAGAAGGGACACCTGCCTTGTGATAGTATACCCCCTTGCCACTGCTCTCGCCTTGTGACACTGTGCCTCAGCCATGCAGACCTCCCTGCTACCCCTCAGTCATGGCAGGCACACTCCAGTCTCAGGGTTTGCTGCTTGCTGTTTCCTTTGCCCCGGTCTCCTTAGGCTGACTCCCTCCATGCCTTTGGGTTTCTGCTGAAATGGTCATTCTATTTAAATTTCCACACAGGCTCCTCTACCCATCCCACCTCACCCCAGCACTCCCTTACTCCTTAGCACTTTTTCTTCAGTGCGCTTATCACCTTCTAATATTCCCTATCATTTTCTACTACTTATTTGTCTCATTCGTTGTCTATCAGCTCCCCCTGGAATGTGAACTCCATGAAAGCAGCAACCTTTGATTTGTTCCCTGCTGTGTCTCCAGTGCCTGGAACAGTGCTTGGTACTAAATAAATACTTATTAAAGGAATGAAAGGGCCCCCAGAGGCTCTTCTAGATCAGATCTGAACTTGTACTCTCTCTGCCCAAGCTGGACATCTCTTTTTTTCCTAGAAGGGAAATCTTGCTTTGGTTTTTTTGTTCATATATTCATTCAGTGTGTGTGTGTGTGTGTGTGTGTGTATGCATGCCAGGCACTGTTCTAGGTGCTGAGGTTGCAGCAGAAAACCAGCCAGACATGGTCGCTGCCCTTAATGAGCTTCGATTTGGGAGGGTAGGGAAGGAAGACGACAAACTGATTTAAAAGCGTACTTAGTACTATGAAGAACATATAACAGTTTGACAGACTGGAGTGACCAGATAGTTAGGGAAAGCTTCAGAGAAGAGTCACATTGGAGCTGATAGCCTCATGGTGAGATGAAGGGAGCCAGGCCATATTGCAGAGAGAAAGAGGATTCCTGGTGGAAGGGTCACAAGGACAAAGGCTGAGCGGCCAGAGTGCCAGGCATGAGTGAGGTGTCTTAGACTTGATCTGCCTCTCGTGCATCACCCTTTCAGAAGGCATCTTGGCAAGCCAGTGCAACACCCTGCTAGTAGACATACATGTGTGTCGGTTACCTAAGGTTGTGTGCAAGTGTGTTTATGTATGTGTGGTATGTGGGTGTGGATCTGGGGAGGTAGCAGAGCTCAGTGTAGGCAACAGCTCCTGGAGAGAGAAAAAGATAGTGAAAAGAGGAGAAAACCTGGGGTGCAGAGGTTCTAGTTCAGTGTGGGCTGTGCCGCAGGCTCACACTAATGTAAATTGCCTATGTAATTTTGGCCAAGACCCTTTGCCTGTCTAGGCAGGTGTTACTATTGATACGATGGGAACAGGTAGGGTGGGCCCCTCCTGTTTGGCAGCCTGTTCCTTTTGCCCCCCACTCTGTGGAAGGGGCATTTCCTCAGTCACAATCACAGTGGCAGAAGTGGTCACAGGTGGGGTGGCATTTGATGGCTGGAAAGGACGATGGCTGGGTCCAATGCTGGCTTGTGTCTGGGTCTCCCACCGCTTCCCTCCAAGTGCTCATTTCTTCCCTTGCTGGGGAGGGCCCTCTCCAGATGCTGGCTTCTCAGAGCTTCTCAGGTTTCCTGCTGGGTCCTGCTGAGCCAAATGCCTCAACCTCACCGGGACTCCCCCTCCCCTCCCCTGCCGCCAGCACCAGCGCCAGGCCCCCTCCACCCCGCACCGCTCTCCCTGCTCTTCTCTGAACTGCCTCCAGCTTGGCTGCATCCCTGCAATAATGAGGTGTCTGCGACTGAATGCAGTGGGCTCGGCAGGGCAGAACAGCAGGCCAGAGGCCCAGGAGACAGACAGAAGCAAGCACCAAGACTGGCCCAGCTGGGGCCAGCATCCACCAGGTGTCCCCCACCCAGTCCACAAGCCCCAGTGTCACCCTTTGCCCCATCCCAGGGCCAGAGACTCAAGATGAAGGGAGGCCCAGTTGTGAAAACTCCAGCTCCACAATGCTGCTGCAGTTGATGATAGGAGGAATCTTGAGTTTCAAAGGGATGCCCCGCTTATAACCCCTCATATCTGGACAGCACATCGGTGTTTATGAGGCACTTTCACTCATTCTGCTAATGTTTACTGAGCACAGACTCAGTGCCAGGCCCCATGCTGGTCAGGGGGAGATGAGGAGCAAGATGGGGAGTTCTCTGTCTAGTAGGGAGACAGACACAGAAATGAGCCATGAGGGTCTGTGGGAATCAGAGTCTGGATGAGGGGTGCAATAAGCCAGGGGATGGGGTACCCAAGCCAATCTGGAAGGGTGGTGTGGGTGGGGATAAGTGGGAAAGTTTCACCAAAGAGGCAGCCTTTGGAGTCATCCAGAAGAAAGCAAGAATGAGGCAGGCAAAAGACAGATTGCAGGTGGGAAGGGGGTGTGTACAGGGAACAGTCTGAGGAGCCCAGAGGATATCTTGCTTAATCCTCAAAACAACTCTAGAGGGTGGGCATTCTAGTTTCCATTTTACAGATGGTGAAACAAAGGCCCAGAAAGGATAATAATGCTTTGCCTCTAGGGCAGTGTTAGTCTGAAGAAACCTTTCATCCATCCTCTCATTTTTCAGTTCACACTAATCCTCTAATGTACTTAGAGACTTTATCTGTACCTGACAGATGGGGAAACAGGCTCAAAGAAGGAAAGTGATTGGAGAGACAAGCTCTCAACTTTTCCTAAGTTTGTCTGAGTCTCCCCACTTGGAGAAAGTGTTTGGAGAGGCATGGGGATCTGAGGGAGGCAGTACCACAAAGCCATATCCCTAAATCCTTTCTTCTACCCTATCCTGTACCCCATATGTGCCTCCCTTCCTGAGGCTTAACTTCCTGAGCAGAGTTTAGGTGAGAAACCACTTGTCCAGACCTCCCCTCATTGAAAAAGGATGGCTGGAGTATTGGTATTTTCATGAATTATTCAGGAGCTGTGGCTGGCAGGAGGATGGGAGCAGGTGTTCTCATATGACAAGTGTGGCAGCTGCACAGGAAGTGACCCCGAAGGCCAGACCCTTATCAGCTGCCTGACCTCTCTCTCTCCACTCCAAGAGAAATCACAAGCCTGAGGTGCTGGGGGCAGAGGCCAGTGGGCAAGGGTAGGTAGGAGGAGGGAACAGCCTGAGGGTGATGGGTAACATAGGTCCCAGATCCTGAGGGCTTCTAGTGTGCCACACCTTAGCTCCTTCACTCCTCACCAAATTCTGTGCTATTATTTTTATTTTATAGATGAGGAAAGAGAGAGGGAGAGTAACTTACCTAGAGTCTGTAATGGGCTGAATGTTTGTGTCCGCCTCAAAATTCATAGCCCTAATCCTTAACATGATGGTATTAGGGCTTTGGAGCCCAATGAGGTTTAGGTGAGATCATAAGGGTGGGGTCATCATGATGGCATTAGTGCCCTTACAAGAAGAGACCTGAAAGTTTATTCTCTCCTTACTCTTGCTCACTCAATAACTACCCTCCACCCCTACCCCCATGTGAGGACACAGCGAGAAGATGGCCATTTACAAGCCAGGAAGCAGGCTCTCACCAGACACCAAATCTGCTGGTGCTTTGATCTTCCATTTCCCAACCTCCATAATGGAGAAAAATGTGTTTGTTGTTTAAGCCATCCAATTTATGGTATTTAAAAAAAAAACAGCCCTAACTAAGACAGGCCACACGGCAAATAAATGGCAATTCCAGAATCCAAACTCAGATCTGCCCACTCCAGACCACAAATACCTTTTCCACTGTTCTTCCCTTGACTTGGGACTCGGGCCCCCAGGAGGACAACCTGCCCCTTGGGCACTTCCTTTTCAGTGAACCCGTGGCCACTTCAGGGCCCCACCAAGGTTTGAGATCCAAGCCTCTCTCCATTAAAACAATTCCTAGGGGGCTGGCTATGGGTTTCCTAAAGTATAATTACCAGGTGTGGACTTGTAGGTGAGTGGGAAATCCCAGGAATGGGGAGTTGGTCAGTCTCTTCCTCAGAAACCTTTGAGTGTAGGGAGGTGTTTTAAGGTACTGTTAAAAATGCAGCCGCTGGAGTTAGGGTTGTTGGATCTGGCAAAAAAAAAACCCAAAAAACAACAGGATGCCCAGTTAACTTTGAATTTCAGACAAACAATGAATACTTTATAGCAGAAGTATGTCATGTGTTAGTTATCAGTATACACTAAAAAAAGTATTCGTTGTTTATCTAAAATTAATATTAAAATCAAAGGTTCTATGTTTTCTCTGGCAAAGCTACCTGGGGTCAAACAGCCTTGGCTTCAATACCAGGTTGATGACTACCTAACTGTGTGGCCTTGGGCGAGTTAGTAACCTCTCTGTGCCTCAATTTCATCACCTGGAAAGGATGGCTGAGAAGTTTAAATGAAGTGATAAGATGCAAAGCATTTCGCAGATGTTTTAATTTTTTTCTTTCTTTCTCTGTGTATTCCCTCCATGGATTCCCCTCCCCTGATGCTCCTCTGGCTACTTACTCTTCCTGGAGTGTGCACCACCCCCCACAGGCCATACACTGGGTAGCGGGGAGCCTGTTTCATAGCTCAGAGGGGAGCCTGTTTCATAGCTCAGAGGAAGAAGAGGGCTCTTTTATGCTCCTGCTTCCCAAGTGGAGCTAGTGGTAAAGAACTCGCCTGCCAGTGCCAGAGACATGAGACCTGGGTTTGATCCCTGGGTTGGGAAGATCCCCTGGAGAAGGACATGGCAACGCATGCCAGTATTCTTGCCTGGAGAATCCCATGGACAGAGGAGCCTGGCAGGGTTGCAAAGAGTCGGACACGACTGAAGCGACTGAGCACACATACATGCAGTAATGTGCTTATCACTGCTCAGCATTCTCTTCAATTCACTGGGCCATCACAGACCTACAAGATCCTCATTATTCTTCATTTCCTTTCACAGATGGGAAAGTGGAGGTTAAGAATGGTGAATGTACTTGCCCAAGGTCACCCAGCTAGCCCTGGGCCTATCTGACCCTCACCACCCTCTGCTATGCTTTCCTCACTTTCTGCATCCCCTCCATTGGGCCCAGGTTCTAGCTTACTGAGGGGATACCCCTGCTCAGGTTTAGGCAGTATGTGTAGGAAGCAGAGCAGCCTGAGAGAGGAGGCCTGGGGCCCTCCAGGCTGACAGGCTCCCTGGGTACAGCACCATCCATTTCTAGGTCTCACTCCCCCTGCATCCCTCCCCAGCCTCGACCACGCCGATAGCTCTATCCTGCAGCAAAATGCACTTCTCTCCGATATGCCCAGCTGCACGTCCACTATGCATGTTAATCAGCAGCCAGTGCTTGCCAACAATTTGCTTCAGTTCTGGGGCTCATTCTGGGTTTATTTACTTTTTATATTTATACCTTGTGTGTGGAGATGGCTGATTTGAAATAGGAACAGGGTCTGGGGAAGAGGCCCAGCAGAAATGGGAGGAATAAAGAAGTGAAAAGCTAGAAGCTGGGAGAGAATTCAGGGGTCACCTTTGCCATCCCCCTTCCTCCTGACAAGATTGCACCAAAAGGAGAACAGCACTTAAAACGATAACATGGAACCCTTCTAGAGTATCCCTGGTAGGCTCGGGAGGTGGGTCCAGCAGGGATTAGCAAACCCATGTTAAAGAAGAGAAAACCAAGGCTCTGGATATAATGTGATACATTGATTCTTCTAACCCAGATCTTTTGACTGTAGACAATAAAGGTTAAATAAACAAAGATGAAATGAATAAAGAGACTTCATTTTGTCTCCTCATCTCATGTATTGAGTAGAAACTTGCACCCGGAGAGGGGAAGGTACCTAGCCAAGGTCACACAATGAATCTGAAGTGAACCAGGACTACCACGTCATCCTGCTGCCTTCCAGTCCTGACTTCTCCCAATTGCATCTGGTAGGAAGCTGCCTAGGAGGGAGAAAGCTTCTCATCTGCCATATCTACCAAGGGAAGAGGCCACCAGCCTCCTGAAAGCTCTTCCCATATAGCTCTCCACAAATTCTTGGCAATTAACAATTTACATCTCTCCAAGTCCTTTCCTTGTGGCTCAGCTGACAAAGAATCCACCTGCAATGCTGGAGACCTGGGTTTGATCCCTGGGTTGGGAAGATCCCCTGGAGAATGGAATGGTTACCCACTCCAGTATTCTGGCCTGGAGAATTCCACGGGCTATATAGTCCATAGAGTTGCAGAGTCGGACACGACTGAGCAACTTTCACTCACTCAAGTCCTTTCTAACTGAACTTACCCCTTTCCCTCAGCTTCTCACTTTAAAAGGGAAGGCTCCTCCAGCTCTGCTGCTACCCCAAGTTTTGAGACGTAGTAAATACTTAGTAAGCTGTGTGCCATAAAGATACAAATGCATAGGGCAACTTGGCAACACCCTACAAGGGTGAAGATAAGCACACACCCTCAGACCCAGTAAGACCCTGGTAACGTGTTCACACACAAATCCACCAGGAGATGCACACAAGGATGTTTCTCATGGTGCCCTTTGTTTGAATGAAACATACAAAACTACCTAAGTGTTCGTCATGAGGAATACAGATAAATAAGTTGTGATGTATTTATACAATGGAATACTATTTGGCAATGGAAATAAACGACCTTTAGCTACATTGTTAATACAGACACACACGGAGTGACAAAGCACATAAGGTTAAGTCTACACGGAATATACCATAGTGCAAAGCTTTTGACACATAGAAATCCAGAGAGTGATTGACTACCTTGCAGAGGGTTAAGAAGGAGAATAGGATCAGAGAGGGTACAAAGAGAGCTCCAATTATATCTGTGAATCATTTCTGAAGCTGAATGATGGGTAATGGGGGTTGTTGTGTTATTCTAGAGACCTTTTTATATATCTGAAGTATTTCATTATATTAATAAAAACAAATGGTAGAAGAAATAGATAAATGAATGAAAGAATGAATGCTGCCTCTCTTCAGCCAGAAGGCTGACTCTTCTGACTTTCCTTTGTTTTGTATGTATCTCCCTCTGTTGGACTTCTGTGAGCTGTGGAATCTAGCTAACCTGGGCTGGAATCCTGGCTCTGCCCCTTGCTGGCTTGTAACCTGGGAACCCAATTACTTCCTTGCCCTACCCACCTCAGGAAGTTATTTCTGAGCATCTGCTAAGTTGATGGGATGTCTTGGAACTTATCGAGTCCAATCCTCATTTCATAGATACCAAAAAGGAGGCCCAAATGGGAACCTCAGTCCCTACCATGGGAGCTAAGAATATAATTGTTCCTTATTCTACCCATGACCAGACAGGGCCAAGAATGGAAGCAGATCGGATGGTGGTCAGTACTTCAAGACTGTAGCACTGGTGAGGGAGGGAGAGACAGTGTGGTCCTGAGGTTGGGCCAAGGAAGGGGGGTTTCAGCCTCACCTGAAGGATCAGGCCCTCTCTTAGGTGGGGACCTGCCCCTATGAGGGGCCACTGGCTCAGAGCTGCAGGACTTATGTCAAGAGTGGCCTGCCTGGAGATAAGGAGTAGAACTCAGATTTGTGTATGGGGGTGAGAAAGGGTACAGGTGGGGAGTTGTTTCATGAGGACAAATTTAGATCTCATCAGAATTTCTGACAATCAGAGGCCACAGGAGAAAGGACAGGCTGCCTTGAGAAGGCAGGCAGCAAACTGCCTGGACCCGCCCACCCTGGATCCAGGGATATTGTGATCATTAGAGTTAGCAGAAATGTCTAAGTGGGCAGATTTAAAGCTGATTATTCAGAAGGCAATTATCTGGATGAAAATGAAACAAGGAATCAAAGTCAACCTAGAATAGGGAGGGAAAGAAGGGACACAGTGTTACCCTGCCAGATGCTAGTTAGTTAGCTTCCCCCTGCCAGCCACCAGGCTCTAATAGGGTGTATTACCATCCCCACTTTCCAGATGAGGAAACAGGCCTGGAGAAGGCCAGGGAAGCAAAGATCTAAATCCAAAGCCTGGGATCTTCACACCTTACCGTGACTTCATGGCTCCTTGGCCCTCTCTCCTCTCTGCCTGGTCCTGGGGGCTCTGGTGGAACAATGGTGGTCTGTCCAATCAGTTACTACCTAGAGAGGGGGCCAGAGAGACCACTGAGCAGGCCCTGTAGCCCAGCCAGCCCATTGGCTTCTGTTGTTCTTGGGCCCCAGCCGGGCGCTCCTGGGGCGAGTGGTGAGGCCCTGGAGCTGGCGTCTGCTGCAAGCCTAGGTCCCCTGTGGAGAACCCCTTCAAGGGCTGCCCTTGTCCCTGCTCTAATTATACAAACAATTTTGCTCGGCTTCTCCAAATAAACAGTGTGCAGTCTGCGGGCCATGGCATGCTGGGAAATCTGAAATGAGAAGCTGCCACTAATGGGCTCCTTAGCTGCAGGGCTAAACGGATTGCTTAAAAGGCTGGGTCTGACCAGCCTCTGCTACCTTCCTGACCAGGCCCTTCCACACCATACTGTGCACCCCACACAGTATGGGGTGTGGGGTGGGCCCAGTCTGGGCCCTCATCTCCCCCTCACCATGCCCACCTGCCTGCAGCCCTCACTCGACACAATAATTAGCTGGGTTGCATGAGAGTCACATTTCTGAGCCCTGTAGATGGGGAGGACTCCTGCAGATGGGGGTTTCAAGGGAGGGGGTGTGTACATATGGATAGGCACATGTGTGCAAGTGTAGGGTTGTGTGTGTGCACAAGGAGTGTGTGTGTGTGTGTGTGTGTGTGTGTGTGTCTATAAGCAGGAGTGTTTTTCAGGGCATGGTGGGATTCCTTGGGGCTGAGTACTGCTGGCTTGAGTGGGGCGAAAGCATACAGTGTATATACTGGAGGGCAGGGAACCAAAAATGAGGTCATGAGCAGGGAAGTATATAAAAGCCCACGTCTAAGATCCTCTCCCCCAGCTCTGTATGGGTTACTAGGCACTTTCACATCCATGGATCCTCCCAACAAGCCTGTGAGGCTGGGTGTCCGCTTACTACCCAAGGTCACACAGCTCAGAGTTGGAATGCAGATTCCTGACTCCCAGAGTTGTTTACCTGACATCATTTGCTTCCCTAAAAGGTTGTTTCTTGCTGTCAGAAGGACTTCTCCTGCAATGTCAGCTCTTTGAGGGAAGGGCCTACTTAGTTTATCCCTGCCTAGTGGAGTTTTTAAGTTCATGGGCGCTGAAGCTAAACTGCCAAGTTTAAACCCATCTCTGTGACTTACTTGCTGTAGAATCTTGGGCAAGTTATTTAACCTCTTTCAGCCTCATTTTTCTCATCTGTAAAATGGGGGTTTTAACTGTAACAACTTCACTGGGTTGTTGTGAGATTCAATGGATTTATGCATTAAATCCATTTGAATTTGGTGGGCCTTCTGGACCTCTCAAACTTCGCTGTCTGTGGCTCCTCAGGTGTCAGTCCCTCTGAGTCCCCATTTGTGGATTCCCTTGTTCCGCCCTGGCCAGCAGCATCCCCTCTCCTCAGCTCATGCTCCCAGTATCCAAGCCCTGCATCCGCCACCCCCCCACATACACACTGTACCATCAATCCCATCTCCAGCCCTCCCCCCCAACACACACACCATTCAGCCCTCACTATCATCATCAGAGAAACTCTCCCTTAAGGCTTAACTTTCCATCCTCTCCCCCTTGAAGGAGACTATTTGAGGAGCGGTTTATTGAAATCCATTCAGATGGTTTTGAGTTACCAGAGGGAACTAAAGAGGGAGAAAATGGAAGGGGAGAGGCGACAGAGCAAGCGAGCCAGCTTGAGAGAGTGCACAGAGAAAAAAAAGAACGGAAATAAGAGTGCCTAGAGAGGAGAATTCCTTTTCTGCTCTTCTCCGTGAACACTGGGAGATAGAAAAAATTGCCAATGACCTGGCCATATAAGTCTGTAATGCTCTTCATGAGCAGAGAGGACTACAGAAGCAACAGAAAAGAGCAGTAGCGTGGGGCCTCTGTCTTGAAGCTGCCCGGGAGTCCGGGGTTTTTGGCCAACCTCTGCCTCAAAGTCATTGTGTGGGCCTTGGCCGAGTCTCTTCCCCACTTTCGGGCTGGTCTTCCAGACCGAGTAGGAGGTGCCTGGAGCTGGGGAAGGGGGGAGTAGCTTAATGAGAACCCATGGGGCAAGTACTATTATTGTCCCCATTTTAAGGATGAGGAAACTGAGGAACAGAAAAGTAACATGCTCAAGTTCATGCAACTGAAGAGATAGAGACAGCATTTGAACCCAAGTCAGTCTGGCTCCAGAGGCTGCACACTTGAGGACTATACCACCTACCACTCTATTGGAATGGTCTTTAAGGGCCCTTCTAACTACACCACCTTGGATCTGTCACTTCCCCACTCTGGATCTCAGTCTACCCATATGTAATGTCTGCTTCATTAACTTTATCTTGCAGGGTTGTAGTGAGAAGCCCAGGGTTAGTGAACATATATTGTCAACTGCAAAGCCAAAATCAGACCTTAGAGACACAGATTTGGTGAGCACTGCCTCTGTGGGGACCCTGCTCTAAAGGCCTGAGTGCTTTGTATGCATTATCTCATTTAATCTCCTTCCCCATCCCTGGTGGCTCAAACAGTAAAGAATCCCCCTACAATATAGGAGACATGGGTTTGATCCCTGGGTCAGGAAGATCCCCTGGAGAAGTAAATGGCAACCCACTCCAGTATTCTTTCCTGGGAAACCTCGTGGAAAGAGGAGCCTGGTGGGCTACAGTCCGTGGGGTCACAAACAGTTGGACACAACTGAGCGACTAACACTTTCACTTTCTATCCCATCTTCTAAACCTTACCCACGTCACCACAGGTAAGGGCTAGCCAGGGCTCGAGTTCCCAATCTCAACCTTTGAGTGGCTTGTATCTAAGGTACTGGAAAGCCTGGGGAGGTCGTTCCCAGCCCAGTCTGTACTTTAGAACCACCTGGGGAGCTTTTAAAAACTCGATCCTGGCCCCACCCCAAAACAATTAAATCAGCATCTCTGGAGATTGATCTTGATACTTTTGTAAATCTACCTAAGTGAGTCTAATGTGCTGCCAGGGTGGCCTAGGGAACAAGGACAAAAATATTCTAATGATGGGGTGGGGGACCAAGTCCAAGTTGGGGTCAGGGCAAGGAGGAGGGAGCAGGCTGAATGGGCTCTGGAGGCTCAGCATCCCATAATATCCCAGAGTTGGAGGAGAGCCCTTGAAACCAAACAGCCCTTTTTACAAGGGAGAGCCTGAGGCCCACAGAGGAGAAAGCTCTTGCCCAAGGGAACCAGAGGGGAAGACACATCTGGAATTTCATTCTCTTTCCCGGACTCTTAATACAGAACACTTTCCACTGCCCTGGGCGGTGGGACCCACCTTTTACAGATCCCCCTCCTCCCATTTTATAGATTCGGAAACTGAGGCTCAGAGTTGCCTGCGACTGAGCTGCCCAAGAGTTTACAGCTAAAAAAGCCTCAGAGCTGGAATTCCAAAGCTGTCAGGGCAGGCTTCTTAACCTGGGCTCGCCCCTGGCCCACTGAATCCTAGGTAATGGTTGGGGAGGTACTAGACAGGAGGGAAGGCTCCTGGGTTAAAGCATGGAACAGGGGCCCTGAGGCAGTCTTCGCTTTTGGTGCCCCAACCCAGGCCTTCCTGGTCGGGCCTGCCCCACCCACTAACGTTGGTGGAGTGGTTTCGGGGCCAGCACGGTGGGAAGGAAGGCTTTCAAGGGCCCGGAGCCCCCTCCCCTCCCCCCCTCCCCTGGGCTCCTAGGGCCTGGAATTCTTTTTAATGGGAGACAAAGCCTTTAATTCCAAGAGATCAGATGAAAAGATCCAAATGCAAATGTATGGGCTTGGAAGCCGCTGGTGAGAATAGGCTGCCTTCAAAGTGTGAATGACGAAATGCCTCAGCTGGCTAGAGAGCAGGGGTGAGAGCAACCGCCCAGTCAGGCAGCCCAGCCAAATCGGCTCCCTCAATTGCTTCAATTCAGTAATTGATTGTTCCAAAACAGCTCGGGCCCCCAAGCCCCAGGCTTGAAAATAGTCCCACGGACCTGTGCTGGCAGCTAGGCTCAGTTGTGTGACCTGGGGCAATTCACTCCATTTTTCTCATCACCTCAGTTTCTTCATCTGTGAAATGGACTTGGTGGAACACTTTGTGGTCGTGAGGCTGGAAGGAGAAAACAGGTCTGAATTGCCTGGCATGGAGTGGGTGCTAAGGCAACTTAGTGGCCTTCTTGCTCACCACCAATGCCCATCTTGCTATCCGTGCTTGATCGAAGCTCCATACTAATGCTCCTAACTTTTCTTCATCCAGATTTCCACGGCACCCTAAACTCTGTACCATCAACCCCCTGCAAAGACAAGCTACCCCCAAATGAGGAAAATATCAGCTGATGGGCATGGCATTGGTGCTCTTCTCCCTTCCAGAACTAGAGTCCCATTTTTCTGAGCATCACTGATTGGTGGGCTTCGAGCCTCAGTGACAGGTGGCAGGGAGGAGGGGTGTGGGCAGAAGGCAAGGTGTTTAGCAAGAGGAGCAAGCACCAGTGATGCCAGAGAGATAGGAAGCGCTTAGGGAGGGTGTAGGAGAATCAGTGTAGTGTGGAGGAAGTAGGAGATGCTTAGGGTGAGTGGGAGCTGGAAGATGAGATCCTAGAGCCCCTTGAGGAGTGTGTAAGGAGCCTAGCTTTACTCCAAACGCAGGAGAAGCCAGTGGTGGGTGTTTTACATGTTTATTCCACCCCTCTGGCTGCTGGGTGGAGAATTAATTTTAAGGAACAGAAGTGGAAGCAGGGAGACTAGAGAGGAGGCTATTGCCCTTGGTAGGCAAGGGGTGACAGCAGTGTAGACAGGGGTGGGAGCAGTAGAAGGGGAGAGCTAAGGCCTTGCTTGACAGTACCCGGATGGGAGGTCTGGGCAGGAGGGAAGGCGAGGGCAACGGTGCCACATTCAGCACAAGCCATTCACAGTATGTTGTCTGTGGGCTCTAGAGATGGCACTCACAGAAACTCCCCAGGGACATTGGGTGGAGGAGGCAGCAACTGTCTCTCAGAGCTCATGACTAAGGTCTGAGACCTCTACCTGGACCAGTTCTACCTTCGTTGTAATGGACAATTCCAGAGAAGGCATTTATCCCCAGGCTCCCTCTGCTGCCCCACCCCAACCCCCAGTAGGTTGCTGGGTTTTTCTTTCCTCTCTCCCAGAGAGGACGTCTCCTCCAAGGAAGTTATCCCCATAAGGCAAGAAGCTCAGTGTGAGGATGGGAGGGGGCACTGCAGAGCTATGTGACCTTAGCAAATCACCGCCCCCTTCTGGTCTTCAGCTTTGCCTTTTCTATAAGGTTGGCATAACGATAAAAGGGGGCTTCCCTGGTGGCTCAGATGGTGAAGAGTCTACCTGCAATGTGGGAGACCCGGGTTTGATCTCTGGGCTGGGAAGATCCCCTGGAGAATGGCGTGGCTACCCACTCCAGTATTCTTGCCTGGAGAATCCCATGGATAGAGGAGCTTGGCGGGCTATAGTCCATGGGGTTGCAAAGAGTTGGACACAACTGAGCGAAAATGGCAGTCCCTCTGGGGCAAAGGTGCTGGTAAGGCCATGGCCCTATTTGCTGGGAGAGGGGGTTGGTAAGGAAGGAGGAGGGATTTGTGTTCTGGGAGGCCCTTGTCTGCTGTGTTGCCGTGTGTGTGTGTGTGTGTGTGTGTGTGTGTGCGCACTCAGTTGCTCAGTTGTGTCCAACTCTTTTGCGACCCCATGGACTGTAGCCCGCCAGGCTCCTCTGTCCATGGGATTTCCCAGGCAATAATACTGGAGCGGGTTGCCATTTGCTACTCCTGGGATCTTCCCAACCCAGGGATCGAACCAGTGTCTCTTGCATTTCCTGCATTGGCAGGTGGATTCTTTACCACTAGTGTCACCTGGGAATAGGGAAAGTATTCATTTCAGTATCAAGTGCTAGTCACTTCAGGGATCAAAGTCTGTTACCTGCATATCAGGACTGGCTGCTGTAGAACCTATGTGGGCTCTGGAGAGTTCTGGGGTGAGGTTTGATCCTAGGAGCTTTATAATGTAGCTTCAACCCTCTGTGATGGCTGCTCCTTGGCTCCAGAGGGACTTGGGGTGGGAGCTGATGTCTTCCCTTTTTCCTTCTCCAGGTCTGTTTCTCCATCTGGAATCTGTGGAGAAGATGCTTGATCAGAAAAAAATGGATCAAAGGGAAGAAGAGAAGAGGCCAGGCTTAGGCTGGAGTAGGGTGTGGAATACAGGCTGAGAGCCAGGGAAGGAGCTGGGGGTAGAATTGCAGAGAAGAGGCTGATTCAGGGCAGGTGTGTTGGGTGGAGCTCAAGAAAGCCGTTGAGGCAGGTTCAGATAATTGAGCAGATGCTGAGCTGTGGGCCTAGAGCCCAGGGAGCTCATGGATCCAGGAACAAAGAGCCAAGAGGGTGCACAGCTTTGCCCTGTGACCAGAGGAGGCTCCGCCATGACCCTAAAATGTCTGGTCTTGAGTGGGAGCAGCTGATAGGAGCGTGACAAGGGAAAGCCTGGGGGAGGCAATACTTCAGCAATTGTCAAGACGCAGCAGCCCCGGTACTGGCCATAGCTGGGTTGTTTACGCTGCTAATGGGTGCCACACAGAGGACAGAGGGATGGGGAGAGAAGAGCCTGGAACCCTGGGGGAGGGCAGCGACAGGAGAGTCCTGTAGGGTAAGGAGAGATGAGTGTTTGGGGCTTAGGGTTAGAGGAGTCACTTAGCCTCTCTGGGCTTAAGCCTCATCTGGATGTCAGGCTGCTATGAGGATCCAATCCAGCACTGTTGGACCCAGAGCCTGTGGATAAAGCTGGTAAGTAGGGTTGAAGACCCTAGATATCCAGAGTCTTCCCTTTTCGCTGCCTGCCTCCAAGCCCAGGCAGCGGCAGGTAGCTGGCTCACTGCTCTTCTTCCACTCAGTCACTGGGTGGCTGCATTTTTTTCCCTTTTATGTGTTTTACTTTATTTCCTGTTGTCAATCAAAGCCCCTGCTGAAGCCAGTGTGGCTGGGCAGGCTAGGAATGTGCCTGAGCATCAGACCTGGCCCAGGAGGGCTCACGTGGCTGCTCATCCACCCGAACAGCCGCATCTGCTGGGCGGGGGTGAGGGCCAGGCGTGCCACATCTGCTCCCCACATTGCCCATCTCAGGCCCTGCAGTTGCCCAGGAGGAAGTGGCAGCCCAGCTCGGAGAGACAAGAAAGGAGAGAAGCAGAATGAATGATTCTAAAGGGGTAAAAAGGGCCCAGAGCAAGAGCATACAGCAAGGGTGGGATTTGACATTGGCAGCAAGCAAAGCTTCCTCCCCAAAAGGTACCTCTGTGAAAACAGGCAAAGGCAGGGGAAAGAAGGGCTGAGGCCAAAAGATGTAGAGTAAGGAGTGAGGAGATGGCCCAGCAGAGAGCCCAAGGGAGACCTTGCGAGATTCAGAGGGTGAGAAACAGAGGAAATCAGGAATGAAAGAGAAACCCGGGAGTGGGAAACGGTACTAAAAGTGGGAGGAAAGCACGCGGGGCTGGGAAGCTCCCATTTTGCTTTGTGCACCCTTGTCCTTGGCAAGCTGGGCCGCCCCGTGAACCCGGGATTAGCGGCTCCGCAGTCCCAGCCCGGCATGATGACCCTCATTTCACAAAAGGGTTCAGGGCAGCAAAAGACAGAGAGGAAGTGTGCTGTTTGGTGCAGGAACCAAGACATTTGAGACAAGAAATGAGTAATCAGGGATTTGTGAAAGCAGAAGAGGAGAGGGTGAGCTGGCTGTGCTGTGTGTGTGTCTGTCTGTCTGTCTGTGTGGTGGGGCAGTGGGAGATCGGGGAGTCCCCCACTCACCCAAAAGCAGAGAGAAAAGGAGGAGACGAGCTTGGAGAAGATTCTGGCAGATGCTGATGGAAATAGGAACTCCTGAGGCTGGGAGAAGGGGGGCCAGGAGACAGTGCTGTTCTCAGGACCACAGGTGGGCGCAACTGGCAGCCAGTGTGCACCAGGGAGGTTGAATCTCAGCTAGCCACAGGCTCCTGACCCTGTCGGAGAAAAACCAGCCTGAGAAAAGGGACAGGTTTTGGACTGCACAGCCTTTCCCTCAGGAGTGTACATAAACAAAGACACACACAGCCACAGGGACACAGACACACAGAGGCATATTCTCTCTCTCTTTCAAACATGAAAATCAAGGCTGGATTCTAGACTGAACTGGCTAACACAGGAAGGTGGTTTCTAGAGATGCCATATCAAACCTGGAAGGAGCCAAGAATCCCTGACACACACACAGGCACCATGAAGTCCTTTGATGGATGAAGGCAATGAGGGCAAGGGGCTACCCGAGGTCACAGCAAGAGCCTGGAACCTGCCTCTCCTGTGACTGAGGGAGCAGGGAGCTCTGGGACCAAGCAAGAAGGCACCAAGATCAGAGGAGGTAGGGCCAGCAGGGTTGTGAAGGAGAGCACAAGAAACACCCATATTTATTGAGCATTTACTTGTATGATGACATTTGCCAAGCAATTCTCAGGGTGTTCACTGCCCCCTTTTAAGTCTCACATAAATCATATGTGGCAGGAATTGGAGTTAGCCCTATTTTTATCCACAAGGAAACTGAGGTTTGGAGAGGTAAAGGGACTCGCAGCTAGTAAGTAGAAAATCCAGGTTTGTTAGAGCCCAAGTTCAGGGCTTCAACTCTAGTGGGGAGTGGACCCCATGGTGGCCAGGAGAGGGAGGCAGAGTAGATGGGCTGGTACACTGTGACAGCTTCTTGATCAGCACTGTCTTTATTCCAGGGTCCCTACTTCCTGGCCCACTCGGGAGAAGAGCTTGGGTACCATCTTTCCTGCAGTCTCTCCTGGAAGCAGTGTATTGTAGGTGCTAATTTCCTTCAGTCATGTCAGACTCTTTGTGACCCCATAGACTGTAGCCCTCGAGGCTCCTCTATCCATGGGATTCTCTGGGCAAGAATACTGGACTGGGTTGCCATTTCCTCCTCCAGGGGATCTTCCTGATCCAGGGAACGAACCTGCATCTCTTCTGTCTCCTGCATTGGCAGGCGGGTTCTTTACCACTAGCGCCACCTGGGAAGACCCTCCAGGAAGCAGGGCCACTGGCTAACCAGATTGTGAGGACAGGAAGTTGTCATTCCTTCTCCTCCAGAACAAAGATCTCTGACCTCAGCCACAGCACAGCTGCATCTGGGCTCAAGGGGAGGTCCAGGGATGTGGTAAGCTGTGCACTGACCCTGCCCCCCGGGCAGGCCCAAAGCCAGCTTTCTACTCACAACTCTGCTGAGTGACACAGAACAAGTGCTCCCCCTCCCCCTACTCTGGGTCTCTGTGCCCCCGTCTGCACCGTGAGGCGTGGGTCTAAGTTGTCTGAGGGCTTGGTCATCTCTGACAGTCTAGGAATCTATGACATAAGGAGAGCATCTCAGGAAGCCTATGCCAAGCAGCACAGAAGTGCTATGGCTCCTCAAAGTGGAGTCAGAGCTCACAGGAAGTGAGGTCGCAATGGGTGGGGTAGCCAGTGAGGACAGATGGGCTTTCGTTCCTTCCTTCAAGTGGGCACCTACTATATGCCAGGTGCCCTGCTGGGTACTGGCAATGTGACCAGCAGCCCCTCTCCTCAAGGAATGGTACCAGCTACCAGATCAGCTGCACTGCCTAAGGGAAGAAATGGAGCCATGGACGTTAAAAGCATGCTCTCCCCTGCCCTCTCTGTTGCTGTTGTTGGGTCTCTGTCTCTCTCCTCCTCTCCTTTGTCTCTCCCCTTTTCTCTCTGCCTTCCCCCTTCCCTCTTTGTATCTCTGTCTACCCTTCCCTTCCCCAAGTCTCACTGATAATGGGAGTAGGGAGTGGGGATCAGAGGGGTGGGAATTCCCACTTGAGCTCCCCTGCCAGCCTGGATGAGGACATTTGGAAACCAAGAGGGGAGTATATTAGATAAGATGATTGGCCAAGCCCTGGCCTGGCCACTGTGGCCCCAGGGTCATGGGGTGAGACAGTTACCAGGCAGGGGCACCTATAGGCACAGGCCTCAATCAGTGGGAGAATGGCCTCTTGCTAGAACTGACTCCCCTCTCCCCAACACAAAGTTAGGGCAGGACAGCAGGGAGAATGGATCCCCAGGGAGGGCTGAGGAGCAGAGCCAGGGGCTGGAACCAAGGGATGGGTTTTGGACAGATGCCACCTCTTATTTTCATGTCTGAAATTCCAATGGGGACTGGAGTTGAGGTGTCTGAGATGAGATAAAAAGAGAGCTCTGGGAATGGAATCAGTCAGATGACCTGGGTTCAAGGTCCTGTGTGAATAACCTCCCTGAGCCTCAGTTTTTTCAGGAGTAAAACAGAGATAATGCCAGCCACCGAGAGTGGGACCTACACGATGCAGTGTAAGTGACAATGCTTTACAAATGAGAAGGACTGGCTGATCCCTTCAGAGGGCAAGGATGGAAGGCCACGGGACCAGGGAATGAAGTCAGACTTCAGGAGGGACTTCCTGACCTGTGGAAGGTAGAGCTGGGGAGGAGAATGTTTTGAGGGTGAGTGTCACTGTGGCACTGAAGTGAGGAAAGCCTGTACTATAGCCACTGACTGGCTGTCGAATGCCCTGGGTTCTGAAGGCTGGAGTAGAGCATCGTTTACTGCGGGGATCTTAGCCAGTACACCTCATTGAATGCAGACACAGCGTCCTGGTGGTGGCAAGAGCACTTACTTTGGAGTCAGAAGGTCCAGGGCATAAATCTTGGTTTAGTCCTTTCCCTGCTTTGTAGCCTTGGACATATTAGCTACCTTAGAGCCCTCAGTTTCTTCACCTGTAAAATGGGCTCATCCAGTCTTGCTTCTCAGGTTTACACGGCTCTTGGTGAGTGTTGAACACATGAGTTTCCAAATCTCTTCTCTCCTGAAGTAGCCTTAGTTTCTTCATTTCCACAGAACGGGGGTTAGACTAAATAAATGATCAGATTGCATTCAGCCCTAACATGCAGTAGCAAGCCATGAATATCATTTATGTTTTCTGACCCTGTCCAGTGAGTCAGTCCCTCACAAGAGCTTGACTGAGTGGGTGCTCTGTTTGGTGCTGGAGGATGGGGGTATTACAGAAGTCACAGAAAGTAGGGGCCCTGGGGCCCAGACCCTCAGAGAGAAGGCTGTCAATCTGCTTTCTCCCACAGGAGAGCCTTGTTACCACCCAGAGATAGCCCCTGACCAAGCCTGGGTGCCACTGCTGGAGACCCCATTGACTGGCTAAGGTGGAAGGAGATCTGGGGCTGGGGTGGGGCCTCAGGAGCTTGGCTACAGCAGCTGGGAGCAGAGAAGCCCTGCCCACTCAAGCCCATGTGTTTCCCTTCCTCAGGAAGCAAAAAGAAAGACTTAAATGATTTAGATCTCGGGGTGGGGGGGGGGGGGAGAAAGAACAGAATTAGAACCCAAATCCACATCTGGCCTGACAATATGTCTAACCCTAAGCTCTCTGCCCACCGAGGTGTGGGGTTGGGGGATGGGGGGTTGGGCCCGGGACAGGAGAGCAGCTGGTTGCTCCTTCCTAGCTGCCTTTCTGGTGACATCACTGGCAACAGAGGCGCCCACGTGGGGCAGCACTGGCCGCCCCCATCTGGATCCACCCAGAGCAAGGAAGGAGAAGTGATTGGGCTTCTGAAGGAAGCTGAGGTTTCTGCTTTGACTCAGCTGGGAACCTCTCAGGACCTCATTCTCTCCAGTTACAAAATGGGTCCACCCTGCTGCCTTCCGTGCAGTGCAGAGTGATATTGTGATTCAGCCTCATCTGCCGGGAAAGGTGAGCAACACATACACATGTGAGCCCTTGGAATACATGCCATGCACCTTGAAGTTCCCAGCATTAGTATCACTGAGCCTGCCCTGGGAGTAGGGGTGGGGCAGAGGTGGACAGTCCCTCCATGTTCCCTCCAGCCATTCAGAATCATTTCTGACAGAGACAGGCAGACCTGGCACTGGTAGAGCCCTTAAAGCTGCTTCACGGGGGAAGTGACCTGTCAGGATCACCCAGTGACAGAGGAGCAGTGGTAGGATTTGCCCTTGGGTCTCCCGCCTCCTGGGGCTTCCCAGGTGGCGCTAGTGGTAAAGAACCTGCCTGCCAATGCAGGAGATGTTAGAGATGCGGGTTCGATCCCTGGGTTGGGAAGATCCCCTGGAGGAGGTCATGGCAACCCATTCCAGTGTTCTTGCCTGGAGAATCCCATGGACAGAGGAGCCTGGTGAGCTACAGTCCATGGGGTCAGAAAGAGTTGAACACAGCTGAAGTGACTGAGCATACATACACACAGCCCTAACCCAGTCTGGGACTGCACCACAGCTCCTAGAGCCTCGGGACTCTCCAGGTGAGGGTTGCCAGATAAAATACAAGACATCTAGTGAAACTGAAATTTGAGATAAAGAATGAGTAATTTTTTAGTATAAGTATGTCCCAAATAGTGCATGGGACATACTTGTACTAAAAAAAAAAAAAAAAAAGTGTTGCTTATCTGAAATTGAGATTTTAATTGGGTATACTCTATTTTTATTTGCTACATTTGGCAACCCTACTCCTGCCAGGCTGCCTTAAGGAGCAGGAGGCAGTGGCTGCCTTAAGGCCTCTGGCCCATGGGGCGGGGACTTCCACTTTCAAATCCCCAGGCCTTAGCCGATCAGCTGGAACAGCTTGCTGGCTGAGAGAACATGTTTAATTTGGTCACTCATTAATTTGCACAGCCCTCTCCCTTAGTCCTCCTGGGCCTGGTGCTGCTCTAATGAGTTGAGGCTGGTAATGAACAGAAATCCCTTCATGTGGAACAACCCAGGTCTCTGGGCACTGGGTGGGCTGGCACCTCAGCTAACCTGCCTCAAGAGCAGACCTATGGTAAGGGAGGCCCTGCTTCTCAGGTTGGCCTCAGGTCTGAAACGGAGCTGAGCGGCTACTGTCTCACACCTGACTGACGCTGGGGGGACAGAGAGAAAGTTGCTGACCCAGGTGGGAGGCTGGGTGGCAAAGTTCCCATCCTCTATGCTGCTGCTGCTAAGTTGCTTCAGTTGTGTCCGACTCTGTGAGACCCCATAGATGGCAGCCCACCAGGCTCCCCTTTCCCTGGGACTCTCCAGGCAAGAACACTGGAGTGGGTTGCCATTTCCTTCTCCAACCTCTATACCAGGACTTAAAAAACTGGGCAAGAAAATTCTGATATGGCAGGGCCATAGAAGAAGCCTGAGCCTGGACCTGGAGAAGCACTCAAGGTTATATTCCCCAGAGAGCACTACTTGGAAATATTCTGTGGAAAAAGGCTTTTGTGGTCAAATTTGTTTGGGAAACACAATAGATCGACATACACACACACACCCCGTCAGTGGTTTGTTTATAGTGAGCTTTTTGAAGGCTCTGCAAAGTCTTGCAATAAACAAACAAAACTTTTTATATTGGTTTAACTTGACATTTTCCATATTTATTTGACATTGAATCTTTTTTTTGTCATGACGCTGCTTGCCTTCCCAAGTATTCATGCTCTCTGGGAAACATGGATACAAGACATTCTGTGGGCTGTGTCTCTGTGAGGGCAGTGGTCACTGGAGAGTAGCCAGGTTTTCTGGATCCTAGAGGCCATGACTGCTGAATCCCATCACTCTGACCTGGTGTCCAGGCCTTAGCTCAGCCCTTTGCCCCCTCCATGCCTTCATTTCAAATGAATGTTTTTTCCCCAGGCTCTGTCTGTGCCCATGACAATGAATGTGTGTGCGTGTTCTTACATATATCTATGCATGAGTACATGTAAGGACACCAGTCGCACATCTTTAAGTGTGGGCTAATCCAGAGAGCCCAAGAATGTAGAAATTGGAGAGAGAGAGAAAGTGAAAGTGAAGTTGCTCAGTCGTGTCCGACTCTTTGCGACCCCATGGACTGTAGCCTACCAGGCTTCTCCGTCCACGGGATTTTCCTGGCAAGGGTACTGAAGTGGGTTGCCATTTCCTTCTCCAGGGGATCGTCCCAACCCAGGAATTGAACCCGGGTCTCCCACATTTCAGGCAGATGCTTTACCCTCTGAGCCACCAGGGAAGCCCCAGAGAGAGAGAGAGAGATTAATTTTAATAGATTTTCTTTCCTGGCCCACTTTTTTGGGTAACTTCTTCCATTTCACCCACAAAGAAATATTCTAGAAGTCAGCTAGTGACAAGTCCACACTGGTCACACTATCTGCCTGAGCTTATGGGCTGTTTCCTTTTAGGACTGTGGAGCGAGGTCCCCACAGTTCATTGCTGATGGGCCTGGCCTGCACCCGTTGAGAAAGATAGCAGAGAGAAGCAGAGGCTGCGTTCCAGGCCCCGCAGTGCCAGTTTAAACATTTATTCTGTTTCTGGCTCTTTGGGAAGATTCTAGAAATGGCAGCAAGATCTTCACTTTCATTCACCTTAGAACTGAATATCAGTTCTGCAAGGGTAGGGACCGTGTCTGTCTTATTATCCCTATGTTCCTAGTGTCTAACACAAGGCCTGGCATGTAAGATACATGTGTGTATACACACATGGGCATGCATACATATAACAAATATTTATTGAGCATTTACTGTATGCTAGGCATTATCCTCAGGCTTCCCTTGTAGCTCAGTTGGTAAAGAGTCTGCCTGCAATGCAAGAGACTTGGGTTCGATCCCTGGGTTAGGAAGATCCCCTGGAGAAGGAAATGGCAACCCATTCCAGTATTCTTGCCTGGAGAATCCCATGTACAGAGGAGCCTGGCAGGCTTCAGTCCATGGGGTCACAAAGAGTCAGACATGACTGAATGACTTTCACTTTCATTTTTCATGCATTATCCTAAGAACTTCACATGGAATAACCTATTGAATTCTCACAATCATTTTCTGAAACAAGTACTATTATTATACCCATTTTACAAATGCAGACTCTGAGATACCAGGGGGCAAATAACTCACCCTAAGTCACAAGGCCAAAAAGTACAGGCCGGATTTGACACATGCAATCTGGTTCCTGAGCTCTAAACTACTGCTCCGTACTTGGTGGTTCAATGAATAGTTGGATGAATGTATGGATGCACACATGCATGAATGAATGAATAAAAGAAACACTGGATGACGGTGGCTCACAAGCTTCTGGCAGCCTGACGCTAAGCATCCAGCTCTGCCAGAGCCTCCCTCCAGAAGCAGTGTAACACAGAGAGCAAGCCCTGCCAGGCATCCACACCAACGTCACCTCTTTCTTCTCTCCCTCCTTCTCTCCAGGCCTTTGCCGTCTTTTCCTGTCACCCTCCACCTTCCCCACTGATCCTCCCGAGCCACTCCCCAGCCCACAAGCTCCTGGGCCTGCCTGCTTGCCAAAGTCCCTGTCTCCTCTTCCTTGCATGCATGCCTGTGCACCGAGAAACCCACAAGCTGTTTACAAAGCAGGGAGCTGCCTCCCCCACGTGCTGTGCCTTTGATGTCCCCTTCCTGGCAGCTGCATGGCACTGAGCCGCCCTTCACAGGCTTGGGTTCCAGAGGCTGGGTGCCAGTCAAGAAGCTCCACACACAAAGGCCTAGGCTAAGAGGAATGTGGGTCATTGGAAACCCAGCAAATAGGAGGCCTTGGAGGGACAGCCAGCCTGCTGAATGGCACTGGCGACATCTCGGAATCCTCAGGACCCGGGGGTCTCTCACTCAGCAGCCTCCCATTCAGGATGTTTCCAGGGACTATCTGCTATCTGCTAACATGATTCATAAATAATAACAACCCACCCCTCACATTGGTATAGCAATTTAGAATTGACAAAGTACATTTGTACCCATTCACCTACTCAATCTGCATTTCGGCAGAATTGGCAAAAAACTTTGGAGTCATGATGCCTGGGTTTGAATCCTGCTTCCTAGCTGTGGCACATAGGAAAAGTCACTTATACCCCTAGAACCAGTGTCCACATCTTTAAAACAAAGATGATAATAACAATGGCTAGCTCTAGGGTTGCTGAGGAAGGAAATGACCCAAACTGTGTATTGTACTCAGAGTGATGGCTGCTATGCAGACTCATGCCATTTATTGAGTTTTTACTATATGTCAGACATTATGCTAAGTTCTTTAATTTACATGGTCTTTTCAACAATTCCGTGAAGTAGAAGAGGAAACTGAGGTTTATGAAGAAGTAACCTGCCCAGAGTCACAGTGTTAGTTGCCCAGTCATGTCTGACTTGCGACCCCATGGACTGTAGCCAGCCTGGCTCCTCTGTCCATGGAATTCTCCAGGCAAGAATATTGGAGCAGGTTGTCATTCCTGTCTCCAGGGGATTTTCCTGACCCAGGGATTGAACCTGGGTCTCCCACACTGCAGGCAGATTCTTTACCATCTGAGCCACCAGGGGAGCCCATTCAGAGTCATAGAAGAAGTGGTAAAGTTGGAATTTCAACCCAGGTATATCTGTCACCTGTAGAAGGAAATGGCAAACCAGTCCAGTACTCTTGCCTGGAGAATCCTCTGGACATAGCAGCCTGGCAGGCTACAGTCCAAGGGGTTGCAAGTGTTGGACAGAACTTAGCTACTAAACCACCACCTCCATGTCTGCCACCGAAGCCCATGCTCTTTGCGGGAACTGAAACTCAAAAGATGGCACTGGTCTGGGTTTCCAAACCAGACTAGTTCAACTCCAAACTGTTTCACAGCCTCTCCAGCGTTGCCTTTGTCTCCTGGGTGAGTCAGATCCAGGCGTCTTCCATCCCTGCAACCTCTCTGTCCTTTGCTGTCATGCCCAAATGGCAGAGACAGGAGGATGCTCTTCAAACACAATGCTGCCAAGCTTGAAGCTAGGCTCTAAGCACACGGACCCTGTCTCACGTGTCTCTGGAATAGAAGTGCCCAGGTCAGCAGGTGCCTGCAGACACTGGTTATGCCTGGTCCATGCCAGCCCTGCTCCACCTTGTTTGCACTGCAGGTTCTTTTCCCATGACACGTGTTGGCACCTGACCCCCAGGAGGTGGACCCCTATTCACCATTCCTGGCTTAAGTACCACCTGCCCTTGATTGGGATCACAAAGTCTGAGGGAATTGCTCTTAAAGGCAAAAACTGTGGAAATCAGAGGAGAAGGAAGAGAAGGAGGAGGAAGCAAAGAGCGGGTTCCTTGGTCCCTCACTCTAGTCCTCACAGCTTTAGCTACTCTTCCTGCCACATCTCAGGGCACACCCAAGTCCTGCCCATAGCCAGCATCACTCTGAGCCTCACTGGCCACACAGAAAGGTCTGAGAGCAGAGCTTCCCATGCCATCTCTCTGCTCCCTGAGGTCCTTCCTCAAGCTGAGACAGACAGGCTGAACCACAATTCTTAGGGAGAACTTCTCAAGGGAGGAGGGAACCGTGAGTGAGCCACTACTGCATACTGCGGGCCGGATATACGGGCTTTGGTTTTCCAGATGTAATCCTCACAGCCATGCAAGGCAGGTATCATTGTTAACATTTTACAGAGGAAACAGCTCAGGTTCGGAGAGGCAAGTGATTTGCTGAGGGTCCTGTGGACGGTAAGTGGTGGAGACGGTGCTGGATTTGGGACTGGCTCCCAAGCTAGCAGACACTTCCTGCCATGCACTGGTTCTTGGTGGGATGGGGAACTTGGCCAACTTCTGCTCTGCAGCGCTTGTGGAATGAGGCCTCTGGACTTAAGGCTTTGCATGAGTGGAGGTTTTAGTCCCATGAGTGTGCACTTAAAAAAAAAAAAAGATAACTCATTTTCGATGGAAGTGTTTAGGAAATGTGTTCCTTATCTTCCCTGCCTCCTTCAACAGTGTATAATCAAGCTCTTTCTGCAACTTTGGGGACGTTGTCATTAATCTCCCAGCGTTATTAGCACTGTTTCCCCTGCACAAAATGGCCCTGGCTTGTTTGCCATCTTTGAGCTCTTGTACCTGGTTGGGGTTGTTTTGTATTTTACTAGTTTTGCTGCCTACTCCCCTGCTGTCAGGCCATCAGCTCTCACTTCTTGACACTTTTAGTGTGCCTGCTTCCAGCAGCCCCTCTGCCCTCCTTTTGATTTATGGCTTCTAATTTGCTGTGGGCTTGGGAACCAGATAACCAAGCTTGTTAGAGTAAACAGGAGGGGAAGCACCATGGAGGGTCATCCTGCAGGTAACCGGCCATGGATATAGCACAGGCAGCCAAGGCCTGGAGGAACGACCCCCAACGCCCGGCCCTGAAGCCTGCGGCCTCACATCTGTACTGTCTGGGGCCTCCTTATCCTGACTGGCACCAGGGCTGACCACCAGATCAGGGTGAGTCCAAGCCTAGCCCTTACTTAGCCCTAAACTGACGGGTCTCCCCAATCCTGGCTATACAGCTGAGTGGTGGCACACTCAAGGCAGGAGGACTGCCAAATCTTGCTGAGCAGCCAAGAGTGACATAATGGAGGGTTGTCCTTGCCTAGAGGCAGAGGAATGGGCCAGAGGGCCTCTGGAGATCTCCAGTATTTCTCCCTTTCTTATTCTGTCTCCCAGAGGTCCTGCAGATAATTCTGGACTGAGGAAGCTCTCTCTCTCTCTCAGCCCTGTCCCCGGTCCTGCCCAGAGAAGGGGAGGACTCATTCCAGCATCCATCACAGCAGGGGGGCCCACTGGAGGCTTCTGAGCCTGGGTAGGCTATGCCCCTCACTGCCTACGATCTGGTCTGGTCCCTCACACTCCTACAATTGCTCCCCCTCCATTCTGGCAGGAAATGGGCTGAGCAGAGCTGGGCCTGGCTTGCCACCTCAGCAGTCCAAGGCCCTGCCTCTCCTCCAGCCTGGGGGAGGGAGGCGCCACCGAGGGGGAAGTACTGAGGTAGATTTAGGACTTGGGTGGAGTTTGAAGCCCCCAAAAGCCATTTTTCAACCTGAAAACTGAACCAAGCTGGTCTGGAATTGTGGCTGGAGGATAAATGTGGACCCCATGGTGTCATTTTATGGTCAATTTTCAGAGTGTAACTGCACTTTAAGCACTAACGCTGAGTAGCAGGAAAAAACTTCTTAACCGTAAGATCTATTAAGAGTGCAGAGCTAGCTCCCAGGGGTGAGGTGGGAATGCATAGATGTGAATCATTGGAAACAGGTCTGGCCCAGGCGCTAGGGAATAACCTGGCCCGAGCTGGGCTACAGGGAGGGAGGAGCTGGGGTGGGAAGGTGAGGGGGCCCTCCAGCTCCTTAGGCCCCGATGGTGGGAGCCTCCAGGTGTCTATTCCCAGGGGTTTGGAGTCCCAGACCCTACACTCTCCTGGCCTAGCTGCCCAAGCTGGGGCCTGGAAAATGCCAGTGGGCCTGGTTGGTGCAGCTTGGCTCCTGTGCTGGGAATGAGGCCTGTTTCCCTCGTTGGCTTGTTCCATGTCAATCACCAGCTTAAATTAGCTTTGGAAAGCCATACACAGCCAGCCTTCAGGGAAAGGGAACAAGAGGCCAGGGAGGGTCTAGGTTATTGTGGGTTAAATACCTGAGGGAAATAGAGTCAGGGGCGAGGAGATTGGAGGAGGGAGTCCAGAGGTGGAGGCTGGTGATGACTGATGGCAGATGGAAGGGGAGGCCAGGGAACCGAGTGATCTACAAGGTTCTTTCCAGCAGGAGAAAAACTCTCTGGTTCCAGTGGGTGCAAGAGTGAGGAAGCAGATTGAATGCCAGACAGAACCTCCAATAAAGTGAAGGTGAGCTTCCTCAGCTCTGGTCTCAAGGCCAATAGTCTACTGATTGAAACACCTGTCAGATTCCCATCTGGGACAAAAGATTCAGGGCCAGGGCTGGCAAGCACAGACCCCAGAAGACACCCATCTGGGGAAAGACAAAAAACGAGGCTCAGGTCTGGCAGTGAAGAAACCTCAGCTGAGCTATGATTTACACTGTGTGACCTTGGGCAAGTCATTTTTCCTTTCTGAGTTGAAATGCAGAAAGGTGCATGGTGGAGGGTGGAGAAGGCAATGGCACCCCACTCCAGTACTCTTGCCTGATAAATCCCATGGATGGAGGAGCCTGGTGGGCTGCAGTCCATGGGGTCTTGAAGAGTTGGACACGACTGAGCGACTTCACTTTGACTTTTCATTTTCATGCATTGGAGAAGGAAATGGCAACCTACTCCAGTGTTCTTGCCTGGAGAATCCCAGGGATGGGGGGGCCTGGTGGGCTGCCGTCTATAGGGTCGCACAGAGTTGGACACGACTAAAGTGACTTAGCAGCAGCAGCAGCAGTATCAGGGTGGTGGTTGGGGAGGGGGAGAAGAGCAGGGTGGGGGAGCCAGGCAGGGTGTGGAATTTGAACCCAACCAATTCCTTTAACCTAAGAATATAAGGGTCTTGCCAGCTAGGACATTCCTGGATTCCTTGGTCTGGTGTGCTCTGGGACAGGATTTCCTGGGGGTTAAAAATAGAAATAGAAAGAAAGAAAACCCTCACCAGGTGCCAGGGAGTAGTCGAAGTGCTTCTTAGAAAGATGAACTCATTTCATCCTCACAACAACTCTGCAAGGTGAGTGCTATTGCCTCCATTTCACAGATGAGGAAATTGAGGAACAGACAGGTTAGCAGACAGACTCAAGCACCAAACTGACTGAAACCATTAACACTTGCTCAGCCTTCTTTCTGGTTTTCTCTAAATGGGTGACCCTGCCCTCCCCACTCCCAGGCTAGGGCTCTGTGTTCCCTTTTGTGGCTTTCTCGTGCCCCAGCCAGGGGTCTCCTTGAGTTGCCCTTCACCTTCCTACGCTCCCTCCTTCTCCTCCCCTTCTCTCTAGGGGAGCCAAGCCAGGCTCGGGTTTCTCCATTTGCACGCTGAGGCTCCTGCCCTGGGCTGGGCTCACTGGTGAGATCTTGCTGACCTTGCACTTTCCATCCACCCGGAGGCCCTGGGCTCTGAATGGACGGGTAAGAAGTCTTGCATGCGCTGCCCTGATGGGGGACTGAGGAAATGTTGGCCTCTTGCCCTTGACCCCTTGTGAGAAAGAAAGCAAGCCAGTCCCACTGAGCAGGCCTGACTTTGACCCTACAGCCCTGTCTGAGAAGATCTGAGGCAGGCACATTGCTGAGGGCCCTGGAGGAGTCAGTGCTGAGGGCTAGGCCCTCAGGATTGTATGTATACAAACCGCCTCTTCAAATCACCGTTGAGTACTAACTCTGTGTAGCATTCAACTAATTTCTTCTTCAAGCTCTGTCTTTAGGAATCGTAACATTGCAAACTGTTATAGCTGGATAGACTCTTAGAAATCATCGAGGCCAAGACCTTTTGGTTTCAGATGAGGAGCCTGAGGCCCAGAGAGGGCAAGTGAAGGTGAAAGTGTTAGTTGCTCAGTCATGTCTGACTCTGTGACCCTATGGACGGTAGCCCGCCAGGCTCCTGTGTCCATGGGATACTCCAGGCAAGAATATGGAGTGGGTTCCCATTTCCCTCTCTAGGGGATCTTCCTAACCCAGGGATCAAACCCAAGTGTCCTGTGTTGCAGGCAGATTCTTTACCATCTGAGCCACTGGAGGGAGGGCAAGGGTATGATCAAAATAGGACAGCAAGACAGCCATGGAGGCAAGGTGAAACGCTGGGTTTCTGACTCTTCCCGGTGACTCTGGAGGTCCCTGCTGGGCCTCCAGAGCTGGCTGTGTGCCACCCTCTTTGGGGTGGCCCTGCTTGAGGCCTCAGCCCTTGACATACACAAGATTACTCCCTAGACACACACACACCCACACACACACACACACACACACACTGCTCTAGAGATTCAGGCCCTGAGGAGTGAAGGCCAGGATGGCAGAACTGAAACTGTGCCAGTAGGGTGGGAGGGGCATTCCAAGGTGTGAATATGCCCTCTTTTTCCCTGCCTTAGAGTGTCATGTCTACCCTTCATGTGCTCTGCTTAAAAGGATGGCAGAGGTTGATGGAAAACCCACAAGCATAACTGTTTTTCTGTCTAGTGATGCTTGAAAGTCTTGGAGGTCTCTGGCAAAGTCCCTGACCCACCCCCTGGGCTCTGTGCCGCACCTGTCTCCTTCCCGTGTCCAAAGCCCAACTGGTGCCCCTTCCCACCCAGTTTTGCAGATGGCCGCTGCCACCTGGCAAGCCGGGAGCAGTGGCCACCAGGGGGCACTGGCGCTCCACGGCTCCACTGGGCTCTGAGGCGCGCGCTCTCCCCGACTGGGGTGGGGGGGGCAGCAGGAGTTTGTGTTGGGCTCCCCCCACTCCTGGCACCCTCCCATTTCCTCTTGGAAGCCTCCCTAATCCTCTTCTGCCGAGGGTCACATCCTTGGGCCCAGGGACGAGGTGTTTCATTTTCAATTCGCCCCCACTGCCCCTGGGGGAGCTCCGTGAACGCAGGGAGGGGAGACCCCTGGGCTGCAGCCTTCTCCTCTGCCCCTCTGCACAGCCAGTATCCTTGATGCTTCGGCTTGCCTCTTTGCGGGGTGTCTCTCTCTTACCAGCTTGTCCTCCATTCCCTTCCTGGCCTGACTTCTGCCTTGGAGCCCTTGTTTCAATTCCGTCCGTTCGGTCTTCCATCTCCTTTCTGCCTTATTAGCCTTCAGCTTTTACTCCTTCCTCCTCTCCTCTCTCTTTTCTCCCCTGGTCCTCTTCTCTCCTCTCCTCTTCCCAGGCCTCCCACCTTCCCTCTCCCTTCTCTGCTCTCACCCTGCTCTCCCTCTGCCCTTGTTCTGTGGTGGCCTCTCACCCGGTGGCCTGGGCCTCCATCCCTGCATGTCCCTTCAGGCTCATATGGGGAGTTGGGGGTTGGGGGAGGCAGTGGTGGCTGAAATACTTGAGTGGAGGGGCTCTGGGTCAGAAACTCTTCAGTCCACTTAGCAGATGCAGCCTCGAGGGGTAGGGGAGGGGTCCAGAGACTGGGGCCTGCTCTCGGCCAGGGCCCTGCCAGGCTGTGCGGCCTTTCCCGTCTGCTCCCCGGCTTCAGTCGGCCCCTCGACACAATGGAGCCCTGGATCTCTGAGAATTCTCCCAGCTCATGTTTTATTTTTTTCACTTGTCAGCAGTGACTGTCAATCCCCAGAGGCCTGAGCACTGCTTCTCCCAGATTCCCCACTGTCCTCAACACCCCCCTTGGAATGCTAGGGACCCTTGGTGTGACAGGCAGAGCCTTGCCCATGTCTGCGTGTTACACTGATGGAGAGGGGCTATCACTGGACAGAGGCCCTAATGTCCGCATACTGGAGTCTGTCCGGCACAATGGCTCACTGACTTCATGGGGCCTGGGCAGCTCTTGGAACAAATAATTGTAGGGAGTCAGTACTGGAAGAGTTGGGGCAGAGGTAAGTCAAACATAAATTATGGGCCCTGCATAGTCCCCACTCCACCCTGAGCTCTAGCCCTGAGGTGTAAACCCAAGGCCCTTGACCTGCCTTCCAGAATCTACATCCCCTGCAGTACAAATAAGGAAGCCAACATCCAAAGAGGGTCAAAAATTTAGCCAAGTACATGCATAAAGGTGGCCACAAGCTGAAGTGAGGCCCCAAAGCTCCCGCCTCCCACCTCCCAGCCATGAGAGCTTTGGGGCTATGAGGCTGGGGGTGTGGAGGTGTTGTCACCCTCCACACCATGCCACGGGTGGGCCAGCACGGGTGAAGTGGAGGGAGCTGGGCTGGAGTCTGAGGTGGGAGTGGATGGGGACATCAGTCTGCTCCCACCTCTTGTGATGGGCACACGCCCACCCTAGGAGTGAGGCAGACCTGGGGCCGCTGACGGTCCCTGCCACAGCTGGAGGGTAGCACCCCCACCCGACACTGTGATTTATCACATTCTCCCTTTCTTCCCTCAGCCCCCAACCTTCTTGCAGACCCCAGAGAGGGCCCAGCCTGACTTCGAGGCAATTCACCTGTTTTTGATTTGAGACTCAGGTGGACGTTTCTTTCTTCTCATCAAAGAAGTGGTGAGGGGAAGGCAGGGCCCCATCCATCACCCCAGCCTCTCAGCAGCCTTAGGGAGGGGGAGCAGTGGGGGAAGGGAAAGGCCCAGGGATCTTGCAGCCTCCTTAATTCCCAAAGGGAGCCTCCCAGACAGCCAGGCTGAGCATTACTGGCCCAGACATTTAGATCCTGGCCACAAATGCTCAGGAGAAACTGCCCAGTGGTTCCTCCAATCCCAGCTGCCTGGGGAATGGGGGAGAGGTGTCTGGAAGGGCTTTGGGCCCCAAACAAGAGCAGAACAAAGATTTAGCACCCAGGGAAATGGGGAGAAGGATAGGTGGGGGAATTAATTTTGTTTTTTATCACCTACTCTGTGCCAGACATTCTTCAACATGTTATTTGTGTTATTGGACTACCCCCACATCGGTCCATCTTGCAGATAAGGTAACTGAGGCTCAGAGAGGTAAAGTAATTGCACCAAGGTCAAATCACTGGGAAGTAAGTAAATAATGAGGGCTAGATTTGAGATCACAGCTGTTCAGTTCCAAAGAGAGGCAGAGAAGGGAGGTAAGGTATCTGGATGCTGGCCCCGCTAGAAAAGAGGAGCTGAGGCACCCACTCTCTATCCCACCCCCAGTATGTGCTCCCACGTGCTTCAGCTCCAGGCAACACCTAACCCACTTGGAGTCCTAATGGGATTAGAAAGAGCCACACCTTCTTCTGGGAGTGACCCAGCCTTGGGCAGGGCACATGGCCTGCTGCTAGGAGCAGAGTTGAATTTCAGTCACCTCCCCACACTGTTCACCTGCACCAGACCTCCTCGAGCAGGGCTCAGCCTACACAGCCATCTGCTGTGGCCCTGCTCAGGCTGTCCTTTCTTTAGAACAGGGTGAACAAACTCTGGTCTGAGAGGGAAAGAGAGCAGCCTGATAGGCTTGGCCACAGTGCTCCATGATGCCTGATTTTCCTTCTCCTTCTTCCCGTTCCTGAATGTTCTCATCATCACCATCTTCCCAGACATCCTCGTGATACTACAATATTACTATTAACAGGGGCGCCACTGCAGCTCATTCTGTTTGGAATTCTTCCCCTGAAGCAACCTGTTTTCTCCCTGCTGGGCTCTTTCTTCCTCATTACAGCCCTCTCAGTTTCCAGCTTGCAGAAGCCCATCCTTGTGGAAATGAGTTTGTGGCCTAGATGGCCTAGGGAGACCTGAGAGAGGGAGGGGAGCAGGGTTTGCAGTTTCGCTGCTGTGTGGCCTTGGGCAAACTGCTCACCTCTCTGGGCCCAGCTCCCCATCCTCACTCTGGAGGGGTGAGTGGATGCTAACCATGATCATTTCCAGCCCAGCCTATCAGCATACTGGAATCTCTGAGTCTAGCAGTCCTGTTCCTGTCCAGGCATGAAGCAATGAGCCGAAACCACCTCTTGGGTCCCTTTCTGGGGCTTCCAGCCAGGCAAGACACCAAAGGCAAGCTAGGGGAATGGAAAGCATATCCCAGCTTTGCTGCTTTGCAACTGTGTGACCTGGGACAGGTCAGTTTACATCTTTGAGTTTTGGTGTCTTCACCTGAGGGCTTCCCAGGTGGTGCCAATGGGAAAGGACCTGCTGCCAAAGCAGGAGATGTCAGAGACACAGGTTCAATCCGTGGTCAGGGAGATCCCCTAGAAAAGGACATGACAACCCACTCCAGTATTCTTACCTGCAGAATCCCACGGACGCAGGAGCCTGACTGGCTACAGCCCATGGGGTCGCAAAGAGTTGGACATGACTGAAGCGACTTACGGAGAAAGCAACGGCACCCCACTCCAGTACTCTTGTCTGGAAAATCCCATGGATGGAGGAGCCTGGTGGGCTGCAGTCCATGGGGTCGAGGAGAGTCGGACAGGACTGAGCGACTTCACTTTCACTTTTCAGTTTCATGCTTTGGAGAAGGAAATGGCACCCACTCCTGTGTTCTTGCCTGGAAAATCCCAGGGACAGCGGAGCGTGGTGGGCTGCCGTCTATGGGATCACACAGAGTCAGACACGACTGAAGTGACTTAGCAGCAGCAGCAGCAGAAGCGACTTAGCACATAGCATATGCACATCTTCAAATAAACAATGAAGAACAATGTATCTACCCTCCAAGGAAAGGGTGCTGTAAGGAGTCAATAAAATTATGTATGTAACTATGACCTATACAGTGCCTAATGCAATAGGCATTCATTCATTCATTCAACAAACATATCTTTAGTATTTACTAAGGGATGTGGGATAGTCTAATAAGAGTGGTGTCTCTGGTGTCAGATTACCTGGGTTCAAAACCCAGTTCTGCCTTTCATTACCTGTGTGACCCTGATTGAGTGACTTCACCTCTCTGTGCTCTAGTTACCTCTAAAATGGGGCACCTACCTCATAGTCCTGCTGTTACGATAGTTATTCCATGTAAAGCATCTATTGCTCAGCACACAGTAGGAGCTCATGAAATGTCATGACACTGTTCTAAATGTTGGGGTGCAGTGGAAACAAAATGAATGATGCCCCACTTGCATGGAGCAGTCAATAAATGTTGGATACTTTGCCTCTTCCTATTGTTTTCCCCTGTAAGGGGGATAAAGAAGTGTCTTGTATCACTCCGGCTCAAAATCATTCTTTGCTCTCTCCCCTCTTCCAACTAACCCATAAATATTAAACAAATATTCATACATGCAAGGAAGATTCATTGAGTACCTTGTCTAGCTGTCTGCTAGATGCTGAGGCTGTAGACATGAATATGACTCAGCCTTCATTCACTATAAGTTCTCAGTCTATGATGGGGCCGGGGGGGAGAGAGAGAGAGAGAGAGAGAGAATGAGAAAGACAGACTCTTCTTACTGTTTTTCTTAGGGCCATAGGGGGAGATGTCTCAGAGGAGGTAGCTCTATGTTCTGACTTATGCAAAGAAGATTCCAGACATAAAGAAGAGCATGAGCAAGGGCACAGAGGTGCTAAGAGATGACCACCAGTCCAGTGTGGCTGGGATATCAGTAGGTATGGAGGACTGCTCTGGTCTTCTCTCTAGAGCGCTCTTTATGGGGCCCCTGCATCAAGCCAGGCCCTGAGCTTGGTGTTCTCTAAAGTGCTCTCATATGAGGCAGGAATGCTTACCTGCACCTCACACAGAAGGAAACAGACTCAGGGTGGTGAAGGGAATATGCTCAGGGCCACCCATCTAGCAGATGGCAAAACTGAGGTAGGCCACCAAGTCTGTCTGCTTCTCTCGACACTTCCCTGCTCTCTGTATATAGCGAACTGGCCTGTGCACTGCTTTGCTCCGGGAAGCAAGCAGGACGTTGAGGAGAGGGATGCCTGAGGGCTGGGTGCATGGCAGTGAGCCTGCACCTTCGTGCCCTGTTGTGGGGACATGTGGGCAGCAGGAAGTAGCAAGGCCTAATTATTCGTATATCTCTCCCTACCCAGGAACTTGCCACAAGGAAGGCTAAGCCTCTTTCCCACCCCTTTTCATGCACACACACACACACACACATGCACGCATACACACACACATACATACACACACACCATCCTGCCCTGCTCCTAAAAATATCAAACCAGTGGAGCTGCAAGGGAAATGAATGTTTGGCAGCAGAGCAAGTGGCCTAGGAGTGGTGTCAGGCTCCGTAAATATTTACCCACTGGATTAGAGCAGAAGTTGGAAACATTAGGCAGCTGAAAATTGCTGTTTTAATAGCATGGCTGATAAATCCAAACTTGGGGGGTTTGTTTGGAAGTTTCAGCTTCTGGGAATTTTAGCATGTAAACTATGGGCCTGGGGTGGCCGGGAACCGAGCAGAGGGGTGTGGGTGTGGGCTGCTGGGTGGGTTTGCCTACAGACAAGGCAACTAGGCCAGAGAAGGCCCAGCGCCTCAGGCTTCAGCCATTCAGAAGATGCTGCAGTAATTCATCTCATTCTTTCATTTATCCATCCATCTATCAGACTCTGGTCAAAAGGAGGTGTGATGAGCAAACATTTATTGAACCCCAACCACATGCTACATGTTACAATGGGGGCTTTTAGACCCTAGTTCAACATTTACTGTAACCCTTAATGGTAGCAAGTAATGTTTTCACTCCCAAAAGGTTGAGGAAAATCAAGTGTCAGAGAGGGAAGGTAATTTGCTCAAGGGCATCATCTGAGAAGAACCAGAACAGGGTTTTAAGCCCAAATATCTCTGACCACAAACCATGTTCTTCCCCTTACACTGCACTACTCGCCAAGGTGGCTTATAAAGTAGCAGCTCAATATATTTCTGAGAAATCTGAACCAAGGGGCCCAGAAACACAACACTGAATCTGACCCAGCTCCTCCCTCAGAGAGTTCCTGATCTAGAAGGGGTCTGGGCTGTGTATCCAGGTGGCTGTAATTTCAGGGAGAAAGCAGCTAGTGCCCTAAGAGAGGATCAGACAAGGTTCTGTGGGGCTTCTGATGGGGGAACAGTTTCTCTCAGCTTGGGGGGCAGAGAAGAGGCCAGGTGTCAGGGTGAGGAGGACCCAGATGGCTCCCTGAAGGAAGTGGTGGTGGAGGTGGGCCTTCCTTAAATGCTGAGTAGAATTTGCAGAGGTGAAAGGAAAAAGGGCAGGTAGTCTAGGTAGCAGGAACAGCTCGACTGAAAGTATGAATCAGAAATACGGAGTTTGGTTGAAGCCTAGCATGAATAGAGGCTTCCCTGATAGCTCAGATGGTAAAGAATCTGCCTGAAGTTCAGGAGACTCCAGTTCAATTCCTGGCTTGGAAAGATCTGCTGGAGAAGGGATAGGCTACCCACTCCAGTATTCTGGCCTGGAGAATTCCATGGACAGTCCATGGGGTCACAAAGAGTCAGACATGACTGAGTGACTTTCACTTCACTTAGCATGTAGGGAGACAGGAGTGGGAAATAAGTTCCAGAAGGTCCATGGGATCCAGATTGTGGGGAGCGTCAGGCCACCAAACTAACCCTTCAGAGCTGAGGGAGTCTGGGGTCCCAGGCCTCAGAACTCCCCATTTTTCCTTCTGCCCTCAGAAAAAAGCCAAGAGAACAGTTCCGCTCTGAAATATTTACCTCAACTCATCTGCACGTGGGACAAAGCCCTGAGCACCACCCACCCGTGTGTGTGTGCATGTATAGTTGTATTCCTTCCACCATGCTGGCCTTCTTACTGCTTCCAGCTCCAGGCAGCCCCCCATTCTATCCTGAGGCCAAGATCCCCACTCCCCACTACTAGGGCTGGGGACCAGGTATCCCTGACAGGGCTGCTGGGAACAGGAGAGTGAAGCCGGTTCAGGTATGCGGACATTTCTGAATCTGAGGAGAAAGGGGCTCCAGGGGAAAGCTATGGCAGGTATCTGGGCTCCTGAATAGAGGGGCAGAGAAAGGTAACAGGGACAGCTGAGGGGAAAGAAAGCCCTGCTTGGGCACTCAGGAGGCCTGGATAGGAAACCTCCTTCTGATGTGTGAGCTTGGAGAAGTCACTTCACTTTTCTGAGCCTCAGTTTCTGCATCTGTCACACAGGGATGGTGACGTCAACGTGGAGGCATGAGAATTTGGTGAGATGATGCATAGAAAACACTTAGCATGCTGCTTGACACACAGTAAGCACTCAGCCAGTGTCAATCACATCATCATGAATAAGTGAACACTTGTGTATCTCAATAGGGAGGGATTTTGTGTATAAGGGAAAACTTCCAGAGAGCAGAGTTATTTCCTGGAATGTCTTCCCTGGGAGGTTTACAATAGGGAGTCCCTGCCCCACCGAGCCAGCAGAGCAATCCAGACAGTCTGTGGGTTTCCTTGTAAGTTTCACATCTCCATTTTAGGCTTGGAGAGTTGGGGTGTCAGGACTTCTAACTTCTGCCTTGGGGTCCTACACCAGGCCCAGCTATGTTATACTCCCTCCTCCCGCTTTTCCCAGGGCCTTCGGCCCTCTTTCTGCCAAATGGGAAGAAACAGGCGTGCACTACATTCTGTGGGGTGGGAGAGAATGTCAGCAAAGAGGAGGTGACAGGCAGGGCTGCGCAAGGAGCAGGGGAGGGGGCCAGCCAGCCCAGGGAAAGGTGTGAGTGAAATGGAAGAAGCTGTTCCTCCTGGGCTCTGTCCTCCCCAGTCCCCAGCTGGGGGGGCGGGAAGCAGGCCCAGAGGGGCTGGAGGCCATCCCCAAATTTGGTAATTAGGCCTCTCTGTGTGGTTTTCTTGCTCCAGAAAATGTTAATTTATTGCAATTTGAAAAATGATCGAGCCAGGGCTGGGGACTCAGCAGCTGGTGCAAGGGAGAGAGAAATCTCTTTTTGTTCTACAGGGAATTGGGCTGCTGCCCCCGCCCCCACCCTGGCTCCCCAGCCAGCCATCCTTCTCCCGGAGTGTCGAATGTCGACAGGCTCCTCCCAGGAGCGGTCTGCCTTCCTTGGGGGCTGAAGCGGCCCGCATTTATCAAAAGCCGGGAAGCTTCTGAGGGAAAGAGGTGTGTGGGGAGGTATGTGAGCCAGGCCTGGTGGGGGTGGGGCCTTGATGATTCTCCACAGCCTCTGGGGTCACCGTGGGGGCTGCAGCCGAGGGCCTGAGTTGCGAAGGGAGGCCTGGAGGGGGGCGTCTGGCTGGAAGCAGTGTGGGAGGCTCCTCTCCTCTTCCTCGCTCCTGTCAAGCTCTGTCCCACCTGCCTGGCTGCCCCCCTCACCTCTATTGTTCAGCCAGACAAAAGATGATTATGGAAAAACAGGCTGCACCCAGCAGGCAGGCTCAGCAAATCAACAAATCCCCAAATCTGCTGCTGCTGCTGCTGCCTGGCGGAGGCCCCCTGGGCCCAGGACCACGGGCCTCATTCAGCACCCACCACTGGCATGCGGCACCATCTGCTGTGCCTCTGGGGACAGCCTGTGTCTCATCTCTGGGAGCCTCTGCCCTGTGCAGGAGGCTCCAAAGTGGCTGCTTCTTTCTGGGCACCATGACCCTCCTTGCCATGTCTCCTGCCCATGCCACTCTCATGCCTCCATTCCTCAGCAGGCACTGTGGACACCCTCTCTGTGCAGGGTACTGGGCTAGGTACTAGGACACCAAGGTGAGCGAGGCACAGTCCCTGGCCTGAAGGAGGTTCTGAAAGGGGAAAGAGATAAATATAAAAAGAAGAGGGAAAATTAAAAAGAAAAGAAAAAGCCTTCAGAGGGATACAGACAACTCAGATCATTACCTTCATCACTTTCTCACTCACTGTTTCCATCTACATCATTCTCATACCCACCTCCCTCTCCCCTCCACTTCTGTCCCCTCCACCTCTCCCCTCACCGCCTTTTCCTGAAATCTCCTTAGTCTGTGCCCACCAGCATCAACCCCAACACAATAATCCTCATCACTGTCATCTCCATCATCACTATTTTCAATTCTTCATTCCTGCAAATCTATTCCCTGCCCTCTAGGAATTTAGAGCCTGAAAACTGACAAGCCAACAGGGCACAACTGTTAAGACACAAAAATAAAACCCCCTTGAATGCATGTGTAGGAAAATATTTACACTGTAGTCTTCAGTTCAAGCAACCTCTTGGGGGCTTCTGGAATCTCTCACATCTGGTTGAAGCTTTGCAATGAGATTCAGATCAGTTCCTGGTCTACGAAAATGTTCCTCATCCTGTCTCTCCTCAGTGGGCCAGCGTTAGCCCTTCTGGAGGCTGGGAGCCAAGGAGCCGAAGAAATCCAGCCCAGGGAATAAAGGTGGTGTCTGTTTGTATTTCAGTAGCAACCTGCTGGCAGCTGGACAGTTTGGAATTCTCAGCATTCCTGCTGGGCCTGGGCTCAGCTCAGGTGCCACCCATCCTGGCCTGGCAGACAGTAGATATGAGGGCTCAGGAGTTCCAGGGCTCCAGAGGAAACACCCTTTCTCTAAGTCACAGTGCCTCGATGGGCTACCCAGGGAAGGGTGATAGGTGTCCAGGAAAGTCAGGGTTAAGGTGGGAAGCTTATCGATAGCAAGAGGGAGAAGCTGCCGCAGGGCCAGCCCACTCTGGGCTGTCAGCAGAGAACCTAGTGGCGGTTTTTAAGGACGTATTCCATGCATCTGTCTTGTAGGAGCCTCAGGAACCACTGTTAGAGGTAGGAAGGATGGACAAGGACTGTTAGTTTTCATTCTGAGTGCATGTGTGCCTGCTAAGTCACTTCAGTCATGCCCAACTCTTTGTGACCCCATGAACTATAGCCCGCCAGGCTCCTCTGTCCATGGGATCCTCCAGACAAAAATAGTGGAGTGGGTTGCCATGCCCTCCTCCAGGGGGTCTTCCTGACCCAGGGATCGAACCCGTGTCTCTTATGCCTCCTGCACTGGCAGACAGGTTCTTTACCACCAGCGCCACCAGTTTTCATTCTACCGATAAGCAAACTGAAGCCCAGAAAGGCCCCAACATACGATAGTGGTGAGTTTCAGGCTCCTTCCTGCAGGCTGCCTGAGTCTGCCTTCCTTGGCATTAGAGGAATTCCTAGACAAGTAAGGAGAGACTTGACTGTGACATCGTCCAGGGCTTCCTCATGACACTCGGAAGAGTGGTGGAAGCCAGTGTGGCCTTGCTGGCCTCTCCCCAGTCCCCTAGTGTCCTATGAAGACTGTCTGCCAAACTCAGCCAAGCTATTAAGTTATTTCCTTTTCACTACAGAGAAGGTGGTGTGAGGAGAGGGGCTCACTAACGAAGGCGAAAACCCTCCCCTCGCTGGCCCCAGGCTGCCCACAGGCTCAGGCCAGCACCCTAACCACCAAAGAGCCTCTGGTGGCCCCAGGACCCAGGGGACCAGGCATGCTCCTCACTCCTCCCTTTCTCTCTCAGATCTTCAGGTCTGCCCAGGCTTTCCTGCTTGCCTGCCTTCCCTGCTTCTCTGTGCCAGCCCACTTCCTGTTACTCTCAGCTTGAACCTGCAGGCACCTACTCCACACCTGTCACAAGGAGATTCCTGTCCCAGCAATGCTCCAACCTAGTGGTTTTCCAAGTAAGTCTGCAGGCAAGCAGCATCAGCATCCCCTGGGATCTTATTAGCATGCAGACTCTTGACTCTGTCCCAGACCTACTGCATCAGACTTTGGGGTAGGATCCAGCAATCTGTGTTTTAACAAGCCCTTCTGGTGACTCTGCTGTATGCTAGAGTTTGAGAACCAGTAGTAGAAAAAGGGCAATGGACCCAGGCCCACCTGGATTCAAATCCCAGCTCTGGCATCACTAGCTGTGTAACCTAGGTCAGGCCAATATACCTCCTAAATCCTCAGTTTCCTCATCTGGGAAATGGAGATCATAACACCTGGCTACCTGAAAATAGTATTAATTCTGATTCACTCTAAAGGAAAAGATGAGTTCATGAACAATTAGAATGAAAGCTGCTTGTCCAAGAGTTATTCAAGAGGTGCCAGGTGGCCACACTATGGAGTGAGTGTATGGTGTGTTTAGCCAGGAGGCTTCTGTGGCCAGAACCCAGGGTGTCCACTCTATATCCCACCTTCTTGGTTACCCCTGCCAACTCTATCAACTGTCACACATTTCAAACTCCCAAGGCTTAGACTACCTGTTTCTTCTGCCTGAATAACTTATCCTAGGAGTCCATGAAAATCACTCCTTCCCCATGAAGCTTTCTGAATCAGAAATTGCATTAAATACACAGTGGTTTATAGTCTCATGTGCAAGAAGCCTGGAGGCAGGCAGTTCAGGGATGGTGCAGTGGCCCTGTGAAGTCATCAAGGGCCTTGAGTCCTTCCAGCTTTCTGCTCTAACATCCTACCACCAGCTTAATCTTTCAGGTCTCATCAGGGTTCAAAACGGCTGCTGGAGCTCCAGTCATATCACCATTCTAGATAACAGAAAGGGCACACATCCTAGCTGAGTCAGCTTCCAAGCAGCCTCTTTAGAAGTCCCACCTTCATTTTCTATTTCATTGATTAGAATTTAGTCACATGTCATATGAGAAGCTAGAAAACATAGTCTTCTGGTGAGGCATTGCCACCATGGATAACATTGAGGCATTGTCACTAGAGAAGAGGTGGAGAGTGGATATTAGATGGTAATCCTGAGAGCAGTCTCTGAAATAGCTGCCCTTCTCTTCCCAGAAATGTCCATCACCTCTAGCCCCGCTTTGCTCCCTTCCTTCCAGCATTTATGGCTCTGCATTGAAGTCTAGCATCCAGTTTCAATGGGTCCACTAGGCGGAAGGAGTCCCTAACTGCTGCTTCACTCAGCCGAGCTCAATAGAAAAGTAAGAGTGGTGGTTTCAATGAGCAAGCAGGGACATGAAGACCCAGGGCCGCACACAGGACACTGACTTCGGTATCAGCCTCAGGTTCAATTGTAGCCCTGCCGTACAGTGACTCTGTGACCTCAGGAAGTAGTTACAATGATTTTTGAACACTTTCTATGTGCCAGCCAAGTTATTTTCATATATTATCTCATTTAATACTCAGCATGGTTGGCAGTATTATTACGTCCATTTTAGAGTCAAGGAAAGTGGAGGTTAAAGAACTTGTCCAAGGCCTCCCAGCTAATAAGATGTGGAGCCAGGTTCCAAACCCGGCTGAAGTCTGAGCCAGAGCTCAAGCCTGTCCCCATTGCATTGCACGCTGCTGTGTTATCCAAACCTAGCTACACTGCAGGCTCCTCACTGGCAAAGTGGGTATGCTTCCTTCTGCTTCACAGAGTTAGCTTAGAGAGTTAATGCCATCATGCATGTGGATACGCCTTCCATTTTGCTTGTCTCCATGACTGCTCCTTCTTTTCTCCTCCTACTTTTGCCAAGGGCCCAATGCTGGCAGGCCTGGACTTTCTTTGGAGGTCAGAGTTGCTGTCTCCTCACTCCTTTCTTCCTATCAGTGTTGAAACCCTCTGAGTGCAAGGATCTGTCCCTCTCTGCACCAGGACAGAGCCATTGTCACAGACATCTTCCACCCAGGAGAGAAGCCACTCTGTGGTGGTTTCTACCTCCTAGAGGACCTGCCCCTGGTGGAGGGATGTGGATATGCCTAGTTCTAAGAGGTGGTGGGGCTGATATGTCATTCCCTGGTGGCTCAGACAGTAAAGAATCTGCCTGCAATGCAGGAGACCCAGGTTCTATCCCTTGGTTGGGAAGATCCCCTGGAGAAGGGAATGGTAACCCACTCCAGTATTCTTGCCTGGAGAATTCCATCGACAGAGGAGCCTGACGGGCTACAGCCATGGAGTTGAAAAGAGTCAGATACTACTGAGTGACTAACACTTTCACTTTTCAGAGGCCAGAGAGGGATTGAAGCCTGTCCCTGTTCACACGATGGGTCAGTCGCAGGGCCAGGATTCAAACCAGAGGTGGATAGTGCTCTGGACACATGTCCTCCCCTCTCAGGACCATTCATTTCTTGAGAGCCTCAGATTGGTCTTGAAGGAACATTTAATAGGGACACAATGACATTTCAGTCCTTTGTGAGCTTTAAGATTGAGGCTCAATAGCGTCCTGTCCAGAAAGTTGACATTTCCCTTACCTCTGCTGCACCACTCCGTGGTGCCTCTGCCTTCCTGCTGTCATGCTGATGGTTCTGTAATGGGATCATTCCCCCACCAGAACAGGAGCCCTGGTAGGCCAGGGAGTGTCCCATGGAGCTCTGCATTTATGGACGCAGCCATGGGCTGGTCCCACAGTAGGTGCTTGACAAATGTTTGATGACAGAACAAAAGAACGAATGAACACATGAGTGGAGGATCATGCATATCCTCTCTTTACCTGGGCCCTAGGGAGTTGTGTGGATGGTAACAGCCCAGGGCTGGCAGACCAGAAAACTGTTTTTCTCTGGAGCCATAAAAAAAGTAGAGAGAGAAAGTGACATTACAGAAAAGCCAATTCCCCATGGCATTAATAGCCCAAGTTTTGCTGCAGGAGCGAGGTGAATGGCAAAACAGGTGTGTGAGGAGATAATACAATCTTCTTCCCTAACACCCACGTTGTGAGCCAGGGAGCAGGCAGCCAGAAGCTTAAAGCCTTAATGCCTCCTAACAGTGCCAATCAATATTTATTATAACAAGAAGCAAAGATTGCTATCAGCGAGAAGATGATGAAATATATGTAAGAAAGCAAGACACAATTTATTATTTGTACTTAGATGCAACAGAAGAAAATAACAACAACAACAAAAATAATGACAATAATAATACGAGACAGCCTTGCAAAAGGAGCTTTGTTGATTCCTCGCTTGGAGAAGATAACTCCTTCAGCCAGAGCCTCACTTAGTCTCCATGTGTCCACCCTGCTGAGGTTCTGATGTTCCACTTTCATCACGAATATTGAGCATGAAATGCCAACTTTACATGGGCTGTCTGGAGACAGCTAATGAAGAAATGGAGTGTGGAGTGGAAGAGTGCCAGGGACGCCTGCCTCCACTGCCCAGGGACAAAACACTGGCTGAATTGGCCCCTGAGAAGAGTGACAGCCCAAGAGAGCAAAGCAAGGTACATCTGGGCCCTCTGCCACTCAGTGCCACCAGAGGCCTGACTTGGGGGCCAGATTTAGGGGGGGTTGAAGGAGGCTCAAAGGCACTTCACTCTTAAGGGTGGCAGAGGATCTGGGGTTCCACTGGTGCTGACCATTGGAAGGGGGAGTGGACCGGCGTATGCCTAGGCTCCTTGGATCAATGAATAAGAAGACTGGGAACTGTTTTTGGCTTCTAGATGCAAATTCTGAACGCCAAAGGACTGGCTCACAGAGCTTCCTGTGCTGACGATAAGTATCCTCTTACTTGGCCCTTACTGCTGGCTTGGGACCAAACCTAAAACTTGTCTAGATGAGCTGGGCCTAGCTTCTCATACCACAAAAGCTTGCAGCATCCTCAGAGGTCAAGACCATCTCCAAGCTTCAGGCCCCACTCTTCTGAATCCCAGACTTCAGAGACATCCAGGGGCGCTCTTGTTTTAGACACATCTCAGAGTGCTATCTGGAGTGGGCAACAGGGACATTCCCTGGAAGCTTTCCCAGGCCCCACCCCAGACCTACTGAATCTGAATCCTCATTCAACAGAGATCCCTGCATAGTCTTTACATTAAAGTTGGAGAAACTATGCTTTAGGTGAATGGTTCCCAGCCTCAGCTGCATATTAGACTCACAGGGGAACTGTTTCAAAATGCTGATGCCTGGACTACATCTCAAACTGATAAAATTTAAGTCTCTGGAGATGTGACTGAGCACAGGTGCTTTTAAACAGCTCCCAGATGGTTTTAATGAGCAGCCAAGGTGGAACACATGGGGCCAGAGAACTATCTATGGCACCTACTCGGATGCAACCCACACCTCACAGTCAGGCAGCCCTTCCAGGAGCAGAACCACTGGAGGCCTCCTGTTGCAGCTCCAGCCCATAGGCTCTCCATCCATTGGGAAAGAGAGGCAGCATGAATGTGTCCTTCTCCCTAAAAACACTTTTGAGGCCTCCAGGGCCCTCCAGTGCCCTAGTTTCCATTCCTTCTGTGTCATTTTTGTGACAAACCCAGGCAGACTTCACAGAAGGGTGGGGGAACTGGGAAATCTCACAGCCCCATAGCTTACCGTACTCCTCATATCCAAGGGCACTGGCTCCTGGCCAGAGGCTCTCCCACAAACCAAATGATCTCAACAGTGATGCCCCTTTCTATGCCTCCCCATTGGACACTCTGATGGCTTGAGCTGATGGAGCCCAAGATGGACAGATTGCCTCCACTACTCCCTATCTTTGGAAAAGCTGCTCTGCTGGCTTCCAACTTGGGGATGTTGAGAAGAGATGGTGCTGACTTAATTCTAGGTGTTTCTCAAAAGGCTAACTAGTACCAAAGGGAAAATACTATAAGGAGGTAAACTGTTATATGCTTTTATTAAAGCGCTTTTCTTAAAGCGCTTTCCTAAAACTTATAGTTGTCTAACAGTGGTTTGTCATGTGAGGTAATGAGCTCTCTAACACTGGAGGTAAGCAAACATGGGCACCTAGGAGGGAAGCTGGAAAGAGCCTGTCTCATCCAATGGGAGTGGTGGTGGAAGGGCTGAAGCTCATCAAAGATTTCCAGCCATGAGCATTTACAAGATCATTTGTCAAATAAGGGTGACAGAAGCGATCTAGTCCAAAGACTTGTTCTAGAGAAGCTTGGGGGGGCCTTGAGATCTGGAGTGAGTCTACAGAAGAGAAAAATTAAAGCCAGTCTGTGTTCTAGTCCTCACACTGCCACTGACTAGCTGGGCTATGTGACTTTGGGCAAGTGTATTTCCATCTCTGGGCATCAATCCAAGGGACCAAACTCCATTGGCTTAAAAAGGACCTGATAGCCAGGACTGCCATTTTGCGTGCTCTAGTGGGTGCCAGTTACCTGACTACATTCAGTCCTATGTTGTTGTTGTTGTTCAGTAGCTAAGTCATGTCCAACTCTTTGCAACCTCCTGGACTACAGCATGCCAAGCTCCTCTGTCCTGCACCATCTCCTGGAGTTTGCCCAAGTTCATGTCTGTTGAATTGGTGATGCCATCCAACCATTTAGTCCTCTGCCCATGACTATATACTATATGATGGCCTTTGCAAGGCCCCATTGCAGAATAAAAATGCAGGACCTTTTGACAAAAATTAAGAATTTTGAAGCAGAAACACTAAGTGTGGAGCCCTGTGGACAGCACTGCTAGGAGGAAATTGGTCCTGACCAGGTGAGAAATGCAGGTGAAATGAGCAGCGAGGCAGAAGCGGGGCTCATATCTTAGTGTTTCCCCTCCTGCTGCCCCCTTCAACCTCTTGAGCCTGGCAGCCCCACCTGAAGCCCTTAACTGTTTGGTTAGGAAGGTGGGCAGAAAGCCTAGGGAAACCAAGGGCCTGCCGACCCTGGAGGAATAAATTAGGAGGAAATGATTTGAGAGGTAATCAATACACTCAATTGTAGTTCATTAACATCTAATGAGTCCTCTAACTGCTCAGGCTCCACTGGGGCCTGGCCAGCACTGTCACCTCTCCCTGCCCCTGCTCCCAAGCATCATTTATCCTCCTAGGGGCAGATCCCAGGTGTGAGGCAGCTGCTGCAGTGGTGGTGTGAGGGAGGGCGGGGGAGCGCCAGACAGCCACTGACAGAATGCTAAGGCTGGAAGGGCCCTCAGAGTCCTTCTAGTCCAACCTCTATGCGATGCAGGTGAGGAAACTGCAGCCAGAGGAGTTCAGGCTCAAAACAAGGAATTAGATTTGGGCACCACTGTCTTGACAGCAGAATGTCCAAGACCACACCCCAGCCCTGTCATAAACATATACATATACACATTTATACTGGCCATTCCCCTTTCTTAGAATCTCAGCTTCCCTACCTATCCAATGGAGGCCTTGAGAACCCCCTACAGATCAGTAGTGTGGCTTCAGTGATGTAACAGATGTGAAAAGCACTTTGTAAAGCGCAAGGAGCACTTCAAATGTAAGCCATCCACGCAGTCAGCATTTGCAAAGGCCCGGCTTACATGCCAGATGCTGTGCTCCATGCTGGGGCCCAACCTATGGATCAGACAGCCCGGATCCTTCCCACTGCTGCTCCTGGAGACAGATATGTTCAGAGGGAAATATTCTTTAGTGCAGCACAGCCTCTTGGTAGGCTGTAGAGGGGCAGAGAGGGGAGACTTCACCTTAATTCTAGTTGTTGAGTTCAGAGAATATATGGTGATTATTAGTTTTATCCTCTCTGCACCCCCTTCTCTCTTTCTTTGGGTAATAGATCCAGTTTGCTTGGCCACAGAGGGTATACACGTGACCTAAGCTAGCCAATCAGAGTCCTTACCTGAGACCCTCCTAATCGGTGGTGTTGGGAGGAACTCTGTTTCTTCATTGCTACTGAAGCTGTAAGAATGTGAGCATTGCTTCTGCCTTCTCTTGGTGTGGCCCTGCATCAGCTGTGCCTCGAGTCAGACCTCCTGCTTCCAACCAAGAGTTGGAACCCTCACAGAGACTTGGGAGTCCACCTTCAGGCCACCCTCCCCTCACCCACATAACAATTTGTTAGACCTATCAACTGAAGAAAAATGCACAACCTTAAACATAAAGGTTGTGAGTTATGTTTTATCTGGGACCTTACTGAGGATCTCCCAGGTGACCCAGTGGTAAAGATTCTGCCTGCCAATGCAGGGAGAACAGGAGACTCATGTTCAATCCTTGGGTCAGGAAGATCCCCTGGAGAAGGAAATGGCAACCCACTACAGTATTCTTGCCTGGGAAATCCCATAGACAGAGGAGTCTGGTGGGCTACAGTCCAGTTCAGTTCAGTCACTCAGTCGTGTCCAACTCTTTGCGACCCCATGGACTGCAGCACGCCAGGCTTCCCTGTCCATCACCAACTTCCAGAGTTTGCTCAAACTCATATCCATTGAGTTGGTGATGCCATCCAACCATCTCACCCTCTGTCCATGGCTACAGTCCATGGGGTTGCAAAGAGTTGGACATGATGCAGTGACTAAGCACCATCACCACTGAGGACTATAGTCAAGGAGACAGCCTCTCAACCTCTCTGAGGAACTGCTCTGAAGACATAAGGGAGGAGCCAGGATAAATAGGAGTTTTTGTCAGAAAAAAATACATAATTGAACATCAAAAGATTGCTGATAATCAGAAAAAAAAAAAACCTCAGACATCTTTTCAAGTTAATGATTATAGAGCTATTCTTTGTATGGGAAGATACAAGCTTCTGGGGTCGGTGAAATTATTCCTCAGTTATGCATCTTAACTATCTAGGTCCTATTTTTCTCCATCCTGAATCCCCTCAGGGCATACCATGGAGGGGGGCAGGATGCTGCAGTGACTGATGGCTTAAGGGTGAGCAACATTCCTTGTATATTGGAATGGCAGGCAACATTTTTTGTCCACATACCACCTTGATATCTCCTGAGTTCTCTGCTCCCTCTCTTTCCACTGCCTCATAGGAGGGCAGACCCTTGTTACCTCTCTTGTATGTCTGTCATCAACTTCTAACTGCTCTCCCCCTTTTTCTAACTCTCTATAAATAGATCCTCCATTCAGTGCCTAGAGGTCTCTGAGCAGTCACAGAGATCTGATCTTGACCAGCATCTGTGACCCAGCATGTTAGACTTCTCACATCCTTGGCCTTTGCATACTCTTAGGCTTCCTGGAATGACAATGAAATTGCCTGGTAAACTTCTATTTCTTCCATCCCTGACTCAATCATGGCTGTCCTTTGAACTTCTCTGACTGGCAAACCAGGGCTCTTCTTCCTGGTTTCCACTCAGGTGACATTCACTGATAATAATGTTTGGGGTATTTCCTTCTAGTTTTTTTTTTTTTAAGACAATTTTTTGTCTTAAAAAAATTGTACAATTGTACTACAATTTTTTGTTCCTTTTTTTCACTCCACAATCTCTCCCTGACATCTCGCTACGTCATCAAAACACTTGTAAACTATAATGTTGAATGATTGCCTGACCATCTGCCTGAATATCCTATGCATTTAAGCCCCGAGCATCTCCAAGTTTTCTAGCCTTTCACGATCACTCTTAACAGCCTTAATCTGAGAGTCCATCTGGGTGTCCAAAGGTGCCTAAGAGCCCTCCCTGAGCTCACAATGCTCCTGTCCTGGGGATTCTGCCCTTCTGCTTGTCCTTTGTCACCTGCAGTCTCTGTCCCCTCTGATCCTCATCCCTACTTCTGCCCGCATGTTGCTTTGATCATTTCTGTGCTCCTGGGTACATGTAGACAACATACCACCAATCCTGGCCTGCTGTTACTGAGCTGAGGCTTGGCTGCACACTGAACACTGCTCCAAAGCCAATAATTCAAGAGGTAAGTGTCAGTAGAAGAGAAAGGTGCTTTAATCAGAAAAGCTGGCAATCTGGGGAGAAAGTGGACTTGTGTCCAGAGACCAACTCCCAAGATTCTGTTCAGCCATGACAGTGAATCATCTAGGCAAGAGGTTGGGTTCTGCATCAATGTCTGTTGTCTGCAGACTGGCTGACTCTCTTCAGATGTTATCTTGCTCTCGTTATCTGCCTGCAGGATTCCTTAGGGGGCTGTTGTGGGTAGATCTAGGAAAACAATCAACAGGTTAGGCAAGACATAATGTGCATTCAGGAGAGCAGAAGTCAGGAGTTAGGTTAAATTGCCTAGTGATCTCATTTCTATAATTAGGTTCTTAAGGTTAGAGGGGGACAGAAGTGGGTAAACAGGAAAGGGGCAAAAGAGGGGCTTTCACTCTCACAGTTGACCAACTTTACCAGTGACTTCAAGACACACAGAATAACTTTCCCCAAACTTTAGCGAATTGTAACCACCTTCAAGACTTGCTGTATTCATATTTCACCTATCCTAGTATTTCCTCTAACATGGATCTTTCTATCAGTGCTCCACCACCACCTTTTAAAACTTAAACTTCACCCTAAGCAAGTCTCAAACTTCTTTTCCCTCCGTGTACCACTTGAAATGCTCTCTTGGGATCACATTACTGCCAAGTCACTTCAGTCATGCCCAACTCTGTGCGATCCCATAGACGGCAGCCCATCAGGCTCCCCCGTCCCTGGGACTCTCCAGGCAAGAACACTGGAGTGGGTTGCCATTTCCTTCTCCAATGCATGAAAGTGAAAAGTGAAAGGGAAGTCGCTCAGTCGTGTCTGACTCTTAGCGACCCCATGGACTGCAGCCTACCAGGCTCCTCCATCCACGGGATTTTCCAGGCAAGAGTACTGGAGTGGGATGTCATTGCCTTCTCCGTGGGATCACATTGGCATGGGGAAATTCCAATTGGTAGCATCCTCAAGGCTCTGAGTCTTTGCCTTTTCCCAGGGATCACTGCTGGTGGTTGGGTCTTTAATCCAGGCTGCTGCCACGTTTTGCTGGGACCCTATCCTCCTCAGACCCAAGCGTCTTCTCTTCTGTCCTTTCTATTACATTGCCAGGGTTGTCACCAACCCCCACCCCACCTGCCCCCAAGCTGTTTCAAAGCCTGGCCAAAGGAAGCTGAAATCATTTACCATCACAAGAGATTCTACAGAGATGCCGCCCAGCCCAAGGCAAGGCCGGCATTTTACATTATTAAACAGAATGGCTACCAGCGCTGCTTAGAGCATCTGCTTTTGGAGTCAAGACCTCCTAATGAATAGGTTCTTGAGGTACATCTCCATGACCAAGAGGTCTGCTTGAGGCTCCCGAAAGGAAAAAAGGCATCATCTGCCCCCAGGGAAAATTTCAGCGGCTCCCTTTAGAGACTTCGGCAACACCCCATGGGCAGTTTTAAAAAAGAAATTGTGGTTTTCTCTCCCACCTGCAGCCTTTGAGGATTCGGAAATGTTGAAGTCTAGCATCAGAGGCTGCCTTCAGACAGTTTTCACAGTTTTCCCATTCGATCCAGTAATAGGCTTTTATCAGTAACACATGGGGTGGGGGCACTTTGGGGCAAATATTTTTGCTCACATCAACAATGATTTCTTTAGGATAATAAATACGTAGAAGTGAAATTTCTGGGTCACACAACGTGCACTTTTAACAAGCTTCTTGTATCTCTTATCCAGCCGCCCTTCCGAAAGGTCAGAGAGATTTGCGGCTGTCGCCCCAACCCCTCCTCCCCACAGTGGGCACTAAGGATGGTCTTACAAAAACCATCCACAGCATCAAGTGTTTTTAATCCCTGCTAATTTGATGGGCCAAATATGGTATCTCATTGTTGCTTTAATTTGCATCTCAGTAGCTCTGGACATCTTTTTATATGTTTATTGGACAGTATTTTGTGAAGTGCCTGTTCATTGGGGCCTTATTGTCTTCCTCTCCTGTCTCTTCCAAAGCCCAGGGCTAGCTAGGAATTAAACACGCCAAACATGATTTTTAATTAATCTTCCTTAAACACAGCTCTGATCAGGTTACTCCTCTGCTTATAAAACCTCTGAGGGCTCGTTCCTGCCTACAGGATGAAGTCCAAATTCTTTCCCTCGGCTTTCCAGGCCAGTCACAGTCTGGTCCCAACTCTGTCACCTCCCAGCCCTGTCCCTCATACCCACACTGTTTTGGGCACTGTGAGCCACCTGATGCCTCTCGCCCTTGGCCCAGGCACCCTCAGACACACAGCTCAAATGGCACTTTCTGTGCCAGCACTTCATGCTAGCCCCAGGTCATACCACATTCCTCCTCCTCTCTGCTTCTGTAGCCGACACTTGGTAAAGATCTCCACCGAAGCATAGGTGAGTGTGTCTGGCTCTTCCTCTTTGGACTGAGGTCTTGGGTGGGGTGGATGGCATCTCTCTCCTCTCTGGGGCCTCAGAATCTGAAGCGTGGGATGGGGGAAGGGTAGCCACCATATTTTGACACTGCTCACAGGCCAGGCATTGTGCTAGATGCGTCTCTCTCTCTCTCTCTCTCAGACACATAAGCATGCAACAGATGAAAAAGATCCTTTTAACTCAATGCCTATAGGTACTTCTGGTGTCCAAGGGAGTGAGGCAAAATTCACATAGGGTATGCGAGGAGGATAAATCTCTATATTGCCACCTTCCTCTTGAGGGCAAAGAGAAAGGATGAAAGTGAAATGGTCCAGTGTTGATTATAGCATGCTGAGTTTGGGGCTGTATCAGAGCAGGGGCTGAGAAAGTCAAATTACTTCACATAATGAAGGGAAAGGAAAGGAATAAATGTTTTTTTTATTTTTATTACTTATTTATTTTTGGCCATGCAGGGTCTTCATTACTGTGTGTGTGATTTCTTTAGTTGCAGCGAGTGGGGACTACTCTGGTTTGTGGTGCTCAGGCTTCTCATTGTGGTGGCTTCTCTTGTTGCATCATGTGGGCTCCAAAGCATGGGCTCAGTAGCTGTGGTGCACTGGCTTATTTGCCCCTGCTGCTACTACTGCTGCTAAGTCACTTCAGTCATCTCCGACTCTGTGCGACCCCATAGATGGAAGCCCGTCAGGCTCCCCCGTCCCTGGGATTCTCCAGGCAAGAACACTGGAGTGGCTTGCCATTTCCTTCTCCAATGCATGAAAGTGAAAGCGAAAGGGAAGTCGCTCAGTCGTGTCCGACTCTTAGCGACCCCATGGACTGAAGCCTACCAGACTCCTCCGTCCATGGGATTTTCCAGGCAAGAGTACTGGAGTGGGGTGCCATTGCCTTCTCCATATTTGCCCCTAGGCATGTGGAATCTTCCTGGACCAGGGATTGAACCTGTGTCCCCTGCATTGGCAGGCAGATTTTTAACCACTGTATCACCAGGGAACTCCTATATACATATGGGTGATACAAAGTGTAATATATTTTGTGAATATATTTTTTGAGTTGCTATGGGTTGCGAAGGAGTGAGGGCTGGAGAGTAATTCCATCATGAGCGCTTACTTAGATGATAAAAATCACTCAAGAACTTTTGAAAGGGCAGTGTCTAAAACTCACTTGAAAGTTAACTATGAGGTAAGCCCCTTCATCTGATCCAGTCCAGACTGCTCCCCCACCCCGACCCCTGGGGGGAGCATGTTCTTTGAGAATGAGGTCTGGAGACGACACCTGGGGGCAAGGAGATAACCTGTAGATGAACTTCTACAGGCTCAGAACCAGAGGGCACTGTGAGAGGAGGCCGACCTGCCAGGCTCCCATTAGGAGAGATGCACTCTTCTTCCGGGAACCCACATTTGAATACTTTCATTTGAATCTCAAAGAAAATGGCTACTGAGGTTGAGACTTGACACTCATACCTCACCCCCAGTGCCTCCAATATCACTTGGTGGGTGTTCTTAACATCAAAGATCCTAAAATAAAGGTCAGGAAGGTGAAGTAGTTGGCAGGTGCTCAGGCTCCTAGGAGGCAGCAACCTGGGGCGCCTAACCCCATGGTGAGTGCTGGTACCTCTATGTCTTGCTGCTGACACCTAGCATAGTGCCTGACACAGAGTTCATTTACAATATATATTTTCTGATTGAATTCAATCTGTTACAACCAACATTTCCCCAAGCATTGATCGTGTATCTGGCTGTGTGGACTAGGTGTTAAGGGACTGTTTCGGGGTGGGGGGAGGGTGCAGATGAGGAAGTGTACAGAAGCTATAAGACATGCTTCCTGCCCTCTCTGAGCTTATCGTTCAACAGGCACAATCTGAGCATATACACGGCCAGTGAATGACCCGAAGTAGTCATGATAAGAACAACTAACATTTACTGAGTGTTTATTATATAAGCCAGGTACTATTCCAAGTGCTTTTTATGGCTTATCCCATTTAATCCTTATAACAACCCCATGAGAGAGAAACTGGGTCACAGAGAAGGCAGAAAATGTGCCTAAGATCACACAATATCTAATAAGTAGATAAAGTGTTAGTCACTCAGTCATGTCTGACTCTTTGTGACCCTGTGGACTGTAGCCTGCCAGGGTTCTCTGTCCATGGGATTTTCCAGGCAAAAATACTGGAGTGGGTTGCCATGTGCTCCTCCAGGGGAATCTTCCTGACCCACACCTCTAGTGTTTGAGCCAACATGGAAGCCTGGTATTCAAATCTAGGCAGCCAAATTACAGTCCCACACCTCTAACCCCTAACCTCCTTGCTCAGCTGCCTCTGCAAGCATCCCAGCTGGGCACAGGGACATGATGTTGAAGGTTAAATATCACAGGAAGCTGGGGTGGACTGAGGTGGCCAGGGAGGGCTTGGCCAACTTGATGGGATTTCAGCTGGGCCTTGAGAACTGGGGGGCAAGGGGCACAAGGGGCAGGGAGGGTACTCTAAGCAGGGGATGGGTGTGAGGAGAGACCAGATACTGCAAGCCTGGAACCCATAAACAGCATTCAGTCACATTTGTTTTCTGTGGCCCAGTACAAAATTTTACAACAACAGAATCTGAAGTATTTGCCAACACTGTGAAACTTCTATATTTCACCTTCAAGTGTTGGATTTCTGGCTTGTTTCGCTAAATTGGAGGATCTGGCAACACTGGGCCCTCATTCCTGCATGGGCACAAATGGTGGGGGTTGAGGAGATGTACCCCTGTAAACCATGTGAGGGGGGCCTTGCCCTTTCCAGTTCTCCTCACTCTCTACCACTCCACCACTCCCCAACTCACTTCACTCAATTCTCTTCCTACCCAGCTCCTGCAAGCAAGTGCGTTTATGTCTCCCATATAGACCAAGGCAGTTAGGGGGCAGTGAGGAGCCCCAGGGACTCAATAAAAGCCAAATGCTACTGGTCCACCTGGAGAGGAAGGTTTCCTGCATGAGCAACGGGTTCAGGGTTAGAAAGGGCAGTTGGAGTCTATTAAGCGGAATCGTGCCTCCCAGGTTGAAGAAGTGAAACTTGCCAACAGGCACTGGGGAGTCAGGAAGAGAGGTGGAGAGGGAGGAGCACCACCTGGGAAGCAGCTGCTGAGATGGTCAGACAGGCGATGAGGACAAAAGTTGGGGGGAAGGAATCCTATGGGAGCAGGAGCTGTTACCTGTGAAGACTCACCAGTCTGTGTACTGAGGTCAACTCATTGAAGGATGAGGGAGGGGAAAGCAGAAACAGGAAGGATTTGGGATGATTGAACTAAGAGAAGAAGGGTGCCATAAACAGAAACTGGACAAGAAATTGGGTGCTGGAGAGGACATGGAAGACTCGATGAATCTAGTTTATACATGTTGAATTTGAGGTGCTAGACTATCCCAGATGAAGATGGACAACCATGATGTCCATCATAGTTGAGAGTGTGAGACTGGAGTCTTGCAAAGGAGGGGTGCTGGAGAGAAATTTGAAAAAGATTCTATTAAGAAGGCAGCAGTGGGACCGAAGGAGTAGAGTGTGTCATAAAACAAGAACAGTGTGCCCAATCCAGGACCTTGGCAGGGTGGGGGTGGGAGGCTGTCATGAGTTGGTGAATAGAAAGCAGGAGGAAGCAGAGAAGGCTGTAAATACATGTCTGTGTGTGTGTGTATGTGAGTGTGTGTGTGTGGGGTGGGGGTGGGGGGTGGTAACACATAGCCATAGCAGTCAGAAGAGAATCAAGACAAGGAGGCTTCAGAGAAGCCAAGGAAGGAGTTTTGAGAAGGAGCTTGCTGCATGCACCAGGGCCAGAGGTGCAGAAGCTGCAGATGGAGAAGTGAATGATGGACTGGATGATTTCTAAGTACAAACTCACCCAGCCTCATGATAGGGGGATGATCCCTTTTTATCTCAACCTTCTTTTATATATATATATATTTTTTTTTTAATTGGAGGCTAATTACTTTACAATATTGTAATGGTTTAGCCATACACTGACATGAATCCACCACGGTTGTACATGTGTTCCCCATCCTGAACCCTTCTCCCACCTCCCTCCCCATCCCATCCCTCTGGGTCATTCCAGTGCACCAGCCCCGAGCACCCTGTCTCATGCATTGAACCTAAAACCAGCAGTCTGGTTTTAAGGATAAATCCAGATAATTTATCCTTGGGAAGGATAAATTAGTAGTTTGGAATTAACAGATATACATCACTATATAGGGCTTCCCAGGTGGTGCTGCTGCTGCTGCTGCTGCTAAGTTGCTTCAGTCGTGTCCGACTCTGTGCTACCCCATAGACAGCAGCCCACCAGGCTCCTCCGTCCCTGGGATTCTCCAGGCAAGAACACTGGAGTGGGTTGCCATTTCCTTCTCCAATGCATGAAAGTGAAAAGTGAGAGTGAAGTCACTCAGTCGTTTCCAACTCTTCGCAACCCCATGGACTGCAGCCCACCGGGCTCCTCCATCCATGGGATTTTTCCAGGCAAAAGTACTGGAGTGGGGTGCCATTGCCTTCTCCGCCAGGTGGTGCTAGTGGCAAAGAATCTGCCTGCCAATGCAGTAGACATAAGAGACTCAGGTTCTATCCCTGGGTCAGGAAGATCCCCTGGAGGAGGGCATGGCAACCCACTATAGTATTCTTGCCTGGAGAATCCCATGGACTGAGGAGCCTGGTGGGCTACAGTTCATGGGGTCGCAAAAAATTGGACATGACCAGAGTGACTTAGCCCGTACACACACACACCACTATATATAAAAAAGATAATAAACACCAACCTACTGTGTAGCACAGGGAACTAAATTCAATATTTTGTAATAAAATATAAGGGAAAAGAATCTGAAAGGAATATATATATGATATATGATATGATATTATATTGTTGATGTTGTTTGCTCACTCAGTCATGTCCAACTCTTTGTGACTTCATGGACTGCAGCATACCAGGCTTCCCTGTCCTTCACCATTTCCCAGAGGTTGCTCAAACTCACGTCCATTAAGTCAGTGATGCCATCCAACCATCTCACCTTCTGTTGCCCCCTTCTCCTCCTGCCCTCAATCTTTCCCAGAATCAGTGTCTTTTCCAATGAGACAGCTCCTCACATGGACATACTGTGTGCTAAGTCACCTCAGTCATGCCCAACACTTTGCGGCCCTATGGACTGTAGCCCACCAGGTTCCTCTGTCCATGGGATTCTCCAGGGCAGACTACTGGAGTGGGTTGCCATGCCCTCTGCCAGGGGATCTTCCTGACCCAGGGATCGAACCCACATCTCATTATATCTCAAGACCTGCATTGGCAGGCGGGTTCTTTACCACTGGGAAGTGCCACCTGGGAAGCCCTTATTCCTCATTACATGCCTATTAATATCACAAATGGCGTATGTAAATTTGAAGAATGTTTTTTTGAGTACAACTTAAAAAGCATGGATTTGCATATTCCTCTGACTCATGGTCGCCATCAGCAGTGGGGCTTCTAACACATCAGTTCCATTCCTGTGAGAGATGCCTGGAGTTCGGCACATTTTGAATCCTGTGTATAATGCTGTCACTGGACATTTGTTTTATTATTAAATATTTCAGACATGCAGGCAAGACGCAAGGAAAAAAATGTTAACAAACACCTCTGTACCCACCACCCAGCTTTGTCAAATCTTAACGTCATTCCATATCTTGTTTTAGGAATAAAACAACCCAGATAGAGTTTAGGGCCCTTAAGTACTCTCCGGTCCCAGGCTCCTCCTCCTGCCCTTCCCAGAGGTAATTACTCTCCTGAATCTAGTATGCCTCCTTCCCCTGCGTGCTTTCACTACATATTGTCACCAGCCTCATTTTAGAGAGGAAGAAATTGAGGTTCAGGGAAGTGAAGGGACTTGCCCCAGTCACACAAATCAACAGTAAGTGGTACAGACTAGGAGCCCCAGGACAATGTACCAAGCAGTCACCTCCCAGCATGCTGGCCCTTCAGTGCCCCCATCTCAGGACCTCCCACCCTATCATTCTGTCAACACCTCCTTTACAGGCAGGGCCAGGCCAGACCAGGCCCAGCACAGGCCAGGATCAAGCAGAGATCATGGCCTTCTCCTCACAGCTCCTGGTTCCTGCCCTGCTCACAGGCCAGGCTTTCCTAGACCTCTGCCACCCCCTCCTCTGTTTCCTTTCTGGGCTGCTGCCTCAGCCCAGCTCTACCCCACCCCCAAACCCCAAGCAAAGGGCCTGTCTGTGCAGCCCATTTCCACACCAGGCCACTTGGGGCTGGACTGAGGCAGGGGGCCTGTAATTCTGTTCTGTGGGTCCTCCTGGCTTAATTAGCATGCTGCCTAGAACAGCAGGTCAGAAGTGGTGGGCAGGCGCCGAGACATTCCCCCTGGGCCCCAAACCACTGCCTGCCTCTCTCTCCTCCCGCCATGCCCTCACCAGCAACAGAGAAGGCCTGTGTGCTGTGGGAAGGAAGGCAGGGGCCTGACACCTCCACCTCTGCGCTGAGGAATTGGGTGGGGAGAGGTATGCAGCACATGCATAAACATGGGAAGATAATTGCTCCCCTCACATGTGAAAAGAGGGGAGGGGGCAGGGAGGAAACAGCTATTCACTAGGCACCTCCCTACATGCTGCCACGTGTTATTCTGGCTAATCCCCATGGCCACCCCATGTGGGAGATGGAATAGCTCCCTTAGTGCAGAGGGGCAAACTGAGGCTGGGAGAGGTGGAGTCGGGGGCGGGGGAGGGGGAAGGTCCACAAAGCATGTGGGAAAAGGAACCTGAGCCCAATTCCACCTGTCTCCAGGTACGTTTCCAAGGACTCAACCTGACTCACAAACCTCCCCCTTCCCTGGAGACGTCTTCTTCCAAAGAGTCCTCTTCTCTGGTGAAGAGTGGCTAGTTGAGATGGGTAGACAAAGGTGGAAGAGAGTGGATGAAGTAACCCAACTACTACTTTACTTTAAGTGAGCACATTACAACCAACATCCCTAGTGTGTGTTAGTTGCTCAGTCGTGTCCTACTCTTTTTGACCCCATGAACTATAGCCTGCCAGGCTCCTCTGTCCATGGAATTCTCCAGGCAAGAATACTGGAATGGGTTGTCATTTTCTTATCCAGGGGATCTTCCCAACTTTGGGATCGAACCCGGGTCTCCTGCATTGCAGGAGGATTCTTTACCGTCTGGGCCACCAGGGAAGCCAACATCCACCTGGTGTCTAAAAAGACCAGGAGACTTCAGGCTGAAAGACTCCCTCTCCCAGCCCCAACCCTACCTCAGGGCCTGCTTCATCCAGGGACTCTCACCTTAGGGTGCTTCCTCCCACTTGATTCTATGTTGGCCCTCAGGGACCCTCTGGCCTTAGGCTGCAGGTCTTAGGACCAGCAACATGGTGCCTGAAGGTGTGGATAATAGTGAAAACCAGAATCCAGCTGTCTTTATAGAGAAGCTCAAACATGCCAGGCACTGGGTGCAGAACTTGGCATATGTCGACTGTTTGATCCTCATGACAACACAACAGATGTACGATTATTTCCCCCACTTTGTAAGCGAGGAACTGAAGCATAGAGAAATAAAGGAACTTGTTCTAGGAGCATTAGGCAGTGGGACTCCAAAAGCCATGCTCTGAGGAGGACAGGGTTGGCTGGAAAAGAGGAAGAGATGGTGGCAGCCCCAGGAACAACTTTGAGGGATGGAAAGTGACAGTGTTCGTTGCTTAATTGTGTCTGACCCTTTGCAACCCCATGAACTGTAGCTTGCCAGGCTCCTCTGTCCATGGGATTCTCCAGGCATGAATACTGGAGAGGGTAGTCATTCCTTTCTCCAGGGGATCTTCCCAACCCAGGATCAAACTCAGGTCTCCTGCATTGCAGGCAGATTATTTACCAGCTGAGCCACCAGGGAAGCCCCTTAAGGGATGGGGATGGTCATAAAACAACTCCAGCAGCCTCTTGGCTCTAGCAGGAAACCGTCCAGACTCTGCTATGGGGTCCCTGCTCTGACCCTGGGGTACCTGCCAGCTCACTCCTTCCAGAAGCGCTATCAAACTGCTCCTTGGGGGCTAGTGGTGTTTGAAGCCATCCCCTGTGTGTCCTTCTTGAAGAGATGAGGCCATCGGGGTGAGATGCAGCTCAGACCCCGGTCCCCTACCTCACAGCACCAGAGTCTAGGGGACCCCCAGCAGGTGGTAAGTTTCAAGGTGAGACCCTAGCTTGTAGGCTCTGCCCCTGCACCCTCTCTCCCTATCTGGGGCTGAGGCCTCCAGGCTCTCACAGAAAGATTGCTGAAATCAAATTGCAATTAACAGAGGCAATTATCCGCCTATTAGAAAATGTCCCCTGAGCCAGGCCTGTGCTGTGAGCTGCTTGGGCCCCAAGGGAAGCCACAGAGCAGGGCAGCAACTGGGGGTTAGGGGGAGGTAGGCAGCAACCTAGGCCTGGGCGGGGGGGGGGGGCGGGGGGGGGGAGGGCCTCTGAAAAGGCCTAAGCGAGGGTCAACAGAAGCTTGGGTCTGCATGGTTTCCTGAGGAGGACACCCCAGACCTGAGCTGAGGCCGGAGGACACTGGGGGCTGGGGTCCTCCTCTCCAAGCCCCCTCTGGCCCCTCCTCCCCAAAAGGCCCTCCTAGAGGGCAGACCTGGGGCAGTTTGTGTATATGGAAGAACAAAGGAGCGAAAAATCATGCAATGACCCTCCAGGGAGTGATGATAACATTTTCACTTTAAAATTACCAAAGAACAGATTGTCTTATGCAAATTATATGCAAATCACACTCCGGTTGGTCCTTGCCTTACCCAGAGTTCTTTCAGCTCTTCCCTGACTAAGTAGGATGGGGGAGGGTACTCAGGGAAATCTGGGTTTAGGGGGAATTCTGCCTGGAACAAGGCCGTCTAAGGTAATCTCTTAGCTTTCTGTCCAGCCCCCTGTCTGTCCACTCTGAGTCTTGCTGCATTTGTATGAACCCTATAGAAACCTCCCTGCCTCCTAGCTGAATTGCACTTGGAGTCCAGATCCAATGGGGGCTTATCTGCTGCTCAGGATGGCCTGCATCATGGGGAACTTCCATTTGCAGAAGATATTTGAGTCAGGCTGAGTGGAGTAGAAAGAGAAGTACTAGACTAAGAATCTAGAAATCAGCTGACAGCTCTCAAATCTCTCCAGCCCAGACCTCACAGCTGGGCCCCAAATGCAGCCTTTCTAGAACTAAATAACCTTCAATGCAACCTGCCCCATGTTTGTTTCCTCTGTTCCTGCCTCAGGGCCTTGGAACCTCATCTACCCAGTTGCCCAAGACAGAGCCTGGCAATCATCCTCAATCCCCACCCATCCACTGCACTGAATCATACCGGTCGAATCTACCACCTAACAAGTCTTGGGAAATTTGTCCCCAAGTTTTTGTTCCTGAGGGCTATGGCTGGAGTTTATCTGTCATCTCTTTCCTGACCTATTCCAGATACCTTTGGTGTGGGTGCCTGTCTCCAGGCCAGCCTCTCAGATCTGCCCTCTACTCTGCTTTCATAGTAGGGTGTTTTGTAGTGACTAGTGACTACTGAAAGTCGCTCAGTCGTGTCCAACTCTTTGCAACCCCAAGGACTATATAGTCCATGGAATTCTCTAGGTCAGAATATTGGAGTAGGTAGCCTTTCCCTTCTCCAGGGGATCTTCCCAACCCAAGGATTGAACCCAGGTTTCCTGCATTGCAGGCAGATTCTTTACCAGCTGAACCACAAGGGAAGCCCAAGAATACTGGAGTGGGTAGCCTATCCCTTCTCCAGTGGAACTTCCCCACCCAAGAACTGAACCAGGGTCTCCTGCATTGCAGGCAGATTCTTTACCAACTGAGCCCTGAAGAAAGTCCTTTGAACCGGAATGTAGGGCTTCCTATAAAATCAATAGACCATGTTCGCTGAAAACCCTCAGTGGCTCCTCAGGCTCAGCAAATCAAGTTCAGACTCCCTGGCACACAAGACCTTTAAGGCACAGGCTGCAGGTTCACCTCTCACATCAGCCCCCATGTCCTCCATGAGCCTCACCATGTGCCATCTCACCGCCCATAAACACCTACATTCTGCTGGGCCTTCCCAATTTTCCTGAGCCATTCCTCCCCTAAATGTCTTCACTTTTTCACTTCCGCACCCCAGTGAAACTGTATCTGTTCTTCACCAAACGCTTTGTCTGAGAGACATTCATTGCCTGCCAGCCTCCCCCCACCACACACTTCACACACACACACACACACACCTCCCAGCTGTCACTGTATTCCTCCCTCCTTAGTTCTACCTCAGCATTTTTCCCATAACAGAAATTAATTCACATTTGTATCCCCAGCACCTCATAGATGATGAATGAATGAATGAAGAAATATGAATGAATGAGTTGGTTAATGAATAGGGTTTGATTCCTGGCTCCATAATGGGTAAATCACCTCTCTGAGCCTCATGCTCCATACCTGTAAACTGGGGCAGTAATGCCTACCTCATTGTGAGGATTCACAGAAATAAGACATAGAGAATCACCTAGAGCAGCTCCTGGGATCCCATAGATGATCAAGAAACCCCAGGTGAATCCTTACCATTCCAAAGTGAGAATTGGCTTTAAGAACATGAGTGCTCTTAGCCAGTATGGCCCGATGGCCATGGCTGCTATGGTTCTTACCCTATGGTTGCCTTAGTCCTGGATCAGCCTCCAGTCCTAAGGGCTGTCTGGAGGTCCCCTGCTGGGTTGGTCGCAGGTACAAAGACACATATCCTAGAGGAAGGCCTCTCACATCTCCTCAGACCTCGCTGGTATTCAGGAGAGGCCTGCTTGAGATTTCTGCCCACAGGTGGCCAAATTCCTGTGAGCAGAGAGCCACGTCAAAGAGGGAAGGGGCAGGAACCCAGGGGTCCAATTCTAGCTCTGCCAATAGACACCTCGATCAACACAGAGCTCCTCTTGACTAAATGTCTGCATGCAGCTGGTAATACATGCATGCCAATTTGAGCTTGTTGTGAGAGCCAAATGAAATACTGTATGTGACAAGATTAGCACAGGGCTTGGTACACAGGAATAATAGAAGCTGAAATTTAATAAGCACTTACTATGGGCATACCATGAAATACTTCACACACATTTGCTCATTTAATTCTAACAGGAGCTCTGTGAGATAGGTACTATAATTATCACCTTCTCCTGTCAATGTAAAACTTAAGGCACAGAGAGGTGAAGCTATTTGCTCTTGGTTCTACAGCTTATAAATGGATATAACCACTTTATAGACGTGTAATTCACACATCACAATTCACTCATTTAAAGTCTACAATTCAATGGTTTTGGTGTTTTCACAAGGCAGATCTAGAATTTGAACTCAGCTCTCTGACTCCAGATCCTGCTTATGTAACATCCCCACTATACAGGCTAATACTCATAACTTAGGCAAATAAGCACCCTTTCCCTAGGCCTCTGCACCTGCAACTGAAACCCCAGGCTTCCTCTGCAACAGTCCCTGCCCTTTCTTTCTGCCTCTCTAGGAGCTGGGGGCTGAACAGCTGGGCCCTGAGGCAGTGGGGTAGAAGAGATGACGTTAAGAAGTGGCCTCTGCTGCTTGCGCTTGTGGGGCTTTTGGTCCTGGGTGGACCTCTGGGGCTGCCTTGCCAGCTTCTCCATGCCTACCCTGGTTGCACTTCAGTTCATCTAAGCTGAACCAGCTGAGCTGTTGCTTGCGCCCAGCTCTGGGCTTGGCCAGGAAACATTCTGAAGGCTGCAAAGAGGAAGGCAACTGGGCCTGTTCCCCTGAGGGCTTACATACCGTTGAATGGGTGAGGCACACACAGACGCCTGCTAGCCTGTGCTCACTGATACTGTGAGGCAGGTAGCAGAAAAAGGGATTCCAAGAAGGGAATCAAGGAGAACTTCACAGAAAAGGTGGCCTTCAAAGTGCCCTGGAAGAGCTGATGGAATTTAGACTAGTGCTGTTCAATAGAAATATCATGCAAGCCACAAAGGTGAGCCACATATGTGATTTTGAATTGTTTGGTAACTGCATTAAAAAAGGAAAAAAGAAGCTGGTGAAGTTCATTTTAATAATGTATTTCTCTAAACCAATATATCTAAAATAGTGTATTGCTCTTACACTATTGATGGGAATGTAAATGGGTGGAACCACTATGGAGAACACCATGGAAGTTCCTTAAAACACTAAAAATAGAGCTACCATATGACCCGGTAATCCCATTCCTGGGCATATATCAGGAAAATCTCTAATTTAAAAAGATACATGCACCCCAGTAGCAGCGCTATTTATAATAGCCAAACATGGAAGCAACCTAGATGTCCATCGACAGAGGAATGGATAAAGAAGACGTGATATGTATATACATATCAAAAGAATGAAATAATGCCATTTGCAGCAACTTGGATGAACCTAGAGACTATCATCCTAAAAGTGAAATAAGTCATACAAAGACTAATATCATATCACTTATATGCAGAATCTAAAAAAAGTGATACAAATGTTTACATAACAGGAACAGAATCACAGACTTATAAAACAAACTTATGTTTACCAAAGGGGAAACTAGGGAGGGGATAAACTGGGGATTAACAGATACACACTCAGTTCAGTTCAGTCGCTCAGTCATGTCCGACTCTTTGCGACCCCATGAACAGTAGCACGCCAGGCCTCCCTGTCCATCACCAACTCCCAGAGTTTACTGAAACTCATGTCCATTGAGTTGGTGATGCCATCCAACCATCCCATCCTCTGTCGTCTCCTTCTCCTTCTGCCCTCAATCTTTCCCAGCATCAGGGTCTTTTCAAATGAGTCAGCTCTTCGCATCAGGTGGCCAAAGTACTGGAGTTTCAGCTTCAACATCAGTCCTTCCAATGAACACTAAGGACTGATCTCCTTTACAATGGACTGGTTGGATCTCCTTGCAGTCCAAGGGACTCTCAAGAGTCTTCTCCAACACCACAGTTCAAAAGCATCAATTCTTCTGTGCTCAGCTTTCTTTGTAGTCCAAATCTCACATCCATACATGACTACTGGCAAAACCATAGCCTTGACTAGATGGACCTTTGTTGACAAAGCAATGTCTCTGCTTTTTAAAATATGCTGTCGCAGCACTGTTTATAATAGCCAAGACATGGAAGCAACCTAGATGTCCATCAGCAGATGAATGGATAAGAAAGCTGTGGTACATATACACAATGGAGTATTACTCAGCCATTAAAAAGAATACATTTGAATCAGTTCTAATGAGGTGGATGAAACTGGAGCCTATTATACAGAGTGAAGTAAGCCAGAAGGAAAAACATAAATACAGTATACTAACGCACATATATGGAATTTAGAAAGATGGTAACAATAACCCGGTGTACGAGACAGCAAAAGAGACACTGATGTATAGAACAGTCTTATGGACTCTGTGGGAGAGGGAGAGGGTGGGAAGATTTGGGAGAATGGCAATGAAACATGTAAAATATCATGTAGGAAACGAGTTGCCAGTCCAGGTTCGATGCATGATGCTGGATGCTTGGGGCTGGTGCACTGGGACGGCCCAGAGGGATGGTATGGGGAGGGAGGAGGGAGGAGGGTTCGGGATGGGGAACACATGTATACCTGTGGCGGATTCATTTTGATATTTGGCAAAACTAATACAATTATGTAAAGTTTAAAAATAAAATAAAATTGGAAGAATAGAAAAAAAAAATAAAAGTACAAAACTTTTTGAATGCTGGAAAAAAAAAAAAAAATATGCTGTCTAGGTTGGTCATAACTTTCCTTCCAAGGAGTAAGCGTCTTTTAATTTCATGCCTGCAGTCACCATCTGCAGTGATTCTGGAGGCCCCCAAAAATAAAGTCTGCCACTGTTTCCACTATTTCCCCATCTATTTGCCATGAAGTGATGGGACTGGTTGCCATGATCTTAGTTTTCTGAATGTTGAGATTTAAGCCAAGTTTTTCACTCTCCTCTTTCACTTCCATCAAGAGGCTCTTTAGTTCTTCACTTTCTGCCATAAGGGTAGTGTCATCTGCATATCTGAGGTTATTGATATTTCTCCCTGTAATCGTGATTCCACCTTGTGCTTCCTCCAGCCCAGAGTTTCTCATGATTTACTCTGCATAGAAGTTAAATAAGCAGGGTGACAATATACAGCCTTGACGTACTCCTTTTCCTATTTGGAACCAATCTGTTGTTCCATGTCCAGTTCTAACTGTTGCGTCCTGACCTGCATACAGGTTTCTCAAGAGGCAGATCAGGTGGTCTGGTATTCCCATCTCTTTCAGAATTTTCCACAGTTTATTGTGATCCATGCAGTCAAAGGCTTTGACATGGTCAATAAAGCAGAAATAGATGTTTTTCTGGAACTCTCTTGCTTTTTTGATGATCCAGCGGATGTTGGCAATTTGATCTCTAGTTCCTCTGCCTTTTCTAAATCCAACTTGAACATCTGGAAGTTCATGGTTCACGTATTGCTGAAGCCTGGCTTGGAGAATTTTGAGCATTACTTTACTAGCGAGTGAGATGAGTGCAATTGTGGGGTAGTAGATACACACAACTATATATAAAATAAATAAACAAAAAAGACCTACTGTATAGTACAGAAAGCTATATTCAATATCTTGTGATAACCTATAATGGTAAAGAATCTTAAAAGGATTATATATATATATATATATATAGCATATATATAAAGCTGAATCACTTTGCTGTATATCTGAAGCATTGTAAATCAACTATACTTCAATAAAAAATAAAATATTATATCAACATGTAATCAATAGAGAAAATTATATAGATATTTAACACTCTTTTTTCACATTGAATCTTCAAATTCTGGTGTGTATTTGAATACTTACAGCACATCTCAATTTGGATTAGTCACATTGCAAGTGCTTAAGACCCACATGCAGCTTATGGCCACCATAGTGGACAGCCCAGATGCAGACATTTGGAAGCTAGAAAGCAGAGGAAGCACAATTTAGGTTGAGGAAACAGTATGGGCAAATTTGGGTGTATAACTGATGGGAGACTGTTTTGTTTGCTTATAATTTGTATTATTTGTGGTTTACATGATTATATTTTAAATACTAAGGTTTACATTTTGGGGGTAGACAATATATTCATACAGTCCAAAATTTTAAAGGCAAATAGATTAACATATATAGCAAATATATTTATGTATTTTCCCTTTTTTGTTTTGTATAAATGTTATCATAGCCCCCCTTCTGTACTTTCCTTTTCCACCAATTACGCCTTGGAGGCTGTTTCATGTCAGCCGCTAAAGTGCTTCCTCATCTCACAAGAATTACGGAGGCTCTAACTGATGGACATTTAGGTTATTTCCAATCATTTGCAATTAGAAACAAGGCTGCGATGAATAATCTGTGTTGCTGTCATTCCTTGTGTGTGTGTGTGTGTGTCTCTGTGTGTGTGTAGTGATAGGATAAATTCCTAGAAGTAGAATCTGGGGATCAAATTTTCAGGGATGGGTTCAGAGCAGAGCAGTGACATGCTCGGGGTTGTTCCGGGAAAGATTCCTCTGACAGTAGCATGGAGAATGCACTGGCAGGGATCAGACAGGAGGCAGGAGGCCATTCTTCCATCCGTTGACACAGTGAGTGTTTTCCTGGTGCCATCTGTGTTCAGGGGGCACTTTGCTGGTGAGCAAGACACACCAGCCCCTGCTCTCAAGCAGCTGATAGCTGAATGGAGAAGTTGGGAGGCCAGAGATGCCAGCAGCCTGGGCTAGCACAATGGCAGTGAAGAGGGATGGGTGGATGCTTTAATAAAAGCCAGAATAGGGCACTGCACCGGGGGACAAATAGGCATGGTTGGTGCTGGGCTTTGGAGAAACCACTCTGGCAGCTGGTGAGAGAGAGGTGGGGCTGCTGGGAGGAAAGAAAGAGGGCAGCAGAGCGCAGTGAGTCTGGGTGTGCCTGTGTTCTGGAAGCAAACTGCCCAAGTTGGACTCCCGGCTCTGCCCTGTACTAAGTGTATGTCATTGAGCAAGGGACTTCACGGCTCTGGGATTCAGTTTCTCTCATCTATAAAATGGAGTCGATAAGAAGACAGCTGCCAGAGAGTTGTTGGTGGGAGGATTAATGGAGGCAAATACATGTAAATATTGAGTTCAGAATCTGGCATATCTGAGGCTTTTAGTAAAAGGTAGGTAGTATTGTTGGTTTTTTGATGACTAGGGAAGTGTTAGTGAAAGACACAAACAAGAAAAATAGGAGAGAGGTTTAGGAGTTGAAATGGGCAAGGGTTGGTGACCTAATGGTTGATTGATGTGGATGTAGGGAAGGGGGAGTACAGAGCCCGTCCTGACTCCCAGATGGGCAGCCAGTGGGGATTCCAAAGGACAGACACAAGGATGGAGAAAACTGGAGGGTTCTGGCAATTACTGCTGGTGCCCAGTGCTTACCTGGAACTTAGGATCAGGGCCAGCAAGAGTTGTTCTCTGAGAAGCTGAAGGAGAAGAATGCAAAAGAAGGGGAACCTGAGCCCATCTGCTTTCTGCTGCAGCCTGTGCTCAGTGGCACCCTGCTCCATGCCCATGTGTTTTTCTGTAAGTGCCTCAGTGGGCCAGATGGCCCTCGCTGCTGAGGCTGTTGGGAGCTGGGGTACAGCTGAGCAGCTCCACCCTGTCCAGCTGGCCCCTCTTCTTCCCCACACTTGTCTCCCCTGCAGTAGCCCAAGTTGGCAGTCCTCTGCTGAGGAAGAGAAACCCATAAGGATGTATCTGCCCTGCCCACACAGGGCTCACAGGGACCCCACCAGATCCTGGCCACCTACTCTGGGGATGATAGGCCAGGGATGGGAACTTGTACTTTGTACTTTGATGTTGCATCTGAACATCGATGTTGGAAGACTTCATGCGCAAGGAGGTAGCAGGAGAGAATGGGCAAGTGGAGAGCATTGGGGAGAATGGAGAGTCACTGGAGGACTGTAAGGAGAGACCTGGGGTAGGGGAATGGAGTTCAAGGAGACGGAACCTGGAGAATCCCTCTATCAGGCTAGGAGGCAACTAGATGACATTTCTGAGAAACTTCAAGGTAGCTCCAGTCACTTTCTCCCAGCTCACTCCCAGCTCACTCAGGCTTTGGCTCTCCAAAGTGTTTTTTTCCTTCTGCTGACCAACTGTTTTTTCAAGGCCAGCTGAGATGTCATGGGGGTCTCAGCATGGACTGAAAAGTGCCTGTCCCACAGGTGCTCAGAGGTCCTGGGGACCCCTAGCCAAGTAAGTTAGAGGAACCCTAGCTCGGGATCAATCTTTTGTGAAAGTCATTCAGTTGTGTCTGACTCTTTGTGATCCCATGGAATAGTCCATGGAATTCTACAGGCCAGAATACTGGAGTAGGTAGCCTTTCCTTTCTCCAGGGGATCTTCCCAACCCAGGGATCAAACCCAGGGCTCCCGTGTTGCAGGCAGATTCTTTACCAGCTGAGCTACCAGGGAAGCCCAATCTTCTGTGGAGCCTCTCCCAGTTATCAGCAGCCTCTGGTGACATGTCCCACCGTCCCCCCGGCTCTGTGGAGCTTACTGAAGCTCTAGTTCAGCTCAAGCAGGATCTGAGCTTCCCCCTCCTCCCCAAACTGGGCCCCCAAAGTCAGCAGCTTTGCTACCAACATGCCAGCTTCTCTGCCCCCTTTCCTCAAGGCAGCCTCAGTGCCAGCTCTGAGCCAACAGCCTGGGAAGCTTGGCTGGGCCTCCTACCCACACAGCAGCCACTCCCCTGCACACTCCTCCTTGGGTTTCTAGGTCAAGAAGCACTTAGCGGATAAAACTCTCCAGAGCTCGTGGCATTTGCAAAGGCAGGTCCTATGTGCTCCTTTCTGTTGAGGGGAATGTACAGCTGGTGGGTGCTGGGATAGGACTGGGGTCAGGGGGAGGGAACAGGTTAGCCCTTAGTGCCACTGAGGTCTCTCTTGCCCTCTGGGCTGCTTTGGAAAATCCTAGAAGGGCACACAGCAAAGTAGAGTGTGGATGAGGGTTTACCAACTCTCCAAGGAGCCTGGGTCTTAAAAGACAACCAACCCCCTCCTCCACCCACCAGCTCAAGTCTCCATTTCCAGTCTGAGCCTTCTCTCCAGATGTTTGCTCCCTTCATCTGCAGCCTCAGGGAGGATCACTTAGAGACCAGGGTCTCCACTTTGGGCTAAGCAGCTCCCACTCCTTGTCTGGACCTGTGTTTGCCCCCTCAGCTCAGAGCCTGCTAGCTGGCCACCTACCACACCCTGGCCTTGGGTTCTGGGCCTTCTCCACACCCCTCCCCACCTCAGTCTGCCTCGCCAGCGTTCTTAATGATTCCCAGCTGATTCCAGTCACATCCTCTCCCCAGGGCCCTGGCACGGAGAGCAAGCCCTTCTCCAGGGGGCCCCTCAGAGCATTAACCCCTGGCTGACTGAGCCTCTGGGTTCTAGCAATCAACCAGAATAGGAAACCTAAGAAAAACAGAGACAAAATCTGATAGAGTGGGCTGACTTCTCTGAGGGTAGCTTGGGCCACCCTTGAGCTCCTTCCCTCTAGAGAAATGCATGGGGAGGGTCTCTAGTTGGCAAAATCTTTCCATGCTTGCCCACCAAAGTGCCCTTGGCAGACCTGTTCTTTGTCTACTCCTGACTCTTCTCCTTGCAGTGTTTGGTCCTCTTCCTTTTATTCTAGATAATGCTAGGTTGAGACTGTGGGTTCTGAAGGTGGTCTGCCTGGTTTCAAACCCCACCTTTGTTACTTTCTAGTTGTATGACTTTGGACAAGATATTTTCCCTCTCAATGGCTCTGTTTCCTCATCTGGAAAATGGGGAATAATAACAGTACTACCTCATAGCCTCACAAAAGGGGTTATATAGATGAATCCACTGCTTAAAATAGTGCCTGGCATAGACCACTTGATGTTAACCCTTGTTGTGTTATTATTGTGGAATGTGACTAGATGTTCTGTGAGGACAGAGACTACATCTTTCTTGCCCTTGTACCCCCTCCCACCCAGCACAGTTCCAGGTACATAATAGATGTTCAGTACCCTGATGCCGGCAAAGATTGAAGGCGGGAGGAGAAGGGGGTGACAGAAGGTAAGATGGTTGTATGGCATGACCGACTCTATGGACGTGAGTTTGAGAAGCTCTGGGAGTTGGAGATGGACAGGGAAACCTGGTGTGCTGCAGTCCATGGGGTTGCAAAGAGTTGGGCACGACTGGCCTACTGAAAAGCCAACAACAAACAACCAGAACACGTTTAGTACATAATAGAATGAAGTACAGACAGGACTACCAGTTCTCTGTGCCCCCTCTCAGCCACAAAACTGTGTCTTCCTAACTGAAGCACACAGGTGGGCACCAGGAACAGACTCCATTCTCTTGCTGGGGGCCCAAACACACCCTGACCGGCCCCAGGCCTGTCAGTCCCCAGACCAGTGGCTCACTGGTAGGGCCCATAGGGGCTGAGCTGAAAAAGGCCATTGGCAATCAACTGACAGGCCCAGTGGCTCACACAGGCCATGTCTTGGGTAGTGGCTGGCAGAAGCCAAGGAATGAAGATGCAGGGTATGGATATGGGGGGTACAGGGGTGGGAGAGGAGAAGCATGCACTCAGGAGCCAGACAGACCTTGATTTAAATCCCAACTGCCACTTCCTGGCTATCTAACCCCTAGAAACTCATACATCCTTCCCCACCTCAGTTTCCTCATTTGTGACGGGGGACTAATCACTCCTCCTCTCAGAGCTTGGCAATGGTTCAAGGAGAAAACCATGTCGAATGTGCAGCAGAGTGCCTGGCACAGAACTGGTGCCAAGGCAGTCACTAGAAGTTCCTGCTCTGACCTGGGGCCCTGAGGGGTGGGGGGATACTGACTGGAGTGAGGGAGGCATGCGTGGGGTCCATGGGATCTGGCCCTTCTGCCACAGGGGTTTCCAGATGGTGGTTCTGAGCAAGGGCCAGGCCAAGGGGCCACAGCCAGGGCTCTCAGCCGCCCATCCCCTACACCCTGGCATGGCAGGTTTCTTGGCCTCCTGCCACTGCCGACTATGTAAATAAACCAGCTTTTCGCTGGCTGGGAATGAGACTGCCCTAAGTGACATTTCAAATTAGTTCTGCTATATTGGGCTTGAGCTCTGAAGGGCCTGGGCATTTTTTCTCCTCAGCTCATCCCTTTCTCTGTGTGGTGAAAGCTCTTAAAGCACACCCGGTGGGGGCAGAGAGCCAGGGTGGGGTGGGGGCAGGCCTTCTAAGGTGACCTGCCAAAGCACTTACCAGGCCCAGGGCCACAGCCTCCCTTCCTAGGGAGGTCAGGAGCTCTGCACCACAGTGCCCCCCCCCCTCACCAGCCCTCCCTGGCTGCCATGGCAACCCAGCCTCCTTGCACAGGGCTCACACACCAGCTGGCAGGAATGCTGAACGGAAGGAGGGCTGCCTCGTTGACCGAGGAGAGAGGGCTGGGCCCTGGAGGGGCACACAAGGGGTGGGCCAGCTGCAGGCCTGGCAGAGTTGAAAGGGAGATGTGCTAGCCACATGGCTGGCCCAGCTCAGGCCGGGGCTGGGGCTGTGCCAGGAGATGAGACCATGACAGGAGAGGAGAGCCAGGACTGTGGACACATGCCACTGACTTTCTGTCAAAACGCAGCGGCTTCCCCACAGGGCTGAGGGCAGACAGCACTGGATTCAACTCCTTTCTTTCTGGGCAAGTAACCTTAGTCCACTTGGCCTCCATTTCTTCAGGCTTGAGGCCTGAGAGTATGAAAGGACTCAGGCTGGGGAGCCAGACAGAGCTGAAGGGCACTCTGGGCTCTCACACATATACTGCTTTACATCTCTGAACCTCAGTTGCCTCTTCTACAGGTAGGAATATAGGGAAGTACCTGCTTCATGAGCTCATTGAGAACACGTAACAAGCCGATGTGTGCAAAGCATGGAGGGCAGTGCCTGGCCCACAGTAAGGGCTAAATAAGTGGCAGCTCTTATTATTACTGTGGTTATTCTTTTAATTGTACTCAAAGTGACAGTTTCTGTACCTGTATCTCCTATTAGACTGGGAGACCCTAGAAGACATTGAGAGACTTATTCCTCTCTCCTCCCCAGCAACTCCAGGTTCAGACAGACCCAGAGCAGATTCTGGGGCAAGTGGAGGTGGGGGAGGGGGTGACGCATATACACCAGGAATGCCTTGGGCTAAATGGCTTCAAAACTCTTCTGTCTTGGACATTCTGTACTTTTAACTCCATAAACTCTAAGGAAGGGCTGCCCTAGAGTATATAAGCCTGGGGGAGAGGAGGGGATATATATGTTTATATAATTAATAGACATATATTTGTATGTGTGTATATGAGTGTAAGGCCCCTGTTACATAAACAATTCAACTTACCCCAAATCAGCATGTTAGAAACATTCTGGCAACCTGGTCTCTCCCAGGGTCTTGTGAAAGAAATTACTGTGCCAACTCAGCTCCAGTGTCCCAGAAAGACACCACAGATATGAATCTAGGAGATCAGGGCACCTGGTTGACCCCACATGTGGTATAGCCAGAGTTTCCCAAAGAGGAGAAACAGGGACTGGGCCTACTTGGATTCATGTTTGGGCTCAGAGCACTCTACCTGGAAGGCAGTGCTGGCTCTGGCTGGAACTCGGCACCAGAGCGGACATTAGCACATTTAGAGGAATGTCCTCCAAAGCACAGGGTCTCCTGAGGCGTGGGGCTGGGGTAAGGGCCCTGCTTGTGTGGGGTCATAGAGCGTACTGCTCCAAGGTGACAGCCACTGAGCTGGACTAATCTGAACTCTGGCCAAAAGAGCCTTAGCCTCTCCATGCGGTATGTTGCTCACGCCTGGAATTCCGATTTTCTCTGCATCCTCGACCACATGTCATTCCAGACCACTGGCCAGGAACTGTGAGGCTGAGCAGGGCTTAGCAAGAAAACCCAGTGGCTGGCTAAGGGGAAGAATGGTAGGGGATGAGACAGTGAGGTTAGCATATCAGGCAGTTGGAGGAGGGGCTGCTGTCACATCAGCAATGAATTCCTGCAGGTCTAAAGGCTCAGTCACCCACAGAAAGGTACTTGGGGAAACCCTCCCAGGCCCTCAGAATGACCGGAGGAGGCTACTCTGAGGGCTGCCTATGGAAATCAAACCAGGGAGAGACTGATAGCAAGAGTTTCCCAAGCTGTAAAAGCACCACCACCACCTAGGACCACCCATAGCCCAGGAGAGCTGAACACAGCTACTTCCCAAGGCAGCTGCCAGGTAGACCTTGGGAACCTGGAAGGAGTAAGGGAGGAAGGCTATAAAAGAGCATGAAGTCAGATAGTGAATGGCAGGAGCCAGGTTGCTCACTGTTGGAGTCCAAGTATACAAATAAGCAAGGAAAAGGCTAGAGTAATCCATGTGGTAATGGATCAGAAGGGGGGACATGAGTGTAAACTCTTGTTTAGCTCAATATGGGTACAAATAGTTACACAGAGCACTTGCTGATATGTGTGTACACACTAGTTAGCACACACACGTACATCTTCTTACTCTGTTAGTTGAGAGGGCCCAGGAGCAATGAACACACCCAGTGCCTGGATCTTGGTTTGTAATACCATTTTCCAATGAAGGAACCAGAGTTCTTCACAGTAGCAGTTGATTCTAGGGCTGGCACAGGAAACAAATGAGACGAGCCTGGAGTATCTTGTAGATAAAGATACAGAGAGGAAGGAAATGCCGAAAAGATAAAACCCACAATGATAGGTCAGAGGGACACAGGAGCCAACTTAAAGAGCTCCCAAAGGCTAAAGCTGAATCAATTTGAGCAACAGGATAAATAATGTAGTATCAGATTATAACCCAAAGTATAATAACCAATATCCATGAGTCTATGTGTGTGCATGCTAAGTCCCTTCAGTCATGTCCAACTCTTTGTGACCCTATGGACTGTAGCCCTCCAGACTCCTCTGTCTATGGGATTTTCCAGGCCAGAATACCCGACTGGGTTGCCATACCCTCCTTCAGGGGATCTTCCTGACTCAACGATTAAACCTGTGTCTCTTATGTCTCCTGCATTGGCAGGTGGGTTCTTTACCACTAGAACCACCTGGGAAGACCATCCATGAGTCTATAGTGATAGAAATAAGTGGTTAAATGAATGAATGAAAATATAAATAAATAAATACAGGAGAAGAGGCAAATCTCCCATGTAGAAGAATTGCAAATAATTTATGTTGATTCTCTTCCCACAAGGAGGCAAGGCTTATCTCCCCATTCTACACACCTTAAGTGTGGGCTGTGCATAGCAACTTCCTTCCAAAGAGTACAGTATGGAAAGGGCTGAAAACACGGAGTAACTTTCCAGTGGAGAGACCTGACAAACATACCTCAGCCAGGTGATCACCGTACACATCAACAATGACAAATCATGCTAAGAGCATATACTGTTGCTATGATGGGATAAGAAGAGCACTTCCTCCCCTAAACCCTTAACTGCAGTCTAACCGTGAGAAAAAACATCAGAGAAATCCTGATTGAGGGACAGTCTACAAAGTAGCTTACCAACACTCCTATAAACTGTGAAGGTCATTAAAAACAAGGAAAAGTCTAAGAAACAACCATAGGCCAGAAGAGTTAAGGAGACATGATGACTAAATATAATGCAGTGTCCTGAATGGAATTCTGGAATGAATAAAGGACATTAGGTTAAAACTAAGGAAATCTGACTTTAATACTAATTCATTAATTGTAACAAATGGACTACACTAATATAAGATGGGGAAATTGGGTACAGATATATGGGAACTCCATACAGTCTTCTAAATGTTTTCTGTAAATCTTAAACTGTTCTAAATTTTTTTTTTTTAAACTTATTTAAACAAAAATAACTTGGAGTCTTTTTAATCCTGTTTTCTGCCCCATCTAACAGCAAGGCTTTGAGGAAATTATTACCCTTTCTGAGGATATTTTCACTCTGTAAAATGGGAAAAAAAATTCTCTCTAGAAGAAAGAGAAGAGGTAATTCAATGCAAATTTAAATATTAATACACAGAAACAATCATTACCTACTAATTTCCTCCCTCTTAATTCTCACAACAGCCTTGTGTGACATAGATGAGACAACTGAGGCTCAGAGAGGCAGAGGGACCTGCCCAGAGTCACACAGCTGGGAGGTGGAGGAAACCAGATGTGACATTTCCTCTAAGGCATTCTGCCTATTGGTAAAGCTTACACTACGATGGGACCCGTTGGGGTGTAGGTGGGAAAGCTAGCTGTCTGTCTGGGGGCTCCAGGGCCTTTGAAGGGCAGCTACTTCCTCTGAGAAATTGTATAAAGGAGCACAGCACAGTGGTCAGGTGTATGGGATTTAGAATCAGACTGCCTAGTTCAAGCCTCGATTCTATTCCTAACTGTGTGACTTGGGAAAGTTATTTTACTTGTCGGAACCTTAACTTCCCCATCTGTAAAATGGACACTGATAATAGTATCTACCATTTTAATGTTGTTGTGATGGTTAAAATGGTTAATCAATGTCAAGTTTTTAGAATACTACCTGGCATATCACAAGAGCTTGGTAAATCCTAGCTATCATTATCTGCAGAATGGATAATAATGCCTTGCGTTCAGTGGTCCTAAAGGCCCTCCTAAGTCTTCTCTTGTGGTGAACGTGGTGGAAGGTATGCCAGTAATTGTTTCTTTGAAAATACCTAATAGCTTTTGCACCAAATAATGAACACTTATTTGCATATCAGTCAATGAACAAGTCCTTGAAATCTTGAAGTCTGAAGGAAGCTTCAAAAATCATCAACATCATTTTTGATAGATAAACTGAGGCCTGGAAAGGTAAAGGGACTGGACTGAGGTCACACTGCAAGGCAGTGGCTGAGCTGTGCCAAATGCAGGGCTCCTGTTTCTCTTTTCTAGACTCCTGCCACTCTATCCAGAGAAGGCAATGGCACCCCACTCCAGTGCTCTTGCCTGGAAAATCCCATGGACGGAGGAGCCTGGTGGGCTGCAGTCCATGGGGTCGCTAAGAGTCAGACACGACTGATCGACTTCACTTTCACTTTTAACTTTCCTGCATTGGAGAAGGAAATGGCAACCCACTCCAGTGTTCTTGCCTGGAGAATCCCAGGGGCGGTGGAGCCTGGTGGGCTGCCGTCTATGGGGTCGCACAGAGTCGGACACGACTGAAGCGACTTAGCAGCAGCAGCAGCAGCAGCAGCCACTCTATCAGCTTGCTGCTGAGTCGCCTTTTCTTTTTTAATTTTTATTGAAACATAGTTGATTTACAATGTTGTGTTAGTTCCAGGTGTACAGCAAGTTGATTCAGTCATATATATGTGTACATATATGTATTACACACACATATATATGTATTATACACAATATATATGTATTACACACAAAATATTTTCTTTTTCAGATTCTTTTACATTATAAGTTTTTACAAGACACTGAGTATATTTCCCTGTGCTATACAGTAGGTTCTTGTTGTTTACTTATTTTATATATAGTGGTGTGTATGTGTTAATCCCAAACTCCTAATTTATCCTTCTCCCCTTTCCCCTTTGGTAACCATAAGTTTGTTTTCTATGTCTGTGAGTCTTTTTCTGTTTTGTAAATAAGCTCATTTGATCATTTTATTTTTCAGATTCCACATATAAGTGGTATCATATGATATTTGTCTTTGTCTGACTTACTGTACTCAGTATGATAATCTCTAGGTCCATTCATGTTGCTGTAAATGGCGTTTTATCATTCTTTCTTACGGCTAATGTTACACTGTATATATGTACCGCATCTTCTTCTTTAAAAAAAAAAAAACCTATTATTTTATTTATTTGTCTGACTGCACCAGGTCTTAGTTGCAGCATGTGGGATCCAGTTCCCTGACCAAGGATCAAACATAAGCCCCCTGCACTGAGAGCATGGAGTCACAGCCACTGGGCCACAAGAGAAGTCCCTACCACATCTTCTTTATCCAAACTCATCTGTCACTGAACACTTGCTGCTGTAAACACTTTACCAAAACCTCTCCAGTCCCCAGTCTTGTGCTAGGCACCCTGAGGGACTAGAAGAAATAAGTGTATTAACCATGCCCTTGCTTTTGCAGTTTTAAAAGTAAGCTTCGAGGGTAAGATTTCTGTGTTACTTGGAGAAGAAGAAGACAAAAATCAATATACAGAAACACTGACTTAGATACCCTCACCTGTGGCACTGAGGCTGTCAGCAGGAGTGAGATAAGGGAGGCTTCATGGCTTTCGGGGGGAGTCAGTGCTTGATCTGAGCCTTGAAGGCTGGCAGACTGAACTCAGGCAGGGCACTCTGACAGGGTGAGCAGCAGGAAAGAAGCCTAGTGATGGTGTACTGGTAAACTGGCTCTTTGCGTGGTGGGGGTGTGATTTGTACTATTTGTCAATTTCTGTGGTGTAAATACTCCCTCCGTGGCCACTCTGAAGCTACTGATAGTTTAACAATCTGCTTGTAAAATTCCTGAATCGTTAACAAGTGGCACTCAACTCTAGCACACTGCCTGTGGGTAAGAACGGGTTTGTTTCCAGGGCAGTAGGAGCTGGGCCTTGCAGGGTGGTGGGATGGAGTACTAGCTGACTAAGGTGGGGATGGCTCAGGAAAATAGCTGGGTGCCAGCCACGTGCAGATTCAACTTAGCTATTGAGCTGGGCTCTTTGCTGGGCTCTGTGCCAGACATTTAACATGCATCAGCTCATTTAATCCTCACAACAGCTTTAAGAAGTGGCCATTCATTCACTGCTCCAACCATCCACCCCTCCATCTGTACCAAGTCTATACTGAGCACCTACTATGTGTCAAACGCTGTTCAAGACACAGTGGCAGTGACAAAGTCATTGACCTAATGATGCTTATTATCTGAGTGGGAGGAAATAGATAAAGAACACATGTTTGAGTGAATTTAGAAAATTACAAATGTGGTATTTGGATGGAAACAAAAGGTACTGAAATTGAGAACAAAGGGGCTACTGCTGTTTGAGATAGGGTTAAAGGGAAAATGTCCCTGAGGAGGTGATGTTTAAGAATGAGAAGAGGCCAGCAATGCAAGTGGTTGGGGTCAGAACACTGAGGTGGCCAGAACAACGGGTACAAAAGTCCAGAGGTAGAAAAGAGATCAGATTTCTAAAACATTAAGAAGACCAGTGTGGCAGAGTTTGGTGAGTGAGAGAGTGTGGCCTGAAATGAAGCCAGAGATCATGGAAGCTTCGCAGGCCATGGTGAAGACTTTGAAGGACTTACAGTGGGGTTATCACATGAGGCAGCAGCTCATTCTGGCTGCAGTGTGAGGAATGGGTTCCAGAGAAGCAGGGAAGCCAGTTAGGAGATGGTGTGTGCAGGTAAGCGTTGTGAAGTGAGGTGCAGGAGAGGGCGGGCCAGACAAAGAGAGGCAGAGGGATACGACCAAGATCATACAATTAATAAGTGGCAGCTCCTCGATTCAAATCCAAACGCCAGAGTCCATGCTCCTTCCTACACTGCAAGTGGTATCCCAGAAGGAGACCCTGATTCTCTGACTTAGGCCCTCAAAGCCTGGGAAAATTTTTCTCTAAGCAGAGAAATTATGCAATAGAAGAGAGCTGTATCTCCTCATGTACATTTTTAACAGTTAAGTAACTTGCTATCCAAATGTTCATACACTTCCTTGAATGTGAGTTCCTTGTGGGCGGGGACCTGAGTCATGCAGGATTTCCAGCCCAGAGCTTTGACCAGAATCAAAGGAGGAGGAGTTCTTGAATCAAACGATGACTAGCTCTTCAGTACCCTGCCAGCTCTGGCTGTGTCTGATTTGGCCTATCCAGGAAGACCTCTTGGCTGAGTACCACAGTGAAGGGAGGTCACTGCCTATCCAAATCCCTTTCTGAGCAGCATGAGCCCTCTGGGGCTGTCACCTGGAGGCATAACAGAGGCCAAAGACAGCAACCCTGGCCTTGCAGTCAGATCCAGTCCTGGCTCCTCTGCTTCCCTGTGGTGTGAGCTCAGACAAGGGGCTTAACTTCTGTGCATCTCAGTTTCCCCACCTAGAAAACAGGACAATGAAGAGTTCTTGCCTCTGCTGGTCATTGCAAGGATCAGACAAGATCATGCAGAGAACAGGCTTGTTTCGGAGCCCAGCCCATAGTAGGTTCTCAAGGAGCTTCATTCCTTCATCCCAGATGCGTGAGATGCCTGAGGTATCACTAAGCCTGGGCTTCCTAATGAGTCCTGAGCCTGGCTGTGGCAGTTAAGCAGCTGAGAGAGGGGAGTAGAGAACACCTTCTCCTCCCTTTCCCTACCTGCCTTCCACTCCCTCACACCCTCCTCTCCCCTGCCTCTGCCTTAAGCACCTGGGAGTTAACTAATTAGAACTAATTAGCTTCTCCTGCAATAAAACCCCAGCATGGAAAGTTCTGTAGCTCAGGCCTCTGACAGTAATCATGTTAAGTAGATATTTATTTATCCCTTTATTAACCAAGTCAATTAGCTTGAAATATCTGAGCAGCTGATTTTCAGGCCTGGGATCTGGGCACGTGCTGTCAAGAGTTGAAGGCCTCAACTAGGGCTCTTTTGTGTCTTGTTCTCCCAGAACCCAAAGAAGCCAGGTCAGAATGGCAGAGTTGGAAGAGTCGTGGGACACATATGCACAGATTGGAGGCTGAGGCCCATATCAGGGGTAAGGACTTACCCAAGGTCACATAGTGGGATGCACATAACTGTCTGAGAAGGTAGAAGATATTAAGGAGTCCTATAAATGGCACCCACTCTATGCAAGGGGAGCTCATGGGAAAATGAGATCACCTTTAGTTTTGGACAAGGTGGGTGGTCAGGGAAAGTTGCACGAACAAGACAATATGCACTTTGACAAGAGGATATTATAGGGAAGGGCATTCCTGGTAGAACGATGCTGAGTGTCACATGCTAAGGACTGAATGCCAGCCAGCCAAGGTAAACATGTGACCATGGGATTGGGAGGCCAGCGGTGGGTGGCCCAGTTAGGAAGCTGGGCTCTGGGTAGGGAGGATGGAGACTGGACCAGTGACAAAGAAGGAACAGGTTTGTGAGGGCAAGTCGCTGCATCATTTGGACACGACTGAGCGAACAACACTAACACTTGCTGAGTACTATTGTGTGTCAGCATTGTGCGCTGGAGAAGCTTACAGTTGAATTAGGGAGGCAAACATGCTAAAGAAAGAATTCGACCCAGTGCAATAAGAGCTAGAGTTCTCTAGTTCTCTACTTCAGGAAGAAGAGACGTCTCTTCCATCCTCCAGCGATAGTGGAAAGGAGAGGCCAACTCTGCCTGCTGCTCTCAGAAACAGCTTCCCAAAGATGTTGGCAGAAGCACAGAGAATTGATCAGGGATTGAGACATAATTATCTAGTGTCTGCTGAGCACTTTTTGTCTTTCACATCACTTTCACATACAGTATGTATATTTTTAATCCCCCCAATATCTCTGTGGGGCAGAGAGGATAAGCCCCATTTTACAGATGACAGAATAGGTTGAGTGATGAAACAAGAAGTAACACCACAGAGTGTGGAAAAGGCACAGCTTTGGGAATCTGTGAGGTCTGAGTTCCATTTCCAGCTTTATTACTTTAGTTGTGTAACGGTGAGCAAGAAACTTTACCTCTTAGAGCCTCAGTTTTCCTACCCATAAAATAGGGAAGATACCTACATTTGATTCATTCAGCAGTATTTGAGCATATAGCAAGTGCTCCACAAGTGTTAGTTGACTTAATCTCTGCCCTTAAATGACTTGCCTGAGGTCATACAACTAATCAAAACTCAAACCTAGGCCCTTCAACTCTAAAACCTATTCTATATGTGAGGCCCTGACTCTCTTCAGAGGTGAGAGGAACGTTGGCATTAGGGCTGACCATGGAAAGTCTTGGCTATATAAGGATAATAACCTATGTTTCCTCACCGTCAAAGGAAGCTACAAAGAGAAAGGCTAAGCTTACTCAAACTAACAGCAAGGAGGATGGAGGCTAGACACTGGCATGATCGTGCTGACGAGGTCATGAGTCACCAACCGGAAAAGCTGTAGCTTTGGGGGCCTGGGAGATCTCTAACAACAGGAATAATCCCAATGAGACCGAGGTGGGGTGAGGCAACCCCATCCAGAGGAAGAGGGAACAATGAGATCACCCAGGCTGCAGACTGGAAAGAACCCAAATGGGTTATCTAGTCCGGCCCCCTGCCTCTGGGCAGAATTCTTCTAAAACCAGACAGATGAGAACCTCTCCTGCTTTTCAAGGTCTCCAGGGGAAAAGATTCCTCAGCTTTCCTTGGACATTCTGGAATATGTTCCCATAGCTCACTTGCAGAAAGTTCTTTCTTTTGGCTGATTACAATTTCTCCTGCTGCCAGGAGAAGCCTTTAGTTGCAAGGTGAGAAGGCTGCTGCCCCACTTCATGCCACCTGCCCCACTAAGCAGAAAGAAATGACCGTGTCCCTTGTTTGCTAATAAGCAGCTGCCAACTCCCTGGGGAAGGTGAGGCCAGCATCTCAGACCCTCCATAATGGTCCTACCAAGCTGTCCCAGCAGAGCATTTGCCCAGGTACCCAGGCCACCTCATCCCCAAACAGGCTGCTCCCGACCCCACTGTTGTGGCATTGTTGCCACTCTCCCTGCTCTTAGCCTGCAAGGCCTTTCTCCTTGGATTGCAGCTGATTACAATCCAATGCATCCTTCAAGGCTCAGTCAAAAGTCATTTCCTCACGGAAACCCTCCCTAATTTTTCCAGTGAGAGAAAATCACTCCCTCCTCCATTTCCATTTGTATTTATTTCACTTTGCCTGATATCAGAGGTAGTATTGGGTTTGGGGTCCAAAATGATTGGCCATTTCATAGGTTAAATCCAGCTGTTTGCTTGCTTGTGCTCCTAGACTGTAGGGACTTCATTGTACTCATTCACACCCCTCCATGCTTATTGTTGCCCCTCCCCAACAGGGTGTGGAATGATGCTTTGTGCACCAAAGTGGCCAAAGCATGTTTACTGAATTTGTTGAAAAGTTATGATCACAAAATGAAAACGTTTGGATGGGCCATTATCAAAGCCCACTCATACATTCTTGTCTCACTTAACCCTCACAACCAGTCTGTGAAGAAGGCTCTCATTTCCCATTTCAGACATGATAAAGTTACTTACCCAGGATCATTCAGCCATTGGGATCCAGGACCCTTGCCTTTTCTAGATATAGTGAGCCTTGACCTGAACCCTGAGAGAACCCAAAGACCTCCCCAGGATTTCTGTAACACCCAGAAGCTTTACTGCCCAAATTCTGACTACTTTAGTTAGCCTGGAGACCCATATCCTTCACACTTTGTCTCCAACATTCTGTGAGGGGAATGACTTGGCTGGAGATTATGGGGAGTGGATGTCTTGAGGAGTCACCTGGCAGAGTGTGGGACATTCCGCCATCTTGTCAACTGCACTTCCTCCTTGCTCTTTTGGAATAACAGACAAAGCCTTCAACTGGATCCATTTCTGGGCCCTAAAGACTCAGGGTAACCAAGCAACTTTGCAATGAAGGCAGTCTCCATGCAAGTACATCTCCAAGCATCTCCAGAGGAGTTATATTTTCTTTTTCTTCATGTGTTTCTCCAAAGTATGTTACTTATCTTGCAGGTTGTTGAGAGGATTTTAAGTGGCCTTAAACAAAGATGTATATGTCAATAGTGATCAGCAAAAACAAGTCCGGGAGCTGACTGTGGCTCAGATCATGAACTCATTATTGCCAAATTCAGACTTAAATTGAAGAAAGTAGGGAAAACCACTAGACCATTCAGGTATGACCTAAATCAAATCCCTTACGATTATACAGTGGAAGTGAGAAATAGATTTAAAGGACTAGATCTGATAGATAGAGTGCCTGATGAACTATACATGGAGGTCCGTGACACTGTACAGGAGACAGGGATCAAGACCATCCCTAAGAAAAAGAAATGCAAAAAAGCAAATGGCTGTCTGAGGAGGCCTTACAAATAGCTGTGAAAAGAAGAGAAGTGAAAAGCAAATGAGAAAAGGAAAAATATACCCATTTGAATGCAGAGTTCCAAAGAATAGCAAAGAGAGATAAGAAAGCCTTCCTCAGTGATCAGTGCAAATAAATAGAGGAAAACAATAGAATGGGAAAGACTAGAGATCTTTTCAAGAAAATTAGAGATACCAAGGGAATATTTCATGAAAATGTGGGCTCAATAAAGGACAGAAATGGTATGGACCTAACAGAAGCTATTAAGAAGAGGTGGTAAGAATACACAGAGGAACTATACAAAAGGGATCTTCACAACCCAGATGATTATGATGGTGTGATCGCTTACCTAGAGCCAGACATCCTGGAATGTGAAGTGGGCCTTAGGAAGCATCACTATGAACAAAGCTAGTGGAGGTGATGGAATTCCCGTTGAGCTATTTCAAATCCTAAAAGATGATGCTGTGAAAGTGCTGCGCTCAATATGCCAGCAAATTTGGAAAACTCAGCAGTGGCCACAGGACTGGAAAAGGTCAGTTTTTGTTCCAGTCCTTAAGAAAGGCAATGCCAAAGGATGCTCAAACTACTGAACAATTGCACTCATCTCACACGCTAGTAAAGTAATGCTCAAAATTCTCCAAGCCAGGCTTCAACAGTATGTGAACTGTGAACTTCCAGATGTTCAAGTTGGTTTTAGAAAAGGCAGAGGAACCAGAGATCAAATTGCCAACATTTTCTGGATCATCAAAAAAGCAAGAGAGTTCCAGAAAAACATCTATTTCTGCTTTATTGACTATGCCAAAGCCTTTGACTATGTGGATCACAATAAACTATGGAAAATTCTTAAGAGATGAAATACCATACCACCTGACCTGCCTCTTGAGAAACCTGTATGCAGGTCAGGAAGCAACAGTTAGAACTGAACATGGTACAACAGACTTTTTCCAAATAGGAAAAGGAATACATCAAGGCTGTATATTGTCACCCTGGTTATTTAACTTCTATGCAGAGTACATCATGAGAAATGCTGGGCTGGAAGAAGTACAAGCTGGAATCAAGATTGCCGGGAGAAATATCAATAACCTCAGATATGCAGATGACACCACCCTTATGGCAGAAAGTGAAGAAGAACTGAAGAGCCTTTTGATGAAAGTGAAAGAAGAGAGTGAAAAAGTTGGCTTAAAGCTCAACATTCAATTAAGATCACGCCATCCAGTCCCATCACTTCATGGCAAATAGATGGGGAAACAGTAGAAACAGCAGCAGACTTTATTTTGGGGGGCTCAAAAATCACTGCAGATGGTGACTTCAGTCATGAAATTAAAAGATGCTTACTCCTTGGCAGGAAAGTTATGACCAACCTAGACAGCATATTCAAAAGCAGAGGCGTTACTTTGCTAACAAAGGTCCATCTAGTCAAGGCTATGGTTTTTCCAGTGGTCATGTATGGATGTGAGAGTTGGACTATATAGAAAGCTGAGTGCAGAAGAATTGATGCTTTTGAACTGTGGTGTTGGAGAAGACTCTTGAGAATCCCTTGGACTGCAAGGAGATCCAACCAGTCCATTGTAAAGGAGATCAGTCCTGGGTGTTCATTGGAAGGACTGATGTTGAAGCTGAAACTCCAATATTTTGGCCACCTGATGCAAAGAGCTGACTCATTTGAAGAGACCATGATGCTGGGAAAGATTGAAGGCAGGAGGAGAAGGGGATGACAGAGGATGAGATGGTTGGATGGCATAACCAACTCAAAGGACATGAGTTTGAGTAAACTCTGGGAGTTGGTGATGCACAGGGAGGCCTGGCGTGCTGCAGTCCATGGGGTCACAAACAGTCAGACACAACTGAGTGACTGAACTGAAGTGATATATTAATTTTAACGTTTTTTAGGAGAATATATCGGAGAAGGCAATGGCAACCCACTCCAGTACTCTTGCCTAGAAAATCCCATGGATGGAGGAGCCTGGTGGGCTGCAGTCCATGGGGTCCCTAGGATTGGACACAACTGAGTGACTTCACTTTCACTTTCCACTTTCATGCATTGGAGAAGGAAATGGCAACCCACTCCAGTGTTCTTGCCTGGAGAATCCCAGGGACGGCGGAGCCTGGTGGGCTGCCGCCTATGGGGTTGCACTGAGTCGGACACGACTGAGGCGACTTAGCAGCAGCAGCAGCAGCAGGAGAATATGTAACTAGCATACCACAAATGATTTCATACATAGCATTGCTTAGTATGACACTGAGGAAAATACTAAAGTTCCTGTTTCAGAAGTGAGTCCACTTAAGGAAAAATAGCAAGTAAGTAATGAAACAGGTGGGGTGGGATGATAGCAAAAGTCATGATGGTCGCATGTGAACAACTAATATTTGTTAAATTTTGTATGCTCCCTTATCACATGCCTGGAAAGATGCAGCCACAGGGCAGCCCTGGGAAGTCTTGCAATGCATGGAGGGAACATCTGGCCAAGGCTGGGCAACCTGCAAGAGGAGGGCTTATAGACTCAAGTGGACCTGGTTTGCTATCCCAGCTTGACTTCTTTCTAGAAATCTCCTTGCCTGCTTGGAGATAGAGTGTAGTCTCCAGGAGGGGCTGGACCTCATTCTTTTCTGTAGACCCAGCACTTGGCATAGTGCCTGGCATATAACAAGTGCCCCCAAAATTCTAATCAAGTGAATAACTAACTTTGAATTCCTTGTTCCTCATGTAAAGTGAGAAGAGTACTTCCTACTGTAAAAGGTTGTTGTGAGGATGGAATGAAGGCAAGTTTCTCAAAGCATTTTGCATTGGGCCCAACATAAGGTCGGCCCTCAATCGGTGGGGTGGGGAGGAACATTATTTTGTTACAGATACTGTGAGGAGAGAATATGAGCTTGGAGGAGAAAAGGTAGGCAAGGAGAAACTATGAGCAAGACCCTAGTATCTTGGCTCACAGCTGAGCCTAGCGCCTTACTAGGCCTGTGCACATGCTCCTGTCTTCACATACCCTCTGGTCTTTACACACCCTGAAGGGGACCAGAACCACTCATCTGCTGAAGACTGGGCCTGGACTGCCTCTCTAAGAGCCCTCTCCTCAGAATCTGGTCCAGGCACCAGAGCCAAAATGCCCTAGGCATGTGGTTTCCCAGGCACCTGAGGGTCATCCTTGTGGCTGCCTCCCCTACCAGACTCCCCAGTGGGGTTTGAGTTCTTTTACCACATGGCCAGTCAGGCAGGCCTGGTGTTGGCACCACTGGAGCAGAGAGCAATGGCTCTAAGGCCTTGCTGAAGGAGGCCCTGGAGGGAGAGGCGGAGGAGGGGCAAGGAGGCTCCCACACCTGGGAAGGCCAACACCAGCAGCCCTGACTCGGAGGTCAGAAACCACCCTGCAGCCCCAGGAGCACAAGAAGGGTCTGTTTCTGGGGCTAATGCAACAGGTCCTTCTTGGGGTGTGAGGTCTGGCTGTCTCAGGGTGTGCAGAACCCGAGAAGGGGCCAGCTCCCACAGAGAAAGGGGCTGTGTGCAACTGTTTACAGGTACCTCGCATTAGAGACACAGGCAGGGACCCAGAATGTTAGAGCTAGGAGAGTGGTTCCCAAACCTGGCTACATCTGAACCATCCCAGGAGCATATAAAACATACAGACTTTCAGGCCTGGAATCACCAGAAGGTGGGTTGCTTCTGGAGTAGTTGTGATTTAGCCAAATTTGTAAACTACTGCTATAGTTCATTCTTTTTTTAAAAAATTGAGATATAATTCACATACCATAAAATTCACCCTTTTAAAATGTACAGTTCAGTGGTTTTTAGTATGTGCCACCATCACCACTAATTCCAGAGCATTTTCATCACCCCCAAAGAAACCTTGTACCCACTAGCAGTCACTCCCCAACATGCCTTACCCTCAGCCCCCATCAGTCACTAACCTGTCTTCTGTCTCAGTCGATAGGCCTATTTTGGACACTTCAAATAAATGGAATCATACAAAATGTGCCCTTTTGTATTTGGCCTTTTACTTAGGTTTTCAATGTTCATCGATGTTGCAGCCTATGTATCATGCTTCATTCCTTTCTATTCCCAAATGGTATTCCATTGTCTGGATATATAGCATTTTGTCAAGCTATTCACCAGCTGATAGACTTTTGGGTCACTTCCACATTTTGGGGTATTGTGAATACCTTTGCTATTAACCTTCATGTACAAGTTTTTGGGTGGACATGTATTTTCATTTCTCTTGGGTATGTACCTAGGAGTGGAATTGCTTGGTCACATGGTAACTCTATGTCTAACTTTTTCAGGAGCTGATAGACTGTTTTCTATAGTGAGTACCATTTCACATTCCCACCAGCAAAGAACAAACATTCCAATTTTCACACATCCTCACCAACACTTGTTATTTCCCCAGTTATTTTATTTTTAATTCTAGCCATCTTAGTTGATATGAAGTGACATCTTGTAGTTTTGATTTGTATTCCCTTCATGACTACAGGGGCTTCCCAGGTGGTGCTGGTGGTAAAGAACCCTCTTGCCAATGCAGGAGATGTAAGAGCCATGGGTTCGATCTCTGGGTCAGGAAGATCCTCTGGAAAAGGGCATAGCAACCCACTCCAGTATTCTTGCCTGGAGAATCCCATGGACAGAGGAGCCTGGGGGGCTACAGTCCATTGGGTCGCTAACAGTTGGACACAACTGAAGCGACAGCATGCACACATCTCTTCAAGGGTTAATGGTCATTTGTATATCTTTTTTTGGAAAAATATCTACTTCTTCCAACTTGCCCGTTTTTTGACTGGGTGATTTATCTCTTTATTTCTTGAGTTTTTAAGACTTCTTTATACATTCTGGATGCTAGACTCTTATTGGGCTTCCCCAGTGGCTCAGTGGTAAAGAATTTGCCTGCAGTACAGGAGACGTAGGAGACACAGTTTCGATACCTGGGTCAGAAAGATCCCTTGGAGGCAGAAATGGCACTCCAGTGATCTTGCCGGGAAAATCCCATGGACAGAGGAGCCTGGCAGGCTATACCCCATAGGGTTGCAAAGAGTCAGACAAGACTGAGCATAGCACAGACTCTTATCAAATATATGATTAGAAAATATTTTCTCCCATTCTTTGGGCAGTCTTTTAACTTTCTCAATAGATGGTTTACTCTGAAACTTCTTTTTACAAGAGAAATGAAGAGACTGGGTGTCAGAGAGGAAAGAGGTTACCTGAAGTCACATTCAATGAGTCAATAGCAGAAAGCTCTTTTTATTTATCCATACTGACTGAGTATGTAGGGAGGTCGGCTAGGAGGGTGGGCCAAAGCAGTGATATGGATAATTCAAACCCAGACCTAGCCTACCAATTGTTTCTATTTGCCTCTGGAACACACAATCCCAGTTTTGGTAGATGGTGTCTCCTGATCATTACGTCCTGGTCAACCAGCTCCTAACATTTCATTACTTTCCTGATAGCCAGCCCATCCACACTTAGAGAGAGAAAGTGGCTTGGGTTTACAACATGCCTGAGGATCATCTAGAGGACGACCCAGAATCTGTGCCACTGTGCATAGCAGGCTTTGCTCTGTGGTGCATAATGGTCCACAGAAGGCTGAGCGAGGGCCTCAAATACCCCAGTCATGGCTCAGAGACAATAAGGGCTCCCCCCCAGAACCAAACCACCCCTGGAGGTGTGAATGTACCTTTGTGTTCATGACAGCACCTTTCACATTTCAACCTCAAAGCAAGAAGAAGTTTTTCCTTTTTCACTTTTTCTTCATGTCAAACATCAGCAGCTAATGTTAAACCCATGACAGAAATTAACTAAAATTTACTCAAGAACATGCATACTTCCTGGCTTAGACAGCAGGTAAGGACAATTGTATGAATTCCCCTTTGCTTACACTTAAATTTGCGAGTTTGCTATGCTTTTAAGTAATTCTTAACATTTGAGAAATTCCCAACTTTGTTTCTGCTCATGCAACAACTTTTTTAGATCGTTTGAAAAGGTGGCAGGTCTTGGAGCATGAAAGTGAACTTGGTTATGCTTTAAAATTATTTGAAAATGTCATGATATTCAATAGCTCTTTCTAAAATATTTATTGGAGACTTTCTGGGTATAGGGTCCTATGCTCAGTTTACCCTTCTGGGCCTCAATTTCCCCCTTTGTAAATTGTAAAGCTGCATCAAGTCAGGGTTTTTTAAACTTTTTATTTCCAGTGGCAGAATAATTTTTCTGAACAAAATCTCATCTGGAACTATAACAAAAAATAACAGATCAAGTAGAACTGTTTTGGGATGAGGGTTGCCCTTGCCCCTTGAACACAGCACAGCACACTCATAGCCACTGGTCCTAGAAACCCCTACAATTCCTCAGAGAAGAGCTAAAAAGGCCCAAACCAGAAGAACCCTGCCGTCTGTATTGCTGATCCATGTGTCTGGGACTACTCTCAGCTCTTTCCATCTCCTCCTGACTGGGAGAAAGTCCAGGTTAAACCATGCTTAGAGGCCACACTGTATACTGGAGCTGATCACCCTTTGCTCCGTCATTCTTGACCAAGCTTCCTCCTATCTCCTGCTCTCTCCATCAGTCTGGTTCTTCCAGAAGCTTTAGCAACTCCAGACACAATACACTAGGGGCCCAATCCACCTACTCTCTCTCCCCAAATCAGAGGGACTTTGGAGCCCATTGCCTTATCTGCACAGAGGGAGGACTCATGGGAGGAGGCCAGGAGGAAGGATGGAGACAGAGCACCCCAGGTCTCTGGGGCTGATTGTTGGTCCCCTCTGCCTTCATCGCCTGCTTCAGCCAGACCAGCTTCAGAAGGGACCCTAGAGGGGAATGGGATGGGTGGTGGGCTTTAATTGGAGACAGGGGTTGCTCTTGCCTCATTTTGCTCCCTACCAAGCTTGAAGAGAAACACAGGCATCCTGTAGCCACAGGGGAACAAGCAGGGGGAGAAGAGAGGAAGCAGGAAGAGGGTAGAAACAGCAAGTAAGAACCAAAGAAGGTAGGCTTTGGGGAGGAGTGGGTCCCATTTTCCTGGTATTATTAGGGGGTTGGTCAGCAGTTCTGGATCTCCAGGAAGACACTGAGGCTAGGGATTTGGTCAGGGAAATATGGATGGGGCCAGAGCCTATTCTTGGGGTCCAAGTGGCCAACTGTCTTGGAGGACTGGCTGTCAGACCCACAGCCTCCCCTATCCCACAAATTTCCCCAGCCAACCAGGAAAAGCAGAAGGTGGCTAGGGAATATTCTGCCATTTTCCAGATAGAGAAAAGTGAGGACCAGGCAGGGGAAAGTACTGGTCGTTGGCCAGAGAGTCTAGAGTAAGGGCCATTGCCAGCCCAGGGGAATGATGGGGGAGGGGCCGCAGCTGAGCTGAGCAGGTTGGGACTCTAACCTCTGGTTCTTTATTTAGCCTTGGATCTGAAGCAGCTAAACCAATGCAAATGAAATCTTACAAGTAGAGAGGGTTTCTCTGGTGAGATGCCTCCTGGGGTCCGTGAAGCTAGGTATATGAGGACCCACTCCCAAGAAGACTAGCTTAGAGCCCATGGAGCCACTGGGTGGCGCTGTCTCTCCACCCAAGTTACTTAGGCAGGTTTCAGATGCCAGGGCAAACGAAGTCACCCTCATTCATGCCCCATCCTGCCAGGGCCTTAACAAAGGCCGCTTGGGTTAGGGCAGGGAAAACCAGTTTTAACAAAACTCTGTATCTCCCCTGGGACGTGGCTGGGAAATGGAGGGTCCAGACTGGTAGGGCCAGAAAAACCCAGGGGAACAGGCAGTTGTACTGCGGTCCCAGGAGGCTGCTTCATTTCTCAAACACTGTCGAGCTGAGAAATTCCAGGTGTCCTAAGCCTGAAATGTGGGATTGCAATTCTCCCCATTTTATAGGCAAACAGACTGAGGCCTGGAGCGTTGAGGGCATAAAGGGAAGCTGTTTCAGCAACCTAGGGAGTACCCTTTTCCCAAAATCCTGTTTCAAAGTGATACCCTTTTTGGCTGAGACCAAAGTGGAGACCAGGAGAAGTGGGCTTTAGAAATGCTAATGGCCCGCGTTAGTGGCAGGCGGGGACAATGGAGGAAGGCGCCTTGAATGGGACGGCCCGGCCTGGGAGCGGGGCTCCCCACGAGGGAGCAGAGTGGGGGAGGGGGTGGGGGTGGCTGTTCCCAGCCGAAGAGATCTGAGACTGGGCTAATCGGAAGGCGCTGGAGCTGCGGGGGGAGGAAGGGGGAGGGGATTACCTGCAGGTCCGCGGTCCACCGGGGGCCGGGCTGTCAGGAGGGGAGAGGGGATGGGGGTACAGGAGCCCGGGGCCTGGGGCCGGGTGTGCAGACCCACTGAGCTGGACCCCCAGAGATACAGGGTGGGGGGAGCCGGGGCCTGGGGGTCAGAGCAAACCCAGAATTCAGGAAGGGCACAGCAGGGGCCTTGGGGAAGAGTGAAGAGGAACAGGGAAACTATTCCGTCCCTTGTTCATTCACCCTCACAAGGTGATGAAGAGGCTGCTCTCCAGTCAGGCTGCTGGCCATTGGTTTCCCTGCTCTGTCACTGATTGGTGATGCTCGCATATGTCAAAGTGGAAGAAGAGTATTTGTTTCATAGGATCCCTGGGAAGATTCAAAGAGAAGATGCAGGTAAAGTACTTAAGAAAGTGCAAGAGTGCTCAGTAATGGCGCACTGTCATTATCCATCCGAGAAATAGAGATTCAGGGCGGGCTGTGAGCCCCGGACTTGGCTTGCTTGCTCTGTGACGGAGAGGTTGGCTGTGGTGAGGGAGAGAGGAAGGGGCTACACCTTGACCCCAGGCCCTGGGCTGAGGAGAACAGGGACAGCAGACACCCTGGGGTGTGGGCAGCAGAGCCTGTGGGCCACAAGTAAGGCCCCCAGACCATGCTGGTCCTCCAGGTCTGGGGAAATGGGGCGCCTCCGGGCCTTTAGCCCCTCTGAGGGAGAGGACTCCTGGAAGAACGCAGTGTATCCAGGAGTGGTTGCATGGTGCCAGGCAGGCCCAAGTCCAGACTGGCATGCTTGTCGCCTTAGGAGGCCCAGACTCAAACTTCTCTGGTGGAAAAGCAGAGAAGGGATCGCAAGCAAACTCTGGAAGAGTTACAATGCCAAGTGCCCTAAGTAACCCACTGGGGAGTGAGAAGAAAATATTGCAATATAGAGAGTATTTTATTTCTTTTTACCTCATCCTTTAACAGTTTTGACATTGGACATGCAATTTGTGACTTACATCATCAATTAGTAAAGTAATACATGTATAGTAAAAACAGCATCTATGCATTCTTTCTGTCCCAGACCCCCACAATCACTTGATGGCAGTGAGTAGAGCTCCTGTCTCCTCTTTCTACAGGGACCACTAAGGCCCGGAGACATCAAGCCACTCACCCAGTAGAAGAACCAGGATTCACATTCACAAACTTGACCCCAGAGTCTGTGTTCTTTACTACTACATTATGTATTAATGACGGAGAAGGCAATGGCACCCCACTCCAGTACTTTTGCCTCGAAAATCCCATGGATGGAGGAGCCTGGTAGGCTGTAGTCCATGGGGTCGCTAGAGTCAGACACGACTGAGTGACTTCACTTTCACTTTTCACTTTCATGCATTGGAGAAGGAAATGGCAACCCACTTCAGTGTTCTTGCCTGGAGAATCCCAGGGACGGGGAAGCCTGGTGGGGTGCCGTCTATGGGGTCGCACAGAGTCAGACATGACTGACGCGACTTAGCAGCAGCAGCAGCAGCATGTATTAATAAATCCTTGTATTATGTATTAATAAATCCCTGGTGGCTCAGATGGTAAAGAATCCACCTGCTATGCAGGAGACCCAGGTTTGATCCCTGGATCAGGAACATCCCCTGGAGAAGGGAATGGCAACCCACTCCAGTGTTCTTGCCTGGATAATTCCACAGACAGAAGAGCCTGGCGAACATGTCCATGGGGTCACAAAGAGTCAGACATGACTGAGAAGCTAGCACTTTCATAGATATCTTGAGTTGCTGTGTTCAAAATGCTCTAGTGATAGGAATCTGTGGTGACTGCTACCCTGCTAAGGGTGTCAGCTCTGGAAGGGCCCTTCAAGAGGCTGATGGTATAGATGGGCACATCGAAGGCCTGAGAGGGACAGAATGTTGTCCAAGATCACACAGCAGGAGAATGCCAGCGCAGGCTACTAGTGTGATGTCCTGCCTCCCAGAATTAAAACTCACGACTGCTCAGCCACTGTCACATTCCCTGTGCTCCCACACCACCACCTCCACTCCCCCATGACTCTTCCTGCTCTCTCATCTTCCTCACCCCCAACAGATGCAAGCAAAGCAGCTGCTACTGGGTTCGGGGGATGGCTTTCCGGACTTTGGCCTATTTCCTCATGGTAACCCCTTGACCCAGGCCCAGAATGGCCACCATCCAGTGGGAAAGGGGGTGGGAGGGCAGGCAGTGACCATGAAGAGGGGCAGCTCAGGAAGAAGAGGGCCTTAAACTCTCTGGGATCTCCATCAGCCATTCTTCTAAAAGGGGAGAGACATAGATGGATACAGAGCTATGTAGATACATAGCAAAGAGATCAATACACAGATACACAATTACTTAGATAGACATATGGAAATGCAGAGATAAATATAGAGATAACAGATAGATATAGAAATCCATAAATACATAGATATTATAGATATATAGTTACATGGCTTGAGGACATGGGAATCACAGAATCAGTCACTTTCTCTCTCTCTCTTTGAACTTCTCTGTTCTCACTCACTGCCAAGGCTCCCAGCACCACCCCCACTAAGGGTGGCCAACTAGCCTCTGTGCACAGCTCTGCACACTGGCTCCTGTGAAGGGCTCTGCTAGCTCTAAAGTTCTTCCCACAGTTGAGCTGGCTGCACCCAGAGGCAGCTCCCACCCTGGGGGCTCAGCTATGCTCCCCAGGGCCACCAGAACCCCAGTCTATTCCTTCTGCCAGGTGGCCAACCTGTGAAGGCAGAGACCGCATACCCCAGAGTCTTTTCCTGGCTGTCTGGGTCCTGGAGCCACTGGGGCCCCACTGGAATCCTCTCTTTGCCCAAAGGCACGGCAGGGAGCTGCCTGGTGGCCTGGGCCAGGTCTCACCCAGGGGTCTTCCAACCTCAGGTGTGTTCCGAGGCCCTGACCCCTGCAGCTAGGACAGCTGCTGCTGGGGGGGCACTCCCTTGCCTTTGAAGGCATGGAAGGGTTACAGGGTTAGCTGAGGAATAAGGCTTCTCCAGAACCCCTGGAGCTAATGAGAGAGACAAGGGAGCATGAAGCCAGGAGCAGTTTGCTGTCTCAACTTTCTCCCTGCCTCTGGCTTGGATTTGCTCTTAGCCTTGTTGTGTCTGTCTTGAACCTCAAGAACTTGCACAGATGTTGCAGTGAGGAGAGCTGACCAGAAGGCAAACAACTCCATGGGTCTGTGGTGATCACAGCAACAAAAAAATTAACATAGAGAGAGACCCAGGGACGGAAGAGCCCTACCCTTCTTTTACTGGCCCTCAATCGCATCTTTCATGGTTGTCCATCCAGCCTCTACTTACACACCTCTGGGGACGAGGGTCTCACTAAGGACCTGAGACAGCTGTTTTACAGAACAGCTCACCATAACAGGAAATCCTTCTCTGAAGTGAACAGAAATCTCTAACGCTATGGCTGCCACCCACAGATCTTAAATGTGGTCCTCAGAATCCCTCTGCCCTTGGACAGTTCTTCAGAAGTCTCCCCCAAAGAAGTAAAGTCCTTGGGGGTCTGCAACCTCTCAGTGTGGGTTCTCAGGAAAGAATGAGATGCCCTGTAGCCCAGAGCAGTCGCACTGCATTGTGGGAGAAGCAAGCCCCACACAAACCAAATTGGGGAGGGAAAGAGGGGCCACTAGTTAAATGAAGCCACACCAGGTTGCATCTGAGAAATTCAGTGTGAGATAAGGCAGGGTGGGGGGAGAAATGTAGAATGGAAACTGGCCCAACCTGAGGAAATAGGGAAGAAAGGAAGGAGCTGGAAAGCAGGCTGGGCTGTAGGCAGGCTGGCTCATCCCTGCCTGAGGCCCAGAGGCCTTCACAAGAGTTCCCAGACACCAACAGAATTGGGTGGAAGGGAGCCAGAGAACTGAGAGGCCTGCCCTGGGGGCATATTCAGGGCTGGTTGCCCTAAAGGTCAGCACAGAGCATTCAGTTGCCCCCTCATCCCAGGCACTGGGGAACAGCAGAGTTCCTTTAAGCTACATACCCCCAGGTCCTGCCAGCCTAGATGCGTCAGCCTGCATGGTACTCGGCAAGGGCCTGGGTGGCAGACCAGTTCCACACCGACCCCTCAGTTTCCATCAGAGCTGACATCCTTGGAGCCCCCAGTATAAGGTTCTCCTCAGTAACTGGCCTCGGGTGCTTCTAAACCCTTTGAGGATGACAGGGGTTCCTTCTATGCCTCCAGCTCTCAAGAGATTACCAGTCTCCCTGGAATGCTTCCCAGCAACCGACCAGGATCCTTCACACTGCAGCTGTTGCCCTGGCCTACCCTTAGCGGGTTGGCTATTTGCTGCACATTTGTGGGTGCCTTCTTCCTGTGTGCCAGGCCTGATGCTGCCTTTTGCACACATATTGCTGATGAAGGGTTAACACCATGTGCCCCACCAGAAGTCCCGCCCCCATTCTGGCATCCCCCCCCCCCCCCGTACCCCTCAGGCAGCAGGAGTCATATTCCCTAAGGCGGTGCTTGGCAGAAAGGGGCCAGCTCCGGCTGGCCACATGTCCCTTCCCTCCCCCTCCCCCTCCGGTCCTCAGGCAAGTGTCAGGAAACAGGATCCAAGGAGAAAGCAGGCACCTGTTCCTGGAGTTCCTGACAGGCCCTCTCGTCCTCACCCCAGCCCCTGGGCCCCCTGGCACCCTGAGGGCCTGACAGGAAAGAAAGGCCTCTGCTGTGTGGCACAGGCCACCTTTTCCTAGTTGCATCTTATTTGGCTGACCCTGTCATCACAGGAGAAGCAGTGGAATGTTGCTGTGAACAAGCCCAGCCTCCATGATCAGGTGGTCACATAACACTTTTGTAAACTTGGGCAAGTGATGTCACCTCTGACTCTCAATGTGCTCATCTGTCGAATGGGCATCATAATAGCATCCACCTCATAGAGTTGTTTTGAGGGTTACTTCAGTTAATACACATCTTTCAAATAGTGCCTGAGACAGAGCAAACAAACAAGGAAATAAATCGTTGAATAAATTCCATTCCTCTTCCCTAAGATCTGCCTCAGGGTTTCCCAAGTTTCTGATCTACCTGGTTGCTCTCCTCAGACAGGTATGGAAACTCTGCCCTTGGCTCCTGCCTTGTCCACCTCTGTACACTAGCCCTCAGGCACCTAAGGCTAGGCCCTACTACCGTGAGATGGTCCCTGGGGATGCTGGAGGGATCAGGGAGCCTGTAGTGGCCAGGCCGAAGCCTGCCTGGGAACGGGTCTTCCTCCACCTGTGGCTCAGCAGGGGCCTCCCCCTGAGAGGCCTCGTGCCTCCTCCTCCCCAGAGCGGGGCAGCTGCTCTGCCTCTTTAAGGCCCTAACTAGGTCATCGCCCAGATGAACATCCCCCTCGCATTCCCCTCACACTAAACAATCTGATCTGATCACTGGTGATGAGGTCAATTTCACATGGCTTTGTTCCTGCAGTGAGCTTGTCACGACCAATCATTTCCGAGCGAGGAGCCCATAATCCCGCACTGGCTCCCTTGCCCCCAGAGGCCATGGCCCCTTTCTTGCTCGCCGATGTGAGGTCCCTAAGGGCCGGCTCAGCACGAGTTTCCTCGTGGCCTCTGTGTGCCCTCCTGCTCTTCCTGGCTGCAGTGGGAGGGGGCCTCATTTGGGGTCAACCGTGGGGCTGCCAGGAGAGGGCAGGATGCGGATGCCAGGTGACCTGGGGAGACATCAGGCACCAGGGAGGGAGGTGGGTGGCTGATGAAAGAGGTCGGCAGCCAGGCATGCATTTCTTGGCTGTGGGCCCACCCAGCTCAAGGGAACAATCCTCTCCTTGGGGGTGACCCAGGCTGGAGCCTCATGTCCTGGGTGCAGGTGCTTATGAGAGATTCTGGACATACACACTCCCATGTCCCCTTGCCTGGGCCCTTGCATAAAATAGTGGCAGCTATCGGGGGCACACTTGTGCACATGCCAGGCGTGTGCCAGCCTGGGCACAGTCATTCTCTGGAGGCAAAAGCATACTTCTGGGATTGAAGTCCTGGATTTCATTTCTGCTGTGTGCCCTTGGCCAAGTCCCTTCTCTCTGTGCCTGAGTTACCAGGTGTACTATAAGAGTGGTATGCCAGAGCCAGCAATACTTCCTTTCATTGCGGAGTGTTCCTGAGCTTCTGTGGGAGGAGACCTGGGGGCTTGGGATGTGGAAGGAGAGACAAGGGTGAGTGTTTTGCTGCCTCTCTGTCTCCACAGAGGGGCTTGCAGGGCCCCACACATGGTGAGGGTCAGTTATGTTTGGTTTTGGTGGGGATAAAAAGCATCATGCCAGAAGAAGTGAACTTTTCTTCTTTATCCTGCATCCTTTTTGCATGGTTGGACTCATCCCATGTGCCTGGGCCCCAAGGAATGGACAGTAAAAGTGACAGAGAGAGAGAGCCTGACAGGACTCTGCCTAGAGATGCTGGCTTCTATGTGGGGGTTGCTGGGGGGAGGGACACCAGGGCAGCCTGCTGGGTATCTGGGCCAGGTGGCACCCATGGCCAAGAGGGAAGAGGGAAGGCTGAATGCCAGGCCCTGGGCAGGGGGGCTTTGGCCACCCCATCTCATGTCTCATTTAGTCCTCATGTCACCAGAGAGGCAATGGACTGCTCCTGCATTTCACTCATGAACACGCTAGGGCTGCTCCTCTTCAGCTGCAGAAGTGGTTGGTGTGAGGAGTGAGGTGGGGTGGAGTGGAGGATGAAGCAGGGAGAGCAGAGCTCAAGGCAGGTTTAGAACAAAGCAGTGGTAGGAGACTCCTCTTTAGACAACTGTTCTCTGGGAACACTCTTGAGAGTCCCTTGGACTGCAAGGAGATCCAACCAGTCCATTCTGAAGATCAGCCCTGGGATTTCTTTGGAAGGAATGATGCTAAAGCTGAAACTCCAGTACTTTGGCCACCTCATGCGAAGAGTTGACTCATTGGAAAAGACTCTGATGCTGGGAGGGATTGGGGGCAGGAGGAGAAGGGGACGACAGAGGATGAGATGGCTGAATGACATCACTGACTCGATGGACGTGAGTCTGAGTGACCTCCGGGAGTTGGTGATGGACAGGGAGGCCTGGTGTGCTGCGATTCATGGGGTTGCAAAGAGTTGGACACGACTGAGCGACTGAACTGAACTGGGAACCCATGCTCCAAAGGCTGGGCCTAGCACAGGCCTGGATCATGGTGGCAGGGAAAGCACATCAAGTTTGGAATCACCCAGACCTGGCTCCTAGTTTGTCTACCACTTCATGGCTGTGTGACTTTGAGCAAGCCACACGCCATTCAGAGCCTAGGTTTTCTCCTTAGTCTAATGGAGATAAATCAGCTTGACCTGACAGGGCAGTCAAAAGGATTCATTGAGGTGCTGGCTGCACTAATAATAGATGCCAAATAAGTGTCCTTTCTTATTCCAATTCATTAGCAAGTCCTGCCGTCTTCATCTCTAAGTAAATCCCAGATCTGACCACTTCTTCATGCCTCCACTGCTACCGCCCCCCTCCAGGCCACTATCATCTCTTGCCCAGATCACTGCAGAAACCTCCTCGTGGTTTCCCTACTTCTATTTTTGTCCCTTACCAACTGTTTTTCACACAAAAGCTGAGTGATCTGTTTTAGTCCTAAGTCACTCATGTCGTTTTGCTGCTCAAAATCCTCCCAGGGCTTCCCATGTCACTCAAAGTAAAAGGCAAAGTCCTTATCCATGGCCTGTAAGGCTCTTCATAGTCTGGGCCCTCTGGTTCCATCTGGGATCACTTTCTTCCTACTTTGTTCTAATTGAAGTTACCTCTTCTGTAACTTGACCCCACAAAGCTGATTTCTGCCTCAGGGTCTTTGCACTTGCTGTTCCCTCTATCTGCTTTCCCCCCAGTTCTTCTCAAGGCTGATTTCTTCATGCCCTCCAGGTCTCAGTTCAGATGTTAGGTTTTTAGAGGATTCTTCTTCTTGAAAGCTTTCTTAGTTCTAAGTTCTTGTCATCTGGGAATTCTTGCTAATGTCTAACCTACAGCTGTGCTATATCATTTTACCTTGTTCCTTTGTGCTCTGCCTTCACATACGATGTCCTTTTAAGAACTCATCACTCAACTCTGAGACTCTCAACACTTACTACGGCTGGGGTTCTGCTGGATAAAGCCCTCAGACAGACTGTGAGTTCCCAGCGGTACTGGCAGGAGAAGAAAATGGTAGTTTATTAGGGTGCCTAAGGAACGCCAAGCGTTTGTGCACAGGTGCTCTCACCTGGTCCTCATGTCATATGGTTTACTTCTTTCAACAGTCCTGTGAGGTAGGGATTCCTATCTCGACTGTACAGATGAAGAAACCGAGGCTCAGAGAGGACAGGTGACTTGGCCAAGATCACACAGCTTCTTGTGCAATAGCTTCCTGATTCCAGGGCTTGTTTTTCTATCCCCCACACTAGAACAGATACCATGTCACATACACAGCAGAAGTATTCCTGGAGCCCCTGACAAGACTCTTTAAGTGCTTGCTGAATACCCTTAGAGTTGCCCATTAGCTGTCTCTTTTGCAAGCATCCTCTGATAGCATCTGACTCCTGCTCCTTGCTGCCTGTCTCCTCTGCTGGAAGGTGCCCCCATCCCCTGGTCAGTCTCTGCTTGGTGTTGGGGAGGAGATGTCACCTGTCTCACTATCCCTTGTAATGACCACTCTGCTGCTACGGTTTCATTCCATCACACTGGGCAAAAAGCCCCAGGGCATCTCCTCTGGGCTAGGCTCCAGGCTGGCCACAGGGGACCAGAGAAAGCCCAGACCTAGGGCTCACTCTTACACCAGGAAGGCGTGGCCCATGAGTCCCTGGGAGTGCAGGCCTTAGTGAGGGTTTCCTTCACAGAGTCGGAAATCCTTGGACTGAATCTATTACCAGGAGGGATCTATGACCAGGAGATGGGGCAGAGGGGGAAGGGACAGCGCAGGCAGAAGCCTGGAGATGGGAAGAGTTGGGTGAGTGGCTGGGGGCGGCAGGAGCTTTGGGTGTGTGGAGAGAGCCGCTGGAGTTGGTAGAGGGACAATTGCGACCGGGCCTCCCCTCCCCTCCCCAGCTACGTCCAGCTCTGCCAGCCATTCTTTCTGCCCAGTTCCCCTGGGACTATGTGTGCCAGGTTATGACAGCCAGAAGCGTGAGGGCCAGGATCCAGGGGCTGCCAGCTCTACGGCTTTGGGGGGAGTTGGTCCTGGGCATTTTTACAGACAAGAGATTCTGCTGTGGTGGGAAGGGCCAGTGCTGGGGATCAGCAGGTCTTGGCACTTGGACCAGGAAGAAGGGAGAGGCGTGAGCCTTTGTCGAGGGCAGATAGCTTTCACCCTTGGCAAGAGACAATTACCACTGTTCAGGCCCATTAACAGCCTAATAAATTAGAAAGAAAGCATTAGCACTTGGGGGAGAGGGAGGTGGTGGAGGGAGGGGAGGCCAGATGAACCAGGAGCCAAACTCCCTCCCCTCTGTAGGCCTGAAAGGAGAAGGGGACTCTGGAATCCAAGATAGCTTGAGTACCCACCACGGGGCCAGCCTGAGAGCTTTCAGACAGTTTCTCACAGGATTCTCATGGCAGCCTGAGGGCTGGGCACTTTTGTTCCATTGTTCAGCAGGGGAAACTGAGGCACAGAGGGAGCCAGAGACATGCCGGAACTTGCCCAGGATCACCTGACTGCAAGAAGTAGAGGCCCTGAGGACTCTTCCACCACCACTCAGGGTGGCTGGAGGGGGATGGTGGGAATGGGGGTGGGTCGGGATTGGCTTGCCCACCTGAAACATTTCAGTTTACATCCTTGTAAAGTATAAATGTCTGACTATAAAGAAAGACTTGTTCACACACGTTTTGGACAGCCTCAGTGCAAGAAGATGGCAGGGAGCTCAGAAGATCTAATTGCTTATGTAATCTCCGTTGAATTTGGTCTATTGGGAAATATCTCTTCGAAGTGTTTATCACATCCCCTGTTATAAATAGCCATGCTCGGCTTTCCTCCATGCCTTCCTGTGGCGGCTGCCTGGGAGCTGGGCTGGCAGGGGTCAGGAGAGAGGAGCTGCAGAGGGAAAACAGGCCCTCTGGAGAGGGAGGGCACCTGCTCTGGCTGCGGGGCTCTGGGAAGCAAGCCTGGAGGGCACTGGCCTTCGTGGAGCTCAGAATCAGGGTGGCTATCTTACACAAACCTCACTGCATCCCAAAGCAGGGAGAGGGTCTTAGTATTACTCCCACCCCCCATGGATCCTTTCGTGTAAAGAGAAGCAGCCCATTCTTGCCTGTTAACATCTTGTAGAAAAATTCAGACAACAAAGGGAAACTGGAAAAGGGGAAAATGTCCTTGTGTCGCCAATATTAACATTCCCAATATATCAACGGTGAGACTGAGGCCCAGGGAGGCAGCAGGCACTGGTCTGTGGTGCTGCTGGGCCTGAAACCCCACTCTAGGGTTCTGCGAGCCTGGCAGGGGCCAGCCTCATGGTGATACAGGGCACTGTTCATCTCTCCCTAGGAGGAAGGTAAAACAGCAACTTTGCAGGATTTATCCTTTTCACCGCTCCCCCCGCCCCACACCCCTTTCCCTTCTGCAGCTACAGTGTCTCTGGTCTTAGCAGGTCTGAGCCATCCTGTCTCCCTCCTCCACTCATTTCCTCCCGCCTCTGCTCTTGTGGTTCCAGCTCCAGGCCCACCTCTTCCAGGAAGCCTTGCCTGAGATTTGCAGCCACCAGTTTCCCGACTTTCTCTGATCTTGGTCTGGGCCTCCTCACTTGCTCGTTTGTCTCCCTCATTGACTGTCTTAGTTTCCTGTGGCTGCTCTAACCCACTACTACAAATTTAAAACAGTGCAAATGTATTCTCTAAATCTCAAGGCCAAAAGTCCAAATTCAGTATCAGGGTGTCAGCAGGGCCAGACTCCCCCTGGAGGCTCTAGAGGAGACTGTTTCTGGTCTCTTCCAGCTTTTTGTGGCCCTCAGCATTTGTTGCTTGAGGCTGAACTACTCTAATCTCTGCCTCTGTGGTCAAAAGACCTCTTCTTTTTCTGTGTCAAATCTCCCTCCACTTTACCTCTTATATGGATACCTCCTTCTCAGGGTATAACTGCATTTGGGGTCCACCCAGATGATTCAGGATAATCTCCTTATCTCGAAATCCTTAACAGCATCTGCAAAGATCCTTTTTCCAAATAAGGGAACACTCACAAGTTCAGTGATTAGGACCTGATACCTTTGGGGGACCTGATTCAGCCTACATTAGGTGCCCACCTGGGTTTCTTTTTGTGAGACTGGAAGGTCCCAGGGGGCGGAGGCAGTGTCTGGTGTCTCTGAATATTCTCTGTAGCACCCCCATCACACTCAGAGGCTACAACAAGCCTCTGGAAAAGTTGGCTGGCTGATGGCAGGCCAGGCAGAGTAGTTGGCATCCTGCCTCTTCTGTCCATGGATCTACCATCAACTCCTGGACATACTCCTTCAGGCTCCTGGGGTCACAGGGCAGTGTGAGGGGAGCTGTCTTCTCACCTCCAGGCATCTGACAAGGCCTTTCAGGATGAATTCACAGAGATGAGTGCCTGGCAGGACATGCACAGTCAGAGCTGCTCATTGGTAAGGTTAAGAGCATGGGTCCAACTATAGGTGGAGACCTAAACTCATCAGCCTTCAGTCTTGTCCTGATAGACAAGAAGGAGGCGCTGAAGTGTACAAAGTAATTATGTCACGGAGAAAAGTCAGATCTTTTACTCTTGGATCCTAAAACCCAGTCCTCAGATGAGGCTGACCAGAGGGGATAGGCAAGAGGGCTGGAAACAGAGTAAAGAGATCTGTTCCTAAATAAATCCAAGAAGCTGTAGGCTGCATCTGTAAGGAGCACAGACATTTCTAGAACAAGGAAGTGAAAGACTGCCCTGGAATATGCTGTCAGCTGTGGACCCGCATATTTAGGGTGCCATAGACATGCTGGAGCATGGGCAGGGAAGCAAAAGCAGACTGGGGAGGAAGCTGGAACTCTGACCTCAGGAGGGAGAATGGAAAGAGCTGTTTGGCTTGGAGAAGACTCCAGAGTTCCAGACCTCTGAAGGGCAGAGGGAGAAGACAGAATGTAGGTGGCCTCAGGTAACAGTGCTGTGACCCTTGCACAGAAGCCATAAAGAGATGAAGTTCAGCCCAACTCAAGAAAGAGCTTTCCTAGAGTAAGGGCTATTTTGAGATGATTTCTTTCTTGGTAGTGAATGAGCTTCCTGCCTCAGGAACCAGGAAAGCAGAGGCAGGTCAAGAATTTGGATGGAATATGGTAGAATGGGATGAACATCACATGGGGATTTAAGCAGCTCAGACTAACCCTTGGAGGCCAGGGAGGGCCTTCTGCCCATACACCCTTTCTCCTCTGATCAATGTCTCCTTTGGGAGTCCTTTCTCTCCCAGCCCTGCCATCCACAGACTTACTCTCTCCCTCCTCAAAAGACCCAAAGCACTGACCATGGCATATTGGAGCAAATCATTTAGGCCTTATCTCCTCCATGAGACTGAAGGCCTTCCACAGAGAGGGGATTTCTTCAACTACAGGTTCACTCTTCCCTTCTCCCTAGACATTGCCCAGTGCCTGGGCCACCGTGGCCACCAGAGAAGAAAGAGAATGGTGCCAGGGAGTGGTGGGCAGGAGAATGGTCCATTCCCAGCCCAGAGACTTGGGAAACTGAACAGATTCACACAGATTCAAATATAGGAAATATATCCCAGGGAGGGTGAATGGGAACCCTCAATATTCTTTCAGGCCTCAGAAGACTGTCATGAGTGCCAACTCAGATACCCTGGCATTTTCTTTTTTTCTTTGTGTCCTTCTGAGAGAGTTCTCCCAGTGCAGGCTCTGTTCCCAAGGGGCTCTCCCTCCCTGCTGGCCCCTCTGGCTCACTCCAAGGCCCCTCCAGATGGGCCCCATCCTCCCTCAAACCCCCAGCTGGGCCTGCCAGCTGGACCTTCTCAGGGAGTGAGGCCTCAGGAAGGTCCAGAGCCCACCCAGCAGGCTAGAAGGAGAACAGCTGCCTGTGGGCTGAGAGGGGTGCGGGGTGAGGTTCCTCCATAGGCAATCTGCCTTGGAAATGGATGAACTAAGAACGGAGATAGAGGTGGGAGTGACTTTATTGGCCGTAAAAAATGTGTCAAGCCCAAAGCAACTCCATGTGCCATGTGCCCACTTAAATACTACATGCACGTGGCAGTCAGTGCCCTGCACCAAGAGCCCTGAAACCCAGGAGTCTGTTTCTGGTAGTGCCACTGACTTTATGTATGACCTTGGACAAGCCCTTCCCTGCCCCCATGCCTCCTGCTCTGGGCCTCACTCAGGCATACCTTCAAAACTGTGAGCACTGCCAATTTATGGCATGAATGACATTGGACTAGGCAGAGGCCAGGTCCCAGCTGTTCTCATGTGGAGATATTTTTGGTTTGCTTACTCATTCACTGACTCCCCCTGGACTGGAAGCTCTCTGGAGGCAGGCATCTGTCCCACTCATCACTGTGTCTCTAGTACCTAACTCAATGCCCTGCACAGAGAGGGTTTTCAATCAATATTTGCTGCATGAGGAAAAGAGTGGTAAAGGCTGGATAGATAGCCACCCCAGAAAATACATCCGCACACATTCTGGCCTACAATTCTAGCACATCTAGCACAGTCTCAGACCCTATAAACCCATCTCTCAGACATGCTACAGGACCACAGTTTAGGAAACCTAGGAAAGACCCCAGATGGTATTATGCCCCATGTGAACAAAAGGCTTCTGTGGGCCTGTTTGGGGATGAGAACAGGGGTGATTAAGGAGTCAGAAGGTATGAGAATGTCTCTAGGCTTGGCTGGGACAGGGTGGCCCTGAGCCATGGAGCTATAAGAAGTGCAAGACTCCCTCTGCCTCAGCTGTGGCCTTACCTTATGATACAAGGCCAAGCAGAACACAGTGCCTCCTTGATGGTTTGATGCTTTACCCCAAGCACATAAACAGATCCTCTGCTTGAGACCTCAGAATCTTAGGCTTAGGACCAGTGGCAGTCAGTTGCCCCCATTCTGGCAAACTTGATAGAGTCCTGAGCCTTCAGGAATGAGGAACAGCTCCTGGGTCATGGGATCTCACCAAGAGAAAGCTAGGCCTGGGCAGCCAGTGGGCTATCCGATAGCCTCCCGCCTGCCCTCACATCCACTCTGACAGCTCTCTCAGTCCTTACCAGCCTTAACTGGAGTCCCAGTCCCTGCCCTGCCTGCTTATCAGGCTCGTGGGGGACAGGCAAATACTTTGTGCTTAGTCGCTCAGTCGAGTCCGACTCTTTGCGACCTCATGGACTGTAGCCTGCCAGGTTCCTCTGTCCATGGGGATTTTCCAGGCAAGAACAATGAAGTAGGTTGCCATGCCCTCCAGGGGATCTTCCCAACCCAGGGACTGAACCCAGGTCTCCCACATTGTTAGCGGATTCTTTACTGTCTGAGCCCCCAGAGAAGCCCTTTGACTGAGTGGATCACAAGAAACTGTGGAAAATTCTTAAAGAGATGGGAATACTAGACCACCTTACCTGCCTCCTGAGAAACCTGTGTGCAGGTCAAGAAGCAAAGTTAGAACCAGACATGGAAGAATGGACTGGTTCCAAATTTGGAAAGGAGTACATCAAGGCTATATATTGTCACCCTGCTTATTTAACTTATATGCAGAGTACATCATGCAAAATGCTGGGCTGGAGGAAGCACAAGCTGGAGAAGTATTAACAATCTCAGATATGCACATAATACTACTCTAGTGGCAGGAAGTGAAGAGGAACTAAAGAGCTTCTTGATGAGGGTGAAAGAGGAGAGTGAAATAGCTGGCTTAAAACTCAACACTCGAAAGATCATGACATTTGGTTCCATTACTTCATGGCAAATAGATGGAGAAATAATGGAAACAGTGGCAAATTTTATTTTTTGGGGCTCCAAAATCAGTGTGGATGGTAACTGCAGCCATGAAATTAAAAGACGCTTGCTTCTTGGAAGAAAGCTATGACAAAATTAGACAGCATATTAAAAAGCAGAGACATCACTTTGCTGACAAAGGTCTGTATAGTCAAAGCTATGGTTTTTCCAGTAATCATGTACGGATGTGAAAGCTGGACCATGAAGAAGGGTGAGTTGTGCCCAGGCTTTTGCTGTCACTTGGTTTGAGTTCTGTGTTGCAGTCCTCTTTCAGTGGGACAGACATCCTCCAGGCCACAGGGAAGCTGTTTGCCAGAATGAGAAACAATGGGGCTTGAAATGTCAGCCTGGCCTGAGTTAAAATCCTGCTTCTGCCACTTCTAAGCTGTGCGACCTTTGGGAAGTCACTTGACTTTTCTGAACTTCAGCTTTCTCATCTGTAAAGTAGGGACATCAATACATACCTACCAAGGCTGTTGCAAGGATTCAATAAGATAATCCATATGTAGCACTTAGCACAGGGCCTGACACTGACTTTCCCAGTAGATGGTAGATCTCCCTGCTAGTTAATATTGGCAAGGCCTCCTCAAAGTGTGGTCCCTGGATCAGCAGAGTCAGCACTACCTGGGAGTTTGTTAGAAATGTGGTCTCTGGCCTCACACCCTAGACCTGCTAAGTCGGAATCTGAATTTTCATAAGATCCAAAGGTGATTCCTAAGCAGGAGAAAGTTTAGGAAGAGCTAGGCTTGTGCCCAATCTTTAGCTGGTCATATATGAGGAATATGCATTTCTGGTAGCCTGTACAAGAAATAGCCTTTTACATCCTTAACTTCAAATAGTAATAGTAATAGTTGCAGTAGTGAACATGTATTAAACACTTGCTATGTATGTACCAGATATTTAGGGTGTATCACAGCAACCCCATGAAGTCAGTTCTACAAACATCCCCATTTTACCAACGAACAAAGGCAAGGCAAGGTTAAGTCATTGGCCCAAAGTTGTGGGGAGTGATTAATGGGATCATAATGCAAACCCAAGGCCCCTGCCTCTAGAACTCACGCATCAAGGGCATAGTACCTAGAAGAATCCATACTTAGTGAGCAAAATAGTTGATTCCATACCACACGCACCCACTGAATTTCTTCTCTCTCTGCCTGGTCCAGGCCCTGGAGATCCAGAGATAGGCAAGTCACAGGCTCTGCCTTCAAGTCACCCCTCAGTCCACTGTAGGAGACAGATATCCAAATAAATGATGAAGGAAGACTGTCTGCGATCCCCGGTGTGCCAGCAAGGGCAAACACAATGCCATGGGGGCACAGAGGAGAAGAGCCAGGAATTCTGCCTGCAGCCAGTCAGGATATTTCTATGCTAAGGCAGCTTTCCAGTGGTTGGGTTGTGCCCAGTTAAGGCTTCTTTTGTTAATCTCCAGGCTCTTAGGCATGATTACAGTGCCTTCCAGATCAGCCAGTGAGGCTAAGATTTGAGGGAGAAGAATATTGGCAAGAGGGGTGAGGTGGTGGTGGTCAGGTGCCCTGGATTTGAGCCCCTGTCTTAGGTTTTAGGGCTTCCCTGGTAGCTCAGCTGGTAAAGAATCCACCTGCAATGTGGGAGACCTGGGTTCAGTCCCTGGGTTAGGAAGATCCCTTGGAGGAGGCCATGGCCACCCACTCCAGTATTCTTGCCCGGAGAATCCCCATGGACAGAGGAACCTGGCAGGCTACAGTCCATGGGGTTGCAAAGAGTTGGACACGACTGAGAGACTAAGCACACACATAGCCTTGGACTCCAGGGAAGCTTGGGGTGCTGCAGTCCATGGGGTCACGAAGAGTCAGACACGGCTTAGTGACTGAATAACATCAAATAGCTTTGGACAGTTGGGCCCCAGGTTTCTTCAGTGATGAAAGGTGATGCTATGGATGGGATTCCAATCTGTAATTGAGGACCCAGGAGCCTGTTGCAATTTCTCCAGGGCAGGAACCAAAAGCTGTGTACCCAGCACCCAGTCCATCACCTGGGCTGGAGCTGCTGCTCCAAAATACCTTGTTGAATGAATGTTTAGTGAGGAGTCTCAGCAAAAGGGTCCAGAGTGATCAGATCCCACCCTCCCCACCCCCCACCCTCATGCCCAGAATCCCTCCATCCTCAGCAGAATTCAAGCAATCTCCTCTCTCTCTGCAGGGCTCTTCTGTCAACCCCAAGCTGGAGTCAGTGATGCTGCTCTCCATCAGGGAAACGGGTCCTTGGAGATGCTCCACCACTCTGCACCCACTCCACAGTTCCAGTGAGAATCCCAGAACTGACAAGGCTCTCAGAGATGAGCCCACTGTACAGATAGCAGAAGAGCCAAAGGGAAGGGCCTGGAACTGCAAAATTCAGGGAACCCACCGTGTGACTGGAACAGGTAGCCATAGGTTCTTGTGCTTTGGATAGGGCCCTCCACCTGTCCCTGCACTTGCCTGACTGGGACTCCCATGGCTCAGGGAAAGAAAGGAATACCTTGTGAATGGAAGAAAAAGGTTTGTCACACAGAAAGACTGGCCCTCGAGCCCTAGGGGGGGCAAATTGGGAGTGGAGGGAGGGTCCAAGGTGGCAGTGCCAAGGACAAGGCCATACATAGGCATGAGCTGATGGGGAAGCAAGGGTAGCACAGGCAGGAAGCTGCTGCTGGAATGTTGAGGACACGTGTTTCCCATTAGGCCCTCCTCCTCTCCCACCTACTCTCTCCCCTGGGAAGCCACAGAGGGAGAATAAACGCTGTGATGTGTAGGTGAGCCCCGTCATAAGGGACTTGTTGGCAGGAGCTCCCTGGGTAATCCGAGGCTCCAGGCGCAAGGCCCTCCTCTGGGCCAAAGCCCCAACCAGCTTGCCCAACTTGTCTGTCTTCTTGGTGCTGACTCAGCAGCCTCAAGGTCCTTGGCCGGGACATGCATGAGATGCCCTCAATCCACTGGCTTTGAGTCAAACACATCCAAGTTTGAATCTGTCTTCCAACACTTGCCAGGCTGTGTGACCTTGGTTAACTTACTTCTCATAGCCTTGGTTCCTGCAGCTGTGAAGTGGAGGAAATGATCCTTGCTGGCCTCCCTCCCCATGCAGAGTGGAGAGGAGCTGAAACCACACACTGAGTCCCCTGAGCTCCTGTCTGTCCATGGGTGCTGGTGGGGTCAGGAGTCCCTCACCTCTTTCTTTTCCCCAACCCATCCTGGCCCTGCCTGGTGGGGAGGCAACTCAAATCTCAGGTCCTCTATGCAGTGGAGGTACCTCTGACCCCTCAAAATCTCCCCTTAAAGCAGCCATCCTAAAAGCAATCTCAGAAGCCTTTTCAGAGCACAAAACATAGCCACACACTCACCCTCTACACACAAACACACACACAGTCTAAGGAAGGGAAGGCACCCAGAGAGTCCTCAAGCAGAGCTGCCAATAGCAGGGCCTTCACTAAGTGCTTTCCATGTATCATTTCTTCAACTCTTAGCCACACTCGTAGGAGGAGTTACCATTATCCTCTCCATTTAGCAGGTACAAACAAAGGATTTTTTAAAATTGAAGTATAGTTGATTTACAAAGTTATGTTAGTTTCTGGTATACAGCAAAGTGATTGTTATGTATATTATATATATATTCTTTTACAAAATATTTTCCATTATAGGTTATTACAAGATACTGAATATAGTTTCCTATACTGTACAGTGGAGAAAGAAATGGCAACCCACTCCAGTGCTCTTGTCTAGAAAATTCCATGGATGGAGGAGCCTGGTGGGCTACAGCCCATGGGAACGCAAGGAGTCAGACACGACTGAGTGAATTCACTTTCATACTATACAGTAAGTCCTTATTCTTTATCTACTTTATATATAGTAGTTTTTATCTGTTAATCCCAAACTCCTAGTTTACCCCTCCCCTTACTTTCCCCTTTGGTAACCACAAGTTTGTTTTTATAAGACTGTATTTCTGTTATGTAAATAAGATCATTTGCATAATTTTTTCCGGCTTCCACATTTAAGTGATAGCATATGATATTTATCTTTCTCTGACTTATTTCATTTAGTATTATCATCTATAGGTCTAATCATGTTGCTGCAAGTGGCATTATTTTATTCTTTTTCATTGCTGAGTAGTATTCCGTACTATTCCAGTAGTATTCCACCTGGCTTCCCAGGTGATGCTAGTGGTAAGGAACCCACCTGCCAATGCAGGAGATGTAAGAGATGCAGGTTTGATCCCTGGGTTGGAAAGATTCCCTGAAGGAGGTCATGGCAACCCATTCCAGTATTCTTGCCTGGAGAATCCCATGGACAGAGGAGACTGGCAGGCTACAGTCCATAGGGTCGCAAAGAGTCGGATATGACTGAAACGACTTAGCACGTGTGTGTGCGCACACACACACACACATACATATACCACATCATATTTATCCATTCATCTGTTGATGGACATTTATGTTGCTTCCACGTGTTGGGTATTATAAACAGTGCTGCAATGAACATTGGGGTACATGTATCTAGATAGGACTTTCTTACTGCGAGTCCCCCATCTCCAGAATTTCTGAGCCCATTTCATGCAGACTCTAAAGCCCAGCACGTTTCAGCCATTCTACATAGCTATCTCTCACACTTGAGGAGGAGATTGGCAGGGACACAGATCATTACAACTGATATCCCATTATTGGGATATATTCATATGATGGAACATTGCACAGCAATAAAAAAAGAACAGTCTACTGGATGAATCTCCTGGACATTGTGTTGAGTGAAAGAAGTCCAATGCAAAAAGGAACATGCTGTAGAATGCCACATTTATATTCCATGTATCCGAACTTCAAGAACTGATGGAACTGATCCATGGGGATAGACATCAAAATAATAGTTACTCTTGGGGCAGGAGGGGGAATTGCTGATGGGGAGAAGGCCAGAGAGAGCCTTCTGGGGTGCTGGAAAGTTCTACCTCTCCATCTAGGTGTTGGCTATCTACATTGATATATATATATATAAATTCATGGAGCTGTAACACTTAAGATCAGTGCATTTGACTGTATGTAAATTATGCCTCAATAGAAAAGGTATTTTTTTCATTGTATATCTTTATTTTTTCTATTTATTTTTAACTGGAGGATAATGCTTTACAATGTTGTATTGGTTTCTGCTGTACAACAATGTGAATCACGGAGCACCAAGCTGAGTTCCCTGTGCTGTACAGCTGCTTTCCACTACCTACCTATTTTACACATGATAGTGTATATATGTCAATGTTACTCTCAATTTGTCGCATCCTCTCTTCCCCTCCCTGTGCCCACAAGTCCATTCTATACATCTGTATCTCTATTCCTGTCCTGCAAATAGATTCATCAGTACCATTTTTCTAGATTCCATATATATGCATTAATATACGATATTTTTCTCTTTCTGACTTCGCTCTGTATAACAAGCTCTAGGTTTATCCACCTCACTAGAACTGATTCAAATGCATTCCTTTTTATAGCTTAGTAACATTCCATTGTATATATGTACCACAACTTCTTTATCCATTCACCTGTCAATGGACATCTAGGTTGATTCCATGTCCTGGCTATTGTAAATAGTTCTGTTATGAAAATTGGGGTACATGTGTGTTTTTGAATTATGACTTTTTCAGGGTATATGCCCAGTAGTGGGATTATTGGGTCATATGGTAGTTTTATTCTTAGTTTTTTTGTTTTTTTTTAAGGAAAAAAAATCTCTCCATACTGTTTTCCATAGTGGCTGTATCAATTTAGATTCCTACCAATAGTACAAGAGCGTTCCTTTTTGTCCACATCCTCCCCAGCATTTATTGTTTGTAGATTTTTTGATAATGGCCATTCTGACCAGAGTGAGGTGATACTTCATTGTAGTTTTGATTAGCATTTCTCTAATAATGAGCTATATTGGGCATTTAGAAAAAGTATTTTTAAAAATCCAATGTGCCAGATCTCTGTGTGGCTGGCTCCTGGTCATTCAGGTCATCCCCTAAATGTCACCTCTTCAGAGAGACCTTCCAGGATTTACCCCCTCACCTAATCTAATCTAGTTAACACCTGGCCCTCTGTGCCTCAGTTACTCTCTCTTTTGTTACTTTGTTTCCTTTTATTTTTGGCATGCACCACCAGTGTGCTGAAGCTGTCTGTCACTGACCTTTCCCAACCCAGTGTTCAGTGACTTCTCATTGGTCACTTGGACTCAGCCATGATAGGAGAATTTACATGACAGAAATCAGTAGACATTGCAGGTCAAGACTCTCCCTCTCCAGAGCTGGCTGTTAAACATTTACCAGCACCCTCTGTAAATCTCAATATCTGAAATTATCTTATACATTTGATTACTTATTTGCTGTCTCTTTGGAATGTAAGCTCCACAAGGGTAGGGTCTGTGACTTACCACTTTTAATTGTTGTATCCCCAGTGCCTAGAATAATGTTTGGCATCTAGTAGATGCTCCGGAGAAAGCAATGGCACCCCACTCCAGTACTCTTGCCTGGAAAATCCCATGGACGGAGGAGCCCGGTGGGCTGCAGTCCATGGGGTTGCGAAGAGTCGGACACGACTGAGTGACTTCACTTTCACTTTTCACTTTCATGCATTGGAAAAGGAAATGGCAACCCACTCCAGTGTTCTTGCCTGGAGAATCCCAGGGACGGCGGGGCCTGGTGGACTGCCGTCTCTGGGGTCGCACAGAGTGGGACACGACTGAAGCGACTTAGCAGCAGCAGCAGCAGCAGCAGCAGCAGCAGCAGACGCTCAGTAAAGCCTGGTTGAATGAATGAGTGTCTGATGGTAATGCTGTGGAAGCACAGAAGAGGAAACAGTGTAACTGTGTAACAGAGTAGGAAACATTTGAGCTGGAACTTCCATGATAAGGCAGAATATGCCCAGTGGACAAGAGAGAAAGGATTCCCCAGCAAAGGGAACAAAATGGAGGCCTGAGAGAACATGGGAGCAACTGGGGAAAGCCCAGCAGCTGGAGTGGCCATATTGTAGAGGGGTGGGGTGGGGAGAGGCGTGGGGACTAATGTAGAAAAGTAGGCTGGGGCCACAGTATGCAGGGCCTTAGCTTTTTAATGGAGGGTTGAACTTTCTCTTGTAGGTGGTAGGAAGCCATCAAAGTGTTTTAATTAAAGAAAGAATCTGATCAAGTCTTTGCAGGCAAAATGGCTCTCCTGGCAGCACGGAGGGTGGGTTGTAGCAGTACGGCTGGGGATCTAGTCACCTCTCCACAGTTGCCTAGGATGGAAGGCTAGTCTTTTGAACCCTCAGGCCTCCTCACTGTTTTCCCTAGCTGTTTCCTCTCCCTCAGCCCTCAGTGAAGATGGAAAACAGCTGGCCCTTCCCTTAAAGCCCAGTGGCCCTCTGGTCTCTCAGCCTTAATTTCCACTGGCCACACTTCTCAGTCTGGCCCAGCTTGGAGCGGGCAGATCACGTGGCCCTGCCAAGGTTCCCTGAGGGAGGGTGCCCAGAGTGGGCACAGGGACTGTCTGAGCCTTCTGATGTTCTGTCAGCCACCCCACGTCCTGTTCTGGGCCCCAGCCCGCCTAGCCCCAGAGCAACGGCAGCCACCACCAGGGTTGCTGCTAGAGGAGGAGGGTTAAGGGGCCTTTGTTGTCTGGAGTGTTGCTATGCAGGGCCGGCCACAGGCAGCTCTGAGGTTGGGCTGTGGTCTGGTGGGGGGCTCATGTTTGGCAGCAAGGCAGGCCACCCCAGCCTGGGCTCCTGCTCCAGGCAGGGAAGGCTAAATTAGAGCCTCCAGCCTTCCAATTTAGAGCACCAAAATAAACCCTGGAACATTCCTGCTTGGGCCCCAGCACTCCAGGCTCCAGGCAGAAGCCAGGCTTTTCCCTCAGTCCCACAGTTACAAAGGTCGGGGAGCTGGGTGGTCAGAGCAGGCAGGCAGCAGAGGGGTGGGCACCAAGTCAGGGCATTTGTCCTTGTTTCTATAATCACGGCACTTAAGTTCCATCTGATTCAACTCATCTCATGCTCAGTGTCAGGCATGAGGCTAGCTCAGCCCTGGGATGACCCTGGGGAGTCATATTAGGACTTACCCAACTGGGAGATGCCTTAGAGACCCTCTTGGCCACACTTCTTATACTACAATGGAAAAAGGAGGTCCATCAAGGAAAAAGGACTGTCTTGAGGTCACGCAGCAAGTCAGGGGGCAGAACTAGGACTCGAACCTAGGGCTCTAGAGCAGAACTAATTCCATCTAAGGCAGGCCCAGGGCAACTGCTGCTTGAGCTTCAGAGGGCACATCAGGGGTGCCCTGGAGGATCCCTGGCATTCACACTGACATGCAAGAACTGGGGGAGGCTTCCTAAAGATAGGGCAGAGGGCAGTTTAGGCATAGAGAACAGGTCTGCCAAGTCACAGATGTGGGAAATCTCACGAGAGTGTCTCCTGACCAGAACTGGGAGCCTGACGTGGGAGCCAAGAACTGCATGTGTTCATGGATGGACCTACCCCAGGAGTAGCTGCTCCCTCTCTAAGAAAGAAGGAAACTGAAACGATGATAATTGTCATGAAACTAATAGTGAATATTTATTAAGAGCTTACCATGTGCCAGGCTTTATGATAAGTGCTCATATATGTTGTCTTATTTGATCCTTGTGACAACCTTATCATCCCCCCCTCCCCACTTTTAAAGGTGAGAAAACTGAAGCACATTAAGATTTAATGACATGATTGAGTGACACAGCTAGCATTGGAGCTGGGATTTGAACACAGGCAGTCTAGTTCTAGGGTCTGTGTACTTAATCACTATACTATAATCGTGTCACTGATAATTATAAGAATGAGTTAATGCTTATGGAATACTTATTATGGGCCAAACATTGTTCAAAGCTTTTTGCAAGGAGTAGCTGTTTAATCCTCATAACAACTTGATGAGGTAGGTATTATTATCCTCAACATACAGATGAGAAAACCGAGGCAAAGAGAGGGGAAGTAAGAGACAGCATCGCTTTTGTAAGGCCTTTTCGAGTGTACAAGGACAAAAAGACTTGCCAGGCAGAGGAAACAAAATGGAGGCCTGAAAGAGCGTGGAAGCCTGTGGGGAGATCTGGCAGTTGGAGTGTATTGTAGGGTGTAGGGGGATAGACGGCAGGTGCTCCTGGAAGTTGCTCCATCCCCACAGAAGGTAGACTTGCAATGTCCTGAGTGAGAGGAAATGAGGGACTCTACCTAGTTGATTAGGATTTGAGAGCTGTGCAGGTAAGCCAGAAACATCCTAAGAACCCTTCTTGCCTCAGCAGGTAGGAGACAAAAGGTGTAGGACTCAGGCCACCTCTCCCACAGGCAGACAGGACCAAAGGGCATCTCTTCAGCGTCTCTGTCTTTCCTCTTCACCAAGAACTCCCCCTCTTGGGGAATTTGATCATTCTTAGAGACACAGAGAATGCCAGGACCACAAGAGAGGCCTGTAGTGTGACATCTGTCCTCCTGGCACTTTCTCATGGCAACAGGGCCAAAGCTGAGGTTCACAGTGGTAGGGAAACTCATCCACTGCCCCTTAGCTCAGAGGTGGTGGAGCTGTGATTCAACTCCCAGTCCCCAGACATTATTCTTCTGCTTACAAAATCACCTTTCAAGCAGCTCCCTGAAGTCAGAAGAGACCTGGGCATAGATGATGGTGGAGTTGTCATCCAAAACCATGGAGGCCAGAAGGAAATGCCACCACATTACTAAAATCCCAGAAGAACTGTCAATCCCAAATTCAACCTCCAGTGAAAATATCCTGCAAGAATGAAGTGGGAGTAAAGATATTCTCAAATGAAGGAAAACTAAGAGAATGTGTGGCCAGCAGATCTCTTCTAAAAGAAGGGCTAAAGACAGTTCTTCAGATGAGAGGGCAGTGAGGGAAACTCGGGAAAGGGGTAGACATTTATTTTGTCATGTTGGTCCTCATCACCCTCCCCACCCCAGACCCTAGTCCTCTCTCACAGTCCCTCCCAATCTGGACAGCCATGCCCTTTGCCCCCTTGCAGGGGCAGCACTCAGTACCTGGGGCCTGGGCCGATAGGCAAGGCAGAAAGCAAAGGACATATGCCCAAGATGTGGAATCTTGGAGTGCAGAATGGCATCTACCATCACCACTGACTTGCTGGGCAACTTGATGCAGGTGTCTGGTCCTCTCTGAGCCTCCATCTGTCCAATGGGGATAATGACCCTTTTGTGTGGCTGAGATAAGAGAAGGGATGGAGAGCCAGCTAGTGGTGTGTAAAAAGCCTGTCCAGATGTGAGGGATGGTTATTATCATTCCTTTGCTGGCCTCCCCTCTTTCCAGCCAGCAAGGCATCTGCAGCAGGGGCTGGGGGCAGGCCACTTAGCAACTTAGTTTCCTTTTACTTCCTCCCTGGGGCCCTTGCAGTTCTGGATTCCAAGGCTTTGATGGAAGGGGTAGGAGCTGCCTCTTCCATTAGCAGTCTGGGCTGCCTCACCGGAACCTACCTTTTCCCATGGATTCTTTCTGCTACCAACGGCTTCTTTGTATCTGCTGTTGAAAGGACAGGATGTGGGCCAGAACTGGGTGGCTCTTCCACTGGGTGGGGCTTGGGAGCAGTCATTGACCCTGCTGTGCTCTGTGCTCCTGTGGAGGCTGGGGTCTTCTCTGATTGTAGGCTGGGCCCTGACCACAGAGCTTAGGACAGGGTGGACAGGGAAGCTGGGAGTCATAGCTGCTTGGGCTTGCTTGCAACGTTGGTAGGACAAGGATGCAGCCAGGCCTGGACACAGAGAAAACTGCTGGAGAAGTCCAGAAATCTGGCTTCTAAGCCTACTGAATCATTGTCCATCTTTGGCATTCATTCTCTTTGTCCTCCCTAAGCCTCACATTTCCCATCGGTGTTCTGTGTGTGTTTGAGTGTGTGTGTATGTGTGTACATGGGTATGTGGGCTGGGGTGGACAACTAATGTCTCAGATCTCCTCAAGTCCTGACACGCTGTGGTTCTCAGCAAGTGAATTAAGGCCTGAGGCAGGAGGCCCAGGGGAAAAGAGAGTCCTGAAAGCTATCTGGGGTATGATGCAGTCCTTGCTAGAATACATTGTTGCCTCCTCAAGGACCTAGGTGTTCCAAGTCTGCTTGTTATCATCTACATAACCTTGAGCAAGCTACGTAATGTTCCTAATGTCCCGAGGCGTGAAGCCTGAAGAAAAGCTTTACTTTTCTCCCATGGCCTTTACCTTGATAGAATCTTAGTGGGCTACAGGGAGGACAGGAGATGCCCTTTGTCTCTGATTGGAGGGTTCTTGGAACAGCTATGAGAGGAGCTTGGTATCAGTAATTCCGCAGCATGGTTCCCATACTCAGCCTGGCCTGGTCCCCTGCATAGCGGGCTCCTTGGCAAGCTGACACAAGGCTCTTTCAGCCCCTGGAGCTTTGAGCAAACTGGTTCCGCTCTGACTGAGTCTCCTGAGGGCAATCACGGGTTTGGGCCATCCTGTTCCTCCTGCAGATGCCTTCCTCAGCAGGTGGCAAAGGCTTTTGGCACCCCACTTTCATTGTTGACCCTGAGGTGACATCATGTTCTAGATCACAGGGCTTTGAATTCACCTTGGGCCAGGTGATCCGGACTAGTAAGGGGAATGGCTAGGATGGCCCCTCCAGATGTGACTCTGAAGGACACATGTGAGGAGGAAAAGAAGTTGTTTGGCTATATGGCAAGTTCAGAAAGCCTGGGGGTTCTTGAGGGTGTTGGGTCCAGGGTTTTTGGGTCCAAAACAAAGTCAGTTTGAGTCCAAGCTACAGTAGCTGGTGAAATGGCAGGAGAGAAAGGAATTTGTGAGGGGAGAAGGTCAGAAGCTCAAAGAGTCCCCTCCCCTAGGTCCCTCACCTGTGTGCTAAGTTGTGTCTGACTCTTTGTGACCCCATGGACTATAGCCCACCAGGCTCCTCTGTCCATTGGGTTTCCCAGGCAAGAGTACTGGAATGGGTAGCCATTTCCTTCTCCAGGGGCTCTTCCCGACCCAGGAATTGAACCCACGTCTCATTATGTCTCCTGCATTGGCAGGCAGGTTCTTTACCACTAGTGCCACCTGGGAAGCCCTGTCCCTAACATCCAATCATTTCCTTCCCATGTAAAGAAACACAGGCATTTAAGAAATGGTTCCCAATTTCATTGTCATCTAGTAAGGGATGGAGGAAGAGCAGTGCCAAACATAGTAAACTAGCCTGAGTGTCCCTTGGCCCTGTAACATTCTTCCCTGCATTGCTGGGTGCCCGCCCTTTCTCCGAGGTTGGTTCTCCACCGTCCCAAAGCAGACTCTGAGCCATCCCAAAGTCTTCCAGGAGATTCTTTTCCAGTTTAAATTAGCTGGAGACAGATTCAACAAAAACCCCTGCTGGATATGGCCCCTGCCAGCTGAAAGTTAAGAACAGGCATAGTCATCCTAGCTCTAGAACAGATGTGATGCACAATAAGGGGTTGGGCCAATTCAGAATCTAGGTCTCTTGGGTCATGGAGCAACACATTACTGTGTCCTATTTCGAAGCTGTCAGATTAAGGTACATGATACATACTCAGTGATGGATGAATGAATAAATTAGTGAATGAATTGACTCTACTTCCAGTTATCCCATCCATCCTGCCCTCGGTGCCAGACTCCATCTACCCCTGAGCACCAGCCTGCCCTGGGCCTCTGTGCCCACCTGAGCTCAGGGAGAAGGAAGAGAAAATCAGAGTCATGAAATGGCAGAACTGGTTTGGCCCTTACTTGTAGAACCCAAATGACCCAGTTGGGGAGGCCACTGTCCTGAGAGGTGAAGATACTGGCCAAAGGTGTTAGGACTCAGCTCTCCTGCCTCCACTGTAACACATGGCAGGGATTTTTGTTTAGTTTGTACTCCAGAGGTCCCACTCCAAAGTCAGTTACTTCCCAGGCTTCACTGGGACTTCAAAGCATGGCAGGATGGCATCTGGGCTCTCCCCACTCCCCTTCGCCTCCAGCACTCCTGGGGCTAGAGGGTGGGAGTGCCTTTGATCAGCCAGGAGTGTTGACTGTCCTTCACCGGGCCTGACAGCAGAGATGAGCCAGAGTCTGGCCCATGCCCTCTGAATGCCGGGAGAGCACACAACGTCACTAGAGAGAAAGTCCAGCCTCCAGCCTGGGGCCTCCCACATCTGGGGCACGCCACCCAAAGCCTGCACAGCTGGCCAGCAGGGAGGCCCCCAGCTGGGGGATGTTTGTGCTAATCCTTAGCAATGGAAGCAGCTTGATAGCTAGGCTGATGTCTCCAGGGTGGGCTGCCACTCAGCGCTGGGGGCTTTGCTTCCCAGCAACTTTCCATTCTCACATTCTTCCTCTTGACTCCCTGTCTTGTGAATCCCCCACCCCCAGCTTCTCCCACTTACCACTTCTTCAGGAAAGGTCATGAGTATGGCAGAAGGAGCCTTGAACTGAGAGTCTGGAGACCTGGGGTTTGTCACTGTCTTGCTATGTGATCTCTTGCCCTCTCTGGACCTCAGGCAACTTAGTTGCAATGCAAGGGGGCTGAGGCAGCTGAAACTGTCTTGACTTTGCTACTTGGTGAGTCTCTGAATCAGGAAATGTGATTTGTGACTGATGAAGACCCATTCACATCTAAGGGTCACTAGTTTTCTGTCCTGTTGGGCTTGGGTGGCTTATCTCAGCACGCTAGCCCCTGGCCATGCCCCTGAACCCAGTGGTAAAGGAACAGAGAAGTCAGGTCCCAGGGCAACCTTTGAGGCTGGGAGAGGAGAATAGTAGAGGGAAGAACAGATTGTGTGTTCGAACCCCCAAAGCCCCATCTGTCCTTGGACCCGTCACCCAGGGGACAAAGCCAAGAAGCCTGATGATTGATAAATCCAGGAAAAATGTATGCAGACCTTCTCTAAGAACAGGTTTTCTGGGTCTGGAGTTCGCTTGCTCCCAGAGCCTGGTGATACTCAGGCAAAGTGCCCTTTCGTGGGAGAGAAGACCACCCCCCATGACCTCCCAAGCCAATGAAGTATGGAGGCTTGTGGGTGAACTCCCAGGCTCGTCTGTCCTACTCCTGGAGGCCCTCATGCCCAGTGGAGCCAGGAACCACCACCATCACCTGTGCAAAGCATGAAGCAACAACACAGGCCTTGCTTGTTATGACTGGGCAAAACCTGTATATCATGAACCAAACTGATACTCTCTAGCAAGAGGGTTCCCCACCAGAGCTTTCCTCTCTTGGGGATTCCTCAGGGCCACTGAGTGCTGGGCTGGGAGGAAAATGAAAGGGTAGAAAGCCTCCAGGGGTTAGGTTGTAGTTGAACAAGCCTTGGCAGTGTGCTATGAAATGGGGCCAGAGAAACTCAAGAGTATGTTCGTGACCCAGGCTGGGAGGGCCTGGGTCTTCAACTATCATCTTGCTAGGCACCAAGACAGAGTCTTTCTGCCTGTTTTGAGATGCAGGTTTCAATCCGTGAGAGCTGTGGGCAGCTAGGGCTCCCAGGGTCCCGGCCTCACCTCTGCTTACAGCATCCCATTCCCATACACTGAGCTCAGAATCAAATATTTCCATATGCCACGTGTGTGCATGCTCAGTTGCTTCAGTCATGTCTGACTCTTTGTGACCCTATGGACTGTAGCCCGCTAGGCTCCTCTGTCCATGGGATTCTCCAGGCAAGAATACTGGAGTGAGTTGCCATGCCCTTCTCCAGGGGATCTTCTTGAATCAGGCATTGAATCCAGGTCTCCTGCATTGCAGGCAGATTCTTTACCATCTGAGCCACTAAGGAAGCTCACAACCCTGCACAAAGGCAATCTCCACATGGGCACAGCTTCTATCCTGAGCCACCATGGTCCTGAAACTGGCCTCCTCAGATGCCCATCTGTGGAGTGGTTGGGCTCTGGCCCCCTTGCCACTCTCTCCAGGGCAGGCGGGGTGGATGAGCTCATGGCTTTGACATGCTTTGTGCATCCTCAGAAATTCCCAAGGCCTGCCCAAGCCCTAACTGGCCCTCAGAGTCATTGCAAGTGCAGGTGTTGCTAGAATAGGAAGGCCTCCCCTGGCTTCTAAGAGGCTGCTGATGCCCCCTGAGACAGCAGACAGACCTATTTGCAGGCTCCAGCCCCAGGTTCTGAGCAGCCTGGAGGCTCAGGCCTCAGTGATTGCAACTTCATATTCTCTGGTGATCAAAGCCTTGTAGTCCCCAGTCCCATCCCATGTGCCACAGCTGGCCAAACTGGGCATCACGCTCACACCTGGGTTGGGTCCAGGGACACAGGTGGAGCCTCTTGGGCATCCACAGGCTGCCCATGCCTGTGTCAGGCAGCCCAGCTCTGCAAAGCATCGCCACAGAGGCAAGCAGGGGCTAACGAAGGGTGTGCAGGGGTTGGAGCTTCAGGCTCCTTGGGTTCATTCCTTCTCTGGCAGGAGCGAACACAGTGGGACAGAAGAACAGTGAAATGGAGGACTGAGGGAGGCCAGGGTCTTGCACTGGGAAGAATAAATGATGTGGAGTCAGGACTGAGCGAGCCCCAGCTGATTGGCTGGGCAAGCTTAGAAAAGTGACCTTTCACCCTTCTTGTCAGAAACAGACTTTGAATCTCTTTTACTTGCCAAACATATAGGACTTCCTTTCATCTTAACAATGCTTCTCCAAGAGAGGCCTTATTAAGCCATTTTACAGATGTGGCAACTAAGGCCCAGAAAGGCGAAGTGACTTCCCCAAGCTCAAACAGCAGAAAAGTGGCAGAGCTTGTATTGAAATCCAGGTCTGTAAACAACTGTGTAGCACAGGGAACTATATTTATTACCTTATAATAAACTGTTAATATAATGGAAAAGAATATGAAAAAGAATATATGTGTATGTTAACTGAATCACTTTGCTATACATCAGAAACTAACACAGCATTGTAAGTCAACTCTACTTCAAGTTTTAAAAAGTATTTGATATAAAAAGAAAGAAGAAACCCTAGGTCTGTCTGAATCACAGGTCTGTGTGCTCTCCCCTGTATCTAGCTGCCTCTGGTTGAGAAAGCAGAGGAAGCAGAGCCCGTGTCTGCTTGACTAGTGAGTGGCTGAGCTCAAGTGGCAAAGCTGGCACTTGTCCCACATGGGGCGGAGGCTGCCCTAGAGCCTCCTAAACCCAGACATCTAGGCGCTGCCCACAATCCATGAAGGCCACAGCCCCATGGAGGGCACCAAGTTCCTGAACACCTGGCTCGAGGCCGTCTCTCCGCAGTTCAGTGGACTGGAAACATCTGTGCTCCTCCTTAGCGTCTTGTAGTCTCCTTCCTACCAGTGACAGCCTAGGTGGTCCTCTCGCCTCTCCGAGGCTCGGCTTTGTCCTTGGTGAAGCGAGGGTAATGTTACCCTATCCTGCTGGGATGTCATGTAGATTAACTGAAACAACCCTTGGGAGGGGCTGGGGTTCCAGACGAGCCAGAAACAGGGAAGAAGTGGTCTGAGAATGCCTCACCCCTGAACACCAAGGTAGAGATCACAAAAGCACAGTATTGTTCATTTTCTAGGGCCTCATCGGTTCTGTTCCACAGACCAGATGTTGGGGACGGGGTATTGGTGATGGCGGTAGTGATGATTGGGGTGGTACATATGAATGCAACACATATCCAACTGAAACATGGCTGCATCCTTCATCCCCAAATTTGCGCTAGTAATTAGACAAGTATGTGAAGGAAGTTTATTGCCTTCATGTTTGTATTAGTCAAAAATGGAAAACAACCTAAAAGCAAAATGTTAGGGAGTTGGTTAACTGATCTATAATGACGGTACATACAGCACACACAATAGAATCACAGTGAACTTCCAGGTAAGGTAGTTGCAGATCTCTTTGCACCAAACTCAGAGTGATGGATCACCAACATACTGTAAAAAGAGAAAACCCCAAAGACAGCCTGGCTCAAAAACTGATAGACACCTGGTATGCACAGAAGCACATAGCAGCAGGTGCTGCAGCAGCCTACCAGCCCCTAGGTTGGAGCACAGGGGGTGGGGTGCCCAGAATTCAGCTCTTGAGGAGCTACAAGGTCTCCACCACAGGGTGGGAGGCTGGAACCAGGCTCACTATGGAAGTCAGAGGGAGGAGGGAGAGGGCCCTCCCAGGAAGACCTGGAAATGCCTGCTGCTGCTGAGAGTTCTGCCTACAAGCCAGTGTGGACCTTGTTGGGCATGCGGAGCTGGAGGGGCCAGACCCTGACTCATGACCAGGGAGTGAAGTGAGCCATAAATACTCATTGGAGCCAAAGACCCCTAACATCCACTAGGGAAGACCTGACTGTGGCCTGGGGGGTATGAGGGACCAGTGTAGGCAACCATGAAAGCCCTGGATGGGGAGGGTGTGGTAGCACTAAGGGAGAGAGACAGACAATAGAACATTAACACAAACAAAAGCAGCACCATCTCTTCCTCTCCAAATGAGGCTGCAACCCCAAATTCCAAAACATATAAAGAAATCTAATGCTTGGAGAGAGCCAACAAAGTTTACAATCAGTACATAAATTTATTCCAGATGAGGTTTTGGAGAGCAAGCTGACAGATTTTGAAAATAAGCATGTCTAGGGTGTTCGCAGAGATAAATGAAGGCATGATAGTCCTTAAAAGGATGAGATATGATTGCACAACAGCAAGAAGTGAGATAGGAAAAGAAAATCAATTACAAACATTTGAAAAAAAATGTCATCATTAAAATAAAAAAGAAAACTGCCGTAAATGGAGTAGCTATAGCCAGGACCCAGTCATGGGAAAATTAATGAATTGAAGGCTAGTACCGAGTGAGTCACACCAGCATAGACACAACCTTTGAACAAGCAGTTAAAAGGTATGAAGGCACATACTAAGAGGCTCCAGACTAAGCCTCACAGAAAGTCCATACAGATAATGGGGAACAAATGAGGAAAAGGCAACACTTGAGAGACAGTAGCTGAGAATTTTTCAGAATTGAAAGAAGGTATGAGTTCTCAAGGAGAAGGGGCATTTGCTCTAAGGACTGAGCAGAAAAAAATAAAAATAAATCTATATATGGACAGGCCATGTATAGAAAATTAACAGGCCATTAAAGGTAAAGAGAAGACCTTACAGGCAATAGCAAAAAAGAGACGTGTTCTGTCCAGGAGAACCATTCCACCTCCTGTGCTGCACAGCTAGAGACACGAGGCTGAGACTTGCATGGTAAGTAGCTATTGTGACTCCATGATGGGATAGGCTGTTGTTGAGGACTCTGGTAGGCCACCTCTAAGGATGACCATAGACACAGTATTGATGGCTTTGAACTGCACCTCCCCAGCATAGTATTCCTGCTGACCTGTCTCCCCTTTTCCTGTCTTTGTGACCAAACAGCCATTTTCCTTTATTTGTTGCTGCCATCAAGGAGTTGGGTGGAGGACAGGGCTGGGAGGAAAACTCTTCGTAAAGCTTTGGCCTCAAAAAGAGTCACACAGTACACTGAGCCTTGCTTTGGAGCAGGTGATCAGGATAGAGAAGCACTTATATAAGACCACCACCATCTCCCCCAGACCTGACAGGTGACAGTAAAAGAGGGCTGGCCCTGTGATGAAGAGGGCATCCCATACACTTGGGAGTCACATGCACTCAGCTTTGCATCCCTGCATTGTGACGTCCAGATGACATGCCTTTGATTGGGCAAATTATTTTCTCATTTGTGAAATTGGGTATAATACTCATCCCAGTGGGATGGTTGTATAGAATAAAGGGGACCCTAAAAATGAGTGGGTAAGCTGTAATGTGGTGGATTACTATGACCACCTCTCCCAGTTCCTAGATTGCCTGGAACCCAGCTTCTCCCCCGGAGTGATTTCAGTTAATCCTCACAACAGCCTTATGGGACAGTATCCCCTGTTTACAGAGGAGGAAACTAAGGGTCCGTGAGGTAGAAGATTTGCCTCTCTGAGTACTCAGTGGAGGAGCCAGGACCTGAACCTGGGTATGTCTCATTCCCAGCCTGTTCTTTCATGCTGGGCCTGGCCTGGGCATGAATTTATAGATGAGTAATGGAAGAGAAGGAGAAGGCAGTGGCACCCACTCCAGCACTCTTGCCTGGAAAATCCCATGGACGGAGGAGCCTGGTGGGCTGCAGTCCATGGGGTAGCGAAGAGTCGGACACGACTGAGTGACTTCACTTTTACTTTTCACTTTCATGCATTGGAGAAGGAAATGGCAACCCACTCCAGTGTTCTTGCCTGGAGAATCCCAGGGACGGGGGAGCCTGGTGGGCTGCCGTCTATGGGGTCGCACAGAGTCGGACACGACTGAAGTGACTTAGCAATGGAAGAGAGGGGCTGGTGTGTTGGAGCCCCTATTTCTCAGGGAGACTGAAGCGGCAGGGCCAGCTCCCAGGCAGAGTTTGGGGACAACTGCGAGCAGAGGCACTCAGGAGGTTGAGGTGGGTGAGGGCAGACAGCAAAAAGTAGGGGGCGCTTCTGACTGCACTCCAGCTGGGGACCACAGCAAGAAAGTGGCCTGCCTTGCCAATCCCATCTCCTCTCTACAATGCCCCTGCCATCTAGGGCAGTCCCTAACTTTTTGGCACCAGGGAGACAATTTTTCCCAAGGGTTGTGGGGTGGGGGATGGTTTCAGGATGATTCAAGCTTGTTACATTTATTGTGTACTTTATTTCTATTATTATGACATCATTTCCACCTTGTATCATCAGGTGTTAGATCCCAGAGGTTTAGGACCCTGATCTAGGGCAAATCATTTAGCTCTCTGCATCTCAGTTTCCTAGTCTTTCTGTTAAGGATTACAGCAATCCTTGCCTCCTGGAGCTGTGTGGTGTATGTACAGCACACAGGCCAGTGCTCACATTGAGGGGCCTCTCTGGACCCCTTCCCATCACCTTCCCAGTCCTTAACTCTTGGCTCTGCCCCAACTGAGTCTCCCTTGCTCCTTGTTCCTCCATGCCTTTTCTTGCCTCACATTCTTAAGGAGGCAGAAATCCAGATTTCCTGGCTGTTTTGAAAAATGGCCAGCCTTTGGTAGAGGAGGATGGAGTGTTCATTCATTCTGTTATTTGCTCACTGATTCCCATATTAATTGATCACCTACTATGTGCCAGGCACTCTTCTAGGCACTGGTAAGGGAACAGTGGGCCAAAGAGACAAGAACTCTGAATTCACAGAGCTCATGTTTCAGTGACTTCCCTGGTGGCTTAGACGGTAAAGCGTCTGCCTACAATGCTGGAGGCCTGGGTTCAATCCCTGGGTCAGGAAGATATCCTGGAGAAGGAAATGGCAACCCGCTCCAGTATTCTTGGCCGGAAAATCCCATGGACAGAGGAGCCTGGAGGTATACAGTCCATGGGGTCGCAAACAGTCAGACACGACTGAGCGACTTCACTTTCTGTCTTTTTCATGTTTTAGTAGAGGAGAAGTCCACTTCCCCAGTGGAGGCCCCCAACACAGTCCTACCCCCCGGTCAGCTGCCACATTAGACATGGAATTTCAGCTCCTGCTGAGTTGCCTGGCTCTGGGGCACAGCAGAGAGCCCAAGAGAACATGGAACTGTCTTCTGCCTCCAGACAACCCCAGCCCAGGCAGCTAAAATCTGCAGCTGTCTACAAAGCCCACAGCCTAGGATCCAAGCCTCATTCTGCTGTTCATTAGCTTTTTGACCTTGGACAAGTCCAGTAACTGCCCTAAGCCTCTGTTTTCTCATCTATCAAATGGGCATAAGAATAGCACCTACCTCATAAGGTCATTGTGAGGATGAAATAACACATATAGCATACTTGAAACAGTGTCTGGCATATGGCAGGTGCTCAGTGCCAGTTCAATGGTATTGTTATTATCACTGCTATTTTTTAAAGTTTATTTTTTAGTGAAGTATACTTGATTTACAATGTTTCAAGGAACAGTGAACCGACTCAGTTATATATATATATTCTTTTTCCATATAGGTTATCACAGAATATTGAGCATAGTTCCCTATGCTATACAGTAGGTCCTTGTGTATCTATTTTATATGTAGTAGTGTGTATTTACTATTGTTATTATCATTACCTGAATTAAGGTGTTACAGGCCTTTGGTTTTGTGCCCAGGTTCAGTTTTGGAAGATATGCCAATTCTTGACCCTGTGACGAGGCCAAAATCCAAATGTCAATGTCTCAGGAAGCCCTCTCACTGTGGCCCTGGGGGAAACCATTCTGAGTTTGAGGGTCCTTCCCAGGCACGCCCTCAGCACAGCATAGAGAGCTTGGCTCAAATGACCCCTTTTCAAGGAGACCTTCCCTGACCACTCCACCTAAAATCCTAAATCCCTAGCACTCTCTCTCCTCCTTCGCTACTTTCTCTTTCTCCATCTTTCATGTTACATATTTTACTTAATTCAAAAAAAATCATGGACTGCCTCTCCTCTGTAGAATGCAAGCAAGAAGAGACTATCAGCTCTGTGGGGCCAAGTAGGCCCAAGGCAACTGGCCAAGAGATAAGCCAGATAGTTCAACCTCCTGGTTAATAGCTACAGGACAGTCTCTGCCTTAATCTAAGCCTCAATTGTCCCATTAGAAGCACCAGGTGGGTGGAACTAATGGTCTCAAAGGACCTGCTCAGCTCTGACTTAGAACACTGTGCCCTGTGAGAGTTTTCATGGCACACAGAGCAGGGGCCTGGACTTCACTCAGACTTGCATATTGTAGGAGCCTGTGCCACAGGCCGTGTCAGGGCTGCAAGTAGAATCTCTCTACCCTTCAACTGAGCCTCCCAATCCCTGACCTTTGTTAGGAAGGCCCTGAGCTTGGGAGCAGGGTGGCCTGGTCCCCCTTCAGTGGTGAGAGTTTTCAACTCCAGCTCCCTGTCCTGGCTCATGGGGCCTCAGCCTGGGCCTTCATCCCCATTTTCGTTTCTAATTTTGTTGATTTGATTTTTCTCCTTTTGTTTCTCTTTTGTTTCTTTTGCATTTATTTCTGCTCTAATTTTTAAGATTTCTTTCCTTCTACTAACCCTGGGGTTCTTCATTTCATCCCCTCTGATGCTTTACCACTGGCCATGGCTGGCTGTGTGATCCCCTTAAGGGTGGGTGACATGGCGATTAAATACTGGCATGTGTTCTCACGAGCTGCCCTCTCTGGCCAAAGACTGCCTTGTGGTTTGCAGATGGGGTGAACCAACCCCCAGGAGAGGTTGGCTGGTTTGTGGACGACTGGTTCCTGGCTTTAAGTGTTGCCTGGAATTCCATCTTCACCCTCTTACTCTGAGTATGAGGGATCTGGTAGGGTCCAGCACAAATAGGACCTGGCACCTGGCACACAGCCCTTCTCTCTGCCTAGAAAGAGGCCCCATCTGGAGGAGGCAGCTCTCCATCCTAGCATGGGGCCCTTTATTCGTGCACTTAATTAGGTGAGTATTGTGTGCTTTAGGGGCTGGGGAGATCATTGTAAGCAAATACAGACACAGTCTACTCTTTGCCTCTATTTACATTCTGGAGGAAGAGGTGGCATTAATACAGGGGCCTGAGGCACATCAGAAACTGGGGCAGGAAACCCTCTGTTTGCACGTACATGGTGGTGGAAGCTATGAGCATGGATGAGACAGCTGAAGAGAGCGTGTATAGGGTAAAAAGCAAAGGGACTTGAGATGGAACCAGAAAATGTCTAACATTTCAGAGGAAACAGTGATGGCAAGGAGAGTGACATTTATTGATCACCTACTACATGTCAGGTCCTCTGCTTGGCCCCCTATATGCCTCATTCTTTCATCAATCCAGTCAATAATTTTCCTAGCTGCAGGGACTTTGTGATAAGCAAAGACAGGTAAGACCTCTGCCTTCATGGATCTCATGAAGGGGGAATAGGAATCAGATATGAATCAAAGAATCAAACAAATATGAAACCACAACTGGGACAAGGGTGATGCAGAAGAGGCATATGGTACTAAGTGAGAACATATAATCCTGAGCTCTGACCTGCACGGAGATCAGGGGAGTAGAGAAGAGCAGGGCAGTAGGCCGAGATCTGAAGGACACGTAAAAATAAACGAGGTGAACAGAGGAGGGGAGAATATTTTACTTCGAGGGAACAACATATACAAAAAAAGAACTCTGAAGGCAGCCAGAAGGGTGGAGTGGCAAAGGGGAAGGCAGAGTGGGTGAAAATGAGGATGGATGGTGGGCAGGGGAGGCTGGAAAAGGCTTCATGCAATCATGAGGGGTTTGTCTTTACCCAAAAAGCACAGGAGGGATTTAAACAGGGAAATGACATGACCAAAGTCATGATTTGGAAATGCACTCTGGCTGCTGTGAAAAGAGAGGGCAAGAGATGATTTGGGTCAAGCATTTAGGAAGCTATTTAGCAGAGGTGAATAAAAGCTAGTGGTAGCTTAGCATGGAGACAAAGGAGTCTGAAACAAGTGGTTGGATTAAAAAATATGTTTAGGTATTATCTGCAACAGCAAAAGATTACATATAACTGGTGCTCATAAAGAAGGGACTGGTGAAATAAATGATGGTATCTCCACTTAGAATAGAACGGGTAAACAGTGAACAACATTTCTAAGTATTGAAGAGAAAGAGTGACAAGGTACATTGCTAAGTGAAAGATGCAGGGTATAGAAAATGTGTAGAGCTCAGTACATTTGTGGAAGAAAGGGGAAAATAAGAATATACATTATATTCACTTTTCCATAAAGGCGCATGGGAAGTGCTGCGTGTTCAGTCTCTTCAGTCGTGTCTGACTCTTTGTGATCCCATGGACTGTAGCCTGCCAGGCTCCTCTGTCCCTGGGATTCCCCAGACAAGAATGCTGGAGTATGTTGCCATGCCCTCCTCCAGGGGAAACTTCCCAACCCAGGGACTGGACCCTTGTCTCCTGTGTCTCCTGCACTGCAGGCGGATTCTTTACCACTGAGCCACCAGGGAAGCTCACATGAGAAGGCTACCCACCAATAATACATATGGCTCATCTGTGTGTCTGGGGGGTAGGTGGGGGGCTTGAGGTTGATGGAGGTGGAGTGAGACTACTCACACCATCCCTTCTGTTATTTTGATTTTTGAATGCACTTCCTATTAGAAACAAATAATTTTCCAAGTCAAAGTGACTTAGGAAGTAAAATGATTAGGGTTGGCTATGGGTTGGTGATTCAGGAAAGATTGACAGTGGCTCCTAGGCTGAAGGACTGTGCATGAGATGTGAAGGGTGACCTTTTCTAGGTGTGAGAAGGGACAGGAGACAGCAGGTTTACGGAGGGAAATGGCATGATCAGTTTGGAACAGGCTGAGTGTGAAGTACCTTTAAGGAGTGAGATGAAGAGAGAGCCAGGGCCGTAGCTGGAGAAGGAAGTAGGATCAGGGAAAGTGGTAGTTTGTTTCCGTGAAAGAGACCTGAGCCCTTTCAAAGCAATAGGGAAAAGTCCAGTTGAAAGGGAGAGCTTTGCTATCTTGAAGAGGGATCACAGGTGGGGTCAGATTCTCCAGAAGAGGTAGAATGACAGGAGATCCAAAGTACAAATAGAAGTTTGGTGTCCATAAAAGAAAGTTCCTCTATTTTAATCAGAGGTGAGTAGCCAGGGAGAGAATACTAGTAGGAGCCCATCTGGCTTCAGCCTTTGGCCTAAAGGGGAGCCACATCACCCCCACCCAGTGGTCCACTGGGCCCTAATATTGACCAAGTGCCTTCTGAGTCCAAGACTTTCACTCACTGCTTCCCAGATATCTTGCCTTCACAGCAGTCCTGGCTGCCATGTTACTACTATAAGTCCCACTTTAGAGTTGAACAAAATGAGGCTGGGGAAAGCTCACAGTCATACAGCTAGTAAGTGGCAGAACCCAAATCAAGCCACATCTGACTCCTAGACTGATGGAGCCATGGGGAGGGCCTGGCAGGGAGCCATTTAAAAGATGGGATTAGTGAAGCAATCAGGCCCAGAAGCTCAGACCTGTGTAGTCTGAAGATCCCTCTAGAGCAGAGGTTCTCACCCAGGGGGCGATTTGCCCCCAACCCCTGGGAACATTTGGCAATGTCTCAGAGACGTTTTGGTTGTCACAACCTGGGGTGGGAGGTTGCTACTGGCAGTTAGTTACTAGAGTCCCGGAAGCTGCTAGATGTCCTTCAGGGCACAAAGGAGTACGGGGCCTAGCATGCCATGGTGCTGACACACATTCCTCCTACTTCAGGAGTTCAGGGGACCAGGCAACTTGTCAACACCTCTCCCACTTTCCTCTGTAAATGCAAGTGTCTTCATTGTTTCTACTGACTTTTGATTTCTGTGATTTGTGCACATTGTAAACCATTCCAACAATGCCCAAGTGTTTAAAGTATTAAGTAAAAGCCATGCTTCCTCCCTCTATCTTAACTCCCCAGAGATAATCATTGTTACTATAACTTTTAGTGCACAGCTGGAACTGCACAAGCAGAAAACAACTTCATTTTCTCCCTCAACTCTCTCTATGACCTATTTCTCCTCTGCTTCTTGGGTGAAATCTCCTGATGATCTATATATTTTTGTCATTTTCATAGAATTAAAAAAAACACACCAAAAAACCCTCCTCCAATTACTCTCAGGAATTAACATATCCAGTCCAGTGTTAGAGACAAAAGTCCAAACTTCAATAGAAATTGAAGCTTTTCCCCTCTCCTCCTCTGGGTCTGTCAGGCCCAGAAGTAATGCTGCTACAGGTGAAGGGGGTGGGGTCCTCTCTTCTCCCTCCCACTGGTAAGCCCCTGTAAGGGAGTACCATGATTTCTTTAACCAGTTTTTTATTGATGGGCATTGAGGTTGTTTCCCATTTTTTACTCTTGTACCTATGTCTAGCTGTACATACTTATGTCTTTAGGATAAATTTCTAGAAAATTCAAGTGCCAAGGTATGCATATTTAAGAGTATAACATATTTCCAGACTGTTCCCCATAGCGATTATATGAACCAGGAAATGGCAACCCACTCCACTATTCTTGCCTGGAGAATGCCATGGACAGAGGAGCCCAAGTAGTCTGAGGTCTGTCATTTTGGGGTATTTTACTTTCTTCTGGTCCAGCTCATTCTGAGCCCAAAGGAGTAGTTTCAGCAACTTTGCCAGCTTAGGTGTTGATTCACGATTCCCGTAATCCAGGACAGCTTGGTTCACTTCACTCCACACCTTCTGCCTCTGCATCATGTTGAGCAGGTCTCTGAAAGGTGAGTCTATCCATAAGGTGGCAAAAGAATTGGACACGACTTAGCAACTAAACAGTCAGTTAATACTCTGACTGGAAGACCAAGAGAGGGGCCATTAAGGGTCTGGGTCTGTATTTCTATCTCTTTCTTTCTCTCTCTCTCTGTCTCTCATATAACACAGTGCCTGACACATATGAACCAGGCTAAGCTGACATTACTGAATGAGTGGGTATTGGGAGAGTTAGCTGGGCATTCTGAAGCCCAAGAGGAAGGTACAAACTCTTTCTCTCAACCTTGTTCCTCCCTCTTGTACCCCTTCACAGTTACCTCCTACTCCTCACTCCCACTCCTCACCCCTCACACTTCAGTGGATTCTAGGTCCTGAATTGCTCGTCAATCCTCTCCTCTCTGTCCATGACCAATGCTAGAATTCAGGCCTCACCATCTCTTGCTTGGAAGAGTTCCTTGCTGGTCTCCCCATCTCCAGTTTTGCCATCTCTGATCCATTCTTGACACCTCCACAGTGAAGGTCCTAAAATGTCATCTGGTCAGCCTATCCTTTCTCCTCTGAAGGCTGGCTGTAATCACCAACTCCACGGGGCAGGCTGTAGTCCATCTTCCCCCAACTCCGGTCTCATCTCTTGAGGGGACTTCACCTTCCCCCTGACACTCCAGTCACACAGTGCCGCCCACCTGCCTCAAGCACAGCAGGCTTTGGTTCTTTGTCCATTTCTTTCTCTCTGGCTGGACCCTCCTTTTCTTTTTCTATCATCATGGAAGGAGTGACCATTCATTAGTTTATGGTTTTCTGGCATCCATTCCTCTTCCTTCCTTAGACTCCTATTTTTTTTTTTTAATGTGAATTGTCCCTACCTCATTAGGGGTTAGGCTGATGGAACAGTAAATCCATGTGTCTGCCTCCTGCCATGGAAGTCAAGTCTTCCTCTCCCCAGCCCAGGCTAGCCAGGAGCAAGAATGGTACTAAGGTTGGCCACTGGAGACTCTCTTTGAATCTGGAGCCAGGAGTATAAGAATAGAGGAAACACCCTTCAATCATTTCAGCAGCAGCATCCTGATCAAACTATTCCTGCTTCCCGCAACTTCCCAACCCCTCCCAATCCCCAAAGCTGCTTTTGCTTACATCTATTTTCAAATCCAGTTCTCCAGCCTTTCCCTTGATATTATAAGCTCCCTATAGGTTACCCCAAAACCCCACAAATTGACTTTTCTCTTCAGTTAGTCAGGGATGATGTCTGTTGTTGGCAACCAAAGTTACTGATGGAAAGCCCAGATCAAATGTTCCTTTCTCAGTGGAGCGTTCCCTAGTCCTGTGCAAGCATACTCTTCTGTATGTTCCTATGGCATTCTGTACAAAGTACAGCTCACACCAGGGTTTCTTTTCTGTCCCTTCGACCAGGGTAGGAACTCATTTTGGTCCCATCCTTGTGAGCTCAGGGGTGTAGCTCAGTACCTGGTCTGGAGTCAAACATTTTAAGACTAAAGGAATGGACTGATAGCTCTGTCTTCCCTCCATCTAGTGGCCTCAGTGCTTACACTGCCACACAAATGATGACTCCCTTGTGAGGCTGGCTGATAATAACGTGGGCTGATTTCTGTTTGGGACCCTCATTCTGGCTGTTCCATGGGGGGTGGGGAGGGAGAAGGAAGGGAAACAGGGCAGTAGCAGGGAGGTGGCGGCTGGAGCCGCTCAGGTGGAAGATGAGCAGATTACGATGTTTGCAGTGTGAAAGGAGAGGAAGAGGCTGACTGGTGAGACGTGAACTGAACATTAGAAGTGAATACGAAGCTCAATTGTTGCTGGTAATTCTCACAGCAAAAGCCACTTGAGATGGCTTCCCTCAGAAGGAGGTGGTGGGGGAGCATGTGTGCGCGCGTGTGCGAGTGCATGGGGGATTGTTAGGGGAGGGTGTTGCACTGGCTGCGGCAACCCCTCCTGCCCGCAACTGCACAGGCTGCCTGGCCTGTTTTTTTCTAAAGAGCTTCCCCAGGCAGCAGGGGAGAGAGGAGAAGGGGGGCCAGCAGAGGTGAGCTGAGGAGTCCTCTAGTGCCCCTCCCTCCAGCCACTACAGGCTGTCAGGTATCTTGTTTGTGATGAAAGCTTTTAAAAACCCATGGGCATGGATGGCCATGCATTCATTTTTGTTCATTTAACTAATACTCACTGAGCCTAGAGCATGTAATGGTGAGCGAAGCCCGCCATGGACCCCGCTCTCAAGAAGCTCCAGAGCTGGCGGGGGAGAAGATGCGTAATCAGGCAATTAGGAACCAGTGTGAGCAGGAGGTAAGCACTGGTTGCTATGGGAACATGAGGAGAGGCCACAGCTGCTGCTCCTCTCTGAAGAGTGGTGGCAAGCGAAAAAGGAGGCGTGAAGCAGGCAGATCTGCTTGCCAGGCCCAACTCTGCACAGCCCAGCTGCCTAGCCCAGGACAAAATTGGACAAGACAAAATCTGTCACCTCTCTGCCCCTCCATCACCTCACTTAAGAAATGAGAAGGGGGAGTGTGATACCAAGGCCACATGAGACCCTGTATGTCTATGCCTGGCCCCCAGTAGGTCTACAAATAAGGTAGCTGCTGGGAAATTTTTTTAAGAAATATTTGTGGGTTGAAAATTTCCTAGGCTACTAGACACTAGAGGTAGAACTCAGAACAAGATAAACAAGGCCTCTGTGCTTGCAGAACTCATAGGAATTTGAGACGAAAGACAATTATAAAAAAAGTGGCACAAGTAACTATTGTGATAGGTATTGTCATGTTACAAGGGTGGTTCAGAGTAGGAGCTGGCCTGTGATAGGTGGCCAGGAAGAAAGGCTTCCTGGAAGAGGTGACATTTCAGCTCAAGTCAAAAGGAAGAGTTAGTCAGCAAAGAGATAGGAAACTGCATTCTGAGTGTGGTAAATAGCAACTGTGCAGGTGTGGAAGCAATAGGGAGTCTGGTATGATCTAGGTCAGGAAAGGGGGTCAGTGGAACATGGGGGTAGGGAGACACAACACAGATAGGAAGAGGGGAGGCTGGAAAATAGGAAAGACACCAGGTAAGCCAAGCCTCTAGGCCATGGTGAGGAGTTTGCATTGAGCCCTAGGATGACCCCCAAGTCCCAGTGTTACTCTGACCCCCACAGTTGATCAACTCACCTGTCAGGCAAACTGAGCTCAAGGGGCTTGACTCAGAGCTGACTTGTAGAAGATTCTGGAATATGAGAGCTGTCAGAGCTCTTGGAGAGTATTTAGGCCTAAACTGTCATCATGTAGATGGAAACACAGAGGCTCATAGAGGAATAAGATTGTTCAAAGTTGTGTGGCAAGCAGGATTATCAAGCCTGGAATTAGAGCCTGGTTTAAGAGACCAGTTTATGCTTTGTGCCTCTGTGGAAACCTGAGGGTGGGCTTTTTCACTTGTATTTTGGAGGTGCCATTTTCTCTCCCTCTCAGGGCAATCAGAAGTATTTACAGCCCTTTTAGGCACTTCCCCTAGTATCATTTTCAAAGACACATTTTCCATAACTTTGGCTCTCAATTTGCTTATCCCCCACCCCTCTACTGTGAAGAGGGCAGCCAGAGGCAGGGCTAGGATCTCAGGCAGGCCCCAAAGGAGCTCTTCCTGTGCCAGCCACTGATGCATCTTCCAGGCTCCCCCTGACTCCCCCTTGCCACTCCCCTAGTCATGTTCTGTGGGCAAGCTCTCCCTGCAGACATGGCCACAGCACTTTCCTGTCTAGGCAGACCCCACCACACACACACACTGGCAGAGTTGCCATGGGTTTCAGCCGTCAGCTAATACAATCTCTCCATTGCCAAGATGGAAAGAGTGAGGCCAGGGGAGGGGAAATTTGGAGTTCTTGCCTGAACTGACTGTATTCTGGCCTTTTGAGTCTGCCCGGTCCTCCCTCCAACTCTCCCCCCACTTCAGCCATCTCCCACCATCACAAGCTGCTCCCTTCTGTCCTTGTAGATGGAAGCACAAAGGCACCCAGAGTTGAGGGGAAATGCTATGGAAAGACAGTGGCCCAGCACTGCCTGAGTCAAGGCTGTAGAGTAGGGATGAGGGGAACCTGTTCTCTGCTTCTCTAGGTAGGCCAGCATCCTGGCCCACTGAGCCTGCAGCTCAGTACCGGGATCCCAGCCATGGATCCGATAAGCAGCTCTAAGCCTCCACTCCCTACCTGGTAGGCTTCCCTTTTAGTCAGGAACTAAGACCTCCTCCGGAGAAGGCAATGGCACCCCACTCCAGTACTCTTGCCTGGAAAATCCCATGGATGGAGGAGCCTGGTGGGCTGCAGTCCATGGGGTCGCGAAGAGTCGGACACGACTGAGAGACTTCACTTTCACTTTTCACTTTCATGCGTTGGAGAAGGAAATGGCAACCCACTCCAGTGTTCTTGCCTGGAGAATCCCAGGGATGGGGGATCCTGGTGGGCTGCCGTCTATGGGGTCGCACAGAGTCGGACACAACTGAAGCGACTTAGCAGCAGCAGCAGCAGCAAGACCTCCTCATTCCTCTCACCTTAGGCCTGGAAGTAGCTGGCCTTGGAGTCAACAGTGCCAGTTTCAAATTCCAGCTGGGCTGCCTTTAGCCTTGGACAAAAGCCCTTATAATCGCTGAGCTGCAGCTTCCCCATCTGAACATAAGAACTGTGACCTTACCAGCTTGCTCTGAAGATACAATGAGAGAGTATAAGTAAAGTACCTGGTGTCCTGACAAATGTTAGTCCTCTCCCGATGCAGGCTTGCCTCTCCAGCCACACTCCCAGCAAGCTCTGCCATGTTTCCTGCCAGAGATCCTTGGGGTAAGGCTGGGACCAGATCTTGGCAAGAGCTTCTGGGCTCTGGAGAGAAGAGATGGGAGCCATGTCCCATAGTAGACAGCCCTAATCCCTGAAACTCAGCAGGAGGCATGCAAAGGGAAGCTGACCCAGGGGAAAAGATGAAGGGGAGGGGGGTGGTTGGAGGGAAAAAAGGAGGAGGCAGGTGGCTTTGGGGGCCTGTGGGAAGTCAGGACATGGGGGAGAGGGCCAGGTGGCATAGGGGCCCAGCCACTGGCCTAGGCAGTGCCAGATGGTTGGGACAGACAAAGGAGGAGGCTGCCGGGCTGTAGGCTGCTTCGACGTCTTTTGATGGCAACTCCTTTTGCTCATCCCAGGGCACAGGATCTATTTCTCCTTGGGACCCCCTCCCCCCAAGCTCTAGCAAGCAACTCAGTCCAGCCACATCCAGCTCCAGATGCCTGGTCCTCCCTACATCCCTGCTCTGTCCTGACTTTCTTAAGCTAGGCCCAGAATTCAGTGCCCTCATTCTCTGCCTCCACAAACCAAACCCCCGATCCCATCTCCCACTGAGTTCCCTTTTGATCCCTTATTCCCTGCAACCCAGAGGCCCCCAAAATATCTCTGACTTAGATTTTACAATTATTCTTCACCAGAAATTCCCCTCTGTCTCCAAAGTGATCAGCATATTCGTTGCCACAGAGAGGCCTTAACTTTTGGGTTCCAGGCTCTAGATGAAATGTACCTACTAGCTCACCCTTGCAGTGAGGAACACCCCTCAGAGAGAGGCCAAGCAGAGTCAGTGAAGTCTGGGGCCAGGAATGGCCCTCTGTTTCTGACTGGGGTAAGAACTGAGTCTGTGGCCTGGGTCAGAACTGAATCTGTATCTGGGATCAGGGCTGAGTTTTGGACCAGGTTTAGGGGTTTATAAGTTTCTTTTGGTTGTAAGCAACAGAACTCCACTATGGCTAACTTGGGCAAAAAGTAAGACTGTATTTGAGAAATACTGGGGTGGTTTTCAGAATTGATTGATGTGAACATGACTCCACTTCCATCTTCCCAGTCTGTGTGTCTCTTTTGAGTTTCATATCCATAGGAAGAAAGTTCAGTTGGCTCAGCATGGGTCAGGAATCTCTGCTTCACAATCAGTCAAGTTAGCCATGCAGCAGGTCACACGTTGCTGGTGGAAACAGGGAGGGCTATAGTCTTTGGGGAAAACAATCCAGTGCCAACTACTAATATATATATATATATATATATACATATATATATATATATACATATATATGTATATATTTGTGTGTGTGTGTGTGTGTATGTATGTATAAAATTTGACCTAGCAATTCTACTTCTGGGATATCATTCTATAGAAATAAAAACCCTGGCATGTAAGGACCTATACGTCCATAGACGTTTGTTGCAGCATTAATCCAGCCTTGTTGCAGCATTAAAAAACCTTGGAAATAAAAATGACCTATTGATAGGTTGATGGCTGAATAGATTATGGTACATCCATATCATGAAATACCAGGCAGCCATTGAAGGTTAGTAATTAGAGTTATACCAATTGATTCAGGGAGTGTTATTGAGTGAGAGCAGCAAGAGGTGATGATATATATATATATAATCTCATTTTAATAAAAAAAGGACAAATAAAAACCCACACATGTACTGCACATGTATAAATATATATATATATGTAATATATATCTGTATATGATTATACAGGTATGAAAAAGTGAAATAATGAATTATTGATATAGGTTATTGATATAGGTTGTGGGGAGTGGTGATATAGACAGAGAAGGGAAAGAAGTAAAATTAGAAAGAAGGTATAATTTTACGAAACATGCACATAGGATTTCCTTTATATCTAAAATTGCATATATATTTATATATAGTTATAAAGATATTACCTTAAAATATTTTAAAGAAAGGATGAGTAAAAATATACTGAAAAATTATTATCAAAAGAAAACTGGGTAGCAGGATCATTGACAAGATTGACTGTAATACCAAAAATATTAGAATCAAGGAGGATCATTTCTTAGTGATAAAATGAACAATTCTCTGAAAGACAGAGCAATTCTTAACCTACGTGCCCTCTATGTGTTTTACAAACATATGTAAACGCTATTATATATGCTTCCCAGGTGGTGCTTGTGGTAAAGAACCCACCTGACAATGCAGGAGACTCAAGAGATGCAGGTTCACTCCCTGGGTCAGGAAGATCCCCTGGAGTAGGAAATGGCAACCCACTCCAGTATTCTTGCCTGGAAAATTCCATGGACAGAGGAGCCTGGTGGGTTACAGTCCCTGGGTCACAAGGAGTTGGACACAACTTAGCACACACAGTGCATTATACAGTGAATATCTTCTGACATCTTTTTTTTTTTTTCATTCAGTATTGTTTATCAGATGTATACATTGTGATACATGTAGATTTAGATTCTGCATCTTAGTTGCTCTACAGTAAGTATTCCATCAGAATAATTATTCATTTCTCTTTTGATAAAGATTTAGGTTCTTTCTGTTCTTTTACTATTAAAAGCAATGGTGCAATGAATAGAATTGTATGTATTTCATTTCAATCATGTGCAAGTATATTTGTAACTGAATTCCTAGAAGTAGATTTCCTGGGTCAAAAACTATACACATTAGTGATTTTGATAGATATTGCCAACTTGCCAACAAGGGCTCTACCAGTTTACCTACCCCCACCCCAGCAATATTTGAAGGTGCCCGAGGCTCCACATCCTCCATCACACAGTGTTTTCAAGCTTTCTTATATTGGTCAGTCTCACAGGCGAAATGGTATCTCATTTTATTTTTATGAATGAACATCCTCTTAAGTGTTGCAATGGCATTTGTATTTCCTTTCCAATAACATTTCTATTTGTACACTTTGTTCATCGTAACATTGGTTTGTTGGTCATTTTATTGATTTATAGGAGCTCTTCACGTATTTGGGCACAATCAGCAGAAAATATTTCTCCTGTGTTTTCATTTATTTTTAGATATCCTTAGAATTGTTTATATACTCTTTTTGCCTGCCAGAACATTTTGTTTTTGTGAAGTTGAAACTTTTCCTTTCTTTCTCTTATACATTTTGTCAACTTATAGAGCTCTTCTCTACTTCAGGCTTATAAAAAACATTCTCCTGTGGTTTATTTTAAGTACTTTTATAATTTCATATTTACATTTAAAAACAAACACCAGTAGAAGAAGATATTTGCAACTGTACAAATATAACTGATATCCGGTATCCAGAACATATAAATTCCTAGAAATCAATAATAAGAAAAACAACCCCAATAGAAAAATGGACAAAATATATGAACAAACAACTCCGAGAGGAAGAAATCTAAGTGGCTAACAAATGGAAAAGATATTTAACCTCTCTGCTATTTCAGGAAAAAGCAATGTCAAACAACAATATTCTATACTCATAAGATTGACAACAATTTTAAATTGTGAAGATATCAAGCATGGTAGAATGTGGGAAAACACTGATGTGAATAAACTGCAGGTGGGACAAAAAATTGGTAAAAAACCACTTTGGAAGACAGACTGGCAACATCTATTGAAGCTGAAATGCTCCTGTACCCTTCTGCCCCAATGACCTCCACCTCCTGTAACTCCTGCCCTTATATAATCCCCTCCCCTTGAGTGTGGGCTAGACTTAGTAATTCACTTTTAATCAATACAATATGGTGAAAGTGTTGGATATCACTTCTGAGATCTGCCTTGAAGAAATGTTCAAACTTCTTAAGAGAGAAGAAAAATGATATGGGTCAGAAATTTGGATTTGCATTTTAAAAAAAGGAAGAAATTTTGAGAAGGAATAAATTAAGGTATAAATAAAAATCTTTTCCTTGCTCTAACTGATCCAATGAATAGCAGTTTCATTAAAAAATAATAACAAGGTATTAGATGATTATGGATAAGGGAAATGAATGATAGCAATGAAGGATAGGAGAAAGGAATTGGAAATATTCTGTTGCAAGGTGCCTGCACTACGTATGAAGAGGTACAGTGTCATTTGAAAGTGGGTTTGGATCAGTTGTAAATGTATACTGCTAACTCTAGGCTAGCAGAAGAAGAAAAGCTGGAGAAGGAAATGGCAACCCACTCCAGTGTTCTTGCCTGGAGAATCCCAGGGACGGGGGAGCCTGGTGGGCTGCTGTCTATGGGGTCGCACAGAGTCGGACACGACTGAAGTGACTTAGCAGCAACTCTAGGCTAACCACTAAAAATGCAAAAACAAGAATTATGGTTGAAATTCTAAGAGAAGAGAGAAAAGAGAATCATATAAAATTCTCAATTAAAATCAGAAAAGGCATGAAAAGAACGGGAGACTGGATTTCCCTGGTGGCACAGTGGATAAGAATCTGCCTGCCAATGCAGGGGACACAGGTTTGATCCCTGGTCCAGAACGCACAAGCCGTGGACCAACAAAGCCTATGTGCCACAACTACTGAGCCTATGCTCTAGAGCCCAGGAGCTGAAACTACTGAAACCTGTGTGCCTAGAGCCTGTGCTCCACAACAAGAGAAGCCACTGCAGTAAGAAGCCCACACACACTACTAGAGAGTAGCCCCCACTAGCTGCAACTAGAGAAAGCCCTTGCACAGCAATGAAGGCCCAGAACAACCAAAAGTTAAAAAAAAAGAGAGAATGAAAGACCCCCACACACACAAAAGGGAGAAAAAACAGTGGCAATAAATAGGAAACAGTCACAAATATGGCACATATTAATCCAACTACACCAACAATTACTCTAAATGTGAGTGGTCTAACTATACCAATTAAAAGGCAGAGACTACAGAATAGATTATTTTTTTTAAGGTCAGAAACCAATTTGAAATATAAAGACACAAATTAGAAGTAAATGAAAGAGAGATTTACATGCTTACATTAATAAGAAGACTGGAGTAGCTATGTTAATTCCAGACAGAGCAGATTTCAGGACAAGAAAAATTATCAGGGATAAATATGGACATTATATAATGATAAAGGGGGTCAATTCACCAAAGAGATGTAACAATCCTTAATGTGTATGCACCTGACAACAGAGCATCAAAATATGTGAGGCAAAAACTGGTAGGACCACAGCGAAAAATAGATGAATCCACTATTACAGTTGAAGACTTCAACACCCCTCTATCAGTAATTGACAGAACCAGCAGGCAGAAAATCAGTAAGGACATAGTTGAACTGAATTGCATCATCAATCACCTGGATCTAATTGACATTTATAGACTACTTCATCCAACAACAGCAGAATACACATTCTTCTCAAGCTCACATGGAACATTCACCAAGATAGACCACATCCTGGGTGATAAAACACATCTTAACAAATTTAAAACATTAGACATCATACACAGTGTGTTCTCAGACCACAGCAGAATTAAATTACAAATCAATAACAGAAAGATAGCTGGAAAATCTCAAAATATTTGAAGATTAAACAACACACTTCTAAATAACACATGGGTTCAGAAGAAGTCTCAAGAGAAATTTTTTTTAAGTTTGAAGTAAATAAAAATGAAACTAGAATTTACCAAAATTTGTGGGATACAGTAAAAGCAGTGCTTAGAGAGAAACTTATAATATTGAAAGAATACATTAGAAATGGAGAAAGATCTAAAATTGATAGTGTAAGTTTCCACTGTTAAGAAACTACAAAAAGAGAGCATATTATACCCAAAGTAAGCAGAAGAAAAGAAATAATAAAGTAGCAGAAATAAATGAAATTGAAAAAATAGAGCAATATAGAATATCAATTAAACCAAAAGCTGATTTTTTGAAAAGATCAACAATATTGGTAAGTCTCTAGCCAGGGTGACCAAGAAAAAGGGAGAGAAGACAAAATTACTAATATTAGAAACATGACTGAAGTGACTTAGCAGCAGCAGCAGAAGAAATGAAAGAGGAGCTATCACTACTGATCCTGTAGACACTACAAGGATAATAAAGACATTAATTATGAATAATTACATGCCTACAAATTTGATATCTTAGGTGGACAAATTCTCTGGCTTACTTTTAATAAATAGGATATGGCAAAAGTGTTGCGATGTCACTTTTGACTTTAAGTCATAAAAGAACTGTGTCTTCCATCTTAGTTGCTCTCTGGCTCTCTCTCACCAACTGCCAGGTTGTGAGGAGACTCAGGAAGCCTATGGCTAGGCCCACATGACAAGGAATTGAAGCCACACAGCAACCACATGAGTGACCTTGGCAGTGGATCTTCTGAGGCCTTCCAACAGCCATGTAAAGAGCTTGGATGTCGACCTCCTACAACAATTTTGCCTGCGAATGCGACTGCAGCACAGATGACAGCTTGAGTGCAACTTCATGAGAGATTTAGAGCCAGAGGCATCCAGCTAAGGCATGTATAGGTTCGTGACCTGTGAAACTATAATAATTGTCTGTTGTCTTAAACTTCTAAGTTTTGAGGCAATTTGTTACACAGCATTAGTTAACTACTACATATCTTTTGACCCAGAAATTCTACTTCAAAATACATACACTAGAGTAGCTTTTTCCAATCCTTTCCACATCAGAGCATGTTAAAAATGCTACTATGTCTACCAGCTCACTGGAATGAAGAGACAGCCTACTCTTAGCCATAGGGAACAGCCCCAGGGCAGCAGCTGGGTAAAGCCAGGCCCATCTTTCTAGAGGGCTAAGGGAATCAATATATCAGAACCCCCATTACTCGGTTGCGAAGGACTGCCTCAGAGAAACTCTTCAATACGGGCACAAGGAGACATAGCCAAGATGTTCATTAAATCTTCACTTATAATTGCACAAAACAGGAACAATCCAAGTCCATCAGCAGGCAAAAAGATAAAGAAATTAGATAATCCACGTAACAGAAGTCCATACAATGATATATTATAGTAATATCATGTTGGAAAATTGATACAATCATATTCATTAGTTAAAATGTATGACCTAGATCTCAATGAATCAAATTGCTAACTTCCAAAAATATTAAATGAAAATTTGTTCCCAGAGGATGTATTTATTATGCTATTCACATAATGTAAAATACATGAAACAATAATGTATATTGGTAAGAAATAAATACATACATATAAAAAAAGAAAAAGCATGCACAAGAAAGAGACTTCCAAATGGTTCTTTTTTGGGAAAAAGAGGTAAGATGAATAGGATAAAGTGAGAGATTCAACTGTAATATTTTGTTTAAAAAACAGAAGAATCTGAGGATCCAAACAAAATAAAATGTGCTTGGTCTGTGTAACAAGTACATGTGGGCAAATGTACATTTTATTCTCTGTACTTTATATTTGAAATATTTTAACAAAAATACATTATTTCTTGAGTACAAAAGTACATATACATTAGATGAAGCGTATTAATTGGGTTGTGGAATCTCTCTATATTCCTGTTTATTTTGCAGTCTATTCACTCTATCTATACCAAAACCACTATAACTGCAGACTTTCTGATTTCTATATTTCTAACAATATTTAATGCATGCATTTTAAAATTACATTATTTGGTGTATAAATTTTAGTGGGTATATCTTCTTGGTGAATGAAACAACATGATTTTTTTTAATGCTTTTTACTTTGAGTTCTTAATTTTTCTGATATTAACATTGCTACATGTCTCTTTCCTTCCTTCTTTCCTTCTCTTTTTTCTTTCTAAAATTTCTTCTTTCCCCTTCCTCCATCTTTTCTTCTCTACCTTTTTCTTTCCTTTCTTTCTGTCTTAGGTGAAACATATAAACAGCATATAATTGGATTTCTAAAAACTAAACGCTTAAATTGAGAGTTTGCTTTTACATTTTTTATGGGAGACATTAACCCATAGTACATACTGATATATCTGGATTTATTTCTGACCCCCCTCCCTTTTTAACATACTTTCTTGTTGCCTCTCATCCCATTTCTGCATTTTGTAAGAATGAATTTTTTTCTTTGTTCTACATGCTATTTCTTCAATGGTTTGAAAGTTATACATCCTATTTCTATTCTGTTATTACCCCTAAAACTCCTTGTTCTTCTATTATGTACTTTATTCCCAGTAAAGAACAAAGCTTTGCTATTGTCGTGAACAAAGGTAAGTCTTACATTTGATTCAAGTATTAGAGATACATGTAAAGCACAATATATAAAAAAGACTTTGGAGTTCGGTAAAATTGTGTAAATCCAAAAGGCATAGCTATAATATTTTAAAGGGCAATGCAATTATAAGAATGTGAAGCTATGTTGTGCTGCAATGACTGATCATTTCTTCTGGATAGAGAAGCTCGATTAACAGCAACAATTTGTATGATAAACAGTTCAGTTTGCTTCAACCACCAGGTTAAAAAATTTTCTGCTGACCACAACCCTAAATACAGTGATACTTCCACTACAAATCATAACATAGAACATAGGATAGGGTATATTAATATGATTACTTTCATATCGGAATGAATCAGAAGGAATTTGCAGATTTCACTTTATATCAGACAGCAAGGACAGCAGCCATGCAAACCCCAGAACAGAAGGGTATATGACTAAATGTTTAACATTTGTTACAGCTGGCTGTTGGTTACAGTTTTCGCTGTCCTTTTCTGTATCCTTGACGATTTCATCATTTCAAATGAAATAATGCTTTCGGGCCCACCCTGATTTGTTGAGAGCAGCTGCCGCCCCCGCCACATCAAGGGGGCGGGCCGCCGCGACGCCACAATCACTTCCGCCGCCGCAGCCGCGCCTGCCCCACTGCTGTCTGGAGGGGGAGGAGCTGGAGCCCCGGGAGCAGCGGCTCTGGCGGTTGTGGCGGTTGGAGGTCCCGGAGATCTGTTCTTCCCGAGAACGTGCGGGGTCGCGACTGGGTGAGTGAAAGACTTTATTTCCTCGACCTCTTCAGACGTGACGGTGGGGCCAGTGGCCGAGCGTGAGGGCGAGTGGCCGGGCACCGGGGTAAGGATGTGGGGGTGGGGGGCTCTAGCGAACAGATTTTCGGGCTTACCCCTCGGGAAGGGGTGGGGCGGACGCGGGACCTGACCAAAGAGGGAGGCCTGTGTCCTCCATTGGCCCGATTTACGACTCATTCTCCATCCCTGGCTCCCGTATGGCCCGGCTCCCGCTCTGGTGGCTTGAGTCGCTGTTCAAGAGGGGAGTGGTGGTCGCGGCCCTCTATGCCTGTCCTCCCCTCTCCTCCTGCCTCCCTTCTTGGCTCCTGTGTGAAGCGATCCGTGGCCTTTCCCCATTTTGCAGTTGTTTTAATGAATGGTAAAGGATGAAGATTTTTAGGCAAATATATTGTTCCAGGAAAAGAAATGCTGTCAGAAAAACAAATCATTCCCAGGGAAAATTGTATCCTCACACTCCCTTTCTTTTCTCCCCCTTCCCTGCCACATTGGTTTGGATCTACTATTTGAGCTGATAAACGTTCCCCTCTCTCATTATGACATTGCGGACCCCCTCCCATCCTAGTGTCTTGCGTGCACGCACAGGGACACACACACGCACATGCCCGCACATACATGGGTGTGTGCACCCGGGCACACATGCACGCGTGCTTGCGTGCGCACACACACACGCACTCACGCATGCCCAAAACCTTCCAATGCAGCTGCCTTACCGCTGCCCCCCATACTCAAGGTTCCTGAGTGTCCCCTCCCCCCCACATGCTTGGACACACATGTACAGACACCCTCTCAGACATTGTCACACTCCCCAGTGCCTTCCCCTGAGAGAGACACAGAATGACTGACACACACACAGCCTCCCACCCTCCGGTGCCTTTCCTGCCTCTCACCCCCTTCCACAAACATACCTCCCCTCCTCCCTGTGCCTCTGCATGCTCTGGTGAGCATACAACACAACACACACACACACCCACACCCTCTGTGAGGCCTTACCCCTTGCCTGCCACTGACACACGTAAGGATATCCTTGGATTGCTGGCTCCTTTTTCCTACACCACTTACACGCGTACTCACCCACACGCTCTTTCACATACCCCTCTCAGGTGCTCCCTGTCTGCTACATATGTCTAGACAGCCTCCTTCGCTGGTCCCTGCCATGCACACACTCACACTCACGTAAATCCCTTGGAACATCCCCCCTTCCTGTCGCCACATCCATGAATACAGATGTTCTTTGATTGCTGGTGCCCACCCACCTGCCACATGCATGTCCCTCTCCAGTGATGTCTCCCCATTGATGCATTTGTTCACACTGACACTTCTCGATTGTTGCCTCCCATTTTGATGAACACACACACAAACTGGAGGACACTCCATTCAATGCCACTATACTTCTCCTGGCCTGCCACAGACACATAAACATAGGCATCCCTCCCTAGAGCTCCAGCCATCACACATCAGAACCACATGCACATTCTCTTTCTATCATACGTTCACATGCCCCTCTCCTCTGAAGCCACACCATGCCTGTCATTTCATACCCACATCCACAATGGGTCTCATTCTGCCCAACAGTCATGCCTTATCGCATGCTGCTGTCACCAGCCCTTTCCCTTTACAAACACAGGAGTCTTTCCTCTTCATGATTGCTGGTCCCCCTTCCACCTGTCCTGCTCCTCCTGACAGACACCAGGCACTCTCACATACATAGTGATGGTGATCTATATTTTCCACTCTATTCCAGTTTGCATTTCTCCTGTATGTCTACAGGGCTCAGAAAAATGCAGGCACCCCATAAAAAAACCACAGCCATCTTTCCTCTTCCCATGTTGGCACAATTCCAGTGTTTCACCCACCTTCTGAATGTCCAGTCACCCTCCATCTTCCATCAGATTCTCCCATAAGTCTGGCTTTCCTACAAACCCAGTTTTGTAATCATTTTGCCAACATTACAAATGTGTTCCAGTTCTACACCTGACAGTCACTTGAATGCTATTCCAGGCCTTAGAAGAAAGTGAAACTAATTTTAAAGGCCCCTTATTCTTTTTTTTTTCTGTACCTGCTGAAGTGAAAATAAATCTCCCTGCTCCTTTATACTGAACTGATTTGACCTCTCCATCTCCAAAGCGTGTGCAGGGAGCAGGAGCCTTCCCACTCAATCCCCAGCCATATTGGAAACCCTCCTAAATAGAGCAAATGGGTCAGGAATCTAGCAAGCCTATCTGGCCCAAGCCAGCAGGAGGGTGTCAGTCCAATACAGGCAGGAGGTATGGAAGAAGGCATGCTTATGTCAGTTTCAGGCCATCCACAAGCCAGCAAGAAAGGATTTCCAGGCAGACAAAGACGCCATCCGAAGTCCCAATGCACAGATCAGCCCCCAGTCAAACCACCAAGAGGAGCCGATCACCGTTTTCCACCACTCGTCGTAGTTGGGATGACAGCGAGAGCTCAGGAACCAGCCTGAACGCTGATAATGAGGACTACTCCAGGTACCCGCCCAGAGAGTACAGGGCTTCGGGGAGCAGAAGAGGAATGGCTTATGGACATGTTGACTGTTTTGGGGCAGATGATAGTGAGGAGGAGGGGGCTGGGCCTGTTGAGCGAGTGTCAGTGAGAGGGAAAACTGGCAAGTTTAAAGATGATAAGCTGTATGACCCGGAGAAGGGGGCAAGGTCTCTGGCTGGGGTGGCCTCACAGTTCTCTAGTTTTAACCATGATGTGAGAGAGGAGCTTGACAAGTTAGACCCAGCCCCTGCAGCACGGTCCTCTGCTAGCAGAGCTGAGTTCTTGCAGTCAAATAGCATGGCCTCTCAGCCGTCTTCTGCTGAAGGCAAGGTGGTCACAAACAGCAACAACCTGGAGAGGGAGAGACAGGAGCCGAATTTACCTGCATGTCCCAGCAGGGCTCCTGTGAGTATTTGTGGTGGGGAAAACACTCCCAAGAGCGCAGAGGAACCGGTGGTGAGGCCCAAAATCAGAAATCTGGCAAGTCCCAACTGCGTGAAACCAAAAATCTTTTTTGATACCGATGATGATGATGATATGCCACATAGCACTTCCAGGTGGAGGGAGACTGCCAGCGCTGATGAAGGCCACTTGGATGGCCTGGCAAGAAGGAGCGGAGGTGAGGGCTCAAGTGGCTACCCTGAGCCGAAGTACCCCGAAGACAAGAGGGAAGCCAGGAGTGACCAAGTGAAGCCCGAAAAGGTGCCTAGACGGCGACGAACCATGGCCGACCCTGACTTCTGGACATACAGCGATGACTACTACAAATACTTTGAAGAAGACTCTGACAGTGACAAAGAGTGGACTGCGGCTCTGCGTCGCAAGTATCGTGGTCGGGAGCAAAATCTGTCGTCCAGCGGCGAGAGCTGGGAGACTCTGCCGGGAAAAGAAGAGCTTGAAGCCGAGCAAGCCAGAGTGAATGCCAGTGCTGGTGCCAGTGCTGGCACCAGTGGCAACAATGAACTTGAAGAAGTTCGAGGGCCATCTCTCCAGGAAGAGGAAAGGGCATCCCCCGAAGAAGGAGAAGTTCCTTGGCTCCAATACAATGAAAACGAGAGCAGCAGTGAGGGGGATAATGATTCTGGTCAGGAGTTTCTGCAGCCTGGTGTCTTCATGCTGGATGGCAACAACAACCTTGAAGATGACTCTAGTGTCAGTGAAGACCTCGAAGTGGATTGGAGCCTCTTCGATGGGTTTGCGGATGGGTTGGGGGTAGCTGAAGCCATTTCCTACGTGGATCCTCAGTTCCTCACATACATGGCACTTGAAGAACGCCTGGCCCAGGCAATGGAAACTGCCTTGGCACACTTGGAGTCTCTGGCGGTGGATGTGGAGGTGGCCAATCCACCAGCCAGCAAGGAAAGCATCGACACTCTTCCTGAGATCCTGATCACGGAAGATCACAGTGCGGTGGGGCAGGAGATGTGTTGCCCCATCTGTTGCAGTGAATATGCGAAGGGGGAGGTGGCGACGGAGCTGCCATGCCACCACTATTTCCACAAGCCTTGCGTGTCCATCTGGCTTCAGAAGTCAGGCACCTGCCCTGTGTGCCGCTGCATGTTCCCTCCCCCACTTTAAGACCAAGGCTCTTTACTCCTGGTCTGATGATTTTCCCCATCTGAAATCCACAATACTGCAGGAGCCCTCTCCAAATTAACCATTGCAATGAAACCAATCAGTCGATTAATCTCCACCTGTTGATTCCTTGTGATTATTTCCAGTGTGAAAATGGTTGTGTATGATTGCATTACAAAAATCATACTGTGTTTTAGAGGTTAGAAAGGGAAAACCAAATTTTCTAAGTGCTACTTGAGATTGCAGCAAGAAGATGCATTTTCTAACCTGAGCAGTGAAATGTTGCATTTTTTTTTTCAGTAGAACATGTTGCTGTTGATTGTAATGTCAAGTTTATCTGTTAAATTTGTCCAAGAGGCATCATCATTTCTGTTGCATGTTATGGGTTAATGTTCCTGTAATTGCAGTGCCGTAAAAGCTTATTAAAGTTCTCCTTTTGGTTTTACACGGTATAGTGGAATTGTTTGGTTTCGTCTAAAACCGTGGTACTAAGTGACTTTATAATTGATCTCTTGCATTTGCCTCCAAAATAGGGTTTTTTGGTGTTCCCACTAGGAAAAAAAAATTAGTTTCATTGGAAATACTGACTCCAACAACAACAAAAGTAAGGGTAATTATTTCTAAAAGTAGGAGTAAAGTGTATGGCTGTTGAACTACTAAAGGGGAAAAGTTTGAGTAAAAAATATTCTGTCAGTCTATGAGAAGGAAAGAAACAGTGAAAAAGCCTAGTAAAAATAATGATGGTAGGAACACATCCAAACAGACTGTAGAGGTGAAGGAGTTACAATTCTCTTTTAGAAAATAGCAAGTCTCAGAGGGAATGGGTAAAAACTCAAACTGTATGCTGATTGTATACATTAACACAGTGACACAAAAGGAAGAGAGAAATATATGCCAGACAAGTACTATGAAAAACAGAGGTGCCCACCCACACAAAGTGAACAGGTTTGAACCTCTGGCCGTATTGGCTTCAGATCTCTCTCTCTCCAGTGAACATACATTTTCAGGTACAGGTGAAGAACTTCACCTGTTATTTTGACCTTCTTCCACAGAGGTAAGCACTATCCAGGAAATGGTGTGTTTACTTCTCGTCTACCTTTTTTGAAGTGTGTGTGTGCATGTGTATTTGTGTACATATATATGTATATGCCTGTATGTATCTCCATAACCAATATAGAGTTTTTTAAATGGACATAATTGCTAAAATGTATCATTTTGCAGCTTTATTTTTTTCACTCAGCATTGTTTCTGAGATTTCGTCATTTTGATACATGCCTTTTAACTGCTGTATACTAAATATCCCATTGTACACTTACCACAAGTTATTTATCTATTCTCTCACTGGTGGGTATTTAGTTTCTTCCCAGTGTTTTGCAACAGTGAACAGAATTAAAAGATGTTCCTCTGTACACATGTGTGAATTTCTTTAGGGGTAAGTACATGGAGGTAAAATTTGGGCATCTTAGGGTTAGAGCATCTTCATTCTAACTAGATATTGCCAAACTGCTGTCCTAAGTGATTGTACTAATTCAGACTCCTCCCAACAGTTGGAGAGCTGTTTTCAGCATCAACAGCTTGGCTATTGCTAACGATCAACCTCACTGGCAATCAGTGCTGTGTAAATTAACTCGACAATGAAACTGATTGTGTCCCTAACGATCAACCTCACTGGCAATCAGTGCTGTGTGAATTAATGCGACAATGAAACTGATTGTGTCCATCAGAAAGTGATAGTTTTTCTTTATGATAATATCTAGTTTGGACTACAAAGAGAAGAAATGGCAGCACTCGTGCTGTGGGTGTGAATGTAACAATAGCAGCCTTTTCAGGGCAGTTTGGGGAGTAGCTTGGTTTCAAAATGTAAAGTGATGCATGTCCCTGAGAGCAAGTTAGATATTTTAGTTGTATGGAGTTAATACTATGCAGCAGTTAAAAATGGTATGCACTGATATGGAAAGATCTCCAAGACATAATGTTAAGTAAAAAAAGCATATTGTGGAGCAATATGTATAATCTTGATGTATTGATAAAATAAAACCTTATAAAACCAAACTATATATGAAAATGCATAAAAGTGTCTGGAAGGCTGCAAACCTAACTGATGGCAGTGGTTGCCTCTGGGGAGGAAAAGGGACTTGGAAGAAAGTAGTAAGGAATGGGGCTTTTTTTTTTTTTAAGTTAATTCTGCTTGATATTTTTTTGTGTCAGTGTTTTTCCATGACTGTTAACAAAATAAGTCAAATCAAAAAAGTTTCCAATTGATAAAAAATAAAGGATTTTTCTCTCACTGTAAGCACAGAAACCTGTGGTGGAAGCCACAGTCCTTTTTTCCTGTAACTGGTCAAGCTGCTATTTATAACTTCGTCTCCCAGTCATTCTGTGTTCCCCCTTGGCCTTCAGCCAGCACCTCAGCTGTCATGATGTCTCAGAAGTCTGTGACCCTGGGGGCCCCCATAGGGTGGGGTTGTGGTAGTTGGCCTAACATTAACCTTTGTGGTGTCCTGACTGGCACCACACAAGAAGATGTGTTAAGAACCCCCTTAGGTCCTGATTGCCTTCCTCCCTGCTCCTTGTGGAGCGGCAGCCCCAGTTTTCCTTAGTCAGCCTTGGTACATCCATGGAAAGGGACCTCTCCCCAGGGCCTGTGTGAGGAGCCTATCACTGTGGAGGGTCATGCCAGAGGTGAGACTCTCCCAACTGGAAACACCAACAAGGCCCGAGACACAGGCCCAGGGCCCACACAGTGTGAGCTGATGCCTCAGTCTCAGCACAAAAGACCCTTATGCCTGTTTGGAGGGACGAAAGCAGAGGAGCCCAGGTCTTGGAGCATTTGCTCCTGTGGTGCTGAGGGTGGTGGTGGCCCAGGGGGCAGGATTCGCCCTGCCCTTGGCTGCCCATTTCCCTTGTTCTTGCCAGTTTCTAACCCTCTATCCTCTCTGACAATTCCCCAAGCTTCCCCATAGCTTTCCAATAAAACCGTTCTGCTTAAATTAACTAAAGTTGGTTTCTGTTGTTTGTAACTAAGAACCTCAAATGGCACACTTACCAACACCATAGCCCACTTTTGGGCCTGTTTTCCTAGTCATACAAGATACCCCAAATGACCAAGGGTCAGGTGATTTCAATTTACAGTGCTGCTGCTGCTGTTCTTGAGTCACTAATCATGCCTGACTCTTTGTGACCCTGTGGACTGTAGCCCTCCAGGCTCCTCTGTCCTTGGGGTTCTCCAGGCAATAATACTGGAGTGGGTTGCCATTTCCTTCTCCAGGAGATCTTCCCAACCCAGAGACTGAATGCTCATCTCCTGCTTGGCAGGTGGATTCTTTACCACTGAGCCACCTGGGAAGCCCTTGTTTACAGGTCAGTGAACCCCTTATTGGCACTTCCTGCTGTGGTTCTAGAACAGTAGGCTTTGGGGACCACTATACACAAAGCAGTTATTTTTGAGGGTAAATTATTTGGTGTATTCATCAAATGTGCCACCCATCACACTGGACATCTTGATTTCCTGGATGTGAAATAAATAGCCTCCCATTTTGGTCACTAATTTGGAGCAGAAACCACTTCATCTTGTAAGAGAGCACCTCAGCTTCCTGAGGTGGTCCCCACAACTGGCGCTATTGCTGAGCCATCATAAGGGTTTTCCTTGCTCTTAAGGCACAACCTTCTCTCACCCTCTGTTCCAGCTAGATACTTCTATTAATTCATTTGTGTCTGGATCTCTGACCTGAAATGTCCTTCCCAGCCCTGTCCATTCCATCCACTCTCTAACAAGCCCTGTTCACGTGCCAGTTCCTGAAAAGATTATTTTTTGATAGCTCTAGCTCCTTTCCTCTCTGCGTTCTATCCCGGTGAGTCCTCGTGGTCAGGAGCTCTCTGTGTCTGACTCATTTCCATAGTCCTGGCACTCACTACCAAAAACCTTTGCTGACAGGATGAATGAATCCCCCCACCAAGGTAGGCTCAGAGCAGGGGCTATGCTCAGAGAACCGGGGAGGTGTTTCAGTGAGCTGACCCCCAGGTGCATGTGACCTGGCTTCAGCCCCATCCCCACCCACAGCCTCTTCAGGCCCTGCCCCCTCCTTCTCCCCTTCATCCCCATTGGCCACTCCTTACACCCTTTGTCCCATTTTCTGTTTGTCCTCGTATAGAGCAAGCCAGGTTCTGGGACCCTTGAGCAATACTTTCAGCCTGCCTTGGCATTGACATCTGCAGAATGAGACTTTGCTGCAGGTTTCTGCTGACCCCTGCATGCCTCTTATACTATTTCTGCCCTCTGGACCTCACTATCCCAAAGAGGGATGGAGAATGTTAGTGAGGCTTTATAATCCCTGCCATTTGGATAAGATTTCTCCAGACCTCTTTACACTCAGTGATGTCCCTGGACCCTCCCGTCAACCCCAGGAGGTGAACCGTCAGGAGACCGAGGTTCAGAAGGGAGAGTAGGAGTACGTGTGCATGGCTGGGATGTCTTTTCTGTGCCTGGCCCGGTCTCAATGTGGCGAGGAGCAGGTAGGGGTCTTGGCCTCAGCATAAAAGTCCAGCCTGGTTCCAGTTTGACCCCATTCAGGGATGCTGGCCACAGGCAATCCAGGCTGTCAGCCTCCCAACAGCTCAGTGAGGGATCAGGCAAGAGAAACCTGGGGGCGCCCAGACAGGAGGACACTAGGCTTTTCGGTGGGAGGAAGAGGAGAAACAAGACCCAGATTGTAGGGGAGTTCTTCCACAGCAGCTAAGGACTAGAAGCCAGGAACCGCTTACACAGAGTTGGAGGAATATGGCCCAAGCAGGGGCTGGGAGCCAGTCTGAAGGAAGGTAGGGACTGAGCACCAAACACATGAAGACAAATGTCCAGGGACCTAGCAAGCCCAAGGCTAAAGCTTAGCCCTTCCCTCAAAAAGCTCATAGTCTAGGCTGGGAAACAGATATGTAAAGAGAGGCTTACAGTCTACCGTGCAAAGCACTGTGTGGAGGCAAACATGGGTGACCGGCAGGAGTCATCCCATGGAGGCAAAGAGCTGTGCTGGCTGTCCTGGGCAGGGGGCGCTGGTCCTTGTAGGCATCCTGGATGAAACCACTCTGAAAGCATGAATAGGCATTAAGCAGGTGAAGAAAGGAGGGAAGGAGGGAAGGATAGACCCTTTCCAGTGTCTTCTATTGGTGGGAGTGCCAATCGGTTTGTTTGAAAGCCTCTTTAGTGAAATATGGGCTTTCCTGGTGGCTCAGATGGTAAAGAATCTGTCTGCAATGCAGGAGACCTGAGTTTGATCCCTGGGTTGGGAAAATCCTCTGGAAAAGGGAATGGCAACCCACGCCAGTGTTCTTGCCTGGAGAATCCCATGGACAGAGGAGCCAGGGGGGCTACAGTCCATGGGGCCACAAAGAGTAGGACACGACTGAACACTTTCACTTTAGTGGAATATATTAACATTTAAAATCCTCATGCTTTCTGATCCAGCAGCTCCCCTAGTAGAATTTCTCCTCCATGAGCAAAAGCACAAGGTTGTTTGTACAAGGATATTTATTGTTGCATTGTTTGTAGTAGCAAAAAACCAGAAAGCATGTCAATGTCCATCACTAGGGGCCTGGTTAAATAAATTATGGCACAGCTATCGGATGCTTTGCTAGACAGCATGAGGCACATGTACAGCTATTGCAGTGTGAGTATCCCAAAACCAAGAAGTTAAAAGTGAGTCATAGAAGTGGGCACAGTTACCAGGCAGGTTTCACAGAGGATACATGCACGTTAGTGCTTTCCTGTACATAGACTGTCTCTGGAAAGATACACAAGAAACAGGCACTGAGGTCAGGGGCGAGGAGCCCCATCCTTTACTGTATACCCTTTGTCCCTTTGGAGTTTTTGTTAATTTGATATTTTTAAACCCTTGTATACATGAACAATAGAGAGAAAAGAGGGAGGGAGGGAGGAGGGCAGAGACCTCTGGTGAAGGCAACTGAATGAACAAAGTCAGGGGCGTGACATAGCAAGGTGTGTGTGCATGGCCCCCTCAGGAACCAAAAACTTCAACGTAAGCAAGCCTTATCGAGAGAAGAACCGCAAGTTCGGCTGAGGACACAGTGTGGGGCTGGAGGGTGGCCCAACACCTAAACCATGTCCACTAACATCTCAGGTATGTAAAAGAGATGTCCAGATTGTATATGTGCGTAACAGAGGAACTATCAGGAAATCTACCTCAGCCGTCATGTTAGTTAACAGTGGTAAGATTACAGGTAATTTTCTTTCCCTTTTGAGGGCATTTCTCAAATTCTATTCAGCAAGCAGGTGATCAGAGCAAAAAAGGGAAAAACGAAACTGGAATGTTCCTAGAACACTGACTCAAGCCTCTCAAAGCTGGCTCTTCCTGATGGAGGCCAGGCAGGCTTCGGGCAGTTCAGGCTAGCGAGAGACCGGGGCATTTGGAATCAGGCTTTCGTCAGAAACAATTTTCATGCTAATTCACTGTGAGTGGTGAGCACAGCACACACCCTTTCTCAGCCTTGGTTTGCTTATTTGTAAAATGGGACAAAAGAATCCCTATCTTACAGGGTGGCTGGAATGAGCAAAGGAAATAACAGATGGACAGAATACACTACACTGTATAAGCATAAGGGGATGGTTGTTATTGGTTGTTATCATTTCTCCTGGCTTTTTTTTTTTTTTTTTTTGCTGGAGCTGCAGGAGCCTGGGGCTCAGAAGAAAAGCCACTACTCCCTGGGTAGAAAGAATGCCCCCACATACATCATTCTCTCTTCAGCAACTGAGCAAGGCTGACTCCGGATGCCTGGCCCTGGTCTGGAGAAAAATACTTAGCAGGAGTCCAACATTCCCTTTGGAAGCAGAGTGTGGCGAGATGGGGGAGGAGGAGGAAGCAAAATGTTTGCTATTTTTTTTCTGTGCAATTGACTCTGCTGGCCGAGGCCCTTTGCTAACCACTGTCTGTATGCACAGATGGCGGCTGAGCCCCTCTCGTGAAGGGCTTGGCTTCCTGTTGAGCGTGCCCACCCCATCCAGGCCCGCTGAGGAATGTGGGCTGGTCCCAGCTGGATGGGCTCTGTGTCTGCCCTGGCCCCTCCCTGAGCCCTGGCCTGACCCCTCCTCAGGCCTGGATGAAGGAGCTTCTGTGTCCTGGGGCCCTGCCTGATTAGGCACGGTTGCTGCACTCACTCCTCCCTCACAGGCTGGGCACCGGGAAAGAAAAGCCTGAGGCTTGCAGAGTCCTCCCGGCTAAGAGTGAAGCTCTTCTGGGTCTGTGGGAGTCGGAAGTTCCCACTGGTCTCTTTGTCCCTAAGTGAAGGGGTTCCAGAGTGACAGGTTCAGGCTGGCGAGGGTGGGAGCTTCTTTGTTGGGGCTCTTAGTGAAAGCCTAGACCATATACCTGTGTATCTGATGGACCCCCAGTCCTGATCCTGTGTGGGTTCTATAGAAGTAAAGCTTCTTTCATTGGCTGCAGGCAGGTAGAGGGGTAAGGCCAGTGGTCATCAAAGTGTATCATTAGAGTGTTAAAAAGAACCTTCCTTCACGGCCACGGGTGGGGGGCTGGGGCTTTGTCTTTTCTGTTTTTGTTTTTTCTCTTCTCTGCGTTTAAAACTGCTTGTTAGGTCTGGTCCTTGAGTGAGTCACTTCACCACTCTGGGCCTCAGTTTTTTTTCACCAGTAAAATGGGACAATAACGTCATGGGACCACTGTGAAGAGGACATGAGGGACTAGTGTGGTGGCCATATATAGGAGACCCTCTAGAAGTGGCATTTCTTTCCCATATTTACTAAGCACTTCCTTTTGTGGAACACTGGGGAGTGCAGAGAGACCAAGACCATCTCTGCCCTCAACAGTTTCAGCGGTTTGAGTCCCCTTGGCCTCTAGTCCAGGTTTAACCTTGAGCCCTGATTCTGCAGGGGATTCTAGCCCATCCCCTAGACTCAGGTATTGCTTTGGTCCTATTAGATTTCAAGGCTCAGGCTTCCTCCTGCCTCAGCCCAGCAGCTGGAGCCCACAGCTTAGAGACAGTCCTCCCTGGGCAGCCTGCCAACCTGCTACCAAATACTTCCAGAAGTATTCAATATATTGCACACTTTTCACAACAGCTCTGCAAAGGAGGTGCACCGATCACCAGTCTCAAAGATACCTGCTTTCAGGTCCCAGGTGTGCATTTCACTTACCCTGTGATCTTGGGCAAGTGCCTTAACCTGTCCATGCCTCAGTTTTCTCATCAGTGAAATGAGAGTTCCATAATAGTAGCTCCCTTTGAGGGGCAGTTGAAAGTGCTGAAAACAGTGCCTGATGCATATTAAGCTTTCAAAACCTGTTAACTGCTATCCTTAGGAAACTAAGGCTCGATCAGGAAAATGACCTGCTCAAGGTCACACAGCTAGGAAACGGCAGAGCTGGGGCTGGTGCCCAAACCTTACTGATAGTAACAAATCTACCACCCTTTGCCTCCTACCTTTTGGATTTCTGGATTCTCCACCTGGATTTATTATGCCAGGCCTCTGCTAGCTAATCAGGACTGTGCTAGATTTCTTATGCGGACTTCTTGGCAGGGCCTTTGCAAGCATCCACTGCCTCCCAGGCAGGCCTCCTTCTGGGCTCCGATAATTTGGTTTATCATCAGGCCCTGCTTCACTCCATACTTTAAATAATAAAATTAAGCATGCTAATAGAACACTGTGCTTGCACTTTAAACATATATATAAATATTAAAATACATAAAAAATGGGTATCAATCCTCATAGTAGCCCTACGAGGTAGGTGCTATCATTACTCCCATTTTCCATGTGAGAAAACCAAAGCACAGACAGATTAAGTGATTTGCCTGAGGTCTCACAGCTACGAGTGGTAGAGCCAGAAATCAAACCCAGGCACTGCTCTTAACTGTTCTGCTCAGTGGGAAGAGTTTTGGAAATTGGTTCATCCAGGGAGCCCCATCCCACTGCAGTGAACTTAGACATGTCAGGCACAAAACTCCATGGGAGCACGAGTCAGTCAGATTTGTTCACAGCTGAATAGTCAGTGGCTATAGCACAGTGCATGGCACATGATAGATGCTTACAAAATCATTGTTCAATGAATGAATGAATGAGAGAGTGCTGGTCTTGGGGAGTGAGAGTAGAGACAGATTGATTCAAGAGATAAGAGGGAAAACTGACCAGATTAGGAAACTGATCCAATTGCGGGGTATGAGGAAGTCTTGGATGACTCCCAAGATTTAGGCTTTTGGGTGACTGGATGATGAGGTCATTGACTAAGATAAGAGCCCTATAGGAGGGACAGAATGCAGGGGTGGGGAGAATGGCATTGATGAATTCAGTTTAGGATGTTGAGTTTGAGGTGCCTTTGAGACATGCCAGGGGTGTCCAGGAGGCTGTTGGATGCAAGGCTCCAAACTTAGAAGAGGGATTTGGGCCTTTGCCCAGCCCCCTCTCATTGCCCCACCCCCTTCAATCACACTCTAAACCTCCCCAGCGGCCTTTACTCTTCCTACTGGGAAGGAAAGGAAGGAATCTTTGATGGTGGGAATGGCGTGTGTGGGGGGGTGCTTTTCTAAGCCAAACAAACGCATACACAGTGCCTGCTTGTTGAGGATCAGCTTGCCTGGCTCTGGGCACATGTCGGCTGGCTTCCAGAGTGGACCCCCCTCCCACCACCCGCCAGCCCCTGCCGCCTGTTCCCTGCCAAGGTGAGCTCTGACAGGGCGACTTGTCATCTTTTCAACACCTCATTTTTCCCTCCTTACTCACTGCCCGGGGAGAAGTCCTTCCTGTTTGCACACCTCGGGGGGCTAGGCCAGGAGGAGGAACAAAAACAGCCTTCATGGTGCAGGGGGAGGGGAGGGCAAAGGGAGAGGACTCCGGGAGAGGAAGAGAGGGAAGACATGGAGGGGAGGAGGAGGGGAAAAACGAGAAGGTTACAGACTCAGCTCCTGCCTCCGTTCAGTGAGCCCATCACACAACACACACACACACAGACTTCCCTCATAGAGTCCTGGCACTAGAGAGACTCATCCCCAAGTCACCCAAGGAGGTCAGGATCCAAGCTGGCTTTAGAAACTAGCTATCCCATCTTCCCTACCTCCAGCCCAGGTTTGGGCCTGGAGTTGCACAACTCAGAATCTCCTGGCTCCATCTCCACCCCCAGCCTCCTGCTCCCTCACCCTGTATCTCTGGGGGTCCAGCTCAGTGGGTTTGCACACCGGGCCCCGGCCCCGGGCTCCTGTACCCCCATCCCCTCCCCACTCCTGAGAGCCCCGCCCCCATGGGCCGCCAACCTGCAGGTAATCCCCTTCCTTTTCCTCCCCTGGCAGCTCCAGCCCCTTCCAATTAGCCCAGTCTCCGATCTCCTCCGCTGGGAACAGCCACCCCTCCACCCCTTCCCTCACTCTGCTCCCAAGTGGGGAGCCCCGCTCCAAGGCTTGGCCGCCCCATTCAAGGCGCCCTCCTCTATTGTCTCCGCCTGCTAGTAACCTGGGCCATTAGCATTTCTAAAGCCCACTTCTGGTCCCCGCTTTGGCTCAGCTTGGGCAGAGGAACTTAGCCCTATAGAACAACAATTCCAACTAACCTTCAAGAGCACTTTGGAGTATATAATTCACGTTTCTATATAGCCATTTCATTTGCTTCTCACAACAGCCCTTAGCGGTGGGACACTGACATCCCAAGAAGTTCGGTGATTTGCCCAAGGTCACAAAGTAAGTTCTAAAGCCAAGATTTCAACTCAGGTTTGTCTCATGCCAGAGGCCACATTCTTTCCACTACACCACCTTGCCTCTGTCAGAATGAGCTTGCTTCTGCTCAGCTGGGCTTTCTTAAAGGGTAGGTATGGAGGCTTGATGCTCCTGGGTGATGGTTGCTGGATTCAGTCTGCAGGGGAGGTCCTGGGTGGTTTCCCTGTTGCCGCTAACTCTAGGATTCCTAGGTGGTGACACAGCCTGGCTTAAAACGCAGTATAGAGAAGTGGTTAAATGCTCTGGAGCCAGATGCTAGGTTCAGATCCTGGCTCTGCAGGGTGGTTTTAGATAAGTGACTTTGTGCCTCAGTGTTCTCTTCTATACAATGAGGAGAATAATAAGGGTACGTGCCTCATAAGGTCGTAGTGAATATTAGTGAGTTAATATGAGTAAAGTACATAGAATAGTACCTGGACATCACTATAGGAGCCTGGTAGCATTCATTGTGCTCGTCTACACTTCTGAAATCTGGAACAACATGGAGTGAACAGAGAATAGTGAGAATAGTTTTATTATCAGATAGCCTAGGGTTCAAATCCTGGCTCTGCCATTTACTAGCTGTGCGACTTTGGCTAAATGACTTACCCTCTCTGGGCCTTAGCAATAAAATGGAGATAACCATGGTTCTCACTTTCCAGAGTTGTTATTAAGACTGAGATTTGTCAAGTATTTTCCCAAAAGGAAGAATGTCATATACATTTTGTGTTTTAAAATTATTATTAATAATTCTGTTCAAGACCCTATTTAAGATCTTTAAATCCTTTGCCTCTTCTTGCCTCACCTCTGACTCAGAATGCCTGTTATCCCTCCTAGGCTCCAGTTGTTTCCTAGTGTCTGGTCTACTCCAGGACCATGGTAGACAAAGCATTTTCTGAGCTTCCACTTGGACACTGAATGTGCTGAAGATAGCCAGAGGCCACCAGGAATTTGCACATTTGCACTTCTGTTTTCTAGGTAAGCTCAACACTTGGAAGTTTATAGACTCTGTTTGCAGTTGTTAGTTATGGCACCAGGGCCTCCCTTACAACCATTCTGGGTCACAGTAGCACAGGGCAGGCTCCACTAAGTCCCACCTTGCAGATGGGGGAAGAAACTTGCCTGTACCTCCCGTGGCCAAGAGCTGAGACCAAGTCTTGAAACAATGCTCTCATGGGTAATGCAGAAACTAAACACCCTTTTTTTTGTATTCTGGTACCCACTGCAAAATGCTACTCCTCTAAAAAAACTTATCCTGGCCTATTTCACCTCTATAAACAAAATCTTGCATCATCACTGAAAAATAATTTCATGAACTGGAAGTAGAATACCTATTTTAATTCTACAGACATTTGACCTTGGTGATAAGAAGGTCTGATCACATGGACCACTGCCTTTTCTAACTCAATTAAACTATGAGCCAGGCTGTGTAGGGCCACCCAAGATGGACAGGTCATGGTGGAGAGTTCTGACAAAACATGGTCCACTGGAGAAGGGAATGGCAAACCACTTCAGTATTCTTGCCTTGAGAACCCCATGAACAGTATGAAAAGGCAAAATGATAGGATACTGAAAGAGGAACTCCCCAGGTCAGTAGGTGCCCAATATGCTACTGGAGATTAGTGGAGAAATAACTCCAGAAAGAATGAAGGGATGGAGCCGAAGCAAAAACAATACCCAGCTGTAGATGTGACTGGTGATAGAAGCAAGGTCCAATGCTGTAAAGAGCAATATTGCATAGGAATCTGGAATGTTAGGTCCATGAATCAAGGTAAGAGAAAAGAAGAGAAGCTAACAGCAAAGGAGAAAAGGAAAGGAAAAGATATAAGCATCTGAATGCAGAGTTCCAAAGAATAGCAAGGAGCAATAAGAAAGCCTTCCTCAGTGATCAATGCAAAGAAATAGAGGAAAATAATAGAATGGGAAAGACTAGAGATCTCTTCAAGAAAATCAGAGATACCAAGGGAACATTTCATGCAAAGATGGGCACAATAAAGGACAGAAATGGTAGGGACCTAACAGAAGCAGAAGATATTAAGAAGAGGTGGCAAGAATACAGAAGAACTATACAAAAAAGATCTTCATGACCCAGATAACCATGATGGTGTGATCACTCACCTAGAGCCAGACATCCTAGAATGTAAAGTCAAGTGGGTCTTAGGGAGCATCGCTACAAACAAAGCTAGTGGAAGTGATGGAATTCCAGCTGAGCTATTTCAAATCCTAAAAGATGAAGCTATGAAAATGCTGTGCTCAACATGCCAGCAAATTCGGAAAACTCAGCAGTGGCCACAGGACTGTAAAGGTCAGTTTTCATTCCAATCCCAAAGAAAGGCAATGCCAAAGAACGTTCAAACTACTGCACAATTGCACTCATCTCATACGCTAGCAAAGTAGTGCTCAAAATTCTCCAAGCCAGGCTTTAGCAGTATGTGAATGGTGAACATGCAGATGTTCAAGCTGGATTTAGAAAAGGCAGAGGAACCAGAGATCAAATCACCAACATTCGCTGGATCATTGAGAAAGCAAGAGAGTTCCAGAAAAACAAATACTTCTGCTTTATTGACTATGCCAAAGCCTTTGACTGTGTGGATCACAACAAACTATGGAAAATTCTTCAAGAGATGGGAATACCAGACCACCTTATACCTGCCTTCTGAGAAATCTGTATGCAGGTCAAGAAGCAGCCGTTAGAACTAACTGGTCATGGAACAATAGGCTGGTTCCAAATCAGGCAAGGAGTACGTCAAGGCTGTATATTGTCACCCTGCTTGTTTAACTTATATGCAGAGTACATCATGAGAAATGCTGGGCTGGATAAAGCACAAGCTGGAATCAAGATTTCCAGGAGAAATATCAATAACCTCAGATACACAGATGACACCACCCTTATGGCAGAAAGCAAAGGAGAACTAAAGAGCCTCTTGGTGAGAGAGAGGAGAGTGAAAAAGTTGGCTTAAAATTCAACATTCAGAAAACTAAGATCATGGCATCTGGTCCCATCACTTCATGGCAGATAGATGGGGAAACAATGGAAATGGTGAGAGACTTTATTTTCTTGGGCTCCAAAATGACTACAGATGGTGACTGCAGCCATGAAATTAAAAGATGCTTGCTCTTTGGAAGAAAAGCCATGACCAACCTAGACAGCATATTAAAAAGCAGAGACATTACTTTGCCGACAACGGTCCATCTAGTCAAAGCTATGGTTTTTCCAGTAGTCATGTATGGATGTGAGAGCTGGACTGTAAAGAAAGCTGAGCACCAAAGAATTGATGCTTTTGAACTGTGGTGTTGGAGAAGACTCTTGAGAGTCCTTTGGATTGCAAGGAGATCAAACCAGTCAATCCTGAAGGAAATCAGTCCTGAATATTCATTGGAAGGACTGATGCTGAAGCTGAAACTCCAATACTTTGGCCGTCTGATGTGAAGAACTGACTCATTGGAAAAGATCCTTATACTGGGAAAGATTGAAGGCAGGAAGAGAAGGAGATTACAGAGGATGAGATGGTTGGATGGCATCACTGATTCAATGGACATGAGTTTGAGTAAACTCCAGGAGTTGGTGATGGACAGGGAGGCCTGGTATGCTGCAGTCCATGGGGTTGCAGAGTCGGACATGAGTGAGTGACTCAACTGAACTGAACTGATAAGAAGGTCACTTTACTCCAATACTAATTTTAGACAGGTTATATTTTCTTTAGAAGAATTTTTTTTTAATGCACCAACACTGTTCCAGTTGGATTGTTACCAGTCCAAACCATTTGGAAACGTCCTTGTCTGCTCAACTCTCAGGATCAGAACCATGCCTAAAAAACTTCTCTGGAGGCTCTACGGTTTCAGTTTCAGCCAGTGAGTCTGAATGGGGTGGGAAGGCAGGGGCGTGGGGGCTGTGGATTACAGAATTCCCAAGAGTGTGTGTAGTTGGTAAAAGTACATTTCATATGCCTAGTTTTCTCCCATGGTCTAAGATCCATACAGTAAAGCTTCTATCAAAGCCCTTTTGGTTGGTGTGGGATACATAGATCATGGAGGGGGATGTATGCAAAAAAAAAAGCAAAAAAAAAAAAAACAAAACTGAGCTGGCCAGGTTTTCTAGAAAGCTAGAAAGGCAAAGCCTGATCGCACACTACATCACTGAGCTTGCCTCTGCTCAAACTGCTCTTGTGATTGGAAACATGACCAGTCTAGACCAATAGACCAATCTATTTGCACAGGTTTAGGAGTTTGTCAGTGATAGTCCAAGGCCAAGTCCACTGTTATGAGGAATAAAGGGCCAAGCTCCAGGTAACCAGGGTTATTTCCAGAAAAGGAAGACGAGGCCACAGTTGTATATTCTTAAGAAAGGGAACTCATCACTTACTGGCTTTTGTTTTTACTGATAACTAGATACTATGGGTGTGGAGGGGACAGGAAGGGTGTGGGAGTAGAATGTTCCAAGTCGAAGGGTCTTTAGGCAAACCTTCTCACTGAAGTCTCCAGAGAAGGTGAGGGGGTTGCTCAAGCTTACCAGTGACTTGGCATCAGCACCAAGAGGAGAACCGGGGTCTCTGAACCCCCAAGTCAGCATCCTTTCTGCCCCACCTCTCACAGTGCACCATCTACCCCCACCCCGGGTTACTTCAGTTACCTCCATCCCAGGGGTTCCTCAGATCCACAGTCTGCCTCTAGATATATGCTGTTCAGCTTGGTAGCACCCAGGTTGGATATGCTGGAAATGTAAAAGACACGCTGGATTTGGAAGACTGACTGTGAAAAAAGAAAGTAAAAGATCTCATTAATAATTCTTACATTGATTACTTGTTTAAATGATAGTATTTTATATATAGTGAGTGAAATAGGACATTATTAAAATTCATTTAACTTTCTTGTTTTACTTTTTAAACCTAGCTACTAGAACAGTTCATACATGGCTTGCATTATATTTCTATTGGACAGCAATGTGCTAAATCTCCAGCAGCAGTAACCATCCTGTCAGTTCTGAAGAAATGCTTGGATAGGGCAGGATAGGTAATGGAGGAATGTCCCAACTGATGCAAGGAGCCAGGGTCCAGACCAGCAGGCAGGAAGGTCAGCAAGCCCCGAGTCAGAGTCTAGGCTAGAGTCAGGCAGGTGGGTGGTATCTGGGAAGGAGACTCTGATAGGTCTCTGCCTCATGGAGGCAGAGTCACAGGGCATGAGGTTGGGAGGTCTGACTGCAATCCTGGGAAGACTAGGAGGATGGGGTGAGAGTAGCAGTCCTGGAGGGCAGTGATTATATTCTTATGGATCTGATCTCTACACTGGGCTGAATCCCAGTTCTGCCAATTACGAGTTCTGTTACCTTAGACAAATAACTTAACCTCTCTGTGCATCAGGTTTCTCTTCTGTAAAATGAGAGTAATGCTAAGAGTTCCTATGTCACAGGATACCTGTAAAGCCCTTGGAACAGTGCCTGGCACATAGTAGCTATACATTATGATCATTACTCATCAGAGAAGTAGGGCTTTCCCAGGTGGCGCTGTGGCAAAGAATCCACCTGCTAATGCTGGAGACACAAGAGATGTGGGTTCAATCTTCCCGGGTCAGGAAGATCCCCTGGAGTAGGAAATGGCAACTCACTCCAATATTCTTGTCTGGAAAATTCCATGGACAGAGGAGCCTGGTGTGCCACAGTCCATGGGTGTCACAAAGAGTAGGACACAACTGAGCAACTGAGCACACACGCATTAGGGAAGCAAGGCAGGATTGTATTCTTATGGTGTCCTTCTGTGGTCCTAGGATGGGCCCAGTCTGATGGGTTAAGGGGCTAGCTGTTAGATATGGAGTACAAGACAGGCACACGCTGGTGTGAGACCTGCTGTGGATGATGCTGACCCCCAAACCAGGAGTCCAGCTGAGGAAGTGTCAGCTGAAGTTTCAGCTGAGGCTGGGGTCATGGCCACAGCTGTGTGCATAAGAGGCAGCAGACCAGAAAACAAGGCGGCTCAGCCCAACTCAGGTCCCCACTGCTTTTTCTGGGACCATCGCTAGATGTGAGAAGCTTTGTCCCATCTCTGCCATGCATAGGGATTCTGGGCCTTGGCTCTCTAAAGGAAAAATCACACAGAGACATATAAGTCCATCTGTCTGTAGCTCAAATAACAAGACCCAGCTCTTGCTGCAAAGCAAGAAGCGGCACTTGACTGCTCCAAAAGCTGCCGTTTCTGTCTGTGCTCGTCTCTAGGCTTAGAGAGCACGTCCGGGCAGACACAACACTCCATTGATATTCTCGGTCATGCCCAGGAGTTGAGCTCTTCTTTCCCCTGATAATGGGGCTGCAGCCTGGGTCTGGCCCTGCAGATAGCCGAATCCTTGAAAGTGGGTCCTGCTCCCCTCCCTTCCCCTCTCATCCCCCCCCATCCTGTTTGAGGCCCTGCTGAGAGAGAAGCACAAGTGTCAATAGTAGACTCGGAACAAAAAGGATTTAAGAAATACTTTTTAATATCTGGTCTAATCCGGTGAGGCGTGAGGCACTGGAATAGGAGACCCGGTGGGGCTGGGATGATCCAGTCTGAGGAAGGGAGTGATTTCTTGTTCCCCCATGGCTGATATTCCCCCTAAACTTCAGAAGTGGGAAAGAAGGCTTGCCCATCTGGTTGGAATTTACTGCAAGAAAAAAGAGAGATGGAGAGGGAGGGAAGGAGGGTGAGAGAGAGAGAGGGAAGGAGGTGTGAGTACAAGAGCACAGAAAAAGAATCTGATCTCCTTAGCCATTATCTCCCCAAACCTGTTACTTAGTATTGATCTTTGACAACACCAGCCTGGACACTGACAGTCAGGAGTTTTCAAAAGGCCCTTGGGGCCAGGGCTTTGAGTGGACAGTGGATTGTGGGTGATGGCTGGGCTGCTAGTTTTAATGGTAGGTGAGGCTAAACCAGCTCCAGAGGCCCAAATAGTGGAACAGCCATCACCAGACTTATGGAAACAGGGTATGTATGTGCACACATCAAGCGCACGTGCACATGAGTGGGCACATATGGGGATTTTTATCGGAGAAGGCAATGGCACCCCACTCCGTACTCTCGCCTGGAAAATCCCATGGATGGAGGAGCCTGGTAGGCTGCAGTCTATGGGGTCACTAGAGTCGGACACGACTGAGCGACTTCACATTCACTTTTCACTTTCATGCACTGGAGAAGGAAATGGCAACCCACTCCAGTGTTCTTGCCTGGAGAACCCCAGGGATGGGGGAGCCTGGTGGGCTGCCGTCTATGGGGTCGCACAGAGTTGGACACGACTGAAACAACTTAGCAGTAGCAGCATGGGGATTTATGGCCAAGCCCTGCCAGGAACACAGAGGGCATCCAGGAACAGCCTGGCCTCAGGTGGGCATGGATGGAGATGAGGGCTAGGGTAGACCGGGCCAGGAGGCAGGCGGATCTCAGAGGAGGGGGAGCTAGACAGAGACAGTAACAGGGCTGGACACGAGACTCTCCTGCTCAGGGGAAGGCCTAGCCACTGGCAGTCTGGAAGCGATGTTGCCAGAGACAAGGTCACTGGCCCTGTCACCTGAACTGGGTGCTCACCATTTGATCACATTGCCCACAGCCAACTCTGGATGTTTGAAGCTGGCCTGGGCAGTGGGTGGAGGGCAGGCACTAGTTCCTCATGGAGGAACATGGCTACCAAGCAAATCCAGAGAGAACTTTCAGACTTCACAGAGAGCCTACGAGAGTCGGCCCAGACCCTCGGTTGGAGCTGGAGCCAGACAGACTGAGAGGGCTGGAGTGTCTGCCTAGAAAATCAGAGAACACCAAGCAAGGGGAGCAGCGTAAAATGAAGGGAGAACTGGACAGGGAGTCAGGAGGCCTCCAATCTAGACATTCCAGAGTCTGGTCTGCTGTGCCACTGAACAATGTCTTCCCCACTCTGGGCCGCAGAGCCTCTATCTCTGAGAGGGCCAGACTCCATGATGGCAAACGCCAGCCCTGATTAAGTCAGAACTCAGTGAATCAAGATATAGAGATTCTATTCATGTCTGCAGACATCTTTGAATCCTTTCCATCTGAAACTCAGTGGGACCTCCCAGAGCAATCATCCTTCCAGGCATACCCCCTCCCCCCAAACAACTGCCCAACCCCGGATAGGAATCTTCACAAACCTGTCTTTAGGAGAGGGTTGAGCTGCTTCCACTTCTCCCATCTACCTGCATCTCTGGAAATCCTTCCTGTATCTCCCTTTCATCCCTATTTTATACTAGGGTACTCCCAAAAGTAGTGTCTCTAGGGTCCCATTTTTAATTTCTTTTGTTTCTCCCAACCAAGGAGAGGAAGAATCTGACTGCACATCTGTTTGGAATTTGGGGGTGGGGGTAGGGAAACGAGGCAGTGGCAGCTTGCTTCTCCTGCACTCCATGAGTTCCAGGGTGGGGAGAATGGTGAGAGCCAGGGCCTCCCCCTCCCACCCGCCATGGTCCTTGTCAGCTGCCTTCTTGGTCTTTCTCATCACCGAGACAAACAAACAATCAGGAGGCAGACCTGAAACCTGTGTGGAGACGGCAAACAGCGTGGCCGGGCTCCGGCCTTAATGGGCCCCAGCCCCGGCCTGTCTGCTCCCGCCCTGCCTGCCTCCAATGTGTTTCTGATTTGTACTGAGCTAGCGGCTCTGCCACGCTGAATGTGGCAGCTGCCTCAGCCCCTCCTCTAAGGGATCCAGGGCTTGGAAGGTTGGGAGAAGCCAGCTTGGTATAGAGGCCATGGCAGGAACTTCTGAGACATATACACAGACGTGGCTGGGGGAAGGGGTGGGAGGAGGGATGGATTTCATCTGGCTATAAACAAACATGCTTCTCATTTAGGGACCCAGGGGTGCCAGTCACCAGATTCCATTTACCCATTTTCCGGGGGCAGGCAGAGCTAGGACTGGAGTGGGGATGTTTAGTGACTAGAGTGGACTCTTTTCAAGGAGTCCCACTCCCAAAAGGTGGTAGGGATTTTCTGAGGATAGGAAAGGCAGAGGTGAGTGTGAAGAAAATGAAATTCTAGGAAGTCTTGAATCCAGAAAAGACACAGGGAATGGAGACAGGAACTTTGGTGTCTTCAAAATAAGTGAGCAGAAGGAGCCAGAGAAGGCAATGTTTCTGATGCTTCCCCACTCCAAATCACCGATGCAATGGACATGAACTTGGGCAAACTCTGAGACATGGTGAGGGACAAGGAAGCCTGGTGTGCTGCAGTCCATGGGGTAGCAAACAGTCGGACATGACTTGGCAACTGAACAACAACACCCCAAATCCTAGAATAGCGGAATTTTGGATGTCATGGGGTCATTTACTGTATACCCTACTTGCTCTGGAACAAGTGTTTATCAAAACGTGGTCCTTGACCTGGATGGTTTGGCCTGGGCCACCAAGGGGAGCAGGTATCCTGTCAGTTTGCTCTCTTGCTTTGCACGCCTACCCTTACATTCAGATGGGTGACTTCTTGAGCAGCTGGGTAAAGCATCCTGGCACATTTTCCTTTGAGCTTTCATCCTAGCCCTCTGCTTTAAGATAACAGCTACACATTCTTCAGGGCCAGGGGACTAGCTAAGGAGATAAAGAAGTTGGCCACTTTTGGGGCAAAGTAGTTCTCTTAAATCTGCTAAAATCAGCTTCCTTTTTCACCCCACCCCCATCTTTCCCAGGCCTTTAAGCCACTGCTTCCCATCTCAGGGCTGGCTTTATCACTGAAATTCAGGCTAAGATTGGGGCAAGGTTAGAGCTGAATTGAAACAACTGGCTTCACTCTGTAGATGGAACCAGGGTGTGTAGAGACATTCCTTTGGCCCCAGCCCTGACAGCTGTCCGACCAGTGTTCTCCAGCCTGGACATAGCCTAGAGACAGAATTGATGAGGAGTCAGGCCTGGGGGGCAGTGGAGTGCTTAGCCAACTGGGCAGGAAGATGAGAGGCTACAGAGAACCTCAGGTTCTGCCCACAGAGGAGAGCCCTGTGGGCTGATAGGGCCAGTCTGGGCCACTGAGATGAGGGCTTGACCCATCTTTGCAGCCTCCCTTCCATTCATGTGAGTGTAGGAGGGTGGGGGAGCAGAATGTCCTTAGGAAAAGCAGCCCATGGGACCCTGTGGCTTTGTGGCTATTTATTCCTCCTGCTTTTTCTCAAGCCCTAAACATTTCTCACACTGTCTAGCCAGTTCCAGTTATGCAAGCAGTATTGTTTGTTAACAAGAAAAATATCCACCAGGCGTGTGGACTCCGAGGGCCTTTGTCCCCCAAGCCACCCAATACTTCCTTCTAGCTGTAATGCCAGGCCCTGCTGTGAGGGGGGGGGGAATGGAGACTGTCTCCATAACCATCGCCTCTGTCACACGGTGGGACACATACCCTGGGCTTGTGTGTGTGCATGCCTGTGCATCATGTGGTGTGTGGGGAACACACGCCTTGCCCCGTGGACCTTTGGGAGTGAGGGGCACCTGGCTTAGCCTCACCAGTGTCAGGATGGGCAGAAGGGGCTGCAGCAGATCTTTCTCTCCAAGGGGCATGGCCCCTATTCACAGCCAGGGGGCCCTGCCTCTGCTGCCCCAGTTCATCTCTCATCTTTCTTATTTTTTCTCCACCCTTCCTGGTTTCCCCATGGCTCTCCCAGGCCCAGAAACCATTGAGGCTGAGGGCACTGCTGTAGAGGTGACAGAGACAGGTGGCAGCCAGGAGAAATAGCAGATGCTGACACCTGGTGAAAAAAAGCAAGTTCCAGGCTGAGCTCTGCCACCAGTGGGCTATGGGATCTTGGCAACTTCATGCCCCAATCTGAATCTTGGTTTCTCCATCGAAACAGAAGGGAAGGGAGGTTAGATGACATGGCCATGAGGGGCTCTGCTGCCCATGCAGATGAGGAACCAGGGCCCCATCTACTGCACATACAAGGAAGAGGCTCAGGTTCTTTCCTGAGGCACCACTTACTTTAACCTCTCTGCAAGCAGCCAGCCCTGTCTGTGAGGTGGGCTTGGGCTGGGCTCCTTCATGGTGATAAAGGGAGACAGAGCCCATTCATTCATTCATTCACGTACTCATTCATTCATCCATCTAGTAATCAAGGATTGGCACCCATGATGTGTCAGGCACAGTCCAACAGCATCCAGCCCAAGAGACTTATCATCCTCATATCTCTGTAGTTAGAGGCCTCTGCCTGGCCCCTCCTCAGCTCAGCAGTTCTCCTCCAGGCTCTAGAGAGGCTGCCCCCACTTCCACCACACCCCACCCCAGCCCAGGCTAATGTCTAGTGGCCCGTGAGCTCACACTTTCTGGAAAGCTGCCTGGCTGCTTCCCCAGGACGCTCCCGGTCTCTGCCAGAATAGGCCTCCACTCCTGGGCTTATCTTTTGCAGGCTGTTTAACCCTGTCTCTTTTCCCCTCCTGCTCTTTTTCTAAACAATAAAGATTCCTTCTCTTGCTCTGCTTTATCTAAGGTATGGCTGGGCCCCAAGCCTCCCAGGGGAGACTTCTGAATCCAGCCTACAGTCATACAAATACCACACACACACACACACACACGCACGCACGCGCACACACAAACACATGCACACACATACACACATGCGCACACACACACATCCCAGCTCTGTTGCACTGAGCGCCCCTGTGCTGCCCCCCTCCCCCGTCTCCCCGACCCAGGTGCACCTCTGAGCCCAGCTCTTCTCTGCGCAGCCGTGGACAGTCATATTGACAAAGAGAGACAGACCCAGGGCCACCGGCAGGGAGGAGCATGTGATTCAATGTGGGACTGGCTGCGTGCTTGGGCAGGGGTGGTGGAGGGGATGCAGGGTGGAGGGGATGGGGGGTGGGTAGGTGGCGGTGAATGGGGACGGAGGAATATGTATCAGGGGACAGCCAGCTGGGGTATGTGTCAGAGTGAATGGGCCGGTGTGTGGCTCCATGTGTGACCCTCCCAGAAGCCATCAGCCTGCATTAGCGCACACATGGTTGAGCCTGCACGTGGGCGCAAGAAGCAGCAGGGTATGAGCTAGGGTAGAAAAAAAGCACTGGCTGCGGGGGCAGAAGAGGTTTCTGGTCCTGGCTCCACTGCAGGGTTTCTAAGTCCCTTCTTCATCTTTGGGCCTCAGTTTCTCCATCTGTAACTTGAGAGGGTGGAATCAGAGGTCTCTAAGGGCTACTGCACCTCTAACTTAGAGGTGTGAGTTCCTCAATGTTCTGTGCACTAGGACAGGTAAATTCTTACCTTGATGCAGAAGGAGGACACCAGGGGACAACATGCAAAGTCACCTCTGAAATATGAATGCGGCTCTCTTTACTGTCTTGTAAATCTCGACTCTCCTTGCACTTTTGTGTTCCTAGAGCCAATGTCAGGGTAGAAGTGGAGGAGAGTGGGGCTGTGTCTAATAAACCTCCCCTAGTTAAGGAGAACTGTGGGTGAGAGACCCAGGGCCCTTAGCCCTGGGCTGAAAGGAGGGATCCAGGGATGGCACGTGTTCACAGACTCATAGAGGAGACTTCTGGGGAGAGTGCAAGGAGCCCATGGCTGCTGTGTCCCCACCAAGAGGGCCTTCAGGAAGGCAGTGGAAGGCAGGGCATCTCTGGAGGCCAGCAAACACTGTGATTCTTTAGAGGATGGGTGTTATAGATAAGGAAAAATTGCAAAGCTTTCTGAAGATGCTTTTAGTCACACTACATAGGACTTGAAATATGCATTTAGTAGTGGTAGTATTTTATTGGGAATGGCTTAGTGGGGCTGGGGGGGAGAGATGAAAATCTCCCATGCCATAACCTTAGCACTAGCATCCCTGGATGACCTTGGGGAAGTCACTCCCCTTTCCTGCACCTCAGTTTGCTCATCTGTACAATTCTGGAGTGGCAGGGGACAACTTTCATTGGCCTCAAGGGCCTACATAGGCAGCTGTCACATGCAATAATTCCAGGTTTTCCCAAGACCTTGAGATGTAGAGGAGCTATGGGAGGGGAGGTCAGTTCCATTCATATTCCAATGAAAACAAGAGGCCAGGCTTTGAAACTCAGGCAGGGAAGCATACTTTCTAAGTCTTGACTGGAGGTTAGAGAGGTGAAGGGACTTGCCCAAGATCACAGAGCAAGTTGGTAGGGCCAGGTCTTCTGGGTCTCAATTCAGTGCTACTCCATACATTATCCCCCACCCATACATGGCTGATTTACCTCAGGGGGGTCTAAGAAAATGGGTGAGAACTTAGAGAGCTTGCAAGAGCCACAGCTGGGTCTGAGAAGGTTAAATTCCCAGCTGGAAGCATTCATCGAGGCCTCCAGAAACCGGGCAGTCCTTACAGCTTGCAAATAAGTACTTCAGGCCACAGGAAATGATCCCAGACCACAAGGCCCAGGGATTGCACCAGAGCAGTCCTGCCTGCGTGTCAGCCAGCTTGTGGAAGAGGCAGCCTGGGGTGGGGAGGGGAAGAAGGCACCCTCCGGACCCTGGCTTTAGACTCAGCTCTGTTATTCTGCTAACTAAAAAAGCTTGGGCAAGTCATGACCCCAGCCCCATTCGTGAACCAGTAACATTAGACATTATCTACTCAAGGTGTTGCTATGAGGTATAATTGGACCTCAGGAGTTCCAAGATATGGCAAACTGTAAAATACTGTTTAGGCGGAAGGGACTGTTCTGTTCTGAGAACTGCTGCTTGTACTCATGACCTCTGGGTAACTTCAGAGGAGGTTACTCTGGAGGTGCCATGTTCCAGGGCCACTGCTTTGCCTTTGGGGAGAGTGGGGAAAGCAGGTGATTATCTTTTCTGTGTGGGGGAGGTGAAAGGATGTGCCCTTGGGGTAGGGGGGAGTAGGAGCTGGGGGCCTGTGGAGCAGCCTTTCATGTGGAGGCTGAACCGAGGTGTCCTGAGGCAGAGCTGGGGCCTGTGGGCAGGAAAGCCTTTCCACAAAGCCGCCCCACATCGCTGAGTCCCGCCTTCCTTGACCACAGCAGCGTATGGGGACCTGGGGGAGGAGGGGCGGGGTTTCTGGCCTTTTCTCTGGGAAGAATCTCCTTCTAAGAGGGTCTGGGCCAGAACACAGGATTTCCATTTCAATGCTCCCTGGCAAACTGCCCTCCCCTGAAATCTGCTAAAGGCTCACGGAAAAGCCTTTAAAAACACACTAATTACAAACAATTCCTTGGCTTCTCCTGATTTCCCTCCACGCGGCACTGGGGGTGGGGCCAGGCAGGGCTGGGATGGGGAGGGGGCCGAGATGCAGCTTTGTACTGTTAAAGGCTTGCGGAGCCCAGCCCCAGCCAGATCAGTGACGCAAGGGGGCCAGGACTGGGTCTCCCGCTTCCTTTTGGGTATCCAAAGGCCTAGTTGGGCCTGGCCTGGGCTCAGAGAAACTATGAAAGCCTAGAGCAGTGGAGGGGAAAATGCAGTGGGTCTCCAGGAAGCCTGTTGTAAATGGAGTCAGAACTGGAGTTTCAGGGGGCAGTCAGTCCTGCCCTGCCCCCTGCTGCCTCTGGGCCCATTAAACCCAAACCCCTGTAGCCGGTGTAGCCATAAGCTCCAGAGTCAGGTGTGAGAATGATGGCATCATTCCTGAATTCCCACGTCTGGTCCCCCAGGGAGGGAGTTGGGATGTCAGGTAACAGGTTTCTGAGCTCTCCAAGCCCGACAAAACCTTTTCAATGGTTCTCAACAGCTCTGGCCTAATCTGGGAGAGAGCCTGGGGCATCTTGGCTAAAATTTGGTTTGCTCACAGCAACCCCTACAAGCAGGGCCCCAGCCCCTGAGGGGTCATTCTGCGCCTTTAGGAAGCTGAATGAAAGGAACCCCATTAATCTGTTCTGACTGGCTTCAACTAATGTCTTTGTTCATGAAGAGGTTGGGGGGGTGTATTTCATTCCTCTCAGGCCTTTGTCTGATAAAACAATAATCACCAACACATACTCTGTGCCAGAAGCAGTTCGAAACATTTACATGTATTCCCTCATTTAATCTTTGCAACTATCTCCGTGAAGAAGAAACCAAGGCACAGAGAAGTTTAGTGACATGTCGAGGGTCACACAGCTGGTAGATAATGCAGCTGGGCTTGAAATCCAGGCAGTATGACTTAAGTCTTAATCACTGTGTCTACCATTATGAATGCCTGCCCCTGTGCCAGGATTCCACATGGGTGCTCTCGTATACAGCAATTTCATAAGGCAGATGTGAATGAGGCAAGAAAAAATCCTGGGGTTACATGCCTTCCTCAAGGCCATACCATTGGTAAGGGTCAGAGGTGGTATTTCCAAGCCCAGCCCTGCCTGGCTCTTGACACACTAACTTTCCTGCAACACCTTTGTTGCTGTTTCAAATATTGTAAGCATTCAGATGCAATGTTGTATCTGTTAAGCGCCTACAGAGGCACAGGCATTTGTCTCATTGTTTTATATACATCTCCTCATTTTAGACTTGCATCCAACAGATGAGGTTGGGGATGTCATTCCATTTACAGATGAAAATACTGAGTCTCAAAGACCTTCTCTCTTGTCTTTCAATCCTCTGGGCGGGCCATCCCAAACCACTGCAGCATTCATATATCCATTTCTTAAGGGAAGAACCCTCTCATTCTCCTCAGACTTCCAACTGGAACAAAATGGAGCTTGTTGAAACTGTTATGTATTGATTAGATGTTGGAGTCCTGGCTCTGCCACTTTGGAGCTGGGTGACTTGGGGTAAGTCACTGCCCTGTGTGAGACATGGCTACCTCATTCCAGGTGTGTGAGGCTGATCAAAGGACAAAATGGGATGGGAAAGCATTTTGTAAACTCTTGAGGACTTTACAAAAGTAAGTGGGGTCTCTGAGATGAAGGTCTTCATCTCTGGGTTTCTTTCCCTAGCATTCTGGCATGACCTCATTGCACACGTGTCCAACACATGCGTTGGCACCACTATTGAAACACACATACAAGCACCGGTAAGCTTCAAACAGATGGGTGGGAGATGATTGCCCTTGCCCTTGAGTTATCTCTCCTCCAGGCATCCACTAGTTCCTTTAATCCTTCCTTCCAGGACAAGATTTTAAGACTCCCTCCCGCAAGGCAGTTAGATAAAGTATAATGATCAGGGAGTTTGGCATAATACAGGCCTAGGTTTAAATCCATGTAATGTCCATTTCTAGTTGTGTGATCTTGGGAAATTTCCTTTTACCACCCTGAGCCTCAGTTGCTTCATCTGCAAAATGGAGATAATATTAGAACTATCAGGCTGGTCTGAGGCTCAAATGAAAACTCAGCTAGGCACTAGAGATACAAAGATAAATAGACCTCAGTGCTTCATATCATGTTGCAGGGAAGGAAGGTCAAGCAGTAGGCAGATGATCTCAAGTGCCACAGTGGAATTTAGCAAGGGCTCTAGGGACCCTGAAGAGGGCCACTTATCTTAGTCTCAGAGGAGGAGGTGGCTTCGCAAGGATGGTAATGTGTGAACTGGTCCTTGAAGGGGGAATAATAGCTAATAACAACTAACACTTATACAGCACTTAATATGTGCCAGTCAGTGTTCTAAGTGCTTTACAAGCATGATCTAATTTACTTCCTTATGAGATGAATACAACCTTATGAGAAAAACTTTTGTTATCCCCATTTTACAGATTAGGGAAACTAAGGCACCAAGAAAGTAAGTGACTCGCCTGGTCAGGCAGTCAGGTTCCCTAACCCACAGTCTTATCCAGTCCACCAAGCTGCCCATGTGAGTTGGAGTTTGTCACCTGAAGAGGAGGCTGACAGTGCCAGTGTGACATGAAAAAGCACAGTACATGCCAAGGCTCAGAGGTAAGATAGGAGAGTAGGGCCAGATCCTACAGGGCATTGTGTGCCAGGCTGAAGAACTTAGAATGTACTCTGGACATTATGGGGGAATCACTGGCAGATTTTAATTGGGGAACTACATGCTCAGATATGTCTGCAGAAAAGGGCTCTCTGGCTGCAGTGTGGAGGCTGGTCAGAGGAGGTCGCACTCTGGTGGCAGAGAAATGATAAAGGCCTGAATTAGGGCAGTGTTTGTAGGGATGGAATGCTTGGGATGGATTCCAGAGCTATTAAGGAGGTAAAATTGGCAGGTCGTGGTAATTAATTAGATGTGAAGGGTTAGGGAGAGGGAGGAGAGAAGGTTTCTAGCTTGAGAGCCTGAGTGGATTGATATATGAGACTAGTAGAAGTGTGGCCTGGGAGCATGATGAGTTCGATGTGGGGCAAGGTGGCTCTGCAGTGTCTTCAGAGATGACCACTGGGTAAATGTCTATACCAGCTGTAGCTTGGGGGAGTGGTCCAGGTTGAGGTGATTTTTGGAATTCACTTGCCCAGAGGAGGTAATGGAAACCACAGGAGGGCCGGAGCGTGCCTAGGGAGCATCTATGGGGGAGATGAGCTTGCAAGTAGCACTTTGGGGAACACAACATTTAAAGAGGGGGCTGCTGAAGAAGAGGGGCCTGGGAAAGGGACTTAGAAAAAAAAAAAAAAAACCAGGTAAGAGAAGTAGGAGGATGAACCAGGGAAGATGCATCTAAATAGAGAGGATAGAATTAGGACATAGCGGTTTTCAGAAAGCAGGAGGGGGTCACAGATATCAGATTTGGCTGAAAGGTACACTGGAGTTAAGGAGAGAAAAGCATCCACTGACTTTTGTAGTTCAATTGCTTAGGACAGGGTGAGAGCTGAAGTGGGGATGGGAGCCTGACAGCAGTGGTCTGAGGTGACAAGGGCAGGTAGGGAGGTGGGAAAGGGTGAGTGAGGATCCTGGGAAAAGGAGACACAGGGTCAAGGGGCAACCAAGAGCACATGATGGGAAAGTTAGGCCCTTCCCTTCTGGTTTCATTGCTCCCTGTCCACCTCCCGCCCCAACCCCGGCAACTTGGGTTTCTGCCCTGGGCATGCTGGGGTTTGTCAGGGCCTTTCAACGTGCCGGGCCCTCCACCTCTCCTCAGGCTCCCTCAAGTCTCCCGGCAGAAACCTCCCTTTGCTTGGCTCTGGAATCAGCCCCTGGGAGAGCAGATGAGACAGCAATTAGACCAGTTGCAACGGCCATCCGCTCACATCTCTGTGCCAGGGCAGGCCCGCTGGCATCCTGCCAAACTCTTCTGGGCCAGCCTAACTGCCTGGTCTCCCTCCCGTGTGGCCCCCATGACTGGCCTCCATGGAGGGGCCTCTGAGGGGCTGGAGGCCCGGAGATGGCCTTGCCAATCTCTCCTCTGCCTGAGCTAGATGTCTGTGCATTTGGGAGCCAGGGACAACTCTGGCAGTCCCAAGACTGTGTCAGGGCCCACCCGCTGAAGGGCGAGGAAGGTGGAGTGAAAGGCAGAATGTGGTAGCAGGACTCTCTTCCACACCCCTGCTCTTCACTTCTCTTGCAACTCAAGACTCCTGTGTCTCCTCGCAACAAATCTTCTGAGGATTCCAGCTCCTAGAAGGGGATCTGCCTTTGTGTCTGGGGTTGGCCCTTGGAAGCCTGCAGCATCTGCCTGTTGTGCTCCATTGCTGCCAGGACCTGATCTTTCCAGAGGCTTTTCAGCATTGGTAGGAAGACTTCATCCACCTGGGAGTTATCCATTTCCTATCACCAGCCCCAGCCATAGCACACTCTTCTCTCTTCCTATTTCAAGCTTTCCCTTGATGGCAGTCCCCTGCCTTTGACTTCACCCTTTCAAAGCTGATACGTCATAGAACTATCATAAAGTCTTCATCTATTTCAACATTTTTTGGGGGGAAAATGAAGGCTATGAATACCTCAGTCTACTCTGCATTGAAAAGACTCTCCCTCATTCCCATTCTTTCCACAAGCATCTCAGTGTCTGGCTCTGTGTTGGGTCCTGGAGAAACAGCAATACATCAGAGATCACCCCAGCCTTTATGGACCTCACCACCTGGTGGGAGACCCAGACGTGACATGTCCACCAGTCGTCGAATGTCTAATTGAGGTGTGGTGCTGAGAGTCCAGGGAACGAGTGTAAGGCGGGTGGTGATGGAGTTCTCACTAGGTGCCCAGGAGACTTACAGGGTCAGTAGGGATGTGGGAGGCCCACAAGGAAGCAGTGTGGGAATAGACCCAGAGACACACAATGGCCTGGTGGTTTTCAGGGATGTGGCTTGTGTTCTGAGTACCTCGCGTGGTACAGATGGGGACACTGAACTACAGAAAGGATGTCCTCCCCGAAGTTTGACCCTTGTGAGGTGGTGAAGGAGCAGAAGAAGGCTGCATGAGGCACAGCTTAAGGACTGTGGTCATCATGTTGGCTGTGGATGCCAAGGGCTACTGGGCCTGGCAGAGAAGTAATGTGTAGAGTGGGCTGGGGCCAGTCCATGGTTATCAAGTTGATTGGTACTTGTTCAGTCACTCAGTCGTGTCTGACTCTTTGTGACCCCATCGACTACAGAATGCCAGGCCTCTCTGTCCTTCACCATCTTCTGGAACTTGCTCAGACTCATGTCCATTGAGTCCGTGATGCCATCCAACCAACTTGTCCCTTCTTCTGCCTTCTATTTTTCCCAGCATCAGCGTCTTTTCTTGACTCATGCTAGAGGCTCGAAATCCTCAGTGTTTTCATCTCTAAAGTGGGGATAATAGCACATACTTTTTAGGATGTGTGGGAGAAATGACATAATACCTTTAAAAGGGCATTGGAAATACAAAGCTCTGTGTCCATGGGGAAGATTGTTTGTTATTGGGGCCCCACTTTCTAGTCCCCAGGCTAAAAGTTACCACCCTCAAGCAGTCTTCCCCAGTTCTTGATAGCTGGGAGTCATAGCCCCTCTTCTAAGTGGTCCTTGCCCAGCATCTAGGCGTGCCCAAAGGCAGAGCTCCTCTAATTTCTCTCTGCATGCACAGGGCTTAGCCCTGGGTGGGTTCCCCACAGATCAAGACTCCCATGCACCTGTGTTCCACTAGGCACACACACAGCTACATACCCAAGCACGGGCCAGAGTCCAGTGGCCCACACTTGGAGATGTCTTTTGGGTGCAGGCATTCTTGGGCATGCACTCCTCTCCTGGGTGCCATAGCCCCCCCCCAACACGTGTGTGCCCCCTTCCACTTTCCCTTTATTAGTCTCCTGGACTCAGTACCACTCATTGCAGTTTACAGATGAGGAAAGTGAAGCTCGAGGAGGTATCCTGAAGCTGGAAAATCCTCACACAGGAGCCCTGGCAGGCACGTGTTTTCCCAGGCCATGCCCTCTGCTCTGTTTGTGCACCAGGGACCCCCCTGGGCTGACCAATTCCTGCTTCACATCGGACCACAGGAGCCATCAGTTTAACCTTGGGAAGGGCTTTACAGAACTGGTCACTTGCAGGGAAGGCAGTGCTGTTGGTGGGAATGGGGAGGGTGGAGTGGAAAGGGTGCTGGGTTGTGTTGGAGTTGAGGAGGGAGGGGAAAACCTGATCAAAACCATGTCAGAAAGGAGGGGGAGGAAGAGAGAGAGAGAGAGAGAGAGAGGTTTTCATTCACAAAGAAATCATTATGGTTAATTTAATTCATTGTAGCGTTTAATACAGAAAAGCTTTTCTACAGAGACTGGGCATCAAGCCAACATTTATATATAAATGGGTTTTATTTTAAAAGCGAATGCAGTGAGGGGGATAGACTGGGGTTAGCCCTCTCATTCCCTCTCTGCTTCCTCCCCTCTTTCTTTAGCTACCTTTCTGAGATTGTGTGGATGAGGAACTGGGCATTCTACAAAGCAGGAACCCTCTGCTCCCTACTCCTGTGGCCCAGAATTCGTTTTCCTAAGGCTCTGCTTCCTCCCCTTCTTCAGGAACACAGGGAATCCTTAGGCAGGACCCAGCTCAGAGCTGCTGGGTCTGAGAAATTCAGAGAAATTCAGATCCTTGAATGCTCTCCTTAAGATACCACTTAAAATCATTCCACCTGCCTTGTCCCAATCCAGGGCAGTCTCTACCTAGTACACAGACGGGAACTCGAAGCTCAGGAAAAGGCGCATGACTGACCATGGTCACACAGTTTGATCAGTGGCAATATCAGAACTCAAACCTAGGTCTTCCGTTTCCCAGTCCAGTGCCTCAGGAAGTGCAGTCTCCCTAGCCTATCCGCTCTTCAACCTGTGCCCAGCATTTTGGGGGCTTGGCACTACTTTCCCCTGTACCTGAGTCAGGCCCAGATGTACCCTTCTAGGCAAGTCTGCAAGCCTCTGACATGATCTCTCCAGTGCCCTCCCCCTCCACATCCATCCTAGCTCTCCAGTCAGCTAATCAACTAATTCACACTGTGGTGTCAATGGCAAATAATAACTTACTGTAAAGTGCTCATGGTGCAATTTCAGGCTCTCTGGGATCATTGAAGGCTGGAAAAGAGCCGTGGGGATAGGGAGAGCTTTTAAGAGCCCATCACATTCTATTACAAACCGTTTATCCAGCACTCTGTGTTGCCACATATTCATGGAGTCTGGGATCAAAGCAGACTGATGAACGCACTGCCTTGGGTTGAATGGCAGCAGCTCTTAAAGGAATAAGTCTGAGAAGGCCCCCAGACTTGCCTGTACTCATTTTCTTCCCCACTCTCTAGCTCCAGCAGCAGGGTCCCAGGCACCCTTTCCATTTGCTTAGCACAGTCTGGCCTTGAGGGTGAAAGAAGCATGTAAAAGTGAAGGGCCATGGCACTTACCAGAGCTCCCTGGGGAGTTGTATTCCTTTCCCTCTGTGCCCCTAGTTGCCAGATTCAGCTTTCAGGGCCAGGGTCTGTGTTTCCTTACATGGTAGAACTGCCTGCATATGGTCCCATTGTAGGGATAGGATAACTGACCTCAGAAAATCGACATGCCTGAGGCCATGATGCTAGGATACAGTGGAACTGGAGTTGGCATTCAGGTCTTGTGCCCGCTGAGCCTGATGGCTGACCAAAATCCCTTTTCCCCGCCCCCCCCAACAAAGAGGACCAGCTTAGGGGTGGCTATTCAGCTGGCTGATATGAGAGAATGGGGCTTCTGATTGGAAGAGGAGCACAGGACCTTGCAAGCGCTGTCTTGAGCTACCCACTGGGCTCTCCAACTCCCATGGGTGGGGGTGGGACTGAGGGTCAAGATGAAGCACAAAATCAAAAGAGGGAGCAGAGGTCTGAGTCCAGGTTCTGGGCCCAACCCCTATACCCCTAGAGAATGACTCGAGGGGATTGAGGCTGGGTTCAAGGCCCTCCGGGAGGCCAGGAGTTCCCAGCAGCCTTCCTGTGTGTCCCCAGGTCTCCCAGCTGCCAGGATGGTATTTGGGGTTCAAGCCCAATGCAGTCCCACATCTGGATCCTGTTAGCTTGCTGCATTCCTTCTTGGCCAGGAAGAATGTATGCAATGCCCGAGGAGCTGCCTGGCCAGGGACTTGCTACTTGGACCTGGCTATCAAAGCCGAGTGGCGGGCAATTGCCCATCAGGGAGGGGCTTCTCTGGCCCTCCATCAGCGTCCTGCCGCCACCAGTAGCTCTGGTTGGAGCAGCGCCTTTTCATCAGGTGCTGGCTGCTGCTGAGGTGTGAGCCAAGGGGTCGGGCTGCGCCCAGCAGGCCCCCTGCTTCTGATTAGCAGCTCACCCACCGCTCCAGCCCTGCCACTCTTCCCCAAGATGGGAGTTGCCCAGATGCTCCTCCAAGTCCAAGACTGTGGCCAAGGAAGAGATCCTTGCCAATAGTCAGGGCAAGGGGCGGACCCAACCTCTGCAGCCTTCAGTAAGGTCTCCACCAGCTTTGAGAAAGCAGGTACATGGTTTTTCCCTTTTCAACCTTCCTTCCGGTCCCCTCTCTGAACAGCTCCAGCTGCAACCTGCCCGAGTTAGAGGCAGCTATTAAAAAATAATAGTGAGGCCAGGGCAGTCTTTTATAGTCTATGACACAGTGATATAGACTTGCCAGGTGGCACAGTGGTAAAGAACTCCCCTGCCAATGCAGGAGACGCCAGAGACATGGGTTTGATCCCTGAGTCAGAAAGATCCCCTGAAATAGGAAATGGCAACCCACTCCAGTATTCTTTCTTGGAAAATCACATAGGTGAAGGAGCCTGGCAGACTATAGTCCATGGGGTCGCAGAGAGTCAGACACGACTGAGCACACATACGCACAGTGGTATAGAGTGAAGGCTCTGGAACTAGGCCACCTGGGTTTAACTCCTGGCTTAGCTGGCTCAGCTGGTAAAGTATCAACCTGCAATGCGGGAGACCTGACTTCGATCCCTGGATTGGGAAGGTCCCCTGGAGAAGGGAAAGGCTACCCACTCCAGTATTCTGGCCTGGAGAATTCCATGGACTATACAGTCGTCCATGGGGTCCCAAAGAGTCAGACACGACTAAGCAACTTTTCTCTTTCTTTCTTTAGCTCCTTCTTAGCCCTGTGACCTGGGGCAAGTTACTTAGTCTCTCTGTCTCTCATATCTCCCTCAAAATCTCTATAAGTTTGCAAGAACAATAGGTCCCCAGGTCATAGTGTGGCTGTGGAACTTCAATGAGTTAATATCCAAAACGGGCTTAGAATAGTGCCTGGCACGTAGTGAGCATCCAGTAAATTATTATTGTTACACAGTTTATTTACATCCATTGACTCACTGGAACCTCCATCAACCCTGTGACCTGTGGGGTTGCAATGGAAAGCTAGGGAAGGAAGGGCCTTACTCCAAGTCACAGCCAGTAGGAACAGGGTTGGGATGCATCAGTTTCTCTGTCCTATTCCCTGCCACCAGCATGCCAGCCACCGTGTAGCTCCTAGAAGTTCAGTCAAGCAACAGTGGGAGGGGACTTTCACCCAGGCTGAAATTCTCACTTTTGCCAGCCACATGGCTGATGGGCCAAGGGGAACAGGTCAAGGATTTCTAAGGCTTGAGTCCAGAGAAAGGTTAATCCCTCAGGCCATGGCCACAGAGAGATAGTGTAGACCTATCTGGTATCCTACACCTGTTTAGGGCCTCCAAAAAACCCACTAAGAGTCCTCCAAGACTCCTCTCCCTAAGGGGGCGATTGAGCTAGCTGGTGTGAGAAGCCAGAAGTTGGTGATGAAACCGAGTGACTGGAAGGGACTCCTGTCCTGATCTTGGTTGCTGTGGCCTGGAAGTTGTGGTGAGAGTGGGGATGAAGGGTGGGAATAGGCATGCTACTTTTGATAGTCAGTTCAGAGGAGGGGTGAGGTAACAAGAGAACCTGGGAGTTCTCTTTCTAGCCAAAAGAATACTCTTTAGCAGCTGTCTTCTACTCTCCCTGCTTTCCAGGCAGCCCTTGGCCTGCCTTGGTACTGCTTGATGGGGTAGGATGCAGGGAAGAAATGGAAATCAGAGGAGCTCCTGGTTTTCTCCCCCCCACCCACACCCCAGGGCTGAGGCTTCCTCCCAGTCCTTCGCACAGCCAAGGGATCCCAGCCAGCCCTTCAGGGACCACAGTTCACCAAAGGCCTCAAGCACCCTTTCTAAACTGAGCTCAGAGATTTGCTGGGGATTGAGTTCTGGAGGTGGGAGAGGGAAAGGAGGGAGAGGGGAGCTCGAGAGGATGCTGCTGATACGTGGTTCTTGAGGCAGATCCTGAGGGACTGCTCAAACAGTGGGGGACTGCTCCCCCCAACACTATGGGGTGGCGAGGGAGGAGAGTAGGACCTGAATCTTGGGTTCAAGTTCACAGCCAGCCAGCTGGTGGTACATGACCCTGCCTCTGAGCCTGCATATCTTCATCTATATTCGGAGGTAATACTGCCAGAGTCTCGGGGCTGGGATGAGCACTGAGGGGGTCTGCTTCTGCAGCTCCTATGAGTTCTGACAGTGTCCCTCCAGGAGTCTCTACAAATTTCCTTTCTGTTCAGCATGACCCAGTTCAGTGTCTGGGTGCCATCTGAACCCTCCAACCTTCAATTGCCACCAGATAGTGGGGGCTGACTCCCTACCTCTGGCCTCCCAGATTCCCTCTCGGGGGCCTGATACACTCCCTTGTAGACTCCTGGCCCTTGACTGGGGGAGGGAGCTATGTTTACCAGAGGCTGGGTAGATGCTGTCAGCTCTGGGAAGATCCTGCTTGACAGGCGCTGGAGGAAGCCATCTGCCATGGAGGCGGGGGTCTGGACGGATGGCTTCCGGAGGTACTAGGCAGCCTCAGCTGGGGAGAACTTAGCCACACGTGTTTGGTCCTTGTAAAGGGCTGGCTCAGGGCACTAGCTTTCTTCTTCTTCTTGCCTTGTATTTCTGCTACTGTTGGGCTAAGAAGACAAAAGTTAATGAAGAAGCATCAGGCCCACCTTCAGGCCAGGAGCAATACCCCAGAGGCGGGGGGAGCTGGAAATTTGCTCTATGCCATATGCACAGAGACATAAGTAAATATGGAGGTGTAGAACTGGTTTCATTTTTCACAAAGAGGGTCTTACTCTACATGCACACATGTTTTACAACTTACTTTTTAACCTTAACAGTAGGTGTGGGGCATCTTTCCATTCTGCCTGTGTTGGTCTATCTTATTTTTTACAACAGCCTCATTGGATTCCACAGTATGGAATAGTTTATTAAACCAGCCCCCTAATCATGGCCACTTAGACTTTGTACAATTTGCCCCTCTTAAACTATACTACAGTTTTGCGTATTAATATATCACTGTGCTTGTGTGAGAACTTCTGTAGGATAATTGCTCAGAAGAGGAGTGCTGGATTAAATAGTTATATTTTATCTTAGTACAACTCTGTCCCCCCCAACTAGACTATAAGTTTGAAGACAGAGTCAGGGATCGTGGAGCACTGGGAGAGAGGGATGGAGGTAAGGAAGAGAGCAAGGAGGTGATGATGGAAACCTTCTGACTTGCAGGTGAGAGGATGTCTATTTCTACCTGGTTCTCCTGGGGAAAAACAGCTCCAACACCAGTTCTGGTCTTCTGAGGACACAGGGCACTGAATCAAGAGCCATCTTTCTGGACCTGTGGATCTGGTCCGCATATAGGCAGACTGTAGAGGAATCCTGGCTTGGGGGAGCCAAGGTGGGAACCCACAGCCCCCTTGCTTACATCAAGCTGGGACAGGCTCACAGGCCAGATGTTTAGGTAGTGCCTCCATCCTCCCCTCTGCATGGCCCTTGGGACCTGCATTGCTTCCAGCCTGGGGTCCCTCCTCTCCCTCCCCTACTTGCCTGCCAGAGACCAGGGTCCTGCCCCCTCCTCCACCAGGGCTTCACACCTCCAGAGAGCACGCCCAGGCATGGTAGGGCATGGAATCCGGAGAGCTTGCTGAGCGAGGAGCCCACTGGCAGCACCTGGAGGGGGTGGAGTGGAGGCCAGAAGCTGGGGATTTTTCCTTAATAACAACTTGGCGGCCCAATTCATTGGTGGCTCTGCAAGCCTGCTCAACCCCGCTCTGCCCTGCCAAGAGGAGCCTTCATCTTCAAAGCTTTTTGGGAAACAGTTAATTAACCCCCACAGCCCTCCTGCCTACCCAGGAGGCTGCGGTTCCCTGATCTCCTTGAGGTGGTGCAAGGGGAGGGCAGTGAAACTAAAGCTTAGAGAAAGGGTGTGGGGCTGGACCCAAGTGCTCCCAGCATCCCGGGCGTGGAAGCTGCCTTCCCTTCTGGGCCTTCCCAGGCCTGCCCCTCAGGTGGCTAGTGGGACCTCCAGAGGCCAAGCCATATAGTAAGGGGGCTATGGGTTGAAGAGTTTATCTTGCAACACAGTTTATTTTAGTTTAGTCCTACTGTCTCCCTGTGCCTTAGTTTCCACCTCCTTAAAACAAGGGACATTAACAGTACCTAGTTGTCAGCATCATGGGGGCAATCTAATGGGATGTGGAAGGATCAAAAGCTCTGGGACCTGTGTCCAAATAAAGATCAGAAGAAATCAGGAGTAACTGGAAGCTGTGTCATGGATGGAGAGGGGTGACTGAGTGGATGGAAAGGGGACCCTTAAGCAGGAGTGGGTGAGGAGGTAGGCCCCTTGTGCTCTGTGAGCAGGGGCTGCTGCCCAACACTGGGCAGAGGGAGAGAATTTCTGGCAGAGAAGAGGGAGCAGGAACCTTACTCCGTGGCAGCATCTTCTCTTTCCTTGTCCTCATCCACTTTTTTTTATCCTCCTCCAAGTTTTACACAGACACACAGACACACACACACACACAGGCACTCAAATAAGAAAGAGCAGCCCCCGGGGGATATCTCATACCTTCCTATATGAAGGCACACAGCATCCAGCCACATGAAGATGCTCACCCAGGTGTCCAGGGTCTAAATGAAGCCAGGGAGGGGTGAAGGTGGTGAGCTGAGTGCCAAATGAACAGCTGCCTTCCTTTTCTGTTCTCATTTTTCTGACCACCCTCAATATTTTATGTGTCCCTGGTGGCTCAAATAGTAAAGAATCTGCCTGCAGTGCAGGAGACCTAGGTTTGATCCCTGGGTTGGGAAGAATCCCTGGAGAAGGAAAAGGCTACCCACTCCAGTATTCTGGCCTGGAGAATCCTATGGACTGTATAGTCCATGGGGTCACAAAGAATCAGACACAACTTTCACTTCTTAGGGCAAGTACCACACTTCTCCTTCTGTTCTGGTTATTTCTCCCTATGTCCTACCTCCCCTATGAGACTGGAAGCTCCTTGAAGGGAGCAATAGGGTCTTGTTTCTCAGTGGCCACTGCCCCTGGCATATGGGGAATTAGCACATCCTGGGTGGCCCCCGGCGTCATAGCAGGGATTTAATCTCTGCACCCAAGTGTGAGGGTCAGCCTCACCTTCCACATTTTACACATAAGGACACTGAGGCTTCGAGTAGGAAAGTGACTTGCTCAAGGTCATACTGCCAAGGTGAAGCAGAACCACTTCAGCAACTAATGCCAGTGCTCCGCCTCCCCTTATAGCACACTGTTTTCTCTCTGGGAGTTTCTAGCGGGCTCTCTCTCCCTGGAATCTGGGGAGGGCCAGTGCCTCATCTGGGGGTTCAGAGAAGCTGGCAGCAGCCTGACTTGAAGATTGGCTTGGCCCTCAGATACTGGCACCCACTGTACCGTGTGCCCCGCCTACCACATGACTGGGGAGGAGGCAGCCCATTGGCAGTAGAGCCCAGGACAAGACCAGAACTGAGCCAGGCCTGTGGGGGTGGGCTCGGGGAGGCTAAGCTGGGGCCTGCTGCTGCTTTAGCCTCCTCCTCAGACATGGGCCCTCGGGTCAGGACAAAGTGCTTGGGGCACCACTGAGAAACTGAGCACCCACCCCCACACGAAGCCAAGCCTGGGCTTGGGCTACTGTGGCCAGGCCCTGTGGGCAGAGGAGGGGGCAACCTGGCGCCTGGTAGGAGGGGTGGCCAGGTGAGCTGCCCTAACTCCAGAGGAGGAGGGCCCTGGAAGTCCAGAACAGGAGACTTGTTTCTCTGGAAGGGAAACCTTCAAACACTAATTGGTAGTTGCAAGTAATTAAAGTAATTTACTCAGATTATAAAGAAATTTCTTAAGAGTGATTAAGCAACTCCAGCTGTGTATGGTTGTTGGTAATGACTTCCCCAGGGGGATTAGCGCACTTGGCAGGGTGTAAGAGGGATGCTCACACCCGATGGGTCCTGATTCCTGGGCATGGAGGCAGGGCACAAGCACTGGGGGTGCTAGGGACTGCTGAGCCTCACTGCTGGAGACTGACATCCGGTCTGGGTGTGCCCGGAGCTCCACATGTACTGGGTACTCTCAGCTGCAGATCCATGTGCAGACACACTCGTGTGCACAGCATACGTATGTCCTTACACAGAGCCCCAGACTTGGACACAGGTGTGTTGACTTTTCCTTAGCTGCACAAAGAGACCCTGGCAATCATGCGCCTGTGCACACAGTGACTATATAAATCACATGCACGGTATTCTGCCCACCTGGGTATCCACACGAATCACAGTGTCAGCAGGCACAGATACTGGCATAGGCACCACAGCCATGTCCGGACACTGCACAGATTTCCAAACCTGTTTGCAATCAGGTACACACATGGTTGCGGGTGCATGAAGGACAGACACATGTTTACACAAAGAAATGCACATCCACAAATGCAGTGACACATGTGGCCAGAGGCATGTATACAATCACACACAGTTCCAGACATCTCTTTCAACCCAGACAAATGGAACCCCACATGCACAGACTCAGGCACTTGTACAGAGCCTTGTGCACAACTACGAACTGACCTAGAAAGTGATAGTGTTAGTCACTCAGTTGTGTCTGACTCTTTGCGACCCCATGGACTGTAGCCCGCCAGGCTCCTCTGTCCATGGGATTCTTGAGGCAAGAATACTGGAGTAGGTTGCCATGTCCTCCTCCAGGGGATCTTCCCAACCCAGGGATCGAACCCAGGTCTTCTGCATTGCAGGCATATTCTTTACCATCTGAGCCACCATGGAAGCCTTGCAAGACTCAGGCACTTGTACAGAGCCTCACACACAACCACAAACTGACCTAGACGTGCAGCTTATCTCACACACACATGCACGCACACACAATGTTGGTTCTACAGTGTGTTGAAGGTACTCAAAGGTGGCTGAGTCAGGACCTAGTTGTTCTCAGGAGCACTGCTTTGTAGATTCCTCACCAGCCACTCCTCCCCAGGTCACACCCAGAGAGTGGGAGGTGGGTCAGAAGTGGAAGGGGAAGAGAGCATGGGCTACAGCAGCGACATGGCTGAGGTGAGCTCTGAGGAGCCTTCTGTGGCAGTGGGATGGAGGTCACAGGGCACAGACTCCAGGCCCGAACGCCACTTTCTAGCTATGTGACCTATTCACATATGTCTCCCTTCATGCTTCTGACACTTCCTTTCTTCACCTGCAAAATGAGGATAATAATGCTGCCAGTTGGTCCTGAGGATGAATGAAAAGAACGCACATGGGAGCACTTTGCACGCAGTAGGCTAGCAGTAGATGGAAATTTCCTTCCTCTGAGACGTGAGGGACTGCCTAAGGCACCCCTCAGCAAGGGGAAAACCTCCTCTGAAACTCCCCAGAGAAAGTAGGCGGGACTTGACTCTGCCGCACCCTCCAAGGCTTCCCAGGGTTCGGACTACTGGTTTCCAGAGTTGGAAAGTCTGATCCAAAGCAGCAAGAGTCCAGGGCCTTTGAAGCCCTCAGGAGCCCTGGCCTCTGGTGGCACAGTCTCTCACTCACTGTACGACCCTGGGGAGCTCTCTTCCCTTTTCTGGTCCTCAGATCCCTTCTCTATTCCCTGATAGTGTAAGGACATGGAGAAAGGATGACCTCAATGATCTGTAAGTTCCCTCCCAGTGCTGCCATTCCAGGGTTCATGTAAATGATTCACTTGAGTTTGGGTGAATGTGAATGATGGAATGGCTATGCTCCTTATTTGGTCTTGAGAGGATCTTTGCTATCCGTAGGGCCTACTGACGTCAAGGAGGGATGGGAATGGGTGCTGAGTGTAGGAGCACCTTGCTGGGGAATATGGAATCCCCAAGCTCAGGCATAAAAGAGGGAAAGAATGGAGTTACAACCAGTGTGCATGGGACCATGGAAGAAAATGAGTCTGGGAAATGCCTCTGAGGATGGCTGCCCCTGCTCCATTTCAATTTCAGTGAATGCCAAGGGCAACCGAAGCTCTACTTTCTTGACCCTTTGAGGGTTCCCCAGAGTTGTTATTTTGGTGACCTCCCCCCACACAGACACAACTTGTTTCTCCATCCAGAGTAGCGAAGTCCTTAAAACAGAAAAGGGACTGTGGATTTGTTGCAGAGACAGGAAGGAGGAGAGATGTCTTCTCTGGTGGGCAGGGAAGAGCAGGTGAGATGGCTGAAACATAGAAAGAGAGCTGAATCTGCTGCTGGTGGCTTGTGGAAGAAAGCAGAAGCCCTCTTGAGGGAGAGGAAGTGGGGTCCGAGTTTCCAGGGCCCAGGTCCTGTGGATTTCCAGCTCCCCCTCTTTCCACTTCCAAAGGACCCAGGTCTCCTCACCACATAATCTTTCATTTGGCCATGTAGATTCTGACACTTAATGAGTACCCAGGTGCATGCTACCATCTCTAGGCACTAGTACCTACTTTCTCTTGTCTAACCTCTCAGTAGCTTTGTGACAGTGGGGACCAGCCATCTTATCTCAGACAGTACTACCTCAGCATGGGCAGAAGCCCCGGATGCCCTGGTAGAGCTTTACCTTAAGTAGGGCCAGGTCCATTCTCAGTCACTTCTGAGCTTGGGGCCCTGACACCTGCTTTCCTCAGAGTCAGAAAGGGCTCTAGTATACAGGCTGGAGTAGGTTACCATCCCCTTCTCCAAGGGATGTTCCCGACCCAGGGATCGAACCCGTATCTTTTTGCGTCTCTTACACTGGCAGGCAGGTTCTTTACCACTAGGACCACCTGGGAAGCCCTAGCTAGTGGCCCTGTGGGGGAACTCTTCCTCATTGGAATAGTTCCAAACCTGGTACATCAAGGGCCAAGGGTGCATGTGTCTTGAGGAGCTTCATCTGTGAAGCCTGGCCTGAGGCATGGCTTTGCTCCTGGCAAGCACCAGTGGGTAGATGCCACCCTCTTCCCTCCTTACCAGCAGCAGTGGTCCAGCTTGTCACTGTTCTCTTTAGACACTAAAGTCTGTGTGACAATGGAGAGAGCACTGACATTGGAGTTAGACCTAGGCTCAAATCTCAGCCCTGTCATTTGCTGTGTGTGGAAGTCACTTTGGACAAATCACTTCACTTATCCAAAGGAGCCTTGGCTTCCTCATCACTAAAATGGGCACGATAACTCCTTTACCTCAAAGTGTTGACTTGAGGGTTAAATGAGATGAATAGATTTAAGAGTACTTGACACCGTTGGCCTTCAACGAGGAATAGTTCCCCCACAGGGCCACTAGCTAGGGCTTCCCAGGTGGTGCTAGTGGTAAAGAACCTGCCTGCCAATGCAGGAGACACAGAAAGATATGGGTTCGATCCCTGGGTTGGGAATACCCCTTGGAGAAGGGAATGGCAACCTATTGCAGTATTCTTGCCCGGAGAATCCCATGGACAGAGGAGCCTGGCAGGCTACAGTCCATGGGGTCGCAAAGAGTTGGACATGACTGAGCGATTGAGCATGTGGCCGCTTGCAGTTTCTTAGAAGGTGTTCCTGATCCAAGGTGTCCCAAATCTCTATCCCAGGACTTCATATGGCCCTGTTATTTACAGCTTCCAGTTCATGCCTTGTCCATTGCTGCTTATCCTGTGTCTTCTTATTCCCTGGGCTTTCCGAAGATAAGAAACTTTCAGCCAGATGGAGCTGGAGGAGAAGATGACTGGCTCTGGGAGCTTCTAGAGAGAATGCTGTTGTAACTCTAGGTCAGAAACTTCAGTCTCTCCAACTGCAGTTCTGGTCCTATCCTTATCATGCTGCCAGGGAGAGAGAGAACAGCTGGTTCCCATCCTCCAAATAATAAGCCTGCCGTGCAAATTGTTTTCCAAAATCATTAGGCCACAAAGATTCTATTCAGTTGCAATGTTTGCATTGGCCCCGCCCTCATTTCCCAGAAACTGGAAGACGTTCACTCACAAGAGACACTTGCACAGACACACACGGGAAAGACCAAGAGATCTCGGGTCAGAGGCCTGTACAGATTTTCCCAGAAAAAGAAAGAACCAGGGTGATGATCTCAGTGGAGCCAGGAAGGCCCCTCAGCCCAGAGACCCAGAGCTTAGGAGGGATTTGAAATCTTCACACTTTTTGGAAGGACTCTGAGCAGCTGCTCAACCACAGAGGCAAGAACTGAGCTGAACCAAGCCTTCCAGGTGCCTAGCCCTGTGCTAAGAGGAGAAAGAAGGAATGATGTAGTCTCCCCTGCTCTTGGGAGACTTGTGGTTTACTTTGAAGAGACAGCATACACCCAGACACACACACATATATACATGCCAAGGTAAATAGTAGAAAGTTTCCTACCAACAATGCATGAGGCATTACCTGATAACGTATGTTCTGATCTGGATGGAGGGGCTTTAGAGGAGGTGCCAGAGAACCATAGAGCAAGAAGAAAGTACACAGTGTCCTTTCCTTGGCCATCAGGAAAGAGCCACTCTTCTCTCTCCCAGTCACAAAGACCTCATCACCCTTTGGCATTCTGGGAGACTTCACTATTGACCAATGCTTAACCTGGAGTTTTCCCAGTGAATTAGGCCAGATGGTGACAACTCAAGGCTCTTGGCCACCTAGCTTCCTACTTGAGGGTATTTGGATGCACAAAGTAGGTAGTGGAAGTGGGGGAAGAGGATTTTTTTCCAACTGATTACAAAGCATTTTATTGCCATGGTGGTGCAGGGATGTTCACTGAACTGCTCAGCTACAGCCCAGCTCCTCCCCACTCTCCATGGACTTTTACACAGGTATGTAACAGAGACCTTTTAATTGCAAAGAGTTTTTCTGAGTCTCTCTTGGGCAAAACCAGGGGCTTTCCTGGATCCTTAGTCTTGAGCACTGGCACTAATTTCTCAGTGAAGTTCAGAATGAGGAAAAGGAACTCCTTCTAGTCACAGAACACCCACTGTGTGCTGGAAACTGTGATAGACACAGTGTAGAAATATGTCATAGATGTCTCTGAAAAAAACAAACAAAAAAAGTCCAGATTCTGAACCCATTTTCCAGATGAGGAAAACTAAGTCACAACAAAGTAGAAGGACTTGAGCAAGGGTACAAATTTAGGAAGTAATTGAGCTTGGACTCCAACCTAGATCTGTCTGCCTTGAAAACCCTCTTTTTCTCACTCCCCACCCCAGAATGAGTGGAGTGGGATAAGGTGGGATGGGGTGGGGAGGGCCCTCCCCAGGAGGACCAACTTGGCATCACTGATCCTGGGGTAGCTACTGCAAGGGTGAAACCCTCCTCATGGCCTCCAAAATCAGGTTTTCTGTCTAAAGGGCCTCAGGCTATCAATTCAGAAGGCCTAACTCCTGGGGATTCAGAGGCCAACCTATCTTGCTCCCAGACAGGCTTCTAGCCCAGGATGATGGAGTGTATCTTCCTGGGGGCAGAAAACAGCTTCCTGGTCTCCATCGGTGATCCAGTCTCTTGTTCCTCAGCCACTATAGAGCCTTCGGTTGTGAGAGAAGCCCAGAGTCTGGCACCCCTGACTGAGTCTTTGTGTAGCCACACCAAGGGGTAGATGAGATGGATAAAAGGTGCTATAGAGTATCTCTTTTGCCTGAGACCAGTGTGAGTCTGAACCTACTCTCTGCTCTGCCACAGAATCTTGGCCCAGAATCCCAGAGAAGTCATACATATGGTCTACTCCCCTGCCTGCAGTGAGACCTAACTGAGCAGATGTCATCATGACAAACCTCTAGAACTTGAATATTCAGGTCAACTCCTGGCCAGGGGACTGCTCTCAGGACAGGCTCTGAGCATGCAGAGAGTGCCTTGGTTCTTAGAATTGCTGTGGGAAGCATTTTCCATATCACCAAAGACAGCTGCCTGGAGCCCAAACCTCCAGTTTGGGCTTTCAGTCATTGCCCCCTTCAGTCATTGCCCCCACCATAACTAGCACCACCATGATTTTTTCCACCTTCATCGCCACCATTGCTGCTTTCATCACTATTATCACCAACTTAATAAGATCTAACATCACCGTCCTAACCTGCCTTAACTTTAACATTTGTGCCACCGCTGTTATCACCAACAACCACCAATATTGCCAATCATGTGATTTCTATCCACTGCTATCTCATCCACTACCTTCTCTGGAAATATATTTACATATTTAAAAGGTTAATTGCCGTTACTCTTCATTCAGAGCGATCCCTGGGAGCCAATCCCTCTAGTCAAAGATCAATGAACTAACATAGTCATATGAGTGGGGGATCCGTCAAAACCAACCTGTATCCCTGTTTTGCTATTGACATGGAAATGTCCATTCAGGTCAGGGCCCAGAGTCCTGCCAAAGTTGAGGGAATTCTGGATCTTGACTGAGTCAAGTGCAGTTACCCTGGTTGATCTGGCACTGCATGGTAGGGTGGGGTGGGGAGCAGCTACTGATGGCTGAGAGAGGAGCTGATGAAGAAAGGCCATGCTTAAAGGGCCTTGGGAGGGGGCAGGCAGGGCCCAGAGGAGCCACCTGCTAGAAGCGAAGGCTAGGCCATGGGCTGGAGGCCCCTGAAGCCTTGAAGTTTGCTTGCTCCCACGGCTGGCTCCCATGAAGATCTATGCCCACATGTCCATGGAGAGGAGGTGACTCATGCCAGGCTCCAGGGCAAGGTGTGAGAGGTGGCCTAGGACATGCCTTCCAAAGACTCTAATAGGGTACGTAAGTAAGTGTGTGTGTGTGTGTGTGTGTGCGTGTGTGTGTGCTGGGGAAATATATGCCCCTTTCTTTCTGAGCAGACCCTGAGTACTAAGAGTAGGGCAGGGCCAGCTCTAAGCTGGAGAGGGTAAGGGGCTCCCTAGCTTATGCCCCTGGAGAAAGGCTTTGCAAGTGCAATGCCCCTGGGTAGCCTTCTTTGCCCAGATGGCAGCATCAGCTTCTGCTCCTTGATCTGCCTCCATCAATCAGTTATGTTTGCAAGAGAGGGAGCTGGCTGTGGCTTATCTCTGTACGTATGAATGGAGAATGGCCTCAGAGATACTTTTATCCCTCTAGTTATAACATGCTTAATATGCTCCTTCCCTCTCTTTTCCAGATGTGAGTTCTATCTCAAGATAGGTCTGACTGTTCAAATCCCTGTTTACACACTGATAGGATGTCCGCAATCTGCTTCAAAATAACCCTTGGATAGGAAGTGGATAGGGATTGGAGTGGAACAAGATTGGCCACAAGTTGATAAGTATTGAAGGTGGGTCACTGGTAATTACATGAGAACTCATGAAACTATTTTTGTCTGCCTTTACCTATATCTGAAATTTTTCATGATAATAAGTGAAAGCAAAACAGATCAAAACAAAACAAAGCTATAAAACCAGATGTGTATTGAGTTGAAATCATGCTTTCTAGTAGTTTGCATCCACAGATCCCAGATATGCCTACTTGGGCCATACAGACTACCCTTGTTCCCTCTGCCCTGTGTTGGCCTTTAGCTATTTGTACAAAAGCATAATCTTTGGAGCCAAGCTAGTCACTCAGTCATGTCTGACTCTTTGCAACCCCATCTGGGGACCCACCAGGCTCCTCCATCCATGGGATTTTCCAGGCAAAAATACTGGAGTGTGTTGCCATTCCCTTTTCCAGTGGACCTTACAACCCAGGGGTTGAACCCAGGTCTCCAACATTGCAAGCAGACTCTTTATCATCTGAGCCAGTAGGGAAGATCTTTAGAGCCAAGCAGGGCTTCCTTGGTAGCTCAGCTGGTAAAGAATCTGCCTGCAATGCAGGAGACCCTGGTTCTCAAGAAGATACTCTGGAGAAGGGATAGGCTACCCTCTCCAGTATTCTTGGGCTTCCCTGGTGGCTCAGCTGGTAAAGAATCTGTCTGCAATGTGGGAGACCTGGGTTCCGTCCCTGGGTTGGGAAGATCCCCTGGAGAAGGAAACAGCTACCCACTCCAGTATTCTGGCTTGGAGAATTCCATGGACTGTATAGTCAATGGGGTCGCAAAGAGTCAGACATGACTGAATGACTTTCACTTCACTTGGAGTCAAGCAGATTTGGGCTAGGCACTTGCTCTGTTACTTCCTAGATGTGTGACCTCCAGTAAGTTACTCCATTTCTCTGAGTCAGAGGATGGTGACTCCACTGAGAGGGGTTCAACATCCATAAAGTCCTCTACATAGTGCCTAGCACAAAGTGAGTGCTCAATATGATTGAACCCATGTACAACATTGCTATTTCAGACCAAGGTTCAGGGGCCCCATTGCACAGGATCAACAGCCCCAGTTCCTCTGTCTATTTCTCACATTTTGCAGCTGCCAGCCTGGGTGATTTGCCCTGGTTGTTTATCAGTGCGCCTTGGCAAATGTGGGACATAGAGTCAGGCCCCATATTCCATGTGGTCTGGATAGGCAAGGTACAGTAGAGCTATTACCTCCCTCCATCTGGGAACTGCATTTCTATTTATACAGCCTAAGATTTCATGAGCTTTTTTCACCCTCATGTCACACTGATGGCTTCTGTGAAGTTTGTGGTCAGCTCGAACCCCTTGGACTTTTTCACATGTATGGCTGTTAAGCCCTGTCTCCCAGCCTATATTTGTGCAGTTGGGCTTTGAATCTCAAGGCAAGATTTCACACTGAATTCTGTTCAATTTTATCTGATGGGTTTTGGCCCCTGTTCCCAGTTTGTTGAGAATATTTTTTGTTTCCATTTTTCAATTCAGCATATTAATCGAACCTCACAGCTTTGAATCTTGGGAAATCTGGTGGTGACCAGGCCTTCTGCATCCTCCTCCTGGTCACTGATAACCTTGATGCACAGGATGGGATGGAGATGCAGGACCCTAATTCCTTCCTGAGTGACATCAGTGAGGGCACTTCAGGTTCCATTGTTCAGCTACAAAATACTACAAATACAAATACATAGAAACTTCTCCAGCCCACAGTTCTCCAACTTGTTCACAAGGAGAGTGTGAGCTTCCTTGTCAGAGCTTTGCTGAACTCCAGAGACCAACAAAGTCAGAAAATGGAGTGAGGCCCAGGTGACCCTGGCACAGCTTCCTCACTTCCCAGCTTCATTTGGAAGTTTCCTGACAAGCAGCAACTTGATGGTTCACCTGAGAATTTTGTCAAAGTTCCAGACTAAGGTAAGTGGCTTGATATCACCAAAGTCTACCTTTCCCCAATTTAGGAAAATTGATGCTATATTTGCAAATCTTTCAGTCTCCATGAGTTAGTTCTTAGAGTCATATCTGCAATTGTCTTCAGGAATCTGGACTTGAAGATGAAGTCATTTAAAAAGACAACAGTGCATTCAGCGTCACTGGGCTGGGCACTGCAGTGAGTCAGAGCAGTGCTTCCTCCACTCAGTGAGCTGCCCGTCCAGTGGGAGAGCTGAGACACACCAACAGTCCTAATAAAAGGTAGAAGGTGACGAGTGCTGGAAAAGAGGCACAGATACAATGTTGAGAGCTTCGGAGGAAAAGGAGCTGGACAACTGAGAGGCAATCAGGGATAGTTTTGTGGAAGAGGTCATTTTGGAGCAGGGCCATGAACATGGACAGGATTTGAACCTGTGGTTCTGAGGTGAGGGAGTTTCTAGGCAGGTGGAAGAGCCTAAGTAAAGGTGAGGACCTTGCTTGAGGTAGGTAGTGTGAATGGTGAGTGACAATCATAATTACTGCCATTTATGAAGCACTTCTCATGCACTGGGATTGTAATAAGCGCTTTACATATATTATCATAAAATCACAATACCCACTGTGAGATAGGCATGAGGTATGCTCATCTTCATTTTACAGGTGAGCTAACAGAGGCTCAGCAAGAGTAAATGACTTGCTGAGAGTCACACAACTAGCCTGTGGCCAAGCCAGGACTTTGAGCCAGATCTGTCTGACTCCAAAACCTTTATTCTTAACTGATAAGTCACACAGGTCTCTATCTCTTGGCCTCTTTTGCGCTTTGGTGTACCCTTGCCACTGTTTGTTCTTCCCTCCTGGTCACAACTGCTTCTGGGTGCCAGGTTGTGGGCTTCTTCCCTGTCATCCCAGAGCAGCAGGCCTGGCCTTCCTTTGGATCTTGTGGTCTCCAAGGTCTCTGGGTGGCTCTGAAGGGGCTGCACAGCTAGCCCTACCAGCAGGGAGCCTAAATGGGCAGACAGAAGTTACTCATCCTGCCTGCTGGAATGAGGCAAACTGCGCCCCTCTCCATTGCCGGTGCGCCTGGGCCTATCTGATGGCTTCACCGCCTTCTGACTTTCCCTCTCCATGACTCCATTTTCCTATGGTTTTATTGTCTGCCCCAGTTTGTAGCTTTAGTGTATGACCTTTCCATTTTTGAGTTCCACTGGAAAATCCTCTTGGTAGTTCTTTTACTTCTAATACCTTTCTTTTGTCTGGACTCCAGGCAGTTTGGTGCTCCCTTCCCTCCTGTGCCTTCAAGCCATCATCCTTTGGAGGATGTTGGAGTGTGAGACCATAGTTCTCCAGTCCTCCACCCTCAGCCTTTTCCCTGGCTTCTCTGAACTCTGCATTCACGGTGCCCAGGGGCCATGGTGGGACTGAACCTCCCTCACTATGGGAGCCAGTCCTGCTCACCTCCTCCTAGGGTGACCAGGCACTACTCCCTCCCCAGATGGGTCCCTCTGGTGAGACAGGATTGGACCAAAGATGTCACTTGTCTCTGCCCTTTGAGAGACCAGGTCACCAAGGGCCACTGTGGATGGGGCAACTGTTCCCCTTCTAACACCAGGGGCCCAAGACCCACTACAGACTGGAGAGGGAATGTCAAACCCCAACCTCCCACTGCAGTGAGGGGGCTGCAATGGAAATTTTCTGGTGTGTGTGTGTGGGTACAGGCACGCATGCGCATGTGTGAGGGACACACCTCTCACAGGATGACCCCACCCCCTTTCTAACAGATTCCTCCCTTTCTGTCACGGGCCCTATCCTATTAGGCATCAGTATTAGCATGCTGGTTCTATGTACTTTCAGGGACCAACATTTTGAGTTTGCTCTGGCTTTAACCTTTGCTCAGAGGAGCAGGAAGCCCTAACCGGGAGGTCTCACTCTGGCCGCATAAGCCACAGCACCCCAGTTCAACCTCCCACCATCACACCATCTCCTAGCTTGACTAAGCCCTGTCTGTTCTCTTCTCTTTTTCAAAATGAGGCAGCAGAGCGCAACCCAAGAGCCTGCTCTGACTTTGGACGAGGCAGAACTGAGTCTGTGACCTTCACCACCACCCCTCCCCACCCCGCTCCAAGCAGTCTTTTGCAAACAGATTAGCAAGTCCTATAATCCATCCCATGAACCTTGACTAGGATTTTAAAAATGTGAAATAGAATGCATCCATGCAATAAGGATCAGTATTGTTTCATGAAACTTTTGTTTCCATTTAACATATACCTATGTTTACACACACACACATATGCATATACAAATACATATATTTGTTTGTTTTATCATGGATTGCAATGTAAAAAGAAAAAACCCTCTACAGTCTGGCTATGTGACCTTAAACAAGTCACTTCCCCTTTCTGTTCTTCATTTTTCTTGTGTGGAAAATAAGGATAATAATCCCTCCCTCTCTCTCTTTCCCTCTTGTTCCTCCTCTAGGTGAGGTCTGTGTGGCACGTCTCTGGAAGCACTTTGAAGACAGGAGTTATTGTAACAGGTGATGGATGCCCATTATGCCTGCCTCCCCACCCCTGCTGTCTTTCTGTTTCCTCTCTGGGTCTTCTCAGCCACCCAGTAGCCAGTGTGGGCTATGCCAGGGCATCTCCAGGGTAAGGATCCTGGGTTGACCAGAAAATGCTCCTGCTCTGAAGGGCACAGGCTGTAGTCACAGACAGATCCAGTTTGAGGCCATGTTCTACTACTGTGTAGCTGTGAGGGCATCAGTGAGTCACCTCATCATGTCAAGCTTCAGTTTCCTCATCTGTGAAATGGAATCACAAGCTTTAAATTACAAAGCCATGGCAGCAATGAACTATCACACAAAAAGAAGCATATCAGGCCTTTCTGGTCCCCTCTGAACCCTGCCAATTTCCTCCATTTTACGCCAGTGGGGAGCACAGAGGAAATGCTTGCATGTATATGTGTGTGTGTGTGTGTGTGTGTGTGTGTGAGGTTTATGTATGCTTGGGTTGGTGGTGGGGCAGAACAATATTTCTAATCCCTGAAGAAAAGAAACTTCCATCACATTTTCTCCAGGTGTCATTTTCCTCTCAAATTCGGGAACCTCATTTACTTCTCTGAGCTTCAGTTTCCACAACTGTCGGGAGCAGGATCAGTGCCCTGGACCGCTCATCAGACAATGGGCAGAGCATAGGAAGGGGTGTGAGTGTAAGGCTCAGGCACTGGCCTCTGCCCTCTGTGGGTGGCCTCACCATGTGGCCTCTTCTCTAAGTTGAAGAAGTGGGGCTCCACCTGCTCAGACTGCCCAGGCCTCCTGGCACCTGGGCCCCAAGGAGGCAAGGGGGAACGAGTATAGAAAGGTGGGCTTCTGCTCTGCACAGTTCCCACCCTTAGGCCACCAACAGCCCTGAGGCAGTGCACGCAGATGGACAGTCAGGCCCAGGACAAAAAGCAGGCAGTGCTTGCTCAGAGTTGGTACTATTAGAGATGGAAGAAACCCAAGCTGGCTCAAGGCCCAACTTTGGGGTTGGGGACAGAAAATGGGCCTATTCCACAGGAGGGGCAAGGCTGGGGTCAGCATTCCCCTTGGGATGGAGGGGCTCCTACTCTTGTCCCCTGTGGTCTCCAGGGCCGCTCTCCAGGGCCCTGCCCCTGTCCAGCCTGCCTCTTGCGTTTGTAGTTCCCAAGATGTGAGTCCCCATGCTGAGTGGCCATGCACTCCATTTCCCATCCCTCCTCTCCTCTTCTACTCCTCCTTGAAGCCGACTTGGCTGTTGACACCTCAGAGATATTTGTAGATCACTATCTCAGGAGGCCGTTGGCCTGACTCATCCCACAGCCAAGCCCTGTCTGCTGGCTCCTTTCATCTCCCCCTTGCAGCCAATCCCTCTGCTCCCTTAATCATTTTCTCTCGCCTTCTAAATGCCCTCCAGCGAGTCTGGCTCCCTGCTTCTTTACCTTACCTGTTCTTCACTTGAGAATTCTTCAGGGGAACTCCACACCACTCTCTCCCAGAGTAGGCCACAGGAAAAGTGGCAAAGGCCACCAGAAGCTTGGTTGAGACCTTGGGTTGGACTCTGCTCCCTATACCAGAGTTGGACAAATGGCTTTGCTCTGCTGGGCCTCAGTTTACTCTTCTGGCAAATGCGCAAAAATTATCCCAGCCCGCCCACATCACAGGCCTGTTGTGAGGAGCGAAATGAGATCATGTGTGGGAACAGCTCCCTGGAGACTGTCAGAGGCAGCGCCTTGGGCAGGACTGGGTCTGCTTTGCCCTGAGAAGCAGGGAAGAATGCAGTAGCTCCCTCCAGGCCCACACAGGCCCTGCTCACCTGCTCCCACCTGCTGCCTCTCCTTCTTTGCCTCTGTTTCCCTCTATCCCTTCTCTTTATTGATATTTTCTCTCATTTCATCTCTCTGTTTCTCTCTTGTCTCTGTCTCAGTAGAACAGTTCTCTTCCCAACCAGCTGCACGGCAAGCCTGGGCTGGTGCCCACTGAACCCTGCCAGGGAAGGAATGGGCAAGTCCAAGGCCACAGATTCTGACACCCCAGCAAGCCCCAGAGACAGGAAGGGACTGGACACAGGGACTTGGCTGGGCTTTTCCACATGTGCCTTCTTCATAGCTGTGCTACAGATGGCTTGGTGGGGATGTATTTGCTTGCATAGAATTTTCACATTATTGATGTTAAACTAATAATTCCCTTCTTCAAATGTTGTCCCTCTTCCCCTGAGGGCATGTTTTGAGATGGCTTGGGCTCACTCCTCTTCTCTGAGCCTCAGTGTCCCTCTCTGTGCCATGAAAGGGGCTGGATTAGGGCAAGGACAAGGGTCCTCCCAGCTTGGACTCTGTGTCACCCGACAAGTGACATCTTGTCAGCCACATCTCCCCAGAGGCCCTGGGGGTTTCTGTCTTGGAGGCTAGCTCAGGGTGTCTTCAACTGGGATACCTCAAACCTCAGCAGCCCTGCTTTCTAGTAGGTCTTCAAATGGGTCCCTTTCTAGGAAAGCGCAAACCAGCATCCCAGAGAAGAACTGTCAACAGAAGTAGAGGTGACCTTCAGTCAATTCACTTGCTCAGTTGTGTCTGACTCTTTGTGACCCTATGGACTGCAGCACAACAGGCATCACCAACTCCCAGAGCTTGCTCAAACTCATGTCCATCAAGTCAGATATGCCATCCAACCATCTCATCCTCTGTCATCCCCTTTTCCTCCCTCCTTCAATCTTCCCCTGCATCAGGGTCTTTTCCAGTGAGTCAGTTCTTCGCATCAGGTGGTCAAAGTATTGGAGTTTCAGCTTCAACATCGGTCCTTCCAATGAATATTCAGGACTGATTTCCTTTAGAATAGACTGGTTGGATCTCCTTGCAGTCCAAGGGACTCTCAAGAGTCTTCTCCAACACCACAGTTCAAAAGCATCAATTCTTCTGTGCTCAGCTTTCTTTATAGTCCAACTCTCACATCCATACCTGACCACTGAAAGAACCATAGCTTTGACTAGATGGACCTTTGTTGGCAAAGTAATGTCTCTGCTTTTTAATATGCTGTCCTGGGTGGTCATAGCTTTTCTTCCAAGGAGTAAGCGTCTTTTAATTTCATGGCTGCAGTCACCATCTGCAGTGATTTTTAGAGCCCCCGCAAAATAAAGTCTCTCACAGTTTCCACTGTCTCCCCATCTATTTGCCATGAAGTGATGGGACCAGATGCCATGATCTTAGTTTTCTGAATGCTGAGTTTTAACTTTTTCACTCTTCTCTTTAACTGTCATCAAGAGGCTCTTTAGTTCTTCTTCACTTTCTGCCACAAGGGTGGTGTCATTTGCATATCTGAGGTTATTCATATTTCTCCTGGCAATCTTGATTCCAGTTTGTGCTTCATCCAGCCCAACATTTCTCATGATGTACCCTGCATAGAAGTTGAATAAGCAAGGTGACAATATACAGCCTTGATGTGCTTCTTTCCCTATTTGGAGCCAGTCTGTTGTTCCATGTCCAATTCTAACTGTTGCTTCCTGACCTGCATACGCATTTCTCAAGAGGCAGGTCAGGTGCTCTGGTATTCCCATCTCTTGAAGAACTTTCCACAGTTTGTTTTGATCCACACAAAGGCTTTGGCATAGTCAATAAAGCAGAAGTAGATGTTTTTCTGGAACTCTCTTGCTTTCGCGATGATCCAACAGATGTTGGCAATTTGACCTCTGGTTCCTCTGCCTTTTCTAAATCCAGGTTGAACATCTGAAAGTTCACGGTTCACATACTGTTGAAGCCTGGCTTGGTGAATTTTGAGCATTACTCTATTAACATGTGAGATGAGTGCAATTATGCAGTAGTTTGAGCATTCTTTGGCATTGCCTTTCTTAGGGATTGGAATGAAAACTGACCTTTTCCAGTCCTGTGGCCACTGCTGAGTTTTCCAAATTTGCTGGCATATTGAACACAGCACTTTCAGAGCATCATCTTTTAGGATTTGAAATAGCTCACCTGGAATTCCATCACCTCCACTAGCTTTATTGTTGGTGATGCTTCCTAAGGCCCACTAGACTTCGCATTCCAGGATGTCTGGCTCTAGGTGAGTGATCACACCATCGTGGTTATCTGGGTTGTGAAGATCTTTTTTGTATAGTTCTTTTGTGTATCCTTGCCACCTCTTCTTAATGCTTTCTGCTTCTGTTAGGTCCATACCATTTCTGTCCTTTATCAAGCACATCTTTGCATGAAATGTTCCCTTGGTATCTCTAATTTTCTTGAAGCAATCTCTAGTTTTTCCCATTCTGTTATTTGCATCTATTTCTTTGCATCGATCACTGAAGAAGGCTTTCTTATTTCTCCTTGCTATTCATTTGTTTGAACTCTGCATTCAAATGTGTATATCTTTCCTTTTCTCCATTGCCTTTCACTTCTCTTCTTTTCTTAGCTATTTGTAAGGCCTCCTCAGATAGCCATTTTGCCTTTTTGCATTTCTTTTGTTTGGGGATGGTCTTGATCACTGCCTCCTGTACAATGTCATGAACCTCTGTTCATAGTTCTTCAGGCACTCTGTCTATCAGATCTAATCCCTTGAATCTATTTCTCACTTCCACTGTATCATTGTAAGGGATTTGATTTAGGTCATACCTGAATAGTCTAGTGGTTTCCCCTACTTTCTTCAATTTAAGTCTGAATTTGGTAATAAGGAGTTCATGGTCTGAGCCACAGTCAGCTCCTGGTCTTGTTTTTGCTGACTGTATAGAGCTTCTCCATTTTTGGCTGCAAAGAATACTGTCAATTTCGGTATTGACTATCTGGTGATGTTCACATGTAGAGTCATCTCTTGTGTTGTTGGAAGAAGGTGTTTTCTATGACCAGTGCATTCTCTTGGCAAAACTCTGTTGGCCTTTGCCCTTGTTTTGTACTCCAAGGCCAAATTTGCCTGTTACTCCAGTTGTCTCTTGACTTGTTACTTTTGCATTCCAGTCTCCTACAGTGATGGAGAAGGCACTGGCGACCCACTCCAGTACTCTTGCCTGGAAAATCCCCTGGACAGAGGAGCCTGGTAGGCTGCAGTCCATGGGGTTGCTAAGAGTCAGACACGACTGAGCGACTTCACTTTCACTTTTCACTTTCATGCTTTGGAGAAGGAAATGGCAACCCACTCCAGTGTTCTTGCCTGGAGAATCCCAGGGACAGGGGAGCCTGGTGGGCTGCTGTCTATGGGGTCACACAGAGTCGGACATGACTGACGCGACTTAGCAGCAGCAGCAGCTCCTACAATGAAAAAGACATCTTTTTTGGGTGCTGTTTCTAGAAGGTCTTATAGGTCTTCATAGAACCATTCAACTTCAGCTTCTTCAACATTACCAGTCGGGGCATAGACTTGGATAATTGTGATATTGAATGGTTTGCCTTGGAACAGAGATCATTCTGTCATTTTTGAGATTGTATCCAAGTACTGCATTTTGGACTCTTTTGTTGAATATGAAGGCTACTCCATTTCTTCTAAGGGATTCTTGCCCACAGTAGTAAATACAATGGTCATCTGAATTAAAGTCACCCATTCCAGTCCATTTTAATTTGCTGATTCCTAAAATGTCGACGTTCACTCTTACCATCTCCTGTTTGACCACTTCCAATTTACCTTGATTCATGGACCTAACATTCCCGATTCCTATGCAATATTGCTCTTTATAGCATCAGACTTTACTTCCATCATCAGTCACATCCACAACTGGGTGTTGTTTTTGCTTTGGCTCCATCTCTTCATTCTTTCTGGAATTATTTTCCCACCTATCTCCAGTAGCATATTGGGTACATACCGACCTGGGGAGTTCATCTTTCAGTGTCCTATCTTTTTGCCTTTCATTCTGTTCATGGGGTTGTCAAGGCAAGAATACTGAAGTTGTTTGCCATTCCCTTCTCCAGGAGGTGGCCTTGGAACAGCCAAAGAACAGGTCATCTCCCTGCAGGCAATGGGGACAGAAAGTCCTGCATTCAAATACCAGCAACTCTGCCTGTGTGATCTGGGGGGAGTCACTTCTCCCTCTGAATCTAAGTGTCCTCACCTGGAAAAATGGGGATAAAAGAGTCATGGGATAAAGTAAAGGACTTGCGAAAGCACTAGGTACCATGCCTGGCTCATCAGATACCCAAAAGGTTATTTTCTTTCTTCTCCTCAGTCTTTCCTGGGCAAACATTCCCAGGTGACCTTCTACTGCCCTCTCTCCTTCTTTCTCTGGGCTGGAAAAGGCAGCTCCAGGCTGGCCACTCTCCAGAGAAGAGCTGACCAGTTGGGGGGGGTGGGGGGGGAAGAGGGGTTCACCCTTGATGCTTCAGAAGCTGCTGAAAGCCTCTTAGGAGAGAGAGGGACAGTTGGCAGAGGAGAAGGCAAAGCAGAGACCAAGGGAGATAGAAAGCAGCAGGCAGGGAGAGAGACAGAAGCAGAGAGACAAAGAGACAGAGACAAAGAAATGAGATACAGGAAGACACACGCAGGGACACAGAGCAATGGCCAAAGCTAGAGTAAGAGCCAGGTTGGGAGAAAGGCAAACAGAGAGAGAAAGGCACAAGCAGAGAAGTGGAGAGCATGCACAGAGAAGGAGAGGGGACTGGAGAGGCAGACTGAGTGAGCTGGAAAGAGAAACAGAGACCACTCGAAAGAGTGGGAGACAAAGACAGAAAGAAAGGGGATGGAGACCTTGACTGTGAAGGAAGGGAGGAACGAGGGAAGGGGAAGGGGTGGCGGGGAGGGGAAGGGAGTTGTTAGTTCAGGGCAGAGCACAAGGCTGACACAGCACATTCTCTGTACTCCCCTTCTCTCGCTCCCACAGCCGGCCTCCAGCTGCCCCCTCCCCTTTATTTATCACTGGGCCCTTGGCGGGAAAAGGGGCCCTGTTGCCTGCTCATTCTGTGCATTATTCTACGCCAAGGTTAGCTAGTGCTCCCTAGCCCCTTCCCCACCCTCCACCTCCTCCTTAGCAGCCCAGGGCCCAGGTGGGGAGGAAGCAGGTGACCACCTCAGGGAGAGAAGGCAACATTCCGACTCTTCAGCAGTCTGCAGGGGAGGAGGAAGGCAGCCAGGGAGGAGGCTTCTCTGCCTCATTTCCTTGCAAACTACCTCTGATGCTGTCATCTCCTGAAGGGTTTGCCAGGGTACCTGGTCTCTTCTGAGGTTCTGGGCCAGACCTCAGTCTTTGGCCCAGGATTGCCGCTGAGTCCAGCCCCACCTCTGATGTTGCAATGGCCCCTAGGAGTTCTAGGTGGCCAGCTTGCCTTCCTGAGTGGAAGCAGATCCCGTTTTTCCTCAAACCAGCATCTGTCAGATCCATGGGCCTGATTGGTCTCTGAAGAAGCTGAGGGAGCTCCAGAAAGAAAGCCAGGCCAATGAAAGAGAAGTCATCAGGCCTTCTTGTTCACCGAGCTGGGTTCTTCAGGAATGAACAAGATCAAAGTCCTGGGGGTGGGCTTGTTTCCTGTGGAGCTCCACAAAGTTTAGGCCCCGCAGGAAGGGAAAGGAAGGCCCTGCAGGGAAGCACGAAGACTTGGCAGCAGCGTCAGGTGGCTGCTTGGGGTCCTGCTGCTTTGGGGGTATTAGGATCAGGGACAGCTGGACAACCACAATGTCAAGGGCAAGACTGGACAGAGAGAGAGAAGTTGAGAATGTAACATGGCCTCCCCTCTCTTTCCTCTAAGTAGACATTTCTGGACCCCTGAGAAATGTCCCTTTTGATTTTTGCCCCTGCCTTCGCACTTTGGGGAATTAGTTGTCTAGGGAGGGTACAGGAACATGTACCTAGCTGTAGGAGGATCATTTGAAGGAACTGGAGTTGCTTATCCTGGAAAAGAAAAAACTGTGGGGAAGGATGAAAGCCATGGTGTGCATCTTAAGAAATCTGAAGAGCTACCATGTGTCAGACAATTTACAGAAAATCTTTGATCTGGATAAAACTCCTCAGGTCCAACCTTGAGGGAAAGGGACTACCTAAAGGCCAGGAAAAACCTGAGGTGGAAGTATAGATCATATAGTACTCTTTCTAACCACAACCCCTACCCCCCTCCTCACCCTGCAAGTCATCTCCCCATCTATTAGAGTTTATAAAGCAGAATGAGCTAAAGAGAGAAGGGACAGGGAGGAGAATTCTGACTATTAATAGGGAATCACCTTCCAACAGCCAGAGCACTCTAAGAAGGGAAAGGTGCCAAATTCCCTGGGGCTGGAGATATGCAAAGAGAAGTTCTAGGTAGGATGTGAGATGGGTATGGAATGAGATGGCCTTCAAAGTTCCTGCCAGCCTTCATTCACACTCAGGCTGAAGTGAGACAGAAATGGAGCAAGAACCACAGCTGTCCCCTGGGTTGCAGGGCTGTGTGCCCCGGGAAGCTCCCTCCCATCTCGGGGCTGCCCTTTCCTCATTGCCTTCATGCCCCTACTCTGCCTCCTGTAGCCCAGGGTCTGCTGGAGCCTAGAGAGTCCCAGAATCACTGCCTAGTCTTCTATGGAGCTCACATCCCAATTTCCTCTGGGTTGTGTCTGGGGATTTCATTGAAGGAGGCAGAAACTGAGGTAAACAAAATCAGCTCAGGGTGGGGCAGGGGTGCTGGGTGTGACAAAGCCAGCCCATAAGCCACCTGGAAAGATGGTAAGCAAATGTCCCTGGAAGTCTTTTGAGAAAATGCTGCTTGACCACTGGGTAAAGCACTGTGGAGGGGGGATCGTGCTGGACTAAGAGCCTGCAAGAGGAAGACTCATGAATCTGTCTGGGCTAGGCCACGCAGGTGTCTCCTGGGCCAGGGCCAACTGGAAAAAGTACCCACTGGGCCCAGTGTGGGCCTCTGATCTCATGGCTGGCAGCTCCAGGAGGCCCCCACCCCAATTCACCTGCCCAGGCGGACTCTGAGCTTGGCCCCACCTTCTGTCTGGCCAGGTGTGACAGGGTGGGGTGGCTATTCGAGGACCTGGAATGAAGACCACATGGCACTCTGAGCCCCACCCATGGGAGATGGGCCTGGCCGGGGTTGAGACTGAATCCAGATGAGCCTCTCTCACCTTCAGGGCCTCCCCCTGAGTGGAAGAGGAAGCGGCCAGGCCGCCATTCCTTTGGGGGCTCTGCAGGCTCTTTTTCTAGCTCATTTTTTCTCTTTCTTCCTTGGAGCCCCGGCTTGGTGGCCCAGGCTCTTTCTGCCTGGTTGGACTGATCCTCTCTTATCTCCGCCCCCATCAACATTCCTCATTCCAGCTTCCCCATCCCAAGCTGGGACACATACCTGAAGGGCAGATCAAAGGCCCACAGCTGCTCTTGTCAGCTCCCATTAGACCTCAGCTGAGAAGGGGAGCCCACCCTGGCAGGCTGCCCTGTCCCCTTAACCCTGCTTTCCCCAGCCTGGGCTTTCAGAGGCGAGCTCACCCCAAGGTAGTGCCTCCAGATGCTGAGGGGGCCTGGCCCCTGCAGCCCATCCCCCTCCTCTCTTCTCTGAGGAGGAGAGAATGCCTCAGATGCCTGAGTGGGAAGCAGGCCTAGAGCCTGGCCCCTGGGCAGACAGCCACCTGGACAGTGCTAACTCTGGTCCCTGGGGAAGTCCAGTCCCTGTCACAGCTGCCCCACTGGGGGTACTGCCAGAGGAGATGAGGGCTGAGAAGGCTGCTCTCCAAAGGCTGGCCATGCTCACAGGAGCCTCGAGGAGTACTGGGCTTCCTTCCCAGTCATACCATGTCAAGATTGCCTTCCAGGCCCTTGTGACCAGTCCTCATTCACATCACCTGCTGCACTGGTTTGTTCTTAACTTCCCCAAACACACATCCCATATTTTCCCTCCATGCCTTTGCACTCATTTTCCAACCTACTTAAGATGCCCTTTTCTACCTGACAAAATCCTACCACACAGGAAGAAACAGGATACCAAGTTACATATACAGTTCATGTCTTTTTTGTTTGTTTTGGGTTTTTTGGTTGTTGTTCTTTGCTTTGTGTGTATGTGTGTGTGTGTGTGTGTGGAAAAGGAAGATAATAATGACTTATTCTTACTAAGCACTTACTATGTTCCAGGCTCTATTCTAAGTGTTTTCAGTACAGTTCAGTCACTCAGTCCTGTCTGACTCTTTGCAACCCCACGCACTACAGCATGCCAGGCTTCCCTGTCCATCACCAACTCCTGGAGCTTACTCAAATTCATGTCCATAGAGTTGGTGATGCCATCCAACCATCTCATCCTCTGTTGTCTCCTTCTCCTCCCACCTTCAATCTTTCACAGCATCAGGGTCTTTTCCAGTGAGTCAGTTCTTCGCATCAGGTGGCCAAAGTATTGAAGTACCAGCTTCAGCATCAGTCCTTCCAATGAATATTCAGGACTGATTTCCTTTAGGATGGACTGGTTGGATCTCCTTGCAGTCAAGGGACTCTCAAGAGTCTTCTCCACAGTTCAAAAGCATCAATTCTTCAGTGCTCAGCTTTCTTTATGGTCCAACTCTCACATCCATACATGACTACTGGAAAAACCATAGCTTTGACTAGATGGACCTTTGTTGGCAAAGTAATGTCTCTGCGTTTTAATATGCTGTCTAGGTTGGTCATAGCTTTTCTTCCAAGCAGCAAGCATCTTTTAATGTCATTCTAAGAGTTTTATAATGTATTTAATCTTCATGACAGCTCTAGGGATTAGGTACTGTTATTCTCATCACCATATTCCAGATGCACAAACTGAGGTCCTGAGAGGTATGACATTTTCCTCAGTGACACACAGCTAGTGAGTGGCAGGGCTGGCTCAGAGTCCAGGCTTTGAATCCTCACACTCTACAGCCTCTCATTTGTGGAACTGCAGCAAAAGAAGAAGACTGGGCACTTACATGCCTACCTTAACAGTGATACTCTCCAGGGGAGTGATGGAGCGTACATTTAGAAGACTAAATGTTTGTTGTGTTCTACAGAGTGTGGATTTGGAAGCAGGAGAATGTGGTATTAAGCAAGGAATCTCTGGGGTCACAGAAATCTGAAACCAAGTCACAATTTTCCTACTCTTTGCATGAATCACCTGAAGTACCTCGCTGTGTCCTTTGGGTTTCTCCTTGGTCATTGGTCAAGGGATGATAATAATACCTATTTTTAGGATTTTGGGGTTTCCCTGATAGCTCAGTTGGTAAAGAATCTGCTTGCAATGCAGGACAGCCTGGTTTGATTTCTGAGTTGGGAAGATCTGCTGGAGAAGGGATAGGCTATCCTCTCCAGTATTCTTGGGCTTCCCTTGTGGCTCAGCTGGTAAAGAATTTGCCTGCAATGCAGGAGACCTGGGTTTGATCCCTGGGTTGGGAAGATCCCCTGGAGAAGGGAAAGGCTACCCACTCTAGTGTTCTGGCCTGGAGAATTCCATGGATTATATAGTCCATGGGATCACAAAGAGTCAGACAAGACTGAGTGACTTTCACTTCACTTTAGGATTTTTATCTTGATGAACTGAGGTATTGAATGAGTAGTAGCACTTAACTTTAACAGACCAAAAAGTCTTAATTTTTAAAATCAAGGGAAAAGACTAACACCACGTTCAACAAGGCTCTGTCAAAAGCTACCTCCCTGTGCTATACAGTAGGTCTTTATTAGTTATCTATTTTATAAATAGTAGTGTGTATATATTAATCATAATCACCTAGTTTATCCCTTCCCTCCGTGTTTTCCCTTTGATAAGCATAAATTCAATTTTGAGATCTGTGAGTCTGTTTCTGTTTTGTAAATAAGTTCATTTGCGTCATTTCAAAATTAGATTCCACATGTAAGTGATATCATATGATATTTGTCTTTCTCTGTCTGACTTACTTCACTCTAGGTTCATCCATGTTGCTGCAAATGGCATTATTCCATTCTTTTTTATGGCCAAGTTGTATTCCATTTTACCACATCTTCTTTAGAATGTACCCAATCTTGCAATCATATAATAAATATTAAAATTTCTTAAAAAAAAAAAAAAGACTGCCTCCTCAGGAAGGCTTTACTTCCACCCTCTCCTCCTCATCCCATTCCAAAGAGCAAACCATCACTCATTCTTCTATCCCTGACACGCCAGGTGACATGTCCAGTGTCTCAGCAGCAGGGGTCATTTCTAACCATTGCCTGCTTCTCCAGGACACAGTGCACAGATGGGCCTTGGTAAGCTTATTCGCCAAAGTTTTGTGAATCACCTCCTGGTGTGCATGGGACTCCAGAGCTGCACAAGGAGAGAAAGCACTGCCCCTGCTCTTGGTCAGTTCCTGTTCTAGTGTGGGAGATGATTTGACATTTTCGATCATAGTATACTGACAGGGGAAATTAGACAAATACATTCCCTCAATCATTAACAAAGATTTATCGCCAGGTGTTATTATTAGAGACTTATCTGTGATCATTATCCCATTCATAACCCAAACTGAAAGGGTAGGGAGAGGCTTCCCAGAGGAGGAAATACCTGGAAGACAAGTAAGTTTGGGCTTGGTGTTCCAATAGTGACATTGTTGGGGAACAGTGCTGTTGCTGCTGCTGCTGCTGCTGCTGCCAATCGCTTCAGTCGTGTCCGACTCTGTGCGACCCCATAGACGGCAGCCCACCAGGCTCCCCCGTCCCTGGGACTCTCCAGGCAAGAACACTAGAGTGGGTTGCCATTTCCTTCTCCAGTGCATGAAAGTGAAAAGTGAAAGTGAAGTCGCTCAGTCGTGTCTGATCCTCAGTGATCCCATGGACTGCAGCCTTCTAGGCTTCTCCGTCCATGGGATTTTCCAGGCAAGAGTATTGGAGTGTGGTGCCATTGCCTTCTCCGGAACAGTGCTGGGAGATGTATTTGTACCCTTGGTCCGCACAGGCTTGCTAGTGACATGAAGACTGGAGTCTCAGCAGCAGCCCCACAGACTAGTGCTTGAAGGGAGAGGTCCCCTTCTGCTCCCCCTTCACCATGCATCTGTGTCCCAGGAAGTAGGAGTAACCTATACAGGGGCCAGAGGTGAGGGGCACTGGGTGCATTTACAGAACTGTGAGTCATGCAATCGATCTGCAGCAGGGAAGCCAGGGGCTAGTGGTCAAGGAGGAGAGTAAGGAGAGAGCAGGCTGGAGGGGTAAACGGGGGCAGGGCTCTGAGTTAGGGTTGGACTTGAGTTATAGTGTGGACTTGATCTTGTAGGCCAAGGAGAATTACTGGAAGGTTTTGAAGTGATGTAATCAGATACATACTTCAGAAACTTCACTGGGCGTGTGAAGAAGATGAGCTCAGTATGGGTCCTGTTGAATTCAAGGGGTCTGTCTGCGGGACGCTCCAGCTGGGATGGGGCCGAAACTCAGGGGATAGGGCTGGAATGGAGGCCTGGGGTGGGGATTATCAGTGCACAAATAGGAACTGGAGCTGAGAGGAGATGAGCTCATGTGAGAAGACTGGGTGGCGTGGAAAAATAGGAGAAGAAATTGAGCCCTGGGCCTTCCAGCAGCCAAGGAATGGGAGAGAAAACGAAGCCAGCAAAGGAAACAGAAGAATAGCCAAAGAGTTAGGTGGGGAACCAGGCAAGAGTTGGGGGTGGTCAGTGAATACTTGTTAAATGAGCTTGGAATAGGTGTGACCGAGGTCAGCTATTAAAAGGAACCCTTGCCAGTGAAGAGTTAAAGGCAAAGAAAGAATCAAGCAGCATATTTACAGATGAAATACTAGTCATAATATAGATTCCTGGGCTGTCCCCCAGAGATTCTGATTCAGTCGGTCTGGGTGGGGCCCAGGAATCTTCATTTCCAACCAGGATCAAGAGATCCTGGTGCAGTTGTCTGTGGCATTGACTTTGAGAATTGCTGTGTCTCAGCGTCAGGTAGAGAAAGGCAGAGGGTAGGGAAGATGCTCTGGTGGCCTGCCCCTATGGAGAGAAAGGCAGGATGACCAGCAGCATCCCCCACTACATAGCTCGCTTGCCCACCCAGCCCCCCACCCTGGGACCTTTTTCTTAGAACCCAGGTGCAGGCCCGGAGCCCAGCCAGGAGTAAACTGAGCTTCAGCGTGGAAAATATGGAACCAAGATATCCGGGTAGGGGGTGGGCGGGAAGGAGAATAATGCAAACCAGGCAGATCTGCCCGAGAAAGAGTAAGGGAAGGCGGGCCAGGGACTCTTGAACAGCAAATGAGATAGGAGCTTGCAATGTGATATGGTAGCCCGATAAAGCCCTCCCCCCACCCCAGCCCCACCGCTCTTGCTCTCTCGCGCGTGCTCTCTCTCTCTCTCAAGGACTGCATGGGGCTGAGCTGCTGCAGCACGGAGCCAAAGCAGAGTATCCCCCATCTCCAGCCTCAGCCTTGCCAGGACATCACATCGAGTATGTTTATCCTCATTGAGGCATCCTGTGGAGAAGGGGCAGGTTACTGAAAGGCACCAGGCATTGCCGCTGGGCTGAACCAGTCAAGGCTGTGAGACAGCCGAATTCTAGTGTTCTGTAATGTGGGACCCTGGGTTACAGTCCCAGCTCTACTACTGATGGGCTGTGTGATCTCGGATAAGACACTTAACCTCTCTGGGCCTCTACTTCTACTAATATATCAGCAGGATGGGGGTGGTAGGGGCTACAGCACGTGGACTCTCCAAATTCTACTATGCAGAAGCTTCATGGACTGATAGATTTTCACCTGTTTTGTTCTGACCCCAATGTAGGGACGAAAAGGGAATCAGCTGGCCTAGCACTTACTGGGTGCATGCTTTCTGCTTGGGACTGTGCTGAGAGTTGTATCTTCAGTCTCTTGTTTTAGCTTCACAACAGCCCTATGAGGAAGGAATTATACCCATTTTACAGATGAGGACACTGAGGTTTTGGAGAACTGGCTGTTGAGTATGGAGATTGGGGGAAGAAGAGGCATGGTCTCAGCCCCTGGACATGATCCCCTAGGGCAAGGATTCCTGGATCCAGTATTTCCAACCCCAGAGTTTAACCCTCTCCTAGCAGCCTTTGTCTGACTAATCGGCCCATTGCTCTGAGTAGCAGCCCCTCCCCCTCCAAGCCCATAGGCCCATACTTCCCCAGGGGAGTTGGACACATGGCCTTCCATATGGCAGGAAGGAGAACACATGACTTGATAAGGGGCCAGCCAGGTCTTTGAAATGTCTTTTTGACACACCCAGGGAAGCCGGCAGCCCTGGGAAGCCCTCAGTGTGAGGTCTGGGCACAGAGGTCCTCTCTGCCAGCCTCCTTTTCACCTTGATCCATCCCAGAAGTCTAGCTCTCTTGACAGGGATCCTCCAAGCCAACCTAATGATTGCCAGGTGAGAGTGGAGGACCAAGGGCAGAAGCCCACCTTGCCCCAGCTCCAGTTGGCTTCTCAGCAAGTGGGGATGGTGCCCACTCTGAGCTGGGCCTGGATACTCTCAAACCAGGACACCTATCTGGCCATCCAGACCCAGTCAGCCCTTCCATTCCCCTGACAAAACTCTCCCCTTGGGCTTTCCACCATGGCTTGTCTCTGGGGTCTTTCCTCGGACATGGGTCTGGGCCCAGAATTCTGGAATCCAGGCTGCCCTTATAGAGAACCACCTACTCAAAGCCACACCTGATAGTCTGTGTGGGTGTAGAGATGGGATGTGGGGCTGCCCAAAGTCAGGCCCCTTTCCTCCCTTCTCCCTGGGAGCCTTGCTCCAGGCCTTTCTTCCCTCCTCTCTATTTGTACAAACCCATGAGTCTTCTGAGACCAAATTGTGGCCTGATTCCTATTGACTCACAGTTTGCCTTGACCAGGTCACTGGCCCCTGTCGACATCTGTGTCTTTTCTAGCTGGGACAAACCATGATTCTATAGGTCTACTCTTCTTGAATGACTGTATTGGTGTGACATCTCTCTGCAACCAAAAGGTAAAATGAAGTCCCAATTCCTTAGCTTGGTGTTCAAATCCTTTGGCCATTTCACCTTGCTTCTCTTCCAGAAAGAAAGTCTTATAGTCACTTTGGACCCCTCTGTCTTCCCAGAACACAACAAGTCTTCCTCACAGCAGTGCTTTTGTTCAGACAATTGCTCTGTTTGGGAGGCTTCTCCACTCACTCCTACCCCTTCAGCAATTTACATCCTCCCAGGTCCAGTTTAAGTGGGAAAATGAAGGGCTCCTTCTTTGGTCTGCAGGACGATTGTCAGTTCCCACAGTACCTCTGTTCCTCCAAATATTAGTGGAATATTTGAATGTCTCCTGGATGCAAAGATAAGTGTTGAATTGTAAACATAAGAAATACCTATGATTGACTTCCTTCACATAGGGCCTTCCCCCTTCCATCTAGACCATGCCACTAAGGGTTCATTTCCACATCATTCACTTTTTAACAGAAAATTAACAGGTTGTAGAAACTGCTAATGAGCTGAGTTAGAGTACATAGGCAATGTCACTAACTCACTGTATGTGTAACCTTGGGCAAGTCACTTTCTTTTACAGCCTCAGTATTTTGTCTGGCAGGTAGTGCAAGAAAATGATTAAACTCACAGATTCTAGAGCTGGAATGGGGCTTCCCTGGTGGCTTAGTGGTAAAGAACTTGCCTGCCAAGGCCAGAAATGCAGGTTTGATCCCTGGGTTGAAAAGATCCCCTAGAGAAGGAAATGGCAACACATTCCAGTGTTCTTGCATGGGAAATCCCATGTACAGAGGAGGCTGGAGGGCTATAGTCCATGAGGTCACAGAGAGTCAGACACAACTTAGCAAAAAAAAAAAAAAAACAGCATCAAACCACACCTTTGCTGTGCACTAGTTCTGTTACCTTGGGCAAGTTACTTTACCTCTTTGATTTTCAGTTTTCCCATCTTAAGAATGGGGGAAATAACAATACCTATTAATGTTGTGAGAATTAAGTGAGTTAATAAATGCAAGACACTCAGAGCTATAGTAAGTTCTTGCCAAGTGCTGGCTGCTGTTATGATTAATCATATTACCTGTCAAAAGGGGCTCAGGATCCCTGGCAGTTGAGGTGGGAGCAGGGATTAAAGGAATGAGAGGGCAGAAAAAGTCCTCTCGATATTGTGGTCTAGGGACTGCATGGCAGATGTGAGTTGTCCTGTGAAAACAGGCAAGTTGTGTTTCTGCACAATGGAACTGTCTAGAAGGCAGGGCATGAGTGTGTGCTTTTGATCTGTCTGCATGTTCCTCGGGGTTTGCAGTCCCCTCTTGAAAACGAACTCAAAGGAACTCCCAGGACAAGCAGCTCTTCAGCTCCTGGCCCAGCAGTTCATGAGGTCTCATGAACTTTTCCCACCCTTCTCTCATCGGATCTCTATGACAGCCCTTGCCAAGACCAGAGAATGAATTGGAAGCCCCATTTTTTCTAGTGATAAAAATGGGGCTCACAGGAAAGGGAAGTAATTTGCCTAAGGTCACACAGCTAAACATGGTCAAGGACTCGAGCCCCAACCTTCTGATTTCATCACTGAGGGCTGGAAGGAGAAATTCCAGAAGACAGACTCTTATTTCTCTCCCACTTTCTCTGCTTGTGATGAGTTCCCTCCAGTTTAGCAAATATGCCTGTCCTAATTCAAGTGCCGGGTACCAAAGACCCAGAGGTGAAACCATATGGCCTCTGCCTTTGGTGTCTAAGGGCTACAGATGCTAGAACCCAGAATTGTTAGTCAAAGGAGCCAAGAGCTGCTAAGAATTGCAGTGGAGCCACATACAAAATGTGGCAAGAACACAAAGGAGGGAGGGCTAATGGCATTTGGGGGACAGGATCCAGGGGGGCCCAAGGGAGAGAGGATGGGGACAGAGGAGAGACAGCACTTTCAAAAAAGTAGGCAAAGATCCTGAGCTGGCAGCAAGGTGTCTGGCCTGGAAAGGGATTGGGCCATTTGCAGTTGGTGGTGGTGCTTTGTGGTTTAGTCTCTGAGTCATGTCCAACTCTAGCGACCCCATGAGCTGTAGCCTGCCAGGCTCCTCTGTCCACAGGACTTTCCAGGCAGGATTACTGGAGTGGGTTGCCATTTTGTTCTCCAGGGGATCTTTCCCACCCTGGAATTAAACCTGGCTCTCCTGCATTTCAGGCAGATTCTTTACTGACTGAGCTATGAGGGAATCACTAAAGGGATGAATGCTGGTCTGCTGTTGATGAGCTGGTGTAGTGCCACCAGCCTCTTTCTTGGGTTTGTTCATCTCTGCATCAGTCACAGTGACAAGTAGGACAGAGAGCTCTTAGCAGAACCATATCCTCACGGGGTTTCTGCACAGAAGAGGTGAGGAAGAGTGGGCAGAAACCAGGCCAGGATAGCTAGCTAGAGCAGGGACAACATCTGGAGTACAGGAGGTTGAATCATCTAAGCTTCAGGGGAGCTGGGGTCATGGTGGAGTCTCTGCTACCAGCCTCTGACCTCCTTGGTGATTCTTGGACATGCAGATTTGACAAAGGAGAGCCGTGACCTAGTCGGGTTGCTGGAACATGTTGGGCACAGAGCCCAGGTGTCCGAGACCATGCAGAGCAGGCAGGCATCCTGGGGTAGGGGGTCTGAGTCATCAACTGTCAGCCATCCAGAGCAAACCCACTCCTGATCCCAAGTTCTCAGCAGCACGGAGGCCTGTTCTATCCACTTGACATTCATTATCTCAATGCATCCTCATGCTAACCCTGCGACTTATACCGCTGGTATTGCACAGAAGGCTCAGCGGGAAGGGACCTGCCTCAGGTCACGTAGAATAAGTGGTGGCCTACCTCCCACTCGCGGCCTCCCATGGTGAGGCTGCCTGAAGCAGAGCACTCCGCTGCTCTGGGTATCACCGGGGAGGAAACTGACAGGCCCTCTAGGGACCCTGAGTTGATGCTGGCGCTAAATTGGGAGAGAAATGCCTCGTGTGGGCCCTTGCCTGGGGGCACTGAGCAGCCCAGTGGACAATGTCCTGAGCAACAGCTTGACAAGCCAAAAGACACCGTTTACACATGGCTGTTTTCTTCTCGCTTTTCGTCAGATAATGTTTATTTCTCTTCTTGATTATGAAAGGCACACAGGCATGCCTGTTTCTTGAAAGGGCCTTTGATAAGAGCCGAGGGCAGTACATGAAAGTGCTGCTCCATGAGGGCCATTCTGCCAGCGCCTACACGCATGTGGCCTGGGCAGGGTTTTGTTTTGTTTTGTTTTGTTTTGTTTGAGATGAGGGGAACAACCCAAGGAATGGGTGCCCACCGTGGCCCATTGACTCTTTCCCCCAAATAGCAATTCTCACAGAAGTGCTTTTATTCCCCATGCGGGGGCCCTTGCTCCTCTTCCACTCCAGGGCAGGGCCTCTCTAGACCTCTGAAGGCCCCAGGCATTCTCACTTTTAGTGGTTTTACCCCACAGCATATCAAATATATGAAAATGCACCCACATCCCATATTAAATGTAATTTTTGCTATAAAATATTTCAAAGGATTTTTATAATTCCGCTTTTGAAATGATTTGCCTATGAGTAACTTGTTTCATTCCCAATTGGCTATGATTTCTTGGTAATCATCATGCCTACTCAGGAATTCTTGCAAAGTGAAGAAATCTAACCAACAAATTGTTTTCAAATGTAATGAAATTTTTAGGAATACTAAATTTAACAATTAATGAGGTCAATGTTATATTACGTTTTGTAGACACGTAATAGAACATTTATTCCAATTCTGCTGTTTTCTTTTCATATTTTAGAGCCAATAAATTTTCCTGGGGCTCACACATTTGCACAGGCCCCTGGAAAACTTGGAGGCCCTGGGTAGTGCACCGACAGTGCCGTGTGGAGAAAATGGCCCAGACACAGACCTTCTAGGCTCTCCATCCAGCTGTTGGAAAGAATGAGGCCAAGAAGTCCTCAGGTGTCTTTAGGAAGTGGGAAGAGGGCAATGCTGACTCATCTGTGCCGAGTCTGCTCTCACACCTCATCTCCCAGAATCTTCACGCCACTTTGAGAGTCACCTGCTATTATTACTTGTTTCATAGATGAGGACACAAGCTCAAAAAGGAGAAGATACTTGCTCAGAGTTGCACAGCCAGTGAGTGGGCAAACCAAGGATTTAATCCTTTATCCCTTTACCTTGGAGGCCTTTTCAGCTGCTCCAGTGGGCTGCAGTAAAAGCCCGTTTTGAAGTGTTCAGGGAGGCCCACTGCACATGAAGATGGGTAATAGCTCTCATTCTTAACTGTTACCAGAAGTTTTCTCTTCCTGAAGGAATCTGCAATTAAATGGATAAGCAACATCCCCATTCTACAACTTACTAGCTGTGTAACTTTGAGTACTTGACTTCAGTTGTCTGTGCCTCAGTTTGTTCACCTGCACGACAGGCATAGTAGTAGATACCTCAGATTGCAACCCTCTCCAGTATTCTTGCCTGGAGAATCCAGTGGACAGAGGAGCCTGGAGGGCTGCTGTCCATAGCTTTGCACAGAGTCGGACATGACTGAAGCAACTTTGCACGCATGCATGCATTGGAGAAGGTAATGGCAACCCACTCCAGTGTTCTTGCCTGGAGAATCCCAGGGACAGAGGAGTCTGGTGGGCTGCCGTCTATGGGGTCGCACAGAGTCAGACACAACTGAAGTGACTTAGCAGAAGCAGAGAGTTCTTGTAAGGGAGAAGACTAGACAAATGAAGTCTTTTGCTGAGGCTTTGTGAACATACAGTAAATGTTTTGTAAGTGTTAACTATTATTATTATTATAATTACTATTTTCTGAACACCAGGACTCAAGTCATCCATTGTGTGAACCTCTAAAGGTTCCCTGGGATACTGGGGAAAGAAGACGGTGGTGCTTGGGGAACCTGAGATTTGGGCTGGAACTGGAGCTTGCACTTAAAAAGGAGAATCTGATCTTGTAGGCTTGGAGGGGCCATAGACACCAACTGCCATCTGCCAGGCCTCTGGGATTGCAAGTAAGAAGGGTTCTTTCACACCCAAAGCTGGCTGAGCTATTTTTAGTGATGACAGCAGCTGGCCCCAAGGCCCTCCCAGTAAGCCTGGAGGAGGAAGGTGAAAAGAATGGAAGGAAAGGGCCAGAGGGAATATGAGGGATTATGTTTGTGGCTGACTGGGCCCTGCCTGGCTGCCCAGCTCTCTCCTCTGGGGCCTGCTTTAGTTCTTGGGAGCCCACAGCATGCTGACTGGGCCAAAGTGTGAAGATTTGCCCTTGGGGCAACCTGTGGCTGGAGCCAGGAGAGCCAGAGACATTCATATCCCTCTCCGCCCAGCTCTGCTTCTTGAAGGCACCCCACTATTCTCTTTCCTTTGCTTGCTTCCAGCTGCTCTGAACCAATGGCTCTAGGTCAGATTGGAAGGACCCCCAAGATCTCCCTTTAGACTCCAGAGTCCCTGTGAAAGGGTAGACTATGGGCCCCAGCTGGGCGGTGACTGAGCTGGGACTTGAACTCAGGAATGCTGTCTCCTCATCCAGCATCTTGGACATCATGTCACCCCCTAGGCTATGTGGCCTTGAGCAAGTCCTAAGCCCTCCAGGCCTTGAGTGTGTGTGTGTGTGTGTACAGCGGTGTGTAGTGGTGTGGCCCTGGGCCTGGTGAAGGTTCTAGCCTGAAGGCAGGTGGCTGCAGGGGCAAAGTGGGAGGGGGCACCTCACTTTGGCTTCCCCAGGGCCCAGTGCCATGTAGTCAAGTGCATTTTGTGTAGCCCTCACAGGCGCCCATGCGTGCCTGCACACACATGCACGCACACACACATACATGCTTTTCTGACATTATCTAGGCTAAGGATCACCATGCTGCATGTGTAACCAGTTTGCCTATCCTTTTCGAATCTAGAGACGGTTGAAGCGATTCTAATTACAGCCTGCATTCCTGCTCTGTCTGAAGGCTTTCCCTTTTTCAAAAGGTCTAGATTTTTTTGCTTAGCACTTGGCTCCTTTGCTCCCCTCTGCCTGTCTCCCCTAACACACACCTCATTCTCACACCCTTTCGTCTCCCCATCCCCCCTTTACTGGGTTGGATTATTCAACTTCAGCTTGATTTTCTACTGTCTGTGGTTTGGCAAGACTTAAGAAAGTCCAGGCGTCGTTGTGTGTGTGTGTGTGTGCTTGTGTGCATGTGTGAGTACATACACGATGGGATGGGGAAATATGGGCATGTATGGTGTGTTGGGTCTGTGTGCATTTTGTGCACATGGTGTGTGTACGTGGGCACATCTAAAAGTGTACGTGCCTGCCCATGCCCAGGTTTGCATATATGGAATATTTTGTTCCCATATTCATGCTGTGTGTAGGGGTTAGGATTTCTGTGTAAGTGCAAATGTGTGCCTGAGGGTATGTAGTCATACGTGCTAGGTTGGACATGTGCTTACCTGCTTTGCTTGCTTTGTGTTCTACCTCTTCTCCTTTAGCAGAGACGTTGCCCGCTGCAGGTTGTGTGGGAGGCCTACAGAGCTTCTCCTGGTCGCAAGGCCTAGATTGTTCTTGGCCTCCCTCCCTCCAGCCAGTAGCAGGAAGTCCCTCACTCAGGCTCCTTGGGGCTTTTGGCTTGAACTGATGACCACACTTTCTGTGAGAAATTCGGATCTGTTTCACCAGGAATCACATCCCTGTTTACCTCAATCACCACAGAAGCCTACGCCTCCTTGGCCTTCCACCATCTCTTCTACCAACTCTAATACTTATATTGCTGTATATATTGCCTAATTTGGGCCTCATCTTACATTCCTTCCATTCTCCTGAAACCCTTATACTCTGCCTTCTTCTACTCACGGTCCACTCTCAACCACTATTCCCCTCCTGACACCTTCAGTCTCTTATTCATTCTGATGCCCCAAGGACACACCTCTCTTGCAACTCCCTCAGGTAGGGGCTCTACTGTTCTCCCACATCTCACATACCTCTTGAGACAGAGATAGGGATGGTGTCTTTTTCCCTGTTTCCCAAGGCTGTTTTCAGACCATTTGTCTTCTTTCCTCTTTCCAAAACAATGGAGCCTCCTATCCCTCCCTGAAGTTGTCATCTTTTGACCCTCTTTGTCAGTGCCCTCTGTTCACTGAGATAACAGTATGTAGCTCAATGCCTATTCTCCACTACCTAACCCTGGCAATGTTCTTGGCAAATTCTTCATCAACATGGGTGACCGCTCTGGCTTCTCTACTCCTGGAGTACCTCACCTCCAACAATCTGGTCCTGCACCCCATCTCAGTCTCCCATTCCCACAGTCATACACTTGACCTTGCCATCTTTGTTAACTCCAGCGCTTTCAAAATCTTAATTTCAGTCAGTCCACCCTTTGACCCTACTCCTTATCTTCCCTCTTATTCCCTGAGTCCAACAATGCTCTGTCCTTACTTATGCCTCCAATTCATCGCCTCTACTACTTCATCCTTATCCACACACTCCTCCAGCTTCTGCCCCATCACTTCTACTCCTTCACCACAAAACTTCTACACACAAAGTCTTTACTTCCTCACAACCCATTCTCACCTCTCACTATCCCAATGGACTTCCATCTCCAATGAAGTTGATCTTGTCAAGGTCACCAGTGATTTCACGTTGCCAAACCCAATGATCTGTCTTGCTTTTCTGGATCTCTCTCTCAGAAGCATCTGCTTACTCCCTCCTGGAGCCAAACTCTCTTGGTTGCTGGTTTTCCTCTAATCTTGCTGTTTTCTCCGGTTCTTCTCTGTTTCTTCACAGGCTCTAACTGTTGGAGTACAGATGATTGCATTAATGCCAGGGATTTGGAGTGAGTCTTAGAGCACTCTTTTTCTCTACCTGTACTTTCTTAGCAGATGGTCTCATTGAGCCCTGAGTTTAAATACCATCTATATTCCAACAACTCCTCCCAATTTGCATCTCCATTCCTGATCTCTTCCTCAAATCCCAGGCTTATGCATCTAACATCAAGGTTTGGTGGTAGAAATAAAGGATTATTTTGTAGCCATGCTGTATTTGAGATGCCTGCCTAGACATCCAAGCAGAGAGATGAAGGACCCCTCCATCTGAGATTATCAGGAAGAGCCTGACCTCTCCACTGAAGTCCAGACTGCCATAACTAACTACTAATATTTCCTTGATATCTGCTTCTCTGTGTGGTCACCCAGCCCAGCCTGGGCCAGCACCATCTATCATCTGCTCTAGTGCAATTGGGTTCCCTGCTTCTACCCATGCCACTCAATGATCCATCCTCATAGCTGTCAGAGCAATCGTTCTTAAACACAAATTCAGTAATGTTTTTTAAATATGCTTACAATCTTCTAATGGTTTCTCACCACGCTTAGAATAAAACTCAAACTCTTCACCATGACTTGGAAGGCCTTACATGATATCATGCCTTCTGACTCTCCAACTTCAGCTGAGAGCCCTTTCCTTCACCACATTCAACCCCACCTCAGTGCCTTTATGCTTTCTATTCTTTCTCCCTCAAAGGCTTCCTCTAAGTCCTCACAGGACTGGGGCTTGTTAATCAGGCCTCAGTCCAAGCATTACTGCCTCATCGAGGCCCTCCCTGACTACCCAAACTAAAACAGCCCCGCTAAAGTCACAATGATGCTAGCCTGCCTTATTTGCTTCACAGTTCCTGCCCTAGTCTGGGACTCTCTTGTTCATGTGTGCTGTATTGATCATGAGCTTCTCCCCTTCTCGCTGGACATTAAGGCTTATGAAAGCAAGCTTCTGTGTTGTTCATTGCTGTGCATTTAGTGTCTTGAAGCAGTCCTGGCACCTACTTGATGCTCCATACGTGCTCACCAGAAGAATGAATATGTATGAACAGGCTTCATTCAATTGTGTTATCGGGAAGGCCTCTTTTGTGGGTAAGAACCTGCTCCCTTTGGACAGGTGCATGTGTGAATGGTGTGGGGGGACATCCATGCACCAGGTGAAAGGGCACTCGGGTGACAGCACAGGAAGCCAGTGCTGGTGGCGCGGGGTGAGACGGGCGGCCAGCTGAAGGCAGCAGGCTTCAGGGGGCTGGCTTCCTCTCTATTGACTACATTAATGCCAGGGATTTGGAATGAGGCAGCTTGGGTAATGGGAGGTACTGTAATTCAGTCCAGGTTTCACACAAATTCAGTGCAGAGAAGCAGAGTAGGGAAGGATGAAAAAGACATGAGGAGAGAGACAGGCTGTCTCCCAGAGCCAGATCAAGGGTTAGCTCCAGGAGGCCAGGGTTACAGCCAACTTTGGAGGAGAGGGTCATAGCCCTGCCACTGTCATATGGGGTCTCTGTGCACCTGCCACTCTTGTCTGAGCCCTACAGCCAGGGGACAGGGAATCTCTTGCTATAAGATGTCAGTCCTCTTCCCTTAGGATAGGCTAGGCTGAGATATGTGAGTAGGAGTGGGAGAAACACTGTGCTACCTTCTCATTGTGTGCTGAGTCGCTTTAGTCATGTCTGAGTCAGTGCGCCCCCATGGACTGTTGCCCACCAGGTTTCTCTGTCCACAGGATTCTCCAGGCAAGAATACTGGAGTGGGTTGCCACGCCCTCCTCCAGGGTCTCATTGTGTAGTCTTTGGCAATTTACTTCCCCTGTCTGTGCTTCAGTTTCCCCATCTATAAAAAGACCAAGCTAATTGCTAGCCCAAAGGGGTGTTGAGAATATTTAAACAACAGACAGCATGTGAAAATGCCCACCAGGTGTGGACATATAGTAGATTCTTGGTTGAATTGGGTGACTTGAGGCCTGAAAGGTAGTTCTTCCTTCTCCCAGCTTCTCTGTCCTTAGGGTACTTTTCTTTTTCATTCTGACTTTAGCTTTTAGGGAAACAGGGTTGAGTTGGTGACTCAAGTCTGAGTGGGTCACAAGCTGCATGTATATTAGCATGAACCTCATCGTTTGAAGACTGACCAGGCTCTGAAGCTCTGTGAATAACTGCTGCTGCTAAGTCGCTTCAGTCGTGTCCAACTCTGTGTGACCCCATAGACGGCAGCCCACCAGGCTCCCCTGTCCCTGGGATTCTCCAGACAAGAACACTAGAGTGGTTGCCATTTCCTTCTCCAATACATGAAAGTGAAAAGTGAAAGTGAAATCGCTCAATTGTGCCCAACTCTTAGAGACCCCATGGACTGCAGCCTATCAGGCTCCTCTGTCCATACTACTGCAAAGCAAATCTGGATTAACAAATCAGTCACTTCTTTCTGAGCCTCAGTTTCCTTAGCCTGTAGCATGGAGATATTAATGCCAAAAGGAGGTAGAAGGCATGAAATACCTGGTCATAGTAGGTGCCCGGTGGATGGTCACTGCCTGCCTTTTCTTTAGCTTCAGAGGGACTTGTGGGATCAGGAATTAATTTGTGGCAGAACATGAAAGCCTTTTGGACTCCAGGAAGAAGGCCACAGAAACCTGGAGTTGACCACTTGGGGAAGCAGAGGACAAACTCTAGTTGAGGAAACAAAAATAAGTCAGGGTTGGGTAAGAAGGAACTCTGAGGCAGTCAGAGGCCAGAGGAGGGACTAGATTGGCCCAAGGTCATGGATTCTAGCTGTGGGAGGACTAGATGCCAGACTGCCCACCTTCCCAGCTATGTCTGAAAGGTGGACAGGTGCTGTCATGCATCCCCACCAGCAGTAGGAGTCAGGGCCATAAGGACTAGAGATGTGATCTGGCGGGGAATGCCTGGTGCCTTTAGAGGCCTGAGGGAGGCAACCTCTGTTTCTAGCTGGTTGGGAGAAAGGGGAGCAGCCCTTTGTGTCTTGGCTGGAGCTTAGGACTCTTCTAGTGAGCAAGTCCTTGGATTTCTGCCTTAGCCCAGGCTGCTGCTGGTTCCTGGGCCCCCGGTACCTCCTCCAGGTGCCCCCTGCTTGGCCTTGGAGGCCTGGCGAGGGGGAGAGCAGGGTGACAGCTGCCGGGCCATGGGCTGGCAGACGCCAGGGTTGAGTGGGAGTGAGGGGGGTCAGCCTAAAAGAGGGCCAGCGGGCAGGAGCATGAAGAGGAAGTTCACAGTCTGCGGCAAATGGATTTCAAGGCCCTGTTAAGTGGAAAAGCCTCCAGGAACGTGGCAGAGAAAGGCCCCTGTCTTTGGAGAGGGGCTGTGGGGCTGGGTGGGGGTGTCTTGGCAGGGGGAAGCTGAGCCTCACGCTTTATGTGCAACGGGAGGGAGTGGGGGCTGGACAGGGGCAGCTGAGGAGTCTGGGGCCTTAGGATTGACGTCTGGTTGGGGGTGGGCTCCAGTCACAGCTCCAGCTCCAAAATTCAGGAACCTCAGGACTCAGTCTTGGTTCTCCGAGGGTGCAGGAACTCAGGCTGACTAGAGATAGAACTGACTTGTGTTGCTCTGTCCCCAGGCCCATGTCTCTTGCCATCCCCCACAATGAGCTGATGTCATGGCAATACAGAGGGAGCTGAGATATGGTGCACACCTTCACAGAGCATAAAGTCTGAGGGAATGATTCTCATGGACACAGAACTCTACTGTTTATAAGATAGTTGCTTGTTTATGCCCATATAAGAGTCTTCAAAGTCTGGGCAGGATGGAGAAACTGAGGCTCAGAGAAGGGAAATGATTATTCAAATACATTAGTAGCAGAGAGGAGAACGCTTGGCTTCCTGCTTTTGCCTTTCTGTGAAAGTCATTCAGTCCTGTCTGACTCTTTGCAACCCTATGGACTATAGAGTCCATGGAATTCTCCAGGCCAGAATATTGGAGTGGGTAGCTTTTCCCTTCTCCAGGAGATCTTCCCAACCCAGGAATCAAACGCAGGTCTCCTGCACTGCGGGCGGGTTCTTCACCAGATGAGCCACAAGGGGCGCCCAAGAATACTGGAGTGGGTAGCCTATCCCTTCTCCAGCAGATCATCCCAAGCCAGGAATCAAACCAGGGTCTCCTGCATTGCAGGGTCTCAGGCTTTGCCTTTCTAGGCAATCCATAAATTCTCAACTTTCCCTGGGCCCTAGGTTTTCCATTCATATAGGAATCCCTTCTCAGAGGGAGAGGCTATGTAGGCGGGCTCAGGCCCAGAAACTCCCTTAGCCCAGCGGGGCAAGGTATTCTCCTGCTCAAAGAGCATGTAGAGTTGCCCTGTTCTTGGGCCGGACAGCCAGATGTATAAGTTTCTCCAAGACCTGGCTCAGCCCTCAAAGAAGTCACAGGGAAGAGGGGCCATGGAGCCAGAGAGGCAGTGACCAGGGCTGTGCAGGCAGCTCAGCACAGGAGGAGGAGCTTCAGGCCCCTTTCCCAGCCAGGCCCCCTGCCCTTTGCCTGCCCTGGCCTCAGGCACAGGGCCCAGCCAGCTGTCCCAAGACGGGCAGGCTAGCTGCATTAGCAAATGTGTTTGCGGTTATGGGCTGCTCCCGAAAGCAGAGAAATGTTGCATGAGGGGGCTGGGTGGGAGAGGGTGGCGGATTGAAGACAGACCAGGCTCTGGTTCCCGGCTCTAGCCAGGGAAATCAGAACCAGGCTGGACTTCTGGCCCCGACCTCCCCCCACCCCAACATCCCTCACTGCCCCCTCCTAGTATCCCTGGCCTGGGGAGAGGCTGGGAGGGGCCAGGCCTCAGCAGTGCATACAGCCCAGAGAGGGTTAACCCCATGCTTCTCGGGATAGGATTTTGGGTGTTAGTGTATAGGTCTAGGTGGGTTATGGGGGAGTGGGGCAGTATTCCTGCACCCACCCTCTCATTCTAAATAGCCCTCTCTCCCCTCTTTCCTGCCTCTGATGAGGACAAAGCAGATTAAGGAGACAGCCATGAGTCTAGATCATACAGTCTGTATGACAGAAGCCATCCACACTGGAACAAGAGAGAAAATCTTTCTGCTCTGTCTTTCTTTCCCTGATCACCCTCCATTCTCCAAACCTCAGATTCAAAATGGTACGGATGGACAGGAAGAGTGCTAGTTGCCCTGAAGTCTGCCAGGAGCCTGCTAGGGGCTGGCCTTGTGGATTTCATCCAGAGCCAAACCTGTCTGTCACAAAAGGGTGGCAGGAGGTAGAAGTGGGGCAAAGTAAGAGCAGGTTAGAAACTTAGAGGAAAGGGCAGGCAGAACGGGGTGGGGATGGGGCAGGAACCACTTGGGGTGAAGCACTCTGCAGCCTAGTATATTTTGAGATGATAGTGTTAGTGAAGGTAATGATAACAATAATACTAGTAGCTACTTGGCATCCCACTCCGACCAGTTACCCAGCACTCAGATCAAGGGACTGAGGCTCTGAGAGGTTCAGTTCTTATCTAAGGCCTAATATCCAGTAAAGAGCAAAGCAGAGAGAGGAACTCAGGCTTTTCAAATTGCTTCTTCCTGGCAGCCGGGGTGCTGGGGAGGAGGCTGAGGGTCTGCTGACACTAGGTCTGGAGCTTACTCAAGATGTGTCCTTCAACCTGGGATGCCGTTTCCTTCCTTGTCAGCATGGCCAACTTCTAGGTAGCCTCCAAGAGCCAGTTTAAAAGTTCCGACCCAGCAAGTCTTGCAAAGCCCCACAGATAAGGCCTGCTCTGCTCTGTTCTGACAGCTCCATCCCTGTCTGCCATATTGTGGAAGCATTTTTCTAATCCCCTAGATTATCAGCTTCTACAGGGCTGGGATTGGCCTGAAGAAGTCTCTCGGTCACTGTCAGCCTCCTCTTTTGTCCTATGACTAGAATGGTTTTGATTTTCTTTATCTGAAATATAGAACATCTTAATGTATTTGTTATAAGCACAGGCATTGGTGTCTGACAGACCAGGGTTCAAAACCTCCTTCTGCCACCATCTAGACTGTAGACTGCACGTGGGTGGGAAGCCTGTCACTCCTGTTCACTGCTACCGAGTCCACAAGCGCCTGGTACAGTGTGGACACTCAGGCAAGTCTTTTTGGCTCTGAGCCTCGGTTTTCCCATTTTGAAAATGGAAAAATTCTGGCTTCATGGGGCTGTTAGGAAAATCCCAAGGCCTATCAAACTGTGTCCTACCCCCTACTCCCCTGAGGCAAAGGTGGCCAAACAGAAGGGCTGTCTTCTCAAGAAAGAATCTGTGAGATAAAGGAAAAGAAGCTTCCAGAAACTTGGCTATCCCTGTGAATTTTGGGCCAGAAGACCCCTTCACATACCACTCAGGGCCCCTGTCTACCATCTCCATTGCTGGCAGCAGTTTGGGGATCAGGGCCCTGGCATCAGGTGGGGCGTGGGGCTGTGCCCAGCATACTAAGGAGTTCCAGGGCCAGGGGAGCAGGGTCTAACTGAAGAGACAAGCATATTAGGCCTAAGGGAGCACTAACTTGGGACACCTGCCCTTCCTTGAAATGAAAAGAGTGACTAATACTTGTCCAGCTCTTTGCAAAGCACTTGCTTTTTCATGCGGGACTCTGCCAGATGCTCTATTTCACAAATGAGGCAGACTGAGGCCTAGAGAGCTGGAGGGATGGCCCTAGGGATACTGAGCAAGTAAGCGGTAGGGCTGATATTCCAGCCCCCAAGTGCTTCTGCTCCCCTTGGCTGTCTCCACTGAGCCAAAGGTAAAGGGAGCCAGACCCACTGGGCACGGGGGCCCACCCTCTTACCTGGGGATGTAAATGTGGTGGCCTCAGCAGGCCATGTGGGGGGCCCCACTGTAGCCAGAGGATGAGAAGTGGATGATAAGTGGAAGAAGGTGCAGGAGCAGTGAGATAGATTGGAGTGGGTTCAGAGGCAGGCAATGAAAATGATTAAGGGAAGAAAGGGATTAATTTATAAAACGAGATTAAGAGAGCAATACTGCCCTGCTTGGCTAAGGGACAGCTTGCAGGCGGGTGGTTGTGAAGGTGAGGCCCATTGGCTCAGAGGGGCCCACCAGTCCTGGAGCCTGGGCTGCGGCCCCCACCAGGCTGGACCACCACTTTCCAGAATGACTGAAAGGGTCCCCAAGGGACCAGTGGCCTCTGCTCCCAGGCAGCCCCAGAAACCTACTCTGGCTTTCTGCCCTGCTGCTGCAGAATGACATAGTCATTGTTCCAGGCGGCCAGCAGGAGCTCGTGAAGATACCTCGCAACAGCTCTGAGAGGAAGGGAATTCTTGCTTCTGTTGACAGGTGAGTAATTGAAGGCCAAAGAGGCTAGTGACCAAAGCCAGGTCTCTGTCCCATCAGAGTCCAGGGTCCCTCCACTGTAGCATACCTTTCAGGGCAGAACTCCAGCCATCTTCAGATTCCAGGGTAGGCGACTTTCTTCTTTCTTCTGCTAGAAGGTGAATCTATAGACTCCAGAGGGTATTTCTCTCAGGTCCTAATCATTGCACTTGCAGGAAGTTCTTTCTCATGTCTGAGCACAGTCTTTCATGCTGTCCTTCCACCCCTGTAATCTGGTTGGGAGATGAAATCAGGGTGGGGGGAAGAAGAAGTGGGGGCTGGGTGGGGGAGGAGGGAGGAGGAGACAAAGAGAAAGAGAAATAGAAGTAGAAGGAGGAGGAGGAGATTTATTCACATCTACAATGTATCAGATATTCTACTAGTTATTTTCACCAATTTCAGGAGGACAAAATTAAATTTAAGTGTTGTGTAAACCTCAGGACAATTTTATAATGTAGATCTTGCTATCCCTGTCTTACAGATAAGAAACTGAGTTTCAGTGAGGAGAAATGATTATTAGCCCAAGCCCCAGTGTAAGTGACAAAGCTACAATTTCAGCCTCAGATGGGCCTCTCAAGCTGCTGTCCCATACCCTTGGATCTGTGAAGAAAGAAGCGAGGGCTTCAGTGATTTGGTCAGCACCTGGGGAGGGGACGCAGTGGTACAGCTGGCATGTGGTACCACTGTCAGGGAATGTGTACGGGAGTGAGCAGTGGACAGAGAGGGAAAGGGAGGTTTGGGTGGGTTAGGGTCTGAGACCTGGGTGCTGGATGTGGATGGCTGCCAGGAGCCTGGCCAACCCCGGCAGGACCTGCCTTGTTTATTTACCCCTCAGGAACCCAGGCCTGTCCCTTCTAGATTGCCCCCCTGCTCCAGCCTCCTACCCTGCACCCGTACACTAGGCAGAGGGCCTGTGACTAAAAAACAGTGGGGCCATCTGCCCTTCAGAACTGATTGCCGGCATGATATGGGGGCAATGGCACCCCAAGCCCTGACTTAGAGGTGATGTCTCTGTGGGCCTGCCTGATCACTCATGAGCAGAGGTGGGTGAGGCTAGGAAGAGAGGAGGAGGAGGTGGGGGAGGGGAGGAGTGTTTTTCTTTTTATTTTTTTCTCAGGCAGAAATGAGCTCATGTTTTGTCTAATCTAAATTCTGTCAAGCAAGCGAAAAGGAGAGAGACAGAGACAGACAGAGAGAGAGAGAGAGCGAGAAAGAGAGAGAGCTACAGAGTTAATAAAAAATCTGCCAAGCACATGTTCTTTCCAGCTCAGAGACAAACCAAAAGAAAAAAAAAAAATACCAGGAGAGCTGAAAGGACAGACCAGACGGGGAATGTGTTTTCAGCTCACACTACTTCCTCTTTACTTCAACCAGAGAAAATTCTACCTCAAGTCAAACTCCCTACTCACCCAGCGGGCCAGCGCCCTGCTCTGTGGGAGTCAGGAAGGGCCTGGCCTTCAGGAGAGTCCACTGGGCCTCCCAGCCCTTTTGACTTTTTAGTGATTGAGGTTGAGAGGGAGGTCAGGAGCATAGAACAGAAAGGCCTGTCCTTGCTAGCCCTGGAGCCATGCTGCTTAGTAGCCAGTGGCTAGGGGACACCTTCCCAGCTCCCCAAGGAAAGCCTAGGCAGCTGTCCTGGAACAAGCCCCGCCCCCCCCAGCCCCCTACCCCGGGAAGCAGAGGAACCAGGAGGTCAGAGATGATGATGCACTGACTTCCATGCAGCCATCTTTGCTCCCTAAGCCAGCAAGGCCCGGGGAAGGTGAGGTCTCCCTCGGCAGCCCTCTTACCTCCTTCAAGCCCTCCCTGTCCTGCCTCCTATGGTTGAGAAAGGCTGGCTGTGCAGGGCTGGAATGTGGAGCCAGTCCTAGGGGGAGACAGGGAAGCGAGGGGAGCTGAATTGGCCATGCTAAGCAAGACATTTAGCAACCCGAGCAATAATAGGGCTTTCATGGAGATGGCCAACCTTGGGTTCTGAAGCTATTTTCCACCCGCAACCCTCCTTCCTCCCGCCCTGAGCCGCCCGGGCTGAGAATCCTCCTTTGTTGGGCTGTGGGGCCTGGGGAAACAGGGGCTGGGCTTTGTGGAGGGGCCCCCAGGCCAGGCTGACTGGGCTCCCTGTTGTCTGAGTGGAGTGCATCTGGGCAGTGGAAGGGACCCAGGGCCAAGGCCAGGGCCAAGAGAGCTAGCCCTTCCTTCCCAGAAACCCCCAGGGCATGGGTTTTGCCTCTGCTCCTGGGTGCTGAGTGGTGTTTGTGGACTGGCATTTCCCACGTTCCTCAGTGGGAAGGTACTTGAGAGGATGCGTAGACAAATGGTCACTTTTTGGCAAGCACTCTTTGGCCAGAGAAGCCTGCCCCAGGGCCACCTTTCACAACAGAGCCATAGGCAGACAGACAAGGGGGAAGGCCGAGAAGGATCCCAGGCCCTGACTTTGAGGGTCTGCATCTAGGGGTGCACAAAGGCTGCATGAGCAGGAGCTGGCGGTGGGGGGTGGGTCGTGAGGCTGGGTTGGGGCTTGGCCTGGCCGGGCAGGGTAATGAGATCCAGCTGGATGGGAGAGGGTGGAGGAGGAGGAGGAGGAGGAGGAGGAGGAGGAGGAGGAGGAGGAGGAGGTCTCCTTTATCTCTCGCTCCTTGTTCTCAGGGCCCACGTTTTTTAATTTGTGTTGGATAAACAATATGGGATTGTGTACGCAAAGAAGCTCTAATTATCCCCTGAGGTTGTGTTTCCTTAGAGGAAATGAACTGGGCATGGCATTCGCGTTGGATCGCAGAAACACACGAGCCCAATAGCTTCCAGATTGCTGCTCAGGCGTGCCATGCTGAGAGCCCCCCTCCAGTGAAGCTGCTCTCTCCATACCCCCATCTGGGTCTGGAGCCCAGCCTGAGCCCCGCCTGACCTTGCCCCGGGAGGGCAGACAAAGGGCTGCTTGCTCTGCAGCCTCACTTCTTCCTGGTGCATGAAGTCATTCCCAACCCCCACCAGCCTTACATCTGTCCCTCTAGTGGGGACAAGTGAGTGCTCGGGACATAGACCTCTGAAACAAGGGCTAGAGATGGGGGTGACCTCTACTGCTTCTGTCCTTTGCCACAGTCCTCACTGAATTGTGTTGCTAAGCAGAACTTTTGGAGAGCCTAGGGTTCCTGGCCTGTATTTCCCTGAACATCATTCCCCTAAACCACTACTGCAGGGAACAATTTTCCACAGAAGCTGACTCTGAGGTGGGTGGGTGCAGAAGGAATTATGCTAGGAGAGGGAGAAAGTTCTGGTGGTGGGGGGAGCTGGCCTCCTAGGAGCAGCCCTGCAAGCTTCTCCAGCATGCTGGGATATAAGAAGCAGCCTGGTCATAACCAGCCATCTCTCCATCTACCACCTACAGAGACCAGACTCCACCTGCTCTTGAGGTTCATGGGGAGGCTGAGGCCCAGGGATGTGAAATGTGTGGTCCCAAGCTGGTGGCAGGGCTGCTCTGAGAACCAGTAAGAGATGACCCACCAGTTGAGTGGGACTTGTGAAGGAAAAGGTGTTTCATGGAGCGATTGCTGGCTAAAGGGGAGACCTGAAGTTGAGGTAAATCAAATCACTCCCAAGTATATTCCCTCATTTCCCCATGAAAGAATCCAAGGAATTTCCAGAGACTATGTGGGCACACAGTCAAGAGTGGAGAACTGAGTTTTGCTGCTGCTTGCTGAGTGCCTGGCTCCAGCCAGGCCCTGCCTTCAAGGAGCTGGTTGAGGAGGTGGAAGGCAGAGCAAGCAGGGCCCTAGGAGGCTTCCCTGGGGGAGCTTCAGGGACAACCAGGCTGGGCTGGGGCCCAGACAGCAGCCCCTGCTCAGACTCCAGGGATGGGCAAGGATGGTAAGGGTGGAGGCGGGGAGGTGGCTGGCGGCCGTGGAACTGGACTACTCCCACTCCAGTAGAAGGTTCGCCCCCATGTCTCCCTTTTATCTTTTCATTACATACAAATTAGGAGTGCGATTAACTTTATTAAAAGCAAACAAAGCTGGTCAGAGAATGGGGCCTCCAGACAGAGCTGTGGGGGTTTGGGGAGGAGGAACGCGGGAGAGCAGGGGAGGGTTGTGGTTGCAGCAGTTAAAAAGGGCAGGAGGTGGAGGGCCAGGGGAGGGGGCTTCCCTGCAGGATTCTCCATCTCCAGGGATCCCATCACTTTTATAGCCATCTACATCCTTCTGAAGTAATGCCAGCACAGCCCAGCCTCCAGACAGAATTCCAGACTTTAAGAGCTGAAAGGAACTGTAGAGACCATAGGGTCTCCCACCATCCCCCAACCCCCAGTTACAGATGGGGAAACTGAGGCCCAAAGAGGTGAAAGGATTAGCCCCAGGCCCCACTGGCTGTGAGTGGTTGAGGACAATGTGATGAGAGTGGTGGCTTTCTGTTTTTCAAGATGTTCAGGGAAGGACATCCACTCTGCTTCACTTCCCCACAGTGTATGGAAGCTCTGATATAAATCCTTCTTGCAGCAGATAAACCATATTTTCTTTTTTTATCACCACTCAGTAGAGCTACTCACACATACTTTATTTATTTATTTATTTATTTATTTTACTCTGAAGTCGTTACATCCTGCCCCTTTGACCTCCTCTTCTTCCTTGGCTTGTATATTCTGAGACTCTGGGCTCTGACTACTTTGGAGAGACTTGACCACAACCCTGGACAACACCCATGACGTCCTCAGGCATCTGTGTAGCACTTCAAGTTCTTGGAAAGGATTTTCATAGGACCTCATTGTTTCTTCCTGGAAACTATGATTGCTAAGCAAGATAGAACCCATGGGCTTCGTGTGTTTATTAATTCATTCCTTCAGAAAACATTTATCAAGGGCTCACTCTGTGTCCAGAGATGGGTGAAGTGCTGAGGATTCAATAATGACAAGACAAATGTGTTCCTTAATGTCATGGAGCTAATAGAGGAGAAACTGAGGTTCGGAGGGACCATAGCATGCCATAGGCACCAGGAGAAAGAGAATCAAGATAAAGGTAAAAGGAGAGGATGCATGCCCTTGCATGCACACAAGCTTTCTCCTTGAGCCATTTTCCATAAATCTGGGGGCCATCAAAGAGCGGAGATGCCAGGAACCTTGCTGTCTTCCATTCTATTCAGTTTCCACAAGGCTTGGCGGTCTCCCAGGGTGGCAGACACCATGTCCAGTGACCCCTGCCTTCCAGCACCTCCAGCAATACCATTAATATCCTTGATTACTCACCACTCATCTTCAGACATCTAAAAATAAAGGTTTTTTCCCCCCCTAAAATCCCTCTTGGCTCTAAATATCAAGGACTCTAATAGTGCAAAATTGGTTCCAGGAGGAATGTTTCAACTTCTCAAGGAAGCCCAGTTTTAAAGTATTTTGGAAGCACCTACCAGAAACCAACTATTTACTCCTTATAGAAATGGGTCACATATGCTTAGCAACCTTCCTCAGCTGAGGAGGTAAGAAATGAGTGGGGGCTGAAGCAGCCCTTACCCACCACAAAATGAACTCTGCAGTTAGGTTAAACCATATGAAATTGCCATTTTTCTAGGTCAAAGGTGGTCAAGCATTGGCAATTTCCTACGGTTCGACCTGATCATTTCTAACTGTTGTGAGTGAATTGGTAAAGTAGATTTTGCAAGGGCTGCCCTGAGCAATAGCTCTTCATATTGAATCATTAGAGCAGGCACCCTAAGTCCTGCTACTGGGCAACCCCAGTCCTTGTTGAATCATTACAAGGGATCCCCTGGGGCATCCTGCTGGGCAATTTTTCTTGTTGGTGATGCAGGAGTTCCTTGTAGTACTGAATGTTGATGAGAGCTAACATCTACATAGTACTTCCCAGGGGCCAGACCTTGTTCTAAGTATTTTGCAAGTATAAGCCCACATAATCCTCATAACTATACTATGGGGTGAGCGCTGTGATCAAGCCAATTTTATAAGATGAGAAAAGAATAGACAGGGGAATTAAGCAACTGGCTTGAGGTCTTACCACCAATACATCGTCAAGCTAGGATTAATGTCTGAACTGGGCCGTCTGAACCACTAGGCTGAGTCTGCACTTTGAACTTGCTCCTGGGTCTGAGTCAAAGGCTTGTTTCTTCCTGGGCCAAGGGGCTAAGGACAGACTGAGGTATGCTCTCACCTGCCCCTACATCCAACAAGAGGAAGAGTGTATGTTTCCTAGGGATTGAGATGAGGTCAGCCAATGAGCAGACAGGGTAGGAACTGAGAGGCCAGGCATGGGCTGAGGTCCCCAGAACTGATCCATGATCCATGAAAAAAAAAAAAAGGATTCCTCCATTGTTTCTTGTTTCTCATCAACTCCCTTTCAAAGACACTTGACAGATGCCGTGGGGTGTGGGGAAGCAGGTCCAAGAGATATGAGTTCAGGTTGGGCTCTACCATTTAGTAGCTGTATGGCCTTCGGCACGTCACTCAACCTCTCTGAGCTGCAGTTTCCTCATTTGGAACATGGGGCTGATCATCCCAATTGCTGAGTGGTGTTGTGGGGTTTCTGCAAGAGAAATGAGGCAATATGCTTGGCAAAGTTCCTGGCCCATAGGCAGTGTCTGGTGAGCGCTGTCCCCTGCCCCCACACCTAGAGCAGGATCCCAGCTGTGGCTTCCAGTCCCCCATCACTCCTTGTCCCATTGGCCTTGACATGGAGCCTCTGGGAGAACCCAGGGCCCAGTGACGGTGGCTGGGAATGGACTCCAGGAAAAAATTGAGATCTGGTCAGTTTCATTAAAGTTCCCATTTAGTTTAGTTTTACTGTCTGCTGATGTCCTGAATGACCATTTCCTCTTTTATTTTCTTCTCTTCTGGTCTTTCCAACTTCAAGGCCTTAAGGAAGGCTCCCCACTCCTGCCATACCCTTTTCAAGCTTGCAGAGAGTTTGTGTTGGCTCAGCGGAGAACGTGATGAGTTCGGTTTGTGTCCCTGGCACTCCACAGCAAGACAGGGGAATTAAAACTCTGAGGAAGAAATGAGAGGGGAAAGAACCACCTCACAAATGCCTGCCCCTGCCCCTGGTCATGGTGCGGTGGGTCTGGAGCTGACGCTAATCGGTGTGGTTTCTCTTCCAGCCCCAAGTTTATCCTTGTGTAATTTAGCGTAGGAAAAGCTAATACCGATGTGTCAGCTTGGGTTAATGGAGATTTTTTTTTTTAGTTGAGCAAATCCCCTTTCCTCCCTCCACCTCGATCCCCAGGCTCCTCCTCCAAGGAGGTACCCCACTGGTGTGCCCCACAAAATGCAGCTGCCAAGGGACCAGGATCTTGAGGGGCTCTGGCAGGCTGTCCTCTTTCTGAGAGATCTCTGGGGAAGGAGAGGTCCTAGCCATGTTTGTTCAGCCATTTCCATTAGCCCACAGAGCCTGCTGGCAGGAAGTAATTTCTTGTCAAACACGAATCTTTCCTCTTCCTTCTATTGCTCACCCCACTGAAGCATTTCCAGGCCTGCTGTGGGGCTCTGTGTCTCAGGGTCAAAGGCCTTCCTGGCACCATTCCTCTATTTCCCTCTCTGATTCAGAGAGGTGTGACTCACCTTAGTGAGTCCTGTGGCCTTGGATAGCTGGTAGCTCTAGAATTCTAGACCAACAGGAGGAATTGAATGGATATCAGTTCATCCTGAACTTTATTGAAGACAGGGCTCCAGGGGCTCCAAGTCCCTGGCACTTCCTCCAGCACCCACGGTATCAGGTCACCAATGCCCCCTGGAGTCTTGCTTTGGGTGTCTGGAATTCTACTTCTGGCTCTGTTACTGCGGTTTGATCATAGTCCTGTCCCCTATGTGGGCCTCAGTTTCCCCACCTAGAATAAAGGCAGAGTAAGGCTGGACAAGCTGCTCTCTAAGCTCATCTCTAGCTTGTGTCTCCCGCCTGCCCCCCCACCCCCCTACCTCCCCAGAGAGAGGACGTTTGGGTCTTTTTCTTTACTACGTGGGCAGCCCCTGCCTTCAGAGACTAGAGCAAGCTGGCCAGGCTGGGGCTGGCACGGGGAAAGAGGGGATGAGGGTGGAGGGCAGCTCGAAGGAGGCAGATTCTAGAGAAGATAGAAGGTGGGCAGGAAGACAGGGCGGAGGCAGGAAGAAGAAGAGAAGGAGGTGGGAGGGAGAGAGCAGAGGCAGGGAAGGGAAAGAATAAACACGTAATCAGGGTTACTGAGTTTCCTGTGCAGCTGGAGTTATCTTTTGCTCTTAATAAACTCAGCTGCGGCTTAACCACCCACTCCAGATGGGTGGCTGTGGGTCCCGACACAGCTTGTCTGAGACCTGCACAGGGCAGGAGGTGGATATTCTGGCAGGGGTGTCTGATGGATGCCCACTAGCGCCCACCCACAAGGCTGAGCTCAGCTGGCCTGGGTGCCATGTCTTCTCTCAAGGCAAGATGGTGGGAAGGAGACAATAAGGGCATTGGAGTGAAGCAGGGGGAGTTCCATTCATGACTTGGTGACTTCTGAGCTGAGGGGCCTTGTGCTTCCCCCCTTCCCCTAGCCAGTTTTCTCATCTGCAAATGGGGCTAATGTCTCGTCCAACAGATACATGTAGTCTTATGTATGAGGTGAAGAAGACGAGGACTGTGCAGGCCCCAGCCTGTGCCTGAAGGGCTGTTCAACAGCTGGCATTCTTTGCTGTCTCCTAACTCCTGTTCCTCTTCCAACCCCCTGTCCAAGCTGGTCTAGATCTGGTAGCCTCTCTAGCCTCACCCACCCGGCCTCTGGTCTTTGGAGTGGGAGAGGGTCAAGGAGCCAGACAAGCTCAAGATGGCAAGGGACCCATCCCCTTATCCTGAATTTTCTCAGGCTTCCTTGAAGTTCTCTTTCCAAATGCCCCCTCCCAGTGTGAAGGTCCTGTGGAGGGGTGAGCATAGTGGGGAGCAAAGACCACCCTGTGCCCCAATATAACTCCTGTGACGGCACCTGGGGTCAGACTCTTCAACGTGGGGTCCAGTCTTTAAAGGTTCCCTAACCCTCTGATCTGATGTGGAAAATCGGCAGCTTGGTGGATTATTCAGGGGAAACAGTTCAGAGTGTACATTACATTCTCAAAGGGGCTTCCCATGGACCCTCATATCTTTAGCTCTTACGTCAAACTGTCAAATAGTCCTGGCAGGAAATGAGGGTGTGTGTCTAGGATGGTCACTCAAGTGGCAGTTGGTGAAACCAAGATTTGAACACAGACCCTCGTGGCACAAAAGCCCGTGCTTAGCCGCTGTGCTGTACTGCCGCAGGGGCTCAACCCAAGGTACCATTCATTCATTTGTTCACTCACTTACTCATTCAACCTCCAGGTATCTGCTGAATACCCTCCTTTGTTCCAGGAAAGAACATATGTCCTCCCTGTATTCCTCCAAACATCCCTAGATGGGTTTGAGGAGAAGTCATTCAGCATAAGGCTGCTATGCAGGAGTGTCGAGGTGATCAGAGTCTGGAATACAAACAGGCCAGAACCAGCCTTGCACCAATGGGTGTCCTTCCTCTCAAGGGGACAAAGCGAAGCTCAAAAAAGATTAAATGCCCACTGCCTTCCTGGAAGCACAGGAATTGTGGTGATGCTCCCATGGCACCCCTTTAAGACCATGAGTTCTTAAAGGCAACAGGTATTTCAAGAAGCAGTATAGCATAGGGCTTAAGAGTGTGAACTGTCTGCGATCAAATCCTGGTTCTGTGACTTACCAACTATGTGATGTTGGGAAAATGGTTTGTTATCTGTAAAATGGAGAAAAGAACCAGGCCTACCTAAGATGATGTTGTGGGGATTAAGTAAGTTAATATCCTGGAAAAGTACACCCAACAGATGGCCACATGCTCACTGTTCCTTGCAGTGACTGCTGTAGGCTCAGGAGAAAATGCACCTAGGATGGGTCACTGGCCCAGCTTCTTCTGCACAGCCCCAGAGTCATTGTCCTAAACACAAATCCAAGGAAGTCACTACTTTGCTCCCTGTTGTTCTCAGGCTAAATTCCAACACCTTGGTCTCTGCATACCTGCTCCCACTATCTGGGTCCTGCCCAGGTCTTGTTTCTCTTCTTTCACCACTTCTGCTTTTAATGCCAAGGCTTTGGCCACACCAAATATCATTGGTAAAACAAGCCCTCTTCTTTCCTGCCCTATTTTTCTCATGATGTTCCATCTCTCTGGAATACCTTTCCCTGCTTCCATGCCATCAAGTACCATCAGGTGCCAAAGCTCTGATTTGAATCTAAGTTTAAGTGCTTAGCACTTAGCACCCAACCCAAAGCTGTGACTACAAGACCAAGGTCACAGCCCCTTCTCTGTCATTCATACCACTGACCCTTCGTAAGACATCTTTACTAGAATGGAAACTTTTTTGGAGACAGGGCTCCAGGGGCTCCAAGTCCCTGGCACTCTCTCCAGCACCCATGGTATCAGGTCACCGATGCCCCCTGCAGTCTGCTTTGGGTGTCTGGAATTCTATTTCTGGCTCTGTTACAACTGTTTGATCACGGTCCTATCCCCTATCTGGGCCTCAGTTTCCCCACCTAGAATAAAGGAAGAGTAAGGGTAGACAAGCTGCTCTCTGAGGTCACCTCTAGCTTGTGTCTCCTGCACCCCCAGCAGAGGGAGGAAGCTTGGGTCCCTTGAGAATGTAGACTCCCTCTTGGTCACTGATGCATCTCCAACACCTGGAACTGTCCCTGGTACATAGTAGATGCTCAGTAAATAATCCCTGATTGTTGACTGCATGGATGATTTGCTTCAAAATGCTACCTCCTCTGTGAAGCAGCCCAGCCAAAGGCCATTTCTGCTGCCAGCATAGTTTTACGTTCCTGTCAGAGCTCACACACCATTGCCTTGTTTCTTTACTTATCTCCCCACTGACCTGAGTGTATCCTGAGGCCAGGAGCCTCAGCCAAAGCATTTCAGAATCACCTGCTGTACCTCACACAGTGTCTGGTGCGAGAGCTCTCATTAGAATCAGATGAGAAGCTTCAACACAATGTCCATTCCCGAGACCCAGTCCTGATCAATAAAGCAGAGTCCAAGGTAAAGACCAGGCATGGTCATTCTAACGCTCCATAGGAGGGTTCCAGCATGCAGCCAGGCAGGAAAACTGCTGTGATAGGCATCCCGTGGCGGTGTCTCTGTTAAATGCCTCCAACTCCACCTAGCCTATGAGCCGGCCTCCGAGGGGAACCACACTGGCTCAGAGGGACCCCAGGAATGACATTTAAGGCAGTCGGGTCTCCCACCAGGCTCAGCCTGAAGAAGAACACAGAGAAAGCCACGCTTGTCCCCTCAGGCAGAGAGAATGGGCGACACCTTCACGCCGCCACCTGGCATCTCCTTTGTCCTTGGGCTCAAGTGCATCTAATCTAGCCAGGCCCCTGACAGGCCATTTCCAGTTTAAGCCAGTCAGGCTGCCTTCACAGCAGGCACAGAGGGTCTGAGACTAGAGAGGAGGAATAGGCCAGCCAAATGGACACAGGGTCAGTCGGTGAGCCCCTGGGGTCGGCTTGGCCTGCTCAGTAAGCACCACCTGGTCACCAGCACCAGCAACCTGGTGCAGTGAAAGCCCTTGACTTGCAAATGACAACTAACATGTGTTCCTCTGTGCCAGGCCCCATATTGAGCATTTTACATGCATTATTCTAGTTCATTCTCTCAACACCCCTTTGAGGTAGATGTTATTATTCCCATTGTACAGCCCAGGAAACCGAGGCTCCCACGAATTAAATTCCTTGCTTGAGGTCACATAGCCATCAAGTACCATCAGGTGCCAAAGCCCAGATTTGAATCTAAGCTTGAGTGCTTAGCAGCCAACCTAAGGCTGTGACTATAAGACCAAGGTCAAAACCCCTTTTCTATCACTCACTCCCTGCTGTCTCCCTGGGCCTAGTTTCCCATCCATTGAGAAGAGGGGAGTAGCTGACCTGGATGGTGTCTGAGGGTTTTTCCAGCTATGACATCTGTAGGTTCTATGGATCACTGTCAGGGCAAAGAAACAGAGCAAAGTCTCAGCCTCCACACTTTACACCATACGTTGCTTGGGGAGGTCCAAGGCAGGGCTCAGAACAATACTCACCTCCTACCTTAGGCCATGGGGACTAGCAAAAGCTATAAAGAGCTAGTATTTATTATTTAGTATCAAATGCTATTCTATCCATTTAGTCTTTGTGACTATCTGATGCTGTAAGTACTAGCATTGTCAACTCTATTTTAAAGATGGATAATAAAGCTTAGGATGGTTCGTTACTTGCCCAAGTCTATACAACTAGTAAATGGTACAACCAGGATTCAAACCCTGGTTGAATTATACTTTGCTGCTAAGCACTTTGCCTGAAGAATGGATGGATGTTTTTGAGTTTTAATACTTTTTTTCTATTGAAGTAGAATTGATTTACAGTGTTGTGTTAATTTCTGCTATACAGCAAAGTGATTTGCATATATATATATTTTTTAATGTTGTTTTCCATTATGGTTTATCATAAGATATTGAATATAGTTCTAGTGCTATATAGTAGGACCTGTTGTTTATCCATTTTATATATGAAAGTTCACATCTGTTAACCTGAACCTCTCACTCTACCCTTGTCAGCCTCCACCTCCTTGGTAACCACCAGTCTGTTCTGTATGTCCATGATTCTGTTTCATTTGTGGCATATTTTAGATTCCACATATAAGTGATATATATAGTACTTGTCTTTCTCACTTGGTATGGTAATCTCTAGCTGCATCTGTGTTGTTGCAAATGGCATTATGTTGTTCTTTTTATTGCTGAGTAGTATTCTATTGTGTATAGGTACCACCTCTTTATCCATTCATCTGTTGATTAATATTCAGTTTCTTTCCAGATCTTGGCTATTGTGATAATGCTGCTATGAACATAGAGGTGCATGTATGTTTTTGAATTACAGTTTTGTCTGGATATATATCCAGGAGTGGGATTGTTGGGCCATATGATAATTCTATTTTTATTTTTCTGAGGAACCTCCATAGTGTTTTCCACAGTGGCCGCACCAACTTATATTCCCAACAGGGTAGGAAGGTTCCTTACTAGGAACCTGTGTTCTTAACCACAGTTAAGAACTGACTGGGCACTCAGCTGCTCAGAGTGCCACTAGGGGCAGGACTTGGCAGAGGAGCAGGGCCAAGTCTTCCCCTGGTGGTGACTATAGGAGAAGGAAGAAGATGCCAAAGCTAACTGATTCAGCTGGGCCCAGGCTGAGGGCCACCAGCCAGCAGATTCTGTCTCTCTAAAGTAAGTTTAGGTGGATAGGAGCTCTGCCTGCCCTTCCCATTCCCATCCCCACCAACTGCAAGAGAGGAGGCAGGCCATGTTTTGAAGTCACATGGCCCAAGTCTAGGCCAGGAATATCTGTCATATACCCTCTTAATAGCCCACATCTCCCCTTATGTCAACCATAGTTAAGCCACTGCTTGGTTACTAGTCACTGAATGTCTGTCCCCCACTAGACTAAACCCTCCATAAGAGCAGGAAGCATATCTGTGTCCTTTGCCACAGTGTCACCAGAGTGCTTGTGATGTCACCAGCACTGTGCATGGCATATCATAGGTGTACAAAACAGTGTGTTGAAGGCAATGATGAATGAATGTTTCCTGGCCCACTGGAATGGGAGTGGGTGATGCTTACTTCTCATGTTTGAGGCTTCCCTGGTGGCTCAGATGGTGAAGAATCCACCTGTAATGCAGGAGACCAGGGTTCGATCCCTGGGTAGGGAAGATTACCTGGAGAAGGAAATGGCAACCCACTCCAGTGTTCTTGCCTGGAGAATCCCAGGGACAGAGGAGCCTGGCAGGTTATAGTTCACAGGGTGGCAAAGAGTTGGACACAACTGAGTGACTAACACTTGCTTACTTACTTATCTAAGAGTTGGGGCTGATATAAGGACATGTGCCTGATGGCTTATGAAACAGAAAGGAAATAAAGCACGAACAGTGATGCTCTATTTTATAAGCTGAGTGGTGATATCACAGATTCTTATTTTATTACTATCCCTTAAGTTGGGCGTGAACATTGTAAATTTCCTTTTGTACATATATTTTATAATTTTAAAACTGGGAAAGCAGCCTGAAAAGTAGTGAAAGTGGAAGTATTAGTTCCTCAGTAGTGTCTGTCTCTTTGCGACACATGGACTGTAATCCACCAGGCTCCTCTGTCCATGGAATTCTCCAGGCAAGAATACTGGAGTGGGTTGCTATGCCCTCCTCCAAGGGCTCTTCCTGACCCAGGAATTGAACCTGAGTCTCCTGCATTGCAGGCAGTTTCTTTACCATCTGAGCCACCAGGGAAGCCCCGAAAGCAGTCTAATACCATTATTAAACACATAGATTCTGAAAGTCAAGAGAATCTGGTTCATTTTCCAGCTCTTCCACTTACTAGAGGCATGACCTTGGGTTGGATATTCCTCAGAAGGAAAATGGGTTTAATAATAGCACCTACCTTTAAGGATTATTAGGAAGAACAATCCTGCTAATGCATGCAAAGAGCAGAGAACAGGGCTTGGCATAGAGTAGGCATATGATAAACATTAACTATTGTTATTATCCATGTTCTCACATAAATGAAAATGTGCCTGTTTAGGTATTGGTGTAGCTACCCAGGGCTCTAGTGCGAGGCATAGAAAACTGACAGCAGGGAATACACCCAACATATGAACAGAGATTATATCTGGGTAGGGGGTGGTGGGAAATATATTTTTGTCTTCTTAATACCTTTCTGTATCTCCCAGATTTCTTATAATGAATTGACTAACTTTTGCAAACAGAAAAAAAAATTTTTTTGTCAACAATTTAAAATTGTGTGTAGTACCTCCATCAGTGTTAAGCTATCAAAATGTAAAAGCAAAAGCAAAACAAACACGTTTAGCAGGAATAATAAGAACTGCCTCCAGACCACTAGCCCTCAGACATATCCACCAAAGGGAGACCCAGAGGGGTGCAGGGCCTCATGAATAAACCCCTCTGCTTTGACCCCTCAGCCTTCCCCTAGTCTGAGGACACCCTCACCAGCTCTCTGCCCCCTAGGGGTACTCCACGCTCTACCAGGTCCAGTGCCACAGTGTCCTTGGCAGGGAGGGGCTGAGCTCTGGAGGGCCTGTGGGAAGCCAAGTCAATTTCATTCCTCCCTCTCTGCCGTCAGGTCATAGGAGATGGCATTAGTACCACTTCAGTGAAGCTGAGCTGCTTCTGAGCCACTGCCTTCTAGTTCGTGGGCAGAGGACAGCAAGGGACCAGTTGTACCCAGAGTAGGAAATGGGAGTGGGGAGGGGAGAACCCATATGGGGGGCTGGGCCTGAGGGGTTGCCCAGGCTGACTGTTGGAAGCCGGCTGTGAAGACTGGCAGGAGGGCAAACAGAGACAGCTTTTTGCCCAGTTCATGAATTGGAGCCGGAGAAGCAAGGGAGACTGGGATCTGGGTTGGATCAGGGCCAGGGCTCTGGGACAGAAATAGGCCAGGCCACTGGGTTTCCAGATCAGTGTCCTGCTCTGCTTTCTTGGCTGGGCCACTCACAAGCAAGGAGCCACGTGGATTCCAGAGGGCAGAGAGATGGGGCCGACAGAGCCAGGGCCCCACTGCCCTCACTCCCTGCCCCCTCATTTGGTTTTATCTTTGCAGGGTTTGTCACCACTTGATGTTATATGAGCTATTTGTCCTGCCTCTAGATAGGAGGCTGCTCAAAGGCAGAGAGTTTGTCTCCCAGTTCACTGTAGCACCGCTTGTTCCCAGAACAGTGTCTGGCACATGGGAGGTACCTGAAATATCCTTTTTTGAATAGACTGTGAATGACAGGCCCCCATCCTGGGGCTTGTGAGGTAGGAAAAACAGGCAGGCACTAGAGACTATCCTCATTTGGGTTGAAGAGAAACTGGTGATTATAAGTTCAAGGACTTGTTTGATATCCCATGGCTAGGAGATGGCAGATCTTAGGTTTAAACCCCAGGACGACAAACTTGAATGTTCTTTTTTCAACATTATGCTGCCTCTTTGAAAGAAAGTGGATGGAAGACACAGAAGACAAACTTATGGTTACCAAAGGGGAAAGGGAAAGGGGGTAAGGGAGGGAAAATTTAAGAGTTTGGAATTAGGAGATACACACTATTATTTAAAAAAATTATAGAAATTAGATGGTGTATTTGAAATTAGTCCTTGGACAACAGCTTGGCTTCCTAGGCCCACCTGGATGGGAAGGGGGAGATTTGAACTTGGAGCCAATGGACAGGTGGTAGCCAGAAGGAGGTGGCCTGTTAGGATGGTGCTGGCCTCAGCTGAGCATGAAGAGAGCACAGGGAGGTGGGTCCAGGGGGAGAGCGAGAAAGGATGTCCAACTGCACCTGGAGCACATGGTGGGTCCCTGCTTGGCCCGCGATGGCCTTGGGCCCTTTGCCCTGTGGCTTCTCGGCCCAGCCAGTGGACCAGGCATGCTGAGCTTCTGAGACATCGAGACACTTGAGAAGCTGAGAAACCCACAGAGAAAGGGGAAGGGCAGAACAGGGCTCTGGACTCCTGCTCCAAGCTCTGGAGCAGCTCTGGTGCCATGCTGGGATCCCAGTGCTGTATGGAGACAGAGCTTCTTAACTGTGCTATCAAATGGGTTACAAGTTTTCTGAGATATTCACCTTCTCAGCCCTCAGGGAGGCATAGTGAAGCTTGAGGTGGCCTAAGCACCCTCACCCCAACCCCAATTTACCACTGTTGTTGTTCAGCCACTCAGTCATGTCTGACTATTTGTGACCCATGGACTGCAGGATGCCAGGCTTCCCTGTCCTTTACTATCTCCTGGAGTTTGCTCAAACTCATGTCCATTGAGTCAGTGATGCCATCCAACCATCTCATCCTCTGTCATCCCCTTCTCCTCCTGACTTCAATCTTTCCCAGCATCAGGGTCTTTTCCAATGAGCTGGCTCTTCGCATCAGGTGGCCAAAGTATTGGAGCTTCAACTTCAGTATTAGTCCTTTCAATGCATATTCAGGGTTGATTTCCTTCAGGATTGACTTGTTTGATCTCCTTCTGTCCAAGGGACTCTCAAGAGTCTTCTCATAGTCATTTTTTCCCCTCTGTGTACCCAGCATGGAAGAGGAAAACAGAGGAAGGGAGGAGGGAACAGGGATCTGGGAGGTGCCCAGGCCGTCCCCCTCCGCTCACTGCCTCACTGCTTCCTCACTTCTCCCCACCAGTCTTCTTCACCCTGCTGCTGCTGTTGCTAAGTCGTGTCAGTCGTGTCCAACTCTGTGCGACCCCATAGACAGCAGTCCACCAGGCTCCTCTGTCCCTGGGATTCTCCAGGCAAGAATACTGGAGTGGGTTGCTATTTCCTTATCCAATGCATGAAAGTAAAAAAGTGAAAGTGAAGTCGCTCAGTCGTGTCCGACTTTTCACGACCCCATGGACTGCAGCCTACCAGGCTCCTCCATCCATGGGATTTTCCAGGCAAGAGTGCTGGAGTGGGGTGCCATCGCCTTCTCCCTTCACCCTGCTGGACCCTGCCTTATGCTGCTTTTATCTGAGTCTCTGTTCCTGTCTCCCTCCCTCCTGTTTTTGTCTTCATTTCTTTGTCTCCCTGCCTCTAGGCCTTTCCCTAGCCTCTCCCTCCACTTCTCACTGTCTCTCTGATTCTGTATCTGTCTCCAGTCTTTATCTCTGTCTTTCTGTACGTTTTACTGCCTCTGTGTCTCTCTCTGGCTGGTTCTCACAATCTCTCTGGCTCTAGTCTGTCTCTACTTTTCTCTGCCTCTGTCTTTCTGGGTCTGTCTTTCTGCCTCTTACAGTCTCTCTGCCTCCCGGCTAGTATCTATAAAACCTGCTCTCTCCAGGAAGCTGGGCAGTAACTCCCATTCACCCCTCGCTGGATCAGATGCCAGATTCAAAGGTGGTAGGGATCCAATGCCCAGTGGGGTCACTCAGGCCTGCCCTTAGTGATACTCAGCACCCCTCTTAGGGGCAAGGGAGGGGGTCCAGACACAGTGAGGTACAAGCCCAATGATAGATCACCCCACGTTTCCCCTAAGGCTTCTCTGGGCCACCTCCTTCAGTCTCACTCTCTCCACCTGTGAGCTGTTCAGATCGCAGCTGGAACCCCTGTCTCATGGCCAGGTCTGTGTGGGACAAGGGAACTGCTTGCCAGAGTGACAAGGCCCAACTGTCAGGGAGGATCCATGCTGTGGCCACGATGGGACCCTTGGGCAGTGACACAAACCTTGGGTCTGAATTCTAGATCTTACTTTTACCACCTATTAATGAGATGACCTTGAACTAACAAAGCTGCCCCTCTGAGGGCTGGTTTCAAGTACCCTAAGGCCTACCCTGAAGGATGGTTCTCAAGATTAAGGGTTAGCACTGGGCTGTCCTTCCCTCTCTTCCTTCACTTTCCCCAGTTCGGGTCAGGATGTTAGTATTAGCATGAAGACTCCTGGGTGTCCTTGGATAAGTTAGCAAGGCTCTTGGGGCCTTGGCTTTATCAAACTCAGTTCTTCCAGGAGGGTTAACAGGAAGTGGGTGCTGGCTGCAGCAGCAGAGGTGGTGGTGGCAGAGCCAGGAACCAGAGCCTCACTAAGGTCAAGCTGGGTGGGCAGCTGGGGTGGTGGAGGGGGTCAGTGCTGCCTCTGAGAATGTGTGATTTTTTCCCCCAAGAGGCTTTGAGTCACAGACAGGTAATGTATTTATGACTCTGCCTCCCTCATTCCCCCAGCTACAGACACACTTGGAATTTCCAAAGTTTGGTTTATACTATTTTTCATTACTCTGAGTTTCAGAAAAACCCACTGCCAGAGCCATCCTGGGAAGGGCAAGTTCTCTTTCACAGAACATGAAAGGGTTGGTGCTGTCAGGCCTTTGGAAGGGGCCTAAGCAGTCCTACCCCTGCCCCCCACAGCCTGACAAGTGGGACTTAGAGACTTAAAGAGAGGGAGTGACTGGTCCTGTGGTCCATTGCAATTCAGTGAGAGAACCAGGCCTGGCACCCAGACTTCTCGATGTCCATTGTCTCCCTTGCTCATCCTCTAGCTCACGTTCTTTCTATTCCCTTTACACTCTGTCTGCCTGCCACTGGCTTTCTCTCTCCATCCTTCGATAGGTAATGCCTTCTTCACCTCTTCCAAGAGTCTGAACAGTTGGGACTCCTAAGGAATTGGAGTTTCAACACTCTCTGGCTTGCTCTTGCCAAAGAGTAGCATGCTGACTGAACTGTGCCTGGAGCTTCCATCTTTGGTGGAGTCTCCTCCATCTCACCCCCTCCACCAGGAGGTATCAGCACTAGATCAGGCCACCAAACAGGCAGCCCCAGACCCACATGGCTCTGGGGTCTGAGATAGCTCATCAATAGACCCTTCTCCCGTCTGCCCACCTGCTTCACTGAGCCAAGTTGAGGGCGGAAGTAGAGCTGACATTCCTTCTGGGGAGGGAGCAAGATTGGTGGATACCTCCTTCCCAGGGAAATCCTACTCAGGCTAGACATGGGAATTGACCCCGTCAGGGCCTGGTGCCTGAGCACACTCCCCAGCCTCTGCCACCAACCTGAGCAGGCTGGAGGGTAGATAGACTGCAGAGCTGTTCTCAGAAGTCCTGCCATAGCTCTAAGTGGCAGGGTCAGTGGGTGAGACAAAAGTCCATCTGTCCTCTACTAAGAGACGAGGTGGGAGTTCCTGCCTGGAGTTACACAGGTGGTATTAACAGCACATGGCCAGATGTTCTGGTGTCAACTTGACACAGACACCTTGTAGCAGAGAAGATGGGCAAGGCTCTGCCATCAGGTATCCAGAGGGAGAATCTGGCAGGGGAGCAATGGGCAAGGCACAGCTTTGGAGTAGACAGATCTCAGTTTCAATCCAAATTGGATTGTCCTTGTTGGTTGACCTTGGCCAAGTTACTTAACCTCTTTAAGCCTTGGCTTCCCCGTCTGTAAAATGTCTACTCCCTCACTGTTCAAGGTTCCAAGAGGGCAGTGCCCACTAAATGTCCACAGTTGGAGGATGTGTCAGAGAAAGAGTACCCACAGAGGCTGGTGTATCATAAGGTGGTGAGCAAGGGAGCAAGCAGCAACATCTGTGGGAGGAGCTGACCAGAAACTGAGTATGAGTCAGCAGCAGGACGTGGTGGCCTGGAGACATCCTGTTTTAACTGATGGCTGGGGTTCAGGAGGGTAAAGGCATTCCTTCTACCCTGGCATCCCTCTGGGAGTGGGCTGGGGTGATATGACCAAAGGCGCCTCTGTTTGGAAGAGAGCAGGCTACAGCACAGACTGACTCTTTGGCCCTCTGAGGTCCCCAGCATCCTTACCAGCCTGTACATTGTCTTAGTGAAAGTTAGCAAATAGCACCTTCTTTGAGTGTCTGTCTGTAGCCCTGCACATGGGCACATGGCTCAGTGAGCATAGCCTGGGCTGGATTTCAGCTTCCATGGATCCCCGCTGCTGAATACCTCATGATTGCCCTAAAGTTCCCACTATTTGCTCAACCAAACTTTTATTCCTTCAACAAATGCTGACTGAGCTCCTACTATGTGCCCTATTTAGGCACTGTTCTAAGTATTGAAGAGGGGCCTTGGAAGCTGGGCTGGTTGCTCTGGAGAAGAAAGGGTTACAGAATTACCATAGAGCTCTATGACCAAAAGTTGTCTGCATGCTTGCTCAGAAGCAAGCTTCAAGCCAATGTATATTTACTGAGTATCCAAAAAAAGCCTGTGCCAGGGTTACAATTGACTGGCTGTGTGCCCTTCCATGAGTCACTTTCCCTCTCTGGTCCTTGGCACCAGGCTGGATGAGCTGTAAGGATTCCCCTGGACTTCCTGCAGGAAACCCTACAGGATGGCTGGGGGAAAGGGGAGTGGATGTTAATCACATGGCCAAGGGCTGCTGTACAGGGGGTTTGAGCCAGGGGGAGAATCTGGTCTAGAGAATCTTGGGTGTGTTTTTATTTTCCAGCTTGAGACTCAGCTGGCCTCCCACCTTCCCTCTCAACAGTCTTGCTCTGGCCGCAGAAGTCTCACCGCTCTACATCTGCCACGGTCTCTCCAGCCCCCATGCCTCAGACTATGCACTTGGCCTGGAATCCCGACTCCTATTCTGCCTAGTGAAATGCCCCTCATGGATATTGCACCTCTCCTAAGTGTAAAAGGAATGGAGGCAGGGCTTTGGACCTGATGTATACCTCCCTTCCAGCCCAGGGTATGTCTACTGCTTTCCGGTGGATGCTGGGGGCTAAGCTACACCAGCCTGAAGAGCACAGATCTGGGCTCAGGGGATCTTTCTGCTGCCATCACCCAGGGCTGTTCTCTCTTTGCTCCTTTGGAGGATGTGCTCTGAGACCAGATGGACCAGTGCTCACAGGCCGTATCTACCCCTTTCCTAACTATGCAGTTTTGGTTCTCTGAAGGCCTGCTTTAAGGCCTCAGTTTCACTCTCTGTAAAATGGGACTGCTAGGTATCATCTCATTGAGGAAGACGAGATGGCAGGGAGGGAAAGGATAACAGGGAGGGAAGGGAAGGCAGGGAGACCATGTTTATGAAAGTTGCCTGGTAAAGGGTAGCGGCCTGGCCCCTGCTATCTGCTAGCCTTCTGCTGAGTGTGGCCCTGGTATCTCTCATTTCCTACGTCCTCCACTCTACTTTTGACTCACAAAGCCAAAGTCTTCGTTTTTTCCTTTGAAAACTTTTCTAGAGATTTCTTACCTAGAATTTTTCTAAATGTACAAGCATTTCTCTCTAATCCTGCCCTTTTGCTCTCTCTTGGTCCTCTGTGCTGCAATCCATAGGCCCTGAGCCCATCAGCTCCGTAGAAGGAGCACCAGCAGAACCCTCCCATGTTCTCAGAGCTGGGTTACTCTGCCCAGCAGGTCTTACCTCAGCCAGACTCGGGGCTCCCAGGCCAAGATAGCCTGGAGTGGGTGTTGCAGGGAATCATCACTATCACCCCCCCCAAGGCCCTTGGGCACCCAGGGAATGAGCTGGGCCCTTGTTGGGCTCCCCTTTTCATCCTTGTTTGCCAGAGGGCCACTCCCCTTTGGAGAGATGACACAGGGATTGAGAACATAGAATTTTCAAAGTTCTACTAGCTCTGCCACTTTCTATTTGAGAGACCTTGGGCCTGTAGCTTGGCTTTGCTGACCCAAAGGTGGTGTTCCTAGTACCCCTTCCAGGACTCTGTGAGAAATCACTGCTTGCCATAAAGCAACTGTTCAATTAATGGTGATTGTCTCTTTTAAAAAAATATTTTTTTCTGAATTGCCAGGCATATAATGGACACTCAGTAAATATTCATTGAATAGAGGCTTGAATCTGAACAAAAGTCAAGACACAGCCTTTGGTCAGAGAACTGCATGGATACTCTGTGGGTACCAAAGTTTGCCTTCTCTGCTTATCTAATGGCAGCCTGCCCACCCTCCCACCATCACCTGCATTTTAACTGGAGGCCCAGTGGAGCATCTGAAAAGGCTTTGTGGATGGAATAAAAGGAGCAGGCTCTGTCCAGCGCTAGGTCCCTGGGGTGCTTGTGGCATCAGTGATATTAAATGCAGGCTGGGAGGGCAGGAGTCCTGGGCCATCAAATATGGTCCAGGAGCACAGGCCCAGCCTCGTCCAAGGCAATGGGTGAGGTTTCAACACGAGGCTGACTTGGGCTCAGGTTCAAGTGATGCCATTTATTGGCTGGGTGGTTCCAAACCCATCTCCAGTCTGTGAAATGCTATAATGGGTAATATAATATAATCTCCTCGCTCCCCACACAGACTGGGGGTGAAGATTCAAAGAGATACTAAAACTGTATGTAAACACTGGAGTGTGGAACCCACATGTCTGGGACAATTCAAATTGGAACCCTAAGCACTTCTTTTTTCGATGATTAAAAAAAAAAAAAAAAGAAGTGCTTAGGGTTCCAATTTGAATTGTCCATCATCGAAAAAGCAAGAGAGTTCCAGAAAAAACATCTATTTCTGCTTAATTGACTATGCCAAAGCCTTTGACTGTGTGGATCACAATAAACTGTGGAAAATTCTTGAAGAGATGGGAATACCAGACCACCTGACCTACGTCTTGAGAAACCTATATGCAGGTCAGGAAGCAACAGTTAGAACTGGACATGGAACAACAGACTGGTTCCAAATAGGAAAAGGAGTACGTCAAGGCTGTATATTTTCACCCTGTTTATTGAACTTCTATGCAGAGTACATCATGAAAAACACTGGGCTGGAAGAAGCACAAGCTGGAATCAAGATTGCCGGGAGAAATATCAATAACCTCAGATATGCAGATGACACCACCCTTATGGCAGAAAGTGAAGAGGAACTAAAAAGCCTCTTGATGAAAGTGAAAGTGGAGAGTGAAACAGTTGGCTTAAAGCTCAACATTCAGAAAAAGAAGATCATGGCATCTGGTCCCATCACTTCATGAGAAATAGATGGGGAAACATTGGAAACAGTGTCAGACTTTATTTTTTTGGGCTCCAAAATCACTGCAGATGGTGATCGCAGCCGTGAAATTAAAAGACGCTTACTCCTTGGAAGGAAAGTTATGACCACCCTAGAAAGCATATTCAAAAGCAGAGACATAACTTTGCCAACAAAGGTCCGTCTAGTCAAGGCTATGGTTTTTCCTGTGGTCATGTATGGATGTGAGAGTTGGACTGTGAAGAAAGCTGAGTGCCGAAGAACTGATGCTTTTGAACTGTGGTGTTGGAGAAGACTCTTGAGAGTCCCTTGGACTGCAAGGAGGTCCAACCAATCCATTCTAAAGGAGATCAGTCCTGGGTGTTCACTGGAAGGAGTGATGCTAAAGCTGAAACTCCAATACTTTGGCCACCTGATGCGAAGAGTTGACTCATTGGAAAAGACTCTGATGCTGGAAGAAATTAGGGGCAGGAGGAGAAGGGGACGACAGAGGATGAGATGGCTGGATGGCATCACCGACTTGATGGACATGAGTTTGGGTGAACTCCGGGAGTTGGTGATGGACAGGGAGGCCTGGTGTGCTGCCATTCATGGGATCACAAAAAGTCAGACATGACTGAGCTACTGAACTGAACTGAACTGAATTGAAGCACCTCTTACAGAAGGCAACAGGGTTAAGAGGAGAGCACAGGTCTGGGTTCAAGTCCTAGCTCTGTAATTTGCTGGCTGTGTGACTCCAGGCAAGTCACTAAACCTCTCTTGAGTTTCTGTCACCTTATTTGTAGAGTAAGGATAATAATACAGTACCTACCCCATTGCTGTGAGGGTGCAAGGGGGTGATGCATAAAGCACAGTCAGCCTGTGGGAAATGGCAGCGCCCGCTTAAGAAGGTGTCAAGAAGTCACAGAAGTAAAGCTGAGAGATTCCAAAACAGGTGCAAAATGCTGAATCATCAATTGTCTCCAACTAACAAATGCTACCTGAGTCCCTTTGCCCTGCTGTGTCCTGAACTTGGTTCTGAGGATGCCTGAAGGAATCAAACCCGGTCCCTGCCCTCTGGGGCCTGTCACTAGGGTGGGCTGAATCAGGGTCTTTCACCCTGATGGCCATCTCAGGCCTGCGTCTGCTCCCTCGGGGCCTCAGTCTAGCCTTTCCCACCCTGGAGCCCAGCCCGCTCCACTCTTCTACAGCTCCAGGAGCAAATCCTCCTTCGTTAGGCACCTGCTACTCCCAGGTAGAGACTCCTTGCTCCCTGGAGCCCAGAATCTCACTTGGGGCAAGTGGAATGATACTGCCCAGAGCTGAGTAGACCCCGGGGACCACTTTGCCACTGCTGAGCCCAGGGTGCAACGGTGGTGATCAGAGCCTTGGTTGTAGAGACAGTATCCTAGTGGAGGTGACAGAGCATCTCAGAGGGTGATGCCTGCTGTGAAATAAATACAGGCAATAAAGAGCACAATAGGGTGAAGCAGGTGATTATCAGTAGGGTGCTAAGGGATTCATTCCATTTTGACACTTGGCGAGACAGAGAAACAGACTGACCCAAGGTCACCCAGCAGATGCTGGTAGAATCGCAGGGCCTCCAGTCCTGTGCCCTTTCAGCATCAAGCTGTCTCCAGGGACTCCTCACACCCATTCCCTTGTACTATCCTGCCTTCCGTATACCAGCGTCTCTGCAGGAGCCCTGCAGTTCTTCCCGGTTCCCTCTCCTGGGCAGCAGAGGCTGCTGGGAGGACCCCCACTCTGGCCAGACTGGGCTCTCTCAAGACCCTGTGCAGTTGTGGGGAGGAGACTTGGAGTCTTGGACAGTGGGAACGTGTTGGGGGCCAGAAACTTGCATGGGCAGATGGTGTCTGAAAACACTGGCTGCTGACAGCTCCAGCTGCGGGGACCAACAATGCCCTCATGGTCCAGATGTTGGCCTCGCCCACCTCCCTCCTGCAGTGGTAGATTTACAAAGAACCTCACAGCCCATCTCAGAAAAAACATAAGATTGTAGCTTTGGAAGGGGGCCGGGAGGGCCACCCAGTACAAGCAACGGGGAAGCTTGGCAGGCTCTGTCCTCGGCCTCCAAGGTTGTCTGGACAGCAGGGGTCACTCCTGGGCTGAGAGTGTACCGGGGTAGGTGGGGCCGTAGCCTCCTTGGTCAAGTGCCCCAGGTTTCTTGCCCAGAAACAAGAACTAAATCCAGGGGTGGAACCAGCAGGAGGACTCTCAGGCTCTTCCACGAGGGAGCAAGCTGCTGGTTCCTGCAGGTGTGTGAGCAGGGGGCTGCACCCCCTGAGTGGGTGAGGGGATGTTGTCAGAAGAGGCACCAGAGGCCTTTGTTTCAATTCCTGCCCAGTCCTCAGCCTCTCCCTGCTCCAAGATGTGGGGCGCTCCAGGAAACCTCCATCTGCAGAGCCAGGAAGGCCTGGAACCTGCTTTCCCCAGCCCCTCCCCCACCCCCAACCGAGTGGACGCAGCCCAGGGTCTTGATGGGAACACTCTCCTACCACCGACACTTCTCTTAATGCATCTTTGCTGGCCGGCTGGGAACCGCAGACGGAGCTGTGACAAGAGGGGAGATAAGGGGGCTCTCACATTTCCCCCGGCTGGGCTCCTGGGCCGCCAGCATTCACGCTGGCTGATTTCAACATGAAAGGGCCCCTTGAGAAGGAAAGTCCCCTCCCTTTCCCCCTTCCCTCTGCTAAACCCCATTCCGGAGCTAACCACTGTCTGAGCCGCCCTCTCTCTGGAGGCTGACTTCGCTGCTGACCAAGCCTTCCCCCAACTATGTCAGCCTCACTTCGGCCACCCCGCCCTCCAGGGTGGAAATCCCAGGAAGACAGAGGGTGTGCATGGGACTGCCCCTCCCAGTACTAAACTGGAAGAAGAAAGGGGGTTTGTGGTTCCAACTCGTGAAATGGAGCCCAGAGTTTGCTCCAGAGACACAGCCCAGCTGACTCTAGGCCACTATGGTGAGCATATCTTTGGAAGGATGGCCCTGTGGAGAGGAGGTCTCCTAATCCCAGACCCTAAAGGGGCCAGAACATTCTCAGGATCACTTTGAGAACTCAATGGTGCAACTCCTAGGCCTCTTCCCTGGCTCTTTAACTGTCTGAGACATGCACCCTTCAAAAATCCACTGAAACATCTCATGTTTCTGCCACTAGAGTCCTTCCAGGTATCTGCCCTCAATCTTTTATGCTCCAACTTTTAAAATCTTTTAGTTTGAACTAATTTTAGACTTAGAGAAACGCTGAATAAAATAGAACAGAGAACTCCTGTATACCCCTCACCTAGCTTCCACTGATATTAACATCTTATATAACCTTAGAACAATGATCAAAACCAAGAAATGAACCTTGGTGTCATACTAATAAGGAACCTACACATCTTCTTTGAGTTTTACCAGTTTTCCCACTAATGTCCTCTTTTTTAAATTCTGTTCCACGATCCTATCCAGAACCCTACATTGTTTTGAGTTGCTGTTTCTCCTTAGTGTCCTCCAATCTATGACAGTTTCTCAGTCTGTTCATCTTTCATGATCTCGACACTTGTGAAGGGTACTAGTCAGGTGTTTTATAGACCACCCCTCAGCTTCAGTTTGCCTGAAGTTTTCTCATGACTAGAGTGAGGTTATACATCACAGATACGATGTTGGGTCCTTCTTGGCACATCATTCTAAGAGGTTTGTGATGTCCATATGTCTCATTACTGGTGATATTTACTTTGATCATTTGATTAAGCTGTTGTCTGCTGGATTACCTTAATGTTACTGTATTTACTTTTGATATGTAGTTGACAAATACCTTGGGAAGATATTTGGAGACTCTGAAAATCTCATTTCTCCTCAAGCACTCCACATTTGTTTATTAATTGTAGCATCTGTTGGTGCATCAACATTTATTACTGTGATGCCATCCTATTAATAATTATAGTCATGTTCTATAGCCTTCTTTCTTTCTACATTTCTTAATTGGAATTTTACTGTAAGGAAAATCCGTCCCTTCTCCTTCATTTATTTATTAGTGTTAATATGAACCAATGGATATTTCATTTATTCTATGGGTTAAAATCCAATATCATCTCCTCGTTCAAGAAGGTAGAGTATTATTCCCCTCTCCTTAATTATGTGTTGTGCGTAGTGACTTCTCTCCAGAGAGAACAGTGTGGAAATGGGGACAAAATAATACAGAGAAACCTGACAAACACTCCCTCAACCAGGTGGTCCCAGTGAATATCAGCAATCAATAGAGAGAGTACATCAATGATATGTGTTGAGAAGGGTTTTGCACCTCTGTGATAGTCCTCCTTACACCCATCCCCCACTTGAATCATGAGACAATCATAATGCTTTTTTCAAATCCAAATTGGGGGACATTCTACAAAATATTCAGCCAATGCTCCTCAAATCTGTCAAAGTCATCAATAGCAAGGGAAGTCCGAGAAATTGTCACAGACAAGAGAATCCTAAGGGGACATAAGAACTAAATGTAATGTGGATCCTATATGGGGCAATGAAAACAGATAAAAGTCATTAAGTAAAAAACTATAGACCTTAGTTAATAACAATGTATCCATGTTTCTCTATTAATTGTTACAAATGAACCACACTCATGTGAGATGTTAATAATAGGAGAAACTGGATGTGGGGTATATAGGAACTTTCTGTATTATCTTTGCACCTTTTCTGTAAATTTAGACCTACTCTAAAATTTGTATATATATATATATATATGTATATATATATGTATATATATAAATTCCAGTACCATCATTATTTATGACTTCCCTGGTGGCTCAGATGGTGAAGCATCTGTCTACAATGCGGGAGACCCGGGTTCAAGCCCTGGGTTGGGAAGATCCCCTGGAGAAGGAAATGGCAATCCATTCCAGTACTCTTGCCTGGAAAATCCCATGGACAGAGGAGCCTGGTAGGCTATGGGGTCGCAAAGAGTCGGACACGACTGAGCGATTTCACTCACTCACTCACTCACCATCATTATTTATTTTCTGCTCAAGTTTTTCTCACTTTGGCTATTAGGACCTCCTTTAGCTTGGCTTTTGAGTTCTGTCTAGCCCACATTGTTTTCCAGATACTTCCTTATTTTCTGGCACCACAAAATGGCTCAGGCTTATCTTGAACTTTTCCCACTCCAGGTCTCATTCAGCCATTTCTCCAAGGAGGCCTGGCATCTTTTATTGGATGATTAGTGTTAGAAAGATTTAGTTACTAAGTATGCTCATTGCTACTGTGATGTCATTGGTTTTAGGCTCTGTCAGTTGATAGAGCTAGGAAACATATGGATGTATACCAGTGCATTTTGCTGCAGTTTAAAAAATGTTATTTACTCTTGTTCTATCCTCAAAAGATCTACTTATTTTATTGTAACTGTCTCATGATATTCCTTAGTGGGGATGGGGATGAACAAATATATTATTTAGCCAGTTCCCTATTGGTGGCTATTCATAGTTTTATACATTTTATTTTATGCTGTTAAGATGCTATTATCCCAGTGTCAAGTGTTTCTATGAGGCAGACACTGAGATCTGAAACTGCTGTGTCAAAAGGTCGGGTACCTGAAATGTTTATGGAAGCTGCCGATGGGCCTTCCAAGGTTGCTGTATTAATTAACTGCCTACCATTCAAATTTGCTCATGTGCCATTAAGAGCCAAACCTTCTCCAGCTTCTGTCTCCAACTACTTTCTCCCACTTGTAGTCTACTACTCAGTCTCAATGAACTACTTGCTATTTTGTCCCACGGTTCCAGGTCTTTGCCTATGTTGCTGTTCCTTTTACCTAGAATGTCTTTACACTCTTATAAGCATGATGAACTTCTATTCACTCTGCAATGCCCATTTCAAAGTGCACCTCCTTTGTAAAGTCTTTCTGAATTTGCCATCCAGGTAGGCAACTGGTAACTCCCTCCACAGTAAGCTCTCTGATCACATCCTGGCAGTTTGGGGAAGTGATTGTCTGTCTTACTCACTTCTATAATTTTTACAGACTGGTCCAACCTAGATTAGGCATTGAAGAGACCCCCTGGAAGTGTTTGTCAGATGAGCAGATGAACCTCTCATTGGCTCCAGACAACTTGTTATCCATGGGCTTCCACTTTGGCCCTTAAGTAAGAGTATAGTCTGAAATCAACATTTTTTAAAAGTTTGCACTTAACGCTTCCATTCCTTCCCATCCCCCATTCCTGTGCATACACACACAGAGACAGGTACACATAGGCATTCAGATGTCTTCCCAAGGTTGTATATGTGAGTGTGTATAAGGAAGGATGCGAGGATATCTGTGTGTAAGAGAGAACAGAATGAGAAGTAGAGGAAGAGAAAGAAAAGAGAAGAAGAGAGAAATGAGAGAAAAATATGGAGAGAAAGAGAGGAAAGAAGAGACTTTCAGAGTGAGAATTTTCCAGGTTACCAAGGGGCCAATGAGCCCCTTTAAATGAAGGTGTGTTAGCAACTGGACCTGTCAACATGCCATTACCTCTGTGGCTGAGCAGGACAGAACTGAGGGGTTGTGGCCCCACACAAAGAAAAATATTTGCCAATAATAGAGGCAAATACCAAGAAAGCTGCTTGGTCTTGACCAAAATCAAGACCACTGAGTTTTCTCTCACTCTCCTGTCCCAGGCCTCCACAGTGAGGCATCTGGAGTGATCCCCAGTTGTCCAAATCAGAAAATTAGGTGCCATATTTTACATCTCTCTCTTCCTCACCCACAGGTCCATTCAACGACCACCATGAAGTTTATCTACCCCTTAAACACTTTGTGAATCATTTACTTGTCTACTTCCACTGCTGCTACCTGAGGTCAGTGGTCCATCTTCCCTCATGGACACTAGTACAGCTGTCTCCTCTTTGTCTTCTCTGCTTTCAATTCTGCACCTTGTGACTCAGTAGACACTGTGGATCAGAAAAGTCATTCTATAAAGCAAACATGATCTTGTCATACCCTTGCTTGAAACTATGTGACCTATAGGCTAAAGTTCAAATTATATTCAAGAACCTTCATAGCATAGGAGCAGGTGAGAAAATAGTCAGAATTTACCTTATGTGAGGCACTGGGATCAAGAGGGGGAGCCAACATAATTACAGTCCTTAAAAAGAGTGAATGCCACAACCTTCAGGTCAGCTTGCTTGCCTCCACCCAATAGGCAGCACTAGGCCCACACTCCTAGTGGTCACATGGGACTTGATAGAGACCTCAAATACTATTTGAACCTTAGACTCCAATCTTTGTTAATATCCTACTTTCTTCTGGAGTTAATGGGCCTGGTATACAACAGCAGGCTTCATCAGTATTGATGAATGGATTGATGGATGGGTGGATGAACAGAGGAACAAGCTAGACGGGTGAAGGAAACTCCAGCAGGATAGATTGAGATTAATGATCAATCCAGTTCAGTTACTCAATCATGTCTGACTCTTTGGGACCCCATGGACTGCGGCATGCCAGGCCTCTCTGTCCATTACCAGCTCCTGGAGCTTACTTAAACTCATGTCCATTGAATCGGTGATGCCATCCAACCAATCTCATCCTCCATTGTCCCCTTTTCCTCCCACCTTCAATATTTCCCAGCATCAGGGTCTTTTCAAATGAGTCAGTTCTTCGCATCAGATGGCCAAAGTATTAGAGTTTCAACTTCAGCATCAGTCCTTCCAATGAATATTCAAGATTGATTTCCTTGAGGATGGACTGGTTGGATCTCCTTGCAGTCCAAGGGACTCTCAAGAGTCACCTCTAACACCACAGTTCAAAGGCATCAATTCATCGGCACTTAGCTTTCTTCACAGTCCAACTCTCACATCCATACACGACCACTGGAAAAAACATAGCCTTGACTAGACGGACCTTTGTTGGCAAAGTAACGTCTCTGCTTTTCAATATGCTATCTCGGTTGGTCATAACTTTTCTTCCAAGGAGTAAGCGTCTTTTAATTTCATGGCTGCAGTCACCATCTGCAGTGATTTTGGAGCCCCCCAAAATAAAGTCTGACACTGTTTCCAATGTTTCCCCATCTATTTCCCATGAAGTGATGAGACCAGATGCCATGATCTTTGTTTTCTGAACGTTGAGCTTTAAGCCAACTTTTTCACTCGTCTCTTTCACTTTCATCAAGAGGCTTTTTAGTTCCTCTTCACTTTCTGCCATAAGGGTGGTTGGTGTCATCTGCATATCTGAGGTTATTGATATTTCTCCTGGCAATCTTGATTCCAGCTTGTGCTTCTTCCAGCCCAGTGTTTCTCATGATGTACTCTGCATAGAAGTTCAATAAGCAGGGTGACAATATACAGCCTTGACATACTCCTTTTCCTATTTGGAACCAGTCTGTTGTTCCATGTCCAGTTCTAACTGTTGCTTCCTGACCTGCATACGCATTTCTCAAGAGGCAGGTCAGGTGCTATGGTATTCCCATCTCTTGAAGAATTTTCCACAGTTTATTGTGATCCACATAGTCAAAGGCTTTGGCATAGTCAATTAAGCAGAAATAGATGTTTTTCTGGAACTCTCTTCTTTTTCGATGATCTAGTGGATGTTGGCAATTTGATCTCTGATTCCTCTGCCTTTCCTAAAACCAGCTTGAACATCTGGAAGTTCACAGTTCACGTATTGTTGAAGCCTGGCTTGGAGAATTTTGAGCATTACTTTACTAGCGTGTGAGATGACTGCAATTGTGCACTGGTTTGAGCATTCTTTGGCATTGCCTTTCTTTGGGATTGGAATGCAAACTGACCTTTTCCAGTCCTGTGGCCACTGCTGAGTTTTCCAAATTTGCTGGCATATTGAGTGCATCACTTTCACAGCGTCATCTTCCAGGATTTGAAATAGCTCCACTGGAATTCCATCACCTCCACTAGCTTTGTTCGTAGTGATGCTTTCCATGGCCCACTTGGCTTCACATTCCAGGATGTCTGGCTCTAGGTCAGTGATCACACCATCGTGATTATCTTGGTCTTGAAGATCTTTTTTGTACAGTTCTTCTGTGACCAAACAATGGTTCACAGATATGAAGTGACTTGCTTGAAGTCACATACTAACCAGTGGGACAGGGGTTTCAGACTAGATCTGCTCAGCTCCAGAGATACATTCTTTGAACAATCTCACATCAAAAATAATATGGGTCACTCTTATGTCAGTTTAAGAAGTGGAGGTCAAATGTAGATTTCACATCGGATGCACCTAAGTTTAAGCCTAACTTTTTAACATTTTGATCCTTTATTTAAAAAAAAATTTTCTAGACTGCACCCACTGTGTGTGTGATGAAGGGTACATACAGGTGGTGGGGTCAAACAGACATGAGTTTAAATCTTGGCTCTACAATTTGTAAACCTTGTGATATCTCTTGTGCCTCAGTTTCCTCACCTATAAAATGGGATAATAGAAATACCTATTTCACAGACTTATTGTAGGTATTAAGTGAGTGTGCAGGCATGCTCAGTTGCTTCAGTTGTGTATGACTCTTTGCGGCCCTGTGGACTGCAGCCCACCAGGCTTTTCTGTCTGTGGGATTCTCCAGGCAAGAACACTGGAGTGGGTTGCCATGCCCTCCTCCAGGGGACCTTCCCAACCCAGGGATCAAACTCTCATCTTCTGTGTCTCCTGCACTGCAGGAGGTTTCTTTACCCACTGAGTCACCTGGGAAGCCCCCATTAAATGAACATATGCCTGTAAATCACTTAATGCCTTGCTACACACACACACACACTCACTCACTAATGCTATGTGCCTGTCTTAGAACCAGGCTTCGAGATACAGGGATGACCAAGTCTGCATGGTCCTGCCCTTGCTCCCAGGGAACTGACAGTCTAGTGAAGGAGACAAAAGTCATGCAAGTCAATGTATCATCCACGGAATGTGCTAGGAAAGGAGTTTTTTGTTTTCTTTTTTTTTTTTTAAAGGAAGGGGCTATGAGAGAGAAAACCCAGAATGACAAATCTAATTTAGATAAAGTGATGGTGCAGGGTGTGATCTTTCCTAGGAGGTGACATCTCAGTTGAGACTTGAAGAATGAGAGGAGAAAGAACATTCCAGGCAGTGAAAACAGCAGATGCAAGGGTCCAAAGGTGGGAATGAGCTTGGAAGTATATGGAAGAGCAGAGCAGGTTGGAGCAGAGCAGGGCCTAGGGATAGAGGCAGGAAAGATCAATAATTATTGGAAAAGCAGACAGGAGCCAGCTCAGCTGGGCCTTGGACTTTTTTCTAAGTGTCACGTGAAACCACAGGAGGGTTTTAAGGAGGAAAGTGACGTGGCCTGATTTACATTTTAAAAGGATCCTTCTGGCTGCTGGATGGGGAGTAGATTGTAGGGGAAAGGACTGGGAGAAGGAGTCCCAGTGAGGAAGCCATTGCCAAGGTCCCAGGGAGAGGTGCTGGTGCCTCAGACCAAAGTGGTGACAGCAGAGGTAGAGACATGTGGACTCATACCATGTGAGTTACCCCCTTGACTCCTTGTTTTCTTCAGTCTCCTACATCCAATCTGTCAGCAAAACCTCTTGTCTCTATCTTTAAAATACATCCAAAATCCAACCACTTCCAACCATTTCTACCATCTCCACCCTCTAGATCACCCTGAAGGTCCTTGTCCTCACAGCCCATTCTCTGCACCTGAAGCATCTAAGCCTGAGGGATCCAGTGAAGCCCAAACCAGGCCCCAAGTCTTCCCACCTCTCTACAAGTAAAGCCAAAGTCATCATGGTGGCCAAAATTTCTCTGCAATCTGGTCCTTCCTTATCTTTCTGCCTTCATATGCTGCCCTTTGCTTACTCAAGTCTAGCTGCACTGGCTTCTTTGCATTTCCTCAAAGCTTTCTGACACACAACCAACTCAGATTCTTTGTATGGACTGTTCTGTCTGCCTAGAATGGTCTGTCCACAGACATCTGTGTGATTCACTTCCTTATTTCCTTCAGAGCTTTCTCAAATGTTGCTTTCTGAGTGTGACTTTTTTTTTGGCCATGGTAGCTAAATTTGCAGCCTCACCCTCAGATACCCTGACCTTCTTTCCTCCTGCTTTACTTTTTTTTCCCCACAGCACTTATCACCGTCAACCATATGATATATTTTATCTTTACCTTTTGCCCTTCTCGTTAGACTATAGGCTCCTTAGGGAGAGAGATCTTCACATACTTATTTTGTTCACTGATGTATCTCAAGCACCTAGAACAGTGTTTGGCACATAGTAGGTGCTCAATAAATATTTGTTGAATGAATACATTGTTGGAGGAAATGAGGTAATACACTTGAGAAAACTCTTCTGCGTATGTTGTAAAGCTATATGCAAACAAGGACTGATTATTGCTAGCTTTATTATTGCGCTCACACGTGTGTGTGTGTGTGCGTGTGTGTGTAAGAAGCTGTAAGAACACTCAGGGTGTGGTGGGCTCATTTATTGTTTCCATTACCATTCCTCTCATCAAATATCAACTTGCCAACCTCCTTCTCTGGTAGGTCAGCTGGTAAAGAATCTGCCTGCAATGCAGGAGACCCTGGTATGATCCCTAGGTCAGGAAGATCCCCTGGAGAAGGGATGAGCTACCTTTTCCAGTATTCTTGGGCTTTCCTGGTAGCTCAGATGATATACAATCTGCCTGCAGTGCAGGAGACCTGGGTTCGATCCCTGGGTTGGAAAGATCCAGCCCACTGGAGTGGCATGGCAACCCACTCCAGTATTCTTGCCTGGAGAGTCCCCACGGGCAAAGGAGCCTGGTGAGTTGCAGTTCATGAGGTCACAGAGTCAGACACGACTGAGTGACTTTCACTTTCAACCTCCTTCCGTGGTGGTTGTTGTGGAGCATCTGTTTTAACTTTGCTGGCAACAATTATGCACTAATTGTAATTGACTTCCACCCTACTCTCTGTATGTGTATGTGTGTATGTGTGTCTCACCTCTGACTGTCCAGCCCTTAGATCTCCAAGTCACCTTCAATGGGCATTTACACCCATATTGAAGTGGCTCAATGTCAATGTAGGTCTTGCCCAGTGGAGCAGAACGTTCCCTGCTCTTGCCAGTTTAAGATAGTAATGATACATTCTGAGCTCTGGAGCCAGATAACCCTGGGTTCAAATCTCAGCACTACCAATTCTGAAGTGGGTGGCTAGGGGGCAAATGTCTGACTCTTTCTGAGTTCCATCTTCATCCCCTATAAGGTAGAGATTATAATTCCTCTCTCATGGTCTTGCTGGGAAGGCCATACGAAAAAGCAGAAGAGGACATGCCTCGTGAACTAGAAAGAACCAAATGCAGAAGGCACATTTTCCACTCCCTGAGTGTTGAGTCTTGGAAATGAGAGCAGAGCACTTTGCTCTGGGTTCCTCTGAGGGAGCCAGGAGATGGGCTTCCCCTGGGGCATCAGGTCATCACAATTCATGGAACACTCCTTGGAGCAGGGCTCTGAGATTAATAGACTAAATGTGAGCCAAGTACTGTTACTATCCCTATTTTAGAAACGAGAAAGCTGAGGCTTAGGGAGGTGAAATGATTTGTTTGAGGCTCTAAAGCTCCTCATGTTGAAGCAGGGCCTTTACCCTAAGCTTCTTGTGATTCCAGAGCCTGCACTGTTTCTCTGCCACATGGTGTCAGCCAGCCCAGGGAGGGGGTGGGGGGTCAGGGGGAGAGGAGGCGGAGGGGTGTGGACAGGCAGACTCCTACCACAGGAGCGGCATCCCAGGAGGAATGCAGACAGTGCCGGAAACCCCAAAGCAATTTTCTAACCCTGGGAAAATGGCCTATAGTTTGAGCTGGCATGCTCACTGTGAGGGCTGTGGGAGAGGAGCTGTCAGGGCCACTGCCTCCCCTCAACCCAAGACACCCTGTGTTCATGGAATCTCAGCAGAAGTCAGGTAGAGGAGCCCTTGGAGATCTCCTCCAGCACACTGCTCATTTGAATCTCCAGGCGAATTAAACCTGCCACTCAAGCCCAAGGCCCACCCCTGAGATTCTGAATTCATGAGTTTGGGGAAGGGCCTGGGCATTGGGATTTGCCCCAGCTCTACAGCTAATTTAAATGCTGTGACTCAACCAGTCCTTCCCTGCCCCATACTCCACACTTACTCTTTGAAAGTTGGTGAAGCAGAAGCCCAGAGAGAGAACACGTAGCTTGGAACTCAGGTCTCTGACCCTCTTTAAGGCTCAGTGATGTCTTCTGCAGCGAGCTAGTGAGGGAAGTGAGACAGGGGTCTCAGAGCACCAGGGTGGTGGGAAGACAGCACTTCTGGTGGCATGGGAGGTAAAAGCATCCCAGTACACTGCTTGGGGTCCCCCCCCACCATACCCTCCACCACTGAAGCTTTAGGGCCCACTGACACTCCCTCTGCAGCTGTGGGGCGTGGGAAGAGCCCTGGTCAAGGAATCAGGAGCCCTGGGTTTGAGTCCCACCTCTGCCACTAACACCTTTCGAATCTTGGGCAAGTCTCTTTCCCTCTCTGGGCCTCAGTGTTACTTACCTACAAAACGGGATGAAGCTCAAATGTTCCCTAAACTAGTATCTGTTCCAGCTCTGACCTACTTTGGTTCCTGAAAGGACAACATTTAGGAAATCTGGGTTCTGATCTTCACTCTGCATTTAATGTTTCTGAGACACAGCTTCTGACTCTATAGAATGGTAATCATTGCTATGTTGCCTTGTCCACATTCCTTATTATTTCCAGCTCTGTGGGTCCTCTCCCCTGAATTAAACTGTGTGGGGACAAGGAATGGTCTCTGTTTAGGCCTGTGAATCTCTGATTGTCTTTCTAACTGGCCGCTTCAGCTCCACTGAGCCCCAGAACAGGGTTAGATGGAGAAGAGGCTTTGAGGCAAGTGGTCCCTGCCAGACTAGATGGAGATCTTCTGCAACCAGGCCCTATCTTTCCACTTCCTATGGCCATTGGTGGGGGACTGGGGCCTCCAGGGGCATGGCCCTCGAAGCTTCCTTAGCCCCCAGTCCTCGGAGGAGAAAGGAAGTTGTCAAGTCAGCAAGTCACCCTGAGGGCAGGAGCAAAGAAGCTGCAGGGCCTGAAACTTGAAGGGCTGGGGCTCTTGCCTAGCTTTGATACCCAGCCTGAAGGGTGTAGGGCAGAAACCCAGAGAATGACCCACAGCAGTTATAAGAGCCACCTTTTCTCCAAGGCCTTTGGTGAGCCTGGTGATCTGTCCAAGTCATAGCACCAAATTCCCCAACAATCCTGGAAATGAGAGTCTCTTACCAGTTCCATATTACACATATTGCAGATGAGGCTGTTGACACACAGAGAAAGAAGAAATTTGCCTAAAGCCACACAGTTCATGGGGCAGTCCAGAAAGGAATACTGGCAGGCTGACTCTTGAGCCCTGCACTTTCTACCCCATCCAAGGGCCTCCAGTAATAGCAATAGCACTTATGTAGTGCTTCTGATGTGCCAGACATACTTCTAAGTGTTATATATATATATATATATATATATATATATATATATATAAACTTATTTTATCTGTATGCAACACTAAGAGGTAGTTACTACAAATGAAGAAACTGAGGCCCAGAGCATTCTAATAACTTGCTTCTAGAATCACAAGTTAACACATGGAAGAGTCAGGCTTCATAATTTGTGCTGTCTCTACGACAGTATAGAAGGAAGCTCAACACACACACACACACACACACACACACACACACACATCCTACTTGCCCCACCCGTCAGTCTGGGCCCTTGCTCTCCTCCAGGTGGTTATTTAGGGTTGTGTGTGGCCTTGGATAAATAAATCACTTCATCCTCATTTCTCTGGGCCTTGGCTTCCTCCTAGACAGTGGGGTGAATGGACCAAGTGATCTGTAAGGGCCGTCTGTTCTCTGCCGTATCTTCAAGGCTAGACTTGATCCCCATGCTGTGGCTAGGGTGTCAGGGCATCTCTCTTTTCTCCTCCACTCTCTCTTCTTTCCTAGGAGCTGGTAGTGGTTCAGGTCTGGGCTTTGCAGAAACGAAGGAAATTTAGTCCAGCCAGCCTTAGCCTAGGAAATGATAGAAGGGTGGCACTGTGACCTACCAGAGTCCAGATCTTCTAGCCCCCAACCACCTTCCTACCTGTTACCCTGTCTCCTGGTCCATGCGGGCGTCTGCCAAGCCACCTTCCAGTCTCACAGTCTTGGGGGCAGTTTCTGTAGCCCTTTTCTTCCAGCTGCCCAGCAGCCTAGCTCCCCAGCTCTGTCTTCACTTTGATTCATTGCTGCACCTGGAACCTGAGGTCAGCAGCTGTCCTGCCCAATGTGCCCCTCCTTTTCCCTGAGCTGCTAACAATGGTGGCAGTCACTAACACATAGGAATGTGCTTGTTGCCCTGAGAGGAACATTCTGGGCACAGCGGCACAAAGAACACCGTCTCTGGCTGCAGAATGGCAACATATCACCTTGGGGCCCAGCTTGGTCACATCCTAGATGTTTAGCCTGGTCAAGTTCCTCAGCTTCTCTGAGCTTCCACATCTTTATCTCTACAGTGAGAAACAGGATGATTCTCACTGAGCTATTGGAAAGATTCAATGCTGCAGCAGATGACCATCCCAGGGCACAGAGCTTAGACTGCAGTAGTAAGAGGTCAACAAATAAGACTTAGCTTTGAATCCCACATGTGTATGATCTTAGGCAAGTCAATGAATCTCAGTTTTCTGATCTCAGAGGCAAGTATAAAAATTGTTGTCGAGTGAGATTTTTATAAGGAAACAATGAAATAATGAATGTAAAATTCTTAGCATGGTGTCTCGCAGATGGTAAAGGATCAAAAATATGTTACCATGCTCCATGCATAGAGATGAAACTATTTGCCCCTAAACATACATAAGTGCACAAAATTCTATGTGTCCAGTAAAATCAATATTACACAAATCCTTCCAGAGAATACAAAAAGCAGGAAAGCTTCCCAACTCTTTTTATGAAGCTAGCCAAGAAAAACCTAGACAAATCTTGATACCAAAACTAGGTAAAAACATAGTAAGTAAAGAACATTTCAGCTTAGTCTTTCTTATAAACATGGATGAAAAAAATCTAAAACCAAAATATTATGAAATGGTATAAAAATGTATTAAAAGAATAATGCATCATGACCAAGTGATATATATATATGTACCAGGACAGCAAGGGCGAAAAATCAATGAAACAAAGACATAGTTCTTTGAAAAGTTCAATTAAATTGACAAATCTCTGGCAAGATTGACAAAGAAAAGAGAGAGAGAAGATACACATTACCAATATCAGGAATGAAACAAAGGATATCAATACAGACCTTGCAGACATCAAGAGGATAATAATGGAACTCTTTGAACAACCCTGGAGAAGGCAATGGCACCCCACTCCAGTACTCCTGCCTGGAAAATCCCATGGACGGAGGAGCCTGGTAGGCTGCAGTCCATGGGGTTGCTAAGAGTCAGACATGACCGAGCAACTTCACTTTCACTTTTCACTTTCATGCATTGGAGAAGGACATGGCAACCCACTCCAGTGTTCTTGCCTGGAGAATCCCAGGGATGGGAGAGCCTGGTGGGCTGCCATCTATGGGGTCGCACAGAGTTGGACGAGACTGAAGCGACTTAGCAGCAACAGCAGCAGCAGCATGAACAACTCTACACATACAGACCTCATAGCTTAGATGAAATGGATTAATTCCTCAGGAAGCACAAACCACCACAACTCATCCAGTATAAAGCAGATAATTTGGATATTTATCAAAGAAATTGAATTTGTAATTAAAAACATCCCTCCAAAGAAATATTGAGGGCCATATGGTTCCACTGGAAAATTCTACCAAAAGTTTAAAGAATAATAAACACAAATTCTAATCTCTTCCAGAAAAACAAAGAGGAGCAGAGACTTTCCAATTCATTTTATGAATCCAGCATTGCCCTGACATGAAAACTGGATGAAGAGAATACATAAAAAGGAAACCGAGATCAACATTCTTCATGAAAATAGAAAAATTCTCAACAAAATATCAAAAAATAAAATTCACTAATACATAAAAAGAAGCATACCCCATGACCAGGTGGGGTTTATTTCAGGAATGCAAGGCTGGTTCAATGCTTGGAAATCAGTGAATTTAATCCACCATGTCAATAGGCTAAGAAAGGAAAATCAATGATTTATTGGTATAGAAAAAAATTCTACCAAATCTAACAGCCTTTCATTTAAAAAAAGCACTCAAATATTGAGAAGAGAGTAAACTTCTTCAGCTTGATAAAGACCATCTACAAAATTCTACAGCTGACATATTTAATGGTGAAAGACCATTAAAGAATGTTTTTAAGCCTAGATTCAGAACAAGGCAAGGATGTCCACTCTTACTCAAAATAATGATGGAGTTCTAGTAAGCGTAATAAGGAAAGAAGTAAATAGAGAATAGAAAATAAAATAAAAAAGAAAAGGCATACATATTGGAAGGGAAGAAATAAAATGGCTCTCATTTGCAGATGATATGATTGTCTACATAGAAAATCCCAAGGAATCTAGAACTAATAAGTAAGTTCATCAAACTCACAGGATGCAAGATAAACATACAAAAATCAATTATATTTCTATATACTGGCAATGAACATGTGAACACTCAAATTTTAAATGCAATTCCATTCATAGTCTCTCCAAAAATAAAAAAAAGAAATAATTAGGTGTAAATGTAACAAAACATGTGCAGGAATTGTATGCTAAAAAATTTTAAATGCTGATAAAAGAAATCAAAGAAGATATAAACAAATAAAGAGACACATTGGTATTCATGGATCAGAAGACTGAACATAAAGATGCCAATTTTCTCCAAATTGATATATAGATTTAATGCTATTCTTATCAAAATTCCAGCAAGCTATTTTAATAGATATAGACAAGATTATTCTAAAACTTATATGGAAGGGCAAAAGAAGTAGATACAGTGTGAGGAATAAGTCTACCTGATTTTCAAGCTTATCGTATAGCTACTATAATCAAGACTGTGATATTGGCAGGAGAAGAGATATACAGAGCAGTGGAAGAAAAAAAGAGAACTCAGAAACAGATCTGCACCAAATATACCCAACTAATTTTTTCAACAAAGGTGCAGAAGTATCTCAGTAAAGGAAAGATCACCTTTTCAACAGATGATGCTGGAACAATCAGACATTCACAGGCAAAAAGATAAACCTTAGACTAAACTTCACATGTTATGCAAAAATGGACCAAATTTTTTTTCTACAGAATCATAGATTTAAATATAAAACATAACACTACAGATCGTTGGGAAGAAAACATAGGAGAAAGTCCTCAGAACTTAATTATTGATGAAGAATTTTTAAATACAAACCAGAAGCATGATCCATAAAAGAAAAAAAAATGGATGTTTGATTTCATCAAATCAAGTACTTGTGTTCTATAAAGAAATTAATGAAAGGACAAACTACAAACTGAGAGAAAATATTTGTAAACCATGCATTTGACATAGGCCTTGCATGTAGAATATATAAAGAACTCTTAAGACTCAATAGTAAAACAAAACAAGACAAAACAAAAGAAACAATCCAATTAGAAAACGGACAAAAGACATGAAGAGATATTTCACCAAAGAAGATATACAGATGGCAAATGAACACATGAAAAGTTAGTCAACATCATTAATGCAAATTAATGCAAATTAAAACCACAATGAGCTATCACTACATAGCTATCCAATGGCGAAAAAAAAAAGTGACAATACCAAATACTAAAGAGGGTATAGAGAAACCAGATCATTCATACATTGCTGGTGGGGCTATAAAGTGGCACAGCCACTCTGCAAAAAAGTTTGGCAATTCTTATAAAACTAAACATACAAGTACCATATGACCTAGTAATTACATACGTAGACATTCATATGAGAGAATTTAAGGTTTACACAAAAATATGTACATGAATATTTATAGCAGCTTTCTTTCTAATAGCTCCAAACTGGGAATGGCACAGAGGTCCTTCAGTGGGTGAGGGCATAAACAAATTGTGGTACATCCACATCATGGAACACTACTCAGCAACAAAAAGGAACACACAACTGATACACACAACAACTTGGATAAATCTCCACAGGACTTTGCTGAGTGAAAAAGCCAATCTCATGGTTACATACTTTATGACTCTATTATGGAAATGGATATGAGTGGTTGGCAGGGGCCAAAGAGGAGATGGATTGGAGAAGGCAATGGCACCCCACTCCAGTACTCTTGCCTGGAAAATCCCATGGATGGAGGAGCCTGGTGGGCTGCCGTCTATGGGGTCGCACAGAGTTGGACACGACTGAAGCAACTTAGCAGCAGCAAAGAGGAGATGGATTAGGAAAGAGGTGGGCATAGCTATGAAAGGGCAACAAGAAGGATCCCTGTGATGATGGAAATCTTTTCTATCTTGATTGTATCAATGTCACTATCCTGCTGGTGATATTGTACCATTTTTTTGTAAGATATTTCCGTTGGGAGAAACTGGGTAATGGGTACATTTTTGTTGTTGTTTAGTCGCTACATAGGACCTCCCTATATTAGTTCTTACAGCTGCATGTAATTCTACAATGGTCACAAAATTAAAAAAGTTTACTTTAAGAAATTAGCAAATTAAATTCAGTAATATATTAAAAAAATAGTTCATCATGACCAAAATGAGTTTTTTTTTTTTGCTTTACAATATCATGTTGGTTACCAAATGAGTTTTAATCTAGGAATTTAAGAGTGGTTTACCAATCAAAAATGAATCCTTGTAGTTTACCTAAGAGGAAAAGGGAGTAAAATTATGATAGATGCATAAGGTATTTTATAAAATTCAACACCCCATTCATGATAAAACTCTTGGCACACTAGGAATAAAAGGGAGATTCCTTAACCTGATAAAGGGCGTCTATCAAAACCTTCAGCAAACAACGTACTTAATGGTTAAATATTGCAAGCTTTCATACACTGAGAATAGATGTGAGACAAGAATCTCACTCTCACTGTTACTATTCCATGTTGTACTGGAAATCCTAGTCAGTGCATTAAGGCAAGCAAAAAAAAAAAAAAAAAATCCGATTTAAAAGGAAGAAAGAAAATTGCCATTATTTGCATTTGATATGGTTGTGTATATAGAAGATCCAGAAGAATCTATAGACTAACGATTAGAATTGATAGGTTAATTTAGAAGCATTACTGGTTATAAAGTCAATATCAAAAAGATCAATTTTATTTCTAAGTGTGTTAGTCGCTCAGTTCAGTTCAGTTCAGTTCAGTTGCTCAGTCGTGTCTGACTCTTTGCAACCCCATGAATCACAGCACGCCAGGCCTCCCTATCCATCACCAACTCCCGGAGTTCACTCAGACTCATGTCCATCGAGTCAGTGATGCCATCCAGCCATATCATCCTCTGTCGTCCCCTTCTCCTCCTGCCCCCAATCCCTCCCAGCATCAGAGTTTTTTCCAATGAGTCAACTCTTTGCATCAGGTGGCCAAAGTATTGGAGTTTCAGCTTTAGCATCACTCCTTCCAATGAACACCCAGGACTGATGTCCTTTAGGATGGACTGGTTGGACCTCCTTGCAGTCCAAGGGACTTTCAAGAGTCTTCTCCAACACCACAGTTCAAAAGCATCAATTCTTCGGCGCTCAGCTTTCTTCACAGTCCAACTCTCACATCCATACATGACCACTGGAAAAACCATAGCCTTGACTAGACAGACCTTTGTTGGCAAGGTAATATCTCTGCTTTTCAATATGCTATCTAGGGTGGTCATAACTTTCCTTCCAAGGAGTAAGTGTCTTTTAATTTCATGGCTGCAGTGACCATCTGCAGTGATTTTGGAGCCCCCAAAAATAAAGTCTGACACTGTTTCCACTGTTTCCCCATCTATTTCCCATGAAGTGATAGGACCAGATGCCATGATCTTCATTTTCTGAATGTTGAGATTTAAGCCAAGTTTTTCACTCTCCTCTTTCACTTTCATCAAGAGGCTCTTTAGTTCTTCTTCACTTTCTGTCATAAGGGTGGTGTCATCTGCATATCTGAGGTTATTGATATTTCTCCTAGCAATCTTGATTCCAGCTTGTGCTTCTTCCAGCCCAGCATTTCTCATGATGTACTCTGCATAGAAGTTCAATAAGCAGGGTGACAATATACAGCCTTGACATACTCCTTTTCCTATTTGGAACCAGTCTGTTGTTCCATGTCCAGTTCTAACTGTTGCTTCCTGACCTGCATATAGGTGTCTCAAGACGTAGGTCAGGTGGTCTGGTATTCCATCTCTTTCAGATTTTCCACATTTTTTTGTGATCCACACAGTCAAAGCCTTTGGCATAGTCAATAATGCAGAAATAGATGTTTTCCTGGAACTCTCTTGCTTTTTTGATGATCCAATGGATGTTGGCAATTTGATCTCTGGTTCCTCTGCCTTTTCTAAAACCAGCTTGAACATCTGGAAGTTCACGGTTCACACTCAGTCACTCAGCCATGACCAACTCTGCGACCCTATGAACTGTAGCCCACCAGGCTCCTCTGTTCATGGAATTCTCCAGGCAAGAATACTGGAGTGGGTTGCCATTTCATTCTCCAAGGAATCTTCCTGACCCAGGGATCAAACCCAGATCTCTTGCATTACCAGCAGATTCTTTACCATCTGAACCACCAGGGAAGCCCATTTATTTCTATATGTCAGCAAAAAATAGAAAGAGAAAGTTTTAAAAACCTTACCATTTGTAAAAATATAAACATAAAATATTTAGGAATAAATCTAATAAATGGTGTAGAAAAGTCTCTACACAGAAAACTAAAAATATATTGTGGAAAGAAATTAAAGAAGACTTAAATATTGATAAGTTAAGGGATAAACTATATTCACAAATTAGAAAACTCAATATTATAAAGAAGTCAACTCTCCCCAAATTAATTACAGAGTCAATGTGATCTTATTTAAAAATCCAAGCAAACTTTTTTTTTGGGTGATGGAAACTGATAGATTAGTCCTAAATTTCAGATGAGAACGCAAAGGGCCAAGAATAACCTAGGTAATCCTGAAGAAGAACATCGCTGGAGGATTCTAACAGGTATCAAGACCTAGAAATTTATAGTAAGTAAAACATTGTGGTATTGGCATAAGGACATAGAAACTGACAAATGGGAAGAATAGAAAATTCCCAACCAGACCCACACATACACAATCACCTAATTTATGACCAAAATGACACTGTAGTACATTGGAAACAAATAAACAAACAACAAAAAAAAAACACGGTACTGGGTCAGTTCAATAGCCACATGGAAAAAAATTTATCTTGACCCCTACCTCACATCACATACACAAATCAGTTCCAGATGGATTGTAGATAGAAATGTGAAATGCAAAACAATAAAGCTTTCAGACGAAAATGTAGGGTCACAACTTGGGAAAAATCTTATCCATGAAGAAAAGAAGTGATAATTGGGACTATATAAGAATAAAGAATTTCCATCCATCCAAAGATTGTGTTAAGAGGGTGAAAAGAATATTCACAAAAAGAGAGAAAGTATTTCCAACAAGTATATCTGATAAAGGACTCAATCCGAATAGATTAAGCAACTCAATAGAAAAATGTGACAGGGATTTTGACAGATAATTGACAAAGAAAAGACTATCAAGGTGGTCAATAAACATGAAAAGGTGTTCAATTTAATGAGTCCAAAGGAAAGTACAAAATAAGATTATAATGAGATGCCGCTGCTGCTGCTGCTGCTAAGTCGCTTCAGTCGTGTCCAACTCTGTGCGACCCCATAGACGGCAGCTCACCAGGCTCCCCCGTCCCTGGGATTCTCCAGGCAAGAACACTGGAGTGGGTTGCCATTTCCTTCTCCAATGCATGAAAGTGAAAAGTGAAAGTGAAGTCGCTCAGTTGTGTCTGACTCTTAGCGACCCCATGAACTGCAGCCTACCAGGCTCCTCCGTCCATGGGATTTTCCAGGCAAGAGTACTGGAGTGGGGTGCCATTGCCTTCTCCATAATGAGATGCTACTGCACACCAACCAGAATGGATAAAATGAAAGACAATGGAAATGGCCAACCCTTGATGAAGATGAGGAACAGCCATAACTATCCTGCACTGCTGGAGGGGAGCATAAAGTGATATAAACAGCCTGTAAAACTGAGGCAGCATCTACCAAACATAGGCTTATCCTATGACCCAGCAATTCAGTTACCAAAGTATATGTACATGAATGTTTATAACAGTCTTTTTGCTAATAGCCAAAATCTTGAAGTTATATTGAGGTCTAAACATTGGGGTCACCTGGGAAGCTGTGTGGAGGTTGAGTTGGAGGTGGAGAGACAGAAAGAAGACTGAGACAGTAGAAGGAAGCTGTGGCAGGAGTCAGGGCAGGAAAGGGTGGTGACAGCATCAAGTGGCAGGGGGGAGGGCAGGAGCGCCACATAGAGACAAATCCCACATGACCTGGAGGTGGGTGGGAACTGGGGCATGATGGGGAAGCAAGATCTCAGACCAAGGCCCTCAAATCAAGGCTTCCGGGAAGACAGCCATCCATTCACTGCCCAAAGGAACCCCAGAGAAGGAGGAGGTGTGGGGTCGGGTGGAGGAGAAGTTTGGTTTCGTCAGTATGAAGGCAAAGGTGCCCGTGGGACCAGAGGAGGCAATGCAGAGATGTGTGGCACTCCTTAGCTCCAACTCCTTTACTCCTAAGTCACTAGAAGGTACTGTACAAATGTGCTGATGAGAAGAGAAGCAGGCTCAAAGATGGGGGCCAACAGGACTTTGGCCTGATCTAGGGCCACGTGGAAAGCAGATGGCAGGCCAAGAAGCAAGACTAGGTACTCTGAAAAAAAAAAAAAAAAAAAAGACTAGGTACTCTGTTCTTTAGTCCTGTGGTCTGCCATCGTTGGAGCAGCGCCTCTTTGTTTCCAGACCCCAGGCCCCAGCTCTGTTCCTTAGATTCTTTGGATTCAGTTTTGGCACCAGTGATGGGTGTCTCCTATTTCTCTGCCCTTTCCCATAATCCCTCACTCCTCAAGAGACACTATACTGACTGCAATCCAGACTGTTTTGAGCTCCTGCTCACTGAAGAAACAATTTGACCCATCCCCTTCCTCCTACCTGCCCCCCCCCCCACCCCACCACACACACACAGAGTAAATACTCACCAAATTTTCTAGCTTAGTTCTTGGAGGGGACATAAGTTAGAGTCTTCAGTCTGCAGATGGAGAAACTGAGGCCCAGGGAATGGAAAGGACTTGCAAAAGTTCACTCAGAGGGAACAAACGGGAGAAAGTTGGGCCAGAACTCAGACCTCCTAATGCCCAATACTTAATTTCCTTCTCTCCTTCTGAGAAAGAGAAAAGAGGAGAAATAGAGAAAAAAGGAGAAAGGTGGAAAGACAGAAAGAATTTCTGAATTAAAGAGGCACAGAGAGGCAGAAAAGGGATAGGGACAAACTCCAAGAGCCAGATGAGAGGAAGGGGTAAAGAAAGGGGGTGGGAAGGAAATAGAGAGATACAGAAAGAGAAAGAACAAAAGTGAAAAAGAAGGAAAGAGAGAGAAATGGAGAAAATGGAAAGAATGAGGCTGGCAAGCAAGTAGAGCCGGCTGGACTTCCTACTTCTGCAGGGGCTGGGGGAGCTGAGCTCACAGCCCTGTGGAAGGCAGAGATGGGTGGCCCCAGAAATCCTTACCTGCCAAACCCCATCAGCCCTCAAAGGCCCAAACCAGAACTGAGCAGTTGATCTAAACAGAAAACAAACAGAGCAAAATGAAAACACGCTGGCTGTCTCCCACTCCCATCCCCCTGCCCTGGCTATGGCTCTGTGCATTCATTGGCCCCCAGGAGGCCACTGGGAAAGCAAGGCACAGCTTTTGTAACCCTCCTCTCTCTGTGCCTCCCATCCCACAGCCACCCCCCACCAAGAGCCATAGACTCAGCTCTGTTCAGGATGCCATGGTGGTGAGGGGGCAGGGCTCATGGGCCCTGGGGAGCTGGAAGGGGCCTTGCGTCCCCTGCCTTGGCCTGGCGAGAAACAGCAAGACAGACTGGTGGCTGACAGGGAGGGGAAGAGTGGGGGACAGAGCTTCACCCCCTCCCCGACCCAAGGATTGGGGTTCTTAACCAGCCCAAAGCCTGTCCTGTGTGTGTCAGGGCTGAGAAGGCAGGCGAGAGGGGAAGGGTGGCAGACAAGTGTTGGGAGGGGGGCACACTGAACACCCACTCTTAGTCCCATGTGTTACTTCCCTTCTCCAGTCCCCACTGGGCTCCAGAAGCTCGAATCCATGAAAAGAGTTTCAGTTTACATTGTAACCGCTTATTAATAACAGTGCAACTGATAACTAGTATGAGTCTTATGCTTGCTGCTGCTGCTGCTGCTAAGTCGCTTCAGTCGTGTCCAACTCTGTGCGACCCCATAGAAGGCAGCCCACCAGGCTCCTCCGTCCCTGGGATTCTCCAGGCAAGAGTACTGGAGTGGGTTGCCATTTCCTTCTCCAATGCATGAAAGTGAAAAGGGAAAGTGAAGTCGCTCAGTCGTGTCCGACTCTTCGAAACCCCATGGATTGCAGCCCACCAGGCTCCTCCGTCCATGGGATTTTCCAGGCAAGAGTACTGGAGTGGGGTGCCATTGCCTTATCAAACACACACAGACAAACTCAACGAATGCTCAGTGCTACCCTGTAGTATTGTAACTAATTCTATTTTACAGAAGGAAAAACAGAGGCCTGAGTAGATTAGAGTAGGTAGGGGAACTCTAAGACAGAATGACCAGAAGGGGTGATTCAGGGTAAAAAAGTGCTGCTTGAAACTCAGGGGCATTGCCCAGCCCTAGAACCTTCTCATGTCATCCAAGGGAGCAGACAGATGCTAGTGGTGGCGATTGGGAGATTAGGAAAGGGGATGTAGGCCAGGAGTGACTATAGACAGGTGGCAGGAGCCCTAGGGAGGGCCCAGAGCCCACCCCAAGGTCCAGGGAAGTGCTCAGGGACTGGCATCTCCCCATACAGTTGGAGTGGGAGAGAGACAAAAGTTGGTAGTAAACAAATACTTATAAGTAAGTAATTCTAGTTAGAGCGGTTAAGGATACAGGCTACCTGGGTTCAAATTCTCTGTGCTACTTACTGTGTGAACTTGGTCTAGTTTTTTAATTTCTCTGTGCCCCCACTTTCCTCATCTGTATAATGGGGATAATGATAGTAGCTATCTCACAGAGTTTGTGAAGATTAAATGTGCTGTTCCAAGTAAAGCAGTTGGAAGACTGCCTGGCACATGGTAAGCCTCAAGTTTTAGTTCCTGATGTCCTTGTCACGTGGTTATTTGCCAGGCTTATGCTGAGCACTAGGGCAGCCTCGGTGAGCAAAAGCAGCTGTGGTCCCGGTCCTCATGGAGGACGGTGAGGAAGTGGCATTAATCACAGAGAACACAACAAAAGTAAAATGGCAATAGTGAGAAGTGCTGTGGAAGATAGGTCTCCAATGCCTGGAGAGTGAAACATTGGGAAACATGTGAGGTTTCCGTGAGGAAGAGACACTGGAGCTGTGTGCTGAAGTAGAAATGGGAAGAAAACGCACATGGGGAAAGACAATTATCCCAATCAGAGGGCACAGCATGTGCAAAGGACCAGTGGCAGGAGAGAACTTGGTAAAGGATGTGGATGGAGAGGTATGCAGGGATTTTACCAGAGCAGACCCTACAATCCACGTCCAAGGGTCTTGTGTTTATTGTAAGAACAAAAGGAAACCAGGCGAGGACCATAAGGATGGAGTAACATGATAAGAAAAAGACGGGGCTTAATTCTAGGTTAAGAGGTTTCTCCAGCTGGGAGGTAGGGAGAGAGAGCACATACAGCAGGGTGGCTGGAGACTGCCATTGGCTCCCTCAGTGTGTGACCCTGGGCAAGTCTCTTCCCCTTCCTGGCCTTCAGTTTCCATCTGTATCCCAAAAGGTCTCCAAATCCTACTTTAGGGATCCCCTTGCTCTTTTCTGTCTGTCCTGGGTCTCTATTCCTCATTAAGAGGAGGAGAAGGCAGGAAAGATATTGGAAATAGACCACAGTCCCTCTCCTGCCTTCCCGTCCTTGCACCACCACCCTTATGTCTGCCCTTCACACACATCCATCCAGGCTTTGTGCAATAGAAGGACACTTGGAGGTCAAGTTCTCGCCTCCTTCTCCTCACCCACCCATAGCTCATCCTTGCCAGCTTCAAGGCATTACGGGGTGGGGTCCACTCCAGGCTGGGACTGAAGAAGCTCAGAGAACCCCATGGTGGTTGCCGGTTGCACTGAAAGGTTCAGAACCACAGGCAACTAGGAGAGGCTGCCCCCGCCAGGATGATGGAGTGGGTGTGACATAAATTTCTCAGGACAGGCAGCAAAAAAGCATTTACAGCCCCTCCTTGCCAAGTCTGTTTCCAATCAGGCCTCTGGCTGGCCCACTCACACCCACCACACCGGGCTGGCTCCTCTGAAAGCCAGAGTCATTTAGGGCTTTTGTCTTTGTCCCTCCCCTCCTTACTGTTTAAGAAACATTCACAAGATACACACACACACATACAAGACCCCCGCCCTTCCAGGCCTCTGCGTACTGACATGATTGTATACATACGCATATATCCATACACACAGATGGTCCCCGGGGTTTCTGTGTCCCCGCACACATAGGCAGATAAACAGATACACACACACACACACACACCCTAGGAGATTGGCCCTGGGTGGGCTAAGGAAGGCCTTAGCTTGTATCACTAGTCATGAGCCCTGAACTGCAACTTCCTCTCAGATTGGACACCAGAGGACCCAGGAAGTACATTTCTTCAGTAACAACCCCCAGGCCACCTCTCTCCTGTTCCTCTTCTTAGTCTCCTGGCTGCCATGGCAACAGTCTGCCAGCTCTGCCATCCAAGGCATAGGAATGCCTTCCCTGGAGCTGAGTTGGGCGCTGAGCAAGCACCAAGGGAGGCTAAAGCTGATGGAGGGCACTTCGGAGGGCAGCCCCACCAGGCACAGGGAGCCCCAGCTCCTGCACTGCCCAGTCATCCAGGGGCCTGAAGCGAACCTTACTCCAACTCAACAGCACCTTCTTTCCCAGGCTAATCTGGTACTCCACCCTATTCCTTCCCTCAGCGCAGGCCGCCAAAGGTCTCATCTGGCCACCCAAGAAGTAGGTCTCTTTTCATCTGAGCTGAACAAACTTCTCCTTTCACGGGCCTCTCCTGCCTACCTGAATGCTCAGGCCATTTGCTTCCTCCCAGTGAAGCCAGAAGTGGCCCTCTTGTTTACTCTAAACACATGGATCCAGTCATTGCCCAGCAGGCCCTAAGAGTCAGGTCCGGCCCTTAAGAACCTTAAAGGAGAGGCTGCTTTACATTGGAAGGTATCACCCTCCCTCCTTGGGAGGCAGCATGATGCAGGGCAACATGTGGGCTTGAGGAAGCCAGACTTGGGTTCAAATCCTTCATTACCCAGTGCCAGCTGTGTGAACTGGGAAACCAAGTTGAACCTATTGATGGGGTTCTTATCAAGATCTAACATGCCCAGAACACGGGCCAGTAAATACTCAATCCATGCCTATTCCAGTTGCTTCCAAATGGGGAGCAGGGACAGAAGAAAGAAGGGAACTGCTATTCTGTACAGTCCAGGCTTTGTACATTCATCACTTCATGTAACACTCCCTGCATCTCTATGAGGTAGCTACTATCAGCATTCCAATTTGGCTTCTGAGCTCTCATGGGGATATTGTCACATCCTGGGGAGATGACAGAGGGGAGTTGCTGGGGTAGGAGGGTGCCTTAAATGCCACTTTTGAGAGTGTTTCATCCTGGAGGAAGAAGGCTTGTCAGGCTGCCCCAGCCACCTCCTTCTTCTGTGGACATTGAGCAGACCAGCTGGCTGCCAGGGCCTGGCCACACACTGGCTCCACAGTGACTTGGAGGACAACTTTATGAGGCAGAAAATCCAGCATCCTCCCCTGGGAGCAGCAGCAGCAGAAAAGTAGCTTGGTCTGGCTTGGAACGGAGGAAACCCATCCCTCCTGCCCAGATAGCCCAGAGCCTGCACACATCTGGCCCTAGGCATTTCTCAGATTCCTTGGGCAGGGAAGTCTCTAAGAAATGCTCCAGGGAGGCAGGTTTTAACTGAGCAGAAGGAAAGTCAGAACTCTGCAAAGCTGGATTGATTGCTTATAGGGGAGTGAGTTCCCCCTCCCTGTAGGTGTGTGAGCAGAGGCAAGCTAGAAAAGGGGTTAACCACTGACACAGGGCAGGGCTTCTTAGCCTACAGGTGGCCCGTGAAAGGGACCCATGATGTGGAAGGACTTCTTGAAATGATGTGTCACGTTTTGTGAGCTTTTATAGGAAGTGGGTTCCTTGCTTTCATTGGGTTGTTTAAAGGTATGCAACTTCCAAGGTTACATAGCTAAGGAGCCTCGGAGAGAGGGAAAATCTCTTGGCTTCCTAAGGTGCATATGGTTCCACACTGTTTTTCATTACACAAGATGCTGTTCCATCACAGTGTAGGTGTCTCTTGATTCTCAGGATAGCCCAGTGAGATGGGTATTCTTGGCTGCCATCTTCCGGAGAAGGATTCTGTGGCTCAAAAAAGGAAAGGGCTTTGCTTTCCCACAGAGAGTAAGAGGAGAAGCTAGGACTAGATCCCAGGTTTCCTACTGATTGTTTTTCCGAAACAACTCAAACTCTTAAACCTCTGGAAGGCTACCGAGCGATGCCTAAACCAGGCTCTTATGGTCTCGCTCCAGCCTGCAGATCTCAAGGCGCTCCATCCCCTCTTCCTTCTCTCTGTATGTTCCAGGCTGGCTTCCTCATGCTGCCCTACAACTGCATTTGAGACAGTGGCCAGGAATTAGAGAGGGCATAGGAAGAATGGAGGTGTGCCAGCCACTCCTCCCCTCCAGAGAACTTCCATTTCTATTTGAACCCTGCTTGCAGCCAGGTGTGACCCCAGAAGTGTTGGCGCCCTGTGTAAGCAGTAGTGAAGAAGCAGGAAACTGATCTAGGCTGGGAAAAGACAGAATGGTGTCCTCTCCAGAGTCAGAAGTGCCAGGGGCCAATGGAAAGGGTTCTGCCTTTCTCCCTTTACACTGCCCCTCTCTGTTAGAAAGGAAAAACTAGAGTCTTTGTGGAACCCCCAGAGACAAATGCCTGAGGACAAATGTCCTCCTCTGCCCTCACCCTTTGCTACGTCTCTGAGATGGGACTGACGGGGAAAGCACAACCACTGCCAGCCTCTGCCATTCCAGGGATAGACTGTGGAGGTACATGTCCAGAAAGGAGCTAGCAATGTGGGCCTTCCATGTAAGGGGCAAAGTCCAGGAAGTGTGGCGGTAGGCCATTAGCCAGGAGGTTCATCAAACAGGGGCAGGGCAGGCCCTAAGTGGGTAGCTATACCCAGACAGGCTGACAAAGAGATGACAAGGGCCAGAGCTCTGTTCCCCAGGAGTACCATGGTCGATACAGACTGTACAGTAAAGCTGTCTCCAATGAACTGAGGAGCTTTTGTGACCCAGCAATGCACTTAAATTTTTCTTAAAATCCCTGTGCATTTGTATTCTGATTACAAAAGCCACAAGTACTCAAAGTGCGGAATCCAGAAAACGATGACAAGTACAGAGCAGAAAATTACTGTGTGTCATGGGGCAAACCCTCTCTGAACCTCAGTCTCCTCATCTGTAAAATGGGGATTATAAACTGTTTCTCTTGGAGGGTAGTAGTAAGGAGTAATTATATTTAAATCTATGCAAAAAGTGCTGAAAGAAAAGTTCCTGACTCATCAGAAATGCTATTTTAATGTTGGCTTTTATTATTATAATCTACTACAAGCACACTACCTGAGTCAGAAACTGCTAACAACACTTAGTTATTAACTCTTCTAGTCTTTTTACTTGAATATTTATAGTTTATAAAAATAATCAGGATTATACTATATATATGAAATGGTATTTTGAATGTTTTACCTTATTTATAGCATAAGCATTTTCCACATCATTATATATTCTTCCAAACATCCTTATAGATTGTATATAATTCTGTTTACTCCATTTTCTAATTTAGCTTATTCCTATTGTTTATGAATAGCTTTTATATACACTGTAATCCAAATTTGCAAATATTTCTATAGTACAGATACGTGTCAGGGAAATTATTGGTTCAAAGTGTGTACTTGTCAAAGTGTATACAGCTCTTGATATTTCCAAATTGTCCATCACAAAGACTGTATCAGTTGACACTCCCATTGGTAGTGTGTGACGTTGCCCATCTCACTGCAAACTTGCTGGCACTGATAACAGTTTTTTTTAGGTTTTGCTGAACTGAAGAACAAAAAGTTATGTTCTTTATATTCCACTTGACTGGAGTCAGGAATGAGAGTTTGGTTTGGGGAAAGGGCTGTGAGGTGAGGTTGGCCACTCCTGTTAGAGAACTTAGTGAAGGGTCTGAAGAGCAGCAAGACAGTATGGCTACCTGGGGAAAGAGTAGGAACAGAAGAAAAGCTGTCGCCATGTGAGGTCACTCTAAGACACTGAGAAAAAACCCAAGTGCTGGGGGCATGAGGCTGGGGGCATGTGATTGCCAGTTCTTGCTGTAGCTGGCCAAAAGTCCTCCCTTAAATCTATGCGGAGTTTCCCACCCTCTCTGGCCCCCAACCTCCGCCTGGCTAGAAGGAATAATTATAATGTAAATTGGGCTTTGGAAATGCAAATGTCAGTACAGAGCTGGGTGGAGTGACCTGGCTTTTGAACACTGGAGACCTGTTGACTTGGGACCCTGGCTGAAAAAGAATCATGGAAGCTTTCAAAGAAACAGGATGGGGTGGCCATAATACTCTGAGAGTAGCTGGGCAAGCTGTGGAAAGCAGGTGGCCACTGGGAAAGATCGTGGAGCTGGAAGACCCCAAGGAGATACTGAGCAGGCACTGGCCACTCTCCAGATGGGGTGGGCCTCCCAGGACTGCTCAGACACTACTGTAGCCTGGAGCTCAGGGCTGGATGTAGACAGAAAAATCTGAGCCCAGGCAACCTGAAGGCCAAGGGGCTGGCCCGAGGAAGGTGTGAATCAATGAGCACGGTGCCTTTGAGATGCAGACTGATATTATCAAATAGAGTACGATTCTGTTTATGGAGAGCCAACTCTCTGTCAGGCACCGATGGAGGGGTTGATAGCACTTACAGTATGTGAGGAAACTGGCACAGAATGAATAAGTAACACATCCAAAGTTTTACAGGCAGTAACTGGCAGAGCCAGAAGTTGAGCCAGGCTCTTTGAACTGAGGCTCCTTTAGGCAATGGGTCTGGGCCCCTCTTGTTGATTTCCTTGGGTAGAGTTGGTGGTAAGCTCTCTTCATCTTTCTCTTGAGTATAGGAGTATGCTGGCTAAAGCACAGTGAGAAATTGTTTGTATAAAAGGAAACAAAACACAGAAACTAATAAAATATTCTCTAAATTAAAAAAAAAAGAAAAGAAACAAAACTAGATAGAATGGACTTGATAATAAGAACTTAGAGACACCAGGAGGAACTTTCTGAGAGCAAGAATCCTTAGCTACAGAGGGTAACCAAGTCAAGAAACCTCTCTTTGATATTCTCAGCAGTTACCCTTTCCCATACTTCCCGCTCTCCTAACACCCCCCGCCCCTTGGTCCCCCATTTTGCATGTTTATTGGAGGAAATCCTGCTCAGTGTTAGCAGGCTTAGAAATCCAAGGTCACTTGTGGGCAGCGGAGCAGCTGGGATCCAGTGCAAGCCATGAGTGATGTCTAGCTCAAGCCAGGAACAGCTTGCACTTTTGTCACTCACACCTCTTGCCACTTTCTGCCTGCTGGGCTCTGCTGGTTGTTTCAGGGCCCTTCCCAGCAGCCAGAGAGCTGGTCAGAGAAACATCAGAGAGGGTGAGCTGTGAAAAGGGCCAAGGGGTACAATGGGAACAGAAAGAACTTGTGTCACACAGACATGTCTTCTCAGCTACTACTGCTTGTGTGACCTTGGGCGAACATATTCACCTCCCTGGGCCTCTCTTCACGACTCTGTAAAATGGGGCTAGTAATAATCACTATCTAATTGGATTATTGTGAGGAGGCCAGTGAGATTGCATATTTGGTCATGAAGCACTGCTGGAGGACCTGTGTTCTGCCACATCCAGTGCTAGACGATTGGAGAGCACAAAGATGGAAAGGAAATCCAATGAGGGGGCTGATGTGTGTAACCGCACACCCAGCGCAAAGGGAGTCCAGAGCAGGGGCTCAGCAGTATCCTTTTCCTGGCTTTGTCCACAGTGTGTGTGGTGTTCATGGTCTGCAAAACGCTTCCCTTGTGCCCACTCATTTGATATGTACAATATCCTGGAACTTCCATGCTTCAGATAGGGAAATCGAGGCCCACAGTCATCCAGATGTTAAATGGCAGAGGCAGGGTGCAGGACCCTGGGGCTAACTGGGACATTTTCTTCTGAGGCTCCCCAAATGCCTCCTGGCTCATCCCTTAGACACTCCCCCCCAATTCTCCTTTAGGGAAGCACCAACCACTTCCACCTTAGCTCCATGGAGGGCCCCTGAGTGTTCCCGACCAGCCACCTGACCCATCAATAAGCCTGACTTGTTTAAAAAAAATCATCAAATTCCCCGTAAGATATTGGACTAAAGGTCCCTAGTGTCAGTGAGCTTGGAGGAGGAATGGGAACTAGAAGAGCCCTTGGGGTTTCCAAATCGTCCTTCTCCATGGTGTCTTGCTTTCATATGTATGCCATCTCGACTTATGGGATGAAATGTAAAGATTTTCAGGGTGTAAAATTCTGGGTATATCTTTTGAAACCGCCATATTGCCAGAAGGTCAAAAGAGGGCTTATCTGTGCACAGAGAAAGCTCTCTAGGTGTGTGGACAAGAGATGTTGGGTTAAACTGAGCCAGTGGGTGCAAATGAGGAGGGCTTTGCTTACCCAGCAGGCCCAGGGCCTATCATCCATCCATTGACAGGTAAGTCAAGGAGAGGTCAGCAAAAGCTCAAGTGTGGGAGAGAGAACTCTACTTGGTCCTCCTTGCCCCAAAACAGAGAGCTTCTGGATGCACAGATTCTCAATCTGAGAGGCAGTTGCTCTCAATGTTTGCTTATAGAGAAGGGGAAAGAGGAAGTGACCATGCCAAGGACTATACCAGCTGCATTCACACCCGTGAGCTCCTTTCTTCCTCTAAACTGTTCTGTAGGATGGATGGTATTCTGATTTTATAGAAGAAACTGAGGCTCAGTAATGGGAGGGAGCTGGTGCAAGTTCCTGAAAATGGAGCAAGGATTAAAGCCTCCATCTCAGTAGACTGCAGAGGCCATGCTCTTTATACTGCACACTTGGGAGAGATGAGGCTTTGTGAGTGTGCCTGAGACCACTAGCAGTGACAGCGACACCCCAGGGCGGGAGAGGTGCTCACCCCAGATGCATCCTCACCAGCTTTTCCTCAGCTGTCTGTGTCTCCCCGTCATAGAGTAAGTCTCAAAGGAAATGCCTCACCATCCTCCAAGCATTCATGGGAGGCTGAGGATTTGTATCTAATAGGGATGGAAAGAGGGCCAGTGACTTCATCTCAGAGGAAAGCCCCTGCTCAAGCACGTCTGACCCTCTTGGCCCCCTTGCAGAGCTTCCCTTGAACCCCTAGCAAGCCTCTCTGCTGGGGTTTTTCCAGAGGTCCAGGGAAATTCCAGGAGTCAAGGATGTCAGTGTTTCTCACACACAGTCACAGCATCTCACAAATGCTCTCAGTTGATCACTCTCAGCTATAGTTTCTATTTTGAATGTGGGTGTGTGAGCAGGTCTATGGCACAGATGTATACATACATGCTGTGAATGACCCACTAATTCCACAAGCCACCCACAGAAGCCCATATCCTCTTTTCCTGTTTACACTCCAGTGAGTCACACCTCATGCTGCCATGAATGTGAACAGGGGTCACAGAGATGCTTAGAGACCAACTTCTGCCAAGTCCAGGCTTGGAGGCACCACTCCCTCCTCCTCTGATTTCTCTCTCTTCCTTTCTTCAGCCTCCTGCTTTCCTTCCTCTACTTTTCTCCTCCGGGACAGAGGTGCCTCCGTCTTCCAAAGACAAACCACACTTAGCCACCCCTCACTTCAACACACACACACCAGCACAGGTCCCATTGTCACAAAGAATAAATCTGGGAGCTGAGTCTGCTGGATGTGGGCAGCCATAAGCCCAGGGGTCGACCAGGAGCAGCTGCCCTGTTTGGCAGGCAGGTTGTAGGGAAATGGGTGAGAAGGGGCATTTTATAAGTAGTAGGCCAGGTCAGAGAGCTAGCTCTGTAGGGTACTAGGGCCCAGACAAGAGGTCTACTTCCAGAAGATTCCATTAGGGAAATAAAGCTAGAGGCAATACAACATAGTGGTTCAGAGCAGACTGGAGCCAGATTGCCATGTGACATAAGACAGTTACTTTATCTGTCTGTATCTCATTCTCCTTATCTGTAAAGCTGTGAGAAGAATAATAATCTACCTCACCAGGTTGGTTTCAAGGATCAAATGAATTGATACGTGTAAAATGCTTGCACGGGGCCTGACCCAGAGGAAGAACTACACTAAGATCTGCTATTATTTTAAAGATCAGACATCAGCATCTCTCCACAACCCACCTCCATATAACCCACTCATTTCCTCCTGCCTTTGCAGACATCAAATCGGCCAACAGATTTCCAAGCCAGTCCTAGTAGAGGCCATGTGACTTAAGCAGCATCACTCATCTTCTATCTGCTGGCATTTCAGCTTTACTCTCTTTCCAGCACTGCCTACTGATTGGTCTCCCAGGTTGCCCCTGGCATCATAGCTTTCCCCACCCCTGTAGCCTTTGGTTGCCAGTCCCAGTCTTCTGCTCTTTTTAGCCTCTGGCCAGTCTCTTTCCAAGAACGAAACTCCTAATCTTGACTGCAAGACCAGGGCAGTGCTCACATTGGCTCAAGAGAATTGTTTGTGCATATGTCTTCCCAAATCCACGTTCAATGACATCATGTTGATAGCTTGAATCCAGTCACTGTGGGAGTATTTTCACCACAGTAATTGGCAAACATTACAAATCAGGGCTTTTCTCCCTCCAAGTGTGCAAGTTGTCGAACATTTATCAGCGCAATTCTGCTCTTACCAACCCTGGGGCCCCTCCCTAGATGATGACTGCTCTTTTCCCAGGCACTGCTGCTGCTGCTGCTGCTAAATCACTTCAGTCGTGTCCGACTCTGTGCGACCCCATAGATGGTAGCCCACTAGGCTCCTCTGTGCCTGGGATTCTCCAGGCAAGAACACTGGAGTGGGTTGCCATTTCCTTCCCAGGCACTAGATATACCTATAGCAGACTCCCTGCAGCAGTGTTCCCCATCTGATTGATATCCAATGGTTATTTCCTCTTGGAACCTCAAGACTCACTGCTGACTGAGTTTCTACTCGCACCAAAACTTGCCCACTTGGAAGCTATCTTCACTGAGAGCCAGGCTCACTTCCCAGCCTCCATCCTAATGGAGGATGGAAAGCTCGTGCCAGGCCCTTCCCCTTCTCTGCCTGCACAATGTTGCCCCAGGGAGCCAGCAGCCTCATGCCCAGTCCCTGAGCTAGTGAGGATAAGTTAGGTGCCATAGTATGAAAAGCTGAGTCTAAGATTCAGCAAGTCCGGTTGTTTGCTGTGCTGGGGAGTAGGAGGCCTTGGAGGGAGTCTAATCCAGGGCAGCAGTTGCATTCTATAGCTAGCTATGAGTGTGTCAGTTCATTATTATTATTCACATATTCTTAAAATAGCATCTACATGATGGCAGGGGTTTGATGTCTGTTTGGTTTTCTGTTGGGTTCCCGGTGCTTGGATCAGTGTGCTGGGTACATACTAGGGGTTCAATAAATATTGGTTGAATCAATGAGTAAATTTGGTCATTGAACAAATGTTTCCCCGAGCTTCTATTCTGAACCTGGCTCTCTGAGATCCTGGTGATACAGTGGACAAGAAGGATGTCCCCTGAGCTCAAAGAGCTGCTAGTCCCTTGGGTCATGGAAGGTAATGTTAATGGAGACTGGGAGTAACTACAGGATGGCTCGGGAGCTTGGGTGCTGACTGGAGGAGGGAAGAGGCTCATGACTTCCAGGCGAGATGAGGCACAGTGTGGGCCAGAAGAGGCCGAGTGTTTGCACTCACTCAGTGGACCGTGCTGGCTGCTGGCTGGGGTGGCCGCCCAAGACCTCTTGGCTAGAATGCAGCCCCCACTCCCTCACCCCCGCCCCACCCACCCACGGGAACTGAGCTGTTCGCCAAGAAAGAGGAGTCAAGCAGGGAATCCCAGCCCCTCCCTGCCCCAGACTGGACCCAGAAGGACCTGGCATGCTTCTATTATCAAGCAGCAAATTCAATTAGGCAGATGAGAATTCCTATTATTTTAATATATTTAGAAGAGGGTTTAAGGTGGATTTCGTTCCATGCTGTATATTTTTACAACATGAGGTCAGGTTGCTTTGATAAATGCTGTAGTGCAGGAAGAAGGGGGCTTTGGGAAAGGCTGAGAGAGAGAAAGAGTGAGAAAGGGGTGGGGGGAGAAACAGAGGCAGAGACAGACAGAGATACAAAGAGAAAGAAAGCCACAGAGGCAGAGAGACTAAGTTAGAAGGGCAGAGAGAGAAAGAAAGGCTCTGTGTATGCCTTGGATCTGTCTTTTGCACATGTGTCTATGATTCCATGTGTGTTTCTGTGTCTGTTTGTTGTTTGAGTAGACAAATTCTTTTGGGGATAAATAGGATGATTTTTCCACCTGCAGGAAGTGAAGCAGCCAAAGGCTGATTGGGGCTGCTCCACTCTGCAGCTCTCAGAAGGCCTTGAGCTGGAACTCGGGTTGTTCCTGAGGCCAGGCCTCGGGTTCTGCTTAGAAATTGAGATGCAGGCAAACTGCCAGAAAAGCAAGGGCAGTTCCCAGGAGCTTTAAAGGCCCTACTCTGAGGTAATCTTCAGCAGGAAAGAGGCCCTGATGCCCCCCTGGCTATACCTTGTGGCTACTTCCTCACAGTCCCCAGAGGGTTTCCCGGCCTACTCTCCGAAGTTAGCGCTCATGGCTACTGAGCCATCTTGTGAAGGTGGCTGAGGCAAGCTGCCCAAGACCAGTGCCACTGGAGCACGGTGACTCACGGGGCCTTTCTTGAGACCAGAATGCATAAGCGTGGCAAGAAGGGGCGCAGCTACCAGTTTGAGAGAAAAGTTTTCCAGGCTGGAGCTTGGGGGTTAGATATGGTAACCTTTGGAGGGCTTTGTCAGTACAGAAATATTTGGCTGAAAGAAAGTTTTCTACCATTGTCGAGACTGGGGGAAGAGGATTGGATGGGATTCTGTTTCTGGAGAACTTTCCTGAGCTCAGAATCCCAAGGTAGCACCCAAGTGGCTGAAGCTGGCACTGAAAGTGCCCTGGTCCAGACTGGGCCTGACAGGTGACCTGGAGTGCCCCTGATGCTATCCCTCTGCTTCTGGACATGTGCATACTCACACAAACTAGCATGGTGTTCTCTGCCTTTGAGGCCTTTACCAGGATCCAGGTAGTCACCTCCATTGCATTTGAGATGGGGTTAGGTTTGTAAACATTTCCTCTAGGGAGGCAGAGAGATCTCCATCAACTGCCTCTGCCTCAATCCTGGGCTCCATGGGGCAGCCAAGGAAAGTGTTAGTTGCTCAGTTGTGTCTGATTGTCTGTGACCCCAGGGACAGCAATCTGCCAGGCTCCTCTGTCCATGGGATTTCCCAGGGAAGAATACTGGAATGGGTTGCCATGTCCTCCTCCAGGAGATCTTCCTGACCCAGGAATCGAACCTGGGTCTCCTGCATTGAAAGCAGATTCTTTACTGTCTGAGCCACCAGGGAAGCCCACAAGAAGAACAGATCTGTCCCATTTACTCTCTTAGCCTACCTTGGCGCCCTGTACCCCTCTTTGGAGAAAGATCAGAAAATTTCCACATAAAGGATTAGAGGACAGAGAAAGTGAGAAGGAGAGAAGGAAGAGAAAGACAAAGGTCATATTGTTATTTCTTCCAAAACACTAGATGCTTCTTCAAACCAGATGAGTGACTGGCTTGCAGTCACCTCTGAGTATAACCTTGGGATAGGCTTGGCGACCTGCAAACAAAGTTTCAGAGGCAAGGGAGACCTGTCTTTACTTCTACTCATCACCAGAAGATGGCACATTGTTCTGTAGCTTGTTCTCCCCCCTTGCCATGTGCCCCACACCATCATCTTGGAGATCAGGTTTAACCACTGCCACCCTCAGGGACCACATATATGCCAAGGCCAAGCAAGTTGGCCACCACTTGGCACCTTAGAAAACTTCTGGCTGCCAGCATTCAGGAGCTGGGGATCAGAAGATAGCCTCATTATTTTCATTTTAATTTACTGAAATATAGTTGATTTATAATATTTTATTAGTTTCAAGTGCACAGCAAAGTGATTCTTTCCCATTATAGTTTATTATAAGATATTGAGCACAGTTCCCTGGGTTATACAGTAGGTCCTTGTTGGTTACATATAGTAAAGTACATCTTTTATATATAGTAGTATTTATACATTAGGGCTTCCCAGGTGGTGCTAGTGGTAAAGAACCCATCTGCCAATGCAGGAGACAAAAGAGATGCGTGTTCGATCCCTGGGTTGAGAAGATTCCCTGGAGGAGGGCATGGCAATCCACTCCAGTATTCTTGCCTGGACAATGCCATGGACAGAAAAGCCAGGTGGGCTACAGTCCATAGGGTCACAAAGAGTCAGACATGATTGAAGTGACTTAGCAAGCATGCATGCATGTATATTTTAATCCCAAACTCCTAATTTATCCTCCCTCTCCTTTCCCCTTTGGTAACTTTAAGTTTGTTTTCTATGTGTGTAAGTCTGTTTTTGTTTTGTAAATAGGTTCATTTGTATAATTTTTTCAGATTCCATGTTCAAGTGATAGCATATTTTATTTGTCTCTGTCTGATTTATTTAACTTCCTGTGATAATCTCTAGGCCTAGCCAGGTTTCTGTAAATGGCAGTATTTCATTCTTTTTATGACTGAGTAATATTCCATTGTATATATGTACCACATCTTCCTTACGCATTCATCTGTCAATGGGCATTTAGATTGCTTCCATGTCTTGTCAGCCTTACTATTTCTGTCTCTGTTATACCATCAACTAGCTTGCATCAATGCCTCCTGTATACACTGAGCCATCAGAAAGAGGGACTTTAGCAGAGAGGATATGGAATGCTTAAGAGAACCCTCTTCAGGCAGAGGAAGGGTCTTGGTGATGGGCTTACTGCAGAGGCTTGGAGCCAAATCCAGGACAAAATAGGAAAAGACTGTATTAGGGTCTGGGTGGAAGAATGGTCATGAGTTACAGCACAGAACTTGCTCTAAGAGTAACAAAATGGCTAGAAAGTCCCCTGGGCAGGGACCATTTTGTAAAGGAGAGTGGCAGAGGAGGCTAGGGTACTCTTTAGCCTGGGCTTTCATTGGGGCAGGCAAAAAATCCCCCACTGTGTGGCATGGATGGCATAAATGGGGTCTAGGATGCCGAGTCAGTGAGGGGTCTGTGTAGTTTGGCCCAAGCCAGGCCCCTGGGCTCTTGGCTAGAAGGAGCCTGGAGGCATTACATCCTCTGACACTATGGCTTGGAGGTTTCTTCCTATCCAGAGAGTATGCAGGTCTTCCCTCAAGCATAAGTAAGACAGCTCCTGTGTGCAAAGTGCATGGCAGTTTCACATCTATGCACCAAAGGGGGCACGGGCAATTAACCTTGACTGTAGCCTCCCGTCTGTCAGAGCCCAAGAGGATGTAGTGATGCTGCGACCTGCCCATCCAGCCAAATTCAAAACTTCCATCTCAGAAGCCACTGTTCGAAAGACAGTCTCAAGAGTGGGGCTGCCTAGTGTTTTCCTCCCACTTTACCAGCCTCTAAGGAGCCAGAGTTTTTCTGTCTGAATCTTTGGGCAGTTTTCTCAAGTTCAGATCAAACTCAGCGCTCTGGAAACCTAACCTCATATGGTCCCTTTACAGCTGCTGCCCGAAACAAGTGTCTATCTTCCCATGGCTCCTAGTTGTTTTTCTCTCCCTGTCCATGTCGCCTGCCCTCTCCTCCTCTCCAGTTAATAGCTATTCCCGACAGTCACCCAACCTATAGTCAGGTACCCTGACATCTTCCAGTTTGGTGCACCAGTCTCTCTCAATGGCTGCCAATACTTGCTTTCGACTCCCCCGGAATTACCTCTCAGCCTCTGTCCACCCTTGCCTCAAGTTTCCCACATCCAGTTCCTCCAAGGATCACCAAAGTCTAATTGCTCTGGCAATTACTGCTGCTGCAGTCTGCCCTCTGTCCTCTGGTTTTCCAGCAGATAAGAGAAAGATTTCTCTTCATGTGGTAGCAGAGGAGTCCCAACATATCTTTATCTCATTGTCATCTGCTTTCTTTAGGAGGCAGACCTTTGTGCCAGAAAGCCATGGCCCAGGTGTTAAAGTCTGGGTTGTGGTTCCAGTTCGGTCACTGCCTTTCTGTATAGCCTTGGACAGCTGTTTCTCTTCTCTGAGCCCCCTAATTCCTCAGCTGTCATATGTTGGGACTGGACACAAGCATCTGCCAATGTCCTTTCAGCTCTGAGATGATCTCAGTCTATGTCTGCATGGAGGATGTGCTAGCCACGGTCATGGCCCCATGTGTCGTGGGGCACTCTGGAGACCTAACCTAACACCTAAGCTAACCTAACACCTGAGCCAGTGTTTCTCCGACTCTGGGGAAGGCCCATGGCATAGGCCTGAGGACCAGAGGCAGCTCCCAGCCTGCTGGCTGCCATGCCCAGGCCTCCTCAATTCTGGATTCCTGGTCCCCACCCACCTGTGCCCCCCTTCCTGGCCTTGTTCCCCAGCCAGCCCCTGGCTCCATTGCAGAGCCCCTCCCTCCATTTGGCCCTGTCTCCCTTCGCTGGCCCCTCTCCCTAGTATGCCCCCCTGAAATGCTGGGCCCTGCCCAGGGATACATGGACTCCTTCTCCCCCTCCTTTCTGGTGTTTTACAAGCCAGGAATTCCTTTAGAAACAGAGCCTGGACAATTCTCCCATCTTTGGGAAGCACTGGCCAGTATCCTGGTGGCCCAGCTGCTGAGCCCAGGCTTATGGCAAGTGTGTGTGTGTATGTGTGTCTGGCCTTGAAAATTTAAAAGCTATGGCAGCAGGGAAGTGCTGCCTTTGGAAACAGTTCTCCTGTCCTCAAACAAATGCCTATGGCCAGGGCCCCCAGGGAAACAAACAAGCGCAAGAGGCTTCACTCTCCCCTCTCCCCTCATTGCCAGCCACTCATTCCTCCCAGCCTCAGCCTGGGCACCTGTGTGCTTGTGTCTTGATGCAGGGGTTCTGTCGCTCACCCTTGTACTTTGCTTTCCCTCTCCCAGTCCCACCCATGCTACCATCAAAATGTCTCACATCTGTACCCTCATTCCTGTGCCTGTTTTCCCCCCTCAGGCCTCCTCCCTGATAAGCTTCTCCTCATTACCTGTCCTCAATATAAATAATATTGATAATATCACCAGAGCAATCTTCCTAAAATGCAAATCTGATTATATCACTCCCCTGATCAAAACCCTTCAAGGGCTCCCTGTTGCCTACAGAGTCAAGTCCTAACTGATTAACCTGGTACTCAGAGCTCCAGGCTTTCTTCCAGGACCATCCCCCCATCTTCAGTCATGAATGCTACACTTGAGCCATAAAGGACTTCTCTTGTCCTCCCAAATAGGAGATTTTACTTGATTCCCCACAGACACCAAAGACTCCCTGTCCCAAAACATTCCATCCAGCTGTTCCCTACCCACAGTGTCTTGCACCCTCAGTGGCCTCCTCACTCTGCCCCACACCTGGCATCAATTTAGGGACCAAGACCTGTCAGTCCATTATCTCTGCCATCTCTTAACACGCCCATGCCATCCCCACTGCCACCACCGCAGAGTAGAGCAGGATCATTCATCTCCTGCCTGACAAGTATGGTGGCCTCTCCCTGCAGCCTCGGTGAGGTTTCAAAGCAAGCTCTAATCCAGTTCTGTCCTTCCTTGAAGCTGACCATCTAGAGGACCCATTGTCTGCCCAGCCTTGCTTCCTAATTACCCTCAGTCCTTGCCAGGCTGAGTCCTTTGCCTTCCCTGAACCTGACTTTCAATATCCTATTCCCTGTTCTTTGCTTCTACTATTATCTTCACCTGGAATGCCCTCTCACCTCTCTGCCTGTTCAAGTTCCTTGCAAGGCTTTTGAAAATACCTCTTCCTCCAGTAGGTTTTTCCAGAGCCAACCTGTTGGAAAAACCTGTCTCTCCTCTAAACCTTCGCTGAGCTTTCTGCTCAGGTTTGCTGCTGCTGCTGCTGCTGCTAAGTCACTTCAGTTGTGTCCGACGCTGTGCGACCCCAGAGACGACAGCCCACCAGGCTCCCCCATCCCTGGGATTCTCCAGGCAAGAACACTGGAGTGGGTTGCCATTTCCTTCTCCAATGCATGAACGTGAAAAGTGAAAGTGAAGTCACTCAGTCGTGTCCGACTCTTAGCAACTTCATGGACTGCAGCCTACCAGGCTCCTCTGTCCATGGGATTTTCCAGGCAAGAGTACTGGAGTGGGGTGCCATTGCCTTCTCCTCTGGTCAGGTTTAGTGTAGCAGTTAAGATCACAGGCCCTGGAATCAGCCTCCCTGGGTATGGAACCCCAGCTCGGACATTTCCTAGTTCCTAGAACAATTTGCATAACCTCTTCCAGCCTCAGTTTCTTCATGTATAAAATGGAAACGGTTATAGTTACTGCCATACAGGGCCCTCATTAGGAGGAAATGATTAATTGGTGTGCATTGCTTAGGAAAAGTGCCTGCCACAGAGCGAGCGTGGTCACAGTGTTATTGCTATTATTTAGTAATGTGACCCTCTTTACTGGTCTGCCAGACCCTCAAAGGCAGGAACCCAGACAGACCCGCTTTGGTCTCATATCAGAACCGCTCAGAGACATTTGTTGACTGAACTGAGATGACATCTCCCTCCGCCCCTCCTCCCCCACCACCCCAGGCCCCTGCAGAGCCTACAAGGAAGGAGAGAGGCTGAGACACACAGGAAATGTTTCTTCTCCTTGATGTTAGTGGAGCCTGGGGGACAGGCAAGCCCACTGCAGCCCCCAAACTACTCATCTCCTTTGAGACCACTGTGTAGCTCAATGTCCCTGAACATGGGGGTGATGGAGACAAATTGGAGGAAATTCAGAGAAGCAAAGTCCCTGAGCCCTTGGGAAAGGGCAGGCCCAGCTGACAAGAGAGATGAAAGCAGTTCCATGTGTGTGGCTTGGCTGAAGGACAGCACTGGGTGTGGTGGGGGACATGATAACTGGATACAGGGATTCTAGCAGTGCAAACAATGAGGAGAGGGGGGTGGCTGGGAGCTCCGTGGTTTGGGGCTGCCCTACTGAGGCAAACAGACAATTGAAATGCAAGCCTGGAGCTTCCTGCAACTCCAGGCAGGCCACAGGACCCCTGTTCCTACTGGCCCAAACAGAGGACCCTCTACACTGATTCCCAGGGTGTGCAGTTCTGCCTGGCTGAGCAGTTTTTGACCCTGGGAGGGGGAACATCACCTTCTCCCATCTACCCATAGCTGGCTGAGGCTGGGGCTGGGGTGGGCTCTGCTGAAGCTCTGAGGTCCGAACACTTGGCCCTCCCCACCAGTCCTGCACCGCCCCCCTCTGAGGGTGGCATTTGTTAACTTTGAGCCCACAACAAAGCCTATGGGCCCTGAGGTTTCCCTCTCCCTTCCTCCCCTTCACCCACCCTCCCCCAGCTTAAAGTCATTGTTTTCAGACCATCGACCTCTGCTCTCTCCTCCCGGGTACTAAGGGGCATCTCAGGGGCGTGGAGAGGCCGGGAGGAAATATTGGAAATGGCCTCTCCATCCTCCCCTCAGATCCGGGCTTCATCGTCCATGGGCCAAAATAAATAAAGCAAGTGAGGGAGAGGCCTCTGCAGACTCCACACTGATGGCTACAGTGGCCTGGTGGTGGGGGCGGCGGGTGGAGCATCCATCAACCCAAGGCTGCCTGCAATCCTCCTCCCAAAGGACTGTGGCAGTATAGCGGCCAGGCAAGATGCCCAGGAGTCAGTCACCTGAGGAACAAAGCAGAGTACCCCTTCAGTGCCCCTCTCCTGGGACAGAGTTTTCTTGAGGTGCTTAGTCTAAGCACTCTGGAGGGAGAGCTAGGGAACTGAGGAGGAAGGAGGAGTCTGGAGACGGGTGTGGGGTGGGGAGAAGTAACAAGGGGACGTTCCCAACTAGACCCCCCCAACAGACACTGCTGGTGTCTGTCCCTGCCTGCGCCCCAGGTCCACTCTCTGTGGTCAGAGTCTGAGGGCCCTCCCATGGGGAATCTGGAGGACTAAAGGTCCAGAACTCTCAAACTGAGGGTTCCCTGGGCTCCTCTGTTGGAGCCCTCCTACCCTTACCCTTGAGGGAGTCTCAGACCACAGCCTTAAAGTCACAGCTTAGCAGAAAGAGCACAGGCCTTGATGAGACAGAGGTGAGTTCAAAACCAGCCTCAGTGGTATGTTATTGGCCAAGTCCCTTACTTTACAAGTAAAGCCTGCATTTCTCATAACTAAATGGAGATCAAAATCTCCATCTCACAGGACTGTTGGCAAGAACAGACAGGATGATGATGATGCCCAAGGGCTTGGCCTATGGTAGGTGTGAACTAGCTTTCCTTTACCTGCACTGGATATGGCCCCTAGGCCACCATTTGGGGCATGGAATGACCATGCTCTGGAGGTAGAGGCTCTTTACTGGCTATGACTCCTTGGCTCCTCTCAACCCAAAGTCACAGAGTGACTCTGGGAGCACCAAGGGCCTTGCCACCTGGGCCTGGTGGATTCAGTTCTCTGACTCTGCAGGCACAGAAGTGTCACTGAGGAAGGTTCTCCCATCCCTGGACTGACCCTCTGTCTACAGCCATGTCTGGCTTCCTCTCTGCAGTGTGAGGCAGACCCTCTGCCAGCTCTCTGACTTAGTTTTGGCCTTGCCCTTGGAGTTCTTCCTTTGGGTTCCATATTGTAAAGACCATTGTTTGTCTTTTGGATGAGCCCACAGCCTCTACCTTATTCAAAGCTGGAGGGCCACTCCTGGGCCTGCTCTGTCACCTGCTTCATTTAGGAAGTTGTTTGAACAAGGGCTGGGCTGCAAAGGTCTATCTAGAACGGCAAGGGCCAAGGGAAAGAGCTTGGCAGTGAGGGTCAGAGGTCTCAGTCCCAGGTCTGCAACTCAGTCCCTGAGCAGTCCTCATGAGTCACTTTTTCTTTGGACCTCATTTTTCTATCTGCAAAATGGAGGTCCAATGTCTTGCACCCCAGGGCTATTGGGAAGTGCTCAAGTGTTAATGGACTCAGGATCCATCAGAGAATGTTTTGGCTTGAGGACCTGGAGTTTAAACTTCTCTGCTTGGCTCCCTCAGTTCTATGGCAGTGGAGGATGTAAAGAACAGGCTAGGATCACAGTCCCAATTATTGTGACTCAGCTATTTTCATTTGGTTAGATGCCAAGATCCCCAGCTCTTTGCAGGTCACTGGCTCACCTCGATTCTTTGCGAGAAAGATTCCTCCATTGATTCCAAAGGTTCACTGTATGGGAATCCTTTGTGACAAGCCCTAATCCTTCCTGCTATGGCTCCAACTCAGATCTATACACCTCAGACACCTCCTTGCCTGCCTTTTCTTTCCTCTACGCATCCACTTTTGCCCCATACTGAGAGGGAAGTGTAAGACTGAGGGTGAAGGCTGGCCTTGTATCTGACCAGAGGGAATAGACCACGGGGGTAACATCACTCTTCCAGAAGCCCTTCGGCTGCTCCACCCCTTCAGCCTCACCCTTCCCTCACCCTGGCCCGCACCAGCCCAGCTGGAATACTTGTGGTCTCTCACCACACACTGGAACTAGGGCGCCAGCCTTGACTTTAATCTCCCCTGGCAGCTCCGTGGCATCGATAAGCCCCAAGTTTGTGGCAGAGGAAAAATGAAACCCACATTACTCCACCAGGGTCCATCCCCCCATCCAGCAGAGTCAGGGATGTCCTCCAAGAGGCAGCAAGATGCACCCCCCAGCTACCCTCTTAAGGGATACGGAGGTGGAGCGGCCTAGGAGTGAGTGGTGCTCCCGCAGTGAGCTGCACTTTCTTCCCTGAAGGCATAGGAGCCTCCCCCACTCCATTCCTGCAGGCCCTGCTTCTATCCTCTCTCCTTTCTCAACCCAGAGGGCTTCTCCAGCATTTGCAATGGGGGCAGCTCCCTCCTGAGTTTGAGGTTAAAGGGGACGCCTTATACAGGAATCTGTAGCCAAATTGCTGAGCTGTTCACAGTGACCTGGAGATGATGTTTGGAAATCTGATTTGTGATAACATAATGTTCCTTTTAAGTAACGCTGGCTGGAGAGGGAAGGAGGAAAAAACGACCAAGAAAAACAACCTTATTGAGGTTTAAAAGGGGACGCTGTCGTGGCCGCCTCCTTAATCTCCCAAATCATTTTCCTCTCTTCCCCTCCTCCTCCTCCCCCAGACCTGCTTTTGTTTATAACAATCTCTTGGAAGGAAGATTGAAAGTGAAATCTGTTTCCTTGCTTAAATTTATATATTTAAAGGGGGGAAGAAAGCCCTCTCTCCCCAGCCCCCGCCTGCCCCTCGCCTGAGTGCTGTGGGTAATTGGAAGGCTGCCTGCTCTGGGCTGGTTTGGTCAGCATGGGCTCTCTGGTGCCCACTCATCACCCCATCACAGAAGCATCATTAAGGCGGGAAAACAGGCCGGGGGTGAGATGGGAAACCTAGACGAGGGGCAGCAAGGGTGCCACTTAGTCACTGACTCTGGGCACTATTTATGTAGCGGCTCATGCCCAGCAGCTTGCTCCAGTGGTGAATAAATACAGTATGAGGGAACAAAGTTAGACACAAGGCAGGACAGCCACTTTCATTGCTTAACATGCAGTGAGCTTGGCCCCGTGGTGAAAAGAGTTGAGAAATTTTAGCTGCATCCACTGCTGAAGGAGTGACCCCGCTCCCTCCCCCCATCTCACTGGGCTAGGACTTATTTTGTGGCAGAGGGAATTGAAACATCTGTGTCACAGCAGGAGAGGATGGGATGGCGACTGATGGGACCTCCCACTGGGGAGGAGATGCTTGTGTGGAAAGATGGATCCAGTTCAGGGCAGGAGGTGGAAATCTAGGGAAAGACCATCACATCTAGTAGAGGCCATCATGGCTATTGTCCTACCGACACTCCCTGCTCTGCTCCCCATCCCTACACATACATGTGGTCACACTGCCTCTCTCTTCCACTCTGCCAGGACATGTGCCTGACACCTCGGGTGGCATCTCACGTACCACCCACTATCTGGCTCTCACCCTAGTGTTCTACTGCTCCTGGCCCAGCGTGAAGCCAGCCAAAAGGCCTAGTAGGGCAGGACAGGGCAGGCTGAAAGAAGGAGGTGCCAAAAACCTGCCATGCAGCCAGCATGGCTGCCTGCCAGTACAGGATGGATTCCTCTGACCCCAGCTCCGCAGGAACACCTATTTCATTGAGAGGCAGTGCTTCAAGAGGAGTAACCTAGAAGGATTTTTGGTGTTCTTTTCAGGGGGCCTTGCTCCCCCCATCCCATCCAGGGCATGTTATTACTATCAAAAATATCAGACATTTCAACTCAAATTAAAGTCAGGTTAAATGTCTCCACTGCAGAAATTCCACATGGTTCCGGATGGAGAGGAGGGACTCCCTCTCAGCCTTCTGCCTTCTCTCCCTCCCTCCTCAATAGTGGAACAAAAGCATCAATTTACAATATGTTTTTCAGACCACTCAGTCTAAACTTCTCAGTTTACAGATGGAGAAACTGAGGCCTAGAGTGAGTAATGGACTTATTCAAGTTCACTCAGCAAATTAGTGGTGGGGCTAGGACTAGAATCCATGTATTCTGATTTCCAACCAACAGTGTTTTTCTACAGTCCACATTGGCAACCCTGCCAGACCTATAACTTCCATTGACTTTGAAAACTTCAAAATTGCCACCAGAGATGTCTTAGCATCTCTTATGCAAGGACAGAAGCAGGAAGTAGCTTCTCATAACTCCTGGCCTGCTAAAGTCATTTATTACTTGCTTGATAGAAAGGCTACTGAGTCATGGGTTAGTGCCTACCCTTCTCTGAGTCTCAATTTTTTTATCTATAACATGAGAAATGCAGAAGACCATTGTCTCTACTTGCTCAGCATCCATTCCTTCTCTTCTAAAAACAGCACACCACATTCCTTAGGAAACCCACCCCTCCCACATAGTAAGTTCATGTGAGTCATCTTCAAAGGTTGACAGATGACCCAGCCCTAGCCAATCAGAGCATTCCATTACACTGAACAAAGTGATTGATTTATGCAGTTATGTGACCCAAATTTGGCCAATACAAATCTTCCCTGGAACCTTTGATGAAAATATAAGGAAAGAGACTCTGGGAATTGATCAACCAGAGGATATAAGCCTAGAGTTTCAGGAGCCCTTTTGAGAAGAGTCTGCCTATGAATGATACCTACAGGGAGAAATGGGCTTCCAAGACATGGATAAGGCTTCATTTGAGCCTGGGATCTAGCATTGGCTGACCAGACACCAGACTATTCTTACACTTTTCATTTATGTGAGCTAGCATGATCCCATTTGCAACCAAAAAGGACCTCACTAATATAAGAGAGATTGGAAATATCCTATATCACCAAATGGTGGATTTGGAAGAGATCTTATGTGATTGCCAGGTAGAGACTTAGGGAAAATGAATGAATAAATGAGTCTGGGATAAGCATGCCCTTTACAGGCTAGTATAACACCTCAGCCATTTTGCCAGAAGCATTCCTCCGGCCCTTTGCCTGTAGTAGCAAAGTATAAGCTTTGGAATCAGGTAGACCTGGCTTTGAACACTGGTTTCTCCATTTTCCATCTATATAGTTTGGGGCATGTTTGCCACCTACACCTCAGGTTTAACTGAAACTGGTGTCAAATTGCTGATAGGTGTAATCCAATGAGTGTGGGATAAGGCACCATGACAAGACAAGACTTGGAATGTTAGGACAGTAGACATTTGCTGGATGATTATTAAGAGCAAAGGAGTTGGCAAACGTCATTAAAGGCAGCTGGGGCAGGGCTGAGTGGGGACACCTCAAAGGTTGTGGTGCACAATTCCAGGGAGTGCCATTCATACAGTCTATGACAATAAGGGAGTGCCCCACAGCTGTGTAGTCCATAGCCTCTACAAACTGACACGGTAACCCTGGGGCTGTGGCACATTGAAATTGACACCTATGTCTTCTTCACCCAAGGCATACTCAGTTTTACTCTTTATATTTGTAAAGAATGGAACTGTAATAATATTACCATGAAGCTATTATTGGAAATATAGAGCAATTAATGTTCTCTTGTGGTCAAGAGACCTGAGAACACCAAAATATTATCCCAGACTAAAGTCAGCCCTCCCCACAGAGTAAAATGGTGGACTGAGTATACCTAATGGACTCCTTCTCATATCCCATACTTCTAGAAATGAAATATTGTTGTTTTTTAGTCACTAAGTCATGTCTAACTCTTTCATAACCCCATGGATTGTAGTTCACCAAGCTCTTCTGTCCATGGGATTTCCCAGACAAGAATACTGGAGTGGGTTGCCATTTCCTTTTCCAGGGGATCTTCCCAACCCAGGGATTGAACCTGCATCTTCTACATTAGCAGGCAGATTCTTCTCCACTGAGCCACCAGGGAAACCCAGAAAAAGAAATATACTATGTATTTTAAGAAATGTTTGCATTTTGGAACATACTTGACCAATACAAAGAGACCATGAAGAAGATGAAATAAAGGCATTTTCTTGATCAAGCACTCAGAAATTTTATTAGTCACAAATCCTCTCTGAAATAATCAATAGTGGATATGTATCACTTTGAGACACCTACACAAGTAGGGTGTAAGAAGCAATGAGCAAATAAATCAGTCGATGTGTAAGAGAAGATATCAATGCAAGAAGTGATTAGGGTGGCAGCATGGGCAGTGGATGGCAAAGAGGGAGCAGAGGTAAGAAAATGTACACTGTATTTCTTGCCTTGTTTAGAGGGAGACTAGAGATACAGATTAATGCAAAATGTTGATAGAAAATGTGTTTGTTTTAGTATGTGTATTAATAATGTATACATTTTAAACCATCTATACTACTACTACTAAGTCGCTTCAGTCGTGTCCGACTCTGTGCAACCCCATAGACGGCAGCCCACCAGGCTTCTCCGTCCATGGGATTCTCCAGGCAAGAACACTGGAGTGGGTTGCCATTTCCTTCTCCAAAGCCATCTATAAGACATACGTAAAAAAAATTAACACAAAAAGTTTGAAAGTAAAAGAACTGAAAACTATACTCAAGGAATACAGATGTTCCAATATTAATGTCAGACAAAACAAAATTCAATGCAAAAAGCACTTTAAAAGGTAAAGGATATTTTATTGATGATAGGTACAGGCTACCACGAAGATTTAACTGCAAGACTTTACAACATAGGTTTAAAATGGAGATCAGCAAGTCCACAATTGTAGTGTAAAAAACCCAACTTATGCAGAAATTGTCACATTGGGTATTAACTGACTTACTAACCTACTAACTGAATAAGGCCATCCAAGATTTAAATAATACAATTAACCAACTTGAACATATATATGCTTGTTCTAATGAACAAAATGCACACACTCTTCAAATGCAGATTGAAAACTTTAAAAATGGATGATATATTAAGCCCAAAGGGAAATCCCAACAAGTTCCAAGTAGTAAAAATCATATTAACCACAGAGGCAATAAAAGTACACTTGTGTGTGTGTGCTAAGTCCCTTCAGTCTTGACGGACTCTTTGTGATGCTATGGACGTGTAGCCAACCAGGTTCCTCTGTTCATGGGATTCTCAAGACAAGAAAACTGGAGTGGGTTGCCATGCCTTTGTCCAGGAGATCTTCCCAGCCCAGGGACTGAACCCGAGTCTCTTAAGTCTTCTATATTGACAGGCAAGTTCTTTATCACTAGCACCATCTAGGAAGTCCTAAAATTACACTTAACAACAAAATAATGGTTTGAAATCTAAGCCCTTGGAAATAAAAGGGGAAAAACACTCTTCTAATCTGGTCAATGGAAACAGTGAGAGACTTTATTTTGGGGGGCTCCAAAATCACTGCAGATGGTGACTGCCGCCATGAAATTAAAAGACACTTGCCCCTTGGAAGAAAAGCCATGACGACCAACCTAGACAGTATATTAAAAAGCAGAGACATTACTTTGCCAACAAAAGTCCATCCAGTCAAAGCTATATGGATGTGAGAGTTGGACTATAAAAAAGTTGAGCACCAAAGAATTGATGCTTTTGAATTGTGATGTTGGAGAAGACTCTCTCTTGAGAGTCCCTTGGACTACAAGGAAATCAAACCAGTCAATCCTAAAGGAAATCAGTCCTGAATATTCACTGGGAGGACTGATGCTGGAGCTGAAACTCCAATACTTTGGCCACCTGATGCGTGCGAAGAACTGACTCATTGAAAAAGACCCTAATGCTGGGAAAGATTTAAGGTGGGAGGAGAAGGGGCTGACAGAGGATGAGATGGTTGGATAGCATCACCGACTTGATGGACATGAGTTTGAGCAAGCTCCGGGAGTTGGTGATGGACAGGGAAGCCTGGCATAGTGCAGTCCATGGGGTCACAAAGAGTCAGACACAAATGAGGGACTGAACTGAACTGAATCTGGTCAAAGACAAAATCAGATTGAAAATTACAAATTAATACAATATGAAAGTATATAAAAACCAGTGAGGTGTAACCAAAGTAGTACTTGGAGGAAAATGCAAGGTCTTAAATGCATTTATTTAAAGAACAAGAAATATTGAAGATAAGTAAATTAAGCTTTTAAGAGCTAAGAAAAAAATACAAATAAGCTAAACAAAAGTAAAAAGAAGGAATTAATAAAGATAAAAGTAGAAATCAATGGAAGAAAATGCAAATAATAGTTGAACAATTAATAAAAATTGGTTCTTTGAGATGATCAATGAAATAGATAAATGTTCTTTCTGATAAAAAAAAAAAGAGGGAAGACACAAGTAATAATAGGAATGAACTTCAGCTCCAGAGAAAACTGTTTTATTTTACAAATAAATTTTGAACACCTGGATGAAATCACTTGCTAAGAAATCATAAATAAAACTGACAATCATAGAAGGAATTGAAAAGACAGTCAAAGATCTACCTATAAAAGTGGTAGATAGCTTCTAAAATGGCCCACAATAATCTCTACGTGCTCCTATTCACACCTTTGCTTAAAGTCCTTTCCTTGAGTGTTGGCTGGACCTTGTGACTTGTTTTTAGTAAATAGATTGTGGCAAAAGTGATGGGGGTGTCACTTCCAGGATTAAGTTAGAAAAAGATTAGATCACTTCTATCTTGTTGGCACTCTCTGGTTTTTCCTTGCTGGCCCTAATGAAGCAAGTTGCTATGGAGCAAGCTGCCCTGTGGAGAGGTTCACATGACAAAAAACTGAGGAAATCCTCTCGCCAGCATCAGTGAGGAACGTACAGTCAATATCTTGACTGCACATTGTGAGAAACCCTGAACCATAGGTATCTAGCGAAACTGTATCTGATTTCCTGATCTATAAAAACTGTGAAATGATAGATGTCTGTTGTTTTGAGCCACTAAGTTTTGAGATAATTTACTATACAGCAATATATAGCTAATACAAATAAAGACAATGGGCCCAGATGATATTCTTTATTATGCAAACTGTTTCTGAGCTAGAAAAAGATGGATAGCTATCCAATTCACTATAGGCAGTTAGCATAATGCTGATAACTGAAGGTGGACAAAACAAGATGTGCAAGGAATATTATGGCTAATCACACCAATGAAGAAGTCATAAATAAATATTTAACAAAATCTAACAGCATGTTAAATGAATCATAAGCATATAAGATTTACCACCAAGAAAGTACTAATTTTTAATAGTATTTAGTACTTAATATGTACTAAGATCTGTTCTGGGTTCTAGTTTCCTTATATAATATATCTTATGTGAAATAAATTCATATATTTATATTTTCTGCATAATAAATGTATGAAGTAGCATCTATCAGCTGGAAAACTGAGGAATATAGAGATTATGTTAATCCACAGCTAGTAAGTTGAGTAAAAAGCTAGACTTTGAACCCATCTCCCAATGCTGATCAACATGAGAAATACGTATCAAGTAATTCAGTATATTGTCATATTAAAAGGTAATTAATTATACTATTATTTTAATAGATTTTTTAAGTTATAAAATTGAATACTCATTTCTTATTAAAATAAAACTCAGAAAACTATATGAAACCAAAAATTTACAGCAACAATCACACATAGTGGTTAATTATTAGAAGCTTTTTTTAACAAAATCAAGAATAAGACAAGGGTACCCACCATCATCATTTTTGGTTATAGGAAAATGTACAGCTTTCAATGCATATAGTAGAAAAGAAAAAATTCTAAAATTTAGAATCTAAGCTTTCACCTTAGGAACTAGAAAAAAAAGAGGAACAATTCTAGAGAGCAGAATAGAAATAATAAAAATTGGAGCAGAAATTAATGAAATTGAAAAATAGAAAACAATAATTGGTCCTTTGAAAATATCAATCAAATTGCTAAATGTCTAGTCAGGCTAACATGAAAAACAGAGAGAAAACACAAAGTTACAAATATCAGAGTTGAAAGAGGGGTTATCACTGCTGGTCTCATGGACATTGAAAGTATAAAAAAGAAATACTTTGAAGAACTCTATGTCCACAGATTTGATGACTTGAATGAAATAGAACAATTCCTTGAAAAATACAAGCTACCAAAACTTACACGAGGAGAAATAGTTCATCTGAATGGTCCTATATTTATTTTTTAAATTGAATCTGTAATTAATAACCTTCCCCAAAAGAAAGCATCCAGCCCAAATGGTTTCACTGGTGAATTCCACCAAACATTTAAGGGAGAAATTATACTAATTCTCTACAATATCTTCCAGAAAATAGAAGCAAAGGGTACATTCTATTCTCATTCAATGAGGCATGCGCTATCTAAGACCAAAACTGGATAAAGCCATTACAAGAAAGGGAAACTTAAGAGCAATGTCTATCATAAACAAGATGCAAAATCCTAAATATTAGCAAATTGAATCTAATAGTATATAAAAGAAATTATTTTTGCTCAGTCACTCAGTTGTGTCCAACCCTTTGTGACCTCAACGCATGATCAAATATGATTTATTCCAGTTATGCAACCTGGTTCAAAATTCAATCAATGTAATCTTACTATATCAATAAACTAAAGAAAAAAAATGATTGTATCAATTGATTCAGAAAAAATAGCTGACAAAATCCATTGCTCATTTGTAATTAAAAATAAACTGTCAATAAACCAGGAATAGAGATGAACTCCCTAAACTTGATAAAGAACATCTTCAAATATCTATAGTAAGCATTATATTTAATGGTGAAAAACTATAGCTGACTCTTGAAAAACATGGGTTTGAACTCTGCAGATGCACTTATATATGGATTTTTTTCAATAAATATTACTACAATACTACACAATCTGGGATCAGTTGATTCTATGGATGCAGAACTGTGAGTCTGGAAGGCTGATTATAAAGTTACATGCAAACTTTCAACTGTATGTGGTCAGTGCCCCTAAACCCCACATTGTTTAAGGGTCAACTGTAGATGCTTTCCCCTTAAGACTGGGAATAAGGCAAGGATATTCTCTCTCACTACTTTTTATTCAACATCATACTGGAAGTCCTAGCTCGTGCAATAACACTTGAAAAAGAAATAAGTATAAAGACTGAGAAGGAAGAAATAAAACTGTCCTTGTTCACAGATGACATAATTGTCTGTGTAAAACTTCCCAAATAATAGGCAAAAAAACCTCCCAAAACTACTGAGTATGGTAAAATTTGGGGATACAAAGTGAATATACAAATGTCAATTGCTTTCATGGAATTTGAAGTAAAAAATACTATTTACAATATCACCCTAAAAATGAAATATTTAGAAATATAACATGTATGCGATCTGTATGTGAAAAATTATAAAACTGATGAAAGACATCAAAGATCTTAAAGAGATACGCTGTGTTTGTTGATTGGAAGACTCAATATTGTAAAATGTGAATTCTTCCTAATCTGCTCTATAAATTTATCACAATCTCAAAATCCCTGCAAAATATTTTGTATTGACAAGCTGATTCTAATGTTTATGTGGAAAGGCAAAGACCTGCAATGGCCAACACAATACTGAAGAAGAGCAAAGCTGGAAGTCTCACACAGTCCAACTTTAATACTGACTATATAAAGCTACAGTGATGAAGATAGTATGATATTGGTAAAAGAATAGATACACAGATGAATAGAACAGGGAGTCAGGATATAGACTAAAGCAAACATTGTAAGTTGATCTTTGACAAAGGAACAAAACAATTCAATGAATAAAAGGTAGTTTTTTCAGTAAATGCTCTTAGAACCATTGGGGAGCCAAAAGCAATAAAACAAAAGAAAACAAACAGCAATAATAACAACAAAAAGTCTCAACACAGACCTTACGCCTTTCACAAAAATTAATTCAAAATGGGTCATAGACCTAAACGTAAAACACAAAACTAAAACCTTTAGAAGAAAACATAGGAGAAAATCCAGATGACCTTCAATTTGTGGTGAGTTTTTATTAATAGATACAATCACAAACCAAAAACACAATCCATGAAAGAAAAAATTAATGTGTTATGCTTTATTAAAATTAAAAACATGTACTCTGTGAAAGACACTTTTAGAAGAACCCAAAGATAAGTCATAGGTTGGGAGAAAACATCTGCAAAACACATATCTGATAAAGGGCTTGTATCCAAAATACACAAACAACTCAAAATGCAAAAATAAGAAAACAAACCAATTAAAAATGGGTGAACAATTTGAATACACACGTTCATTAAAGAAGATCTAAAATCACTGCAGACGGTGACTGCAGCCATGAAATTAAAAGACGCTTACTCCTTGGAAGAAAAGTTATGACCAACCTGGATAGCATATTCAAAAGCAGAGACGTTACTTTGCCAACAAAGGTCCGTCTAGTCAAGGCTATGGTTTTTCCAGTGGTCATGTATGGATGTGAGAGTTGGACTGTGAAGAAAGCTGAGCGCCGAAGAATTGATGCTTTTGAACTGTGGTGTTGGAGAAGACTCTTGAGCGTCCCTTGTACTGCAAGGAAATCCAACCAGTCCATCCTAAAGGAGATCAGCCCTGGGTGTTCATTGGAAGGACTGATGTTGAAGCTGAAACTCCAATACTTTGGCCATCTCATGCGAGGAGTTGACTCATTGGAAAAGACTCTGATGCTGGGAGGGATTGGGGGAAGGAGGAGAAGGGGACGACAGAGGATGAGATGGCTGGATGGCATCACTGACTTGATGGATGTGAGTCTGAGTGAACTCCGGGAGTTGGTGATGGACAGGGAGGCCTGGCGTGCTGCAATTCATGGGGTCGCAAAGAGTCAGACATGACTGAGCGGCTGAACTGAACTGAAAGATGGTAAATAATCATATGAAAACATCTTCAGCAACATTGATCATTAGGGAGTTGCTTAAAACAATAGTATACCCCTATTAGAAAAGCTAAAATTTTCTAACTGACTCTACCAATTGCTGTTGAGCATGTGAAACAAGAAGAACTCATACTGCTGTTGGGAATGCATAGCTTGGCAGTTTCTTACAAAGCTAAACATGGTCTTAGTGTATAATCTAGCAATTGCACTCCTAGATATTAACTGATTTGGAAACTTACACCCGCAGAAAACTTGCACATAGAGGTTTATAGCAGCTTTATTTATAACTGCCCCAAACTGGAAACAACAAAGTTGTTCTTCAATAGCTGAATGAATAAACAAACTGTGGTACATCCAGACAATGGAATATTATTTTGCTAAAAAGAAATGAACTATCAAGCCACAGAAAGACATGAGTAAAGTTTAAATGCATATTGTTAAGTGAAAGGAGCCGGTCTGAAAAGACTACATATATATGATTACAATTATATGACATTCTGGAAAAGGCCAAGGTATAGTGACTGTCTTAGAGTAAAAAGATCAGTGGTTGGCAGGGACTCAAAAGGGAGAAGATAAGAGTTGAGTAAGTGAAGCCAGGAGACTTCAAAAGCATCAATTCTTCGGCGCTCAGCTTTCTTCACAGTCCAACTCTCACATCCATACATGACCACTGGAAAAACCATAGCCTTGACTAGACAGACCTTTGTTGGCAAAGTAATGTCTCTGCTTTTCAATATGCTATCTAGTGGTAAAAATATCTATATGATATGTAGTGGTGGATATGTAACTACATTTTTCAAAACCCATAGAGCTTTATAGCACAAAGAGGGAACGTTAATGTATGCAAATTTAGAAATCATTTAGGAGACTGAGGATCCCAGGCTGGAATGCAGAATGTTACAGCAGAATCTAACCATATTGCAAATGTATAAAACAATCTCACTGAAGGACAGTGAGGGGAAAAGGTATTGACTAAAATAACTTTGGAAATCAGCATAGTGTGTAAGACTAAAGGTAAAGGAACAAAACAAACCAAAAAAAAAAAAAAAAAAAAAAACCTGTATGTAAGTACTACACTCCAGTTGATTAAGCTTAGAGAGCCTAGAAGCAATGACACCTTGGTAGCAACAAGCACATGTGTGGATGCTAAGTTGCTTCAGTCGTGTCCAACTCTGTGCGACCCTATGGACTGTAGGCAGCCAGGCTCCTCTGTCCATGGGATTCTCCAGGTAGGAATACTGGAGTGGGTTGCCATGCCGTCCTCCAGGGGATCTTCACCACAAGGGCATATGGGTTAACAATTCTAATACCACTATACATGTATAGTGTATGGGACTATATATCTATATCTATATACTGGAATTGAACAATTAAGTGAATGGATAGCAGGTGGTGGGAACCAGGTTTCTCACTACTGGAGTGAGTTTATAGATAAACAAGAGGAGAAGGCTATAATCATCCATGTAGTAATGGATTACAGTTGAAGACACCAGTGTGAACTCATGTTTGTCTTGATATATAGATCTGGATGGTTACATATAGAAATATTTATGCTGCTGCTGCTGCTAAGTCGCTTCAGTTGTGTCCAACTCTGTGCGACCCCATACACGGCAGCCCACCAGGCTCCCCTGTCCCTGGGATTCTCCAGGCAAGAACACTGGAGTGGGTTGCCATTTTCTTCTCCAATGCATGAAAGTGAAAAGTGAAAGTGAAGCCGCTCAGTCGTGTCCGACCCTCAGCGACCCCATGGACTGCAGCCCACCAGGCTCCTCTGTCCATGGGATTTTCCAGGCAAGAGTACTAGAGTGGGGGCCACTGCCTTCTCCTGTCCTGTCAGCTTAGAGAGCCTAGAAGCAATGACACCTTGGTAAAAACAAGCACATGTGTACATGCTAAGTTGCTTCAGTCGTGTCCAACTCTGTGCGACCCTATGGACTCTTAGGCCACCAGGGTTCTCTGTCCATGGGATTCTCCAGGTAAGAAAACTGGAGTGGGTTGCCATGCCCTCCTCCAGGGGATCTTCCCAACCTAGGGATTGAACTCACATCTCTTATGTCTCCTGCATTGGCAGGCAGGTTCTTTAGCACTACTGCCACATGGGAAACGAAACCCTAGCAGCAAGCACACCTAGTGCCAATAAAAGGAACCAGGGATCCTTGAAAAAATGGCTGATTTTAGGGCAGGGGCAGGAATTATATAAGATAAACCTAGATCATCTTATAGTATCAGAAAGTAAGGTAGTATAAAAAAAAAAAAAAAAGGAAACAATAAGCCATGCATTTTGGGGGGAATGTCAAGGGAGCACAGGAGCCAACTATAAGAGTGCCCAATGGACAAAGTAAAAATGTGAGCAACAAGACAAAGAAAGTGAGGGCTTCACTGGTGGCTCTGTGGTAAAGAATCTGCCTGCCAATGCAGAAGACACGTTTCTAATCCCTGATCTGGGAAAATCTCACATGCTGCAGAGCAAATAAGCTGCAACTGTTGAGACTGTGCTCTAGAGCCCAGGAGCTGCTACTACTGAAGCCTGCAGGCCCCTGCTCTGCAACAAGAGAAGCCACCACAATGAGAAGCCCACCCACTGCAACGAAGAGCAGCCCCCACACTCCACAGCTAGAGAAAGCCACGTGCAGCAAAGAAGACCCAGTGCAGCCAAAATAAATAATTAAATTAAATTAAAGTTTAAAAATACTTCATTATAAAACAAAACAAAGAAAAGAGTATTAGATTATAACTCAAAGTATAACATAAAATAAATATCATGAATCCATACTGATAGAGAAAATGACTGAATAAATTAATAAATGGAGAGGAGAGAAAGCTCTTGTGCACAAGAATTCTAAGTATTTTACATAAGTACTCTGCCCTCAGGAAGTGGAGCATAGCTGCCCACTTTTTAAGTGTAGGCTGCCCTATTCCTCCCAAAGGAGGAAAGATATACCCATTTGAATGCAGAGTTCCTAAGAATAGCAAGGAGATAAGAAAGCCTTCCTCAGTGATCAATGCAAAGAAATAGAGGAAAACAATAGAATGGGAAAGACTAGAGATCTCTTCAAGAAAATGAGAGAAACCAAGGGAACATTTCATGCAAAGATGGACACAATAAAGGACAGAAATGGTATGGACCTAACAGAAGCAGAAGAGATTAAGAAGGGGTGGCAAGAATACACAGAAGAACTATACAAAAGAGATCTTCATGACCCAGATATCCATGGTGGTGTGCTCACTCACCTAGAGCCAAACATCCTGGAATGCCAAGTGAGGTGGGCCCTAGCAAGCATCACTATGAACAAAGCTAGTGGAGGTGATGGGATTCCAGTTGAACTATTTCAAATCCTAAAAGATGATGCTGTTAAAAGTGCTACACTCAATATGCCAGCAAATTTGGAAAACTCAGCAGTGGCCACAGGACTAGAAAAGGTCAGTTTTCATTCCAATCCCAAAGAAAGGCAATGCCAAAGAATGTTCATACTACCGCACAATTGCACTCATCTCACACACTACCAAAGTAATGCTCAAAATTCTCCAAGCCAGGCTTCAACAGTACAAGCACTGAGAACTTCCAGATGTTCAAGCTGGATTTAGAAAAGGCAGAGGAACCAGAGATAAAATTGCCAATATCCTTTGGATCATCGAAAAAGCAAGAAGGTTCGAGAAAAACATCTACTTCTGCTTTATCGACTATGCCAAAGCCTTTGACTGTGTGGATCACAACAAACTGTGGAAAATTCTTAAAGAGATAAGAATACCAGATCACTTTACCTGCCTCCTGAGAAACCTGTATGCATATCAAGAAGCAGTAGTTAGAACTGGACATGAAACAACAGACTGGCTTCAAATCAGGAAAGGAGTACATCAAGGCTGTATATTGTCACCCTGTTTATTTAACTTCTATGCAGAGTACATCATGAGAAATGCTGGGCTGGATGAAGCACAAGCTGGAATGAAGATTGCCAGGAGAAATACCAATAACCTCAGATATGCAGATGATACCACCTTTATGGCAGAAAGCGAAGAAAAACTAAAGAGCCTCTTGATGAAAGTGAAAGAGGAGAGTGGAAAAGCTAGCTTAAAACTCAACATCAAAAAAACTAAGATCATGGCATCTGGTCCCATCACTTCATGGCAAATAGATGGGGAAACAGTGAACAGTGAGAGACTTTATTTTTGGGGGCTCCAAAATGACTGCAGTTGGTGACTGCAGCCATGAAATCAAAAGATGCTTGCTCCTTGGAAGAAAAGCCATGACCAACCTAGACATCATATTAAAAAGCAGACATTACCTTGCTGACAAAGGTCCGTCTAGTCAAAGCTACAGTTTTTCCAGTAGTCATGTTTGGATGTGAAAGTTGGACCATAAAGAAGGCTGAGCACTGAAGAATTGGTGCTTTTTGAACTGTGGTGTTGCAGAAGACTCCTGAGAATCCCTTGGACTGCAAGGAAATGAAACCAGTCAATCCTAAAGGAAATCAGTCTTGAATATTCATTGAAAGGACTGATGATGAAGCTGAAGCTCCAATCTTTTGGCCACCTGATGTGAAGAACTGACTCGTTGGAAAAGACCCTGATGCTGAGAACGATTGAAGGCAGGAGGAAAAGGGGTCAACGGAGGATGAGATGGTTGGATGGCGTCACCAACTCGATGGACATGAGTTTGAGCAAGCTCCAGGAGTTGGTGATGGACAGGGAAGCCTGGTGTGCTGCAGTCCGTGCAATCACAAAGAGTCAGCGTGAGCAACTAAACTTAACTGAAGGAATTGTGAATAAACTCTGGACTTCAGTTAATAATAATGTACTAATATTGGTTCATTAATTGTAACAAATGTACTGTAGTCATGTTAAGTTGTTAAAAATAGGGAAAATGAGGTGTGAGGTATATGAAGACTCTCTTTAGTATCTTTGGAATTTTTCTATAAATCTAAAGCTGTTTTAAAATGAAGTTAATTTAAAAAGAAATCAATAGTGCCTGGCAATCACCAATTAGAAATAAAAGAGATAAATGGGCTTCTTTCACAAAAGCAACAAAACTATAAAATCTCTAGGGAAAAACCAAATAAGAAGCATGCCAGATGTATAAAATAACACTATAAAATTTTACTGAAGAACATTAAAGAGATCTAAATAAATGGAAAATATATACATGTTCCTGGATGGGAAAACTCAATATTGTAAAGATATCAATTCTTTCCAGTTTAATCCATAAATTTAATTCAATCGCAGTCAAATTCCCAGCAGGAATTCTCACAGAACTTGACAAATTGATTAGAAAATTCACATGTTAGAGAAAATGTACAAGAATAGCTAAGACAATTTTGAAAGGGAAGAACAATGAAAAGGGGGACTTGCTTTGCCACATATCAAAATATTTTATGCATTTTGAGGATTGAAAAGTGTGTCATAGGCTCTAGTTCAAGATGGATAACAATAGGTATGGCATAACCTCAGACCAATCAGAATGGAAAACGGCCCTGAATAGCCAATTTAGCCTCAGGCAGGATTACTGGCCTAATAATCAGACCTAGTGCAGGGAGAGAGATGTAGAACAAAGCAACTGAATAGAGACCAGAAACACGACCATGGGTATGTGGTAATCTGGTATTTAACGAAGGTGGCCTTTCAAATCAATAGGGAAAGAATGGTCTATTCAATCAATGGTATTGAGGCAATTGGCTAACCATTTAAGAAAAAAAAAATTGAATCCTTTCTTCACACCACTTAAAAATTAGATTACAGACAAATTAAAAGCAAAACTGTAAAACACAAACTATAAAGCTATTATAAAAATATTGAAAAGTATGGTTATAATATTGACATGTGGGAAAATTTTCTTTTAAGAAATCACAAAAAGCAGAAGCTGTAAATGAAAAGGATTGATACATTTGATTGCATCAAATTTCTGAGATGTCTGTCTGATGACAATAGGCAACATAAACAAAGTTTAAACACAAGTGACAGACTTGGAGGAATGACTGGCAACATTTATTCACAGCGTCTTCCCCCTGTTTCTCTGTCACTCCTCCTTTTTATTTTTTTCTTTCTGCTTTAGCACATCTACAATTGCTATTTCTGGTGTCTGAAATGGTACATCTATCCCCAAATCCTCCTGAAGCCTGAATGACTCAAATTTCACCTTCTCAGACCAACCAATCCAAAGAAGCCACACCCACCTTTCACAATCCATTTTGTCACCTTCTTCCCTTTTCCTCAGAGCACTTTCTCTTATCAGAAAGCAACGTGTCTGTGGGTTTGTTCACTTGTTCTCTGATCCCACTAAGATGTGCACTCCATGAGAGACTTGACCTATCTTACTGTCAGCTGTATCCCCAGCACCTACCACCGTGTGTGGAATACAATAGGTGTTCAATTCATATTTGTTAAATGAACTAATGTATGGATCTATAATTTATAATGCTGCTAAGTCGCTTCAGTCATGTCCGACTCTCTGCGACCCCATAGATGGCAGCCCACCAGGCTCCCCTGTCCCCGGGATTCTCCAGGCAAGAACACTGGAGTGGGTTGCCATTTCCTTCCCCAATGCATGAAAGTGAGAATGAAGTTGCTCAGTCATGTCTGACTCTTAGCGATCCCGTGGGCTGCAGCCCACCAGGCTCCTCCGTCCATGGGATTTTCCAGGCAAGAGTACTGGAGCGGGGTGCCATTGCCTTCTCCGAATTTATAATGAACTCTTAGAAATGAATGTTTAAAAAGGTAAGCCACCCAAAAGAAAAATAGGCAAAGATACAATCAGGGAATTTATAAAAGAAGAATTATAAATATGACCAATAAACATGTTAAAAGATATTTAACTTCACAATAAATTAAGAAAATAAAATATAAAAAAATACTTTGTGAATGTACATAGTTTGGAAGATTTGTAACAAAAACCACAGTGTCTCTGCCCTAGTACTTTCTACACCCAATTCTCACTCCTTAGAGACAAATATCCCTTTTAGCTGAAAAATATTTTTCCTATTTTCTCCATTATTTCTAAATTATATTCTGACATGTCGATTTTTCAGATTTAGATATCATCTATTGACTTCTCATTCTAGAAGACAGGGATTTCACTCTCTTCTCATCTGCCTGGCTACACATAAGCACTTCCTTTCTTCCCATCATCCTAATGTAGCTATATCAATATTCAGGGCTGACATTAACCTAACTATAAGCCCAGAGGTCTCATGTGATTACATGCCCTTTATCGAATAATTTTTGTATTTCCCCAGAATTAATAATTGTCTCAATTTCGGTGTGTATTTGGTTGATTTTTCTGTGTACCTATAACTAATACATTGGTAAACTATCTGCCAGAAGAGTAAATCTCATCTCAATCTGTCCAAACATCTTTCCCTTAGAAGCACCTCTTCCAGAATCCTCCATGATCTATTCCAGCCAGCCTGCTGTGGTACTGGCATTGCTTGCTTGGCTGCCTGTTATCCATGGACTTACTTCCCTTTTACCACCATCCTGGGGACTACCTGTACTTTCCTATTATGGTAGCTTCCCTGTGTCCTGGGTTCCTGATCCACCTCTTTTTGTTTTATTCTTCCTTGTTTTGGATCAGACCATCCATTAGCTTCCTGAGAAGGGGTGAATGCAAAGTATATGTTTTGACAACTTATTGTTCTGAATAGGCCTTTCTTTTAGCCTCATGTTTGATTGATAGTTCAAATATAAAGTTCTAAGTTAGAAATCATTTTCCCTAAAAAATTCAAAGACACTAATCCATTATTTTCTAGCTTCTGGTGTGTGGTTGGGGAGTCTGATACTGTTTTGATCCTTGAGACTTTGTATGCACCTATTTTTTTCTTCCTGGAAGTTTTTAGGATCTCTTTGTTAAGTATACTAAAATTTCACAAAGGATATACCTTTGCATCACTATGTATGGATGTGAGAGTTGGACCATAAAGAAGGCTGAGCACTGAAGAATTGATGCTTTTGAACTGTGGTGTTGCAGAATACTCTTGAGAGTCCCTTGAACTGCAAGGAGATCAAACCAGTCAATCCTATAGGGAATCAGTCCTGAATATTCATTGGAAGGACTGATGATGAAGCTGAAGCTCCAATGTTTTGGCCACCTAATGCGAAGAACTGACTCACTGAAAAAGACCTTGATGCTGGGAAATATTGAAGGCAGGAGGAGAAATACATAACAGAGGATGAGGTGGTAGGATGGCCTCACCGATTCGGTGGGCATGAGTTTGAGCAAGCTCTGGGAGTTGGTGATGGACAAGGAAGCCTGGCCTGCTACAGTACTTGGGGTTCCAAAGTCCATGGACACGGCTGAGTGACTGAACTGAACTGAATTGTTTTTGTTTCATGAATTCTGATAGATTCTGGTATTGACAAAATATTTGTTACTCATGTCCATCATGCCTATCTGTTCTTCTTGCATTTTTGATATCAGATTTGGACATGTTACTTCTTTTGTTCAATGCCACGTGAGTAAAATTGATATGCCCCACTTTTCAGCAAAAGTTTTTCGAGGTACTGTGTGATTCTGCCATCTTGCTTTCCTCTCTGTTATGAGCCTGATGACACCCTAGATAGCAGCTGCTCCTTTGATTCAGATCCTGAAATGAAGACAACAAAGAGCAGAACTGTAGTCAAGAAGAAGATAACATATGACTTGAGCAAAAGTTCATTTGTTGTTACATGACACTGAATTGTGGTTGTTTGTGTTTAGCTTTTTTCTGCTCCCTGGATTGCTTCTAATTCTCTGAATTCATCATCTGTTCGTTTTGGTTTCTGTCTTCTACCTTTAAAGATTTCCTCAAATGTCTTGTGATCCCTGATTACCAGCTCATTTTTTAAGAGTGAGGAACTAAAAAGTTTATTGATATTCTGTGTGCATAATGTGGAACTAGTGGTAAAGAATCTGCCTGCAAATGCACAAAATGTGAGATGAGTGTTCGATCCCTGGATCAGGAAGATCCCCTGGAGTAGGAAATGGCAACCCAGTGTGCATAATGCAGGGTTTTTCAACTGATCACAGTAGACTGAGTTATTTGGGCTTTATAAGGAACATTCAAATATCAGATTCCCCAAAGAAGAAGCCTCTAATCCATTGCAGGGGAGGGGAAATGATGTAGCATCGTGACTGCCAGTGTTCTTGGAGCTGAGTGAGGAAGACCTCACTGTTAACTGTAGGTGATCATCTTATTTTTCCATTTCAGTGATGCATCCCTATCTTCAGCCAAGGCCAGCACCTCCACATCCAGTCTCTATGGAGAGTAGACTTCTAGTGTTCTGCCAATGTGGAAGAGGGTTTTGGAATTCTAATTTTTCTTACACAGACCTTCAACCAATCCACTTATTTTCAGTCCCGATACACTGCGACTTTCAGATGTATCTGGTGAGCCTCATTTTTAAAGTTCTAGAGTTTTATGGAACAAATCAATCTATTTCTGGGCTTCCCACACTGCCAAGTTGGGTTTCCCCTTTCTCTTATTCTCTTCTATCTGGCTTGCCAATTTCCAATATTTTGTTGTGATTGTCTGTCTCCTCTGATATTCTCTAGTTTTTTAACTTAATGTCTCTTCAAAATACATTTACTGTCATTTTAGTGGGACTTAGGAAGGGAACAGTACTAAATGTACTTATTCAGTCTGCCATGTTTAACTAAAAGTCCTGAATGACTGATGAGCAGGAGAGTGCAAAATAAAACAATAGTGAGATACAATTTCTTATCTAACTTATTGGTAATATGCTTGATAAATCTTTGTAAGACCTGCCGCAGATTACATAAACGGCTCACAGTATAACCATACTCAGAAAATGGTGTGCCCATGGTCTAACAAAGACAGCCAATCTGACCTTCCCTCTGAAGACTGCAGAGATGAGAGTGGTGGTATCTGCAGAAGCAGGTGGTTGCTAAGAAAGAAGGTTAGAGATAGTTTCAAGATTAAGGGAAATCACTGAATGGAGTGAGGGACTAGTAGAGAGTCTGGTGAAGAATCAGCAAGAGGGGAGACAGAGAGCTTGAGAAGGCTTATTGCTCAATGGGAATGAGGCTTTTGGGGGAGAATTGTGCCAGAAAGGTAGAGAAGGGGAGAATGGAACAGAGAGAGGCAGGGTAAAAAATGGTAAAATGGTTTCTCCTGGTTTTCCACAACTGGGATGGACCCAAGCTTTGGACTCTGTCTGTCCCTAATTCCTGTTCCTCACTTAAGAACCTGACTCTATACATTCCCTTAAATTTGCTTCCCTACTTCTAAGATGGCAGTGATCCTGTCTGAGTAGGAAGGTGAAGTGGCCAGTTCTCTTTTTCCAGTGGCCAAGCAATGGGATGGCCAACATTCACAGTCTATCAATCAGGCTGAGAAGGGAAAGGCCCACCTGCACCTGTGTGTATGTTCTGGGATCCTTCAGGGATCTGGCTGAGTAGGCAGATCAGATGTGCCTACCCATCCCCACCCCTCTCTCCCTCCCACCCTCCAACAAAATTCTGTACTCCCTCCTCTAGATTGCCACACCACTCTTTGTTTACTTACTTGTTCATTCAGTGCCAGATGAGTGCCAAACACTATTGTAGGCCCTGGAGGTACAGCTGTGAACCAAACAGGCAAAAGCCCCTACCTTTGTGGAGCTGACAGTCTTAGCCTTGGCCAGAGGGGCAGGCAAGGTCCTGGGAGCAAGTGGGTGTTGAGAGGTTAAACTAAGAAGAATATTCTGATCCTGGGACACACTGTGTGTATCCTCACTAAAGAGGAAAGGTTGTCACAGCTCATTCTGGGTTTGGTGGGGAATCTGGACCTAGATTGTCAGAGTGGAAAGGGACTCTGATGCCAATCACTCCTCACAACCTCCATTGCCATGGTCTGAGCCACCATCACCTCTTGCCTTGATGACTGCCGTAGTGGCTCAGAACAATGTCCTCACTGGTCTCCCTGTTTCCCTCCTTAACCCTTCCTCCTGTAGCCTGTTTGCCTGGCAGCAGCCAAAGTGATCCTGTTAAAATAGTTAGCACTACTCTGTTCAAAACCCTCCGGTGGCTCCCCTTTCACTCACAGTAAAACCCAAAGCCTTAGCTTGGCTTGGCACAGCCCTGCCTGCTTTCCTGCTAGTCCCCTCTTCAGATTCATGTACCACTCCTATTCCCTGTGCTATCTTTGCTTGGCCTCCTTTCCATACTTCAACACACCAAACACTCCCCCTGCCCACCCCCAGTCCCAGGGCTGTTCCTTCTGCCTGAAATGCTCTTCCTCCAGCTACCCATAGGCTTTGCTATTTCGTCTTCTTGAGATGTTTACTTAAATGTCACTTTTTCAAGGAAGTCTTCCCTTACCACTCTATTTTTAAATTGCAACCCCACCTTATGTTTTCGTTTCTCATTTGCTATTTTATTTTTCTCCAGAGCACTTATTGTCATCCAATAGACTCTCTATATTATCTGTCTTTATTGTCTGTTTGCCTTCACTAAAGCAGCAGCTCTGTGAGAGCAAGGATTTTTGTCGATTTTATTCACTGCTGTGTCTTCATCACTTAAGCCAGCCACATAGTAGGTGCTTCATAGATATTTGTCCAATAAAAAATGAATGAATGAATTGAGGTGCAAGGTCATGTTGGCCTTGGTTGGTCATGTTAGTTTTGAAAATTTGTTTCAGCAACAGATGCCAGGGTTGTCTGATCTCACCAGGCCTTTTTACTGTACCCCTCCACTTGATGGGGAGAGCTGGGAGCAGGTGAAACATAAGGTCTGCTCCTGAGCAGGGAGATCACTCGTGCCCAGGGAAATGCCCAGAGACTTGAAGTCTCTGAATCTTTGCGGTTATTTTAAAAAATGGAAATAGTTTTGTTGCTTGTTTTCTTTTAATTATTAAAGTAAAAAGTGTTCACAGTAAACAAATTTCAAATATGAATGAGTTCCCCTCCCTAACCCTGACCCTCCAATACCTCCTTTCCCAAAACTCATGTACCTGCAGTGTGGCAAACTGCTTTGATTCCCTTAACAATCGTATCAGGAATCTCTTTCCATATCAATACCTAAAGAGTGACATCATTGTTTTTAATGGCTGCTGTGTATGAATATGCCATAATTCATTTAAGCAAGCCCCTGTTTTTCACTATAATGAGCAACCTGGAAATGAACATCCTGGTACATACATCTTTGCTCTCTTGACCCATTATTTCCTTAGGATGAATTCCCAGAAGTGGAATTGCTGGGTCACAAGGGCTCCCCATTGGAAGATTCCTGATACTATTGTCCAAATGTGGGAGGACTCCCAATTCTAAAGGGACTGGGGTGACCCTCTGCCCTGTATTTCCCTCACACAATACCCTCACCTCTCTCACACTCCTTCCTCTAAGGGTGCCCGTGGAGGGCAATGCTGAATACTCACATAGTGCTTCTTGCAGATGAGTTACTGTGTACCATGCACCGTTCTAGACACTTCACACATATCAACTCCTCGAATCCTCAGAACAATCAGGAGGTATTTACTGTTCATAGCGCCACTTCACAGATGAGCAAACTGAGGCTAAGAGAGGAGAAGTAACTTGACCAAGCTCACATGGACGGCAGGGAACAGGGGAGAGATTCAAAGCCAGTTGCCACAGAGGGCTTACTTACTTTATAGCAAAACCCCTCACTTTGCTCTAACTGTCTCCTAAGCCAGGACTTTGGAGTATGATGGACTTGGCTCTAAATATGGCTCTGGGCTTCTTAGCTGCGTGATGTTAGGCAAAGTACTTCACTTCTCTGAGCCTCAGCTTTCTCACTATCAACCAAGTGTGAGCGTTCCCACCTCACCTGGCATGCAGGAGGAGTCAGTGTGGAAATGTACAACAAGAGGCACATCACAGAGTCAGCACTGTAAAAATGAGTTGCAAGCCCTCCCTACTCCCTGACCTCTCACACCTCCTCTCCTGGCCCCATGGTTGGAAATCCCGTGGGAAAGAAAGAGCACGTTTGACTTTTCCCCTGAGGTTTCCGAGCCTTGTGTTCCTGGCTCTTTCTCACGACATCTCCCCCACAGGCCAGAGCCCAGGAAGCGTGCGTTGCAGAAACTCTGCCCCCACCAGCAGCCAGATAACCCTGCAGTGGCAGACGGCTGTCAGAGCAGGCCAGCTCCCACCCTCTTCCCAACCTCCTACCTTGGAGGTGGGGCTCGGGGGATGGCTGGCTCCCCTCTCCCTGCTCCCACCTTTCCTGCTCCCTAGTCCTTGGGTCCAGCTCGCCTCAGATTCCGGGCCTCTGAAATCATTGCTCCAGCCCACCAAACTGGGCCCCAGGCCAGCTCCTCCAGCCCCAGGCTCGCCGGCAGAGTCTTCGCCTTTGCTCCCTGAAGACTAATCACTGTCCTGTCAGCTTGGCCCTCTTCCCCTGTATTATTGTACAGAAATAGCCCTGGGCCCAGCTCCCCCTCCCTCCCCGGCCCGCCCTGGCCCCAGCTTTCCACCACTGGACTCATCGTATTTCCTCCTCCTCTCTCTTCTCTCCTCTCTTCTGCTCCTTTGTGGCTGCGATTTGACCTCTACCTCCTGGAGCCAGGCACGAACTAGATCAGGTCTGCAGAGTCAAAGAGCAGCTCCTAGCTCTCCCCCCACACACTCTTTCCACCACTACCACCACCACTACCCCCTGGGTCTGGAAGGGGACGGTTGGAGGGCATGCCAGTGGTAGGCAGAAGGCTTTTCTAGCTCGGCCTAAGCACTCCATTGTACTTGGGTGTAAGAAGCTATTTCTTTTTTCTCATGGTGTGGTGCCTTACTGAGAAGAACCAGGTCCTTCCTGAGCCCAACAGGCTGTCTGAAGGCTGTGGTCTCAGTCAGTACGGGGATCTGCAGGGAGCCATGGAGGCTGCAGTCCCACGGGAAGTTGGAAGGACACACCAATGGCAAAGAGTCCAGGGGTAGGTGAGGAGGGGGCAGCGGGACTCCAGTAGGGGTTGGGAGACTGAGCTCTAGGCATTGAGGGGAGCAGCCAAGGGAAGGTGGAGCTTCCTCAAGGCTTCAGAGGACTGGGCAGATCACTAAGGCACTAGAAAGGGTACCCAGAGACCAGAGCAAGGGTGAGCAATGTTGTGACTGTGCCACTGTTACCACTCAGAGCTCAGAATCAGTGTAGGAGATTGAGGCCAGACCTCAGCCCCACAGCCGCTAGCCTCACCTCTCCCAGTCCAGCCAACCTGTGGTGCTGGCCACAGGAGAACCAAGACCTCTGGGGAGTTCACAAAACAGCTCTCACGGTCCAGCCCAGTCAATGCCCAGCAATTTGAGACTGAGCCAGTGTTTGTTCCTGGGTTGTAAGTAAGAGGTACTTTCATATACAGCTCTGCTGGAGTTGTCCTATTGCCCCATTTTATGGATGGGGAAATTGAAGCTCAGAGGGATGAAATAACTTGCCAGGATTCTACCTATAGATAGAGTGGCAGAGCTGGGTTTCATGGAACTCTGCTGTTCCTTAGTCCACCAGCAGAACTCAGGAAGCACTTTAGCTAGTCACTCACTGGGCCCCAGAGTAGAGGGTTGAGCAGATGGCTGTAGAGCAAAAGTAGTGTTGTTTAATCGCTAAATTGTGTTTGACTCTTTGTGACCCCATGGACTGTAACCTGCCAGGTTCCTCTGTCTATGGGGTTTCCCAGGCAAGAATACTGGAATGGGTTGCCATTTCTTACTCTAGGGGATCGTCCCGATCCAGGGATTGAACCCGCGTCTCCTGCATTGGCAGGCAGATTCTTTACTGTCTGAGCTACCAGACAAGAGCGAAATTATATGGATTCTCTGGATCTGCTACATATGGCATAACTTTGGGCAAGCTCTTAAACATCCCTATGCCTCAGTTTCCTCTTCTTAAAAACACAAACAGTGATAGTACCTATGCCATAAGGCTTTTGAGAAGAATTTTGAGGAATGGGGCTTAGGGCCTTCGGAAAGTCTTCCTTACTCCCCAAACCTGCCCAAAGTGTGGATGAGGAAATTCATTGTTTCCCTCAATCGTTCTAGTAATTTCTCAAATTCATCATTCCTTACTAACAAGAAGGAGCCAGACCACAGTGGTTTGGAGCCAGGTCAGACCCTCATTGTAGCTTCAGGGGGCTTCACCCAAGCCTGTAGCATGATCCTCCTTCCCTGGGGCACCACCTCTCCTCCAATCCCTCAGTCTGCCCTGGATCTTCAAGCCAAAATATTTCCCCTCCAGGATCCTCAGCTCCAGGTCTTACATCTCTAGATCTGAAAGACTGAGGTCCCCTTGCCTCAGCCTCTACAACCTCAGTATAACCAGCAATGGGAGAGGGGAAAAATGAGGGAAGCTGGGTGAGGTGGGTGGGAGAGTAGAGGGGAAGACAGCTCCAGTAAGAAGGGTTCCCATCCGCCTCTACTATTCCCCACCAGGAGCAGCCAGGGAACTTTGGTTTTGTGACTCTGGGCTCACCCTTAACCAGAATGAGCATGTGTTCCTGGATTGTTTCGAATGCCAGCTCTGCTTCTTCCAAGCTGTGTGTTGGACAGGGAACTTGACTTTTCTGAGTTTGTGTCTTCTCATCTCTAAAATGGGCACACTAATAGCACACACCTCATTGATTGGCAGTAGGGTTTTAAATGAGATGATATGTGTGTGTAAAGTGTCCAGCATTTTACTCTGCAGAGAGACTCACTCAGCAACACCTATTGTTTTGTTGTTACTGGACCTTTTGGAATCTGAAATAACTGATTTGCTTCACTGACAAGGATGTGAAGTGAGATGACAGAGGGTAGTGGGCAGTGTTCCATGGGCTGTCGGTGTCAGTAGATTAAATAGTGTATGACTCATGAACCATCCGTATCTCGCTGGCTTGAGAAGCATAGAGCCCTGCACCAGACATTAGATAGGGAACTTTGGACCCTTCCTCTTTCAGGGCTCAGGGGCCCATGTCCCTCAGCTGGGGTAGCTTAGCTCAGGCTCCAGCCACCCTGGAGCTTACGAGCCCTGGCTTGGCTTGACATAGCCCTCTACCCTGCACTCCCACCTTCCAGAGAACCAGGACTTGGGGTGCTCAAGCTCCTGAGGTAGCCATGGCAAAGGGAAGGAGGAGCCTGGTTTGGGGAATGGGTTTGATGGGAAAACTAGCCACGCCTTTGGTGGCAGCCCAGGTCCCAGTCTACTCCACACCCCCAGGGTCTAACTCACCTAGGAATGTAAGTTCTCTTTTGTCTTGCTACCCAGGAAGTCTTGTAAGTCCTATGGGATAAAAGAGACCAGCTGGCTGGCCTGGCACAGCTCAGGGAGTGGCTAATCCATGATCCTCAACTGACTCAACAAATAAGGGAGTGGCTGGGGGACTGTGCCACAAGGGAGTCCTACCAGAGAGCAGCTCTGAAGCCCTCCAGTTTTCCTGCAGCTCTGAGAGAAGAGGAGTGTATGACCTTGATACAAAAATCAGGCTGCTCCCCACAGCCCAGGCCCTTTTCCTCTTTTGCCTTTATCTGAGATTCTTTAGGGCTCTGACCATATTTTACCTATTTCCCAACCTCTGTAGATCAGTGTCTCTTTCCCTTTAGCATTTAAGGGTGAGAACCTCCCCTGCACCATGGGCTTCTGTAACCCCCTGGAATCGCCTGCACACAGGGACACCCTGTGGGATCCATAGCCCCCACCCCACTGCACCCTCAATGGTGAGCTCATGAAGGGGCATGCCCTGGATCTAGGATCTGGCACGCAGAGGGCTCCCACTCCCACATCTAGTCCTGTTAGCTTTATTTTCCAAGCGTATCCAGAAGCCTTTCTCCCTGGTTCATCCACCATCCCTCCCCTGAGTCACCATCCCAGATTTCGCCCTTGCCCCTAGTCTATTCTCAGCACAGCAGCCAAGATGATGTCCTAATGTGGTTTCTTCAGATCATGTTCCTTTCCTGCCTCCAGATCATGCACTGGCCCCCATCTTACTCAGAGAAAAAGCTAAAGTTCTTAGAATAGCCTACCATAGGTAGCGCTAATGGTAAAGAACTCGCCGGTCAATGCAGGAAACATAAGAGATGCGGGTTTGATCCTTGGGTTGGGAAGATCCCCTGGAGAAGAAAGTGGCAACCCACTCCATTATTCTTGCCTGGAGAATCCCATGGATGGAGAAGTCTGGCAGGTTACAGTCCATAGGGTCCCAAAGAGTCAGACACAATTGAAGTCACTGAGTATGCACACGCTCCCCATTGCTCTATCCAGCTAGTTCCACTTCCTTGCTGCTCCTCAAACACGCCAGGGTGTCACCACCTCAGGGCCTTTGCACTTAAAGTTCCCTCTGCCTGGAATGTTCTTCCACCAGATACCTGCATCAGTCACTCCCTTACCTCCTTCAGTCCTTCAGTGTTACCACCTCCATGAAACCTCTGACTACTCTATTTCAAATCTCTCTCCTCCTCTATCCCTGCTTTCACTATTCCCCTTCCCTGATTTATTTTCCTCCTCTGTCCTTCTCACTCTCTATCAATTCTACCTAACACTTTTGTTTATTATCTGTCTCCCCTGACTAGGATATCAGCTTCATGAGGGTAGAGATTTGTGTCTATTTGTTTGCAGCCACACACCCAGTTCCTGGAACAGAGTAACCCCTCAAGTGCAATGATCCAGGTGATTGGAATCCAGTTGAGAGTAGACTTGGCACCCAGCCCCTAACTGCCCTTGCTTTTCCTGTCTGTGGCTGAACAGGGCCTTTTCATGAGTCCTTTCTGGAGAGTTCCATGGTAAGATGGCACTGTAGAAAGGCTCTGTCTTCTTAAGCAGGATCCTAGCCCACAGAAGCGTCAACTGTCTGGTCCCACACCTTTCAGTGGGAGGGGAGGGCTTTCCTATCCCAGGATGTGTCTGCACCTGATATTGTTCCTGATCTTCCCTCATCCTCTCCAGACAGCAACAAAACGTCTCCAGCTACCCTTTGGTGTTGGTGCCACCACCCCCGCCTTGATTACAGTTGAAAGGGCTGGGCAGGAATGCCTGGCTCCAGGGCCTCTGCTCACATGACTGGAAAGCACTGTCTGGCCAAGTTAGGGACCCAAAATTACTGCCCAGTGTTGGAATGGAGCCTGGGTCCACTTGCCCCAGGCAGGAAAAGCGGGGCCAGACTTGACCCGGGGCTCTGCCAGGCAGGGAGGAAAGGAGAGACAAGAAGGCAAAAGAGAGGGAGAAGGAAAGTTGGAGCGGGGGCAAGGTGAGGAAGAAAGTGAGACATGAGAAGAGAAAGCAAAGGCATCTATTCAGAGACTGCCAGACCTGACAAGGCCAGTGGTTTTCACTCTGTTCGTTGGAGGCTCCAAGATGCCTCCAGGGCCTCTAGGGTGCAAGTGGGAGCCCAGTGGGTGGGATTATAGAGTTCTATTGCCTCTAACCAAACCAAGGCCTCCATTACCTAGTCCATCATTGGGCTTTCACAGAAGGTTTTGCTTGCTGAAAGGTTTTTATTATGAATATAGGAAGCAAGGGAGGAAGGGAGGAAAAAGAGGGGAGAGGGGAGGAAAGTAGGATAGAAAAAGGGAAAGGATGAAGACTAGGGTGTGTTCATCTTCTGTGCCCAAAACTAGAGCTGGGTGAGGGGCTGGAGAGGGGGAGCCTCTACTCCCCTCCCTTCCAGCCATGATCTCTCCTAAAGGATTGCGAGCAGCCAAAGGAACAGGTGAAAAGAAGGCACATTGGTTCTCTAGAGGAGGGTTTGGAAAGGGATGCTGAAGAAGGAAGCTTTACTTGATTTTCTAAGGAGCTCTGGAGGGTCTATGGAGATGCTTCTAGGGTTCCACCAAAAATGAAATATTTTCTACCAAGCTATGAAGATGTAAACAGTCTGAAGAACTGATCAATTGTTTTGTTTTAATTTTTACCCTCTTTGACTTGCTGCTGCTGCTACTGCTAAGTCGCTTCAGTCGTGTCTGACTCTGTGCGACCCCATAGATGGCAGCCCACCAGGCTCCCCCATCCCTGGGATTCTCCAGGCAAGAACACTGGAGTGGGTTGCCATTTCCTTCTCCAATGCATGAAAGTGAAAAGTGAAAGTGAAGTCGCTCAGTCGTGTCCGACTCTTCGAGACCCCATGGACCCCAGCCCACCAGGCTCCTCCGTCCATGGGATTTTCCAAACAAAAGTACTGGAGTGGGTTGCCATTGACTTACTAGGGTCCTAATTCAGAGCTGTATTTTTAAAAAGGGAAAGGAGAAAGGAAAAAGTTTGAAAACTACAGCTGTGGCCCAGCACTCTTTGTGAACAGCTCACGAGAGGCAGCACCAAGGTTGCAATGGACTCTGCACCCTTCACCACCACTTCCTCTAACTGGGCCCTGAATGGTGGTGCCCGGGAAGTGGCTTTGGAGAAATACAGCAGCCCTGTCTGAGGCTTTGAGGAAGGGAGCTGGACATTGGACATTTGTGGGCTTGGCTGGAGATGGGAGGGGAATGGGGGGGGGGAGCTGGGATAGAAGCACATGGATAAGTGGGAGCAGTCGGGAGCTAGCGGGGTTGAGGAATCCAGGCTGGCCCTGGAAGGGAGGTTCCTCAGCCTGGCGGCTGCTGCTTGACCAACAAGCCTGGGCGTTACCATAGTGCTCTGTGGGTCTTCCCAGCAGCCTGCCAGGCGGAATGCGGCCTGGACGGTTTCCCAAGGAATGTAATTAAGATGTAAATGGGGGGCCAGGAGGAGCTGGTCGATAGGGTTGTCACCTCCTCAGGCCTGTGTAGAGTCGGAGTGAGCTTGGACTGGCCTAACCAGGAAAATCTCCTGGTTGGGCTCTTCTCTGGGGCAGAGTGGCTGTGAGTGCCAACTTCCCCCTCGGCAGGCCCTGAGAGATGGGAGATGCTTAGCTGGGCAAGCCCCGATGCCCACTCTTTTCCCAGCACCCATTGGGGCAGCTCTCTCCCTGGGTATGGGAGGTCAACTGGGGACATCTGACAAAAATTTGCAGGGGCTTCAGGACAGCTTGGCCTTATTAGTGGAGTTCAAAGGAAATTTCCCAGGAGACCCAGCACTCACAAGTCCAGAGGCATAAGGCAGGGATTGCCCCAACTAGAACTGCCATCTTGGGTTCATCTGCCTCTGTCATCGGGGACCAAGCACTGGACTGTACTGCTGGCTGAGGCAGGGGACTGAGGCATGCTCAGGCACCCCTTTGTCTCCTTGGTGAGAGGCATGGGATAAAACTGGTCTTCCTGCTCCCCTGTGACTGCTCTTGGATGAAGCTTGGAAAGCCACTTTAAGCCTGAGATATGAATGACCCAGGTACCTGATCCCCCTTCATTCTTAGGACCTAGGACTGGCAGGCTTCAAGGGTCAATGTAGCAGTTATACAGGAGGAATATTCTGGGACAATCCCAAATCCCAATGTGTGGTTCCATTAACTTCCACAAATGCATCAAAGTGAGCCTCAGATGCCAGGGTTTGGGAAATTAAAATGTTGAAGGCTTTTCTGGTATCCCCGAGCTCACTCTGTGGAGCCCCTATCTGAGTTATTTCTCTGTTCCAGTTTCTGTCCTGTCACTTATGAGGCTTTGTGGCCCTTAACAAGTCAAGCCTTTTCCCCTCTCATACGCCATTTCCTCCATCTTTCAAATGAGGAACTAGGTTAGAACCCTATTGCCCTTGAGGCCACTTCTGGCTGTGACACTCTTTCAGACATTACTTGGGACTTGCCAGGCATGGGACCTCTGATCCCTCAGCCCTTCCTCTCCAGGAGGTCAGGGATTAGAGTCATCAGCCCTGTGACCAGACAGAACTTGACTGAAGTCCCACCAGCAGTTTCCGGGAGGTGTGACTATGGGAAAGTCACTTTTCCCCTCTGAGGATCACTTCCTCAACACTAAAATGAAGCCACTGAAGCTCTCGTGAGTGGTTTTGAGAATGAAAGGGAGCTATATGTGGAGCAGTTAAATCAGTGCCGAGCCCAGCGCAGGGGCTCAGGAAGTGTATGTGGAAAGACACTCCAAAGTGCTCAGAGGAGCAGGGAGCCAGTTCCCATCTCTGAGCATTCTGGACACCTCCTCTCCTGGAAGCAGGAGCTTAGGGGATGTTATCCCCCACCATCCTGAAGCATGGGGCAGCCCTGTGTCAAGCCTAGAAAAGAGCTCCTTTTTGCAGAAAGTGTAAAGGCAGCAAGCCCTCCCCCAGGCAGCATTGTCTGCCTCCTGCTGCTGGCCAGAGGACGAGGGCCTGCCCCCAAGTGGCCTCGAGCCAGTGCCCACAGGCCTGCCTCACCAGGCCTGGGAGCAAAGGAAATGACATTCCAGGCCTCAGATTCCTGGCCCTCTCTTTTCACTCTGCATGCAGACTGCCCATGATTTGGAGGGAACAAGTTTCAGCCTCGCCATCTCATCACCACCATAGACGCAAGCAGAGAAGGGGCCAGAGGGGACCGAGGGCAATGGCCATGTGCAGACACTTGATTCTTCCTCTCACTTCCTTCTCTCTTGGTCACTCTCATTCCCTCACCCTTCTTTCTCCTTTTTATTCTTTCTCCCTCTCCCATCTGTCTTTCTTCTCTGTCGTCAGTTTCCCTTCTCTGCATGATTTGTACCTGTGTGTCTTTGTCTTGACTTCAGTCTGTCTGGGTTTTCTTCAACCTCTAGTCTTCCACGTCTGTACTTGGCCTTCCCTTGGAGTAAATGCATGGGAAGTGGAGCCAGTCCTGCTCTGGGCCGTAGGACCAATGCCAGATGCTGGGCCAGCATAGCAGGAGTTGTAGGGCCCACAAACTCCAAAGAAGAGTATGAGAAAAACAAACACACACAGCTTTCTCCGTGGTACAGAGTGCAGGCTCAAGAGATGTGAGTTCCACTCCTATTTTGCTTCTGAAGACTTCCTTTTCTGGTATTTTGGTCACTAAACCAGGCTCAGGGTTGGCAAATCTGAGGACTCACCTTAAGTTAAAAATTTCAGGGTCAGGCAGGGCATCAACTCTTTGAACTTGTCTAATCAGCTGCCATCCAGCCTCTCCCTACAGAAGGTGGGATGAGATGGATGGCAGAAAGTCATGATTTAAAAAAAAAAAAACAACTCAGCTTTGAGTCAAGATGGGGAGCGAGTCCAGACCCCTTGCTCTCTTCACCAAACTCCTGGCTTCCTTTCGCATGTGACCATCCCTGAACACAAATCTCCAGCCTGTACTTGGCCCATCCTCCTCTTATTCCTTGGAAGCCCTCGCCCTCTTTTAAGGGTGCAGGACACACATTAGAAAGCTCATCCATTCCACAGGGATTTAAGGGGCATCCACTATGTGTCAGGACCCATGGGCAAAAATAACCATGACTCTACCTTCCCAGATGGTGCTAGTAGTAAAAATTTTGCCTGACTCAAGAGATGTGGGTTTGATCCCTGGGTTGGGAGATTCCTCTGGAGTAGGAAGTAGCAACCTACTCCAGGATTCTCACCTGGAAAATTCCATGGTCAGAGGAGCCTGGTGGGCTATAGCCCATGGGGTCACAAAGAGTCGGACACGACTGAGTACACATGCACTGCCCTCTTGGAGCTTCCCGAACAGTGAGGGAGTCAGATACTGAACAATAAGTTACACCTGGATTGGGACTCAGAGGCCTATCCTAGGCTATGATTCAGGGGTGGCCTCCTAGAGGAGGTGCTATTCAAACTGAGGCTATAAAAGTCAGAACAGGTCAAAGTGAGAAGGGTTCTAGAATCAGTCCTGTGTCCTAATAGTACAGTTTTGTGCCAAACCCCAATTCAGTGCCTTACAGCTCATTTGATGTTCTCAACTACGATATTATTAGCCCCATTTCTCAGATGAGGACACTGAGGCTCAGAAAAGTAAAATGGCTTACCCAACATCATGGTGCAAGGCCACAGTAGATACAGAAGCAGGAGACCAGGCTACCTGGACCTCTGTGCCAAATACTTCCTGGAACATGGGGGAACTAGAAACAGTGGACACCACTGAAGGCTTTAGCAGGGGTGGAGGTCTCATCAGTGATGTGTTGATAAGAGCACAGCTGGCAGTGTCCTGTATGGTGGCAGGAGTGCAAATGGGGCGCCCAGTGAGGAGGCCAATGCAATGGTCCAGAAGAAACATGGATGAGGCTTGGGCTTGAGTGCTGGCAGCAGAGTGGGGACCAGGAAGATGGACTTGGGGGTGATTTTACAGTTGACAGCATGGATAATAATAATAGCACTTTCTAGGTTACCCCACACTTCCACATCCTTTAATCCACTTAAGGTCCCTGTCAAGTGCCCCTGTTCTAAAAGTAAGAAAAGTGAGGCACAGCTATTTGTTCAAGATCACAATTACCATTGTGTGTGTTCCAGCTAATGCATGTATTCCTAAGAGCATGTGTGGGTATCTGCACCCATGTGATGACATGTGAAAACACGCCTGCACTGGGAGGTGCCCAGGTTTGTGTGGGCAGATGTGCGTGCAGGTGTGTACATGCATCTTGTGTGTCCACTACTTTAGGTTGGCTCCTGAGCTACAAACTGGGCTCTCAGTGGATATTGGGAGGCAAAGTGTTCAAGAAGGGCACGGCCAGCCATGCCCACTGATGAAGACATAGGAACGTGAAAGGATCTGGTTGTTGCAAACACCTTCACCGGGAGTTGAGGATCCATGGCCCCGGGAGCTGGATTGTTGGGGGGCAGGTGGAGCTGGGGTTGGTGGGTCCAATATAATAATAATTCTTAAAGTTACTGAGCACTTACTATGTATCACGCCCTGCAATCAGCCTGTCACCTGCACTGTATCAGTTCATCCTTCCAACCCTGTAAGGTAGCCACAATGATCTCCATTTATAGATGAGGAAACAGAGGCTCTGAGAGAGTGACTCAAGTGCCCAAGGTCAGGAAGTTGGCAGGCTGTGGAGCTCAGACTTGGACACATGTCCCATCTGACTTTGAAGCTCGTATTCCTTAACCACTCTGTTACTCCATGCACACAGGCAAGCACCCACATCGACACAAACGCACAAGAGGCTGCATCCTCCAATGCACATGGAACCACACAGGGAGCTGGCCCTCATGAATAACCTAGAAACAGTCTCTGAATCAGGGCATCACCCTCACCCATGAGCACGGAAGGAAACAGGGCTGGAGCCCAGAGGTTGGGCAGCCCCATGCCCTTCCCCCCACCCAAGGCCCAGGCCCTGACCCTGCTGCTCCTGAGATTGGCTATCTTGGGACTCACTTGCTCAGGTTTCCGGCCTCTGGCCTCCAGACTCTGGACTTCAGGCAGCTAGTGAAAATTTATGGCTTAAGAAAGTTCTTGCAAGTTCAATCCCTATAGTGCCCCCCCCGCCACTTTGGCCTTGCATGTTTTATCAAGATACTGATTCCCCTCTGCCTTCTCCTCCCTCTTGCTGCTGCTGCCTCCCTCCCCCAGCCCCTTGTCTCTGGTCAAGGCAATTCCCCTCAGCTCCCCACTCTCTGCCTACTGACCTTGCCTACCTCAGTTGAACCCACTGCACAGGCTCAAACTGCAGATAAAGTTCTTTCTCCTCTCTTCCCCCTCATCTTGGCATGAACACTGAGGAAGGGGTGTGTATGTGTGTGTGTGTGTGTGTGTGTGTATGTGCTTGTGTGTCCAGCAGGCCTGAGGCAGAGCTACGAGGAGTGGGGAATGTGTATCTGGGCTCTGGTGGGGAGGAAGCATTGTAAATATGTGGAGGGTGTGTCCTTTCACGTTGGTGGGGCCTGGGTTACTGAACATGAGCACTGATGTGTGGCCTAAGTGTGTGTGTGCCTGATGTGCATATGAGTGCATACATCTCTCTTGTGGCTGTGGGGCTGTGAGTTTAGCCCTGATGGCAGAAGACATTGCAAGCTCTCATTGGAGAGGCAATATGTTAGAGGGGTCCAGAGTATGAACTTTAGGCTGGATGGCCATTTAGTAGCCGCACGACAGTGAAACAATAACTTCACCTTTCTGTACTTCAGTTTCCTCATCTGTAATATGGAGGTGGTAATAATAATGCCTCCATCAAAGGCTAGTTGTGAAAAATATAAGAATACAAATGCTTCTGGCACATTGTAGGTGATCTGAAGTTGTTAGCAGTTACTACGCAGATGAGGGAGAAAATTTACGCTGACCAGGCTCTTGCTACAGGCCCCACATGGAAGTTAGCACTTCACCTGATTACCTCATTTAGTTCTAGCACTTACAGCTGTGCCTGGCCCATAATGATTCTTTCATACATATACCCTGAGAGGAGAAATGAAGCCTTATAAAACCCTACAAAGGGAGGATTTTTACACCTTGGGAAACTAAGGCTGAGAATGCTAAGTTTCAAAGTCAGCCTGGTGCCTGTGGATTTCAGTCACTGCTTTGTACAAACCGTGCGGGAGAAGCGGGTCAGGAAGTGACTTTCCCTTGCCTGGCACAGATACAAATACGGGTAGAGGTAGAAATATACGTGGGTGTGCACATGCTTGCACACACACATGCTTAAGTGGCCCAGGCTCCCCCAGAAGTGGAGGAGGTTCTAGGAAAGGTGAGAGATGGTTTGAATTTTCACGACCAAAGAGGGCTCCTTCCTGGGGAGGGAGGCCAGTGCAAGCAGCAGAGCAATTATCCTGAAAGTCCAGAGGTGGAAGAGCGACTTAGAATCAGTGTTCTCTGGCATCTGGGCAAAGAAAACCAGGCCCTGGAATATAATCTCCAACTTCTGGAATTTCACATTGGGAAGCATCCTTGAAGTTCAACAAGACCATCCTCCAGCAGATTATTGGTAAGAAAAGGGAGGCCCAGAGAAGGCAAGGGGGTCAGACAGTAGGTTGGAGTCTCAGAAATGTCAGAAAAAGTCAGATTCTGGGTCCTGGCTGGAAGGGTCATCTAAGAGAGAGAGGACAAGGACTGAGCCCTGTCTGCACTGGCTAGAGATGGGCTTCATCCCCAGGCCTGGCCCAGAGACCAGTAGACCCCAGCATGGCTTTTCCTTATATGAAGGCCAGGTCTTAAAGGGAGAGGGACAAAGTTGGGGGCACAGTGCCTCAGCAGTTGCCCAGAATCTACCTAGGTTCACCCAAGGTCCCCAGGGGCACTCCCTGGGCCTGGCAGCCTGCACGGGGCTGGGGCTGCCCTGGCCTTGTTTGTTGACTCTCACTCCTGCCAAGGGGAAGCTGTTCTGGATAGAGACACAAGAGAGTGATTTGTCACTGGTTGTCCCTGGCTCCCACTCTGATCTGCCAGCCAACAGGGCGGCTTCCACACTTGCCCCACCTGCGAGGTCACTGTGGTAACTCATTCTCTCTAGGGCCCAGAGCCAGGCTCTAGCTGCATCGCCCTCTGCTGGAGTGTCAACTCTGGAGGTTTTTGCTCCCCCACCTACTGTTTCTCCATCTTCTTGCACTCACCAAGTAGCCAAGCTGAAAGGTGCCTCAAAGACCATTAGCACAGCCACCTCCAGCCCCACTTCCACACTATAGACAGGATCAGGGACTCAGTCAAGGACACACAGAGTCCGCAGCACATCCAGGACTGGCAGCCTGGTGATCAGACCCCAGGCCAAGCCACTCCTGCTCTTAGAGCTGGCTACTCCGGGTGCTGAAGCCCCAGTCCCTGTCTCAGTGCCTGAGGGGTGACATGGAGCCCTGTGGTCCCGGCCCAGCTTCCCCGGGGTGGTGACTCCCTCCACCCCCTCTGCCCACCAGGCCCAGGAGCATCTGGGCTGCTCTGAGGGGATCTAGATCTGAACTGAGCCAAATGGGGTGGGGGAGATGTGGGGAAATGGAGGTGGGAGGAGTAATAATAATAGTCTACCTATTGAATAATTCTGGTAATGTGCCAGGCATGGTGCTTTGCACACATGATCTCACATCAAGGCTTCCAATGGCCAAATAACGTACCAAGTAAGCTGGGGCGTAGGTCTTAATCAGGTCAGCCTGACTCCCTGTCTAGTCTTCTTTCTGCTATATCATTAAGTTTTCGTAAGTAATCATACATTCTGATGACTCTGGGAGATGGGAGATTTGAAAGTGTCAAGTAGTTCATGCCCCTGACCTCTATTGAGTCACCCAAGGACACAGAGAGTGGACCCTGTCATTCCCAGGAGCTGGCACCAGATTGCCACTCCCTCTTCACACACACAGCAGAGCTGTCATTGTGGATGTCTCCTAGGAGCCAGCCAAGCCCCAACCTTTGGGGAGCTGACATTCTGAAACAATCCCTGAAACAGAGGGCAAGAGTCAAATGTCAAGCAAGCCCTTGCTGAGTCAGTTTTTGGCTGTGGGGGCAGCTTTTTGTGAACCAGTGATGATGCCTTTGAAATCATCTCATCTTCTGACCCCTCACACCTCTGGGCTGCCTGAAAGAGGATTCACCCAAAAGGGTTTAGAAGTGGGGAGGAAGGAACTTAGCTATGAGGATATGGAGAGATATGTCAAACCTAGAGAATATGAAAAGGAAGAGAGGGGAAGGTGTCACGACCAGTGAGCTGATAGTCAAAGCAGGCTGGGGGCAAAATGGTTCTTGCTGATGGGAGAGCCAAAACTGCGTGTGGCTGAGGGACATCTCCTGAGAAGAGTAACAGCTGATTGAATGATAGTGGTTCAGAAGGGGAAGGCAAGGTGGGCTGGCAAGGCAGAGGCTGAGCAGATGAGTGGAGGCCTTGAGGCTGAGATGATGTTTCATGTCAGGCCACTGGCACCCATTCTAAATGGTTCTTCTGCTGAAAGAACAAGAGCCATTGTGGGGAGTAGGGAGAAGGGGATAAGGGGAAGGAGCTGGTGATGGCAAGGCCCATCTTGTGGGGTTCAGAGCCAAGCTTCACCTCTAGCAACAAGCCACAAGACTGATACCCATTTTCTGGGCAGATGGTTGGAGGATGGGGAAGAAGATGCTCAGTCTCATCCTACCCTGAGCACAGTGCAGCAGGAACTCTTGGAGTTCTGGTCCCCATTTTATCCCCTTTACCCTTTTGGAACCAGTGTTGCCCCACATATGAAATGGCAAGAATAATAGCTCCACTCACTGAGTACTTACTGAATTGCTTTACTTGGACTAAGCTTCTCAACAACCCACCAAGGTAATTATTACCAGTATTCTGTTGTGCAGATGGGGACACTGAAGGACAGAGATGTGAAGTCACTTGACCCAAGGTCATCCATCTAGGAAGCAGCTCAGGCTGAGCTTGGATGTCTGACTCCAGAGTCTGTGTCTTCTGCGACTGCACTACAGTGCCCCATGAGGATCAAACCAGGTGGCAGATGTAGAGCACTCAGTCCCATGCCTGGTCCAACGAAAGCAAAGTGAAATGAAAGTGTTAGTCACTCAATCGTGTCAGACTCTTTTCGACTCTATGGAATGTAGCCCGTCAGGCTCCTCTGTCCATGGAATTCTCCAGGCAAGAATGCTGGAGTGGGTTGCCATTCCCTTTTCCAGGGGATCTTCCTCAGCCAGTGATCAAACCTAGATCTGCTGCACTGCAGGCAGATTCTTTACCATCTGAGCCACCAGGAAGCCCAGCTAATCCAATAAAAGGCTCTTTAAATGATGATAGCTGTTCCAATTAAACGTTCACTAATTGTTGACCCCTAGCAGGCACTGACGGAGAAGTTAGTGGCACCCCACTCCAGTAATCTTGCCTGGAAAATCCCATGGATGGAGGAGCCTGGTAGGCTGCAGTCCATGGGGGTGCTAAGAGTCGGACACGACTGAGAGACTTCACTTTCACTTTTCACTTTCATGCATTGGAGGAGGAAATGGCAACCCACTCCAGTGTTCTTGCCTGGAGTATCCCAAGGACAGGGAAGCATGGTGGGCTGCCGTCTATGGGGTCGCACAGAGTCGAACATGACTGAAGTGACTTAGCAACAGCAGCAGTAGCAGGCACTGAGATGAGAAGGAAACCACAGAGGATGCAGGAAAGAGTGGCCCTGTTTGTAGAGCAGAGATTGAAATTCAGAGAGAGAGAGGGGGGCCTACCCCAGAAATCCAGGAGCAGGATTCCAGAAAAAGCAAGTCTCTGAGGGCAGAGGTTCTGGTGCAGGTACCCAGAGATGATAGAAGAAATGGGGCAGCTGAAAGTTGGTGACAGTGGCCCCTACCTACCTATCCCTAGGGTAGCACCAGGCCCAGCTGCCCTGGCATCATCATATAGGTCCCCTAGCTCCTGGGTGGGGAGCAGTGCAACGTGGGGTTGGGGATTAGTTAACAAAATTAGGGACTAATGTGGGTCTCGAGAGTGCTGCTAACAAGGCCTAGAGGGAAGCTGTGGCGTCCTCTCTCTATGATGGGGATACGAAGGCAGAGAGGGTACCCACGGAGGAGCTGTTGTGCCTGCCAGGATTAGCTTCCAGATCTTGCCCAGCATCCCTCCCACCACTCTCTTCCTTGACCTAGCTTCTATCCATTGGTGTCTTTGGACTTCCTAGCCCCCCAATGTTAGCTCTATTTATTATCCCCATTTTCCAGAATAGGAAACTGAGGCCCATAGTCAAACAGTGAGGGAATGGCCAAGACAGAAATTCAGCTGAAGTCTCTCTGCCTTCCAGGCTGCTGCTTAGCCAGGGTCTGCTATTTCCTTCCATTTGTAACCCACAGCTGGCCACTCAACCAGAGAACCCAGGGCATGTACTCCCAGCCCCAGCTCAGAGGTTGCAGCATGACCCTGGGTAAGGTCTTTCTTCTGTCTGAGCCTCCTTCTCCCAGGTATAGTCTGAGGGGGTTGAACAAGCTTCCCTACAGATTCCAGAGGCAGCCAAAATGTTCTTCCTCGTAGCCTCATGGTCACAGCATGTCCAGTTCCTGCCCTGAGTTTCCTGAGTACATAAACCATGGCTTCCAGTGAAAGGTAGAGGCAGCCCCGGGGCAAGTCCTGCCCCATCACTTCCCTCTGAGGAATCTTAAGCAGGTTATTATCCATCTTGTGATGCTCCCTGTATGCCCAGCTGTAGGAAGTCCTGCTTTAGGTGCCCTCTCCAGAACCACTAGAGGTTTCACAGACAGTGGGACTGGCTACAGGCTTTGAACACTATAAAGCACCTTTGCAGGAGCAGACACTGGCCCAGGGTAGGCAATATCACTTTCTCTAGCCCACATCTTCCCCCAGCCAGGGGTCACCTTGCATGGTTCCCTGCACGCTTTGGCCCTGCTCTCTTTGAGACTCTGCCCTATCCCACCTGCCCCCAGAGGTCCCTGGGCCCAGTGCTGCCTTTTACTGTGGGATCAGGTTCAATCAAGGGTCAGTAAGGCCTCTAATATAAGGTTATTAGAGGTAAGTCAATAAGGTAATAAGGTAAGCCAAAAGCCTGGGGATAGGGCATGACGAACCCTGCCAGGCTGAGCCAATATGTATAAGCCATGAAACCTACTCATGCACATCCCTCTGCTGAGACCACTGTTCCTTTCTGCTTTGTCTTCTCCTGGATAATGCCATCTCATCTTTCTGTTCCCAGTTTATGTATCACCTCCTTCAGGAAGACTTCTTGACCTCACATCTGGGTTGGATCTTCTCCACTGAGCTCCCACAGCTCTCTGACCAAACTGTATTGGAATTATTTACTTGTCTTCCCCTTTAGATTGGGAGTCTCTTGAGGGTAGGCCATGTTTTGCACACAATTGTATCCCTGGCATCTAGCACAGGGTTGGGCACATCATAGAATTATTGGTGAATGAATGGATGGATGGGTGACTAGTTCCCCTCTGGGAGACCTGGAGTTTCCTCCAAGAGTGGGGAATTTCTGACCGCAAATCTTTTCTGGGCTTCCTCCACAGCTCAGATTTTGAGGTATCTATTTTCCCCATAGGCAATTGTCAGAGGAGCTAGGCTCTGCAGTTGAGATTCCCTCTGTTTGAGAGCCACCTCAAACAAAGGTGCCCTCATTGCTGTTGCTACCTTCTTCCACCCCGAGTTTGACCTCCATTCAGGACTACCCAGCCCATTTCCCAGTAGGCTTATCTGAGCAGGCCTAAGGGCTATTGCCCTTCCTCTCCCGCAGTTCTGCTTCTTTGCACCCTGACTCATTTCCCTGTCCCAGGAAAACACCCTCCCCAAGCCATTTTTCCAGGCCCCACCTCCCTCTAACACCCATTCACAGACCTCCTTTGGGACAGCAGTTCACTACGGGTGGTCCAGGGAATAGTGGTATTCTGTGGGGCCTTCAAGTGGTCCATGAGCAAGTCCAAAATTCAAGGCATGCAAAAATGTGTGGTGGGGTGTTTGGTTAATTTTTAAAGTATATTTTCTGTGGCAGAGTCAAATTCATATTTAAAAAACCAGCAATAGCTAGCTGTTTGGTACAGTCACAATAATAGTTATTTACCCAGTGAAAGGGCCATTGGACCATTTAGTAACTGGGAATGTACCAGGATAGACTTGAAAAGGCCTCCAAAAAGCCCCTGAAACTAAAACATAAAAGCTCCAAGCATTGCCCCCATTTTACAAGTGGAAAAACTGAGGCCACAGTGTCTGCAAGGAGCTGGTCTCAGTGAGCCTAGTCAACCAGGCCCCATCATAGGGCTTGCCCCAAAAGACATTTGCCAAACATCCTCCAGACTGTTGTGGCCTCAGAAATTCTAGGACTAAAGTAGACAGAGAATATATATCTGTGCTTCGACCAAAGGCTCTAGGGGTAGAGATGCCACAGGCTGCTGGCCTCTCTTTGGCCTCAGCCCCCAGCTCTCCCAACAGCCCTCAAAACTGTGGACCTTTGGGGCATCCTCCACCACCAGTTCCAGGCCAATCAGGCAGGCAGGACCTCCCCTTCACACACACACACACAAACACAACCTGCATTCTTGAACAGCTGCCACAACTCCATTGGCCTCGGCCCCAAGAAGGAGTGTGGAATGTGCTTCCCTGGGCCATTAGGGAGTGGGTAGTATGAGGTGGGGGGAGGTCCTGCAGGAAAGGAGCTGAGACTAAAGAGACAAGCTGTAGAAGGAAAAGAAGGATGATCCCAAGAGCCAAAGCCTCTGGGGGTGGGGGTCCGCAAGCAGTAGCCCTGGGGCAAGGCCAGGAAGGATGTATTAGGCTGGATTTTTTCACTGTCTTTTGTGCCTATACTCACAGGATAAAGGAAGCCAAGATACCAGGTCTGTGGGCACACCCGTGAGACTCCCCAAGCAGAAATGGGATAGGCAGGGGTAAGGTGAAAGGCTGGAAGCAACTTTAGAAGGTGGGAGAAAACTTATCTCTGTAGGAATTGAAATCACTGTCCTAGCGTCCTCCTATCTGAGAATTAGAGTCTAGTCCTTCTCAGTCTCTTTGTCAAGACACTGGGTGTTACAAGCTGTTTATCACTCAGTGAAAGTGAAAGTGTAAGAGGCTCAGTCGTCTCGGACTCTTTGCGACCCTATGGTCTGCCCATGGAATTCTCCAGGCAAGAATACTGGAATGGGTTGCCATTCCCTTCTCCAGGGGATCTTCCCAACCCACGGATTGAACCCGTGTCTCCTGCATTGCAGGCAGATTCTTTACCATTTGAGCTACCAGGGAAGCTTATCACTCAGTAATTGTTGTCAAAGAATGGAAGACTGTAAATTGTTTCCTCTTTCCTTTTGTAAAAGTCAGTTAGAGCAGATTCACGTTTTCCCAATGTACTTTCTTAAATCGAATATAAACGGGGACTTTTTCAGATGACAGGAATAGAAACCGTTCTCTTGATTTCTCCTGCTAAGTACAGCTAAAAACTCCAGTTGTTGTATATAAAGCAAATATTAAAAGATTCTGAAAGGTGTAGAGAAGAAGGAAGGCCAGCTAAGGAACTCAGGAACCAAAGAAAAATACGATGTTGAGTTCCCTGGGTGCTAAGGAAGCCAACTATCAGAAACACCAATGGTCACAATTATGAAAACAACAGCAAAAATTAAAAACATAGCCTCATCAAAAGCCTGCTTTCTTCTAGCCAGGGGACCAGAAAAGGACAGGATAGCAAGTAGTAAACTTTTAGACAATAACCACTCTACTCCAACCTAACACTATAGAAATAACTGTGGCTCTACCCCCACATCCACTCTTACCAGACTGAAACAAGATATCCTAATCTGCCCCCTCTCCTCTGGCTGGGATGGTATCAGAGAAGGCCAAGTGGGGAGCCAGGACTTTTATCCCCACCTGGCAGTAATGAGACCTTTCTTGCTCTTACCATCAGTAGAGGTCTAGTAGGGAGTCTAAAATCCGATTATCTATCTAGCAGTAATGAGGCATCCCTTCCCACCTTGGGTTATCAAAGGAAGCAGAATGGGAAACCTGGATTTTTACCGAAACCTGGCTGTAAGGAGGTGGATTTTTCTTCCTCTGGTAGTGCAGTGTTAGAGGACTCCTGCTAAAAAATAATATTGAAATAAATCCAGAGTCCCATAGGATAATATACAAAATGTCCAGGTTTTATTTTTTTATATATTTTATTTTATTTTTTAACTTTACAATATTGTATTGGTTTTGCCATATATCAATATGAATCCGCCACAGGTATACACGTGTTCCCCATCCCGAACCCCCCTCCCTCCTCCCTCCCCATACCATCCCTCTGGGTCGTCCCAGTGCACCAGCCCCAAGCATCCAGTATCGTGCATCGAACCTGGACTGGTGACTCATTTCATAAATGATATTATACATGTTTTAATGCCATTCTCCCAAATCATCCCACCCTCTCCCTCTCCCACAGAGTCCAAAAGACTGTTCTATACATCAGTGTCTCTTTTGCTGTCTCGTATACAGGGTTGTCCAGGTTTTAAAAAATTACCTGCCATACCCAGAACCAGGAAAATTTCGACTTGAGTAAGAAAAGAAAATAAAAACTTGGATGCAAAAACTGACTTCACACAAATACTCAAATTATCTGACAATAGTTTCAAAGCAGTCTTCATAAAAATCACTCAACAAGGAATTACAAATATACTTAAAACAAATGAAAAAATACAGTCTTAGCAAAGAAATAGAAGATATAAAATAGAATGAAATGGAAAATTTTCAGGGGAAAACCACAATGACTAAAATGAAAAATTCAATGGATGGGCTTAAAAACAGTGGAGGAGGCAAAGGAAATAATTGAACTGGAAGACAGAGCAATACAAATTATCTAATCTGAACAATGGAGAGAAAATATATTGGGGGAAAAATGAAGAAAGGCACAGGTACCTGTGGGAATAGAGCGAAAGATCTAACATTGATGTCACTGGAATCCATGTCATGAAAGGAAGGGAGAATGCAGATGGGCCTGAAAACCTACTAAAAAAAGCAATCCCCCTAAATCCCTCAAATTAGACAAAAATTCAACAAGCTGGGTAAATCCCAAATGGGATAAACCCAAAGAAACCCACATCAAGACACATCTAGTCAAACTTCTGAAAACTAAAGGCAAAGAAAAAATATTAAAAGCAGCAGGAGAGAAATGATGCACTAGTTACAGGAGAAAACAACTCAAATGGAAGTGAGTTTCTCATCAGAAACCATGAAAGCCAGAAGGAAGTAGCACAGTAGTTTCAAGAGCTGAAAGAAAAGAACTGTCAACCCAGAGTTCTATATCTGGCAAAATTATTGTGCAGAAATGAAGATGAAGGGAAGCTAAGAGAATTGGCTGCTAATAGGCCTACAATAAAGAATGACCAAAGGAAGCTTTTAAAATGTAAAAGAAATGATTTTTTAAAAGGAATATTGAAATCAGGAAAGAAGAAAGAATGATTGAAAGGGTAAAAATATGGGTAAATACAATGGCTTTTCTTTTTCCTCTTGAATTTTCTAAATTATGTCTGATGGTTAAAGCAAACATTATAACAATGTCTAATGTAGTGCTCAAAGTAGGTAGAGGAAAGGTTAAAGAAAGAAATATGATGAATGGGAGATTTTTGAGGGACATAAAAAGAGATAGGGTTTCTACACTTTACTCAAATGGTAAAATGTTCACATCAGTTGATGATGAGAGGTTATGTGAGTATACAATAGGTTGAATTGAATAAAAATAACATATAAAATCTATAATATGCAGCTGAAAGCAGTGCTGAGAGAGAAATTTATACTATTAAATACTTACATTAGTACAGAAAAAATTAAATCAATTATCTAAACTCTCACTGTAAGAAATTAGACAAAGAACAAACTAAATCCAAAAGCAAGCAGATGGAAAGAAATAATAAAATAAGCAGAAAACAATAAAATTGAGAATTTAAAAAAACAGAAAAATAATGGAACAAAAAACTGGTTCCTTGAAAAGATCAATAAAACTGACTAATCAAGACTGATGATTAAAAGAGAAAAGACATAAACCACCCCCGTTGTTGTTGTTTTTCAGTCACTCAGTCGTGTCCAACTCTTTGTGGCCCCCCATGGACTGCAGCAGGCCAGTCTTCCCTGTCCTTCACCAACTCCCCAAGTTTGTTGAAACTCACGTCCACTGAGTCAGTGATGCCATCCACCTATCTCGTCCTCTGTTGTCCCCTTTTCCACTCGCCTTCAATCTTTCCCAGCATCAGGGTCTTTTCCAATGAGTCTTCGCATCAAATGGCCAAAGTATCGGAGCTTCAGCTTCAGCATCAGTCCTTCCAATGAATATTCAGGACTGATTTCCTTTAGGATTGACTGGTTTCATCTCCTTGCAGTCCAAGGGACTCTCAAGAGTCTTCTCCAACACCACAGTTCAAAAGCATCATTCTTTGGTGTTCAGCCTTCTTTATGGTCCAACTCTCACATCCATACATGACTACTGGAAAAACCATAGCTTTGACTAAATGGACTTTTTTGGCAAAGTAATGTCTCTGCTTTTTAATACACTGTCTAGGTTTGTCATAAATTTTCTTCCCAGGAGCAAGCGTCTTTTAATTTCATGGTTGCAGTCATCATCTGCAGTGATTTTGGAGCCCAAGAAAAGAAAGTCTGTCACTGTTTCCATTGTGTCCCCATCTATTTGCCATGAAGTGATGTAACTGGATGCCACAATCTTCGTTTTTTGAATGTTGAGTTTTAAGCCAGAGTTTTCACTCTCTTCTTTCACTTTCATCAAGAGGCTCTTTAGTTCCTCTTCACTTTCTGCCATAAGGGTGGTGTCATCTGCATATCTGAAGTTATTCATATTTCAGCATATAATCTTGATTCCAGCTTGTGCTTCATCCATTCTGATATTTCTCATGATGTACTCTGCATAGAAGTTAAATAAGCAGGGTGACAATATACAGCCTGATGTACTCCTTTCCCAATTTGGAACCAGTCTGTTGTTCCAAGTTTGGTTCTAGCTGTTGCTTCTTGACCTGCATACAGATTTCTCAGGAGGCAGGTAAGGTGGTCTGGTATTCCCATCTCTTTTGAGACTTTTCACATTTGTTGTGATCCAGTCAAAGGCTTTGGTTTAGTCAGTGAAGCAGAAGTAGATGTTTTTCCAGAACTCTCTTGCTTTTTCTATGATCCAACAGATGTTGCCTGATGATTGATCTCTGGTTCCTCTGCCTTTTCTAAATCCAGCCTGAACATCTGGAAGTTCTTCGTTCATGTACTGTTGAAGCCTAGCTTGGAGAATTTTGAACATTACTAGCATGTGAGATGAGTGCAATTGTGTGGTAGTTTGTACATTCTTTAGCATTGCCTTTCTTTGGGATTGGAATGAAAACTGACCTTTTCCATTCCTGTGGCCACTGCTTAATTTTCCAAATTTGCTGGCATATTGAGTGCAGCACTTTAACAACACCATTTGGGATTGAAATGAAAACTGACCTTTTCCAGTCCTGTGGCCACTGCTTAATTTTCCAAATTTGCTGGCATATTGAGTGCAGCACTTTAACAGCACCATTTAGGATTGAAATGAAAACTGACCTTTTCCATTCCTGTAGCCACTGCTGAATTTTCCAAATTTGCTGGCATATTGAGTGCAGCACTTTAATAGCATCATATTTTAGAATTTGAAATAGTTCAACTGGAATCCCATCACCTCCACTAGCTTTGTTCGTAGTGATACTTCCTATGGTCCACTTGACTTCACACTCCAGGATGTCTGGCTCTAGGTGAGTGATCACCCTATCAGTAAGATCTTTTTTATATAGTTCTTCTGTGTATTCTTGCCACCTCTTCTTAATCTCTTCTGCTTCTGTAAGGTCCATACCATTTCTGTCCTTTATTGTGCCCATCTTTGCATGAAATGTTCCCTTGATATCTCTAATTTTCTTACAGAGATCTCTAGTCTTTTCCATTCTATTGTTTTCCTCTATTTCCATGCATTGTTCACCTAGGAAGCTTTTCTTATCTCTCCTTGCTATTCTTTGGAACTCTGCTTTCACCCTATATCAGGAATGAAATATGGAATATATTACTACAAACTCTGAACTAATCAAAAGAATAAAAAGAGAATACTATAAACAACTTTAAGTTCATAAGTTGGACAAATTAGATGAAATGGACCAATATTTAGCAAAGCACAAAGTACAGCAACACACATAATATGAAATAGATAGTTTGATTAGTTCAAAATTTATCAAAGAAATTGAATTTGTTGTGAAAACTTTCCCCCCAACGAAGTCTCCAGATCAAAATGGTTGTACTGGAGGGTTCTACCAAACATTTAAAAAAAAATCAACACCAAATTCTGTACCATTTATTGCTGAAAATAGAAGATTCATACCCATCTCATTTTACATGGCCCATATTGCTTTTATACCAAAACCAGACAAAGAAAGCACAAAAAGAAAACTACAAACCAATATCCTTCATACTATGGAAACAAAATCTTTAACAAAATATTAGCAAATAGAATTCAGCAATGTTTTTAAACATTATATAACTTGACCAAGCGTGGTTTATTCCAGGGAGGCAAGGCTGGCTCAAAATTTGAACAGCAATCAATAAAATTCATCATGTTTACAGGCAAAAGGAGAAAAATCACATAGTGACGTCAATTGATACAGGAAAAGCATCTGGAAAAACTCAATGCTCATTCATGACAACAACTCTCAGACAGTTAAAAGTAGAGGATAATGTCTTCAACTTGATAAGGAACATCTACCAAAACCCTACAGCTAACATCATACTTGATGGTGAAAGGCTGAATGCTTCCCTCCTGTGATCAAAAATAAGTCAAGGATGCCCACTGTTAAAAAGCATGTCAATTAGAAAGGAAGAAATAAAACTGTCCCTGTTTGCGAGTGAGACTACAGTTGACATAGAAAATGCCAAGGGACAACAAAAGTACAAAAATAAACTTCTACAACTAATAAGTGACTTTGTCAAGGTCTCAGGATACAAAAGTGCAAGTGAAAGTTGCTCAGTCGTGTTCGACTCTTTGCGATCCCATGGACTGTAACCTGACAGACACTTGTGTCCGTGAAATTCTCCAATCAAGAATACTGGAGTGGATTGGCACTTCCTTTTCCAGGGTATATTCCTGACCCAGGGATTGAAACTGGGCCTCTCACATTGCAGGCAGACTCTTTACTGTCTGAACTACCAGGGAAGCTCAGGATACAAAATCAACATATAAAAATTCCAATTGCATTTCTATAAACTATTCATGAACATACAGACATAGAACTAAAATTATTGTACCACTTATAATCACTCAAAAATTAAATACTAGGTATAAATGTAAGAAAGCATGTATAGTACTTGTATGTTGAAAACTACAAAAAATGCTCGTGAAAGAAACCAAAGAAGATCTAGATAAATGGACAGTCACAGTGTGTCCATAGATTGGAGGACTCAACATGGTAAAGATGTCAGTTCTCTCCAAATTGAAATACAGGTTTGATACAGTTCCTATCAAAGTACCAGCAAGACATTTTTGTAGATATATAAAAGATTCCCTTAAAATCTGAATGGAAAGGCAAGGAACTGGAATAGATGAAGCAATTTTGAAAAAGAAGAATATAGTGGGAGGACTCACTCTACCTGATTTTAAACTTATGTATGGACAGGAATCAAGACTGAGGTGTTGATGGAGGAATAGACACATAGATCTATGGAACAGAATAGAAACCCGAGAACTGGATCCACGAATACATGCCAGTGATTTTTGACAAAGATGCAAAAGCAGTTCAATGGAGGAAAGTTCAACTTTTCTTTTTTTTTTTTTTCTTCTTTTTCTATTTATTTATTTTTTAATTTACAATATTGAATTGATTTTGCCATAAATCAACATGAATCTGCCATGGGTGTACACGTGTTCCCAATCCTGAACCCCCCTCCCACCTCCCCATATCATACCTCTGGGTCATCCCAGTGCACCAGCCCCAAGCTTCCTGTATCCTGCATAGAACCTGGACTGGCGATATGTTTCTTATGTGATATTATACACGTTTCAATGCCATTCTCCCAAATCATCCCCCACCTCCCTCTCCCACAGAGTCCAAAAGACTATTCTATACATCTGTGTCTCTTTTGCTGTCTTGCATACAGGGTTATCATTACCATCTTTCTAAATTCCATATATATGTGTTAGTAAACGATCATGGAAAAAGCAAGAGAGTTTCAGAAAAACATCTATTTCTGCTTTATTGACTATGCTAAAGCCTTTGACTGTGTGGATCACAATAAACTGTGGAAAATTCTGAAAGAGATGGGAGTACCAGACCACCTGATCTGCCTCTTGAGAAACCTGTATGTAGGTCAGGAAGCAACAGTTAGAACTGGACATGGAACAACAGACTGGTTCCAAATAGGAAAAGGAGTACGTCAAGGCTGTATATTGTCACCCTGCTTATTGAACTTCTATGCAGAGTACATCATGGGAAACGCTGGACTGGAAGAAACACAAGCTGGAATCAAGATTGCTGGGAGAAATATCAATAACCTCAGATATGCAAATGACACCACCCTTATGGCAGAAAGTGAAGAGGAACTAAAAAGCCTCTTGATGAAAGTGAAAGTGGAGAGTGAAACAGTTGGCTTAAAGCTCAACATTCAGAAAATGAAGATCATGGCATCTGGTCCCATCACTTCATGAGAAATAGATGGGGAAACAGTGGAAACAGTGTCAGACTTTATTTTTTGGGGCTCCAAAATCACTGCAGATGGTGACTGCAGCCGTGAAATTAAAAGACGCTTACTCCTTGGAAGGAAAGTTAGGACCAACCTAGATAGCATATTGAAAAGCAGAGACATTACTTTGCCAACAAAGGTTCGTCTAGTCAAGGCTATGGTTTTTCCTGTGGTCATGTATGGATGTGAGAGTTGGACTGTGAAGAAGGCTGAGCGCCGAAGAATTGATGCTTTTGAACTGTGGTGTTGGAGAAGACTCTTGAGAGTCCCTTGGACTGCAAGGAGATCCAACCAGTCTATTCTGAAGGAGATCAGCCCTGGGATTTCTTTGGAAGGAATGATGCTAAAGCTGAAACTCCAGTACTTTGGCCACCTCATGCGAAGAGTTGACTCATTGGAAAAGACTCTGATGCTGGGAGGGATTGGGGGCAGGAGGAGAAGGGGATGACAGAAGATGAGATGGCTGGATGGCATCACTGACTACGATGGATGTGAGTCTGGGTGAACTCCGGGAGTTGGTGATGGACAGGGAGGCCTGGCGTGCTGTGATTCATGGGGTCGCAGAGAGTCGGACACGACTGAGTGACTGAACTGAACTGAACTGAAAGGTGCTGGAGTAATTGAACACTTATGGGCAAAAAGATGCTGCTGCTGCTAAATCACTTCCACCATGTCCAACTCTGTGTGACCCCATAGACAGCAGCCCACCAGGCTCCCTTGTCCCTGGGATTCTCCAGGCAAGAACACTGGAGTGGGTTGCCATTTCCTTCTCCAAAGCATGAAAGTGAAAAGTGAAAGTGAAGTCGCTTAGTCGTGTCAGACTCTTAGCGACCCCATGGACTGCAGCCTACCAGGCTCCTCTGTCCATGGGTTTTCCAGGCAAGAGTACTGAAGTTGGGTGCCATTGCCTTCTCCAAGGCAAAAAGATGAGCCTTTATTAAACCTCACACCTTACACAAAAATTAACTCAAAATGGACCGTAGATTTAAATGTAGAACGTGAAACTAGAAAACTTTTAAAACATAGAAGATAATCTGCAATATTTAAGGCTTGGTGAATAGTTCTTAGACACAACAGCAAAAACAGTTGAATTATAGAAAACAAATGGGTAATTTGGAATTCATCAAAATTAAAATCTTTTGCTCTACAAAAGTCTCTGTAAAGAGGATTAAAAGACAAGGTACATTGTGGGAGAAAATACTTGCAAACCACATATCTAACAAAGAATTTTTATTTAGAATATACAAAGAAGTCTCAAAACTCAATAGCAAAATTCAAAAGCTCCATTTAGAAATTGGGTAAAATACATGAGACATTTCACTGAAGAAGATATGTAGATGGCAAATAAACACATAAAAAGATGTTCAACATCAGTAAGCATTAGGAAATACAAACCAAAGACATAAGAGATGCCACTCCATATCTATTAGAATGGCTAAGATAAAAATTAGTGACAATAACATGCTGAAGAGGATGAAGATAAACAAATCTCATACATTGCTGGTAGAAATATGTAATGGTACAGTCATTCTGAAAATATTATGGTGGCTTCTTGAAAAGCTCAACATATACTTACCAGCTAACTTATTGATTGCATTCCGGGGTATTTATGCCAAAGAAATGAAAACTTGTCCATGCAAAAAACTTTGCATTACTGTACACAGCAGCATTATTTGTAATAGTCAAAAAAACTAGAAACAACCAAAATGACCCTAAATAGGTAGGTGGTTTAACAAACTGGTACATTTATACCATTAAATATGACTTGGCAATCAAAAGAAACAAATTCTTTTTTTAAAAAAAAAGGGAGAAATTCTTAATATATGCATGGACGAATTTCTAGGGAATTATGCTGGGTGATAAATCCAATACCAAAGGTCTCATGTTATGTGATTCCATTTATATAATATTCTCAAAATGACAAAATTATAGAGCTGGGGAGTTAGATTAGTGACTGCCGGGGGTTAGGGAAGGTGGGATAAAGGAGGATTGGCGTGACTCTAAAAGGGGGAGCATGAAGATGTTTGTGGCGATAGAAGAGTTCTGTGTCTTGATTATGGTGGTCGTTACACAAATCTATGTGTGATAAAATAGCATAGAACTATATGAGTGCATTGTACCAATGTCAGTTTCCTGGATTTCGTATTGCACTATATTTATGTAAGATGTAGCCACTGAATGGAGGATACATGAACCTCTCCATACTCTTTCTCTTATACAGTTTTTATTGTGATATGGTTAATATACCATAACATTCACCCTTTGAAGTGTGAAATTCAGTGTTTTTTGTATATTCACAATGTTGCAGAAATATCAGCACTATCTAATTCCAGAACATTTTCATCACCCCAAAAGGAAACTCAGTACTCATTAGCAGTCACTCCCCATTTCCTCCCAAACCCCCAGGGCCTAGCAATCACTAATCTACCTTCTGTCTCTGTGGATTTACCTATTCTGGACACTTTATATAAATGGAATCATATAGTTTGTGGTCCTTTTGACTGGCCTCTTTCACTTAGCATATTTTAAGGTTCATCCACGTTGCACCATATATCAGTACTTCATTCTTTTTAATGACTGAATAACATTCCCTTGGATGTATATATCACATTCTTTTCTAGCCATTCATCAGTCGATGGACATATGGGGCTGTTCCCACATTTTGGCTATTATAAATAATGCTGCTATGAACATTTATGTACAAGCTTTTGTGTGAACATATGTTTCCTATTTTCTTGGATATCTACACTAGGAGTAGAATTGTTGGGCAGAATGGTCACTTATACTTAACATTTTGAGGAATGGCTAGGCTGTTTTCTGAAGAGGCTGCACCGTTTCACATTCCTATTAGCAAAGTATGAGGGCTTCAATTTGTCCATATTCTCTTGAATATTTGTTATCTGAAATTTTGATTCTAGTCATCCTAGTAGGTGTGAATTGGTATCTCACTGCTTTGATTTGCATTTCACTGATGGAATTCCAGTTGAGCTATTTCAAACCCTAAAAGATGATGCTGTCAAAGTGCTACACTCAATATGCTGGCAAATTTGAAAATCTCAGCAGTGGCCACCAGACTGGAAAAGGTCAGTTTTCATTCCAATCCCAAAGAAAGGTAATGCCAAAGAATGTACAAACTACCACACAATTGCACTCATCTCACACACTAGCAAAGTTATGCTCAAAATCCTCCAAATGAGGCTTCAACAGTAAGTGAACTGAGAACTTCCAGATGTTCAAGCTGGATTTAGAAAAGGCAGAGGAACCAGAGATCAAATTGCCAAAATCCATTGGATCATCGAGAAAGCAAGAGAGTTCCAGAAAACCATCTACTTCTACTTTATTGACTATGCCAAAGCCTTTGAATGTGTGTATCACAACAAACTGGAAAATTCTTCAAGAGATGGGAATACCAGACCTCATTACCGGCCTCCTGAGAAATCTGTATGCAGGTCAAGAAGCAACAGTTAGAAATGGACATGTAACAATGCTGCTGCTGCTTCTAAGTCGCTTCAGTCATGTCCGACTCTGTGCGACCCCATAGATGGCAGCCCACCAGGCTCCCTCATCCCTGGGATTCTCTAGGCAAGAACACTGGAGTGGGTTGTCATTTCCTTCTTCAATGCATGGACTGGTTCCAAATCGGGAAAGGAGTATGTCAAGGCTATATATTGTCACCCTGCTTATTTAACTTCTATGCAGAGTACACCATGAGAAATGCCAGAATGGATGAAGCACAAGCTGGAATCAAGATTACATGCAGAAATACGAATAACTTCAGATATGCAGATGACACCACCCTTATGGCAGAAAGTGAAGAGGAACTAAAGAGCCTCTTGATGAAAGTGAAAGAGGAGAGTGAAAACTCTGGCTTAAAACGCAACATTCAAAAAACAAAGATTGTGGCATCCAGTTACATCACTTCATGACAAATAGATGGGGACACAATGGAAACAGTGAAAGACTTTCTTTTCTTGGGCTCCAAAATCACTGCAGATGGTGACTTCAGCCATGAAATTAAAAGACACTTGCTCCTTGGAAGAAAAGTTATGACCAACCTAGACATCACACTGAAAAGCAGACACATTACCTTGCCGACAAAGGTCCGTTTAGACAGAGCTGTGGTTTTCCCAGTAGTCATGTATGGATGTGAGAGTTGGACCATAAAGAAGGCTGAACACCAAAGAATTGATGCTTTTGAACTGTGGTGTTGGAGAAGACTCTTGAGAGTCCCTTGGACTGCAAGGAGATGAAACCAGTCAATCCTAAAGGAAATCAGTCCTGAATATTCATTGGAAGGACTGATGCTGAAGCTGAAGCTCCTATACTTTGGCCACCTGATGTGAAGAACTGACTTATTGGAAGAAACCCTGATGCTGGGAAAGATTGAAGGCCAGAGGAGAAGGTGATGACAGAGGATGAGATGGTTGCATGGCATCACCAACTTGATAGACATGAGTTTGAGCAAATTCTGGGAGTTGGTGATGGAAGCCTGGCATGCTGCAGTCCATGGGATCACGAAGAGTCAGACTCGACTGATTGACTGAACTAAACTGAATGACTAATGGGCTTCCCGGGTGGTGCTAGTGGTAAAGAACCTTCCTGCCAATGTAGGAGACATAAGATACACAGGTTTGATCCCTGGGTAGGGAAGATCCCCTGGAGAGGGGCATGGCAACCCACTCCAGTATTCTTGCCTGGAGAATCCCATGGACAGAGAAGCCTGGCAGGCCACAGTCCATAGGGTCACAAAGAGTTGGACACGACTGAAGCGACTTAACAGAACACACAATGACTAACAATGCTGAGCATCTTTTCATGTCTTATTGGCCACCTATGTATCAATTTTAAGGCTTCCCTGATGACTCAGTGGTAAAGAATATACCTGCCAATCAGGAGACTCAGGTTCAATCCCTCGATTGGGAAGATTTCCTGGAGAAGGAAATGGCAACCCACTCCAGTATTCTTGCTTGGGAAATCCCATGGGCAGAGGAACCTGGTGGGCTACAGTCCATAAGTGAAGTGAAGTGAAAGTCGCTCTGTCATGTCTGGCTCTTTGTGACCCTATGGACTATACACTTTATGGAATTCTCCAGGCCAGAATACTGGAGTGGGTAGCCTTTCTCTTCTTCAGGGCATCTTCCCAACCCAGAGATTGAACCCAGGTCTCCCGCATTGCAGGTGGATTCTTTACCAGCTGAGCCGCAAGGGAAGCCTAAGAATACTGGAGTGGGTAGCCTATCTCTTCTCCAGGGGATCTTTCCGACCCAGGAGTTGACCAGGGTTGCAATAGAGTTGGACATGCGTTAGTGACTAAACAACAGCAACAACATATCATCTTTGGAGAAATGGATGTTCAAATACTTTGCCCATCTTAAAACTGTGTTTTCTTTTTATTGCTAACTTTTAAATGTTCTTTATATACTCTGGATGATAGTCTCTTATCAGATATATGATTTACAAATATTTTCTCCTATTCTGTGGGCTGTCTTTTCACTTTCTTGATAGTATCCTTTGAGGCACAGAAGCCTTTATTTGGATAAAGTCTAATTTATTTTTTGTTGTTGTTGCTTGCCCTTTTCATTTCATATATTAAAAACCACTGTGCAATTGAAACTCAAGAAATTTTACACTTATGTTTTCTTCTAAGAGTTTTGTTGTTTTAGTTCTTAAATTTAGGTCTTTGGTCCATTTTGAGAAATTTTTTATATATGGTATGAGGTGGAAGTCCAAATTCTTTTTTTTTTTTTTTTGCAAGTAGACATTCATTTGTACCAGAACCATTTGTTTGAGAAGGCTATTCTTTCCTGTTGAATGGTCTTCATGCTCTAATTGAAAATTAATTAAACATATATTTTTGAGTTTATTTCTATATTCTCTATTCTTTTCTATTCACCTGTATGTCACACAAAGTTTATTTAATGTAGCTTTGTAGCAAGTTTTGAAATTGGAAAGTTTTGAAGAACTAGCTTTTTTTTCAAGATTGTTTTATTGGTCAGGTTTCTTCAGAGAAACAGAATTAACAGGATATAAATATTGGCTTATATGATTGTGGAGGTTAAATCCCACAATCTACTATCTGCAAGCTGGATACCCAGGATCGCTGGTGGTAGAGTCCAAAGATCTGAGAGCTGGAGAGAGAGTGGTGTCCATTGCAGTCCAATCTAAAAGCCTGAGAACCAGGAACACTGAGGGTAGGAGGAAATCAATGCTCAGCAGTTAAGTACAAAGTGAATTTGACCTTCCTTTGTCTTTTTCTTCTGTTCAGGAACTCAGCAGATTGCATAATGCCCGCCCACGTTGGAGAGAGCTTTCTGCTTTATTCAGTCCATCATTTCAAACACTAATGTCTTCCAGAAACACCTTCACAAACACACCCAGAAATAATGTTAACCAGCTATCTGGGCAGCCTATTGACCACTTAAGTTGACACACAATATTAACTGCCACAATTGTTTTAGCTATTCTTGGCCCTTGTATTTCCATTTGAATTTTAGGATCAGCCTGTCAATTTCTGCAAAAGAGACAGTTGGGATTTTGTTGGGATTGTGTTGAATCTGAAGATCAATTTGGTAAGTATTAGCATTTAACAATATGAAGTCTTCTCATTGATGAACATGAGATGTCTTTCCATTTATTTAGGACATGATTTAATTTAATATTCTGAGAGTTCAACCTTAAACATCTTTTGTTAAATTGATTACTAAATATTTTATTATTTTTGATGTTATTGTGAGCAGTACCATTTTCTTAATTGCATTAAAAATTTTTATTTCAAGTGTATAGAGAAGACATTTTTATATTGACCTTGTATGCTATAATTGCCTCAATTGTTATCTCTAATGGCTTTTGTGTGTGTGTGTTTCTTAGGATTTTCTTGAATCAGTTTCAGTAGTTTGTGCCTTTGTAGATATTTGTTCAATTTTTGATCTAGGGTTTCCAATTTGTTATAGTACACTTATCTATAGTATTACCATATAATCATTTTTATTTCTGTAGGGTTGGTAGTAATGTACCCTCTCTCATTCTCCATTTTAGTAATTTGACATTTCCATCTTTTTTTATTGGTCAGACAAGCTACAGTTTGGACAATTTTGTTGATCTTTTCAAAGAATGAATATTTGGTTTCTTTGATTTTCTTTGTCATTTTTCTACTGTCTATTTTATTTATTTCAACTCTAGCATTCATGATTTTCTTCTTTCAACTTACTTTAGATTTAGTTTTAGCTCCTTTTTTTTCTGGTTTCTTAAGTTGGAAAGTTAGCTTATTGATTTGAAATCACTAGTTTTACACAAAAGCATTTTCATTTATAAATTTTTCTTTAAGTAGTATATAAGCTACACCTCATAAGTTTTGGTATGTTGTGTTGTTTTTGTTTATCTCAAAACATTTTCTAGTTTACCTTGCAATTTCTCCTTTGAACTTTTGGTTACTTAGGAGTGTGCTGTTTAATTTTCATATATTTGAGATATCATCAAACTTCTTTCTGTTATTTATTTCTAATTTCATTTCATTGTGGTTAGAGAATATAATTTGCATGATCTAAATTCTTGTAAATCTATTGGAACTTATTCTATGACCTAACATAGAGTATGTGGAGAATGTTTCATGGATATGAGAAGAATGTGTATTCTGCTGTTGTTTGGCAGAGTGTTCTATAAATATCTTTAGGTCTAGTTGCTTTATAGTGTTAAGTCTTCTATCTCCATGTTGATATCCTGTCTTGTTCTATCCATTATGGGAAGTAAGGTATCAAAGTCTCCAACTATTATTATTTCCTTCAATTCTGTCAGTTTTTGATTCATGTGTTCTGGGGCTCTGCTTTTAGGTGCATATATTTTTATAATTGTCATATTTTCTTGATGGGTTGAGACTTTTATCATTATAAAATCTTCATCTCTAGCAACAAATTTTGTTTTAAAATCTGTTTTGTTTTATATTAGTATAGTCATTTCAACTCTCCTTTGGTTACTGTTTACATAGTATATCTTTCTTCATTCTTGTGCTTTAAATCTATTTTTGTTTGAATTTAACTTTGACTCTGATATATATAGCATATTAGCTGAATTGTGTAATTTTTAAACCATTTTGATGATCTCTCCCTTTTAATCAGAGTGTATAATCTGTTTGCTTTAATGTGATTACTGATATGGTAGGATTTATAGATGCAAGAGACGTGGGTTCAATCCCTGGGTCAGGAAGATCCTCTGGAGTAGGAGGATCAGTATTCTTGCTGGAAAATTCCATGGGGAGAGGAACCTGGTGTACTACAGTACATGGGGCTGAAAACAGTCAGACATAACTGAGTGACTGAGGACACACACACATGTATCTGCCATTGTGCCACTTTTCACACATACACACAAACACACACACACACATATATATATATACATGTCTTTTTGTTCCTTTATTCCTCCATTGCTGCCTTCTTTTGTGCTAAATAGACATTTTCTGGTGATTCATTTTAATCTTTTTGCTTCTTTTACTATGTATACATAAATATTTAGTTTTTTTTTTATTGGTTGCCCTGGGGATTATAATAAACATTTTAGTTTATAGCAATCAAATTCAGATTAATACAACTTAATTTCAATAGTATACAAAATCTTTGCTCTTATATAGCTCCATTCTCTCCTTTCTCCTTTATGCTTTTATTGTCATGTAAGTTACAAGATCAAATTGCCAACATCCATTGGATCATAGAAAAAGCAAGAGAATTCCAGAAAAACATCTGCTTTATTGACTATGCCAAAGCCTTTGACTGTGTAGATCACAACAAACTGTGGAAAATTCTTCAAGAGATGGGAATACCAGACCACCTTACCTGCCTCCTGGGAAACCTGTATGCAGGTCAAGAAGCAACAGTTAGAAATGGACATGGAACAATGGACTGGTTCCAAATTGGGAAAGGAGTACTCAAGGCTGTATATTGTCACCCTGTTTATTTAACTTCTTTGCAGAGTACATCTGCTACATGCCAGGTTGGAGGAAGCACAAGCTGGTATCAAGATTGCCGGGAGAAATATCAATAACCTCAGATACACAGATGACACCACTCTTATGTCAGAAAGCGAAGAGGAACTAAAGAGCCTCTTGATGAAAGTGAGAGAAGAGAGTGAAAAACCTGGCTTAAGACTCAATGTTCAAAAAACAAAGATCATGGCATCCTCTCCCATCACTTCATGGCAAATAAATGGGGAAACAATGGAAACAGTTACAGACTTTCTTTTCTTGGGCTCCAAAATCACTGAAGATGATGACTGTAGCCATGAAATCAAAAGATGCTTGCTCCTTGGAAGAAAAGCTATGACAAACTTAGAAAGCATATTAAAAAGCAGAGACATTACTTTGCCAAAAAAGGTCTGTCTAGTCCAAGCTATGGTTTTTCCAGTAGTCATGAATGAATGTGAGAGTTGGGCCATAAAGAAAGCTGAGCACTGAAGAATTGATGCTTTTGAGCTATGGTGTTGGAGAAGACTCTTGAGAGTCCCTTGGGTTGCAAGGAGATGAAACCAGTCAGTCCTAAAGGAAATCAGTCCTGAATATTCATTGGAAAGACTGATGCTGAAGCTGAAACTCCAATGCTTTGGCCACCTGATGCAAAGAACTGACTCATTGGAAAAGACCCTGGTGCTGGGAAAGACTGAAGGTAGGAGCATAAGGGGACAGCAGAGGACAAGATGATTGGATGGCATTACTGACTCGATGGACATGAGTTTGAGCAAGCTCCAGGAGTTGGCAATGGACAGGGAAGCCTGGCAATCTGCAGTTCATGGGGTCACAGAGCCAGACACGACTGACTGACTGAACTGAACTGAAGTTATATTATTATATTCTGTATATCCATCAACACAAATTTATAATTATCATTTTATACAGTTCTCTTTTATCCCTAAAGTATTTATTTGGCTCTGCTGAGTCTTGGTTGTGGTACATGGGATCTTTAGCTGCAGCATATGGGATCTAGTTCCCTGAGCAGGGATTGAATGCTGGCCCCCTGCATTGGGAGTGTGGAGTCTCAACCACTGGACCACCAGGGAAGTCCCAACAGTTGTCTTTTAAATCAGATGGGAGAGAAGATATGTTGCAAAAAAACACCCCAAACTACTGGTGTTCCTTATTTCTTCATGTGGATTCACATCACTATCTAGGGCCCTTTCATCAACACCTGTATTATTCTCTGTAGCATCTTTTATAGAGCAAGTCTGGAAAAGATGGGTTTTCTCAGTTTTTGTGTATCTGGGAATGTTTTAATTTTTACTTCATTTTAAAAATAATTTTATTTATTTATTTTTGCCTGTGCTGGGTCTTCATTGCTGCGAGAGCTTTTTTCTAGTTGCAGCAAGCTGGGGCTACTCTCTAGTTGTGCTGCATGAGCTTCTCACTGTGGTGGGCTTCTCTGGTTGCAGAGCATGGGCTCCAGAGCATGTGAGCTTCAAGTAGTTATGGCACATGGGCTCAGTAGGCTCAGTAGTTGTGGTTCCTGGACTCTAGAGCACAGGCTCAATAATTTTGATGCATGGGTTTAGTCACTCTGCAACATGTGGGGTCTTCCTGGATCAGGGATCAAACCCGTATCTCCTGCATTGGCAGGTGGATTCTTTACCACTGAGCCACCAGGGAAACCCTTTACTTCATTTTTTGAGGGATTGGTTTTCTGGATATAGAATTCTTTGTTAGCAACATTTTTCTTTCAGCACTTTGTATATCATCGTACTTTCTTTTGGACTCCGTTGTTTCTAATGAGATATAAGCTCTTCATTTTACCGAGAATTCCTTTTATGTGATGAATCACTTCTCTCTTGCTGCTTTTGAGAGTGTATCTTTGGCTTCATCTTTTGACTGATTACAACCTCTCTAGGTGTGATTCTCTTTCAATTTATCCTACTTGGATTTCATTAAGCTTCTTGGATGTGTAGATTATTGTTTCTCTTCAAATTTGGAATGTTTTCAGCCATTATTTATTCAAATATTCTTTCAGTCCATTTCTATCTAACTTATCTTTCTTGGACTCCTATCATGAATATGTTGATATGCTTGCTGGTTTACCACAGGTCTCTGAGCTTCTGTTCACTTTTCATTATTCTTTCTCTTCTTTAGATTGAATAATCTTAAGTGACCTATCTTCAAGTTTGCTGATTCTTTCTTCTACTTGCTTAAATCTGATGGTGACCCCCCAAAGTAATTTTCCATTTCAGATATTATAGCATATATTTGGTTTTGTATCAGTTCACATCAGTTGGTCAGTTGTGTCCAACTCTTTGTGACACCATGGACTGCAGCACATCAGGCTTCCTGTCCATCACCAACCACTGGAGCTTGCTCAAACTCATGTCCATCCAATCAGTGATGCCATCCAACCATCTTGTTCTCTGTCGTTCCTTTTCCTCCTACCTTCAATCTTTCCCAGCATCAGGATCTTTTCAAATGAGTCAGTTCTTTGCATCAGGTGGCCAAAGTATTGGAGCTTCAGCATCAGTCCTTCCAATGAATATTCAGGACTGATTTCCTTTAGGATTGACTGTTTTAATCTCCTTGTAGTCCAAGGGACTTTCTAGAGTTTTTTTTCCTACACCACAGTTCAAAAGCATCAATTCTTTGGCACTCAGCTTTCTTTATGGTCCAAGTCTCACATCCATTCATGACTACTGAAAAAACCATAGCTTGGACGATATGGAACTTTGTTTACAAAGTAATGTCTCTGCTTTTTAATATGCTGTCTAGGTTTGTCATAGCTTTTCCTCCAAGGAGCAAGAGTCTTAATTTCACAGCTGCAGTAACCATCTTTAGTGATTTTGAAGCCCCCAAAAATAAAGTCTGTAACTGTTTCCATTGTATCCCCATCTATTTGCCATGAAGTAATGGGACCACATGCCACGATCTTTGTTTTTTGAATGTTGAGCTATAAGCCAGCTTTTCCACTCTCTGCTTTCACTTTCATCAAGAGGATCTTTAATTCTGCTTCACTTTCAGCCATAAGGGTGGTACTCATCTGAGTATCTGAAGTTATTGACATTTCTCCCTGCAATCTTGATTCCAGCTTGTGCTATATCCAGTCTGGCATTTCACATGATGTACTCTGCATAGAAGTTAAATAAGCAGGGTGACAATATATACCCTTGAAGTACGCTTTTCCCAATTTGGAACCAGTTTGTTGTTCCATGTCCAGTTCTAACTGTTTCTTCTTGACCCACATACAGGTTTCTCAGGAGGCAAGTAAGGTGGTCTGATAGTCTCATCTTTTTAAGAATTTTCCACAGTTTGTTGTGATCCCCACAGTCAAAGGCTTTAGCATTATCAATGAAGCAGAAGTAGAAGTTTTTCTGGAATTCTCTTGCTTTTTCTATGATCTATGACCTAATGGATGTTGGAAATTTGATCTCTTGTTCCTCTGCCTTTTCTAAATCCTGCTTGAATATCTGGAAGTTCTCAGTTCACTTACTGTTGAAGCCTAGCTTGGAGAATTTTGAGTGTTTCTTTGCTAGCGTGTGAGATGAGTGCTATTGTGTGGTAGTTTGAACATTCTCTGGCATTACCTTTCTTTGAGACTGGAATGAAAACTGACCTTTTCCAGTCCTGTGGCCACTGCTGAGTTTTTCATATTTGCTAGCATATTGAGTGCAGCACTTTAACAGCATCATCCTTTAGGATTTGAAATACCTCAGCTGGAATTCCATCACCTCCACTAGCTTTGTTTGTAGTGGTGCTTCCTAAGGCCCACTTGACTTTGCACTCTAGGATGTCTGGCTCTAGGTGAGTGATCACACCATCATGGTTATCTGGCTCAGTATGGTTATTTTTGTATAGTTCTTCTGTGTATTCTTGCCACCTCTTCTTAATCTCTTCTGCTTATGTTAGGTCCATACCATTTCTGTCCTTTATTGTGCCCATCTTTGCATGAAATGTTCCCTTGGTTTCATTAATTTTCTTGAAGAGATCTCTAGTCTTTCCCATTCTATTGTTTTCCCCTATTTCTTTGCACTGATCACTGAGGAAGGCTTTCTTATCTCTCCTTGCTATTTCTTGGAACTCTGTGTTCAGATGCTTATATCTTCCTTTTTCTCTGCCTTTCACTTCTCTTCTTTTCTCAACTATTTGTAAGGCCTCCTCAGAGAACCATTTTGCCTTTTTGCATTTCTTTTTCTTAGGGATGGTCTTGATCCCTGCCTCCTATACAATGTCACTATCCTCCATCTATAGTTCTTCAGGCACTCTGTCTATCAGATCTAATCCCTTGAATCTATTTGTCACTTCCACTGTATAGTCATAAGGGATTTGATTTAGGTCATACCTGAATGGTCTAGTGGTTTTCCCTACTTTATTCAATTTAAGTCTGAATTTGGCAATAAGGAGTTCATGATCTGAGCTACAGTCAGCTCCTGGTCTTGTTTTTGCTGACTGTATAGAGTTTCTCCATCTTTGGCTGCAAAGAATATCATCAATCTGATTTCAGTATTGACCATCTGGTGATGTCCATGTGCAGAGTCTTCTCTTGTGTTATTGGAAGAGGGTGTTTGCTATGACCAGCATTCTCTTGGCAAGGCTCTGTTAGCCATTGCCCTGCTTCCTTTTGTACTCCAAGGCCAAACTTGCCTGTTTTCAAGGTATCTCTTGACTTCCTACTTTTGCATTCCAGTCCCTTATGATGAAAAGGATATCCTTTTTTGGTGTTAGTTCTAGAAGGCCTTGTAGGTCTTCATAGAACCATTAAACTTCTGCTTGTTCATCATTTGTGGTTAGGGCATAGACTTGGATTTCTGTGATATTGAATGGATTGCCTTGGAAACAAGCAGAGATCATTCTGTCGTTTTTGAGATTGCACCCAATTACTGCATTTTGGACTCTTTCGTTGACTATGATGGCTACTCCATTTTTTCTAAGGGATTATTGCCCACAGTAGTAGATATTATGGTCATCTGAATTAAATTTGTCCATTCCAGTCCATTTTATTTTGCTGATTCCTAAAATGTGGATGTTCACTCTTGCCATCTTCTGTTTGACCACTTCCAATTTACCTTGATTCATGGATCTAACATTCCAGGTTCCTATGCAATATTGCTCTTTATAGCATCAGACTTTACATCCATCACCAGTCACATCCACAACTGGGTGTTGTTTTTGCTTTGGCTCCATCTCTTCATTCTTTCTGGAGTTATTTTTCCACCCATTTCCAGTAGCATATTGGGCACCTACCGACCTGGGGAGTTTATCTTTCAGTGTCCTATCTTTTTGCCTTTTCATACTGTTCATGGGGTTCTCAAGGCAAGAATACTGAAGCGGTTTGCCATTCCCTTCTCCAGTAGACCACGTTTTGTCAGAACTCTCCACCATGACCCATCTGTCTTGGGTAGCCCTATATGGCATGGCTCATAGTTTCATTGAGTTAGATAAGGCTGTGATCCAAGTGATCAGTTTGGTTAGTTTTCTGTAATTGTGGTTTCCATTCTGTCTGCCCTCTGATGCATAAGCATAAGAGGCTTGTGGAAGCTTCCTAATGGGAGGGACGGGCTTTGGAGGAATTTGGGTCTTGCATATATTGTATCTATCCTTATATTCTCTATCTGGTGAGACATTGTTTTTATATTTTCCTCTAATTATTTAGATTTTGTTTTCCTTAGTTCTTTGAACATATTATAAAAGTCTTTGTCTAATAAGTGCAATGTTTGGGCTTTCTCAGGGACAGTTGCTATGAGTTCCTTTTTTTCCTGTTTGTAAGCCATACTTGTTTATTTGCATGTTTCATTTTTTTGTTGTTGAAAATTGAACATTTTAAATAATATAATATGGTATCTATGAAAAAACAGACTCTCTCTTTTCATCAGGGTTTGTTGTAGTTCTTTGTTGTGGTTGTTGCTATTCACTTGTTTAGTGAGTTTTCTGGAATGAGTTCCATAAAGTGTGTATTCTTTCTCATATGTGGCAAGTGAAGTTTCTGCTTGATTTGTTTAGTGGTCAGATAATGATTAAACAGAAAGTTTCTTAATTGCCTGGAACTAATAAATTTCTCAGGCTCTGCCACAGGTTTAGGTGTTAATATTGGGGGTACATCTTCAATATTCAGCCAGGTAGTTTACAATTCAACCTTAGCCTTCACTTCTTGCTTGTGCAGAGCCTAAAAGTCAGCCTGAAGTAAATGCTTAGGACCGTCTTAGTTATTTCAGGAGCAAGTGCAAAGCCTTGTGTGTCCTTCTACATTTTTAAGACTATATGAGAGCTTTTCCAAGACTCCTATGAACATATCATTATTTAGTTTTTTCTTTCAAGTTTTTGGTTAGTCTATAGTTTGTTCCAACTCTTACCTACTACTTCAGGCAGCCATCATATTAAACAATTAAACAATTTTCACTGATGGCTTTCAACAAATATCTCTGAGGAAAAAGCTGTTTGCACTGGATGAGCTCTTAGTCTGGTGAAATAAAGACAAGCCTTGCAAGTGGTGTCTTCATGTGAACCACCAGATAGGTCAGTGACAATTCTCTGAGAATGGGGCTTTTAAAGACCTTCAATCCTATTCTTCCTCCTCTAGAGGTTGCCAGGCTGGTGTTTTACACTGTGATTTTGAGCTGTTCATTTTCAAAGCTACTGTAGACCTGGAGAGCATGGATGAGGATGAAGCAAGTTAAAATACCCCAAACTCCACTATTCTTACCAAGGTTCAGTCTTTTTTCCTGAATGAACACTCCCCAGATTAACCTTTGTTTAATTTCCAGAGTTGTGAAAAAGTTGATTCTGATGGTTTTTACCAATGTTTTGGTTGTTTTTATGGCAGAGTGGTTTTTCAGAAGTCCTTACTCTGCCATTCTTGTTAACATCTCTGTACCGTCTTTGCAATTTCCTGTGAATATATAATCATTTTAAAGTAAAACCCTAAATGATTGTTAGAGGAAAGCTAGGGTGTAGGAAAATAGCAAACGACCAGTCACCTGGCTTGAACAATAAGTCTATATAGTAACTCTATAAGAGGGACATTCCTAAGCCCATTTAACAATTGAGGAAACTGAAGATCAGAGAGGTTCAATAATTTACTCAAGGTTACAGAGCTAGAAAAGATTGATATGGAAATCCTAATCTATATGGACCCAATTCCCAAGCTTCCTTTTCTATTGTTTTGATTCATTCACTTATCCAACCAACCTTTTTGAAACATCTACTATGTTCTGGTACTATGCTGGAGATAGAGCAACAAAGCCCTGGTCTTCATGGAACTGATATCTTAGTGAAGGGAGACAGACAAATAGATAAATGAATAAGCAAACAGTACGCCTGATAGTGATAATGCTATAAGGAAAATGAGGCATGGCAATGGTCAGAGAATAATGGTGGTGACAGAAGGTGCTATTTTAGCTTGGGTGAGTAGGGAAAGCTTCTCTGAGAAGGTGACAACTGAGTAGGAATCTGAATAAAGTGAGGGAGCTAGACATACAGGTAGCTGGGGAAAAAGCAACCCAAGCAGTCAGAGTAGTAAGTGCAAAGTCCTTGGGTGAAAGTGTTCCTTGAATGTTTTAGGAACAGCAAGAGCAGTATCTGGAGCAGGGTAAATGGGGGAAGAGTAAAAGATAAAGTCAGAGAGGTGAGGGGGGAGGTAGAGACAGATCACTTGGGCTGTGGTTCTCACTAGTACTTATCTTGGGAGCTTTTTTAACTCTCCACACCCAGACTGCATCCCAGATCAATTAGTCCAGAACCTCTGAGGATGAGACCCAGGTATCAGCATTAAAAAAAAAAAAAAAAAAAAAACTTCCTAGATGGTTCTGATGTGCAGCCAAGATTGGAAATCCATGATTTGATGTCTTATAGATCACTGTAACACCATTGGTATTTACTATGGCTGTTGAGAAGCCAAGCGATGGTTTTGAGCAGAGGCATGACAGGATATGGTGAATGTTTTAATAGGACCTTCCTGGATTTTGTATTGAGAGTAGACTGAGATGGGAAAGGGTGGAAGCAGAAAGATGAGTCAGGGGCTAGTGAAGTCTTTGAGGTGAGAGATCATGGGGGCCAGGACTGTGTCATGGTAGAAATTTAAAATCTGAAGGTCAAAGAGGGGAAAGCAGTGACCTCAGAATTCATGGCCAGTCATCCTCAGTGTGAGAACCACATCCAGGCCTTTTGCCTTCCTAGGCATTCTGTATGTTTCCAAGTCTGCCCACCTGGGAATCCTTAGAAAGCGAGGCCAGACATGGGGCCATTTTCCAGCTCCCCTGATGCAGGAAATGGGAGCAGGTGCGACCCAAAGTCTGACCAAGAAAGTGCCTCAGCAAGGCCATGGGGAGTTGGCTGGTGGGCTGGAACCCATGGAGAATTCCTAGGGTTCCTTTCCTTTGATTCCCATGGTAGTTATTAGAATGAACTTGCCAGAAGACACTGACTCAGGGTGGCCATCCCTTCTCAGTCAATGGCAAACTTCATCTTAAGAAACACAAGGGCAGCTGGTTTTTGTGACCAGCTCAGGTCACTGCTGTAAGTTCTGAAGGCTAGACCAGGGAAGGACTGGGGAAGGACTCAGTCACCTAGGCCTCATAATATGGGGAGAGGTCAAGTCACCTATGAAATACCTCTGAGGCCAAAAGCAGCCAGGCCTCAGCCCCAAACTGCCAGGGCTCCTTTCTAGATCCTCAGCACAAAAGGGTAAGAGAAGAGAACTCCTACTGTGTGCCAGAGAGGTCACACTCTCTTGGGTTAAACCTTTCAAAAGTCGCCTGTCAGGTAAGGATTATTTTACCACTGAGGAAACTGAGGCTTAAAGAGACTAGGTACAAGGTCACACAGCTAGAACTTGGCAGGGGTGATTCAAATGCTAGTCAGTCTGGTGCTCACACCTGTGCTCCATTCCCAACACTGTGTCACCTACCCTTAAGTTGCTTTGAGGCTACTCAAGAGCATATGTAAACACTGACAGCTAATAAAAGGCTGACTAGGCAGCCATGGGGGAGAAGGCAATGGCACCCCACTCCAGTTCTCTTGTCTGGAAAATCCCATGGACGGAGGAGCCTGGAAGGCTGCAGTCCATTGGGTCGCTGAGGGTCGGACACGACTGAAGTGACTTAGCAGCAGCAGCAGCAGGCAGGTCGTGTCCGACCCTCAGTGACCCCACTTTCACTTTTCACTTTCATGCACTGGAGAAGGAAATAGCAACCCACTCCATCGTTCTTGCCTGGAGAATCCCAGGGACAGGGGAGCCTGGTGGGCTACCGTCTATGGGGTTGTGCAGAGTCGGACACGACTGAAGCAACTTAACTGCAGCAGCAGCAGGCAACCATGGGAGAGGATGAAGAGAAAGCCAGTTTGATTCCAGGGCAGAGGGCATCAGGAAGCCTTTCTGGAAGAAGTAACATGGGACAGCTGAAAGCCTTGAAGGCTGGGTAGGGTTTGGCTAGGCAGAGAGAGTGGTGAAAAGGCAACTGTAAGTCTAGGGAACCCAGTGAGCAGAGAAGCCTGGAGATGGGCACAGATCAGGCAGGTCCACATATTATTTTTGTATCTGTTTAATAATGCTAATATGGCCCTTGCTCTGTGCCAGGCACCGTTCCAAGGACTTTACATAGAACAACTAGTTTAATCCTCACAACAATCCTACAGAGCAAGAAACCAATCTTTGATAAGTTCAGGTTGACTGCCGTATAATATTTAATAGTGGGAAAATGGAGTTAAAGCTGGGAAAGTGAATTCGAGCTTTATGTAGAAGGCCCTGGATGGCAGGCTGAGGAGTTTGTACCTCATTCAGCAGACTGTAGGGAGTCACTGAGGCTTTCTGAGCAAGTGTGCAATAGGATCTGAGGTGTACATTTGGAAGATTCATCTGGAAGCCATTGAGGGGGCTGAGGCAGCTGCTCTGGATGGGGAGAGTAGGAGAAGACTTGACCCCAAGGAAGGCACAGAGGGAATGAGGAGGCGCTGATGAATGAGCAGTGTATCTAGGAGCCAGAATCAACAGGCCGGCAGGGATGAAGGAGAGGAAGAAGCCCCAGGGGATGGGAGTCTGCTCCCATTGAACAGACCTAGGAGTCAGTAAGCTGGATCTCAAGCCCGGAACTGTCAAGAGTCTACAGTATGATCCTGGACACATCTCTACCTTTTCTGGATCTGTTTCCTCATGCACACCATGGGAGGGCTGAATAAGTTTATCACTAATGGTTTGGCCAAGGCTGATGTCCTTTGCCTGTGGTTCCAGATGTTGTGTAAGGGTGTCAAACTGTCACCCAAGATGGCCCCCCCCCAAAAAAAAACGCTGCCCCCTAATTTGGTAGTTAAGTATTTGGGCTCCAAAGTGGGGCCTCTTTGGTTTCAGTGCTCACTCAGTAAATTGCCCAGTAGCCCAGGTTCCTCTTCTGTAAACTGGGGGCAATAAAATCAATCCCTCACATTGTTGTATGGCATAAACCAACACAACATTGTAAAGCAATTTTCCTCCAATTAAAAAAAAATCCCTGCCTAGGAGGGCTATAGCAAAACCTCGATGGGATAGCACAGTGGACAAACTCAGCAGCTGCTCAATGCATACAGTGGCTTTCATCCTCATTGACTCTTCGTCCTCTGGCTGGTGGGACTAAGGGTATGAGAACCAGGCTCAGAGACACTCAGGACAGGAACTTCCAGAAGCTGATAGATGATTTCCCAGTCCCAAGCCCCAGGAGCCCAGCACAGTACTTCTCAGGTTACAGAATTCCTTTCCACCCCAATGACCCGAAGAGGTAGAAATGATGACCATTTTAGAGATGAGGCCTGGATGGGATGTCAGGCAGGGAGAACCAGCTTTCCCACTAAGTGATGTGTGACATGGGCAATTCTATCAGTGCCCCAGAGCTATGAGGGCCCCTGGAGAACCACCAGTTAACCTCTCATGGTGCATCTGGAGAAACTGAGGCTCCACAGAATATCCTCTCGTCCCCAGAGCCACTGGGGATGCTGGAGCCTGGGCAAGAGCAGGTGCCACAAGGAGCCCTGGCCTGGCTTTCATTTGCCACTGGGCTGGGTGCCATTCAGCTTGCCCAGGGCCATGATTTGGGCCCAAATTGGGTTGTTTGGTTCCTTTCTTTATGTCTCCTCTTGTAACTCCAGCCTAACACTCCCCATATGGCCATTTCTGCCAGCTCCCTGCCCACTCCGCCATTCAGATGGGAAAACAATCATTTTGCATCCCCATTAATTAAAGACTAATTGCTGATTGGAAACACACTGACTGGGCTCTGAGCGGTTGTGGGCCTTCTGGCCCTGATGAGGGCCTGGCCCTAACGAGCCTCTGGCCCCCCAGTGGCTTGCTCACTCACTGCGCAGCAGCAGAATTGGGCCTGGACTTAGGCTAATGAGGTGTCAGCTGACTATTAGAACCACATTGGTGGGGGAGGCTGGCGACTGGAGCAGATAGGAGCTGCCACATGCAGCAGCCATTAGCTCTGAAGTTGCTCCCTGGAGGGGCCACATCTGCCCCCCAGCCAACCCCTTTCCAGACACTTAGCAAGGAGCTCATCTTCCAGTGAGACCTCCCTCTAAGAAGACCAGTCTCCTCTGACCCATGATACTCCAGACCCCCCATCAAGCCACCAAACTTCTACTCCATGCCAAGTCCTGGGGCTACAGAAATTAGTACTAATAGCCACGTTTATTGAGCACTTACTGTAAGCTGGGCACTGTTCTAAGTGCTTTATGTGGACTCTCCCCTTTCTTTCTCATAAAAACTAGATTGAAGGTATTATAATCTGCATTTTTACAGAAGGAAACTGAGGTATAGAGTGGCAAAGGGACTTAGTCAAGTGCCCACATCTACTACATGACAGTTCCAGTGTTCAAAGTCAGGCATTCTGAGTCCAGAGTTCATGCTCTAAACCACTGTACCCTACCAGCCCCTCAATTCTGCCAGGGAGGAAGCCTGGTCTTGAAAGAGACTATGAAAGAAGGGGCTGTTATTGCAGGGTGCACAGGAAATGACCGTGATGGAGGTGAGCCCAGGGAGCTCTGAGAATCCAGGGCAGGGCTGCCTAATCCAGCTATGGAAGAGGGAGAGAACTCAGGACAAGCTTCCAGGAGAAAGTAGCACCTGAGCTGAGTCCTAGGGTATGTAATGAGTACAGCTGGCACTGAAAGGCATGGAGGAGTGAAAGGACAGTCCAGACAGAGGCAGAAGCTGATGAACAAACAGACCCTCAGACAACAGGGAGTTGTTTGGAGAGTTTCCAGCAAATGAGTGGCTGTAAGTGTGGGGTGGGGGTGACACAGTCAGCTCTGACCTTTTGGAAGTTCACTCTGGCTGTGGCCAGAGAGTGGATGAGAAGAGAGAAAGAATGTGAGTGGGGAGACTAAAGTGGAAGATTCCCGCCATGATCCAAATGAGAGGAATGGGGCCTGGATTAAAGGCAAGGCAGTGTGGTTGCAGAGCTATTTAGAAGGTGGGATCAATGGGCTTGATGAGTGTAAGCTGTGGGAGGTGGGGGGAGGAGGCAGGAGACACACTGGGATTGCCCACCCATATCCCCTGGGCCACCTGCTTGTATACCAGATAGCATGACAGACCAGGCCACTTGCCTGCTCAAAGCCTTCTCTGGCTCCCCAGATTGCTGTCTTCCAATATGGACCTGGGATAAATTTCTAGCTCTTCCACCAGTTGTGTGGTTTGGGGCAAATGGCCCAACCTCTGAACCTCAATTCATTCATTTATAATGACTGTCTCTGCAGTCTCGGCTTCACAAGATCACTGTAAGAATTACGTGGGTTACTACAGGCATGTCCCTCACAGGGTGCCAGGCTGGGTCTAGGATGTCCAGAGATGCTGCTGCTGCTGCTAAGTCGCTTCAGTCGTGTCCGACTCTGTGCGACCCCATAGACGGCAGCCCACCAGGCTCCGCTGTCCCTGGGATTCTCCAGGCAAGAACACTGGAGTGGGTCGCCATTTCCTTCTCCAATGCATGAAAGTGAAAAGTGAAAGGGAAGTCTTTCAGTGGTGTCTGACCCTCAGCAACCCCATGGACTGCAGCCCACCAGGCTACTCCATCCATGGGATTTTCTAGGCAAAAGTACTGGGGTGGGGTGCCATTGCCTTCTCCAGTCCAGAGATGAGGGGCTAGCAAATGTTAGTTCCTGTTCCCTCTTCCCCTACTCCCCTCCGTCACCCCAAGATCCAGTCATACTCAACCATTCAAGCATATCAGCATACAGCATAGACATTGTTCCCTCCTTGCCTTGTTGCTCCTGCTGCTAACTCTACCCTCCCTTCTGCTACCATCTCTATTCATCCAAAAGCCTGTGTATCCTTTCAGGTTCAAATGCAGTCTCACCCTGAAAGCTTCCCCTGATTTCACTCTGGCCAGAAGAAATGTCCCTATCTGCTACCATCATAAAGCCCTTGATTTATGAGCAAAAACCTGTCTGTGCCCGTGTCTCAAGTCCTCTACTAGATGGGGTGGAAAGAGAGAGAGGCCTGGGTGAATGGGCCAGGGGGCAGATGAATACGTAGCTAATATTGGATAGGTCATGTGGGTAGACGGCCACTTTGGTCCCAGCCCTTCCCTTGGGCTCACACTCTGCCCCAGGAGGCACTGGCCCATATGCCCATTCAGGCCAAGTTACAGGGAAGCCTGGTACAAGCAGGTTGAGGAATGACAGCTGGGGCTCCAGCAGGGAGTGCTCAAGTTTGGGGTAAAATGGAAGACACGTGCCCCATCTCCTAGAGCAGCAGCTCCTCACTTGTTTCCATGTTTTAATGCAAGCCCAGGGCTCCTAAATTTTTAGAGAGGAGAAGAAAGTAGAATTTTTACACAAAATAATCCCATTTTGCAATCTTGATGACTGATCTTAAACTTCCTAGAAATATTCTACAAGCTAAACCAAACCTATTTCTAGGCTGAGTTTGGCCTGTGGGATGTACCTCATCAGGCACGGAACTCTCTGCCAGGCACTGCTGGACACTGACTGACAGACACAGAAGTCTCAAGGAGTTTAGATTGCTGTGGAGGAGACCATGTCTACAGACCCTCGGAGGTTATGACTTAGACTGGTTATGAATGTGGGCCTGGAGTCACACAGCTGTGAGTTCACACCCTGGTTCTGCCATGTACTAGCTGTGTGTCCCTGGGCAAGTTGCTCAACCTCTCAGACTCAGCTTTCAACTGTCAGGGAGTGGGGGAAGGTTAAAAATGTTCATCTCCCAGGATTGTCATGCCTGCCAAATGAGCTAATGGCTGGTGAGTCCTTTGTGAATCATGAGCTGTGCAGGTGTGTGGGGATGTTCCAAGGTGTTGGGATTACAGGGTTGGGGCCATGCCTGGAGTGGGTTGAGCCTCTGATGTGCATCCAGATGTGTGTGCGCATCTGGAAGCTGATGAAGAGCACTGTGGGTAAAAGAGGGCGTGAGGCCCCAGCTCAGAGCTAAGCGGCCAAGTGCTGCCTACTGCCTGATTCTGCCACTATGTTGGCAGTGTATAAGAATTTCCTGACTAGATGCTGGGACAGACAGAGATCCACAGAGAGGAAAGTGCCCTCCTAAAGTGGAGCAAATCCTAGACACCTAGAAATTCATCTCAACTCCTCAGCTGCCATCAACAACTTGCACTTATGCAGCACTCTGTGCCAGGCACTGCTCTGAACACTTTTACATACATTGGCTCATTTTATCCTCCCCACGAGCCTGTGAGCTACATAGCACTATTTTCATCCCTAGCTTACAGATGAGGACACAAGCAAGAGAGGTTAAGTAACTTACTCAAGTCAAACAGCAAATAAACAGCAGAGCCAAGACCTAAAATCAGCCTGTCTGACTCCTGAGTCTGTGCCACCTGGATTAAGCCCCCGGATGAAACTTCCTCTGTTGAAAGACCTAGGATGGTTTCTGTTTTCCTGACTACATTTTGACAGATACAGTCCCCATCTGTGCCATGGGGAAAGTAGAGTTGTCAGAGTGCTTCCAAATGAATAGTCCTTCCTGTTTCGATGGAGGCAGCCCCTGCCTGATCCCAAGCCCCCAGGAATGCCATCATGCTGAGTCTCAGGATCCTGGGTTAGTGCGTGCTTACCTCTCTTAAAGTGATCTTGAGAGAGAGGCTGTGAGCTGGGCAGGAGTGAAAAGGAGACTGAAGCTGCAGCAGAGAGGCAGGCAATCTCTGATGTGGGCTACAGAACTGGGCCGACAGATGTGTTCGACATGGCCAGGGCAGGCTGAGATCAGCCAGATCAGCAGAAGGGCCCAGAGGTTAGCTCACATTTCATAACCTCACATGCCTATCACCACACATAGACACATGAACACACCCAGCCCACTCCCATCATGCACCAGGCACACGCAAGCTCACATGTACTCACTCCCCCACCCCACCACAGTACACACACAGACATCAATAAATACAAACAAGCCCAGACACATACAGAAGCTCCTATACACACTGCTCCCCCCACACCTTGTTCGTTCAGACATATGTGTGAGAACACAGGCGCACATATGTATGAACAACCACAAACATGTGTGTACCTTTTGGGGAGGCTTGGGAGGGATTGTTCCAGTCCAGCCCACAACACTCCTCACTCAGATCTCTCCTTTAGTCTTTGGGGGATGAAGACACTTACTGAATGGAAAAATGCCTCCAGCAAATGCCACCCACTTGTCGGCAGCTCAAGCTCCCTTCCTGGCCTCTGCCATTCAGGGCATGGGCTTGTGTGAAAGCATCAAGTTTCTACTTGGAAACATGCAAGTGCGGGAGCGGAAGAAGCAAAAGAACATTTTTTTTTAAATGAAGATAAAGTCTAAAGACAATAGCCTACCCTCAGAGCCTGTGTGATCTTGGAGTGCTAGGGTGGAAAGCTGGGGAAATGTGCGACATGTTGGAGGAATCGTTGGGCTGTGAGTCAGATGTGTTGGCGCAAATATGAACTTCACCACAAACTTGCTGTGTAACTTTGGGAAGTCACTCCTGTCTCTGGGTTTTTTTTCCTATCAGCATAGGGCAAAATCTGGAGCCAGAATGCTTCAGTTTAAATGCTGGCTCTGTCTGTTATCAACTGTGTAATTTTGGGCAAGTTATTTAACCTCTCTGTGCCTCAATTTCATTACATGTATCGATATAAGGAGATGATAACAGTATCTACCTAGTGGATGATAGTGAGGGTCAAATGATGCATGTAAAGCTCTGAGAATAAGTGCCTGCGTTATAGCAAGCACCATGCGAGTCACAACTATTTCTGTTGTTGTGAAATGGGGATGAGAACATATATTGCATAGCACTACAGGAGAAAGAAATAAGACAGTGGCTTAGCAAGGGCTCTATAAGCTCTAGGATGAGTGTGTATGTTCAGCCTGCATCTGGCCCAGCATCACTGGCTGTATTTGGGAATGGGGGTGGGTTTAGAGGCTTGGCCTGAACAGAAAGGGCTCTATGCACATCTTAGGACTTCCCGTGACCCTGCATGTGGTCAGTGGCCAGCTTAGGTCCGCCTGCCTGTCTGGCCATTCTGCTTGCCAGAAATGATGACACCTCCATGGCCCCTGCCTACCTGCCTAGACTTTTAGAGCACACAAAACCCATCCCTGCCATTTGATCTATTTGAGTTTGCATGGATCACTTTGGTAACCTCCTGACTGGTTCCTACCTATGCCCATGCACCTTCCACATTCCCCCACCAAGAAGCCCATGAGATCCCCTTACAACAGAGCTTGAGATCCTCCCAAGTCTTTCTATCTCGCTCAGAGTAAAAGCTATTATCCCTACACTGATCTCCAAACCTCAGGCAATCTGATCCTACGTATCTCTAGCCCCTCATTCACTGGACTTCAGCCATACTAGTATCCTGGCTGTTCCCAAACCATACTAGGCACACTCCCACCTCATAGCCTTTGCACTGACTGTTCCTTCTATCCAGAAGGATCTTCACCCAGATAGCTAGATGGCTAATTCTCCTATTGCCTTGAAGTCTTTGCTCAAATATCACCTTCTTGATGAGACCTACTGTGACCACCTTAAGTCATTTCGCATCTTGCCCCTCACTCTAGTATCCCCAATCCTTAGTTCTTTTCTACTTTGATTTTTCCAAAATATGTACCAGTTTCTAACATGCCATATAATTTACTTATTATATTAGTGCTTATCATTCATCTCCTGCTCCACTGTTAGCTCTGTGAGGGAACTTGGTTTTATTCACTAATATATGCCAGGTATCTAAAACTACCTTGCATGCAGTAGGACCACAGTGAATTTTCTTGAGTGAGTGAACACAGCTTTTTCAAGCTCCCTTGACTGCAGTGAGGACACGGGCCAGATGGGTGAGCCTAGAGATGGGGGAGAAGTAAAGAGGCTACCAGAGTCCTGCCCAGAGGCCTGATGCAGAGCAGTGGCAGAAAGGGCAGCACCAAGAGGATGAGACCCATGTGGGCAAGAAATTCCTCCTGCTTTCTCATGGCTGGCTTCCTGGGGCCAGGCACCAAGCCTAGCAGAGTCCAGGCTCCATGACTATTTGTCAAGTGAACGGTTAAACACAGGAGCCATTGAAATGTCTGCCAACTTGATTGGATGTGGGGAAAGAAGAATCATCCAAAGATAACACCCTCAGCTGAGCCTGGGTAACCAAGAAAGTAAGTGGAAATGTTCCCAAGTGCCGGAATCAGAAACCCACAGCAGATTTCATACATCACACCTTCAGACATCAGCCTAAAACATCTCTTCCTCTTGAACATCTTTTCTGCTCCCCCAGATTAAACCAGGTCTACCTGATTGACTTTCCCACCACCCCATGAACTTGGTCTTCTGAGTGCCGACCTCACTTGGATTTACTGCATCTCCAGGGCCTAAAAGAGTGTTACAGGGCTAAGGCAAGCCCTCTCATTGGCTTTCTATGCCCCACCCTTCCTCTGCTCTTATTCCTCCTCCTCTTCCTTCTCTTCCTTCTTCCCCTCTTTCTCTTTTTACCTCCTTTTTCCTCCTGCTTCTCCCCTCCTTCCTCTCCCCCTCCTTCTCTGCCCACAGCTTCTCCTCTAACTCCTCCCACTCCGGTCATCAGAAGTCGAGTATTCAGGGAACTTCAGTTGACGGTTTGGATCAAACCACAGGAACTGAAGGATGACCTGCAGGGTGGGGGTGGGGTGGGAAGCAAGACAACTTATACAAGAATTTGGCCCCAATTCACCTGAAATTGGAGACTCCCAGGTCTGAGCTACAGGCACGGGGAACTGGGTTTGAGGTTCATGAACCTCACACCACAAGGGTCACAGCCTCCCAGCAGACACATACACCTAGTAACACACAGCATATCCCCACTACACATCAGCACTATGGCACCCAGGTCCTCAAGCAGCCAAGTGTGGGGCAACGCCCCACAGCAACCCCATCTCAGGGAGACAACACGCCCATCAAAGCATCCCCCAGACCACTGGGCCAGCATGCATTTCAGCCACAGCATGAGCAGGCACCGGACATAATGTCACCTGACTCACCCACCATACCCACAGTGTGGCAGCCCTCCAGCCTTTGGCACACAACACACAGGGTCAGTGCTGGGTGCTTGCACGCACAGTGACAGACCAACAAACCCCTGTGGCACCCAGCAGTTTCCGACAACACTGACACAGCACATATATCACCACCACCCCCACTCACCACACACACACGCACAAACACACTGAAAAGAGAAAAAAAGCTTTCCTCCCTTCACCCTCCCTCCCTCTCTATGTCTTGGCTGCTGGGCCATGCCAGGCCTGCCTTAGGACTCTGGTTCCAGAATAGAGTTGAGCTGGTGGGCGCCATTTCCTAGATGGCTGTGGATTTGGCCTCAGCTGATCAAACACAGGCTAGGAGGTCCATGTTTGAACTCCGCTTCCAGGGGTGACTGGCATGTGGTCCCCACCAATGAACTGCAGGCAGCAGCTAGCTGCTGTGGGATGCCCACAGGGAGGGGCCAACCAGACTGAGCTTTGTGGGTGGCCGCTAGGCAGGACCCAAGCCGACTTGGAGTGAGGGGGCGTCCTGAGGTCAGGCTGCTTGTGGCGGGAGCAGCACAAGAATGCATCCACAGCAGCAGGAGCCTGAGATAGAAGCAGAGTCAGGAAGTGAGAGGAGATGCTGTGGTAGAAAGAAAGGAGGATGAATGGAGAGGAGGTGGGCTGGGAGGAGAGCCTCTGGCTTGCCCTCAGGGAAGTTAGAGGCAGGAGTTGAGAAAAGATGCAGGAGGAGTCAGAGCCAGAGGCTAGTATAGGTGTGTGGAAATGAGGCTTTCAAAGAGGAGTGAGAGGCTGGGAACCTGCTACACAAGGAATAAAGGATAGAGAAATGTACTTGGAAGCTATGTCACCAGCCTGGAACATTCAGTAGGCATGGATACCCTTGCTGCCCAGAAGTGGGAATGGAGAATTAGACATTGGTCAGGAAGAAGCGGACCCACTGATGAGAGCTGAAAATGTGAAGGAATTGGCCATTATGGAGAGAAAGAAGAGTGGGCTGTTGATCAGGGAAGGAAAGGGGAAGTAGGCATGGGAGAAAGAAGACCACTGGTGAGGGCTGTCAGGACACCAACACTGGGCCCATGGTCATGTAGACTGAGGGTCTACCACAAAGAGCTGCACCCCATCAGAACTCCCAGCTCAACCAAAACCCTACTCTGACTCCAGGTCACCCAGAAGGCCTGTCCCACGGTTCCCCGTGGCAGGCAGGGAAGGACTGGCTAATTTCAGACACTGGCCAAATTCTGACCTCAGTAAAACCGGAGGGTGGGAGGATGAGATGGAGGGAGGCCTTTGGCTCTTTGGGATTGTCATCTGGCTCAAGAAGTCCCCAGGCAGTTGACTTAAACCTCATAACTGACATATTTACCTGTGACATATGTAGAAGACATAAATGAATGTCCCCTGTGCCACTCCACCCAAGTTGAACATGGATGGCCTCCTGGCTAGACTCCAATTCTATATTAGCCACCCTTGAACCCCTGAATACTTTCGCCTTGGTATCCCCAAGGGGGAAAAAAAACCCTCTGAGTTGGGCACTAATCCAATTTCTAGTGACTAATCCTCCCCTTTCCCCATCCCAGACTAAGCTATAACCCCTACATGTATCCAGCACTTTGCATTTCCCAAAGCATGATCTCATTTGAGTCTCATTACAACCCTGTGAGGCCGGCAGAGCAGGAGTTATTAGCCTTATTTTCAGATGAGTAAACTGAGGCCCAGAGAAGTTAAGCAATGATCAAAGTCATACCACTAGCAAGTTCTCTGACTCCAAACTTGGCACCCAGGCTGGAAAGGGTGTCTTCCCCTTTAACCTTCTGTAGACTTTCCTGGTCTCGTGGGGAATGTGAAGGGGAGGCTCAGATGGCAGAACCAGGTGGGAAATGTCCGTGGCCAAGGAGCCTGGAAGTGGATTAAGCCATGACTACTCTCCTTCCGAAAGTGATGAGAGAACAGGAAAAGAAAGCAGATGCTTCTTGGACATCTACTAGGTATCAAGTAGAATATTAGGTACCTGATATACATTATCTCATTTAATCCTTTTAAAACTCTGGGAGATTGGTCTTCATTTTATAGTAGAGCTCAGACAGTGGCACCATGAGGTCTAAAGTCACACAATGATTAAGTAATCAAGTTAGGACTTTGCCCTGGTTCTGATTCTAAAGCCCATGCTATTTGGGCAACATTCTGCACCCTCTTCCCTTGGCATTGATCATTGCTTCAGTGCCCATCTAGCTGCTGCTGCTGCTGCTGCTAAGTCGCTTCTCGCTTCAGTCGTGTCTGACTCTGCAACCCCATAGATGGCAGCCCACCAGGCTCCGCCGTCCCTGGGATTCTCCAGGCAAGAACACTGGAGTGGGTTGCCATTGCCTTTTCCCATCTAGTTGCTAAAGGAAAGCTTATCCCTGATGGGTTTCAGTGAGTTGCCTTAAGAAATCAGGGAACTGAGAGGAGGGTGGGAAAAGGAAAACTGCAGAGGAGGTAAGAACTCCAAGAGTCTGTGGGAGAAAGAAGATTCCTCCTGGGAACTGTGAGCATTGTCCCTCCCTCTTGCCTTCCTCTCCCTCATTCTTACCACTGCTTGGCTGGGGGATGGGAGCCACTGTCCTGAAGGACAGCCTCTTGGCAGATGCAGGGCTGGAGGCAGTGCCACAGAGGCCCACATCCTGGGTCACCTCCCACTCAGAACCACAAAGAATCTGGATGAGAATGCCGACATTTCTCTAAACCACTGGATTGCATTGCCTCTTCCTTCCCCAAACCTCCTCATCTCCTCACCATTTGCATCAGAGATGGAATTCCAGGGTTCTGTAGACAAATTCACTCCATTCCACCTAGCAAGGCAAAGAATCAGACTCCTGCCGTTGGTTCTGACCTACAGAGATCATTGTGTCCATCTCCCTGCCTTTAGGCATGATTCATGTAGACCAATGGGGCTCTCTCTCTCTCTCTCTCTCGTTTTGTGCCATTTTAAAGCTAGGATATTTCATAGGCTCCCTGGGGTAACTTTTCAGCATGGCATTCCTCCCTGTTAGGATGCTCTTCATAATACCTAACTTTAGCCCACGATGCCAGGTCTTTGCTGTTTTGAATTTAGTGGAAATAGGGAAAGTCACTGCCTGAACACTCCTGACAACAAATAAGACCAGAGGACCCAGCCACTCTTCTGGAAACCAACAGCTGCACAGTATCTTTATTGGTTAGCCCAATTTTCAAATTCCCCAGAAATAGTAAAGGATGGAAAATAAAGTAAAATCCAGATAGAGGGTATTGAAAGAAAAGTCCAAAACAATATAGAAAACATTAGACCTTGTGAGAAGTCCTATAGAATCTTGGCTATCATAATTGTCATCACCATCATCATTGTCAGTTGCTCCAATCTTCATCGCCATCACCACTGCCAGCACCATCTCCACCCCCATTGCCATGTTTATTGCTATCACAGCCATCAACATCACCATCCTCTCCATCACCTCCGTTACCATCTTCATCACCACGGCCTCCACAATAAGTCTCAACATCACTAATTCTTCCATCAATCACCATTCCATCACCATCACCTTCCCCACCACCATCACTCTCTCCATATTACTATCTGCACTTCCATCATCATCAGTAACATCACCACTTCAACAATCATCACCACCCTCATTCCTCTTCCTCATCACCATGTATATCTGTAACATTACCACCTTCATCATTATCACTGCCTTTATCACCATGACCAAGTTAACACCATTGCCATTACCACATGTGCCATTACCATCATCGCTTCTATCATTACCACCTCTATTGTCCTCCTCATTTTACCTTCATCCCCACCATCACCACCAATGCTATTAACATCACCATTGACATGCTCACTATATTCATTGGCAGTAATATTATGATCACCACCACCACCACCATTTTTACCATTAATGAAATATATTTTGGTTCATGCATTCAGGGACCCATAGACAACTGGTAGGTACTCAGGTTGAAAGTAAAGAGGATAAGGATAGAGACAAAAGTGTGGACATTTTGAAATCCTCAAATGTCCATCTTAACTGTGGCCAGGGAAGTATCCCCATGCAGGGATACAGGTCTATCCTGGAGAGTGCAAGGAAACAGGACAAGACTTTAGACCTATAGTAGCAAATGGTAAGGGCAGCCAGACACCAACTCCCAGAGCACACGGCAAATCAGCCCCAGCTGAGCCTCAAGAGTGACCAGGGCCAGACCAGGAGAGATGGTACCCTGAAAGACAGAAGTCAAAGTACAGGGCACAGGGGTAGACTGAAAATGCCATAGAGGGGTGTTAGGGAGGCATAGAGTGGTTGGCTGTTAGACTCAGTCCTTGGCTGAGGGACACCTCTTCCACATATCCAGGTGTCCCTGGATCACTCTGGAGTTTGGGCCACCTTTCATGTTCTCAACAGCAAACGCAGTTACTGGATCATGGACTGGCCCTAGGACCAGCCTTTATGAGTCAGAGAAGCTGCAATACCCAGCCTAAAAGAGATTCCACTAAATCCAAAAAGAGGGAGGAGGTGGCTCTCCCAGTGCCACTGCTTTCTTCTTCTCTCCTCTCCCTTCTAGAGGCTCCTGTTCTCTCCCTCCTTCTAAGACCCCCCCTCTCTCAACGCCTTCTCCCAGTACCGCCTGCACACCTTCCACCATTCCCAGTCTACCCTCCAGCCTGCCACCCAGCATCTGCTCCCTGGCTCCCTGCTGTCTCTTCTCTAACTTCCCAGCTTTCTCCTCCCCTGTCTTGGGCAAACAGGGCTTTGAAATGCACTGGGTGAGAACCAGATAGCATCCTGGGAGAGACCATTTCTTAAGCCAATAAATAGCCCCGTTGAGGACTGTTTTCTGAATCTCTAGCTAAACTGTCCATTCCCACTCTCATGCCATGAATCCTGCTGCTGAGAGGGGAAGAGGCTTCTTAAGTTATCAGTGCCATTCACCCAAGTCCAGGTTTCTCTCTGTGCATGTGATCTTTTCTCCTGCTTCCCTCTGGGGTGAGGGGGGCATTCCCTGAGTCTGCCCAATACCTCCAGCCTCTCCCATCAGGTCTTGCTTCACACACTTGGCCCCATACAAGCATGTACATGCACACACTCACACTCCCTGCATGCCATAGATGCCCCTGACAGCCAAGCTCTCCACATACCAATTATCAGCAGCAGCAGTTATCATCTCTTGTACACTCACCATGGGCCAGGTCATATGCTAGGACTTTTGCCTACATTAGCACATTTCCTGTTCTCTATGTCCCTGTGAGTTTGGCATTTGTACCCCCTCTTTTTACAGATGAGGAAACTGGGACTTATAAATTCAGGGACCCATATACCACATGTGAAAAGTACAGAGCTGGGATTCCAATGCAGGTGAAACTAACTTCAGACTTTGTGCCTTGAACTCCAAATTACTGCACTCTGCCTGCACCCACTCTTGTGTAGACATACACACTGGCACACTATAAACTCTTGCTCACATGCCAAATACATATAGTACACATGGTCACAGAGCACACCGCACCACACTCAAAGTGCACACATTTCATAAACTAAACATGTATACACAGAACCCACCCCCAGGAAGAACACGCCTATTCAATCTACTTATGTGATAAACACTGATTGACTATCTACTATGTGCCCACCCAACTAGCTCTGCCCAGTGTCAAGCACTGTAGTCACCCAAGAGAGGAAGAAAAGGAGCAGTCCTGAGTGCTTACCATATGCCAGACCCCATGTCAAAGGGAGTCCTTGGTCCCAGGAGCATGTATGAGTCTGCATATACAGTGTTATGTACATACACATTCACATATACACATACTCAAGCTCACTCTATCTAGAATTAGTCCTGGGTCTGCTACTCCTGGAGCCCTGAGACCCAAGACAGACAGAGGAGACAGGAATAGTGTGTAACATACGTACCAAGGGGAGGTGGAGAGGCTAAAGACTACTGAAACCATCAAAATGACATCTCAAGACTCCTAGACCATGCAAGCTAGGAGGAAAGGACCTCAGAGGTCTTCCATCCCTGTGCCACCAATGATTTATGCTTGTTAACAAAGGCGGTCCACACTGGGAAGCACTATGTCCTGCTGGCCTTCACAGGCTCTGGAGCCCAAGCTACCTCTCTGGGCTCCAGAGACCCTGGGTGAACATCTATCAGCTTTCTCATGCTATCCCACCACTCTGGACCTGAGTTTGCTCTACTTAGCTCCCCAGTAAGGGAAGTGGACAGGAAATTAAAGATAACAAGGCAGCTTGAGAGGATTAAGGATAAGGGAGAGCAACATAATTATGTCATAGTTGCTGTTGGACAGGAAAGCAGACCAAAGGAAATGTAAATGGCCTAAACTAACCCATTATGAGAGCAAGGGCAAGGCCAGCAAGCAGATAAGAGTTCTGAGAGTGGGACAGAAACATTAATCACCAAGAAAGGCTGCCAAGCCCAGCCTGGCCTATAAGGGCAATGGACCCAAGTATAGCAAGCCACAGAAGGATCCTGATGGACTTGTAGGAGGCAAAGAAGCTGCTCTGGGCCAGCTGACCTGGCAGAGCCTCTGACACAGGGAGAGAGCAATACCTCTGGGCTTTGTAACTGGCATCACTTGGCCCGGGAACTAGGCCAGTTCCTTCCATGTCCTAAAGGAAGAACATTGAGCCCAAGGACTCCAAGCATAGGGGATCTCAGGTTAATGTCATGTACTAGAAATTCCCTGGACGGGAAGTCAGTGGGCTCGGATTCCACACTCAATCCTGTACCATCCTTGCCTTAGACTCCCTCTCTACACTTGTACCCCTGCTTCTTCTTCTTCTTTTTTTTTTTTTTTTCAATGAATGGGCTTTCAGAAGAATTAAATACAATGAAATAATAACAGCCCACATTTAGTGAGCAATTCCTCCATGAACTAGCATAGAGGTTGACAGATATTTTCTGTAAGAGACCAGGGAAGAGATGGGAATACCAGACCACCTTGCCTGCCTCCTGAGAAACCTGTATGCAGGTCAAGAAGCAACAGTTAGAACCAGACACTGAGCAACAGACTGGTTCAAAATTGAGAAAGGAGTCCATCAAGGCTGTATATTGTCACCCTACTTATTTAACTTCTTTGCAGAGTACATCATGTGAAATGCCAGGCTGGACAAAGCACAAACTGGAATCAAGATTGCTGAGAGAAATATCAATAACCTCAGATATGCAGATGACACCACCCTTATGGCAGAAAGTGAAGAGGAACTAAAGTGCCTCTTGATGAAGGTGAAAGAGAACAGTGGAAAAGCTGGTTTAAAGTTCAACATTCAAAAAATGAAGGTCATGGCATCTGGTCCTATCACTTCATGGCAAATAAATGGGGAAACAATGGAAACAGTGACAGACTATTTTTGGGGGCTCCCAAATCACTGCAGATAGTGACTGCAGGCAATGAAATTAAAAGACGCTTGCTTCTTGGAAGAAAAGCTTTGACAAACTTAGACAGCATATTAAAAAGCAGAGACATTACTTTGCCAACAAAGGTCCATCTAGTCAAGGCTATGGTTTTTCCAGTGGTCATGTATTGATGTGAGAGTTGGACTATAAAGAAAGCTGAACACCAAAGAATTGATGCTTTTGAACTGTGGTGTTGGAGAAGACTCTTGAGAGTCCCTTGGACTGCAAGGAGATCAACCCAGTAAATCCTAAAGGAAATCAACCCTGAGTATTCATTGGAAGGACTGATGCTGAAGCTGAAGCTCCAATACTTTGGCTACCTGATGAGAAGAGCCAACTCATTAGAAAAGACACTGAAGTTGGGAAAGATTGAAGGCAGGAGCAGAAGGGGACGACAGAGGTTAAGATGGTTGGATGGCATCACCAACTCAATGGACATGAGTTTGAGCAAGCTCTGGGAGATGGTGAAGGGCAGGGAAGCCTGGCATGCTGCAGTCCATGGAGTTGCAAAGAGTCGGATATGTCTGAGCAACTGAACAAGGGAATACAGCCTCTGTTACAACTACTCAACTCTGTTTTTGTAGCACAAAAGCAGCCAGAGATGATGGGCAACAAATTAACCTGGCTGGGTTCCAATAAAACTTTATTTATAAAAACAAGCAGAGAGCCAGATGTGACCTGCAGGTTGTAGCTTGCTGACCCTTGTCAGCAACTAAACACTGTATTAACCACTTTATTTACATGATCTCATTTGATCCTCAAACAATCTTTGGAAGCAGATGCTTCTATTATTATTCCCATTTGTTAGATGGGGAAATTGAGGCACAGAGAATTTAAGCAAATTGCTCAATGTCATACAGCTAGAAAGTGGCAGAGCCTGTCTTTGAACTTGATCAGTTGGCTCCTGAACCCATGGTCTTAATCTTTGTACCACATGGTCTCCCAAGATGGGAACAATGGTGATTATTATAACAACACTAATCATTACTTGCATTGCCAAATGCAGTTCCATATATGTGTTCACAAAAAGCCTATCAGAAACACCAGCCATTCTCCCTGAGGCCCTATGACCATGACCCACTGGTGTGTCACAATCAGTTGCACAATGTGGCGAAAGTCATTTGTTGCTAATAATAGTCTTAAAAAATGATTTACGGCTGTTTTAATAAACTAGAGTTGACCCAGTGTTATCCCTTTAATAACGTCCCTCGCACTCACTTGCATTCAGATATGTTTCCTGGAAAGAGAGCAAAAGGGCTGGAGTCCCAGCCACCTTTGCCAGAAATGCCTGGGGAGGATGGCGGTCAGAGTCTCAGTGTCTGTCAATCACTGGGAGAGAATCAGGGGACAGGCAAAGAATGGCTGATATGGCTAACCACCCTGGATTGTCATCAAGGCCCCGGCAGTCAGGATAAGTATTCCCATTGGACAGCTGAAGAAACCGAGGATTATGGAAATGTAGTGATGGGCCCGAGGTTACACAGCTAAGAATGTCAGGCATATGCTATTGTGAATGCTAAGAGTCAAATGTTGCATTAGAGAAAAAGGCCAAGAGCCAGATAGAATGGCATTCAAAGCCTGCCTCTAGCACTTACTATGTAACCAGAATATCTCTAATTGAGCCTCAGTTTCCATATCTGTAAGATGGGGATATAGACAGCATCACACATGACAGAGCCTGCTGTGGGGCTCAAAAGGAGATAATAAGGAAGGCCTGAGGCTGCTGGTTGTTTAGCCCGGACAAGAGAAGACTCAGAGAGAATAAGGGGCAAGGATTCACCTTTAAGGAACACATACTATGGGCCAGGAAAGCTCCAAAAGTTATCTCAAAAAAAATCTTCCTAGCAACTCAGAGATAAGAATAACTATCTCCATTTTACAGGTAAGGAAACTGAGTCTTGAGGTCATCTGGCTAGAAAGTGAGGTAGACCAAACTGGAACCCAGGTTTGTCTGAGTCCAGAGCACTCTGCAACTTGGCAGACTTTAGTCATGTGGGTAGAGCACCAGATGGGAAAGCAGAGGGGTTCATACAGTCATAGATATTTCTTGAATGCTTGCTATGTGCCAGGCATTGTTCTAGGTTCTGAGGATACAGCCCCAAATAAAGCAAAGTCTCTACCCACACAGAGCCGAAATTCTAAAGGGCAGCTTTCTCCCATTTTGTGGTATGATTCCAACTCCACTATGATCGCTTCCTCAGTGTACCCCTATAAACTCTTCCCAAGAGAAAGAAAAAGGAGCACTGTCTACCCTAAGCCTTCATCTCAGCAAACCATGGCATCCTGAGTGGCTGTCTGCCCAGCCAAGAACAAAGGCTTGAGGAGACATCATGTGCCTCATCCCAGGATGTGGGGGCTCAAGACACCATCCTGGCCTGGACCTGACCCTGGTGAGCTGTCCCTGAGAACAATGGTTCAGAGGCGTCTCCCCCAAGACTCCCACCAAGGATGGGAAGTAGGGCTCGTGACAGGCTGGCCTAGGCATTGTTTAGAAGGCACACTTCCCGACTGAGTCTACAGTCAGCATCCCCGGGGTACTGGAGTGGGCTCCAGAGGGCCTGGATCTTCCCTCCTGTCCTCCAGAACAAAGCCACTATTTCTACTATCATCTTCCTGCCCTTGGAGGAGGCTGCAGGGGCTGCAGAGCTGAACTCTACCTCCTCTAGCCTAGAACACGGGCTTGCATCCACCCACACCACCACACAGGGGTTGCTGCCCTGAGCCAAGAGGCTAAGAGACTCAGAACCACCCACAGCACAGGCCGTTTCTCACACACGCTGGAGGCTGGTAAGCGCCAGGCAGTGGGATGGCGGGATGCATCACATAGTCGGGCTGCGGGCAACTTGCTGGCAGGGCAGTCCTCCAACAGAGTCCAGGAAGCTCATGGCCCATGGGTACACACACAACAGTTAGGAAAGGTGGCAGTCAGCTTGGTGGGGTTCTGATAGCTGGCCAAGCAAGTGATCCGCCAACCTGCTTGCTAGCGGCCAGGTAAGCAGCCTGCCCTTCACTCACACTAGGCCTGAGTGGGGGCTACAGGCACAGACCTGTGGTGAACACTGGGGAAGGGGAGAATATCAAGGCATCCAAGCAACCAAGAGAAAGCACTAAACCCTCAGCAATGCAAAGAACTCACCCCCCACCCCTGCCCCACCCCACCCTGTGCCTTTGATCACATACACAGGCCAGCCCTGGCCCTGCCTTCCACATGTCCACATTTCTTCTGTCCTCCACCCATCCTCCCCTCCCCCTGCCTCCTCACCGCTTCCTGCACCCAGAACATCTGGGAAAGAACGCTGGGCCTTTGGGCCTCACCTCTGTGTGAACCTCTCCTTTGATCACACCAGCCACAGGGAGAGAAAGAGTTTGGGAGAGGAGTAAGAAGAGAAATTCTCCCTTTCTCTTCCCCTCTGTACACAGCTCACCAAAGCGCAGAAAAGTCAAGTCACTTGCCAAAGATCCTCCAGCAAAATATGCAACCACCGTTCTGAGCCCTGACCTTCCATGGGCCAAGGCCTCAAGGAATCCCATAGTATCAAGTGGAAAGGACTGGGGAATGTGCCCCCGGATGACAGAAAAGCAGAGAGCCACCTGTTTCTTCTTCTCCATCCTAACCCTCTAGATAAATATAACACCCTTCCTGTTACAGCCCTTGACTGTTGACAGAGTGCTTTCCACTTGTTCCTCCATTTAATCCTCCCAACAGCCCTGGGAAGAGGGTATTCTTCTCCCCATTGTATAGATGAGCAAACTGAGGCTTATTCAGGCAAAGTGACTTGCTTATCCAGCACTAGAAGAGGTGGCATCAGGAATTTAGGTCAGGTCTGTGGTCCCTAGAACCCTTGAGTGGCCCCTCCATTTTCAGTGGAAAACTCTCAGGCTATAAGTGAGAAGGTCTGGCCTGCTGCAAACAAGGTTTGAGCTTGCAATGGAAGAGGTACTTATTGACAGGCTGGTTCCTAGGGTACTATCATGTCTGACTGCTGATGCCAGCCTGCCAGGCCTCCCATTGCTTCCTAGCCTTGGCACCTTGTCTGCAGTACCCTCAGCCCCTGGTGGATGCTACTTGGCTGACACTAGGAACAGGAGCCTGGGCCTGCCTATCCAGCTCCTTGAGTCAGCCTGTCGCCTCAGCTCTTCTCCCTGCTTGGCCTATGGTATGGCTCAGGGGCTGGGGGTGGTGCTGGGGAGGGAAGCCTGAGTCATCCTCAGGCCAGGAAGCACAATGTTTGGCATGGTTCCCAGGCCCAGCTAAGGAAGGAGCAAGAGCATTGAGTTACAGAGGACAGTGGGTAGGCGGTGGAGAAGGGGTGTTGGTGAGTAAATGAACATGGGGGACCCACAGCAAACCAAGATCCACAAGCTCTAACCAGGGTAAGGACCCAGGGAGAACTCAGGGCACCTATCAGGAGTGGGGCACAGATTGGCCAGGCGGACCTTTATTCTGTCCAGCCCTCCTTCCCACGCCAGGCCCTCCAGCCAGGGCCCTCTCTCCCGGAGGAACTGTGGAACAACTGGGGCACTTCCAGAGGTGGGATCCCCTCAACCCCACCAGGGGAGGGCGCCACCTCCCACCACCTCCCTTCACCTCTTCCTGTCTCCTCCTTGGCTACCAGTGTTTCAAAATATACTGGTTCTTGGCTGGCTGTTTACTTAGGAATCAGAAACATCAAGTTTCAAATTCATTCCCACAGCCTCAGCTCTCAGCTCACAGGAGACTGGGCCAGTCCAAACTGCTCCTGGAGCTCCAAGCCCACAGACTTGACAGCTGACTCAATATGGCCTCTGGAGTGACCTCCCATAACTCCAGCTCAACTGGGTCTAATCTAAACTCATCTCTCCCCAGCCCCCAAAATAAAACCCATCCCCAGTCTCCAGGAATAATGTTAGCACCCCTCAGCCATGCATCATTCTCAACATGCCTCTCTCCTTCCTCCCTCCAATGTTCATTGACTACAAGCCATTCCTGGGCACAGAGCTGAGAGACTGTGGTGAACAAATGATTGTGTTCCCTGCCTTCCCACATCCAACAGAAAAACCCCTGTCCAGGTTACCAAGAGCTGAGATGAGAGCAGTCTGGGAGGTTGAAGGAGTCTGTAAGAGGAGTGGGGATCGTGGAGGACCTCCCAGAAAGCCGAGGCCCAAGCAGTGAGGAGGCTGGAGCCCAGTGCATGGCATTGTTGGGCTGGGGGAGGCGGGAAGTGAGGGCACGCTGGGGTGTTCCAGGTGGAGAGGAGCATGTGGCATGGGCAAGAGTAAGGCAGAGCATGGAGCTACTAGCTGGCGACTGAGAGAAGCTGCATATAGTGTGCCTGGGAGGAGAATGAAGTTGGAGAAATGGCTAGGCATCAGGGCACTTGGACCTCATAGGCCACTGGAAGGAGTTTAGATTTTAAGAGCCATCAGGAGCTGTTAGAATGCTTCGAGCAAGTGAGTGGAACTCTGAGGGGAGTTTCCAAAAGATAGCCCAGTCTTCCTCATCCTGACTTTCAAGTAGTGTAGCTCCACAATGTCTCTCTGCCACCTCTGATGCTTTCTGTCAACCTCGTGGGCCTACACTCAGACCATTGCACTGGCCTCCAGCTGGTCCCTTGTGTTCAAGTCTTAGACCTTCTCATGCCCCAATCCAGCCTCCAACCATGAGGGAAAAATGTTGTATCTGTCAAATTTGATCACATCACTTACCCTGCTTCAAGTACATCCATAGCTCCCCATGAATTTCAGGATAAAGTCAGGTTTCTCATCTAGGTGAACACACAGACCTTCCAACTCCAACACACCCACCCCCTGCCCTGGTTCTGTCACCCTTGGCCTGTTCACACCATGTGTTCTATCCTCAAGGCCCAACATGCCAATCCCAGAAACAGCTAACCTCTGGGCATTTGCCCCTATTTGTCCTCCCACTTGATTACTCATCCCTGTCTTCTGCAACTTCTCCCTTGTGCTTCAGGGTCTGACTCCAATGTCACCTGCCTGCCATTTCCCACCCATTTCCTTTGCCCTCACCCAAGCAAGGCAGTCAGCATCATGCTTTGGTGCTCTTGGGAGCCTCATCTGTCAATTTCAGAGAGCTCTTTTCAGGGTTAACTCTGTGCAGCACAAATCTGCCTCTCAGCTTCACTCTGTTGGTACCTCTGCTCTGACCCTCTGGAATTGGCTTCCCAGTTTAGGCCTCAGGAATTGGCCCTGATCTGGTCCAGGGCTGGCCTAACTTACTCACTTCCTTGCAGGTTTACTTGCAGTGAAACACTGGTTGAACTGTGGCCTCCCCCATCTTGAATCTCTACAGCCTCTGGACTTAAGAAGTCTTCCTGGTCAGGGAGTCCCATGGAAGCCCACTCTCTCCAGCCTCCCTTCCTCCCAACACTCCATGCTAAGCAGTGTTGGCTGGCACTGCCTAGGCTGGGATTGGGGCTTGTGTGGCCCAGGAAAGCAGTGGAGGTGGGTGGGGACTCTCCCTGAAGAAGGCCCACAGTCTGGTATGGATACTTAGCTCCATCTTGGGGAGGCAGTAGGGGAGCTACTGAGTAGGGGAGCAGACTGAGCCTGCTCAGTAGAGTTGCCATTTTAGAGGGACAGGTTAAGTTTGTCCCATGGCAGAGAAACCCATCTGTCCTCACCCACCCAGCGCCTTCCTTTTGCTGGACAGGGAGCCTGCTCAGGCCCAGGAGCTGATCAGATTCAAAACATGCAGAGAGCTTCACACACATTCCCCAAACTAGAGTCAGTTCAGGAAGCTATGGACTCCCGCCCCTCCTCCCCAGCATCCACAATTGCTGAGCCCCTCTCTCCACATCAGCTTGGGGCCTCTGGGTTGCTTTCAGGAAGGGGGCGCTTCTCTCTAGAACCAAGCTTGGAAGGGGGGAAGGGGAAAAGATAGCTTGATATGGATTTCTGTGGTCGGAGGTGATTGGAATCCCAGCTGTGCTTCCCAGCCCCTCCCCTCTCCTTCACCAGTACCCCTCCCCCTTCAGAGATGGGCAGGAGATGGAAGGGGATGAAGAGGGGCTTTGCTGTCCCCTCAGTGCTCCATAATACCTCATGAGCATAGCAGCCAGCTTTGCCAAAATGACTGGCAGGTCCCAGGGCCTGGCTATGGGGCCAAATGTTTGAGGTGAAGACTATCCAGGGTGATTTGGGGGCTTAGTGCGTCTCCATCCTTGGACGCTTTCCCCAGGAAGTAGGCTCTAGTCAGAAGGTTCTCAAGGCTGGCTTCACATTAGAATCACCTGGGGAAGATTATAAAAATGCCGATGTCTGGGCCCTAACCCAGAAGTTCTGTTTTCATTGATCTAGGCTGGAGCCCAAGTCTTGGGTATTTCTAAGGTGCATGCAGGACCAAGAACCCTTACTTCAGAACAAAATTTCTCAGCCTTCACACTACTGACATTTTGGGCCAGATCTTTGTTGTTGTGTGGGGCTGTCCTGTGCGTTTGTGAATCCTTAGCAGCATCCTTGGCCTCTTTTTACTAGGTGCCACTAGAAGTTACCTCCTTCCTCAGTCCCTCATATGTGACAAGCAAGAATGTCCTCAGGCATTGAAAATTATCCGCTGGGGGACAAAATACTCCTTGATTGAAAACCACTGCTTTGATGTCAGGAACAGCTTTGAGGTGGAAGTTCACATCTTCCACAGGGGTGGAACCCCCTTCAGAGCAGCCTCAGGTCCTGCCATCCTCCCCTCAGGTGGTCAGTGGTGACACAGACTCTCTGTCTCCTGGAAGTCTGACCTCATTCTTGTCCTTTGGGGACACAGAACTGGAAATCAAAGGTCACAGCTTATTTGGGGATCCAGGAACCCTAGGGAGGTCTCAGACTTACCCTGTGACTGTATATTCTTTGAACGCAATTTGACAAATATTTCTCAACCACCTACCAACCACTGGCCATTGTGCTGAGTGTTGAGGGTCCAGCAGTGAACCAAACAGACACTGTCCTTGCCCTCGTGGGGCTCATGGTGTAGAGCAGGGCTCACATAGTATTTGTTTGCGGGCTTTGCAGCCTGTCACACTACTCAATCCTGTTGCAATGGCGTGAAAGCAGTCTGAGACACTATGTAAGGGAATAGGTATGGCTGTGCTCCAATAAAACTTTATTTACAAAACCAGGCAGTATGCCAGATTTGGCCTGTGGACTGTAGTTTACCAATCCCTGTTCTAGTGGGAGAAACAAACACATATCCAAGTGTATACAATCCAGGATGAATGATAGGATACAGAGATCTGCAGGGTGGTGGAGAAGAGTGGCAGATGGGGATCAGAGGCCACAGAAGGGGCACCTGATCCAGACTGGGGTGGGGTTGAGAGAAATCCAGGAGGACTTCCAGGAAGAGGTGGCACCTGAGTTGCATCTTGCTGCTGCTGCTAAGTCACTTCAGTTGTGTCTGACTTTGTGTGACCCCGGAGACGGCAGCCCACCAGGCTCCCCTGTCCCTGGGATTCTCCAGGCAAGAACACTGGAGTGGGTTGCCATTTCCTTCTCCAATGCACGAAAATGAAAAGCGAAAGTGAAGTCGTGTCCAACTCTTCGCGACCCCATGGACTGCAGCCTACCAGGCTGCTCCGTCCATGGGGTTTTCCAGGCAAGAGTACTGGAGTGGGGTGCCATTGCCTTCTGGACGCATATAGAGTGATGAGACCCAGAGGCCTGAGACCCAGATGCTGAGGAAGTGTTAGCCAAATGAAGGGTAAATGGACAAGTGTTTGTCCTGGGCAAGGCTCAGAAGCAGAAGATGGCCTGGCACATTCAATATGGCAGGGGAAAAGGTGAGATCCTATAGGCTCTTGAATTTTATTGTTGACCGCTGGGATTTCTGAGCATGGCAGTGCCATGATCTGATTTGTCTTTGGAAGCATTCCTTCTGACTACCTTGTGAGTAAACAGGCTGGAGGTAGGGGGCAGAGTGGAAGCAGGAAGAGGGGAGGAGGCAACCACAGCAACAGATGGTGAGGCCTAGACCAAGGTAGAAAACATGGAGTTGGAATGAAGTAGGTGAATTCAGCCTGTGTTGAAAGTAGGGTGGGCAGGACTTGGTGGTTGATTGGTTGTAATAGGGTTCAGGGGAGAAAGGTGCAGAGGATGCCTCCAGGATTCTGGTGGGGATGTAGTGATGACATTCATTGAGAGAAGGGACACCAGAAGAAGTGCAGGCTCAAAAGGATGGCAGCTGCTGGATTTCATTGGGGCATGCTGAATTTGAGGTAGGTAGATAGGAGACATCCTGGTGGAGATGACCTGTAGGCAACTAGAAATATTGTCTTTAAGACCTTATCATAGATGACTTCCCCCATGGCTCAGATGGGAAAGAATCTGCCTGTAATGCAGAAGACCTGGGTTCGATCCCTGGATCAGGAAGATCCCCTGGAGAAAGGAAAGCTTACCCACTTCAATATTCTTGCCTGGAGAATTCCATGGACAGAGGAATCTAGTGGGCTATAGTCTATGGGGTCGCAAAGAGTAAGACACAAGTGAGCAACTAACACACACACAAGGTGAGAAAGGTAGAAAAGAGAGGGGAGGGTCAAACAGGGTCTAACGGCCCCAGGGCCTCCAATGGGAAAGAGATTATGCAACAGTGGCCAAAGGGTTGAGAAACGTTGAAGAGAATTGGAACCCCCTCCTCTCTCTGGTTCTCCTAGGCTGCTTCCCAGAGCACAGAAAGGATTCCCCTCACCCATCTCCAAGATCTCTCTTGTTCTGTGGGCACAGCATCTAAAGACACAAGGCAAGTGTGCAGTGCGGCAAAGCCCTCTGGGGCACAGGAAGCCCTTCAGCTTTCAGAGACCAGAAGAGGAATCACAACTTTGCAGAATAAGGAAGTTTTTCACAGGCCCAGGAGGTGAAAAGGGATTCAAGTAGGAGGAGTGGGGCTGGACAGGGTTGCCTAGACATTCGAGACCAAAGGAACTGGGTGGGGAAAAAACCCAGAGAGTGAGAGTGCTATGGACATCCTGAGCAGCTGGTCCGTCCTAGCAGGGGTCCAAGATGCTGGAGTGGGGGAGGGTGGGAGGAGGTAGGATGATGATAAAGAAGATGGAAGGGATATTGAGTACCACCATCTTGTGAAGTTGAAGCCTGTGTCAAGCCCACAGCTTCTGTGACCTTGGACAAGTCACTAAACAGAACCCTAGTTTTCTCATCTGCACTAACACCTGCCCTTCCCTCTGGGGAGAGGATGGAAAACGAGCCTTTTAGGTTATGGAGTTGGTGTGTCTTCAACTTCTGGCTAGGGTTCTAGAAAGATCCCATAGATGGGGAATGTCAAGAACCCTCAGGTAGCAGCGAGAACTGGACAGAGAGTTACTCATGGGGACCCTGGCCCTTCCCCTCCTGCCCCTTCCTATCTTTGATGACAACTAGGTTTCCCAGCCAGGAGAAAAGAGACTCTAGACTGGGCTCAGGACAAGCCTGATGGAGGCTCCCCAAGGCAGTTTCTATTCCCACCTGTGCCACCCACCTTCTGCCCCACTTGGATAGCCTCAGAGAGAGAAGACAGACAGAATGGACTTCCATCGCCTGGGTCCCCACTGGGGGCTTTTGCACAGCTGAGAAAATGGCTAGGCCACCAGGAAGCAGTTAGACCAGGACTGAAACCCAGTCTGTCTGACTCCCAAACCCACGCTTGCCTTTGCCACTCCAGCAACTGCATGAATTGGCTCTAGGAAGACCTCATCTGTGGCTGTGTATCTGGAGTAGTCTCTGCTGGCTCCCTTTGCTCAAGATGGCACATAGGTTCCCCTTGTGGTCTTCCCCCTTCTTCCCTTCATCTGACCTGTCCTTCCTTGGCATGTACTGCCTCTAGCCTGCCCTGAAGTCAGTGACCGCCTACTTCACTGGGACCCACATAAAAGATGGTAGAATAACTGAAGTGTCCTTCCCATGACCTTGAGCTCTGGCACAGTCAACTTCCCTTGTGGTGTTGGGGTTGATGACAGCTGAGTGGCAAGAGGACACAGAAAGAAGGGCCATGCCAAAGCGGGCATGGCCAGGATACCCCAGCCACCTGCCAGGGCAGCTGCCTCCCCCTCCTCATGCAGACAGCTGGGAATACCCCTGTCAGTGACAGGGCTCAGCCGTTGTCCTCCTCCCTCTCAGCCAGCGAGGAATGCCCATGCCAACTGATGGGCCACAGTCATTTCTTACTGCCTCAGACAGATCCCCATGTCACCCCTGCCAATGGATGGGATATAGTCACCTCCTCCTGTTTCTGTTAGGCACTAGGGGATACCTCCAGAAGCCACACACAGACATATACAACATTGGGGGGTTGTATGCAGAGCTGTGAGAGACATGCAGGACTCCCAGGAACCCTGAGAGGCTGTAGACATAGATACCAGCTTCCCTGGGGCTTGCGCACTGATGAGCACCATCATGTCAAACCCACACACTGGGTTCTCACTGTGGAGCACTGTAGCCCATGCAGGGAGGAGGCTGCCTGAATGTATATGAATAATCTGGACCCTTCCATGGCCCAGCCCACTCTTCCAGTTTGGGCTGCAGGCCCATGCGTACATATACACATCCCCATGTGTACATATACACATCCCCACATGCCTTAACTCTCAGCTACTTCAACACACAAGTTGTGATGCTAACTCTGCGCAAGGCCCTGGGCTGGGCCCTGGGGTAACAGAAAGGAACCAGGAAGGCCTCCACCCTCACAGAGCTCACAGGGTGGGAAAGACTCTCTAGGTGATAAGTCTGAGGGGAGCTTAGGTTCAGCTGCAAGAACAATTGCACGTGGAAAGAGCAAGGTGATTTTCTGGCCTTTTGCAGCCTTGCCAAGACCCTCCAAGGGGTCTGTGTCCAGTCACAGACCAGGCTCCTCTGTGAGAACAGTCAGACCTGAAGGGGTTATTTGGCTAGGCTCAGGGGAACTTGAACTCTGAATTCAGACCTCTGAGGGGCTGTCACAGGGGAGACAAGATATGTGGCCCCAGGAGACAAAGCAAGGATCCACTGATGGAAGCCACAGGGAGACCAATTTCAGGTGAAATGTCTAACAGTCGGCTATGTTGAGATAAGACAGGAAGTGAGCTTCCCATCACTGGATGTATGCAAGTAGAGTTTAGGTGATCACTGTGCAGGATGCTGTAGAGGGGATTCAAAAGCCCTGGGTGGAGGTTCAGACTAGGTGGCCACTAAGGGTACTTCCAATGTCAAGAGCCCATATCTCTGGGATTCTATCCAACCCCTTTATGCTACAGATGAGTAGACTGAGGCTCAGAGAGAGGCAGGATTATGCTCCAGGTCACACAAAGCGTTAGTGGTACTCAGAGGACTAGACCTAGGATTCCTTACTCCCCGTCTCGGATCCCCCAACTACTCAGAAAGTTCCTTGGAGGATCCAGAAGCTCCCCTCTCTGCCCCACATCCTGAGTGTCCTGACACCCCATGCTCTTCATTCCCAGCTTCAGCTTGGGCTCAGCTGATGGATGAGCTCCTTGTTGGACTGCCTCTGGCTCCAGCTCCACAGATGGACACTCTCAGGCTGACTGACTGAAAGAAAATCCACATTTGACTTGGAGCCAGATATAGAGCAAAGGGAAATGGGGAAGCAGGAGATCCAGAGCCTGGAGGGGGACTGGAGCCTGGGGGCTAGGTTGGGACCCACAAACCTTACCAACCCCTCATTGAGCCCAAGTGTTGCTGACTGAGGCAGTGAGTGTCTTCTGGAGCAGGGACTTTGGGAAGTCCAGTGGGCAAAACTAAGGACCCCGTAGACTATAGTAGAAATTTCAAAGATATGGGAAACGTTTCTCATTCAATTCAGGCTTTCCTAGACCTCACCCTGGATAACTCCCAGGCCTTTCTTCTCTGAACAGAACCCTACAATTCAGCCCCTTTCCCTTTGTCTTCATCCTGCCAAACACAGGGGTATTTCTGTCCTACCCATCAGGACACAGCAGGGCAACTTGCTAAACCGGGAAATTATTTCTGTGGAAGAGGTTCTTATTCTTGTCAATAAGAGCACTTCCCCCACCACCAAAAATCTATCCATGCACACAATCCTTCACATTTCAATAATTAAAAAACAGAAGTTTGGGGATTAGAGAGTAGGAAGGGCTCGGCCAACGTGACTCAATGACAGGATGGAATGCTGACTGCCTGTCTCCCACTCCACAGATATTTTCACACCATCCCTTAGCATGTTTAGGTTGACAAACCACTTTCTGTGGTCTCCTGAGTCCTTTGCAATTACAGGTGAAGTGAGCATGATTACCCTAAGAAAAAGGAAACCAAAGCCAAGACACTCTCAGTGACTTTCCAGCTACCTTTCCTGAACAACCAATAATGTAACACATGTTAATTGTGGGGGAGGAGATGCTACGGATGATGGCTTAGAGAAGTGACCCTAATGGTGGACTTCAGAGCACCATTTCAGGCCCGTGTGGGAGATGTGTGGAGCAGTCATTCCAAAACACCACCCTGTAGATAAGAGGCTAAGAATCGCCTGAGGAATTAGCAAATATATGTTTTTGTGTGTGTGTGCACATGTGCATGCATGTATTCTTGGGTTCTATTCTAAATGATTCTGATTCCACAACCATTAGTATGCCCAGGAACCTTTATTTTCCTGGAGCCTTACATTCTAAGGGCATGGCAGAAATCTCAGGAAGACACATGTTTGCATGGGTTTAAACCTCACTCCTGGTGCTAACATGAGATAAAGGGTGTGTGTGGATATTGGGTAGCTGACAGCCATTTGCCACCATTTCCACTTTTTTTTTATCAGAACCAGTGCATGGGAAGCTGGGCTAAAGGGATTGAATCTTGGTTAGTCTAAGCCTATTTGACTTGCTTGGAGAACTTTGGAAAAATACTAGTAATCAGGCCCCACCTTCAGATATTAAATTGGTCCAGGAGGGCAGTCTGGGAACTGGTAATTTTTAAAAGCACCACAGGAAACTTTCATGTATAGCCAAAGTTGAGAATCCTCCTCTAAGCCAGTCATGGTAATTCCAATCTTTATCTTGTGGTTGGGTTCCACTTGGGCACATGGCACAATTATGGGCAGTGGGAGGCGTAGACAGAAAACTGCTAAAGAGGACTTAAGGGAAGGTTTTTACCTCTTTAAGTCTTTGGATTTTGTTCAGTTGGAGTATGATCTGATCACATGGACAGTCTGATCATTGTCTAACTCAATGAAACTATGAGCCATGCCATGTAGGGCCACTCAAGACAAACGGGTCATGGTGGAGAGTTCTGACAAAACATGGTCCACTGGAGAAGGGAATGGCAAACCACTTCAGTATTCTTGCCTTGAGAACCCCATGAACAGTATGAAAAAGCAAAAAGATAGAACAGTGAAAGATGAACTCCCCGGGTTGGTAGGTGCCCAACATGCTACTGGAGATCACTGGAGAAATAACTCCAGAAAGAATATAGATGGAACCAAAGCAAAAACAACACCCAGTTGTGGATGTGACAGGTGATGGAAGTAAAGTCTGATGCTGTAAAGAGCAATATTGCATAGGAACCTGGAATTTTAGGTCCATGAATCAAGGTAAATTGGAATGGTCAAACAGGAGATGGCAAGAGTGAACATCCACATTTTAGGAATCAGCAAACTAAAATGGACTGGAATGGGTGAATTTAACTCAGATGACCATTATATCTACTACCGTGGGCGAGAATCCCTTAGAAGAAATGGAGTAGCCATCATAGTCAACAAGAGTCTGAAATGCAGTACTTGGATGCAATCTCAAAAATGACAGAATGATCTCTGTTCGTTTCCAAGGCAAACCATTCAATATCACAGTAATCCAAGTCTATGGCCCTGACCAGTAATGCTGAAGAAGCTGAAGTTGAATGGTTCTATGAAGACCTATAAGGCCTTCTAGAACTAACACCCCAAAAATATGTCCTTTTCATTATAGGGGACTGGAATGCAAAAGAAGGGAGTCAAGAAATACCTGGAGTAACAGGTAAATTTGGCCTTGGGGTACAGAATGAAGCAGGGCAAAGGCTAACAGAGTTTTGCCAAGAGAACGAACTGGTCATAGCAAATACCCTCTTCCAACAACACAAGAGAAGACTCTACACATGGACATCACCAGAGGGTCAACACCAAAATCAGATTGATTATATTCTTTGCAGCCAAAGATGGAGAAGCTCTATACAGTCAGCAAAAACAAGACCAGGAGCTGACTGTGTCTCAGATCATGAACTCCTTATTGCTGAATTCAGACTGACATTGAAGAAAGTAGGGAAAACCACTAGGCCATTCAGGTATGACCTAAATCAAATCCCTTATGACTATACAATGAAAGTGACAAATAGATTCAAGGGATTAGATCTGATAGACAGAGTACCTGAAGAACTATGGACGAAGGTTTGTGACATTGTACAGGAGACAGGGATCAAGACCATACCCAAGAAAAAAAATACAAAAAGGCAAAGTGGCTGTCTGAGGAGGCCTTACAAATAGCTGAGAAAAGAAGAGAAGTGAAAGGCAAAGGAGAAAAGGAAAGATATACCCATTTGAATGCAGAGTTCCAAAGAATAGCAAGAAGTGATAAGAAAATCTTCCTCAGTGATCAATGCAGAGAAATAGGGGAAAACAATAGAATGGGAAAGACTAGAGATATCTTCAAGAAAATTAGAGATACGAAGGGAATATTTCATGCAAAGATGGGCTGAATAAAGGACAGAAATGGTATGGACCTAACAGAAGCAGAAGAAATTAAGAAGAGGTGGCAAGAATACACAGAAGAACTGTACAGAAAAGATCTTCATGACCAAGATAATCACGATGGTGTGATCGCCAACCTAGAGCCAGACATTCTGGAATGCAAAGTCAGGTGAGCCTTAGGAAGCATCACTATGAACAAAGCTAGTGGAGGTGATGGAACTCCAGCTGAGTTATTTCAAATCCTAAAAGATGATGCTGTGAAAGTGCTGCACTCAATATGCCAGCAAATTTGGAAAACTTAGCAGTGGGCATAGGACTGGAAAACATCAGTTTTCATTCCAATCCCAAAGAAAGGCAATGCCAAAGAATGCTCAAACTACCACACAATTGCACACATCTCACATGCTAGTAAAGTAATGCTCAAAATTCTCCAAGTCAGGCTTCAGCAGGACATGAACTGTGAACTTCCAGATGTTCAAGCTGGATTTAGAAAAGACAGAGGAACCAGAGATCAAATTGCCAACATCCACTGGATCATCAAAAAAGCAAGAGAGTTCCAGAAAAATATCTACTTCTGCTTTATTGACTATGCCAAAGCCTTTGATTGTGTGGACCACAACAAACTCTGGAAAATTCTTAAAGATATGGGAATACCAGACCACCTGACCTGCCTCTTGAGAAATCTGTATGCAAGTCAGGAAGCAACAGTTAGAACTGGGCACGAACAGACTGGTTCCAAATAGGGAAAGGATTATGTCAAGGCTGTATATTGTCACCCTGCTTATTTAACTTATATGCAGAGTACATCATGAGAAATGCTGGGCTGGATGAAGCACAAGCTGAAATCAAGATTGCCGGGAGAAGTATCAACAACCTCAGATATGCAGATGACACCACCCTTATAGCAGAAAGTGAAGAAGAACTAAAGAGCCTCTTGATGAAAGTGAAAGAGGAGAGTGAAAAAGTTGGCTTAAAACTCAACATTCAGAAAACTAAGATCATGTCATCTGGTCCCATCACTTCATGGCAAATAGATGGGGAGACAGTGAAAACAGTAAGAGACTTTCTTTTTTGGGGCTCCAAAATCACTGCAGATGGTGACTGAAGCCATGAAATTAAAAGACACTTGCTCCTTGGAAGAAAAGCCATGAGCAACCTAGACAGCATATTAAAAAGCAGAGACATTACTTTGCCAACAAAAGTCCACCTAGTCAAAGCTGTGGTTTTTCCAGTAGTCATGTATGGATGTGAGAGTTGAACCATTAAGAAAGCTGAGCACCACAGAATTGATTTTGAACTGTGGTGTTGGAGAAGACTCTTGAGTCCCTTGGACTGCAAGGAGATCCAACCAGTCCATCCTAAAGGAAATCAGTCCTAAATATTCATTGGAAGGACTGATGCTGAAGCTGAAAGTCCAATACTTTGGCCGCCTGATGCGAAGAACTGACTCATTGGAAAAGACCCTGATGCTGGGAAAGATTGAAGGCAGAAGGAGAAGGGGACGACAGAGGATGAGATGATTGGATGGCATCACCGACTCAATGAACATGAGTTTCAGTAAACTCCGTGAGTTGGCGATGGACAGGGAGGCCAGGCGTGCTGCAGTCCATGGGGTCGCAGAGTTGGACAGAACTGAGCGACTGAACTGAACTGAGAGTGTGATACTCAGAACTGCCACAACCACCTTATGACCATGAGGGGGCAGACCTAAGGACAAAAGCCAAGGGCTGAGAGAATGGTGGAACAGAAAGATACGAAGAACTGGAGTTGCTGATTCTGAATAAACCAACCATTAAAGCACTCATCTTTACGACTTCCCCTGTGGAATAATAAATGTGCTTGTTGTGTAAGCTGTTATGAGTGTTTTTTTGTGTTACTTGCAGCCAAATGCTATCCCCATTTAATGGAAGGGGAAACAAGAACAGAGAGGTTAAGTTACAAACCAAGATCACAGAGCTAGCTAGTAGCAGAGCCAAGATGAGGCTATACGCTTTACTACTATCAAATACACATACACACCGCAGCCCTCAAACCCGAGGTGGTGTGGTGTAGTGGAAAAAGCACTGAGGTAAGAGAAGAGGCCTGGGGTGAAGAGATGGGGATAGAGGCCACTTAGCAGTGATTATCAGGTCAAGCATCCTATGGGTGTCCCCTGCCTCCCAGCAGGGGGGTGGCAGCTGATGCCTACTCTGGCTCCATCAGCCATTAATTAAAACTTGACAAGAAGATTAATACACAGGGGACAGTTTTAATTAGAGACTCCTGGAACGTTAGAATTGGCATGGTCTTAAGAGACCAGGTGTGCCAGTATCCTTATTGTATAAATGGAGAAACTGAGGCTCAGAGAGGGGGAGGGACTGGCTTAGACTTCCTCCAGGAGTCTGTGAGTTAGGAGTCCAGGTGCTCTGTGGGACCCCCTGGCCAAACCCCTTTCCTCTGCCCTGGGATGCCTTCTGTATGGGACAGCTTTAATTAACTTATTATCCCATTCAATTTGTCAGTGATTCTCAGGTCTCCAGCAAAGGCCTACAACTAAAGCTCCCTTTTGTGCAACCTCTGCCTGGCCCCAGGGGGTTGATAGGATAAGAACAAGCATTGAGGAGCCTAGGGAAGCTGTTTGACCACCTATTCCCCAGGGTTTGGCCCAGCCAGTGCTCTGTGCCTGAGAATGGTCAGCCCTAAGACGTTTCACCCTTTCCTCTTTCACAGGAAGGAGGGATGGAAATATCACTAATCAGTTATCCTAACCTCTCAATTCAGAGAAGGCAATGGCACCCTACTCCAGTACTCTTGCTTGGAAAATCCCATGGACGGAGGAGCCTGGTAGGCTGCAGTCCATGGGGTCACTAAGAGTCGGACATGACTGAGCGACTTCACTTTCACCTTTCACTTTCATGCATTGGAGAAGGAAATGGCAACCCACTCCAGTGTTCTTGCCTGGAGAATCCCAGGGATGGTGGAGCCTGGCGGGCTGCCATCTATGGGGTCGCACAGGGTCGGACACGACTGAAGTGACTTAGCAGCAGCAGCAACATCTCAATTTGCAAAGTGCTGTCTGTTATCTCAGTGATACATTGCTGCTGCTGCTGCTGCTAAGTCACTTCAGTCGTGTCTGACTCTGCAACCCCATAGACGGCAGCCCACTAGGCTCCTCTGTCCCTGGAATTCTCCAGACAAGAACACTGGAGTGGGTTGCCATTTCCTTCTCCAATGCATGAAAGTGAAAAGTGAAAGTGAAGTTGCTCAGTCATGTCCGACTCTCAGTGACCCCATGGACTGCAGCCCACCAGGCTCCTACTTCCATGGGATTTTCCAGGCAAGAGTACTGGCATTGATACATTAACCCTGGGCATTAAGGTTTTCTTCCTTTAAAAAAATACTTCTATTATTTTTTCAACAAGACATGTTCATACACACCATGCCTAAGTGTATATGGCAAACAGTTAAGTTCTCCTCACCCCCTATCTCGCCCCAGCACAACCACAGTTTACAGTTTGCCATCTGTCTGTAGACTTCTCTCTCTCTCACACACACACACACATTGCATTTCCCCCTGTTGTCACAATATGTCCCACCTTGAAGGGAACTCCAGGGCATAACAGGGAATGGTGATGGCGGGATCCTCCTTAGAAGCCTCCTGGAGGTCTTTCCCTCACACAGGCATCTAATCAAGGTACCCAGGTAGCCCATGTGGCACTTGGAGCCAATTTGAAAAAGTTGCTCCTCTGGGTAGACAATTTAGAAATGGGTGCCCCCTTCAGAGGGCAGATGCTATTCCACATCAGGACACACAGGCTGGCAGGAGAAGCAGAGCAGTGACTCTGTCTTCACGTCTTTTGGGCATCCCCCGTCTCTGCCCCTTTCCATCCGCAGCCACTGTCACTGCCCTAAGTCAGTCTCCCACTATCCCTCCCTGGGATCCCAGCTTCCCCAGCCTTCTCACTAGTGTCCCTGTCTCGCTTCTGCCCCACCAAGTCCCCTCCTCACTGCTGCCAGATAGATTGTTTTCTTTCTGTTTTTAATTTTAATTGGAGGCTAATTACTTTACAATACTGTGGTGGTTTTTGCCATACATTCTTATGAATCCGCCACGGGTGTACATGTGTTCCCCATCCTGAACCCCCCTCCCACCTCCCCCCCCATCCCATCCCTCAGGGTCATCCCAGTGCACCAGCCCCGAGCACCCTGTCTCATGCATCAAATCTGGACTGGCCATCTATTTCACATATGATAATATACATGTTTCAATACTATTCTCTCAAATCATCCTACCCTCGCCTTCTTCCACAGAGTCCAAAAGTTTGTTCTTTATATCTGTGTCTCTCTTGCTGTCTCGCATATAGGGTCATCATTACCATCTTTCTAAATTCCATATATATATGTGTTAATATACTGTATTGGTGTTTTTCTTTCTGACTTACTTCACTCTGTATAATAGGTTCCAGTTTCATCCACCTCATTAGAACTGATTCAAATGCATTCTTTTTAATAACTGAGTAATATTCCATTGTGTATATGTACCACAGCTTTCTTATCCATTCTTCTGTCAATGGATATCTAGGTTGCTTCCGTGTCCTGGCTATTATAAACAGTGCTGCTATGAACATTGGGGTACATGTGTCTCTTTCAATTCTGGTTTCCTCGGTGTGTATGCCCAGCAGTGGGATTGCTGGGTCGTATGGCAGTTCTATTTCCAGATTTTAAGGAATCTCCACACTGTTCTCCATAGTGGCTGTACTAGTTTGCATTCCCACCAACAGTGTAAGAGGGTTCCTTTTTCTCCACACCCTCTCCAGCATTTGTTGTTTGTAGACTTTTGGATCGCAGCCATTTTGACCGGCATGAGATGGTACCTCATTGTGGTTTTGATTTGCATTTCTCTGATAATGAGTGATATTGAGCATCTTTTCATGTGTTTGTTAGCCATCTATATGTCTTCTTTGGAGAAATCAGACAGACTGTTCTCTTAGGCAAAGAAGATTATGTCCCCCCTAGGCTAAGCCTCTCAATTACTGTCTTTTGCCTCAGGATCAAGGCCATGCTCAAGGGTGGTGCTTAAGGACCTTCACAGGTTGGCTTGGCACCAGCTGGCTTGGGTTTGAATCCTGGCTCTGCTACTTATCAGCCGATGACCTTGGGCAATCCATTTACCTCCCTGTACTTCAGTTTCCTTATCTGGAAAATGGGAATGCTGCTTGATAATGACAGTATCTACCTCATGGGAGTGGAGGGAAGAGTAAATGAGGTAATACAGTTAACAAAGCTCCGGACAGTACCTGTGAGCTGAGGCCCCAGAAGCACTTGTGGCTCAGGTCCGAAAGGGCCTCAGCCATGGCTCAATGTAAGTCAGAAAATGGAGCTGGAGTTGGACGGAGGGAAGGAGGGTGCTGTGAGAGAAGCTAAACATGGCCTCATTTTCGGGAGCTGAGAGGAAGATCTGGCCTTGGCTAGGCAGTTCACGGAGGGCAGCAAAACTGGCAGCACAGGCTCCCAAGGTTCTTGTGGTCCCTGAACCCAGCCTGGGGAAAGAGAGGAGGCGGCTGCAATGCCCAGGGCCTCCCTGGTATCTCCTAAGCCTCAGTTTTCTCATCTGCAAAATGAGGATTCAAATTACTTCATGGGGTAGCTGTGAGGTGAAGGGAATGCATAGAACCCCCCAGCATAACACTTCGAGCATCACAGGTACTCGAGAAATCATTGGAGAGGGGAGAAAAGAGCAGGGTTATAGATACCCAGGCCAGAGCAAAGGGCCCAGTGCTGCCTGTCCATCTACCATCTCCACGGTGGTGACAAGATGGGACATATCCCAGTTGCTGCAGGAGCATTGCTGGGTTTATTTTGGAGCCAGGGTGGTGGTAGAGGCAAAAGAGGTTTGGCCGCACCCTCGTGCACATCAGGCATCGGAAGACGGGTAGCCAGGCCCTCACATCTCTGAGTCTCAATCCCCTTAGCAGCAAAGTAGGGATAATATCACCAGGCCCACGTGGCTACTGTGAAGCTGAAATAAGCTAATGAACAGAAAAGCACATCATACAGAATGTGGGCAATTCTTGGTTTATCAACTGCTGCTGCTGCTGCTAAGTCGCTTCAGTCATGTCCGACTCTGTGCGACCCCATGGACTGCAGCCTACCAGGCTTCTCCATCCATGGGATTCTCCAGGCAAGAATACTGGAGTGGGTCGCCATTTCCTTCTCCAATGCATGAAAGTGGAAAGTGAAAGTGAAGTCTCTCAGTCGTGTCTGACTCTTAGCGACCCCATGGACTGCAGCCTACCAGGCTCCTCTGTCCATGGGATTTTCCGGGCAACAGTACTGGAGTGGGGTGCCATTGCCTTCTCCCATTATCAACTGCAGAAGAAGCAGTTTAGAATCAAGGTTCAGAGCACTGGCTTTGGAGTAAGACTGATCTAGGTAAAAGTCTGGGTCTCCCCTTCCTAGATACACAGTCTTAAGCAGGTCATGTAACTTCCCTTGGTCTCAGTCTCCTCATCTATAAAATGGGAATAATAACAGTACCTACTTCACAGGATTTGTGAGGAAATTCAGAGATCATTTTGACACACCTCCCAGTCCATGTAAACATTCAATACATATTGTTTTTTAAGATGATATTATGTCTCAAGGACAGAACCCAGGTCTTCAGCTTCTAAATTTCTTTCTTCATAAACTTCATCATGTAGCCCCAGTGTCTGCTTACATGTGGTAAATGATAAACCCTTGTAAGCTAAGAAATCCTTAACTCTCAGCTATTTTATGGCATAATGGACTATCAAACCTGGAGGAACTGTTGAAAATCAATTATTCTACCTACTCCATTATACAGATGGGAAAACTGAGGCTCAGTGAGCAGAAGTGATAGACCTCAAACTAACCACATGAGTGTTGCATACCAAGGCCTCCTGACCAAAAGCCAACACCCCATGCCCACCAATGTTGTCCCTTCTCTGGAGTTATCTCTGAGTGGAAGAGATGCCCCCCAAAAGGCAGGGTAACACCTGCTCTGGCTTCCCCAGAATCCTACCAGCTTAGGACCTTTCCATCTCATTTTGCTGACCTTGTCCCAGGCCACACCTAGCTGGTGGCCTATCGCCGCCTCAGCCTGCCCTCCCTCCACTCTGAGTGCTTCGACAGCCTAGGCCGGGTGGTCTGTAATTGCTTCCTGTCCTCACAGGCTCTGTTTGTTTGCTCTGTGGCCGCTTCCTCACACCCAGGCACACCGGAGGTGCTGACCAGCAGTGCAGGACCCCTGGGGCCTGGCCCCCAGCCTGCTCTCAGATGTTGGGCCAGCCCTCCCCAGACCCACCACCTGGAGCCCAGGAACCCAGCAAGGCCCTGGAGACACCCTCCCTCAGCACTTCCCCCAGCTTCCGCAGCCCACCCCCACCCTCTAGCAGCTGGTCCTGCCCCCAGCTGGGGGAGAAGCCAAAAAATCAACAGGTGGCGATCCAGAGGGAAGCCCTGGTCGGACTTGGACTGACTGAGTGGGACAACCGCCCTCCTTCCCCTAGCCCACCCCTGCTTGCAACCCCTGCCCAGTGGGACTCAGACAGTAGGTCCAAATGACTCTGCCTCACATCAGGGCTTTGAAACTCTGTGAGCTTGGAATGTGTGTAGGGGAGGAGGGAGGGGGGAGGGTTGCTTAGTTTGTCCCTGAAAGTCTCTGAGTCTAGGATAAAATGACTCAATGCAGTAAAACTACAGACCTGGGCTTCAAACCTGCCACTTTTGTGACTTTAAAGAGAATTAGTTCGATTTTCTTAGCTTCCATTTTCTCCTCTGGAAAATGGGACTAATACGCTCTATCCCCTGCCCAGGGTTGTTGTGATGTTAACAGGAGCCATCCTGTGTGCACTGCCTGGTAGGTGGGGTAGGTGGGGAGGGCGACCAGCTGGTTTACCTGGGACTGAGGGATTTCTCAGGATGTAGAACTTTCTGCGCTAAAATCTCCACAGTCCTGAGCAAATTAAGATGCATTTGTTACCCTCAGAATAGGTGTCAGATGAATGTTTGTTCCTGAAACCAGGCCCCCACTGCCTACCTCTCACTTCTCCACATAACTTGATATTCCTCAGTCTAAATGTCTCTTCTCTCCAATTTGCTCCCATGCCTTCTCAGGAAGCCTCCTAGATGCACGTCATACAGCGCCTTCTGCGTCCCCTTCCTCAGCAGTTGTGTCCATAGCTTCCCCAATGCTATCAAGCCTTCTTCTCTTCAGCCCCTCTGCCACCACACCCCATTGTCTCTGCTCTGGACTATTATACCAGCTTCTTCTCCAAGCCCTCTACATCCCATCTCATCCCCCTGCCACACACCCTCAAATAAATGATCTCTTTTCCACTTTGTCTAGGCTCCCAGCCCCACCCACACCACCACACACTTGCACCATACACCATACGCATCCCAGGACACCCACACTCTGTCTGAGTCTCAGTATGAAGGACTTCAGTTTGATTTAGGAACCTTTGATAGTGGGATAAGGCCTCAGAGGAGGTGAGAGGGGAAGGTCTATAAACTTTTCCTCTGAGAGTAGAGATTTAAAATATAGAACAGTTGCAATGGGTGGGGTGTTGTCTGAAAGCAGAGGCCTGGCTGCACTGCTCTCTAATGGCTGGGCTCTTGCATCTACTGCCTTGTTTCCAAGGCCTCTGGGATTGTTCTTCTCCCCAAAGCCCCTGCCCTTGAGGCCTAGGCAGGCCAGGCCAGGAGAAACAGAACTGAATTCCACTTAGTTGGCTCTAGGCCGTAGATACTGCAGGGAAGTGTGTGCATAGTGTGTGTGTGTGTGTGTGCACGCGTGTGCGTGTGTGTGTGTGTGTGTGGTGTGGTGGGAGGAGTTGTTGGTGAGTGGGCAAAGCCAGGTGAACAGTCCCTTGTGGCCTGTTTCTTTTTTCCAGCTAGGGAGACACTGTGCTCTAGCTGATAGGCTTGAAAGTCAGGGACATGAGCGCAGAAAGGACACTGCCATCTCCTTGGGGCCCCTGGCCATAAGCTCACACTGCCCCTCCTCAGCACCCGAAGAAACTGCCGTCAGCAGAATTCCTCACGTCCTGCTGCTGGGGCCATGTTTATCCAGTACAGCAAACCTACCCAGAAGCTTCTTGTGGCAGCCTCAGAAACACAGATTCAGAGGAGGCCAGAGGGCCTGAGGGAGGGAGGCCAGAGGGAGAAGCTGAGAAAGAGAGAGAGTGAAGCTCAGAGATGAAGGGTGAGAGACAGAAGCTAAGAGGGTGCCCCTCTGGGGCAGCAAGATGTTGATGCAGCAAGATGGAGAAACAAGCAGGACTCGGGATGTGATGGGAAACCAGACTGCGAGGAAGAACACGGGTCATGCTGGAGAGAGAGATGATGACAAAACCAAGACAGCAACAGACAATGGAGCCAGGCAAACAGCAGGGAGAGGGAAATAAAGGGGATGGAAGCAGGAGGAGTAGAGGGGAGACATATACAGGGCTGGGGTGGTCAGAGGGCTGGACAGGGAGGGAAGCAAAAGGCAGCATGGGAGGCGGTGGGGTGGGCTGGATGGGGGCGGCCACAGTGCCCCCTCCGTGCACAGACACATGGCCAGCCCAGCCCCAAGTGGGGCTGTTTGCAGAAGGAAGCCAGCTCTGTGGTCAGGGCGCCCCAGGCCTGGCGGCGGCCGCCCCCTGCACTTAATGAGATTCTTGTTCGGAGCTGCGGGAGATGGGGCCAGGCTGTAGAGTCCCCGCAGTGTCTCTGCTCTCACCCAAAGGGGGTCTGCGCCGGGGCTGGGGCCCGGACAGCAGTAGAAGCTGTGCAGGAAAGCGACCAGACAAAGCTCAGCCGCTGAGGTTACCAGGCCTCAGGAATGGAGGGGGTTGCAATGGCAGAGAAGCCATGTAGCTTCTGCAGAGCCCTGGGGGAAGAGGGAAGGACAAAGGGACACACTGGCCTGCAGGCAGGACTCCTTGGTTCTCATCTTGGCTCGGTCCCCCACTCTGGCCAGGTGACTGTGGGCAAGAGCCCTCCTTTCTCTATGGGTCTCAGTTTCTCCGCTTGCTCCCATGAAAGGCCAACTTGGGCAGGTGAGAACCATGGAAAAGCAGAATATATGCCCTGGCTAAGAGGACAACTGCCACTCTGCTCCAGCTGTGGCCTTTTGGGAATGTGGGTGCAGTGTTACTAGATTTTCAGATTTTTAGAAGTTATAAATCTGGATTTTATGTAAAAATCTAGTGAATTTTCAATGATGGCAGCTAATTTCTTCTCAATGTAGGTACTTTGTGGGCCAAAAAAAACACTCTGAGGGTCTTAAGTGGCCCATAAGGTACCTGTTTATGGCAGTCTCGAAGGCCCACACCAGCTCTGACAATTGCCACATCTGTGGCTCCACCACCATCCTGAGCGAAGTCCAAACCTCACCCAAATCTCATGTCCTTGGAGAATAGCCAGACACCAGGAGGAGGCTGCCTTGCCCTGGCACTGGTTGGAAGGGTGGGGGGAGATATGACCCAAGAAGTTAGGCTTCTGGATGATCTGTTTACTGGCCAATGATTTGCTTCTAAAGCTCCCACCTCTCCCTAACTCAGCCAAGTCCTTCAAGGCCTTCCTCTGAGAACACATTCTGCCTGTGCCTGAACCAAAGAGCAGGCGAGTACTATGCAAAGCCCTCAGGACCAGGCTGAAGAGAGGCAACTCCCCAGAGACAGGTCTGTCCTTCCCCTGCCACTCTGACTACAGGGCCCAGGCTAGGTGAGCACCACCCTGGCACCAGCTTGGGGAAGATGGAGGTGGGGAGCGGGGAGGGGTGGAAGGGGGCGGAGCATCCTGGCATGTGCATCTGCTGTATGCATCCCCACCCCTTCCCACTCCACAGCCCATGAAGCCCAGCCAAGCATGACAAGGGTTAATTGGATACCCCCAGCTGGAATCATAGAGTCATAGGCCTGGAACGGACCTTGGAGGTCATCTGTCAGGGAAAGAGGAGAGATTTTAATTACTCAATTCAGCTGGGCTGGAAACACCCCCAGCCCAGGTTGTTTATCTAGAAGGAGGGAAAGCTGGAAAGAGCTGCTAGGCTGGGAGCCTCCTGAAGGGTAGGGCCTGGCCACTTGGGTCACATTCCTGTCAGTGCCACCCCCACTGTCAGCATTGCTTCACTCTGGGGTGGGCACACAAACCTTGGCTGAATAATTGACTAACAGGCAGGACTAATGGTACTGGGAGAGATCATGAGTGACAAGACCCTAAGTGTGTGTGTGTTAGTCACTCAGTCGTGTCCAGCTCTTTGACACCCCATGGTCTGTAGCCTGCCAGGCTGCCCATGGAATTCTCCAGGCAAGAATACTGGAGTGGGTAGCCATTCCCTTCTCCAGGGGATTTTCCTGACCCAGAGACAGAACCCGGATCTCCTGCATTGCAGGCAGATCCTTTACCAGCTGAGCCACCAAGGAAGCCAGACAAGACTCTGCACCAGGAAGGAAATGACTAGGGCTCTAGGACTGACTCCAAAGGTCACAGGGCTAAGAAGAAGCTGCACTGAGAATTTTTCCATGATGCCTCTTTTCACAGGACTAGGGTAGGAACTTCAAGAGGGGCCAGCCACCTCAGCTCCCACTTCAGCAGACTCTGAGCCCCTTTAGGCTTCCTGGTCCAGTCAATGCTTCCCAGTATTCTAAGCTCCACTCATAGTGTGATCCTAAATAAGAAAGCTTCACCTCATGATTCTTTGCACAGAACCAGAAAAAATAAATGAGTTGGTTACAGCAGGAGGCTTAAGGTCAGACACCAGGAAGAACTTCCTGAAGGTGGAAACCCATACAAGCAGCAATCCAGGTGGACTCTGGAGTCTCCTGCCCTGAACAGGAAGTGCAATGGGGGATGGGGAAGTAACATTCAGAGCTGGGCAAAGGCTGGCTGAGTAATTTTTCCACCCAGCCTAGAGTTCAGTGTTGATGGGTGGCGGGAGGGAGAGGAGCTCCCCAGACTGGGGCAAGGGAATCAATTCACCTCATTTCCTATCACTGCTCTGGAGCAAGTGGCACCTGGTAATGTTCCCAGTCCAGTTCTGAGGCTGCTGATTGGAGGTGGAAGCTCAAGGCCACCACGGCCTCTTTCTCGCCATAAGCCATCCAAGAACTCAGCTGAGGCAGACAGACCCAGACCCTGTTGTCTGTCTTCACTAGAGAAGCCCAGAAATCAATGATGGCCCCTTGGCTCAGGGCCCAAAAGGGGGCTAGGCTCGGGGAGAGAGAAGGGAATGACGGCCATGACCATCAACACAGTGTCGGGGAGGGGGGTTAGGGGTGGTGGAAGCGGGGGATGAGGGAACCACATGTCTCCATCCAAGGCAGAGGGGAGTGAGAAAGACACAGAGCTCCCTTGGGAACTCTCAATAGCTCTTTAAAGGGTGTTCATAGTTACCTTGTTCTCTGCTTTAAAAGTCCAGAGGGTTTAATAACACTTTTAAGTGGCATCTTCTGTGGGGAAGTTCCCACTGGCTATAGGCCCAGGCTGTGTGTGTCATTTCCATCCCAACACCTTTCCCACAGCCAGAAAGAAAGTGTAGAAAGTGAAAGTCGCTCAGTCGTGTCTGGCTCTTTGTGACCCCATGGACTAAACAGTCCATGGAATTCTCCAGGCCAGAATACTGGAGTGGGTAGCCTTTCCCTTCTCGAGGAGCTCTTCCCAACCCAGGGATTGAACCTTGGTCTCTCTCATTGCAGATGGATTCTTTACCAGCTGAGCCACCAGGGAAGCCCAAGAATACTGGAGTGGGTAGCCTATCCCTTCTCAAGATGTACATTTATCGCAGCCAAGGAATCAAAGCTCGAGTACTCTAGAAGTTCCTCTTGATATCTATCCTCCATCCTTGCTGCTTCAGTACCCCACTTTCTTCTTGCCCTGCCTCCAAATGAAAATGAATTCCTGTTTGGTTCTTGAATGGACAAATCTCAAATTAGAAAGCCTCCTGCTATTCAGGAGGTCATTTTGGCACACTGCCCCCTGTCATTCCCCACCACTCCCATCCCTAGCACATTTTCTTCTGGGAACTGGCCTAGGCTACAGGGACTAAAGGAAGGGCCTAGGACAAATCAGGCTGAGGATCCATTCCTGAGGATCGCAGGGAGAAGGGGAAGAAAGAGGGAGGGGTGGAACTGGGTGGCCTTTGGGCTAAATCAGATAATAAACGTAAGCCACCTGCCGTTTGAGGCCAGAGTATAAATCGCTAATCGGTTTGGGACTTGCACATCCGCTAATGAATTTCTCTCTATTCCCAGAAGGTCTCTCTGGAGCCGCCTCACTGGCAGGGGGCCAAGCAGGGAGTTTCTGGGGGGTGGGGGCAGCTCTTTGCAGCCTCCAGCCGTGTTTCTCCTATCCCCCAACCCCTTTCAGCCCCTCCCAGCCCCTGTCCCCCGTGCTGCTTGCCAGGTTGGAAAACTCAGAGAGAAGAGATCAAAGGCAGCCAATGCCCCATGCACCCCGATGAGTGCTCCCAACCTTGGCCCTCTCTTTTCCCTGCACCACCCTCAACAGCCAGCAGCTTCCTTAGTCTCTCTGACAGGCTCATGGATAGGGGCAATGGATAGAGCACTGGCTATGGGGTAAATCCAACCTAACTCGGCTCCATCCCAGCTCTGCTTCTCCGGGCTTTGGTTAATCCAGCTGTGAACTGGAGACCATCATGTCTGCCTCATGCAGTGGTTTGAGGAATAAATAAAGCCGTGTAAGAGAAGCTCCTACCCTAATGCCTGGCACATAATTGGTGCTAAATTCATGAACTTTATCTCCTGCTTCTCCTCTAATATCATCCAGACCAGGGGTCAGCCATTCTTGGCCTCCAAGAAGGAATTATCAAAAATGGAAGCTGAATGAAGTTGGGTGAGAAATGAAAAGCTTCCTGACCAGGCCTGTCACCCCACTCCCAGCTTTGGCTTTTAATGTCAGCAGCACCCACTGCCACCTGTCTGGACTTCAGAAGTGGCTTCAGGCGCCAGAGTTGAGGGCTGGATGGACCAACTTCTCCCCTTCTAGTGCATTCTGTGGCCTAGGGACCATGGGCACAGCCCTCTGGGCAACTCCTGGGTACTTGAGGCAGCCTAGGAAAGGCCTCAGGTCACCACCACTAGGGTAGAGGTCCTCTCATGTCAGGTCACAGATAGCTACAGCTGTGGGCTCTGGGCTGTGTCTCTGCCCACTTGCTCTGTCCATGTCCATCCCTGTCTGATACCCCTTGATTCACACAGATTCAGGCAGCCAGCACAAAGCTGTGCCCCTGATATGACATATGCAGGGGACAAGCAGAGATGCTACAGAGAAAATAACTTGGGGTCCCCAGAGAGTTCATATTTTGGCAGAGAGCAGGCCAAAGGATTTTAACTGAATGACCGTATGTGTCCAGGGAGGGACACCAATGTGGGCAAATAGAGGTCTCCCCATTGGCCCTGAAGCTAGCTGCTCCTTCAGCAACACTCCCGGTCACACCTGCAAAGAAGCCTGACAGTAAAGAATCCACCTGCAATGCGGGAGACCTGTGTTTGATCCCTGGGTTGGGAAGATCCCCTGGAGGAGGGCATAGCAACCCACTCCAATATTCTTGCCTGGAAAATCCCATGGACAGAGGAGCCTGGCAGGCTACAGTCCATGGGGTCACAAAGAGCTGGACACAACTAAACCACCAAACCAAGTAGGTGAACTTCCTGGCAAGGTCCTGTGCTATGGTATGCTTAGTTGCTCAGTCGTGTCTGACTCTTTGTGACCCCATGGACTGTAGCCTGCCAGGCTCCTTTGTCCATGGGATTCTCTAGGCAAGAATACTGGAGTGGGTTACCATTTCCTTCTCCAGGGGATCTTCCCTACCCAGGAATTGAACCTGGGTCTCCTGCATTGCAGGTGGATTCTTTACCAACTGAGCTACTGGGGAAGACTTATCTAAGCTCTGTCCCATGCAGCCTCTTATTCTACTTACCGATAATCTCCATAAAAGCTGCTGCTGCTGCTGCTAAGTCACTTTAGTCTTGTCTGACTCTGTGCTATCCCACAGACAGCAGCCCACCAGGCTCCCGCATCCCTGGGATTCTCCAGGCAAGAACACTGGAGTGGGTTGCCATTTCCTTCTCCAAAGCATGAAAGTGAAAAGTGAAAGTGAAGTCGCTCAGTTGTGTCCGACTCTTAACGACCCCATGGACTGCAGCCTACTAGGCTCCTCCATCCATGGGATTCTCCAGGCAGGAATACTGGAGTGGGTTACCATTTCCTTCTCCAGGGGATCTTCCCCACCCAGGGATCGAATCTGGGCCTCCTGCATTGCAGGCAGATTCTTTACCAACTGAGCTACTGGAGATGCCTTACCTAAGTTTTATCCCATGCAGCCTCTGATTATACTTACTCATAATCTCCAGAAAAGCTAGAATAGAACTAATTGATCTTTCCATTCCACCCAATAACATGGAAGAGATGGGCAGCATGAACTAATCCTTTCTCCCCTCCTGGCCTCAGTGTCTCTATCTGTACAATGGGAAGAATTGGATTCAATATTTTCTGAAGGCCCTCCCATGACTGAGTTCCTCCTGCAGGCAAGAAAAGAGCCAGTCTCTAGGACTGGCAGGAACTCCATATTAGATGCTGGCTCTGTCTCTATAAAACTAAATTGAGTAGCTAATTCTGAGCCAGAAGTAGGTGAACCTGGTTCTGCCTGATACCAGGCGGGCCAGACTCTCTCCATGTGACTCTCCCAACAGGTGCCAAAATCAAAAAAAGTTCACATTCTCCTGGGTGTTGTTGATAGATGTAATCCAGGCCCACAGAGTGCTCTCTGTGACAGTGCAGCCCAGCCTAGCCCTACTCTGGCCAATGAAAGTTGCTCAGTCACTCTTTGTGACCCCATGGACTATATAGTCTATGGAATTCTCCAGGCCAGAATACTGGAGTGGGTAGCTCTCCACTCCAAGGGATCTTTCCAACCCAGGGAACAAACCCAAGTCTCCCGCATTTCAGGTGGGTTCTTTACAAGCTGAGCCACCAGGAAAGCCCAAGAATACTGGAGTTGGTAGCCTATCCCTTCTCCAGCAGATCTTCCCAACTCAGGAATCGAACCAGGATCTCCTCAATTGCAGGTTGATTCCTACCAACTGAGCTATCAGGGAAGCACTCTGGCCAGAGGTCCCACCAAGCCAGGGCCACATCAGAGCCTGTCTGGGCCTCAGCCCCAGGATGAAGAGTCTGCTGGAGGAAAGGGATGAGGACCACAAAGACAAGGAGGTGAGAGGAAGAGTTCCCAGCTCCTCCACAGCTAGTATCCACTTTCCTTCCACCTTTATTCATAGAGACCTCAAGACAGAGCTAAAAGGGGATATATTGTACAGTCCCCCATAGGACAGAAGAAGACACTAAAACCAGAGACAGAGAAAGGAACTTTCTCCGGCCTCCTGACATTGCTGAAATAATAATAGCTGATGTTCCTGAGGGACTTCCTGTGGCTTACATCCTGGCATGTACATTAAATCCTGACATGCTCTGCAGGGCCACACAAAAGGGGGATCAAATAGATTCTACTATTATCCCCATTTTCTGGATGGGGAAGCCGGGGCTCAGAGAGGAAGTGACCAATTCAAAGCCAGGCAGCCTGAAAATGGCAAAATCTGACTTTGAGCCTAGGGCTGTCTGCTGCCTACTTTATGCTCTTAGCTATTATTGTTCCAGTGCCCCTCCTGGACTTATTCCCACCTCTACCCCTGCCAGGCCATAGACCTGCTGATGTAGCAAGTACCAACAGAAGCCTGACAGAACCTCAAAACTCTCCAAGTTCAGATCCCTGCCTTCAGGGTAAAGCAAAGAGCAGTGCAAAAACTATTTAATGACACAGAAATGCTCTGGGAGACCCAGGGTACAAAACAGAATGGCCAAAAGAAGACATCCAAATGGACAACAGGTATATGAAAAGTGTTCAACATTACTCATCATCAAGGAAATGCAAATGAAAACTACAATGAGCTATCACCTCAGACCTGTGAGGATGGCCGTGATAACAAGAGACAGAAAATAATAACTGTCAGTGAGGATGTGGAGAAACTGGAGCCCTCGCATGCTGTTCATAAGCTGCTTTAGAAAGTAGTATGGAAGTTCCTAAAAAATTAAAAACAAGACTAACATATGATCCAATAATTCCACTTCTAGGTATTTAGCCAAACTAATTGAAATCAGGATCTTAAAGAAATATTTGCCCCCCCCCCCCGCCCCGTGTTCGCGGCAGCATTATTCACAATAGCAAGACATGGAAACAAGTATGCATCAACAGATAAATGGACAAAGAAAATTTGGTATATGCACCCAAGGGAATATTATTCTGCCTTAAGAGAGAAGAAAATCCTGCCATTTGCAGCAACATGGATGAACCTGGAGGACATTATGCTAAGCAAAATAAGCCAGACACAGAAAGACAAATACTACATTACTCCATCTGTATGAGATCTCTAAAGTAGTCAGACTCTTAGAAACAAAAAGTAGAATGGTGATTTCCAGGCACTGGGTGATGGGGAAATAATGATGCAGTTCAATGGGTATAAAGTTTCAGTTATGCAAGATGGAAAATTTTTCCAAATCTGCTGTATGGCATAATGCCTATGTTAACAATACTGTATGCCTAGAAGTTTATTAAGAGGGTACATCTCATGTTATGTTTTTTTTTTTTTTTTTTAACCACAATTAAAAAAAGAAAAACAGAATGCCAGTATGATCTCGTGGGTAAAAACAGGGACCGTGTGCATGTGCAGAGGGAAAGAAAACAGCTAGAAAGAAAGATAACCCCAAATTAACAGTATTTCTCCCTGGTTAGTGGAATTCTAGGTGATGTTTTCTTGGTAATACACTCTGTGGTTTGCAAATTTTCTATCATGTATATGTATGACTTTTATCATCCTCCTCTCCTTCCTCAAAATGAGAGACAAAAACAAGCCAACCAAGAAAATCAACAGATGCTTTGGCGCCTGACACAGAGGGTCGTGGCCGTGCCTCTACCAGCCGGGGTACTGTGGACAAGCACCCAGGCTCTCTGAGTCTCAGCTGCCTCCCCTTTGGGATGAGTGTTGTGATCTCACAATTCCTTGTCTTTGCTGTAGAGCCCACTTATCTTTTCTTTTGATCCCTCAAGTGAGATCAAAAACAAAGGTTGAGAAACTGGCATTCTAACCCCCAAAGTCACCACGGTGCAAGCAAGTGGACCACAGTCTCAATCAGAACTGCTTTCTCCTGCCAAATTAAGAGAAAGGGGAGGATGTGGCTGTGACCTCTTTGTGGTCTCAGTTTATTAACTTTGAAAATGAGAGCGCTGTGAGCAGGTCTGACCCCCTTGCCATGGAGCTGGGGAGGGGCTGGGCAAAACCTTCCTGCTGCCCACCAGGCCACAACAGCCCCACTGAGAACAAGACCTGCACTCCCTGGGAGTGGGAGTGGGAGCAGAGGGCAGGTCTGCAAGATCAGTTGGGGAAGAGAAGCGCAGAGCATGTTGGAGAGGACCTACATGGGGAGACCCTCGCTTCTGCCAAAACCTGCCAGCCAGATGCTCTGTCATCTTTGTTGCCACACTCCAAGGCTCTGGCGCTTGGGGTGGTGGCTGTGTCATCTCCGTGGGTACCCCTGCCCCAGAAGCATGGCAGGATGACAGGGCTCTGTTAGCCTTCTTCAAGCTGATCCATTCTTGGGAACCAATCCTGGCCCCCACCGCATTCCTTGACTTTTTGATGGAATGTTCAGTTGCTTAAGCAGGGGGCAAGACTGAGCCCTATGGCAGCCAGGACCCCAGGCTGTCTAGGGAAGGCACAGCCACTGGGGTACCCAACCCCTACCCAGCAACCCTCCAAATGCCTGTAAGCACTCTGGCAGGGCTCTGTGGTGATCCTGGTGGTCCCCCCACCTGCAGGAAAACTAAGCTCTCCTCCGCCTGCTAGAGACCCTCTCTGCTCAGGACCAAGCAGTCCCTTCTGTGGAGTTTTTTTCCATCCCCTTCTCTCAGACACCAGTTTTTCTTCCTCTCGGAAACTAAGAATCTAACTTCTTAGCCTTCTCTACAGGAAAAAATTTATATATATATATATATATATATATTTATATATATATATATCCATATGCAGACTTGAAATTCTCTGCCTGTGCATTCCTGGACGTTGCAAGATTTCATTTTCTCCTGCCTTTCACTTAGACAGATTCTAGAACATTACAATAGGAAGAGACTGTTTAGTTCAACTTGCTGGCCCTAACCCTCCCCAAGCGCACCCATTTTACAGAACGACCAACTGAGGCCCCAAAAGGGAAAAGGCCCAAACCCAGGTTCAAAGCCAAGTAGTGGCAGAGTTGGACCAAGAATCCAGAACTCCCAAGTCAGGACCCTTTCCTTAGCCCAGGTCATCAGTTCAGTTCAGTTTCTCAGTCATGTCCAACTCTGCGACCCCATGGACTAAGGCCAGGCTTCCTGTTCATCACCAACCCCCAGAGCTTGCTCAAACTCATGTCCATAAAGTAAGTGATAACATCAAACCATCTCATCCTCTGTCGTCCTCTTCTCCTCCTGCTTTCAATCTTTCCCAGCATCAGGGTCTTTTCCAATGAATCAGTTCTTCCCATCAGGTGGGCAAAGTATTGGAGTTTCAGCTTCAGTATCAGTCCTTCCAATGAATATTCAGGACTGATTTCCTTTAGGATGGACTGGTTTCTTCTCTTTGCAGTCCAAGGGACTCTCAAGAGTCTTCTCCAACACCACAGTTCAAAAGCATCAATTCTTCGGCTCTCAGCCTTCTTAATGGTCCAACTCTCACATCCATACATGACTACTAGAAAAACCACAGCTTTGACTAGATGGACCTTTGTTGGCAAAGTAATTTCTCTGCTTTTTAATATGCTGTCTAGGTTGTTCATAGCTTTTCTGCCAAGGAGCAAGGGTCTTTTAATTTCATGGCTACAGTCACCAACTGCAGTGATTTTGGAGCCCAAGAAAATAAAGTCTGTCATTGTTTCCATTGTTTCCCCAACTATTTGCCATGAAGTGCTAGAACCGGATGCCATGATCTTAGTTTTCTGAATGTTGAGCTTTAAGCTAACTTTTTCACTCTCCTCTTTCACTTTCATCAAGAGGCGCTTTAGTTCTTCTTAGTATTCTGACATAAGGGTGGTGTCATCTGCGTATCTGAGGTTATTGATATTTCTTCCAGCAATCTTGATTTCAGCTTGTGCTTCATCCAGCCTGGCATTTAGCATGATATACTCTGCGTATAAGTTAAATAAGCAGGGTGACAATATACAGCCTTGACGTACGCCTTGCCTGATTTGGAACCAGTCTGTTGTTCCATGTCCAGTTCTAACTGTTGCTTTTTGACCTGCATACAGATTTCTCAGGAGGCAGGTAATGTGGTCTGGTATTTCCATCTGTTTAAGAATTCTCCACAGTTTGTTGTGATTCACACAGTCAAAGGCTTTGGTGTAGTCAATAAAGCAGAAGTAGATGCTTTTCTGGACTCTCTTGCTTTTTCAATGATCCGACAGAGGTTGGCAATTTGATCTCTGGTTCCTCTGCCTTTTCTAAATCCAGCTTGCACATCTGAAAGTCCAGGTCATAGGCCCCTCTTCTACCATACTCTGAGCCACCCTCTGAAGAAGCAGGGAGGTGGGACAAGCCCCAGGGGCTTCTCCTGGCTGAGGAAGTCAGAGACTCTGAGGTTGTGAGCCCACCTTACTCATCTCCCCTACATCAAGGGGCTTAGCCCTGCCCAGCATAGGCCTGCTCCCCCAGCCAGCAGCCCACACCTTGGTGGGGAGGCAGCAGAAGGAAAACTGATTTGTTTCTCCTTGGCTCAGCTGGTAATGAATCTGCCTACAGTGCAGAATACCTGGGTTCATTTCCTGGGTTGGGAAGATCCCCTGGAGAAGGGAAAGGCTGCCCACTCCAGTATTCTGACCTGGAGAATTCCATGGACTACAGTCCACGGGGTTGCAAAGAGACACAACTGAGCGACTCACTTTCTGGTTTACAGCAGCACTCCCACTTGCCCTCTCTCTAACTTATCAACCTCTCACAGGCTCCCTCCATCTCTCTCTGTCTCAGTCTGTCTCTCTCCAAAATCTTGCTCTCACCCTCATCTGTTGCTCAGTCTCCCAGTTTCTGTCTGTCTCTCACACATGCAGCCAATCTCTCCCGATTTCAGTTCCTCTGCCTTGGTACCCTCTGCCTGTCTGTATCTCGTACACTGTTTCCCTGTCTCCCACTTTCCTCTGTCAGCTGCTGGCAGTTCCTCTCTCTCTGCATCAGGATCTCTGGGTTGTGCACCCTTTCTGCGTTTCTCTCTTTCCATTTCTCAGTGAGCACTGAGGATGACTATCACCTCGGCCCCTCCCCAGAGTGAGCAAGGGTACACAGAACAAGTGCGGATAATGCTTTCAGAGTCCCAGACTCCCAGCTGGGCTGAGGCCAAGCTGAGCGGACTTGGACTGGCGGCAGTAGGCCTAACTCTGCTTGGGAACCTCTTCCCCCCATGCTAGCCTTTTCTGAATCAAGTCCTAGAAACAACCACCCCAGATAGACCCCAGGAACAGGTGAGAGCCAGGAAGGAGCCTAGCACCCTGTTGGCCCTGGGGGCCTGGGAGTTGGTGCCATCTACTCCCCACTTTACAACTGGCTGAGTACTCAGATAACCTCTGACTTGATGACCACTGGAAACCTCTGGCAGGGCAGAGCAAGAGATTCTTCTGTCTGCTTCACAGACAAGACCCCTTGGTTTCCAAGAAGTCAAAGGACTTGGCCCAGGACATACAGCCCATGACAGATCTAGAGCAAGAGTAAGAGCTGCCAAGCAAGGATCAATGGCTCTGGATGTCCCTTCCCAACACCATTCCTGGAACCACGAGTGTGCTGGGCAAAGGAGTGAGCAGGTGCTCTCTTAATGCAAAGGCTCTGTTGATAAACACTGAAGCCCCACTTTGAACAAGAACCCAGAGACATGCAAAGGCAGACACAAATAAACTAATCTCTGGCAAGAACTTGACTGTTTCTAAAGTATTCTCGCATGTGCCACCTTCCTAATAAGCAAGGTAAGTGGTGACTAACCTTATGCCCATTGTCAGCTGAGGAGTAGATGGCAGAGAAAGGGTTAGGGCCTAGTCCTACAACCCCCACTCCAGGGCTCTATCATGCCCTTCTTGGCAGAAGGGAGACCAAGCCCCCACCACTAGGAAGGTCAGTGTTGGCCATGGATGGAGCTCCAGCAGTGCCAGCTCAGGCTGCACTCACAGGGCAAATCTCAGTCCATCTCAAGCAGGCAGGGCCCAGTAAGCAGGGCAGGAAGGGATTCCTAGTCCAGGATTCAGATCCGAAGAATTGGTCCTTGCACTCTAGCCCGAAATCCTGAACTCAACCCAACCTGGCCTAGAGCTGGCAGAGGAGCTGCTGTGAGAGAAGGGCACAGGGCTCCTCTCTGAAAGCAATGCCAGGGAGGAGAGGTTCTGGCCCAGAGACGCTTGGCCTTGCTTCTGGCCCCCATCCTCAAACTCTGATTTATGGTTTATATCTGCTTACTGTCTTTCTCTATAGTGTCAGTTCCATGAGGGCAGGGGTTTTCACATTTATTCACTGCTTTATCACCAGTGCCTGCAACAGTGGCTGGCATGTAGCACTCAATAAATTGTTGAGTAATTACTGAGTGAATAAATGAATATTGAGTAAATATATGGATGAGTATTATACCCCATGAGTGGGGAGAGGGAGGGTTTCATAGCCTAAAGGATTTTCCCACCTCTTTCTCCTGAACAGAATGAGACAGAGCATTCCTTCTGCAGAGTTCAGACTCTGCCCATCCCAGAGGACCTAGCTCAAACCCCTGGAAGACCCCACCTTCTCCTGAGGGCTAGGCAAGGCCCAAAAGGTGAGAAACAAGGGGCTTCCCTCCTGTTCCCACAAAGCACAACCAACAGCACACCCTGTCCTGACTCATAGACTTGAAAAGTGTCTGGTTGGCAGAGCCCATTCCACAGCTGGGGAGACTGAGGCCTGCAGAGAAGAGTATAGGAGCAGATCAAGGTCATTCTGGGTTGGTGTGGAGCTAGGCTTGGAGACTAGAGCTCCTGATTCTCCTTCTGGGTTCTGGAAGGGACCCAGGAAAGGAAGGGGAAGGGAGTAAGGGTGCCCTCAGGACTCCCCATCCTGGGCGCCCACACTGAACCCATCATCTTTGGCATATTTGTCACCCTCTGTTTCCGACCCATATCACCCTTCTTTCCTTTGGAGCTGGCATAGGGACCAAAGTGGCTGTGAACAGGGGCTTCCATTTTTGTCAGGCCCCACTCTTGTTCCAGCCCTAGCCACATATCCCCACTCCCTTCCTCAGATGGAAACTCTATCTCCACTCACACTTGCTCTCTTTATATCTCTCCCCTCAGTTTTATGGGGTGGCTGTGGCAAGAAAGAATTGGAGGGGAGGTGCTGCAGCTCAGAGACTGTCCTTTATTAGTTCTCTCTTCTCCGGGAAATGAGGGGCTGCAGCTGGCCGGTGATATGGGTGGGGTGAGCTGGCCTCTGGGTGCTGGGAAGACTGCACATCTGGGGGCAGGGGCCTGGAAAGGAGGCTGAGATGAATTACCTGCGTGTGCTGGAAGAACCAATTGGGCATGCGGGCACGCTGCCTGCCCTGCTGGAATTAGGGAGCGATACTGGGGGCACCAGCTGGGGACCTGGGAGCAGGAGGAGCTCCCAGAGAGGGGCAGGCAGTATCGGAGCCTTGGAGAGAAAGCCCAGCCTCCGAAAAAGAAGAAAGAGCTCTTTTCAAACTCAGGGGAAAATATCAATAAATGGAGCCTGCTCTTCTCCATGGCACAACCTTCTAGCCACACTAGCAGACCCCCTACCACCCAGTCCCCTCCCCACCCATCACAAAGCCACTTCCAGCTGGGCCCTCCCAGCTCTCTTTCTCTGACCAGATGGTGTGGGTGCTCTGTGAGGCATCCTGGCCCCTTGCCGAACATGCACACACATACACACACACAAGCACACACATACGCATTCTTGTTTGCTTTCAAAACATTCCTCCCTCCCTGCTCTGCTCCAAGGCCGTCATGGACAACTCTCCCATTTAATAGTTGTATGTGACCTCAGTTTTCCTCATCTGCAGAATGGAGTTAATCCTTCCAAAACAGAATGTTTTGAGCTTTGGAAATCATTAACGGGTGACACTTGGCCCTCAGCTCATGTCCATGGCTGACAGGGGAGTGAAATGGGGGAAAAAATAGTAATAATAATACCTATCTTGTAATATGGGCTTCCCTGGTAGCTCAGTCGGTAAAGAATCTGTCTGCAATGCAGGAGACCTTGGTTCTACTCCTGGGTCGGGAAGATCCCCTGGAGAAGGAAACGGCAACCCACTCCAGTATTCTGGGCTGGAGAATCCCCGTGGACAGAGGAGCCTAGCGGGCTACAGTCCATGGGGCCGCAAAGCATCGGACACACCTGAGTGACTAAGCACACACAGCACACACGTCTTGTAACATGGCTGAGAGACTATATCCATGTTTGGAAGAGTGAGTCCTTTTGCCAGCTGGGAAATGTGCTTCCAGGAGGTAAGACCCTGTCCTCATGATTCCCTCTTCCCTGCCTTCCACCCAGGGTCCTTGGAGGCCTCCACAGGAATGCGGCTCCTCAGCTCCCAAGGTGCCAGAAGAGCCAGGAGGCGGCTAGGGGTCAGGAAGCCAGGTGGGCCGACTGGGGCCTGGGCCTTGAAGGTAGCTGCCTGCATAACTGCTGGGGACACTGGAGATAGCCCCCTCCTTCCCACACCTCCCTGCCCCCACCCCCATCTCTGCAGCCTTGCATTTGGGTCCCTTGCTCTCCAGGAGGCAGCCTCCTCTCTGACATCATCTGCAGTCAATTCCCCTGAGGGCCATCCCCAATTTTCATTTCCTCTCACTAATCCTCACTCACAGTCCCTTTGCACAGCCCGGAACAGCCTCTGTCCCGGAGCTGGCCCTGCTCACCAGATATTTGTTGCAGCTCACAAACCTAGGTTTCTCAGCTGAAAGGGCCTTGCAGAGTTCACCATCTCCCATCTCCTTTCTCCAATGCAAAGATGAAGATGGGTCATGGTGGAGGCAGAGGGAGGAGAGGAGGGACCACTCACGGCATTCAGCACCTCTGTGCTAAGTAGAAAAGGGGTGCAGCATGCACCCATGTGCATATGATTGGCAAAGAGAAGGCAGGCTGGATTTCAGCCCTCACTCACACTCTCGGGCAGATACCTTTGTGCAGTTTGCAACCTGTGCAACCATATACAGTAGCTCTGGGAGACAGCCCGAGAATTCTAATGCATGCTCAGAAAGCCCGGACTGGGCTCTTTCAGAGATCTTGCTTCAGGAAAAGCCAGGAAGGTTATATTAAGTTCTGCAACAGTTCAAGAGGTGGAAAAGCACCAAAAGAAGGTGCTTACTCCACAGCCAGCTACATCTAAAGCAATTGTGCAGATGGCAAGGGCATCTCTGGGACTCTGGTGGTTAGAGAGGGGATGTGGGACTGAGGGCAGGTTGGCACAACAGGGTCAGAAATAAAGTGTACAATGTAAACCAAAAGGCTAAGGCCTAGAGTTCTGTTTGGAGAACAGGAGTCAAAGGCTGAGGTCTGAATTCCAGCATTGTGGTTAGGGCTAAGGATTGATGGAGGAATAGAAAGGTCAGTTCTGCTGCTCTGAAGAGGGAGTGAACTTGAAGTCCTGTGTCAGGTCAGATCACTCTCAGGGTAGGGGCAGTGGCCCAGCAGGCCTGCATGCGAGTGTGGGGCCCATTCGGTCAGCCCAACTGTTCCTGTTCATCTGCCTCCTTCCAACCCCAGGATCCTGGGGTTGTAAACAAGCATTAAGACATTAAAACACATTGGTTTAGCACTTCACATTCCAGTTCCCCTGTGCCTTGAAAGGAGCAAATCTCTAGCCCCCTCCATCTTTACCCTGGCAGAGCCCTATTCATCTTTAAAGCCTAGTTCAAATGTTACCTCCTCTGTGAAGCCTTCCCTAAGCCCCTGCCCTGAGATCCTCTCAGCTCTCACAGCTTCTTGGACTCCAACTGTCACCACACGGATCTCATTGTACTGTATTCGCTCAGGTTTTTGTCTGTCACCCCCACCAGACTAAAGGCCCCTGAGAGTAGGGCCTCTGTCCAATTTGCCTTTGAGTTCCCAGGGCCTGGCACTGAGCCTGGTGCTGGGAGGAGCTTAAGAAATGCATATCGGGAGAATGAATGAAGCAAAATGAATACATGTCCACACACAGGTCACTGGTCGCTAGGTCTGGGAAGGGCAGTGAACTCAACTGGGCTAGGGAATAAAGATCCGTGACTGTTCTCATTTCAGGCCTCCAGGCCATGTCTGGATCAGAATGAAAGCATGCACCAGAGTCAGGGGGATTGGATGGGGTAGGGGCTGTGGAGCGTGATTCCTGCTCATCATTGTCCCATCCTCCTGAATGTTCCTCCCTCAGTCTGACCTCAAGTTCTGGACAAGCTCCAGGAAGCCAAGGCAGAGAATATGCAAGTGACATCTGACCCACCCCTCTGGTGGGCACCATGCCAGTCTTGTCTTGCTTGGGATGTCAGAACACACCCAGCTACCCCTTATTCTCTGGACATCTCAGAGGGCTCCAGATTTCCCAGTTCTCGAGTTCCTAGAGGGCTCTGACCAGGGGCTCAAGCCCTGCTCTATAATGACCCCTCACACTCCCGTCTTGCCAAGTTGGGATGGGGACAGTACCACCAAGATAGACGAATTGAGGCCAGGGGGCCTGGCCTCTTGGATCCTTGATGCGCCTTTGCCATCAACCTGTCAGGTGACTGTGGTCCAGTGTCCGCCCCTCTGCTGATCTGCGATTGTCCCTCTGGGGTCTGAAGGTCCCCAGGAGGGATAGAGGCTCCTGGGAAGGCCAGTGGAGAACTGACTTTGCTGCAGAAAGATGGTCCTCACCCCCCACCCCTGGGGGCATCAGGAAGGCTTTAAAGGAAGAGATCAGGACTGGGCCTGGAGGGTCTCACGGGCGGGAACTCAGGCAAGTGGCGTTTGGCGCCTATCCGTCCACCCACCACCCGCCTGCCCGCCCGAGCCTGCACCCGCCTGGCCACAGGCTGAGGAAGCATAATCATGCTGGGCTATTTCAGACCCATTATCTCAGCTCAGCTCCTGCTTCCTGAGCAGGCCTCGAATTAGCCTGGTGCTTTGTTCTCAAGTGCATTTGTCAGATCGTTTGGCCTGTACCTCGGGAAGAAGGGAGAAGAGGGAGGGGAGGGCAAGGGCGGGGAGGGGGCGGAGAGGGAGCTGGAGGAGGAACTCGACGCTAATTAAGTCTCATTAAAAAAAAGAAGACGACAATGAGGAATAAGGAGAAGAAGAAAGAGAAACGAAGTGGAGGGGGGAGGGAAAGGCTGCTGAGGAAGCAGAACAGCCGCCGGGAGAGACACACACACAGAAACGCACAGGCACATACACGCCCACAAAGAGACACACAAACACACACAGCTCTCCCTCCTGGCAGCCTGCAGCTCTCTTCCTCGAGCTCAGCCCTGCCCTGGCCCAGCCCGGCCAGGTCAGAGGTAGGCACGGAAACCCAGGCCTCCCTTCTAGTACCCAGGGCTGCTGGCCCAAGGACCAAGCACAGCCCAACTTCCAATCCTGGCTCGGCAATTCAGGAACTCTGTGGCCTCCGGCTAATCCCCTCTTAGGACCTCAGGGTCCACATGAGCCACATGAAGTGCATCCACTTTGCAAGGTTGGTGGGATGAATCTGGAGCACCCTGTGTAGAACCTGGGCACAGAAGGGTTCCTCCACTGCCTACCTCTGCCTCTGGCCAGTGCCCTCCCAGGCTTAGACCCAGCTGAGCTGTTCCCAGAGCACTGCACAGGGGCTGGGGGCCTGCTGGCCTGTGCCCCATCACCAGCCCAGGCCGCCTTAATGGACGATTGCTTAGGCAACAGACAAAGCTGCCCGGGGCAGGGAGGCCCCTGTGTCTTTACAAAGGTCCCAAATATTCCTAATGAACTAACTCTAGTTTACTCTCTCTCTCTCAGAATTCTTGGTCTCTTAGTAACTTACCTCTCCCAAAGCAGGAGCCCAGCTTGGTGCCAAGCTTGCCTTTCACAACACTCCAGCTTAGCCTTGGGGAGATGTTTGGAATGTCTACCCCATTCCTCCTCCTCACGGGCTGACCTCAGCCTCTCCATCTGCAAGACAAGTGACCTGTGTTCCCCTGCTCTCTCTGGAGCAGGGGCTGCCATCTCCAGGCAGGAGGGTACTTCACAGGGTATTTGCCAGCTCCCCACAGGGCTTTTAAAGATTTAACTTCATATGATATTTCTCTTTCTCTGTCTGACTATATCTTACATGTGGAATATGAAAGAAATGATAGAAATGAACTTATTTACAAAACAGAAACAGACTTACAGACCTAGAGAGTGAATGGGGAGGAGGGACAGAATTGGTCGGGGAGGCATCGTTTAGTTGAGTTCAGTGCTGAGTCGTGTCTGGCTCTTTGTGACCCCATGAACTGTAGCACGCCAGGCTTCCCTGTCCATCACCAACTCCTGGAGCTTGCTCAAACTCATGTCCACTGAGTCCGTGATGCCATCCAACCATCTCATCCTTCGTCGTCCCTTTCTCCTGCCTTTAGTCTTTTCCAGAATCAGGGTCTTTTCCAATGAGTCAGTTCTTCTCATCAGGTGGCCAACATATTGGAGGCATAGATTGGGAGTTTGGGATCGACATGTACACACTGTTCTATTTAAAATGGTTAACCAACAAGGACCTACTGTAGAGCACAGGGAGCTCTGCTCAATATTCTGTAAAACCTAAATGGGAAAAGAATTTGAAAAATAATACATACATGTATATATATAACTGAATCACTCTGCTGTACACCTGAAACTAACACAACATTGTTAATTAACTATACTCCACTACAGAATGGGCTTCCCTGGTAGCTCAGACGGTAAAGCATCTGCCTGCAATGCGGAAGGCCTGAGTTCGATCCCTGGGTCGGGAGAATCCCCTGGAGAAGGAAATGGCAACCCACTCCAGTACTCTTGCCTGGAAAATTCCATGGATGGAGGAGCCTGGTAGGCTACAGTCCATGAGTTTGCAAAGAGTCAGACGTGACTGAGCAACTCCACTGTAGAATAAAAAGTTAAAAAAAAATTAACTTCAATCTGTGCCTTTGGGGTGGGCATTGAGACTCCTCCTCTAGTTCAAGGACATGAATTAGATGCCATTTCAAAAGCTCTTATAGCCTGAAGCATTCATAAGAACAGCTAAATGGTAAGAACTTTCATCTGGGAGTCAGATGGTCCTGGATTCAGATCTCTGCCCTGTAAATCACTAGTTATAAGACCTTGAGCAAGTTATCTCTCCTTTCTAAACATTACTATTCTCATCTCTAAAATGGAGTTAATGACCACAGCTGCCTCGTATGTGCCTGTGATGATGACTCGAGATCATATGTATACAACACTTAGAAACTGTGCCTGGCACATGCTAGATGCTCAATATATTGGACTATTTTTAAAATTGAGATATAATTGATGTATAACATTGTATTAGTTTTAGATGTACAACATAATGATTTATTTATAGACATATATATTGAAAAATGACTACCATAATAAATTTAGTTAACATCCATCACCACAGTTGCAATTTTTTTTCTGCTGTGATGAGAACATGCTGGGCTATTATGATTACTCCTCCGTCTCCATTTCCCCACATCTCCCCCACCCCATCTGGCTCAGCCCAGATCTAGATCCCCTCAGAACAGCCCAGATGCCCCGGGCCTGGCAGGGCAGAGGGGATGGAGGGAGTCACCATCCTAGGGGAGCTGGGCCGGGACCACAGGACTCCATGTCACCCTCAGGCTCTTCCCTGCACTCTCTGGCAGGCCGTGGGAGCTGGGTCCACAAAGGCTCAGGCTGCCTGGGCACTGAGTCAGGTACTGGAGCTTCAGCACTGGGAGTAGCCAGCTCTAGGAGCAGGAATGGCTTGGCCTGGGGTCTGATCACCTGGCTGCCAATCCCGGATGTGCTGCAGATTCTGTCTGCCCTTGGCTGAGTCCCTGATTCTATAAGGGTGTTAGCTGGCACCCCTCCCCCAGTGGGGAGGCAACACGAGCTTCAAGGCTGCAGAAGTGGAGATCACTGCTGAGGCCCTGCCTGGCTCAGCAAGGTCAGTGGGCAGAAGTCAGCTGGCATACCCCATTCCCACCGCCCTCTCCCACACTGCTCCCCTCCCCTCTCTGGCAGAGTTTTTTCTCGAAGTCTCTTCTGCAGCATGCTCTGTGAGCCTTTCCACTCCACATTCCTGTGCAAGCCTTCCAGCAGTCCCGGACTGAGCTGGGGGCTCGGATGGGATATGCACTGTGAGCTGAGTTCCCATTGTCCACAAATCGGGACCAGCTGTGAGCAGCCTGAGAACCCTGGGCTCATGGCCACCCCCACTCCCACTGCAGTTACAGAAGAAGGGAGCCGAGTGAGCCTACTGCCTGCCCGCCTGCCCAGGGCTCCCCCCGCCCCAACACAGCATGATCAGCTCCCTAGCCAGGAACAATCAAGCATTATGAATAAAGATGTGCAGCTGGACAGAGAATTCCTCCACACCCACCTGGCCCACCCAGCAGTTCCCAGCCTTCCTCCCTTGACCAGGCCGTCTCCACCTGAAGGGTACCCCACCCTGGCATGCATGCATGCAGAGACCAGTTTCTAGGGGCAGAAGACTGCCCTGGCCTGGCACTGCTTTCAAAAGAGCACTCCAGTCCTCTGGAAAGAAATCGCCTGACCCTGTCGTATCATAACTTGGGTGGGCTTGTGTGTAAGGCTTGCTGTGACCTTGGCCATCAGGACTGGTGGGGAGGAAGAAGACCAGTCCCTGGGGAACATGAGGCCAGGAACCTGATTCCCAAGCAGGAAGCTTGGTCCAATGGGATGTAAACCCTTAACTTGGTCAGACTCAGTATAGAGGCATGTCCAGTGACAAGAGGCCAGGGGGTGCGTGACTGTCTGTTGACAACAGAGTCATAGGATTCTACATACTCTGTACTGACAACAGTGTTCTAGCCAGGGTCTAAGCACATGGGAAGCAGCATCCAAGGCTTTGGGTGGGGAGGGGGATTTAAGAGGATCAACCCTGGGAGGAAGATATACACTCCCCTTGGACAGCAAGTTTTATGGTTAGGGCCCATGTATGCCTGTGTGGGGTGGGCAAGGAAGTCACAATGGACACAAGTTTGACCCAAGATTCTCTCTATAGCGCCTGCTGAGCACCAGCCTATTATAAGAGGAATTCCAGATCCTTTCCCATCACACCACTCCTCCTCCATTCCTGGCCCTGGGTCTTGACTCTATCTCAACCTCCATTCCCCACTGTTTTCCCCAAAACCTGTTGGGGCTGAGGTGGCCCAGGTCAAGATTAGCTTCAGACCTGAGGGCTGGGTTTCTAGGTCAGTAGTCTCAATCTTGGCTGCACAATGGAATCACCTAGGGAGCTTCAAAAAATCCCCAAGGACCAGACTGTACCCCAGACCAACTGAGTCAGAATCTCTATGATCCAGCCATCAATAAGTTTAAAACCTGTCAGATGAATCTAATGTGCAGTCATAGTGGAGACCACTGTTAGAGGCAAGCACCCAGCAGAGTGGTTAAGGACAGGGCTAAGAAAGTAGAAAGCCCGAGTCAGAATCCCAACCCTGCTGCTTTCCTGTGTGGCAGATTACCCAACCTCATCAAACCTCAGTTTCCTCATCTGTAAAATGTGACTTTCATGATTGTTGTGAGGATTACACAAGGAAAAAACCCACAAATATCTTAGCATGGAACACAGGAAATGCTCAAACAATTCTGGATATTATTATTATTAGCCAGAAGGGCTGATTCAGGAAGAGGCTGACATGTAGGTTGAAAAGTCATCCCTCTTCATCCAGAGGCTTGTAAACTTAGGTTATAGATTGGCAATGTCAATGGTGTCCTAGAAGGGTCAGGCAATTTCACCAATAGTGGAGGCATAAAGTATCAGGACTGAGGCATTAGAAACCATCAGGTCCCATCCACTCATGTTACCAAGATGGAAACCAAGGCACAGGAAGGGAAAAAGACCAGAAGCCTGGTCTGTCAACTCTCATGCATGTTCTCAGGTCAATGTACATTTATAAACATACAGTAGAGCATCTACTATGAACAAGGCACTGAGTTGACATGGAAGGAGCACGGAGGTGAATATAGTAGAGTACCTGCTCTCAGAGGGCTCAGAGCCAGGCTTGTAGATCTGTTGATCACAGAGGATGAGAAGTGGTCAGTTCCATCTGGATAGGGAGGTTGTATCCACCTGGAGAGTTCCAGAGAAGGCTTCAATATATAGTGGTGGGCCATGGAGAAGGCATTACAGGCAGAGGAGGACACAGGTAAAGACGTTGAAGGTTTTGGAGCAGGGGTTAAACTTTCTAATCTTTCAGGAGAGTAACTTAACTTTTGTGTGGAGATTGGAGGTATAAGTAAATTTAAAGGTAGAAGCAGGGAGGAGACTACTGCTCTAGCTCAGAGGACAATTGATGGGGATATGAGTCAGTCCTGATGTTCCTTCCCAAGCCCCCAACCCTCACTGCTGATAACCTCACCTCATTATGCACTGAGAAAATGAGCACCATCAGACAGGAACTTCCTTTTCTCCCCACAAACTCCGTAGCCCAACTCCTCCTTCTTTCCTCATCAAAGTGGGAGACAAGCCGGTTTGGTGGTGCTAAATTCTCCTAACTTTTGTTTGTCCGTAAAGCTTTTGATTTCTCCATCAATTTTGAATGAGATCCTTGCCAGGTAGATAATAAGTAGCATGGAAGCATATACACTGCTGCTGCTGCTGCTAAGTTGCTTCAGTCGTGTCTGACTCTGTGCGACCCCAGAGACAGCAGCCCACCAGGCTCCCCCGTCCCTGGGATTCTCCAGGCAAGAACACTGGAGTGGCTTGCCATTTCCTTCTCCAATGCATGAAAGTGAAAAGTGAAAGTGAAGTCGCTCAGTCGTGTCCGACTCTTCGCGACCCCATGGACTGCAGCCCACCAGGCTCCTCCGTCCATGGGATTTTCCAGGTAAGAGTACTGGAGTGGGTGCCATTGCCTTCTCCGCATATACACTACCATATGTAAAATAGACAGCCAATGGAAATTTGCTATATGACTCAGAGAACTCAAGCCAAGGCTCTGTAATAACCTAGAGGGGTGAGAAAGGGTGGGAGGTGGGAGGGAAGTTCAAGAAGGAGGGGACATAGGTATGCCGATGGGTAACTCATGTTAATGTATGGCAGAAACAAAAGCAATATTCTAAAGCAATTATCCTTCAATTAAAATAAATAATTTTTTTTTAAAAAAGAAGACAAGGCCTTCCTCCTATCTCAGACCAACCCTTCAAACTGTACTCTAGAGCCCACCCTTCTCACCTTCCCAAGATTTTGGGGGGTAGCTCCTTTCACTCTCTGTCTCATTCCCTTTAACAAAGACATACTTTCCATAAATTCCTTCTCAACAAAAATGGGGCGGGGGAGGTGACTAGGGAAGAAAGATGACAAAAGGAGAGGGAAGGGAAAAAAGAAATTTTTTTTTAAAGACTAGACTTCCCTTTCATCCATATCTCCCTTCAGTTATGGACCCACATCTATGCTTTCCTTCATAGAATTTCTCAAAAGAGCCATCTACACTCCATCTCTGCTTCCTGAGGGTCCATTTATCTGTCAGTCACTGCAGTCTGGCTTTTACCCCTTCACTAAAGTCTCTCTTGTCAAGATCACCAACAACTGCCAGATTGCCAAATCCAGCAGATGCTTCTGGAAGCTGATATTATGACAAGCAGTTCAGTGTGGTTATTAAGACAGGGCTTCTAGAGTCAGCATGCTTGCATTTGAGCCCTGGATCTACCACTACCCAACTGTATGACCTTGAGAAAAATACTTAACTTCTCTGGCATTAAATTTCTTAATCTTTGAAGTGGAGGTGATAATCATAGCACTTACCTCACAAGGTTGATGCAATGCCATTATTTTTTTCTATTTATGGCTGAGTAATATTCCATTGTATATATGTACCCCTGTTAAGGCCCTGTGCTCAGTGCCTGGTACACAGCAGATGCTCCACATGGGCTGGCTTCAACCAGGCTCCATCTGACCTCACCTCTCAGCAGACACCCCAATGCTGATTGACTTTTTCCTTCTGTAAAATGTCTCATCTCTCAAGGGACAACACACTGTCCTAGTTTTGTTTTTTCCTCCCTCACTGGCCCCTCCGTTCACTCCTTCTCTATCCAAACTCTCCTCTCCTCTCTGCACTCCCTCCTGAGGTGAGCACATCCATTCTCATGGCTTCAAATGCTACATATATGTCTGTCACTCCCAAATGTTCATGTCCATCCCAAACCTCCCTGATCTCCAGCCTCATTTAACCAATGACCTACTTTATATCTTCACTTAATGCTTAAAGAAAAACCCAAATTAAACATGTCCAAAGGGAAAAAATATGAATTCAGCTGGAAGCCTGTTTCTCCTCCAGTCTTCCCATCTTAGCACCATTTACTAGTTGCTCAGTCCCAAACGCCAGGAGTCCTACTTGATTCTTTTCTTCCCCTCACTCCCCACATTCAATCTATTGACAGATTCTATTCTACCTCAAGTATCTGTCCCCCTCTCTCCACTTGCCCCCACCATCACCATTTCTAGCTCATGGACAGCTGCACAGGTCTCCTCTCCACTCTCCTGCTACTTCTCCTAGCCTGCGGCAGTCTAGGCTCCTGACAATAGCTGTTAGTAAACTCAGGTGTGTCCAACTCTTTGCAACCTGATGGACTGTACCCCCCACCCCCAGGCTCTTCTGTCTATGGGATTTCCTAGGCAAGAATTCTGTTGTGGGTTGCCATCTTCTTCTCCTCAAAATGGCTGAGTCGTAGTTTTTCCAAATGTGTTATGAGATGACACCTCTCGCTAACTTACAACCTTGCGGTGGTTTTGGATTTTACTTGGAATCAAATGCAAGCATCTTTCTCTGGTTTACAGTGCCCCTCAAGGTGTGGTCCCTGCTTCCCCCTCCTTCTCTTCACTTCAGCCACAGTGGCATCTTTTCTACTCTGCAACATGCTCAGCTCTTTCTGGCCTTGAAAGAGCCAGTCGTTGGTCCCTGTGCCTGGAAAGTTGACTCTGTGGCTCTTTGCATTGCTGGCTCTTTGACAGCCTTCAGGTCTTAGCTTAAATAGCACCTCCTTAAAAAGGCTTTCTCTAAACACCTAAAATAGATCCGCCTGTTGTTCTCTACCACAGCCGTGCGTTTGCTGCCTTTGAAACTCCTTATATGTTTGTTCATTTGTCTTTTCACTGTCTGTTTCCCCAGTAGTATGACTATGTCATAAGGGCAGACACCTCAAGAGTCTTGTTCAACATGATTTCCCCAGAATCTGGTACAGTGACTTCACAGAGAATCCAATGACTGCTGAATGAAAGGAGGAATGAAGGAAAATAGAAAATAGGCCTGGAGAGAAGGGAACAAACTGGAGAGATATTGAGGAAGTAGACATGATAAGACTTGGTGATGGATTGGATGTGGGTGGTGAGAGGAAGGAAGGAGGCAGTGATGAGGTTTGGGGCTCTATTAACTAACTAGATGATTGTGCCATTTATGAAACTGGACAATAAGGAAAGGTACCAGTTTGAAGGAAAAGGTGGTACCTTCAAGCTTGAGGCATTAAATCTGAGGTCCTTGCCTGACATTAAAATGAACATGCCCAGTGGGCACCTTGGGACTTGAATTCAGTCTGGAACTGAATAAATGATCAGGACTAGTGAAAAATAATGGGATGTGATCAGAATAACTGAAAGCAAGAGAATGGACATGATTGCTGTGGAGAGAGTGTGGAGAAAGAAGAAGACAAAGACAAAATCTAGAGCAAAAGTGACTCATGTGTGGCAAGAGTAGAGAGTAAAGGAGTCACAAGATGCAAGAGATCTGGAGCCATTTGGCGTCTCCAAGCCAAGGGAAGAGACAATGGCAAGCAGGAAGGGATGTGTGGCAGGGTCAGATGTGAGGATTAGAAAAGGCCACTAGATTTGCTGACAAGGAAGCTATTGGTGATCTTTAAAGAGCAATTACAGGCAAGAGGGAGAGGACCATAATGCAGTAGATGAAGGAAAGCGTGGGACGTTAGGAAGAGATAGTGAGGGGAGACAATGCTCCCAAGAAGTTTGGCTGAGAAGGGAAGGCGAGAGAGAAGATGATAGCTTAAGAGGGAGGCAGGGTCAAGGGAGGGTTTCTTTGAAGGATGAGGGAAAGCTAAAAATCCTCATAGGCTGAGGAGGAAACAACACTCAAATGAGGGGGAGAGATGGAGATACAGGAAATAGAAAATAATTGATGGAGTTAGAGGTTCAGTATGGAGCAGAGGATAGACATGTCTCCCTAGGAGACAAAAGGAAAAAGGAGGAAGAAAGTAAGGGACAGAGGGAGGAGGGGAGAGAGAGAGAAAGAGACTTGGATGGAGGACATACAGAAAAATTCTGAGATGGACAGCCTTTGTCTTGGCAAAATTGAAAGCCAACTATTAGGAGGGGTGTAGCCATAAGGCTGTAATGTAAACAAAGTAGAAAATGAGAACTGCAGTCTCCATGGGATGAGTTAAAGGATTGTGGAACATCAGTGTCAGCAAGGACCTCCCATTGAGGCTGGCAAACTTATAAGTGCTAGGAGCTAACCAGTCAGGGCTGGGGACAGCAGCACGAGCAGAAGGTGTGCAAAGCTTGAATGGCTTCAAACCACGAAGGTCATGGCTGGCATCAGGATCTAGAGCAGACGACGCAGGGAGGTGAAAGAGGCCTGAAAAGGACTGAGAGCTGGGAGAACAGAGTAGGGAATGGCAGCGAGGGACTGAAATGCTCAGAATTGACGGGATCAACTTATTTTTTTCCCCTTTATCCAAAAATCAGTTACTTAACAGACCAGTGCCAAGCACTGGAACCAAGACCAGGTTTAGGAGGAATGAAGGTGCTGTTCATCTGAAGGATGGAGGTAGAGGAGCCAAGGACTGAAAATCTTGGGGCTGAAGTCTTCCCAAGTAAAGACAAGGCTCAGGATGTAGCTAAGCCAGTGGGAAGCTTCTTTGGAGAGGATGCATAGATGAGGTTACGGGGATTGTAGGGTGGCTGGCAGTTGGGCTGAGGAACGTCTATGAGGATGCTGAAGCCAATGGGGAAGGCAGCAGGGGCCAAGATGGAGAGAAAGGCCAGGGGCCTGGTGCTGTGTTAACTGAAGACCAGCCAATATTTTCTGGTGGGCAGTGAGACTGAGAAAGGGGAGAAGAGTTTCTGGGACTTACCACCTCCTGCCCAACTACAAATGCTATTTCTCTCTCCTTCTTTTCTGCCTCGGCCCAAACTATACCTTACAGTAACATCCACCATATAATATAACTTGGGAAGATTCATCACTCTTTCTGACAGCAATAACGTGGCTCTCTGTGGAAGATGAGGCATTGGAAGTAGGCATGAGAGCCCTGGGCCATAAACAGCAATTGTAAACATGGACTTCTACAGCAGTCTCCCTACTGCCTCTAGAAGCCATGCTGGAAAAAGGTAAAAGCAGATCATCCACTAGAGAGAGTTGCTAAAGGCAGACACAAGTTCTAGTTCTGATGTGAGGGTAAAGGGGAGATGTTTTTGGATAGAAGATGGAGGTGGGTGGCTTTGTGGCCAAAAGAATAGGTTTCAATGGAGAGCACTCAAAGTGTTAATTGGGAAAGATCAGACCTAGTGAGAAGGATGAGAGACTAGGTGGCAACTGAGAGCCCTCTGTCCTTGATTGAATAGTTGTCACAGGTGACAGGACTTGGGGTCAGGGAAGGGGGCCTCCAGGGAGATGAGACACCTCTGGTAGCATGACCACGGCAGCCAGTCCATCCTCCACTCCTCCCAGGAGAACCACAAGCAAGAGGCAACAGAATAGGGCTGCCTGGGTCCCTGAGACTAATCACCACAAAGCATGGCCAGCCTCCTGGAGGTTTCTCAGCTGGACCAGCTACTCCACTTCATTTCTCAAGAAGTTGGCCCTAATACCACCTGAACAGAATTGAGCTTGGGTTTACAGAAGTGTAGATAGAGTACCATATTGGCCCAGGACAGTGTAAGCAGTCCTGTGTAAGTTCTATTCTGTTGCTTTGCTCTCTGTACCTCAATGGTTTCCTCACCTGAAAAATCAGGGTAAGAATGCTTTTCTCACAAGGTGGTTATGACGATTAACTGAGAGAATGCTCTGAGAAGTTTTCATAAACCTTTAGTCACTGCAGAGATGTCAGTTGGAAGCATCTCATTACTATTGGGAGGAGGGCCATAGCCCCAGGCACTCTCATGAAGGCCAGTGGACCCATTAGCTTGTCTGGCTGTCCAGCAGCCCATCTTCCCACTTGTCAGTACAGGAAGCAGGCAGTTAAGGACCTGTACAAGGCTGGGAACCTGGTGCTCCTGGGCATGTAGGAGTCCAGTGGAGAAAGGGGTGAGAAACCAGGACATGATGAGAAATGTTGGGCTGGATGAAGCACAAGCTGAAATCAAGATTTCCAGGAGAAATATCAATAACCTCAGATATCCAGATGACACCACCCTTATGGCAGAAAGTGAAGAAGAACTAAAGAGCCTCTTGATGAAAGTGAAAGAGGAAAGTGAAAAAGTTGGCTTCAAACTAAACATTCACAGAGAAGGAAATGGCAACCCACTCCAGTATTCTTGGAAAATTCCATGGACAGAGAAGCCTGGTGGGCTGCAGTCCGTGGGGCTACATTACTGAGCACACGTGCATGATGGTGGAGGGAGATGGATTGGTAGCAATAAACTGGTAGAACTGAAAAAAAAAACACCTCAACATTCAGGAAACTAAGATCGTGGCATCCAGTTACATCACTTCATGACAAATAGATGGGGAAACAATGGAAACAGTGACAGATTTTATTTTGGGGGGCTCCAAAATCACTGCAGATGGTCACCGCAGCCATGAAGTTAAAAGACTCTTGCTCCTTGGAAAAAAAGTTATGACCAACCTAGACAACATATTAAAAAGCAGAGACATTACTTTGCTAACAAAGGTCTGTCTAGTCAAAGCTATGGTTTTTCCAGTGGTCATGTATGGATTTGAGAATTGGACCATAAAGAAAGCTGAGCACCAAAGAATTGGTGCTTTTGAACTGTGGTGTTGGAGAAGACTCTTGAGAGTCCCTTGGACTGCAAGGAGATCCAACCAGTCCATCCTAAAGGAAATCAGTCCTGAATATTCATTGGAAGGACTGATGCTAAAGCTGAAACTCCAATACTTTGGCCACCTAATGTGAAGAGGTGACTCATTTGAAAAGACCGTGATGCTGGGAAAGATTGAAGGCAGGAGGAGAAGGAGACGACAGAGGATGAGATGATTGGATGGCGTCACCAACGCTATGGACATGAGTTTGAGTAAACTCTGGGAGTTGGTGATGGACAGGGAGGCCTGCCATGCTGCAGTCCATGCGATCACAAAGAGTCAGACATGACTGAGTGACTGAATTGAACTGAAACATGGGAAGATTGGGAGAAGGCATCCATCTGGCTGCCATCCAATGCTCTTCCCTAAGGATACCAGGACCTATATGATTCTTATTTCTTGCTTTTCTGGCTAGTTGGGGGCTGTGGGCTGGCCAACTGAATGCTAGGCAGGAAGATCAGTGGACCAGTCTGAGCTGAGGGTGATACCTATAGGGGACCTTCAGGGGGTTAGGGAACGTAGTGGGAGAGCCCTGGACTGAGCTAGGAGGGGCCTTCAGCCCCAGGCTGACCCTGCCAGGGATGAACGGAATGTAAGTGAAACAGCTGAGCTGGAAATTGGGGAAACAAAACATAAACCACCTCAATAAACCTGTCAAGGCCAACAAACTCCCTCTTTTGTTCCCATTGCCTGACCTGTACTTGGCTTGTAAAAGGACAGCAAATGAACTCTGGCTTTTAGGCACAGCCTCTGGCACCCCTCTGCCCAGATAGGAATTCTGGCTCTACCACTTCCTAGCTGTGAAAGCTTGGACAAGGAAGTTAGCCTCTCTGTGCCTCCATTTCCTCATCTGTGCAGTGGGGTGCTGTGGGATTAAATGACTTAATATTGGTAAAGCAGTTATAACTACAACTGGCACAGGGTAAACACTCTTAATGTTTCTGAAACACTGGAGTCTAGGCAGCAGAGGTTCTATGGAAAAGGCATTGGACTTGAAGTCTGACAGGTCTGGGGGCAAACCCTCCATTTCTCACTTAATCTCACTGAGCCACAGATTCCTCATCTTTAAAGGAGGTGGTGGACTAATTCTTAACAGGACAGACTGAAATTAGATGACGATGCCTATGGTTGTGTCCCCAGCCTTTAGTAGGTGCTCAATAGATGACAGCCTCTTGAAATCTCCCATATACTGATAGCACCATTTCCCAGTCTACCCCAGATGAATAAATAATCATCCATATAGTACAGGATCCCATTTGAATGCTGCAGCCTGCCTGCTACTTATCTTTGTGGGGTTGGGGAAATCCAAGGGCCTGAGACTTTTCTGCAAGAGCTTCCTGCTTCATGTATCTTAGAGCAACAGTGCTTCTTAAACTCTAGGACCTATCAGAACCACCTGGAGGGCTTATGAAAACACAGATTGCTGACCCTACCCATAGAATTTTTATCTAGTTGAACTAGGGTAGGGCCTAAGAATTTAGATTCCTAATAAGTTCTGGGGCTACTGATGCTGCTGGTCCAGGAAGCACACTTTGAGCATCACTGCCTTAGAACAGCAACTGTGATGTGCAGACAGCATACCAGTGCAAGTTGTGCAGCCTTAAATTCTGATTGAGTGGGTCTGGGGTAGAGCCTGGGATTCTGTGTTTATAAGAAGCTACCAAGTGCTGCTGCTGCTGCTCTGCTTCACTGACCACACTTTGGCAAGCAAGGCTTAGAGGAGTGCTTGACCCTTTATTCATCAACAGTCCTTCCCAACCAAGATGCTGGAAGGTTAGCAGAGGCAAACAGAGCTGGGGAGGGCAGTGCAGGACTCACGTCCAGAAGTCAGTATCAGAGAGGAGGTGACAATGGAGTGCTTCGGTGGCAAGTGGGGACGACACTGAGGGCAGCGCAATACTGGAAATGGCGGGCACGTGCACACCATGTGTGCACATGAGACAGAAAGCGAAAAAAAAAAATTGAAAGAATTTTATATATTTTTTCAAGCATCAAAGTAGTATCTTGGAAAAAATCAAAACTCGTTGGATTTCCTTACACGTACTTTATGGGTTAGTATTGTTTTAATTTTAATTATATATGGCCAATGGGGGGCAGGGGGTGTGCAATCTGTTCAGAGCTTAAAGCCTCTAAAGGTGTTAACCCTGGTGGTCACTGAAGTCTCTGTCCCTGAGCTTTGGGGCCTAAGGTTGTGGCCAAGTGTGTGTTCCACTGGATGTCCCTCACTTTGCCCCAGGATCTGCAGAGGAGATTCAACTTTCTTAGGTGGAATACAAGTCACCATCAAAGGGGACTCAGGATTTGTAGATGGGGTACCAGATGTCTTGTGACCTGGAGAGGCATTGATGTCACTGAATCAAGGAACAAAGGAAGGGCATGGGTTCCCCATGGACACTCCAAGCAGCATCCATGCACACCATAAGTCCTTGCTCCCCTGCTCCATAAGAAGTATCCCCATCCCTCCCAATGGCAAAGAGACCAAGGATTCCAAGTCACACTGACCTGCACACGAAACCCAGATTCAACTTAGCTGTATAACCCAAGATAAATGACCTTTCTATTCTCTACCTTGGTTTCTTAAACTGTAAAATGTGAATAATAACACTTTTCATCTTATAGGGCTGTTATGAGAATTAAATGAGTTAATATAAATGAGATGCTTAGAATAATACCTGAGACCTAGTGTGCTCTCAAAAATCATGGTTATTATCATTATCTAATAGTAATCCTTATCATAGTAACAGCACCATCTCAGTAGAAACAGATGAGTTTGGGCAATGGGAAACATCTGTTCAAGGAGATGAAGGGGCAGATGTGAGAGGTGAGTTGTGTACAAGATGCATCTGAAAGGAGCCCAGCAGGACTTCTTGGGGCCACCTCCCACTGCCCAGTCCTGCCAAGTCACGTGTGGGCTAGTGAGACCATCAGACAAAACCCAAAATTAATCCTGAAGGACCTGAAAACCCCAGTAATGGAACTGAAAACCTTGGGGACACAGGTCTTATTTTTGTCTCTTTCCCTAGTTGAAAGCTGTTAAAACAGAGCAGCAATGTTGGTTGGAGTTTGGTGTTCCCGCTCCAGACTGCCACAGGCCTATGAGAATAGTGTCTGACCCACTAGTGAACACCAAACTGCTGGTATAGATCTGAAATGCCCAAGGCTTTCCTTTTTCAAAAGAGCACATCGGTATTCAGATGCACTTGGGAACCCTGAATCAGCTGAACGGTTCCCATTGCCCCCTCCCGGGGCACCAAAGCTGGCTGCAAGCGTGGTTTCAGAGCATGATAAGAAGTGGCCCCCTGGTCCTTCTTCCCCCACCTGTGCCAGTCCGTCCAGGCCAGTGGGCCCTCCATTAGCAACACTGGGAATCTTTTTCACCAGCTTCTTCGGGCTTTGAAAGATTCATTCTCCAAAACACACAGAACTGGGGGAGTAACAATTTATTTGTCTTTCTGGTTTTATCATACAGACATCCTGGGCTGCCAGTCAAAGCTTCTGGTCAGTGTGAGATTGGCCAAGAGCACGCTGAGCTGCCATTGGCACAACAGCCCAGAGCTGGGACAGGCTTCCCGAAGTACAGTGCTGGACTTTCAGATCCCTCTCCAGCTCTTCTCTTCATGGACACTGGCTTGAGATGGGAACCATAGACCTTGCCCCATCCCTTCATGCCCCAGAAATCGCCAGTGACTAACCTAAGGGTGCACAGGAATTGCTGGGAAGAAAAGCCAGGTCTTGGGTCCTCTAGCTCTGTCTATAGCCATGTTACCTGATTGCCTCAAACTTTCTCAAACCTTCCTCCAAGTGTGCACACAGTGCCTTTTAAATCAGTCTTCTTGGCCTGGCCAAAGCCCTCCTCCCCCTTCCTCCAGGCCCTCCATCCTGTATCACAAACCCCCTCCCCTCCAACTTCAGGGCCTTATCCCAAGTGTCCTTTTCACATCCGCACGCCTCCTTTCCCCTCCCCCAGCCTGTTCTCCATAGGAATGGGCCTCCCCCAGCCTTCCCATCTCCTGCTTCCCACCCCCCTCACCCCCAGCCCTATAGAGTGTCATAAATTCTAACGAAACCCCATCAGGGGAAGAAAAGGAGCAAAAAGTGCCTAATTGGCAGGGGCCTCGAAGCTCTTGGTCCCTGTGGTGGGATTGATAAGGTTCCTGGGAAGCGGTAGGGGTTTGGAGAGAGGAGGGGGGAGGCTGGGGGCCTGCCTGCCAAATGTAGCCAATTAATGTCAGTGCTGCCTTTCATGCCAGCCAATTAAGTCCCACATACTTGTCACCAGCCCTGGGAAGGGGGGCAGGGAGGGCGGGGCAGGGGTTTCAAGGGAACAACTAATTTCCCTGCAGCCAGGATAATGCAGCCTTCGAAATGGGGAAGGGGTACAGAGGGAGTTAGAAGGTGGTTGGGGGTTGCCAGGGGCAGGCAGCAGGGGAGGGGGCAAGGTGCAGAACACTGGGGCTCTGTGGGGACTTTGTTCGGGGCCCTGGGAGAAATGGAAGCTGGAATTGGCTTCAGGGGCCAATAGCTGCTGAGCCCTAGGAAGAGGGCTCACTTTCTCACTTTGTGCCATGTGCTGGCAGAGCCACGCATTTGCCACTTATGCTATTTAGTTCATACAACTCCTGCACAGCTCAGAGGTTAGGTAACCTGCTCAAGACAGAACAACTGTAAATGGTCAGAGTAACGCGCTATTGACTTGCCAAAGTCCATGGTAAATATTCCCTAAAAGCCCTGCAAAGCAGAGACAGTGGCTTAAGCATCCAGGAGCCCTAGTCACCTCCCTCCTCACCTCCACCAACTGGGCAGAGGGTCCTAATGAAGGGCCACATAACCCAGGCTGGCTCCCAGACAGCAGGTTAGTCTGAGAGCTGGTGAAAGACCTTTCAAGGCAGGGAAAGGACCTTGGAAGGGGGACAGGGAACAGAGTCTCAGTGAAGGAATATCCTTGTGAAACCAGGGATGCCCACTGTTAGGCCTCCAAGGACGCAGCTGGCAATGGATAGAAGAGACATTTCCAGATAGAGGTACTAAGAGGGTCTTGGCAGCTCTTCCCTTGGAAAGCTTAGGAAAGCTGCCTTCTTGCTGGCTTGGGGAAAAATTCTGAGAGCTCCTGAAGGGGGGTCCAGGAAGAGCCTGGCGGCAGCTCAGGACCAAACAAAAAGGCCCTGCCAGAGGCCCTAGGGAGCAAGCAAGGCTCCTTGGTATAGCCTATGGCTCAGCATCAGGCCCTTACCCTCAGGAGCAAGTCTGTTTCCAGGCATCTCCCCGGGGAAAAAGCAAACAAGACTGAGTGCTGATCTTGGCTGCACCACCTGTGAGACGAGTGAGCTTAGGGGAGTCCTGGCCCCACTCTAAGCCTCGGTTATCTCATCTGTGAAATGGGGATAAGCAGAATCCCTACCTCCAGGGCTGCAATGAGACTCCCAGAAGAGATAGGATGGGGAAGGGTTTGTAGTCGTTGAAAGCACTTCTGAGCAGGCAGTTGGGGTAGAGGCAGATGTGCCCAGGAGCCGGACAGCACAGTGCCACCAGCTGACTCTCTGCCCTGGGTGCCTGCAGAGGTGCCACAATGTGCGCATTGTCATGCAGATGCTTTGCCAAGCCGTCCACCCCCAGTGGGCCTACTAATGACCCTGAGAGCTGGTTGGAGGCTGGGGCAGGCTAATTACATGGCCCCAAGCCCGCCAAGACCCAATAATTACACAGCAACTTGTACAGAGAGGGTGGCTAATTGTGTGACAAGCTGTGAGGGGAGGGCAGGGTGCCCCCCGAGCTAATGAGCTTCCCCCAGAGTCTGTGAGGCAGGGCCAGGGCGAGGGGATGTGGCAGGCAGGACATTCCCATTCCCAGCCCCCCATGGCGCCCAGCTCCCAGGAGGGTAGCAGGGCACGCAGGAGGGAGGTGAGCAGTGATTAAGAGCCAAAGCTCGCCTCAGACCTGTCTCTTCTTGCCAAGTCTTGCTCGAAGACGCACCTGGTCGGGTGATATGGGCCTGCTCTCTCAGAAGCAATACTCCCCTACCCCTCCCTCACCCCGAGGTGGCTCAGGCTCTTCCACGTTTGCCTCCTGCCCCCGGCCGCGACTGGCTGGCAGACTCACCATGGCGAAGAGTAAAAGACGGATCTGGGAAATCCTTGACCATAAGACCAAGCAGGATTCACCAGGAGGCCCCAGCCCAGCTCCCATTTCTCACAGGGGTGGGAAACCAAAGCTCATATCAGCCAGAGTCCTGGCAAACTGGTGAGCTACTCTTGGGCCTCCCTAACTGAGCTTCTTATTTCTTTTTCATTCAGTGTAGTCCTAGGTACTCTGAAGGCCTTGGGGTCAGCCAGTTCTATGTTCAAATTTAGCCAGTTCACATTTGAGCTGTGTGACTTTGGGCAAGTCACTTTACCTCTCTGAGCCCCAGTTTCTCCATCTATAAAATGACAAGGTTACAAGGATAAAATGAGTTAATTCCAGTGAAACCTAGGAGTTCAGTGCCTGGCCCTATGTGACCCTATCTAGTGTACTCTTTGTGCATGTTCCTGACAGCCCACCTGAGGTAGAATGCACAGAACAATTAGGAGTCTCCTAGCCATCTCCACCTCTTTTCCAGGCCCACCCCCTACCCATATTTACCAGAGGCCACCCTGACTGCCTGAGCCCACCCCAACCACCAATTTCTGCCTGGATACCTCTTTCTTTTCCCTGACACTGGAGCGAAGCTGAAAGAGGCAGGGGTGTGAGGGAGAGGGGTGGATTAGGCCGTCTCTTCCCTTCAGATGTGGCACCCTATGGAGGTAAGGCTTCCAGGTGGAGAGAGGCCTGGGCACCTCCTGTTTCTGAGATGACCTCCCCCTCTCTAGCTCACCCCTCAGCTCTGGACACTTTCGAACTCCCCCTCCCCAAAAGCAAGCAGGAGGCAGAGGCATTGAAGTGGCTGCTGACAAGTTGGAACAGCTTAACAAATTACTCCTAATAAACTACTGGGGGCAAGAGAAGGGGAGGCCAGAAGCCAACCTGCTCCCAAACAGCACCTTCATCCATGCCCTGCTGGCCTGGCCACTCCCAGGACAGCCACAGGCTTTCCTGCAGGGAGGCCTACACAGGAAACCTCTCCAGCCACCCCTACCCTTACCAGCCCCAAGCCTGGGATCTGAGGTTTCCCAGGCCTTAGAACCATGCGACTTGCCCAAATCAGAGAGGTTTCTCACCTTCACTGAAGCCCAGGGTTTCAGCCCAGCTCTGCCAGACACAGAGGAAGAGGCAGCAGAGCCAAGTGCTCCCACCTCCAGACTGCTGGTCCAGGGGCTCAGGTTGGAGACCCCAGCTTATTTGGCACCTGACCATTCTACCAGACATGTGCAGACAGGATTCCCTTGTTGATACAGCTCCTGGCCACTGGCTGAGGCAAATCATCTCTTCTCTTGGCCTTGCTTGCTTTCTTGTCTTTCACATGAAGGTTGTCAATCCCCACAAGGTCCCGGACAGTGCTCCAAGGGCTGTCCTCTGCATTAAACAGGATCATGGACAGGAAAGCACTGCCTCGGTTTTAAAGCACCACACATGAGCTGGTTGTTGGAATGGCTGCTGATTATGATTGTTATTAATTCTTGGTTATTAACTCTTGTCCCTTCTGTATCCTTCACTTTTGTCCTTAGTTGGACTGGACCAGTAGGAGGAAAGAAATAACGGACTCTACCAGCAATAAAAGGTAAATGCAAAGCACTTTCACATACATTTTGTCTAATCCTCACATCAGTTCCTCAAGGGAGGAGTTACTATCCCCTTTCACAAAACAATCACAGGGGCAGTTGGCCTCTGATCAATACTGGCTACTGCCCCAGACTTTCAGACTTCTCCTCTTCTAGGATTCTTTTCAGCATCATGGCGATACTTCTAAGCTCACTGGGCAGGCTTGGGGAGAGACTTGGGCTGGGTGGAGGGGAAGAGGTAGGCCAGAAACAGGAGCCTGCGTGCTCAGACTCAGAGAGGTCAATTAACTTACCTGAGGTCACACAGCTAAAAAGTGCTGTCTCGGCTACAAATCCATGCCCTTCTCACCAGCTCACTTAGTGAGCCTGGACCTGGCTAACCTGGACAGGCAGGGGGTCTCCCAATGGAGGCTCAAAATGCCAGGTTTCAAAGTGGGCCCTGGGCACAGGGTGTAGGCTGCATCCTGGAGAGCCGTGGAACGGGTCTGTTCTTGAGGGGGAGCTGGGCACTGCTGGGACAGACCATGTGCCGAGGCCTGTAATCTGATTAAGCCATTAGAGCCACTGCCCCAAGCACGCGCTGCCAGGGCCGCCAAGTCCTTCAATTAATCCCCAGATTAATCTGCTCTTTCTCCCTGTCTCCTCCCCTCCACCACATCCCCGCCCCGCTGTTTCAGCCTGGAGGGGGAGGGAAGCTAACCCCTGGGGCTTGTGGGGCTGCACAAGGGACATCAGATACATCCCGCTTGTCATCACAACCACCCCTCAGACAAGGGAGCCTGGCCTGCTCTGGCCACCTTACCTTTGGTCTGTCTTTCCCTGCAGCCCACCTCAGACCCTCTACTCCTTAAAGTTCTGCATTCATCCAGCAACTGGTTGAGCACTTAGAATGTGCTAGGCACTCATCTTGGGGTCTAGTGGTAAAGAAGACAGACAAGGCTCTGGGGCCCCAGGGCAGGAAAGGAGAGAGAGAAACACACGGGTGCTGACAGACTCACGTGCTCCATGCTGCAGCGGGAAGCTCAGCAATGGTTGTTGAAGGAGATCAGAGAAAACAAGAGGGCTACTCTAGGCAGAGGAAACGTGTACAAAAGTACTATGACTGGTGTGAAACACATAGCCTGTTTGAGGAAGATGGCTTGCTTGGGATGGGGAAGGAGAGACAGAGGCTGGTGGAAGATGAGGCTTGGAGCGGGCTGCTGCCCATGGTAAAGGCTCTGCATCGTATGATGGTATGAGCCAGGCATCAGTGTCCATGGGTACACATTGCTGTAGGCATGAGTGTGCAGCTCAGCTTGTGCGCATGTACAATGATGGCCACTTTGCTCACGGGAATTTGTACCTGAACGTGTATATGAAGGCTCTTCCTTCACTGATGTGTCAGTGTGTGTAGTTGCCTCAGCCACACTCCTAGCACCCCGGGGACAGGGACTGAGGATGCTATTTCTCCTATAAATTACTTGCCCACCAAGCACCAAGTATCAGCAGCTTTCAACAGAGCATCCCTGGACCTAACTCTTCATCAGATATGCCAGATTCCTGCTGGGTAGGAACTCCAAGACCTGGATTCATATTCCTTTCTTAGACAGGGCGTTTCACTCTGCCCTGACTAACACTAGCCGGGGCCAGGCAAGCCTGGGAGGTTGGCAGTGATGGGGCTTTCCACCTGCCTCTCTACTGCTATCCTGGCTGAGCTCCCTTCATGTCTCACTGAGATTGCTACAGAGTTTCCTCACTGCTGTCTGGCTTGACCCCACCAAAGCCTGGTATCCACATACCCATCAGGGAGGGGGGTCCATTAAAACTGTCAGGTCCTGTCATTCCTCTGCTGAAAGCCCTGCAGAAGCTTCCACCTCACTCAAAGTAAAAGCCACACTTCTTTCCGTGGCCCTTACCATGGCACTGTAACACATGCCCTCCCTGCCTCACCATCATGTCTCTGACCTCTCCTCCTAACCTCCTTGCTCACTGCCCTCCACTCACACAGGCCTCATCACCTGTCCTCCAGCTACCAGACATTCTCCTGCCTCAGGGCCTTTACACCTACTGCTCCTCCTGTCCAGAGGACTCTTCCCTCAGATAGAGGCAAGGCTCCTCCCCTCACCTTCATTTTTTACTCACACGCCTCTTGTCACTCTCTCAACGACACCTGGCAGGACCACTCTATTTAAAATTGCAGATCATTGCCTACCCCATCCTGGTACTCCTTAATCTCTGTAATCTAGTCCTTTTCCTCTCCATAGTACTAACCACATTCAAATACACTGCATGATTTACTTATTTATTATGTTAGTATTCGTCCCCTCTCACTAAAATGTAAGCTCTATGAGATCTTTGTCAGGGCTAATCACTGATGTCTCCCAGCTCCTAAAACACTTTCTGGCATCTAGTAAGCATACAGTGAGCATTCGTTGAAAGAATTCCTCCTGAGGGGGGAGCCCCCAGGGCCAAGTTCTTCCCAAAGCTTGCTTTGAGCTTCATGAGCTCCAGTCTTCATTCCCAGTGCTTCCCAACCCCTTTTCCTCCCACCGAGATGCCATTAGATTCCTTTAAGCCCCAAAAGGGATTAGAGTGACCATTCATACAAATGCACATATGTATGGGGACATGTGCACACACATTGCCCAGATATGGGCACTGAAGTCAGGTTCTTTGCTTCCATTGCTGATCCACAGAATTCCAGGGAGCCCCCAGGCCCTGCACTTCCCCTCCCAGGTTTCTCTCAGCTGCTGCTCTTGATCCCCCAATGACTCCCTTTTCCTCCCCAGGCCCCCGAGCCTCTGCCTTCTGCCCTCAAGGTCTTCATTTTCCCTCCTCTGACCCTACCTCTGTGCCCCCAGGACTTGATCCCTCCCTTTACTTGTCTACCTAGTCCCAGCTCCTTGCCCCTTGGTGTGCCCATAACTCGGTCCTTTCCCTCATCACCACCTCAGTCTCTATGCCTCTGCCCTCAGGGTCTTCCCTGCCACTTTCCCTGTCCTTTCAGTCACCCCTGTTATCCCTGCCCTTCCTTCTCTGCTTGGTGCCCTCAAGTCTCGCCCTCTCCCTGCAATGCTCTCCCTTTCCACTTGCTGGCAAACACCCAGGCTTTGGCTCTTACAGCCTCTATCTGTTTCTGCCTGGCCTTTGTGCCACCTGCAGGCCCAGCATCCCCAAGGGCTCTCCACACAGCCACTCACTAATTAGGTCAATTATGAGGTCAATTATCTAATCCTCTCCAATCCAGCTCTGCATTGCTCCACACACTCGCATTCTCAGGCACTTTCAGAGACCCAAGCTGTAGATATTCCACTCCTTGCTACCTCTCCTGTAGATGCTCCCTGCCTGGCCTCTTGGCTGAGCAGGTTCTTCTTATCACAGAAAACTTTGGAAGGGGCAGAAGTCACTGAATGGTGGCTAGAAAGACTAATTCCCAAGAGTGATGTGTGGGGAGTACCTCCCTAAGCAACACTGAGGTCACCATCCCAGGGATGGCTTCACTGGAGTCAGTCCCCAGTACCTGGACTTGTGCATGTGTGTGTTGGGGACTGGAGAATGGATCCTGCCTGGAGACAAAGGAAGGGACAAAAAGACCTTTAGGCCAAGGCTCCTCGATCTTTTACTAAAGTCACATGACTCTTGAGCATCTTGAAGGAAGAACTGGACTATAGAAACACACACCTACACCCGTTTGCAATTCATTTCAAAGAACTGGTGCCCAGACCCCTGGAAACTGTCCAGAGATCCTGGCATAAACTTGGATCCAGAAACTCTGATCCAATGGCTCTTCCCAGCATTGTGCCAGCCTCTATCAGGAAAATCACCCCTTCAGGGTGAGGTCCAGAAGCCCTCAACCTTCCCTGCCTCTTCCCAGAGCCTCAGTTTTCACTTCAGGAGCGCCTTGCCTGCCTGCTCCGTTACCTGACAGCCAGTGCCATGAAAGTCCAGTGTCATTGTAGCCTCTGGGGCACCAAGAACGGCCACAAGGACCTGATACCCATGATAAACGCCCCACTAAACGTTTAGTTGGGTCCAACTAAACGCCCCACCTTGCAGCTAAGGCCGCAGCTCATTGGCAGTCTGACCCAGTAAGGGAGCCAAGGAGAAGAGGACCAGAGCAGGGGCTGGCAGAAGTGAGGAAATGAAAAAGGGAAATAGAGAGTCTAGGTAGGGAAGAAGATGGAGGCCAGAGAAAGACACTAAAGAGAATGAAAGCAGACACTCAATGAGGGCAGTGTTGACATTACCAAGGAAAATTCAAGAACTTCACCAAGTCTGATGTCTTCCACTACACAGACGGGCAGATTCAGGCCCCAGAGAGAAAAAGGGACTTGCCCAAGACCCTACAGCCTGTCCCTGGCAGAATTTCAAGTACTTAAGCCCAGACTATCACTGCCCCACCCCACTTGAAGGGCCCTGGGAGGAGAGAGGGTGGAGAGGCATAGAGCTAACAGCCTACAAATCTCTGTCTCACTGGCCACAAAGATATTCATTACAACCATCAGTATAATAAGGATATTTTTAAAATAACTTGAATATCAAACAACAGGGAGTTAAGTATACAAATTCTAGTTTAGTTATAGTGTTGAATGCTTTGTAACAAATAGAAATTGTAGATTACATTTCGTATCAGAACATGTTCACAGTACACTTTGGAGATCAGTTTATAAAACCAAACCAGTAAACACATACAGGAGTGAAAAAGGACGAGAAAGAGGAAACACACTAAAATGTTAACACTTGTTATCTCTAACAAGAATGTTGCAAATTATTGTGGTCTTCTTTTTGCTTGTCTACATTTGCCATATTTTCTTTAACATGCAAGTATTACTTTTGCAATGACAAAAAGCAGTACAATGTTACATGTAAAACACTTTTTAGAATGTTTGTCTCCAGCTCAGACTTCTCTCTTGACCTCCAGGCTCCGAAATCCACTGTTGGCTGTCCCATCAACCAGAGCCAGAACACAGGCTGAAGGCTCCTCCTCCTCCTTGTTGTTCAGCTGCTCAGTTGTTTCCAACTCTCTGCATCTCCATGGACTGCAGCAAACCAGGCTTCCTGTCCTTCACTATCCCCCAGAATTTGCTCAAACTCATGTCCATTGAGTTAGTGATGCCATCCAACTATCTCATCCTCTGTCATCCCCTTCTCCTCCTGTCTTCAATCTTTCTCAGCATCAGGGTCTTTTCCAATGAGTTGGCTCTTGGCATCAGGTGGCCAAAGTATTGGAGCTTCAGCTTCAGTATCAGTCCTTCCAATGAATACTCAGGGTTGATTTCCTTTAGGATTGACTGACTTGATCTCCTTGCAGTCCAAGGGACTTTTAAGAGTCTTCCCCATCATCACAGTTCAAAGGCATCAATTCTTCAGCACTCAGCATTCTTTATGGTCCAACTCTCACATCTGTACATGACTACTGGAAAAACCATATCTTTGACTATATGGACCTTTGTCGGCAAAGTGATGTCCCTGCTTTTTCTACGCTGTCTAGGTTTGTCATAGTTTTCCTTCCAAAGAGCAAGTGTCTTTTAATTTCATGGCTGCAGTCACAGTCCACAGAGATTTTGGAGCCCAAGAAAATAAAGTCTGTCACTGTTTCCAGTTTTTCCTCATCTATTTGCCATGAAGTGATGAGACTGGATGCCATGATCTTAGTTTTTTGAATGTTGACTTTTTTCACGCTCCTCTTTCAACTTCATCAAAAGGCTCTCTAGTTCCTCTTTGCTTTCTGCCATTAGGGTGGTGTCATCTGCATATATGAGGTTATTGATATTTCTCCTGGCAAACTTAATTCCAGCCTGGCATTTTGCATGATGTACTCTGCATAGAAGTTAAATAAGCAGGGTGATAATACACAGCCTTGATGTGCTCCTTTCCCAATTTGGAACCAGTCCATTGTTCCATGTCTGGTTCTAACTGTTGCTTCTCAACCTGCATACAGGTTTCTCAGGAAGCAGGTAAGGTGGTCTGGTATTCCCATCTCTTGAAGAATTTTCCACAGTTTGTTGTGATTCACACAAAGTCTTTAGCAATTGTCAATGAAGCAAAAGTAGATGTTTTTCTGGAATTCCCTTGCTTTTTCTATGATCCAATGAATGTTGGCAATTTGGTCTCTGGTTCCTCTGCCTTTTCTAAATCCAGCTTGAACATCTGGAAGTCCTTGGTTCACATAGTGTTGAAGCCTCACTTGAAGGATTTTGAGCATTATCTTGTTAGCATGTGAAATGAGTACAATTGTATGGTAGTTTGAACACTCTTTGGCATTGCCCTTCTTTGGGATGGGAATGAACACTGACCTTTTCCAGTCCTGTGGCCACTGCTCAGCTTTCCAAATTTGCTGGCACATTGAGTTCAGCACTTTAACAGCATCATCTTTTAGGATTTGAGATAACTCAGTTGGAATTCCATCACCTCCACTAGCTCTGTTCATATTCATGCTTCCTAAGGCCCACTTAGCTTCACACCCAAGGATGTCTGGGTCTAGGTGAATGACCATACCATCGTAGTTATCTGGGTCATCAAGACCTTTTTTGTACAGTTCTGTGATTTATCAACTTTAGCTGTCCCCACCTATGCCCTTCCTAGCAGAAGCCACAGCCATGCCCAGGCAGTACTACTGCAGCCTCTAGCCTGCTCCACTCCACCCTGCTCACAATGATAATCCGGGAAATTTTGTTAAAAGGTTCATCCAACCAAGTCTCTCTCACCTGCAAAGTGCCCTAGAAAAGGACCTATGGGCCTTCAGCAACTTTGTAAATCTCATTTCCAAGATTCCTGTTCCCAAAAGAGGAGGAACACACACATACACACTTCTCACCTCTGCTACTATTGTCCCATCCCTACTTGGCAAAATCCCTACCAAGACTTCCCAGATGCCACTCTCCCTGCATGCTACTGCTGCTGCTGCTAGGTCATGTCAGTTGTGTCCAACTCTGTGAGACCCCATAGACGGCAGCCCACCAGGCTCCCCTGTCCCTGGGATTCTCCAGGCAAGAACACTGGAGTGGGTTGCCATTTCCTTCTCCAATGCATGAAAGAGAAAAGTGAAAGTGAAGTTGCTCAGTCGTGTCTGACTCCTAGCGACCCCATGGACTGCAGCCCACCAGGCTCCTCCATCCATGAGATTTTCCAGGCAAGAGTACTGGAGTGGGGTGCCATTGCCTTCTCCCCTCTCCCTGCATACATGTCCTTTATTCAACTTCCAATCCATTTCTCCCGTCTGCCCTCATTTGGGCATTGGGTTCATCTTCTCCTCTGGCCAACAAGAGGATGATTCTTGTGGTTCGGAAGTAGACTTTAGTAGAGCCCAGCCTCCTGATAGAGGCAATTCCAAAGGGCAGCAAGGTGAGTCACAAAGTAGGGGCTGGGTGTGGGGTAAAGATGAACATGGAACTTTCTTATGGGACTGTTAACTTCAACACATACACACAGAGCCCTGTACAGTTTGCAGGCCCCCATAATAGGTGGCCAGTGTCTCTCCCAGCACATGGAGCACTCATACCACACAGTAAGTATACCAACCTGCACTTTCCACAATCTCCGCCCACATGCACACCCCCGACATAAAATGTGCACATTTTCTCAATTCAAAGAAGCCTCTCCCTTATCTTTTAAGGTTTAAAGACTTGGAGTCAACACTTGTAAGCAAGCACACAACCCCACACCCTAGGATCTGCCCACCCTACAGTGGTCTACCCTGCTGTCTACCAGATGAGAAGTGTTCAGTGTGGTAGTAAGAGCTGGGATGTGGAGCCACACCAGCTACCTAGACTAGTAGTGTGTGGCCTGGTGGCAAGTTACATCACCTCTCTCAGCCTCCTCAAGTATAGAATCAGAATAAGAGGAAATAAGTATGTATAAATATGTAAAGTGTTCAGAACAGTGCCTGTCATAGAGTGTTATATGTATTTGTTATTATTACTATTTGGTGGTTTAGTCGCTAAGTCGTGTCCGACTCTTGCGACCCCATGGACTGTAGCCTGCCAGGCTCCTCTGTCCATGGGATTTTCAGGCAAGAATAGTGGAGTGGATTGCCATTTTCTTCTCCAGGGGATCTTCCCAACCCAGGAATCGAACCCAGGTCTTCTGCATTGCAGGCAGACTCTTTACCAACTGAGCTATGAGGGAAGCATTATTACTACTACCTGTCGTAAAAATATATACCTATATCCATACAATTCAGAACCTTTTGGGGAGAATAATAGAGGGCTATATGTGTGTGTGTGTGTACACGTGTGCACACATATGTGCATACATGCATATGGTCGTGCATGCACACATGTGAGCTTACAAATAAGTGATTACTGAAGTGGTATGATTTAGAAGGGGACTACCCACACCTCTACCCTTAATCAACACCATTGCCCGAAATTCCACCAATATTGAGTATATCATCTGAGTCTTAAAGGCCAGTTCTTTTCAACAATCCCCTATTAAAATGCACATACCCCTTGGGGGGTGTTAAGCCTTATCAACTAACACCTTAGTTGTCAGCTAACACCTTAGTTATCAGCTAACACCTTAGATATCAGTTAACACCTTGGTTGACAGCTAACACCTTAGTTGACAGCTAACACCTTAGTTGACAGCCAGCTGAGAGCAAGACCCTGCAGGACTGGCTTTTGGAAGAAGGAGGACAGGGATAGTAGAAATAGAGGGGGTCGAATAGGGTTGAGAGGAGGGCACGGAAGCCAAACCCCACCAACTTCCCAAAGGTACCAAACTTGTCTTGCCATGCAGTGTATAGAAGGGACAGATCTTTCCTTCCAGCTGATGTCACCAGGTGTGGGTAGGGGTGAGGCAGAAAGAAAGGGAGATTATATGCCAGATATGTCCCCCACAGCAGCTGGTAAGTGTTGGCACAGCCAGCCCAAGCCTTCCTTCAAAGGTGAATGGAAGTTGGAAGCTGGAATTTCTGCATCCTCCTGCCTCTCCTGCAATTTTCGCCCCTTCTCTACCCACCAATCCCCCTCCAGGGGCTAATCGAAGGCAGTCGAGAGGAAAGAATACAGGTAGATGGGCTCTGACTTCCCCATCCTCAATTCCCACCACCCAGAACTGCCACTCTGAAAGCCTACGGCTACTCTGTGATTGGGCCCTAAGGGGCCACTTCTATCCCCTTGACCTTAGAGGTCAACACTGCCAGCTCCTGCTCAGAGCCTCTGGCATTTATCATTCCATCCAAAGCCATTCCTGTTTCCTGCCTGGACCATTCCTGTGTGTAATGAAAGCCATAAGCTCATTAAGCTGGGGGTGAGGAAGGACTTCCTTTGATTTGTCCTCAATTTACCTCCCTCAAGCTTCAAAGAGGCCTCCCACGTCCACAGGGCTGAAGCTTCAATGGCCCAGTAGAGCTCCCTGTGTTCACAGTGCTCATGATTGGAGCATTTATAGTCCATTCATTTCTACAAATGGTGGAGACCCAGAATTCCTGCAGTGTCAATGCTAGAATGATGATCAGCAATCATCTAATCCCCTCTATACTCTCCCCAGTTCCTACACATTATTCAGACAAGAAGACTGAAGCCCAAAGAAGTTACTAGTCCCTCATTTAGGTCCACACTGCTAAGGTGGACAAAACTCTTTCCTGTGCATTCCCCTATGGCATACTAGGAACAATCTTGTAAATAAAGGAAGATTCACATGCCCAACTCAGAGAAGAGGAAATTGAAAGTCAGAACTGCTTAAGAACTTGACCAAGATCTCAGAGCAAAGATGTGGCAGACATGGCCTTCAACCCAAGCCTTGTCTCAAAAGCACTTTCTGGCACAAGCAAGTGATTAGCAGCACAGGCTTTGGAGTTAAATAGACATGGGATTGACTTCTAGTTACACCCCTTCCGAAGGTATGGATTTGGATTTTCTCAAAGCCTCAGTTTCCTCCTCTCAAAATCCAGGGTTACGATTACCACTCTCATGGGGTTGTTGTCAGGATGAATGGATCTGATACATTGTAAAGTGCTTATTCATTCAGTCTACAAAGATTTAGTGAGCACCTACTATGTGGGCTCTGTTCTAGGCCCCAGAGATATAGCAGTGAACAAAAGACAGACAAGCCCTGCCTTCATGGAACTTATAATCTCGCAAAGTGGGAGAAGCATGTGAAGAATTAAGTAAACAAGACAACTTCAGGTAGTGATGAGTGCTGGAAAGGAAATAAAATAGGGTTGAGGGATAGAGCACGCCTTGGGTGGGGGCAGGAGGTGACTTTAGACTGAAGTGATGTTTGAGCTCAGTGAGGACAGAGTGTTGGACAGAGGGAAGAGCAGGTCCAAAGGACAGCGGTGAAACCTCAGATCTCTACCATGTTTATATATCTCTTGCCCTGACTGCTGTACTGAGCTCCAGACAACTGCCTACTTTGATGTGCACGTGTGCGTGCTAAGTCACTTCAGTAGGGTCTCACTCTTTGCAGCCCTATGGACTGTAGCCTGCCAGGCTCCTCTGTCCATGGGATTCTCCAGGCAAGAACACTGGAGTGGGTTATCATGCCCTCCTCCAAGGGATCTTCCCCACTCAGGGATCGAACCCGTGTCTCTTATATCTCCTGCATTGGCAGGTGGGTTCTTTACCACTAGTGCCACCTGGGAAGCCCACCTACTTTGACAGCTCTGCTTAATGTCTAACATGATTTTAGAGTTGACATGGCCAAAGCAGAGATCCTGAGTTTCTCCCAAACCTTCCTTCCCCCCAGTGTACCCCAGCTCAGTAAATTGTATCACTATTTGTTCAATTGCTTTAGCCCCAAACCTGGGAGTTACCCTTGAATCTTTCCTTTTTCTCACCTCCTACATCCAATCCATCAGAAAAGTCCAGCCACTCTACTCCCAAAACGTTTCCTAATCTGTCCACTCCTCAGCATCTCCCCCTCCACCAACCCGGCTCAAGCAACCATGCTCACTCACCCCAACAGACCTCCACTCACCCACACAGTCTGTTCTCAATGCAGAGACCAGAGTGAGTCTTTTAAAAATGCAGATCAGATCAAATTACTCTCTTGCTTACCACTGGCCTCTCACTCTGGCTTAGAAGAAAGCCCCAAGTCTCCCACCCCTGGCCTGCAGGGCCCTGTCTGTTCTGGCCCTCCCTGTGTCTCCCACTCATCCCTTACAACTGCCTCCCTTGTCTGTTCACCTCCAACCCCATCGCCCACCTCCTTGGTGAGTCCTCCAACATGATGAAACTCTTAGAATGGATAATTATTAACACTCAGAAGATGTGAGGCGGTAGGTAAAAAGAGAGAGAAGCCTGAGAAGGTCTAGTAGAGAGAAAGGAGGACACAGAGAGCAGTTCTGAAGAAGCCCAGTAAGGAGGGGCCGGACAACCGTGTTCAAACTGGCAAGTGGTTGGTGTCCAGGCCCAAGTGGGGAGGAGATAACTTTTAGTCACGCAGACATCATGGGCTTTCACAGTGAGAGGAGAATGGAAGGCAAACCAGGCCAGAAGACAGTGAGCATGGATGTTCAGTTGTGAGAGGGGAGGCAAGCAGGAGGGTGGGAGCTTGAGGAGCATGGAGGAGGGGATATTTTGCTTTCAGGGAAAAACTGGAACATATTTGCAGGCTGAGGGCAGGGAGCCAGCACAAGGGAGAAAATAACTGGAGTGTGGTCCCCTAGGGAAGGGGCTGGTTAGACTCAGGAGGAGGAGGACCATGCTTTCCTCTGAGGAGGCTGGAAGTGGGGAGGGGAGGAGGGCAGTTGGGAAGGGGAATTGGGGAAAGGGGGCTCAAGCCCATGGCCATCAGCCTCCCACTGTATCCCTTATTTTCCTTGTCTTGTTAGGCTTAACCACCAAGGGCAGTGCCAGCCAGCTGTTCTTCAGTTCTGACATTTACAGTTAAGGAATGATGGGGAAGCTGGATGATAAGATGTGGTGTTATAACCACCCCTTTTTTATGCCCTAGGGCCTATGGGCACAGGTGACCAGGGCAAGTGGAGCCCATGCCTGGTGTGGCCTTTCTCCCTGGATCCCTTGTCAGATTTCTGAGTCTCAGAACAGCACCTTCACCAATCCCCATGCCCACTGCCTTAACTCACACCCCTGCCTGCATGTGCAGGGGGAGCTAAGCCTGATCCTGAGACTAGGGACACTTTGAGGAATGCCATCACCAGCCCCAGTGCAACAGTCTCATGCTTCTCTAGGCCCACAGGCTCTGTGCCAGGACTTTTGCATACCTGAGCACACACAGTCTAATGCCCCCAAAGATCTTATGAGCAAGGTAGTTTTACTATGCTCATTTTACAGTTGAGGGAACTGGGCTTAAAGAGATGCTATCAATTGCCTAAGGTTACCCAGAGCCATTAACCAAGGGGAAAAGTCCCCAGGAATTGGAAGATCTTAGGTCTTAGTGTGTGTCCAAAGGCAAAAACAGTCACTGAAGCAGGAAAGGCCCTCTAAGCTCATCTTAGGGGAGTCAGTGCCAGGACAAATGGGGAAACGGAGGACATGGCAGGGAAAGCAATTTGCCAAGGTTACTCAGTGAATGGGAATCAGTAGGGAATCTTCCTACTCCCTGTGGGGCTACCAAGGTGAACTGACAGCACCAGGGCCAGCCATCCACCCTACAGGGCCATGGAGGAGGCAGGATATATGAAGCCATGGAGAAGAACAGCCAAGAATGCATTAGGTTCAGCAGTCTTGGAGACCAGGGACATATCTGCCTGTTCAACGTCCTGGTAAAATGCCTGGCATGAGAGTCACACCTCAGAGAATGTATGTGAGGTGGACGGAGGGAAGAACAGTGAGGGGGAGACATCTGGAACAAACCCAGAGGAAGGCCCAGAGGAAGGACTCCGTGCTGGTCCAGAATCCCCTCCTGGAACCAGTACCTCACTCCCCACTCTGCTATTTGGAGGCCAGAACCCAAGGCTCCGACTCCTCCTAAGCTGGAGAGGGGTGGAGAGGAAGCTCTGCCAAAACCGGCCTGGGGTTTTGATCGAAAAACCTAGAGTCACCATCAATGCATCCCTCAGCCTCCTTTCCCACCATTACTCCAGGAACATTCTTTGGAGCCCTCCTTGATCCTGCTGATGAAACAGAAGCCCCTGTCCCTATACAATCACTCACAGCCCACTACCCTCCTGATTGGGGTGCTAATAAAGCAAACCCCTTCTCAGTTCCCAGGGCACACAAGGAACACCTTTGTGGCTGGGGCTGGCACATCTGGTCTGCCTGTCTATCAAGACCCCAGGCCTGCTCAGTTCTCTGGGGCCCAACCTCTTTTCCGCTTGTCCCATCACCCTCTCATCTACATTGCTTGTCCCACCTTCTCTCTGGTATGTGCTCAGGGAGGGTATATTTGTGCTCAGAAGCAGAGAGCAGTAGGATCAAGTCCTCACACATGGGCACCAGCCCACATCCTTGTACATATATGCATACACACACCAAGGCACACACACTCCCCTGGTTACCCACACTCACACTTATGCCACTATACACACATACTGGAACTTGTAGATCACATGCACACACACAGGCTTGTGCCAAAAATAGACACACATTTATCTAGACCTAGGTATATAACTCTCCTGCCAAGGCCAGTCTGTGAAGTTTCTTTCCTGGGTGGACCCATCTTTGTTGAGGTGGAAGATATAAGAAAACATAGAGGCTGGATGTAAGAGTGGGTATAATTGTGTCTCCTGTGGTTGGAAAATGTTCTAGGGTCCAAAGAAAATGAGCCAGTGTTTGGCTCTAACTCCCTCCAACCCCTCATGCTCTGACCTCTCTGTTGGATTTCTTGCTGAAACTCAGCTCCTTGCCCATTGCTCAGCCTAGTGTTCTGGCCTGGCCCTGCCCTGCCCAGTCCTCTGGGGTCCAAACATGTGGCCAGGGCTCAAGAAACCAGTCTTATGGTGCACAACCTGGGAGGCTGCTCAGTCGTGGAGAAAGACCCCTCCAGGCCAGAGGTCATCTTATCTCCCCTTCCTGAGACAGTGCAGCCCAGAAACCTTCCCCAAAAGGAAGGCAGGAGGTGCCCTCAAGGAAGAAGCTGCAGTTCCCAGTATCAACAGGTCCAGGATGGATCCTGATAAGAGGAGGCAGAAAAGAGGGCATTGGGGCCAGCCTAGCTCAGGGAAAGGGTAGGCTCCACTTCCTCACCCCTGCTCTGCTAAGCCCCCACCAAGGATTCCCTAAGCCCCTCACTGCTCTCCCTGCTCCCCAATCCCATCTCTTCCATCCTGCCTTCTCTCTTCACCATCCTTCTCCTGATCCTCTCATGAAAAATGGATGGAGCTTTTATTAAACTGTTTTCTCTTCAAAGGAGTTTTCAATTTTTAATGCTTTGCCGGGGTCGGGGAGACAGACTGGCCCAGACAGACCATGGGGAGGGGCAGAAGAGGTCTGCCCTGAAATGTAGGTAGGAGGAGGGAGAAGGGAGGCTCTAGGTCTGCCTGAGGGTCAGGGAAGCAGGAAGCAGAAGAGATTTGTCTTTGTGATGGAAATGCTTTCCTGGGTGGGACACAACCCTGCCCTTTTCCCTCTGCTCCTCGTGTTGGGTTGGGAGATCTTCAAGGGAAGTAGACCAGCTTGTGTTGAACACCTACTGTGTGCCAGGGCAGTGAAGTGGGGTGCTATAACCACCCCTTGGTTCTACCCTGGGACCTTTGGGCACATTTGATATACAGATGCACCGTTGACTCATGACACCAGCTCAGTGATAGGAGGCAGTAAAACAGAGTGATAAAGAGCAAAGACTCCAGAGTCAGCCTGCCTGGCTTTAAATTCTGTCTTCATTGTTTGCTTGCTGTGCGATGCTCAGCCAGTCATTTCATCTCTCTGAGCCTCAGTTTTCCCACAAGTCAAATGGGAGAAGGAGTACATTCCTTGTAGGTTTGCTATGAAGATGCAATGAGATCATGCATGTCAAGGGTACATACGTATCTAACACTTAGTAAGCCCTGGATGCATACTTACAGTAATAGTGTGATAATCAATGTCCACATCTCACAGATGATGAGGCTGAATCTGTAGGAGCTTAAGGGTTGACCTTCAAAGCTGCAAGGCCACTAAATGGTGGAGCCATACATCATACCACCTCTCAAAGGGTAGAATTCTGCCTTCTTGAACACTCCCCATAGCTGGCACACAGTTGGCAGTCAGAAAACATGTGCTGAATAGTTAACTCCTGCCATCTTCAATTTTGCTGTCTTATCCCAACCTAGCCTCAATTTACTATGTGTCCCCTTAGACTAATCACTTTACCCTTCCAGTGATGGAGACCCAAGTCCCCCACCTTCTTCTCTGGCTCTCTTGGCAGATGTAGCCAGTGTGGAAAGGGGAGGGATGGGAGGAGCCCAGTTACTAGCTGGAAGAGTAAGCTCCCAGTCGGATGAGACAGCCCAGGACAGGGACCCACAGACCCAACCACAAAATGCCTATCGTGGTGTCAAGTATGTAAGTTTGATTCTGCATTTAGAGTATGTACTTTGATACTTTTTATTGTGGGATCACAAAAGTAATGCATGGTCATTGTAGGAAATCTGGAAAACCTGGCCAATTTTGGAAAAAAGAAGAAGAAATCTACTTTGAATCCATAATGGCTATAGGGTTGATTTGACCTCAATTGGACCTCAATTGGTCCACATACATCTCTTTGAATTCTAAAGCCAGAGGATCTAGTTCAATATGGATATTGTGGTGCATGTGTGTGGACAAAGGCGGCACGAGGCCCAGCTGAATTCAATTCAACCATGGACCCAGCAGCACTCTGGGCAACTCCAGGGAGAAGGAGATGAGGACCTTTTTTCCAACCCATCTGGTCTGGCTCCAAGTGAAACTATGAAAAAAAGTTGGCTGTAAATGATAAACTAGAGAAAAATTCCTACTCCTAGGCACTGCTTTTCTAGGCATTGATCCTTTTGACTTACAAGGAGATGTTTTAACAAACTTTTTGACAACTTAAATCATTTTTACTTCAGTGTCCATGCTGAGGTTTTTATTTGTGGGGTGTTATCTCTGATTCATTTAAACTCCTATTCTTCCTGACCAGCTGCATTGGGGGTGTTATCTCTTTTGGTGGAAGGGTCAGTGTGTGCAGGGCCACTGGAGCAACTACTCCGAGCCTGGAATCTACACCACTGCCATCCAGGAGAGGGGCCCAAACCAGTTTTTGAGGGAAGGCCAATGTTGGAAGCACCAAGTGGCTTGGACAACATAGACTGGCACTGAGGCAGCAGCACATGGGCTGCAATGAATGATATGCCCTGATTCCTTCCAAGAGCCTCAGATGCCTCCTTCACCTCCCACCCTACCTGGTGTGCCAAGTGTGTGTAGACATTAGGCCCACTGGCATTTTTCTTGCCAATATTTTCAAGCACCATTACACAAACAAAGCTCAGCCTAAGCCTGTCCCTGTCCCGGAAACCACACAGCACTTCAATTCTGACAGTGAGCAGCATTCCCAATGGGAGCAAATGATTACCGTGGCACAGTCAAAAAGATACTAAGCAAAAGCTGCTTACATTGAAAAGGGATGGATATTGAAATCGGTGAGAACATGAGCTACAGAGATAGTTGGCATCGCTGGCCAAAACACTTATTTGAAAAACTTAAAGGCAAATCACTTGAAAAGCAGATTATATTGCATTTAAAGGTTATATATTTATCCTCGGTTGCAGAAAGTTAGAGAAGTTGAAAGCAGCAATGGAAACATTTCAGCTTCAACTTGTTTGCTTTTGGGGGCAATTTACGTAGAACCAGAGGTAAGATTTCAAAGTTCAGGGAAACATTGCTGAACAACCAGAGCAGGATGAGTGAGTTGAAAATTAATTCCCAAATTGTTCTCCTCAAAGATATAAAAATGGAAAATTCCAGAAAAGAAGCAAACATGCTTAAAGGTGGCAAAAAAAAAAAAAAAAAAAACAACTTCCCATAGTGTCTGAAAATTACTATTACATGGAAAACCGGTGACTGGAAATATTTCTTTTCAACCAATTTGCCACTGTCACTGCAAGCTTGTTTGACAAGTTTGACATGCTAGCAAATCCTCGAAGGTCTCCTGGTCTCAGGTCTGCAATGAGGAATCAGACAGGACACTTCCAAGCTTCAAACCCTGTGAGGCCAACCACTCCCCCTCTCTGAGCCAGTTTCCTCTTCTGTGAAATGGGGAGAAATGGCCCTTCCCGATTCATCTCCAGGCTTATTACAAGGATCACACAAGACAGGGCAGTGTTAAGAAAAGTGTGCTCGGGAATCAGTCTGCCTTGCTCTGCTGCCTAGAAGCATTTTACTTAAGCTTCCTGGGCCTCATTTTTCCCATCTACAGAATGGGGCCACACCTTACCTTCCTCGACGACATCTTGCCATCTTACATGTAAAGTATAAATACTGGTATTTACTGGCATAGAGTAAATGTTCAATAGCTGTCTGTTATCACTATGAATGGAAAAGTCCACTTTGGAGACTTGTGAGGCATTGTCACTTTTATATCTGTCTTCCCACTCAGTGCAAGAGCTGGGGGGAGGCAGGGATTGGACTTTGGCTATCTATGTATCTCTCACCAAATGGAGACACAATAGTCACCACGGCATGAAGCTTTGAGTCCTTCTCCTCCATGCATCATCTGGCTGACTGGGTCTCTTAAAAAGATCCAAATGAGTCCATATATTTCTGATGAATAGAAAGAGGAGAGACAAATCCATGATGGAGCTATCTGAGGCCCACTCTCCTGCCACCCTGACTTCCCTTGAGCTGGTGTGTGCCACAACCCCTGTAGAGAATGACAGGGTATGGGAGCCTAGCCCTCCAGTCCCAGCTCTGCTCATGACTTGCTGGAAGTCTTGGAGCAAGTGCCAGGCCCTCTCTGGACCTCAGTGCCCTTTACTAAAACATGAAGTGGCTGGACTAGATCAGTGCCGCTCAGCCTTGGAATGGAATCCATGTGTCTTCCCTTTATAGGTAGGATAAAAGTTTCAGTTGAAACAGCCCCTGAGAAGAAATCTTTGGACAACTACAACTCCCACTCCCAGATCTGCATGGCCCCCACTTGAGATATGCCTTCAGAACTGAAGATAGGCTATGAAAATGTCTTCCAGTTGTGAATTATAGCTGTCTTTGTAAGTGTAAGAAAAATTGTGTTTAGCTTACCATCAAAATAAGAACATAAAATTTCAATTCTCAAAGAACTCATGACCCCTGGGAATATATCAGTAGATCACCCCAACATTGCACAAAGCCCAGGCTGAGAAGCCCTGAGCCAGATGTTTGCCCACACCCTCTGGGCCTATGCCTACTTTTATGGTCTCTGGATTGTATGCCACTTGAATGCAGAGTTCCAAAGAATAACAAGGAGAGATAAGAAAGTCTTTCTCAGTGATCAATACAAAGAAATAGAGGAAAACAATAGAACAGGAAAGACTAGAGATCTCTTCAAGAAAATTAGAGATACCAGGGGAAATTTTCATGCAAAGATGGGCACAATAAACGACAGAAATGGCATGGACCTAACAGAAGCAGAAGAGATTAAGAAGAGGTGGCAAGAATATACAGAAAAACTATACAAAAAAGATCTACATGACCCAGATAATCACAATGGTGTGATCACTCACCTAGAGCCAGACATCCTGGAATGCGAAGTCAAGTGGGCCCTAGGAAGCATAGCTATGAACAAAGCTAGTGGAAGTGATGGAATTCCAGTTGAACTATTCTAAATCCTAAAAGATGATGCTGTGAAAACGCTACACTCCATATGCCAGCAAACTTGGAAAACTCAGCAGTGGCCACAGGACTGGAAAAGGTCAGTTTTCATTCCAATCCCAAAGAAAGGCAATGCCAAAGAATGCTCAAACTACCACACAATTGCATTCACCTCACACGCTGGCAAAGAAATGCTCAAAATTCTCCAAGCCAGGCTTCAACAGTACATGAACCATGAACTTCCAGATATTCAAGCTGGATTTAGAAAAGGCAGAGGAACCAGAGATCAAATTGCCAGCATCCACTGGATCTTTGAAAAAGCAAGAGAATTCCAGAAAAACATCTACTTCTGCTTTATTGACTATTCCAAAGCCTTTGGCTGTGTGGATCACAACAAACTGTGGAAAATTCTTAAAGAGATGGGAATACCAGACCACCTTACCTACCTCCTAAGAAATCTGTATGTAGATCAAGAAGCAAAAGTTAGAACTGGTCGATGCAGGATACTGGATGCTTGGGGCTGGTGCACTGGGACGACCCAGAGGGATGGTATGGGGAGGGAGGAGGGAGGAGGGTTCAGGACGGGGAACACATGTATACCTGTGGCGGATTCATTTTGATATTTGGCAAAACTAATACAATTATGTAAAGTTTAAAAATTAAATAAAATTGAAAAAAAAAAAAAGTTAGAACTGGACTTGGAACAACAGACTGGTTCCAAATCGGGAAAGGAGTATGTCAAGGCTGTATTTTGTCACCCTGCTTATTTAACTTACATGCAGAGTACATCAAGAAATGCTGGACTGGATGAAGCACAAGCTGGAATCAAGATTGCTGACAGAAATATCAATAACCTCAGATATGCAGATTACATCACCCTTATGGCAGAAAGCAAAGAAGACCTAAAGAGCCTCTTAATGAAAGTGAAAGAGGAAAGTGAAAAAGTTGGCTTAAAACTCAACATTCAGAAAACTAAGATCATGGCATCTGGTCCCATCACTTCATGGCAAATAGATAGAGAAACAGTGAGAGAATTTCTTTTGGGGGGGCTCCAAAATCACTGCAGATGGTCACTGCAGCCATGAAATTAAAAGACGCTTGCTCCTTGGAAGAAAAGTTATGACTAACCTAGATAGCATATTAAAAAGCAGAGACATTACTTTGCCAACAAAGGTCTGTCTAGTCAAAGCTATGGTTTTTCCAGTAGTCATGTATGGATGTGAGAGTTGGACCATAAAGAAAGCTGAGTGCCGAAGAATTGATGCTTTTGAACTGTGGTGTTGGAGAAGATTCTTGAGAGTCCCTTGGACTGCAAGGACATCCAACCAGTCCATCCTAAAGGAAATCAACCCTAAGTATTCATTGGAAGGACTGATGCTGAAGCTGAAACTCCAGTACTTTGGCCACCTGATGCGAAGTGTTGACTCATTTGAAAAGACCCTGATGCTGGAAAAGATTGAAGGCAACAGAGAAGGGGATGACAGTGGATGAGATGGTTGGATGGCATCACCGATTCAATAAACATAAGTTTAAGTAAACTCTTGGAGTTGGTGATGGGCAGGGAGGCCTGGCGTGCTGCAGTTCATGGGGTCACAAAGAGATGGACATGACTGAGTGACTGAACTGAACTGAACTGATTGTGTGTGCACCTTACTTCCTTAGATGCAGGCATGCCCTCTCTCCCCGTCCCTTCCTATCACTCCCAACTCTTTTGGCAAGCTAGATAGGCCCCTCATTTCCCTGCCAAGGCCCCCAGAGCAGCTGTGTGGTAGGAGAGGAAGACAGGCCCGGGCAGGAGTTGGCTTTCACCCTGCCCTGGGACTGGCCAGCCCCAGTGGAGCTCCCATATCCAGCAGAGGAAATGGACAGGGGACTCTAAACCCCAAACTTCTGCTGCCCCAGATCCACTTCTAGGTATCGGCTAGAAAACAGCTGTTGGGCCCCTGGAGCTTCTCCTCCTTCCATGGATGCCTCTCTACTGCCTTGCCAGGTGAACTCACCTGGGGAAGGAACTTGTTCTACAGGTGCTGCGGACTGGAGGGAGGGGGAAGTGGAGCAGAATGGGCAAGAAGCCAAGAACGGCCATCACTCTACTGTCTCTTTTCTCTGAGAGGCTGTGGTGGGCAGGGGGAGCCTTAGACCAGCATAGGGGCAGGGGTGGGAAGATCTAAGATCAGCATTGAGTGCCGGGCAGAAGACTGCCAGGCTTGGTGTCTGTCAGTGACCAGCTGCTGTATGACCTCATTTCCCTGGATGTCAGTTTACTCATCTGGGAAGTGAGCGGGATCCCCATTCTTGAGAGGATCAGAAGAAGTTATGGGTGAGAAAGCCCTTTGCAGACTGTAAATTGCTGTGCCCTCAGCACATGCATACATATACATGGAAGCAGGCACCCCAACATACTTTCGGCCCCTCTCATCTGTCCTAAAGCTCACGCTTGAGCATGCATCAGAATTACCTGGAGGGCTTGTTAAAACACAGATGGCTGGGCCCCACCCTGACTGTCTGATTCAGTATGACTGGGGTGGGGCCCAGGAATTTGCATTTCTGACAAGTTCCCAGGTGATGCCGAGGCTGCTGGTCCTGAGACCACAGTTGGAGAACCATGTGCAAACGGTGTCTTCTGTAAATGCTAACTGTGTATGTTCACATTGTGTGTGTTGTTCTAAGTCATGGTTCGTGTGAACCACAGGCACCCCCATCCAGCTCCCACAGGCGCCTGCCAGGGAAATATCTCTTAGCTAGCTTGCCCTGTCCCCCAGGCAACCCCTGTGCAGAGCATGAGTGAGCAATCAAGAGTTAGCCAGGAACCCCTCCTAACACACATTCAAACATCTTCACACACACAACCATCATGTACACACACACTCATCTCACACCTGCATAACCTAATGGCTAAATAACAAAGACTCTGAACAGAACTGCCCAAATCAGCCAGCTCCCTTGCTTCCTAATGTATGACTTTGGACAAGTCAACCTGCCTGTGCTTCAGTCTCCTCACCAATAAGAAGAGAGGTAAGAATAGTGCTTCATAGGGTTATCGAGAGACTCAATGAGATAATGAGTGAAACTTTCTTGGAAGAATGTTAAATGTTAGCTATTTTTAGCAGTGGGCGCCAAGCCCCCAAAGGAAGCCTTAGTAGGAGAAAAACTCCAGGGTAGTCCATAACCATGCAAACTCACTTGGGTCAAAGCAGTCTCCTGGCTCTACCTCAATCCACGTGGGAGCTAGGAGACCTAGACCCCAAGGCCAGGTGTTTCTAAATCACTCCTTGTGTGCCTGTGAGTCAGTCTCTTGCCCTCCCTGGCCTCAGCTTTCCCATCTGTCCCATAGGGGCTGAGCTGGATCATTTGTCAGGGCTTTCTTCCAGCTCTGCCACATGGTGGGTTCATGCCCAGTGGTGCATGGTAGAGGCAATAGCCACAATGCCACAGGCCCAGCCCATGGCCCAGTTTCAGCCTTTCTGGAGCTGAGAGAAGCTGCTCACCCTCCCTGGAGCAAGAAACAGTCAGCAACTCTCCCACGGCTGTCTCTTCCACTGGCTCCTCAGGTGCAAAGAGCCTTGGGGTCGCCAGAGGCCTGGGAAGGGACGCTGGAGAGAAGATTCGTGATAACCACTTTACTTCTGGGCCCTGTCTGTGCAGACTACAAAGCACTGTTGTGCCCATCATGTCATCACAGCCATGCAAGGCAAGGAGCACAGGAGAAAATGCAAGTTCCAAAAGGTGGTTTCCTGCCCAGCATAACAGTACTTGAACCCGGGACTGCTAAAGCCCAAGTCCACTGGCCTGGGCTGTGAACATCTGTGGGAATCAGACACAGGAAGAGTTCCCATATGACCTTTGCTTTCTGTCTTCACGTTTTTAGTGAAATATCACGTTCTCAGTAAGACCTGAAGCCAGCCCCACCATGACAATCTTGAACCTCCTAGATCAGATCAGATCAGATCAGTCGCTCAGTCGTGTCTGACTCTTCACGACCCCATGAATCGCAGCACGCCAGGCCTCCCTGTCCATCACCAACTCCCGGAGTTCACTGAGACTCACGTCCATCAAGTCAGTGATGCCATCCAGCCATCTCATCCTCTGTCGTCCCCTTCTCCTCCTGCCCCCAATCCCTCCCAGCTGTGCTCTATTTTCTCTTCCTGTAACTGAAATCACCTTCTAATATAATATATAGATTACTTATGTATTATGTCTAGTGCTTATTGTGTGTCTCTGAGGGCATGGACAACATTTGTCTATGTTGTTTACTGAAATCTCTCCAGTGCCCACAACGGTGCTTGGCACTTAATAGGTACTCAATAAATATTGGCTTAGAGAGCGGCACATCTAATAGCGGCTCAGAATGGGACAGTGGAAACTACGTCTTAGCTGTTCTCCTTGCCTTGACCCCTTCCCCCTCTGCTCTGAGGATGTGGATGACTTTCTAAAACAACAAGCTGATCAGGTTCCTTCCCTGACTCTAACCTTTCCAGGACTCCTCATCAGTCCTGAGGTGAACTCCAAATGCCTTGACCCTTCATAATTTGGCCTCCTAACTCCTCTAGCTTCATCTCTTAGGCCACTTGAAATACCCTCTGCCTTCCAACCAGAATAGATTATTTGCAGCTTCTCCAAAGTGCCCTGGTCTCACCCACTTTTGCGCCTTTCCCATGTGATTCTGTCTGCCCTCTGGCACTTCTGTAGCCTAACAAACTCTTAATCATCCTCTACCCTTAGCTCAACTCCTCATCTTGGAAGCATTTCTCAATGAGATGATGACTTAAATCATTTCCTGACTCTCACTGACCTCCTGCTCCCCATCCCTGGCTACCTTTGTACTTCCTAAACACTCTGGAGAGGCCTGGGTTTCAGCAATTGTACCCTGATTTCTAGTCATCATGTATGTCTATTTCAGTGAGTCAGGAGCCCCTTGAGGATGGGGACCCATCATGCCTTACTTATGTCTGTGTCCCCAGTGCCCAGCCACAGAGTAGCTGCACAACGGATACACGCATGAATGAAGTGGGGTCCGTGAAGGTGTTAATGAACAGCCACAAGTATCTCAATTTTCGAAAGCTCTAAGGGAAAATGAACATTTCCTTGTGGTAGGATTGTTTAGGCTAAGACATCAAGCTCTTTTTGCATTGGGCTAGAATTATATCACCTCCATAAGGCAACCCTAGTTATCTTATGGAAAAACTAATCATATCTTTCATCTCACTGTCTGCCGCCTATGCCTACCTTACCTGCCTATACCTATTTATCTAACCTGTCTTCTATAGACATACATCCCATAGAAACCTGCCTACTTATCAGAGGCACACAGCAGAGTGACGGTATAGCTCTGGACTCAGAGAGTAGAAATTGCTTCCCAGGTCTACCAAGCTGTGTGACCTAGAGTGAGTAACTTGGCCTTCTGAACCTCAGTTCTCTCATCTATGAAAGAGAGATGATAATAATTGTACCTTTCTGATAGGGTGATTGTGAGATTAAATAATTTAATTCTTGGTAAGCACTGGTAAAAGAAAACATTCAGCAAATGATGGTGCCTTTTAGAACATTAATTTATATCACAAGTTATTCATCAAAAGATTTGGGACAGCTGAACAAATGCCATAAAATAGAAAATGATAAAATATGTACTTGAGAGAAATCAAGATAAAGAAAAATGAGGTAGGAAAATAATAAAGATGGAAGTAAAATTGACACACACACAAAATGCCTTCTCTAAAGTTCTGTAGTTACTAGAGTCTGCATTTGGCTCTCAGCTCTCCTGGTAGCCGCATTAAAGAGGCAAACATCATCAATTATAAGCTTCACAGCATCTGTAACATAAAAATAAACCAAGTGTTCCAGGGAAGCATGGCTTTCCCTGGTCAGAAAGGAAATCACATCTTTCCCTTAACCCTTCACAAAGAGGACCCTGAGAGAAGCTACCACGCAGTGTCTTCAATAACATCCCTGCAGCTAGCAATGACCAGGCTGACTTTCTCACAATATTCCCTCCAGCTACCTGCTATAGGGACCTAGGGCAATTCTCTAAAAATAAAAATAAACAATAATAGCCACCATTTACTACGTGCCAGGCATAGATCCCCCCAAATCAACTCAGGAAATGAGCATTATTTTTTATTGTTGTTATAAATTATTATTAATATTATTCTTATTGTTTTTTATTGTTGTTATTAATAGCTATTTCCCACTTTATAGATGAGGAAACTGAGCATCAGGTGAAATCACTTGCCCAAGGACACACAGGCCAAAAGTGGTAGGGCTAGATGCAAACCCAGGTCTCTCTGTTACCAGAATCAAACTAATAGTCACTTTTCTGCCTCTGGCAAGACCACAATGCTGCACTCCAAATACTGATGAACTGCCTTAAACTAAGGATAATAAAAGACTCCAGGAGATAGGTGGGGAGTCTGCTTTGCAGACAGCCTACCATAAATATTAATTCTTTGGAATGAGCTCTTGATAAGGCTGGGGCATCAGGGGCTTCAAGGTTAAGTCATCCAGAGGGATCCCAGACTGTCACTGTGGTGAGTCACTGATGCTGGGCAGAGCCCTGTGCTTGACTGGAGAGCCTGGCAGAAGGGAGGGCTTCGATGGGTCAAGAGGGCCTAAGAGAGATTCTCACAGAAAGACCCAGAAGGTTCCCATGGATGAGGACACCATTCCCCTGAAAACAGTTCTGAATTCCCTCCAACATACAAAGTTCTCCACCATGGAGTCAGGCCTGCAGCCATCTGTGTCTGGAACATTTTCAAAGCAGGCGTTACCAATTGCCACTGTGGCCATTTAAAAACTCTCAAAAACTCTCAATAAAACGCCCCAAGAACATCTAATTTAGGCAATATAGCTTCCTGGTGAACCCTCCAAGATGAATTGGTTGCAAATTGTACCCCCAGGTAACTGAATGATTTGACCTGTTGTATTAAATTGTTGGAGAGAAACCAATTGAATGCTGGGGGCTGTATGCCAATGCTGATGATCTGGGTTTTCAGGTAGTTGATCTCAAGGACTGCTTTCTGACAATAATTGGGCAGTAGGATCAATTGTCTGTTGCAGTTAGTCCTAGACCATGACAATAGAATCACACCAACAACAGAGAGAAAAAGACTGATCTTTCTGTTCTCATTTGCAGGGGGCCCAGCCCCAGCATCTGGTTTGCCCGGAAGTCACATCAAGTCATTCAAACTCAGGTGCAGAAGAAGCAGGGTAGGGAGAGAAGGTAAAATCCATACACCTCTCAAATGTGGTATCTGATTTGCCAGGAGACCGGCCTTCCCTGCTGGTTCTGCTTTATATTTTTCAAATGCAGTTTTTGGTAGACAAGATCTTTAAAGCCTTTGGATTGAGCACAAGGGGAAGAGACGAATGGGGAGGAATAATTAAAAAGGACAGCCCTAGGTGGTGAAATGGTTAAGGACCAGTGGCTCATGGCACCTCTAAGGTCTCATATAGCCTCATGAGGGTGGTAAGACTTGAAATGTCCCTCTAAACTTCCCCTCTCCCCCAGACCACCCCCCACCTCCACCCTCACCCCACACAAACACACACAAACCCCACGGTTCCAGGTGTTTACTTTGAACCCGTTGGCTTTGGAGATGACTTAAACACCTGGAGAGACTGGATTTGTGTCTGTGTGGACATCCACAACTTTCCCAGATGACGCTAGTGGTAAAGAACCTGCCTGCCAGTGCAGGAGACATAAAAGACCAGGGTTCAATCCCTGGGTCGGCAAGATCTCCTGGAGGATGGTATGGCAACCCACTCCAGTACTCTTGCCTGGAGAATGCCATGGACAGAGCAGCATGGTGGGCTACAGTCCATAGGGTTGCACAGAGTCAGACACAACTGAAGCGACTTAGCGTGCACTCACGTGTGACATACAGGGACTTTGTGTGTGTGTGTGTGTGTTCGTGTGGTGATGGTGGGAAGAGGCCATTCCAAGTGGGGGAAACTGCCTAAACCAGGGCTTGGAAGCAAGTGAGTACCCTTGGTGTTCAGTTCTCAAGGTGATTTATAGTGTGTGTGTCGGGAGGAGAGCCTTGAGTGGCAGCTTAAGGAATTTAGACTTTATCCTGTAAGTACTGCAGAGGTGTGGACTGTTTCTTAGGAGGCAAAATGGCTCAGTGGGTGAGGTCAAACTCTGGATTCAGACTGCATGGGTTCAAATGCTTGCTTGACAGAGTACTAGCAAATGTGAGTTTTGGCACATTGTATAACACCTGTGTACCTTAGCATATCCATCTTTGAAATGGGAATGATAGCACTTACTGTGGAAAACTGCACTGGAGATTAAATAAACTCTCATACGTGAAATGCTTAGAACAATGCCTGGCACAGAGCAACCCCTCACTTGGTGTTAGCTTTTATCATTTTTACCAGATTGGATGATGACAGGGGCTTCCTCCACTCCAGGAATGGTCCTACATGCTTTATGTGCATGCTGTCAGCTTGTCCTCACAGCCCTGTGAGATAGACCTGATTTTTATTCCCACCTTAAGAGGAAGAAGCTGAGGCATAGAGAAGCTCTGTTATTACCCTGGATCTGGAACTGAAGGTCAGGCTTCCCTCAGCGTAGAGGACAAAGGTAATGTCGAACCATGGAGGAGGCAGAGGCAGGAATCTGAGTTGAAAGGCTGGGGCGCTAGGATACTAAGAACAGAGGCAGAGAGATAGCAGACATGGATAGATGACATGGGCCCCTACTGCACAGAGACGGCTCAAGATCTCTCAAGTCCCATCTGGGCCTCTATTAATCTTGAGTAGTTGTGTCCCAGAAGCCTCACCACTCACTACAAAATACAGTGGGTCTCAGACCCCACCACGGAGCGGGATGTGAGGATGGATCCGCCCCATGTGTTAGCCCTCTGGCCAGGACTGTCCAGCTGGGAGATGGAGGGGATGGAAAGAGCTCTTGGAACCTGGGGACAATGTCGCCTTATCCAGGGCCCTCGGTTTACCCAGTGATGAACTGGAAAGGTGTCTCCAGGGTGTTTCTGAACAGCAATGAATGAAGGTGTATGCCAGGGGAGCTAAGAGAGAGGAAAGAGGCAGAGAAATGGGCCAGGTTAGGGAGTAAGGGGAAGGGGACACACTTCACTGGCCTGCCCCTCCTCGACAAAGTCAAACTGCTGTAAGGCACTGATGAAGCCTGCGTCCCGCCACTGGGAAGAGGAACAGAAAATGGGTGTCCCGGACACTCACGGAACTGCCTGTGCTCCTGGCTACTGAGAATCACGGTGGCTAAGAAGGAGGAGGAAGCAGCGACTAGAGAGCCACACAACTTTCCTTAGGGTAGGGCTGAATTCACTCAGTCGTGTCTGACTCTTTGCAACCCCATGGACTGTAGCCTACCAGGCTCCTCCACCCATGGGATTCTCCAGGCAAGAGTACTGGAGTGGATTGCCATTTCCTTCTCCAGGGGATCTTCCTGACCCAGGGTTCAAACCCAGGTCTTGTGCATTGCAGGCAGACACTTTACCATCTGAGCCACCTGGAAAGCCCAAGGTAGGGCTGGCTCAGGGCAAATCCTTTCTGTCCCCCAGTATCTATCCCAACCCCTAGCCCTGCCACCCCCAACCCAGCTCTAGGCAGAGAACTCTTTCTGCCCAGCTCCCCAGTGAAGACTGAACAAACTGAAGCAGCTGTGCCCTATGCAGGTCTCTGCAGATCAGGTGGAAGGAAGGTGGCATCTAGCAGTCCCTTGCATGTAGCTGTGGTGTGAAAGCTGTCTGCAAAATGACAAACAGAAGGGGTTTTCATCCGAGGGTTAGAAAACTTGGGTCACGTCCTATATTCACTGCTACCTTCCCACATGGATGTGGGCAAGTCTTTTCTCCTCTCTGGACTATGAAATTCAACTAAAAAATCTCATATCATTTTTGCCTAAAAATCCATCACACTGACTATGCCCTATTGGTTGGTCACATCTCCATCCAGATATCCAGGGATGGACACTGTCCTCAGAAGATCAGGGGGAGGGGTGGAGAGAAGAGGACCCTTGGAAGCAGAAAGCCCTGAGTTTGAAACCCCAGTGCTGTCACTTAAAGCCTGTGACACTGGACAAGTCCTGTGGCTTCTCAGATGTACCACACACACCCCATCAATAAACAGGGATAACACCACCTCCTCGTAGGACGATGGTAATGAGGACTTGATGAGACGATACATTCGGAGAACCCATAATCCCTCAGCAATGACCCTACCTGCTCGGCCTGCCACATCTCAGTGTAAAACACTCCTGGGCCAAAGAGCCAAGCTAGCAAAGCAGAAGCTGGTAATGGCCAGGAGGCTGCCCAAGCCTGGGGAGGTGGGCAGAGGGCAAAGCACAGAACTTGGATGGGGATCCAGAGGGGCAGACAGGGCCTGGGGAATGGGAGGCAGAGGAAAAGGGGAGCCTCTGAATGAGAAGGAAGGGAAAAGGGGGGCAGGAGAAAGAGAGTTTATTATTCTTCCTGCAGACCAATCACGAAACTCCTGGAGTGTCGAATTCCAGCTCCTGCAGCCAGATGTGACCTGTTCCTGTTATCATGGAATATTAATCAGAGGGGCCCTTGGGTAATTGGGAAGTTTTGATTAGAGAAATAGCCCTTACAATAATAAGCAGGCAGAAGCCTAGGGAAACCCACCCCCACTCCTGGTCACCTACCTCTTAGGCTCCATACTTCAGAGGCTCAAGGACCAGCACTGAAGGGCTGGGGAGTGCAGGGAGGGGTACCAGGTACCAAAACTGGTTGTGAGGACCAGGATTGAACCTGCCAGGTGGAGAGAGGGTATGCAAGGATAGGTGGCTACAAAGGGGACTACAGACTGAGAGATCTGGGGCCTGGCACTGGCCTGGCTTCACTCACCTTCCCATCAATCATCACATTAGCTGTTCCTGGGGATTCCCCCTTCCCAGACCCCCTCCTAGTCAGCCCTCAGCCAGCACCACTGCCTCAGGCTCTGGCCCTGCTGGGACCCCAGCTCTGTTGCAGGCTGCACATGGCCCCTGGGTTCTGTATATTTAGACGGTTAATGAATCTTCCTGTTTGACTGGGCCAGGCTAGAGCCTGAGATGGAGGAAATGAGGGCAAGAATGGGGAGGAGGGGCTGCAGAACTGCTCCAGCCCTGGAGATCCTCTGACCACAGGGACCCCAGACCCAAAGTACAGAAAAAAACCCAGGCAGTTCAGCTCAATGAACCTGGGTGGTTGCCCCAATCCCCACCTGTACCCCCAAGACCCCAAGACACCACAATTTGAAGACAGAAGACCTGAATTCTAGGCCCAACTCTTGACTTGCCCTCTCCTGGGCTTCAGGTGCCTCTTCTTCATGTTGAGGGCTTTATTCTCTTTACCAAACTCAGCATCTACTATGTGCCAAGCTCTATACTGGGCCCTGGAGATTCAGAAAGAAAAAAAAAATAGAGCATAGTTCTTACCCTTCAAGAGATCATATTCTAATGACAGAGGCAGTTATGCAACTATCACACATGGAGATAGTAATTGTAATAATAGTGTTGACTGAGTGGTCATGATGTGTTCGGCCCTGTGCTAAGGGCTTTCCATGTCTTATTTTCTCAATGTCTTTTCCATGCCTTCATCTTCTCAATGACCCATTGGTAGTATCAGCAGCCCTATTTTACAGATGAGGAAACTGAGTTACTAAGAGGTGACGAACCCAGTAAAAGGATAACGTTTTAGACTTTTGATATATATATATATATATATATATATATATATATATATATATATGTAAGTAAGTAAATGTTAGTCGCTTAGTCATGCCCAACTCTTTGTGACCCTATGGACTGCACCCCACCAGGCTCCTCTGTCTATGAGATTTTCCAGGCAAGGATAGAGTGGGTTGCCATTTCCTCCTCCAGGGGATTTTCCCAACCCAGGGATTGAACCTGGGTCTCCTGCACTGCAGGCAGATTCTTTACCGACTGAGCCACACACATAATTTTTATGTATGATGTATATCATATATTTGGGCTTCCCTGATAGCTCATTTGGTGAAGAATCCACCTGCAATTCAGGAGACCCCTGTTCGATTCCTGGGTCAGGAAGATCCACTGGAGAAGGGATAGGCTACCTACTCCCGTATTCTTGGGCTTCCCTTGTGGCTCAGCTGGTAAAGAATCCACCTACAGTGCGTGAGACCTGGGTTCAATCCCTGGGTTAGGAAGATCCCCCTGGAGAAGTGAAAGGCTACCTACTCCGGTATTCTGGCCTGGAGAATTGCATGGACTATATAGTCCATGGGGTCGCAAAGAGTCAGACACGACTGAGCAACTTTGACGAATATCATGTATATGTCATATATAAATGATAAAATATTATATATAATTTACATATATACATATATATTATTACCTAAGTGGCCTTCCAGAAAGGCTGTACTAGCTTAAACACCACCAGCCTAATGAGTGTAGAAAAAAAGCCATTTAGTAGCGCATCTTTCTTTCCAACTGTACCTGGAAGCTCCGGTGTCTCTGCTTCAGATCTGGGCCTCTGGCTGCTGGATCCTGGCTGAGGATGAGCATGGATTCTGGTGGGAGATACTCACTGATTCATGGGTTCATCAGCTTTTAACTGAGCACCAGGTTCACTGCCCTAAAGGAACACACATTCTGATGGGAAGTGATAGCTTCTTGCATCGAGGTATACTTGCTGCATTTTACAAAGCAGTTTTGCTGACATCACTTCATTCCCAACAAATGAAGAAGAAACCCAGGCCTCAAGAGAAGAGATGACTTATTCAAGTATGAGTGCCAGAGTCAGGCCTCAAATGCAGGGCTCCCAACTCTAACTGCAAATCCCTCTGGGGGCACAGCAAACTGGGTATTCCTCCCCTTGGGCTTTCAGGAATCAAGGTCAGGCCAGCCAAGTCCCGGGGCCTTGAGCTTGAGAGGGAGGTGATGAGGGCATGAATGGAGAGGAGGGGTAGCACAACTGTCATGGCTCTGAAGATCCATGTACTGAGCAATCACCAGGCTTTCTGTGTGCACATTCACTCTATCCTCACTGCAGTCTCATGAGATGACTGCTACTCTCAGCCCCACCTTATGGAAGAAAAAACCAGGAACACACAGAGGGTTAAGTAACTTGTTCAAGAATTCATAGCTAGAAAGTGGCAAAGCTGGGATGTAATCTTGGCAGCCTGATCCCAGAGTATGGGATCTGGAGCCCCGTACTAGGAGGCCTCTGAAGCCACATGGCTGACATCAAGGCTACAGGCTACAGGACTCCAGCTCACTCTCTCCCCATGCTGGCATTGCCACCTCACTCCTCTCAAGTGGCAAAATACCTAAGCGTGTGGACTCTGGATTCTGGCTTCTTGATTTCAAACCCTGCTCTACAACTTCCTAGCTGTGTGCCCCCGAGCAAGCTACTTTCCCTGTATGAGCCTCCATTTCCTTATCTGTAAGACAGGGCTAATCGTGGTTCTACCTCAGATAGGGACCTCCCTGAGACCTCACTGAAACATAAGGTGTCCATGGAACAATGCATGTGACTAAGTGTTGAGCATGGTGCCTGGCCCATAGTAAATACTCAATAAATGTTTGCTTTTATTGTAGGGTAATATAATAAGGCATTGACTCTTCAGATTGGCTGGACAGTAATGTGAGCAGATAGAGAGGGCAGAGACAGCCCAGCCAAGCCCATTCAGTTGGACAAATGTTTCAAAGTTTCGTTGATACTGCTCTGCCCTCAGCTCTGTTCTGGGTCCCACTCTAAATGAGACACAGAGACAAATGAGACACAGTTCCTGCTCTCCAGAAATTCAAAATATATTGGGGAAACAGACACAGGCCACATAGTGTAAGCAGAAGCACCACAAAAGCTGAGAAGAGAGTACCAACTTTGCCTGGATTTGAGGGTTGGGAGTGTACATGAAGGATGCATAGGAGTTGCAGGCCAGGAGCAAGGGCATGGGCATTTCTGGCTGGTGGCAGTACACATGGAAAGACTCAGAGGCTTAAGGGTCCCTGTCCTGCTCAGGGACCTGTGAATAGACTTGTGTTATTGGAATGTGAGGTGAATGCAATGTGGAGGGGTTGAGGTGAGAAACAAGAGGTTGGTAGGGGCCAGATCACCCAGGGCCTCAACCGCCGTGCTATGGAGTTAAGGGATCATTGACAAATGTGAAATGCTGAAATGGAAGCTGAAGCTGGTTGACAAGACAGGATAGAGTTTGGGAAAAAACACTTTGGCTGCTGTTTGCAAGAGAGAGGGATAGATGGAGGCAGGGATTGTAGTTGCAAGGTGATTGCCATAATCCAGGCAGGAGAACCAGTGTGGCAGCATTGGGGGTGATAAGAAGTGAGCAGAGTTAAGAGATGCTGAAAAGGCAGAACTAAAGGATAACCCAGAAGTTTCTAGCTCAGACCCATCTGTGACAAGACCTCAGCTGAGCTGGGAACAGTCACCTGTGCTCTTGTAAACTGGTCTCTTCCCCCTCTTCGGTGTTTATTTTCATTTCCTTGTAAAGTTTGATTCAGAAAATTCCGATCTTGTTTCAGCTAACAGAAGAGAAAGGAGATTTTTCCATACCCTAGCTGGGATCTGGGTTCCCAGGGCCTCCCAGGGTCTTCCAGGGTCCAGGCTTTGCTGGTGGCAACTCCAGCAGCGTGATGATACACAAAGCTTGGGAGATCTGTGGGGCTAGAGCCCAGGAAAAGGCTTGGCATGGCTTGGCCGGCCTGCTGTGGGGGACAAGAGCAGTTTGGCCAGGATCAGGGTACTGGAAGTGGGGCGTACACAGAGAGAGAGAAGTGAGCAAATCCTGCCTGTTGCCTGTTTGAAAGGAGAAAGGCTCCCTTCCCTTGGCAGTGCCCTTAAGTCATGGGCACCTCTGGCCTTTTCTTTTCTAGATTCTACTCTCCTAGGCTCCACTGAGAGTGCCCTGGATGAGTGGCTGTGCTAAATGGAGGGATCCCAGAGCCCACAATTAACAGCCTTGGATGGGGGTGGGGTGGGAGAAGAGGGATTGGGAAGCTGTGCGGTGATGTGAAGGGGCATTGGGCTGAAAGTCAGAAGACCTGGGTGAGGGCCAGTCCTGGTAAACTCTCTGTGTGACTCTGGGCAGCTCCTTCTTCCCTTCTCTGGACCTCAGTTTTCCCATCCATCCAACTAGGGGGTTGGACTAGTAGGTCTCTAAACGCCCAAACAGCTTGAAAGATTCCATTCTCTTCTCTGAATCTGCCCAGGGGGAGGCCTTGGGGGCTGGGGCACAGGCAGGGGCTGAGAATTCCATAGCAATTTGCATGTGAAAGCATGTTACTGCCATGGCTATTAGTGTGTGCAGGGGGCCTGAAGACAGGGCAAGGACAGCTAACAGTCAGGCAGTCCAGAAAGGCCTGCTGCCCAGGTGGGGGAGGGAGCGAGGGAGGTCCTGGAGGTGTGCAAGGGAGGCTGGACCACTGCCTTGGGTTCCCAGGGAAGGATGAATCCTGAGACCTTTAGGGCCCCACCCAGCCTCGAGATGCCCAATCCTTGGTCTGGCCGCTACAGAGACCTCCAGGCTGTCAGGCTGTCCTTGTCAAAGAGTGACTTCAGAGCTGCGCGAGGTGCCACAAGAGAGGGGCCCCAGGGAGGGGGCCAACTGTTAGTGCATTTGCTTTTCCAGATCTGCTTTGACCAGGCATAAACCTCTCAGGACCATATTTTCCTCAGGATTATGTGTCCTTTTGGTAATTGCCTTGTATAAACTTACATAGTTTGTCAATATAAATACTGTGTATATACAGGTTTGTTTGGTTCACTCAAAAGGGCTCCTGGGGATTCCGGGAGAACAAAACAGCTGTGTGCAAAGAGGGCCCACATCTGTGACCTGTGAGGGACAAGAGGTGGCCCTATCAGCACTCTTCATAGGCCTCTCAGTAAGTCCCTTCTGGTATTTGGGTCTCAGTTTCCCCATGACACATTTGATCTAGAAAGGACTCTCAGAAAAGTCCTAGCTCTACCATTTCCTGGCCTCTGACCTCTCAGATTCTACTGAACAAGCATGAGGGCAGTGAGGGAGGCAACCCACTGGTCCCTCCAAGAACAAGGGCTCTGTCCATCAGAATCCAGCCGGCAGACAGACCCCAGTGCAGGGTGGCTCCCAGTCTCCTTGGCTGCTCCTGGTACCCTGGGAGCAAAGGAGCCACCTGGAGCCCTGGGGCCCTGGCCAGAATCCAGGTATTTACCTACTGCTCCTGGGAAAGGCTGGTAGAGACTAACCTATGGAGCCACAGCAGTAGGTAAGGGCTGAGGGCACACATCTTTTCTACTTTGGCTTTGGGATGTATATATCATGGGTATATTTTGCTCATCCCCCAGCCTAGGTGGGATTGGGGATAGGGGATGCAGATTGGGAGTGAGACCTCAAGATAACTTCTGATGATGATGTTTAGGAACTTTGCAAAAGGCCAGCTTTGGTCAATGAAGATGGGACTAGCCAGAGCTTGGGGGCCACTCTCAAAGCAAGAATGATCCCTGGGAAGCACAGTCCCAGAGCTTAACTGGCCACTCCACAGCTCATGGGAGAAGCAACAGCTACCCTTTATTGGTGCCAGGCATTCAACACTTGTTAAAAAAAGGATGAATAAACACATGGAAGGCTAACTTTAGTACCCAAGCTTTTAATCTCTGTATCCTCCATTCTGCCTCTCACATCACCATAGAAGCACTTTAAGAGCTAACCAGGCACTTAAAGGTCGTTCTAGAATGTGAGATCCTTGGGGGCAGAGACCATGAGTATCCTGTTCATCACCGTACCCTAGTGCCCAGATTGCTGACTGGCATATAATAGGTGCTCAGTAAATATTCTCTGACTAACTGAAGAAGTATAATCCCACTCATTACCCAGACAGGGAAGTTGAGGCCCAAAGAGGCAGGGACCTGCTTGCCCCTAGTCAGAAAGAGTCATGGTAGATCTGGATAGGCTCTGGGCTCCAGCCTCTCAGCTCAGGGCTCTTTCAAAAGGCCCCATGGCAAACTTTTCCTGCCCTTCCCTACCCATTCACACATTCCTTATCCACTCTCCCCCACCCCCACCACCCAGCTTTCCCTCTTTCCTTTCTCTTTGCCAGCTAGATAATTAACCATTGGAAACAGAACCTATAATTACCGTCTCCCCCATGCCCTTAAATTGCTTTCAGTTTGGGTTCTATGACCCCTGTCCTGGATGGGGGTTGGTCTCCCCCTCAGCAGCCTCCCAAAGGGGGAGTCAACCTAACAAGCACCAGCTGAGGCCCTCACTCTCCAGATCTGATGGCCAGCTGTACAGGAGGCTGGCAGCAGATGGGCGAGGAGGGTCCCCCAGCAGGCTGGGGCTGACTCAGCTAGGGTGTCAGTGGGACTGTGACGTGCCTGGGCAGGATAGGAGACCAGGCAGGCAGGCAGGCAGGCAGGCCGGATTTCCGAGAGTGATTGATGCCAGGTGGCCAAAGGGCCGCTTTCTCAGCAGGCCCCAACCTAGGATGGTCCCAGTAGGGCCGGGTCTTTTCTTGGGTCCTTCAGTTCATGCTCATGTCCCTGACTAGAGGGTGTCAGGCCATCCACATCCCTGGTGCCTCAGGGAGGCTGGGAGCTTAAAATTGATCAGTGCAGTAAGTCCCAAGAGCCCTGGCCTTTCAGTCCCACAAGGCCTAGCCATTCAGGGAAACTGAGGCCTGATTAGCACCTGCTCAGCTTGGCTTCATTGGTGATCTGGACTCAGCTTGTGGAGGAAGCCAAGCAGCCCCACCCTCACCTGGGAAGCATCCTCTATCCCTGACTCACTGGGAGGGAGTTTAGGCCCAGCTGGAACAGGAAGGAGAGCTGAGGGTGGGGCGGGTCTGGGGCCCTACCACAGAAAGCTCACACCCCCTGCCTCCAGCTAGCTAGGCTTGGTCCCTCCCTGACCCACACAGACAGTAAGGGAATGAGGAGGGAATGGCTCCCCTTCTTCAAGAACCACAAGGAAGCACACTTCCTCAGTCTCAACCAAGGCGGGCAAGGAGTGTGTGTGTGTGTAAGGGTGGGGTGGAGGAGAATCACCCTCTAGCAACTTCTGTTTGCTCACAGTATAGTAAAAAGACCTGAGCTTGAAGCCTCGGACTTGCGTTCACTTGATGTGTGTTCTTGCAATAGGTCTGTTTCCTCATCTCAAATATGAGGCCAAGAATTCTTTACCTCCTACCCTCACAGGGAAGTTTATGAAATTCAATGAGATAACACGTGTAAAAGTGCATTTTTTTTCAGTGGCAGGCATTGTCCAGGTGAAGGACACTCTGCTACAAAGGGCTACTGAGTGGTACTGTGTGGCCGGCAAAGCACAAACATGGAGTTCAGACCAACAGCAGCCTCGGCTCCCAGGCCAGAGCAAGTGACAGCAGATGTCACAAACCTTCTAGGCTGTTGGAGAAGTTGCCCCAAACTTTGCTTTGCCCTCTCCCAGAGATTTTACTTCACATTCCCCACAGCTACTTCCAATAGGCCCCCAGAAACTCGATCCCCCACTGAGACAGTGGGGGCAGCGGGTGTCCCAGGCTGGGTGGTGAGCCACCCAAGGACACTCAGTTGGTGATGTGTGGGAAGGGCCCTACCCAATTCAGATCCCCCTCAGTTAGAGAAATCAATCTGGCCTAAACCAGCCTTGGGTAGAGACCCCTGGCCCAGGCAGGGGCCCTGCTCTGGGCAGGCAGTCAAGCAGCAGAGGCCCCATCTGATCCAGGCACTTCCTTTGGTTAATGAGAAACCAAATAAACAGCCTCTGCCCCAGCTGGCTTCAGGAGCACCCCAGCCGGGCCCAGCCCTGCCTGCTCCAGCCAGCCTCCCTCCCCTTCACCATGCAGGTCCCGTGATTCTCCTCCCCTAGCCTTCTCTGTGCGCTTCCCACTTCCCTCACAGCCCTGCCTACTCCTTGGCTGGTGTGCTGGGGCTTCCTGCTCTGGATCACTAACTAACCCTCCCCTTCCTTCCTCCTCCTCCTTTCCTCTAGTTCCTTCTTACCCATTTTTAGCTGCTGGGATCCCACTTGTTCTCCTCTCCTGATATCTGTCTCAGCCATCTCGATAGCTAATCCCCTACTAAGAAGACTGTGGGCTGCTCCAGGCCCTGCCAGCCTGAGTCTCTGCTGTGGGACTGAGGCCAAACCCTATTCAGGGTGCTCACTTCACTCTCAGACCCTCAGCCTGTGGGAGGGAGACTGGGTACTCAGGGCTTTAACTGTCAGCCAGAAGCCCCCGAGTATGCCATGCTGAGAACTCTGGTGTGCAAGAGAGAGAAGGCTCTTCTGGCTAAGAAGCGAACTGGGATGCCTAAAGCAGCCTGGTTACACAGTGGGCCAAAGCTGAGGCCCAGCTCTTCGGAAGTTATTTCCATCCACCTCCAGGTGTCTTGCGGCAGGGCAGGGCTGGGCCTGTCAGCAGGTTCCAGATCTAGCCCCAGCCAGGTGGTGGCAGTACTTGCGGACACACCCAGGTCCCCATGGGAACAGCCCCTCCCCCATCTACTCTCTCTAGCTGAACCTAATGCCAGACTGGGCAGATGCCCGTGGCCTATGCCACAGTGATGACAGGATGGAGAGGGGGATATATGGTCACAGTATCTAGCAGAACAAGAGGGCAGAGGAATCTGTGATGAGGAAGGGCACAGAACACTTGCAGCATCTCGCTCCACTAGGATAGTCACCATCTTCCCACACCTGCCCAGATCACCAGCGTTTTGGTCAGGTGAAAATCATACACACACACACACACACACACACACACACACACAACTCAATCACTCTCTGTGTTTCATTCATATATTCACTCATACACTCACACTTCATTCCCCAAACATCACGACATCATTTTACACCCATTTCTCCATGTGGTTTTTTTTTTTTTTTTTTTTTTTAGTTCTCATTTTTTTCTAAGAAAAAAGCAACAAGAAAATAATTCAGAGTTTATACAAAACATCTTTACATTATTTTTTTCCAAAAAGACTAGTATTTACACAAATGGCAATAGAAACAAAAACAAAAAAACCCTTTTGACTGCCACCTGGAAGGGGCTGGCTGTCCTGCTCCCTCTCCCACCTGGCTCTGGAGTGGGCAGCTGGCCAGGAGGCAGTGTGGAGGTGGATGGTGGAAGGCCCAGCTCCTTCCATGGCCACTCTGGGAGCGCCTGCAAGGCGCTTGCAAGTGGCAATCTGTTAGCAGCCGTGCTGGCAAGGACCCGGGGTCAAAGTGCACGGCGTGCTGGCTAAGCCCTGGGCAAGCCTCTTCCTCTTTCCAAGCCCCAGACCAAGACTGGGGGGCTAGTGGGAGCTGGGTTAGGGGGACACCCACCTGTGATAGAGCCCAGAAAAGGAGCAGGCCACCTGGCCTTATACCCGCTTAGTTCTCCACCCTGGGCTTCTGTTTCCCCACCAGGCCAAGGATGCCAAAGGTGAGGGGAGAACAGGGCAGAGGGGAGAGGGGGGAACTCCCAGCTCTGCAGGGCAAATAGCCACCTGGGCACCTCACCTCCCTCCACCCCCCATGAGGTCATCTGCCTGCAGCAGCTCTCCTGTTCCCCAGGCAACAGCCAATTAAGACGTTAATTACCGTGAGAGTGAGGGAGGCAGGAGATGCCCAAGAATCCCACAAGGAAGGGATTTTTTTTTTTTTTTTTTTTTGGTGGAAGGGTGGCAGCCACTACCCCATTGCCAAGATCAGCACTGTAGAAGTAGGGTCAGTGGGGGAGGGTGAGACACCTTGCCCAGTGACACTCTTGTCTTCCCTCATGGGCAAGAACAGCCCTGGCCTGCCTCCCACCATGCACCCCCCGTAAAAAAAAAATGTCAAGGAGTTTACAAAAGAAGTGCCATCCTATGCTTCCTGGCTGGTCACAACCTGCCCCAGGCCCCTGATACTGGGGTAGGCCAGGCTCAGAAAACCTGGGGAGGGGCTGCCTTTTCCATTTTTCTTAAAAAAAAAAAAAAAAAAAAAAACAGATGAAAATGAGTTGACAGCTAAAAAATGAACACAAAACATTAAAAACAGTGATGATAGCGGACAAGCAGTCCTGGGAAGGGAGAAAGGGGGCGAAGTGGGGCAGGGCCAGGGGGGCATCTCCCTGCCTGCTGTCCATCAGCGTCCGACCCTGCCCTCCAAGAAGGGGCACCCCCGCAGAGCCCAGAGGCCTGGCCAGAGGGGGAAGGCACAAGAGCATGGGGGCTGGGGGCACAAGCACCCCCCTCCAAAGCCCAGAGGGTGCAGCAAAAGGGGGATTATAAAAGCCAAGAAACTACAAAACTAAATACAAAGGTGGGCACAGCTGGCAAAGGGAGGGGTGTAGGTGAGGAAGGGGAGGTGCAGTCCCGGCTGACTGTCCCTCGGGACCGAGGCTGCTCAGGCCCTCAGACCTTGTAGTAGATGTTCGCTGGGCTCTGGGGCGGCATCTCCTGGACGATGTAGACGGGGTGCCCGTAGTCCCCACTCACCTTCTCATAGTGGGGGCAGTAGTTGTTCTCTGTAGTCCGTAAGGGGATGATGATGTCGCTGGGCTCGGTGCCCGCAGTGCCACTGCCCCCCTTGGGACTGGCCAGGGTGCTGAGTGAGAGGGCGGGCGCCCGCTGCTGTGTGTGCTTGCGGTGCCGCTTGCGCAGCTTCAGTAGCAGGATGGTCAGGAAGATGATGATGAGTAGGAAGATGACGCAGCCAGCGCCCACAGCTGCAAACAACGCCACCTTGGAGTTGAAGAAGCTGTCGGGGTCCCCGCTACTGCCTCCATTCCCACCAGAGCCACTTTTCTCATCCTGGTTCACAGTCTCTGTGGATGGGGGAGGGAGGGGAGAAAGGTCAGCCAGGGGTTGCAGGGATACATGGCAGATTCTGGGCTATGCCCTGCCTTCCTTCAGAGCTAGCGCCTGAACAGGCAGCCAAGCAATGGCTTCTGCCCTCTGAAAACTCCCATACGCTCACCATGCTTGCCGTCAGAGTCACCCATGGAACTCCGACCACCAGGGGCCTGCGTGGCCATCTTGATAGTGTTGTCTGCCTCCTTGCTGGGCCGGCTGGTAGTCAGCTGCTCGGGTGTCACAGCATTGGGGTCTGGAGGTGGGGAGAGGGCAAGTAAGCCAGGAAACTCCGGAAGCACAGGTGCCTTGGTTATGTAGTACCTCCCAGCCAAGAATGGTCCAGATGTTGGACCTGATATTCTATCCCTGCTGCCCCCTCTGCCACTACTCTCCACGCCCCCACACCCAATCAGGAGCATCTGTTGCAGAAGCCCAGCTAGGGACCCCTTGGCCTGGATGCTTACCTTGCCCAACCTTCATGACGATCTTCATGGTGCGTGTGCGGCACACACCTCCCTCCCGGTTCTCCAGTCCCTCCAGACTCCCATTGGATGTAGCTGCAGCAAGAGGCCAGAGCAGTCAGAGGGAGGAGCGGTCTGCCAGCATTACCTAGAAGCCCTAGAGATGCCTGAGTCCATAAGAATAGAACTGGGAACTTGGGAGTTACAAGCAATCCCACCCACCTGTGAACCTTTCTACTTCTCTCCCACTAGGAAGAGTCCGGGACCTAGCCCCTCCCATGAAGATGCTGCTCCTCTATCATGACCAGGCCTTGGCCCTTCTTTCTTAGTTGAAACTATGTGCGTCTCCTCACTGGGTAATGTGGCTCAGAGGCCAAGCAATTAGAACTCGCAAGGTAAGGGAGGCTTCTCTACAGACTGGAAAGAATCCTAGATTGGAGGTCAGGAGAACTAGATTGGAGACCCAATCCTCTCTCTCCCTGTGTGATCTAGAGCAAGAAGCCCCTTCACCTCTTGGGGCCTCAGTTTCCCATAAAGAGAAAGGCTGAAGGTCTGCCAATTCTGCCATTCCCAAGATTAGATCTTAGGTGGGCAAAGAAAATAAGAGACAGAGCACCACGGACTGGAGTCCTCTCCCAACTCTTAAGAGCCAGGGCGAGCTGGCAGCAGACCCCATGGTAATTGTTGGGGCCAGAATTCCAATACCAGGCTAGGAGGAGAGCATGTCAATCCTCAAAGGGACTGGATCAGGCTGGGCCTGAAATGTGTGTAGTCTCCTTGTACTACTCAGAAGCTCCCACCACTACAGGACAAGACAGAAACACACGGTGGGTAGGGACTCACAGGTAATATAGTAATCATGGTGCTTCTTGAACTCCAGGCCCATGTAGTTGGGGCTGAATTCCTGGAACTTGATGGTGAAGCGGATTTCCTGCTCTGGCCTATTGCATGTGACTAGCACATTGGGGTCAAGCACAGTGCTACAGGCCGCTGCCTGCTCAGGCCGCACCAGATACAGCTTGTAGTACTCATAGGGCCGCCCAGCTTCTGCTCGGGGGCAGATGATGTCCAGCTTGTCTCCAATCTTTGGGTAAATCACCAGCCCCTTCCCACTCAGGAACCTGCCCAAAAAGAAAGAGAGATGGTTAGCCTCAGGGTTGGGGGTCTCCGGCCATTCCCAGAACCAGGAGAGCAGACAGTGAGGACCAGGCTAGGCCCATTGGGTGGAGATGGAGAGGACAGACATTCTGTTCCTTCAACCTTATGCTGTGGGTGGGGAAAGAGAACCACACTGCCAACAGGGCGTGGAAGGGGTGGCCCATGGGCAAGGCTGCCAGCCTTTGACTGTTCGGCAGGGTAGGGCACTACCTAGCTGGGAGAGCCCTTTGTCCTAATGTGGTATTTCCGCAGGGGGCTGACGTGGCAGATGGGCTGGGCACCAAGGTGTCGGGTTTGGGCTGCCTGGAGGTGGTGGCCCTGTCCTCCTCTCACCCCCAACACACTCACATTCCTTCATAGCCACTGCTACCAGCTCCTCAGCACACACACATGTGTATGCACTTATGTGCACAGAACACAAAAACACACACAAAACAAGCCCACACATGCCCTAGAAACCACCCCCGCAGCTCCCAGTCAACGGCTGGGGGAGCACAACCTATCTAAGACCCATGTCTTCTCCCCAATTCGTGCTAATCTTGGGCATGATAAGGAGATAGGAACAGACCTTGCCTAGAGCCAAGGGATAATGGGCACAGTCTCCAGCCAGGTAAAGCTCCACACAGCTCTCTCCACTCCCCACTCCAACTGCCTGGCATTCTACCAGCACTCATCCCACCCCCATAATGCAAGAGCCCAAATGCCCAAATCTGACCAGTCTCACTGCTAGGAAGAACAGAGAAAGGGGAGAAGAGTCCCAAGCAAGAATGACAGATCATATAGGACAGGGCCCCAAGAACCTTGCTCACCCGCCTTTTATTACCACACACACACACACACACACACTCACTGACTCTGCTCCCAATCCTGAGAGAAAATGGATAAATGCCTCCTGAGCCAGGTCCATCTTCTGATCCAGAAGGCCAGGCACTGGGAAATAGCAAGGGGATGGCAGCTGCCTGGGGCCACTGATTCATATCATCCTGTCCTTGCCTAAGCACACACTAAATTCTCTCAGCCATTTCTGAGCCTGGGAAATGTAGGAGAAAGAAGACATGCTTTGGAATCAGACAGACAGTGGCCCTTACAAGCTCTGCGACCTTGCATGAGCTGTCTGATCTCCCTAAGCTTCTGTGTCCTCACTTATAAACTGGGAGTGGTAAGAGTCCCACCTCTAAGGATGGTGGAGGGGAGACATGATGGCATGTACAGAGTACACAGTTGGCACTCAACCATTTGACTCCTGCTTAGAAATAGTCTGGTCTGCCAAGAGGCAGGAAACCAGACACTAACACCAAGGACCTATGAGCCCAGTCTTGTTTCTTGGGTGGGAAAGAGGAAAAGATGATACAGCTCCATCCATAAGGACTTTACTGTCTCGTGTGGGTCGGAAAAATAAATGGCTCATGTGGCAGCAATGGACAGCACCAGGCTATCTGGAGGCTATATGCAAGGATGGTGGCTCAAAAGGCGAGGGCTGGAAGCGGAGAGAGAAAGGAGACAGCTCATCCGACAGGATAGTCAGAAATGGTCCCATAGATCGCTTCTTGGCCTTTTAGCTAAGATGAAGTGTAGAAATGGTCCCACAGAAAGAGTAGGATGAAAGCAGGTCCCAGGGGAGGAATAAGAAGTCAACACTCAGCAATAATAGACAGCAGTGGCTGGGACACAAAATCTAGGCCAGGGATTGTACCAGTGATGGGTAGAGAAGAGCAGAAGAGGCGGAACAGCTCAGCTGGGGTCAGACTGAAAGGCAAGGGTTACAACAATCAGTGTGGGTTTCATCCAGTTGGGGACAGACTCTCCAGCAGGAAGGGCAATGAAGAGCTGAAAGTAGTGCTTCAGCGGAATGAAGTTGATAGTGGAAAAACATGGTCCCACTCCCCAAGGACCCATTCCACAGCAGGGACTACACGGGAGCTCAGTATCCTCACCTGATGGAGGGAAATGAGATCCAAGGAGGTAAAGGAACTAGACCAAGCAGATGAAGTAGATGAAGAACAGCAGCCCTCTCTCCATGTCCAGGGAGGCTCCACTAAGCTGGAATCTGCCATCTTGCTGTGCAGGAGGGTAAAAGTCACAACAAGAAGGTCTCCCCACTTAGTACCTGGCTTTACCAAACTCCAGAAGGCCAGCAAGGAAGCAGGCATGGGATGGAGGCCCACACAAACATTTGAGAGAAAACACCTCCAACTCCATACACCACAAAAAGCCAAGAAGTTTCACCAAAGCCTTCATAATTCCCAAGGCATTTTTCACTTTATAATCCTCATACTGGTTCCAGCCAGGCAGTAGGATTAGACAACTTCTAACAACTAGAAGGAACCTTTGAGAGCCACTGAGTCCAAGCTCCTCATGTGAGGGAATGAGCAACCAGATGAATGTTCCTATTGAGGGGTGCTCAAAGCCAAGCCAGGGAGCCTAAACTCACCCAGGATGTTAACCCCCAGAGGTCTAAGAGTACCTGAAACATTGGCTGAATCCTTGTGCAGCTTCTCCTCCGCAAGACCCTACCTGGAGATGACAGCAGGTAGACAGAGAGCACACATAGGGGTACAGGCCAGCTCTCTTTTCTAACCATTTGGCTCGCCTTACCCATCAGGGAGTTTTGTCAACTCTGAGCAGTCTCCCATCACCACTTGGGTTCTGGAGCCCTGGAACCTAGACACAACCAAGGAAACAGATGTCTACATAGGGGGTGGGGGAATGGGAAAGAGAGAGGACTATTGCCCCCAGTACCCCTCAGACTCTCATCAACCTCAGCGAACAGGATTCATAAATATGCATGAGTTTATTTGCATAGCAGCTGGCAGAGGGAAACTCACCTTCCTCTAAAATGCAGAATGGAGCGGAGCCTGATGAGACCTGCCTTCCCTGACCCTGATGCACCATGATGGTGCCTTCTCAGCTTCTTTCTTCCCCACCACTGAAAAAAGTGCGTCTGGGCCTGTGAGAAGCCCCAGAAAGTGGCGAGGGGCCATGAGGGATGGGTATGCAGCCTATGAGAGTGAAGCCTGACGTCAGGTAATACGCTAGTCATCCTCTACAGCAGGGACCCTGCAGGTCTCCCTTTATATCCACAAGGAGTAGGGGCTGAGAGGAAGAGGATGAGAGTGCCTAGTTAAACTGTTTACCCCCCAGTTTTCAAAAACTAGCACTCCCTTCATCATCAAACCAAGCTTTTATGTCTGGGGCCACCCCCAGACAAAGCCCTTTTCTGGAAAGTAAGGGGATTGACATGGCCCAGCAGGAAGCCTGCAGCAGGTCACCATGGTAACCCCTGAGGCCTTCCCTCCTTAGCCTCTGATAGCCCCTGGGACCCCAGAGAGCCACCCCAGGGAGTAGAAGGACTTTTGGGAGGTGGCCTGAGCATTCAGGCTCCTATCTGTGGCCTGCCTCTTCCCCTCCAACTTAACCCAAGTCTCTTCCCCTCCACCTTAACCCAAGTCTCTTCCCCAGGCTGCCTACTGAGCTTAAAGAATTCTAGAAGGGGAGAAGCCTGAGGGTCTGGCACAGTAGTCAGTACTGGTCAGAGGCCAACTCCCCCCCTGCTTCTTTGTCCAGCTAAGCCCCTATTCACCCAAAAACCAACAATCAACAGCAGGGAGAGTTTTGGATCTGTGGGGGTTGTGTCTAGAAACCTGCCCACATTCCACCAGCTCTACATTTCTGTCCCTCTCACCCTTCCCTCAGGCCCTAGGAACTTGTGGTCAGAGACTGCCCAAAAGGACAAGTCCGGTCCTAGGCCACGCCACCACAGGTTTGGTAGAAGACTCTAGCCACAGCTTTGATTTAGTGACTTCGGAACCCCCAAGGGTGGCAGGACCAGTGGAGGACAGACCCCAAGCCAGAGCTCAAGTCTACACTCATTCCAGCAAGGGTGGAGAGTCCCCAAATTAAAGGCTCCTCTTTCACTCCCCCAGCTCCACCCAGCCCCCGAGGCAGCAGGAGCAGGCCTGGCGTGTCCCAGCAGTGCCCGCCCAGGCGTGGGTGGGCAGGAACAGCAGCTGGGTCCTGGCACACACACAGTGCTGTCAGAGGCAGGGAAGCCAGGACAGCCCCAGAGGAAGCCACCCCTCACACACACACCTACACTAAACCATGCCTCCCCTCTGCCCCACCTGGCCAACACTAGGGCCCACTGGAGGCTCAACAGCCCCTTCCTTGTTGTCTGCTTTCTGTGGGGTCCCTAAAAGGCAGGGAGACTCCTGGCCCAGAGAGGAACCAAGGGGGCTGTTTAGAGCTCAGGACGAAGTGTACCAGGCATGGAGCTGGCTGCCTCTAGATCATCCCGAGCAGCTTGCCCTCAGATAGTGGCCTAGGAAAGTCAAATGAGGAAGCTGGAGCTCTGATCATCCCACGTGGGCAGGGCCTGAGTCACAAGGACAGATGCACATACACCTGTGAAGTGAGAGGGGAAGCCGGCGGCTAGACCAGCGCCTCTTCCCAAACCCTGTCTCTCCCATATCCCAAGGCAGCAGGATGGTGTGGAAAGAACAGCACAAGGCGGCTCTCCCCGCTAGGAGCTGAGTGACTCGAAACAAGTCACTTTCCTTTTCTGGGCAAATGCCTCCTCATCTGCAAAACAGGGGCAATTCTAACTTCCCAGGGCTATTGGGAACATCCAATGAGCTCACAAATGAAGATGCTTTGGAAGTAGCAAGGTACTGCCCAACTGTTAGCACACCAAATACCATTTAGAAGAAGCTGAAGAAACTTACTACACTCCTGGCTGCAGCGCCCCTACCCAAAATGACTACCATGAAAATCCACCCAGGAGGGGCTGCCACAGAGCCCAGGGCCATTAACCCCCAATATGGCTGGTGAGCATCCCCCTACTTCAACTCCCCTAATAATCATAGGGTGGATCCTCCCCCTAAACCTACTGTTCCCATGGCAACCAGCAGCCTCCTGGCTGGCCTACCCGCTCCATAACCCCAATACCAAAAAACAGTGATGCACAGTAGTATCCAGGGCCCACCCATCCCCACCCACCACAGTTGCTGAGGCAGTGGAGAGCCTGAGAGGAGAAAGGGAACCCTAGATTCAGCTCCTGGCCCAGCCTCACCAGGCCCTTCTTGCCCTGGACTGAATGCCTGGGGTTGGGGGAGGGAGGGAGGGGAACAGGGAACTTTAGGAGCTGCTGGGTTCCCATTGCTTTCAGGCCCCCACCTGTGGCCAATCAGCCACAGAGTAAGAGGTCAGGTCCCTAGCCGCCCCGGAAAGGGGGCCCCCTGAGCTGGCCTCCCCAGGACTGTGAGCTGGAACAGCTGTGAGGGGGCTGGGACCAACACTTTGGCTTACAGCAGGCAAGCCTGGGTTGGGGTCTGCAGCTGCCCCCACCCATGCTGGATGGAGTCAAGGGTCCTGGATGCCAAGCTGAAACCCCCACCCCCACCCCTTGCAGGGAAGGTGTAATATGATCTCAGGCACATTCCCACTCCCTGGAGGTGGGGGAACCTGAGTGGGGGGCAGGAAAGGGTCAGAACGGGACTGAGAGACTGAACTGCAGCAGCTGGACTTGGCTGAGGACTCAAGTATGAGGCCTGCCGGCTGCCCCAAGCTCTCAGGGGAGGAGGCTGGAGGAGGGGGCTGCCCTGGGACCTTCCATCACAGCCCCCCACCCCCACCGATCCAAGCACGCTCACGCACTCTGGTTCCTCCCAACCTCTAGCGGGCCCAGACCCATTTTCTCACACTGCACTCACTGGGCAAATCTGACAAGAGGGGCCAAGGAGACAGATGCTCTTGCCACCAAAGACTATCACCCTGGAAGGCCCCAGCACCAATTGGGGTAAGATGCTGAGAGTCTGGAGTCAGCCCTTCCAGCTCCCTTCTTCTGGTCAGAGCTGGGGCTCTCTGTACCCTGGAACCTGGAAACATACCCCCAGCCCCACCACTTCTTTATTTTGATTTTTTTCCCAAGGAGGAAGCAATTAAGCAGGGTTTATAGGCACTGGGAGATTTTTTTGGGGGGAGGGGGTTGCCAGCTCCTGACAGGACTGAGGAGAGAAACCAAAAGCCGGGAGGAAGAGGGGAGGGAAGAGAGAAAATGAGCCTGTGAGGGAGAGCACGGGCATGTGCGAGAAACAAAAGGACTTGAGAAAAAGAGGCAGAGAGTGACTAAGAGTGAGAGGGAGTGTGAGAAAGAGGGAGAGCCGGGCAAGTCGAGCTGGAGAGGGGAGGTGAACGCGGCTCACACAGGGTGTAAGAGGGCGAACCAACAAGGGCCTGAGAGGGAGAAGTCAGGCGGGAGGCAAAGAGGGAGACATGGACAGAAAGAGACTGTTGATTTGAAAGACTGTGGGAGCTCAAGGCTTGGGCGCGGTGGCAGAGGCAGCCCCCAGAGCTCAGAGTGAAGCTGAGGGCAGTGCCTTCCTCTTGTCCTCCTGCACCCCGCCCCCCGCAACCCGTGCCAACACACACAGACAGGCTGCATTCCAGACCCCGGAGTATAGACGGAACATGGATTGGGGGGCCATAGGGGCACCAGGATCAGTCCCCCACTGTTCCTAGAATCTGCTCAATTACAGGATGGAATTCGTGCAGGTCCTACTGAGGCCCCAGCCACCACCCCCACCACCCCCAGGATGCCTGCCCTCAGCCTGAAGTGGATCTGGGAGGGGGGCAGATCTCAAAAATCTGTAAACTGGTCCAGAGCACTCAAGGCTCAAAACACAAAAAGGGTGAAGCTCAGGGAGATCTTGTTTCTCCCAGTTCCCACCCCCCACACTCTGCAGGAGGGCTTCCTTCCAGCTGTGGAGCAGCCTGCTATCTCTGGTTAGAGACCCGAGAGAGCAATTAGGTCACTCCCATGAGCCCCTGTGATGGGCTACCCCAGGCGGATTTCAGCTCTCCACACTCAAGAGAGAGCATTTCCAGCCTCCACCTTCACAGGAGAGAACTGGGAGCTTCACAACCTTTCTCCTTGGGCTGAGCAGCCCTAGGGCCCAAGACCATTTTGAGTCCCTGCTGTTAGCAGAGCACTGTGTCCAGTTTGGCTTCTGAGTAAAGAAGAAATTCTTGTCAATCCTTTTCCTTGTACCCTGACCCTGGTTTAGACATCCCACTAACTGATAAATAGGACCGTACCTTAACTCAAGGAGAAGAGAAGTAAAGAAGCTGCCCTCTTCCACTCCAGGGCTGAGAGATGCACCGCCCCTGGAACCTAAGAGGCCAAGGCAGGCAGGAGCTCGAGAAGTTAGCGGGAGCCCGGAGAGTGGACAGAAAGAGATTCCAGATATAGGAATCATACAGATAGGGCAGGCCTAGGGCCCCCAGTTTCCCACTAAGTGAGGTGTCCGCACACTGCTGGGCCCTCCAGAAAACAGGAAGGAAAAGCAATTTTGACCCTGGGTTCCAACCTAAGTCCTGGATGCCAAAAGAGAAAAAGGTCCAGAGGTCACTGCACAACCCAGCGACTCCCCATTAACAGCCAGAAACCATTGAGCCACCGCCCTGAAAGGTGTGTGGTTGGGGTTGAGGGTGGGGGGGGGGGGGGAGGTTGGGCGAGGATTATGAAGGGGAAGGAGAATAGAGAAAAGAAAGGATCTCCTCTACATAACTGCCTCCCCAACCCCTTTGGGAAAGCTAAGCTCAACTCCCCAATCTGAGGGACGGGGAAGATGGGGAGGAGCAATGGGACCAGCCTGGGCAGGAATCTTTCATTTGCCACCCACCTCCCTCGCCAGCTCGGCCGCCACACTCCACCCCGGCCAGCCCTGGAAGCTCTGCTGTCGGCTCCATTGGACCCCCGACGGGCGATGGATCGAACCCACCCCTCCTCCAACAAAACCCCTTTCCCACTCCGCCTCTCTCCACCCGCCGCCTTTGTGAGCCTGGGAGCGGCGCCCGCCCTTCCACGGCCCAGCAGGGAGAAAGGTGGCGGGGGGGTGGGCGCGAGGGCTGGAAAAGGCAGCAAAACGAAAAGCTAGGGAGGCGAAATGGGAAGAAAGAAATGAAAATGGGAGAAGCCCAAATCAGGATACAGGCACTGCCACCCGCCCCAAGCGCGAAGTCCCGCGCTGCGGTCCCTTCACTGCTTAAACAAACGGGGAACCCGTGTTCTGGCCTCTTCCCCTGCCCAGGTCAAGCTCGCCCCCACTCCCCAACTCCGCCAGCGGCTCTCCGCGAAAACCGCCACGTTCCCAGGGGCCCTAAGGGGGCTGCTTTCTCTCCCCTACCCAGCTCTCTGGTGCGCTCTAGAGCGCTCCGACTCCCAGCTCTGCCCGGCGCGACAATCTCGACTTGATTTGGGACTTGCGGAGGAGACAGCCGAGAAGCCGAGGGGTCACAATCCAGCCAAGTGCCCCCACCCAACCCCGCCGCACCCTTCCCCGCCCGTCCGCAGGGAAACACACTCGAAAAAGCCAGAGACAAAATAGGGCGCCGCTCCTCCTCTGAACACCTTCCCACAGGCGCTCGGGGGCGCGCGGCCTCACCCCGAAGGAGTGCCTCCCACCCTCAGGGACCAGAAGAGATAAGTTACTCACTTGGGGTTGAGAGAGCTCCAGGACACGGGCTCCAGATTCTTGGCCAGCGGCGTGGCGAGCCGGCATAGCGCCAACACGACCATCGCGACAAGCCACTTGCCGAGCCAACGCTGGCCAGGACGGGCCATCTTCCCGGGGGCAGGCTGCACTTCGGGATCCCCTGGCACCTCCTCAGCAAAGCTGGCCTCGCCTTCCCGTGCCGCGCTGCGCTCCGAACCTCTCAGGCGCCCATCCTCCGCAGCCACCGGCCCTGAAGTGCTCCCCTCCCGCCGGCTTTGGTGTCGCTCTTCTCCGCCCCGCCGGCCAGGAGGACTCACTGGGCAGCCGCCCGCAACTCCGGCATGAGCTGCGGCCTCCGAGGGCTCGCTCCCCTGGCCTCTCTACCACACGAAGCGCGACGGGGGCTCTGCCCCCCACCGGAGGATCCCCTCCGATTCCGCTCGGCTCCCCGAGACTGTTTGGGACTGCGTGCCCTCTCCCCGACAGGGTCTCCCCGCTGGGGACTTGGTGGCCGCCCCGACGCCTCAACCGTCCTGGAATCGGCACCCCTGGGAAGAAGTGGGAGTCTCCCCACCACACAAGCTCGGTCTGGGTGCTCCCGACCGGGCCGTCCTTGCACGGGCTCCGTTCCTCCAGGCCACACTGGAACTCCGGGCTGGGCGCCCCCCGACAGCTTCGACTTCAGCGCGGGCCCCACTTAGTGTATTTAGAAGAGCGGGGAAACGCTGCCGAGCAAGCCAGTCCCATCAGTTTGCGCCTCTGAAGCCTAGGCGTTTGGCCTGGCAGCCCAGTCGCCGAGTCCTAGCTTCCCGGCGACTGCGCCCGAGGGTCTGCGTTCAGTGCGAGGCTCACACACCTCCCACTGCTGTCCAGCACGCATAGACTCCCTCCGCTGCCGCTGAGCTGTCTACTCCCCTGCTCAGGCGTACGCAAGGCCAACCCTACTCGTTTTAGCCAATAGCAAGCTCCGTTACGGGGTCCTTGCCCCGCACCACGCCCCTAGAAGAGGAAGGGGGCGGGGTTTCGGGAACTCTTAAGGACGCCGCACTCTCGATGGCACCAATCTGAGTGTGCGGCTCGTGCGGTTAGGGATGGGTCCCGCCTAGTCCTGTTCTCAGAGCGCTCTGCCCGTGGGAAGTTGGCGTTCCTCTAGAGTTGTTGGCCTGCTCTGCTCCCTGCGCGCCTGTTCAACACTCCGGCCCACTGCCCTGGGCCAGACAGGTCCTGTCACGAGTATCCCGGGAAAGTACTGCCATTCTTGTTACACACGCGAGCCCTGAAGTTTTTGCTCCATGCCCACCACTGTGGCAAAGATAACTTGTTTACTGCCTGTCCCTTCTCTCGCAGAACTCTGGTAGGCTTTCCTCCTTTCACCTTCGCAGTGCAGTGTCCACTTGCACATGGACCCGGAGTCCTGAACAGACAAATGGATATCGGTGGGTGGTGGAATCTCAGAGGGGTCAAGGAGGGGAAAGAGGAGGGCGGGGGAGAATTTCTTCGCCCCTGGGGACTAGGCCTTGGAATCTCAACTTTGCAGAAGAGCCTTGTGGGACACCAGGGGCCCAGATTTCGAGTCTTGTCCTGTCTGAAGGTATGGGCAAGGCCCCGAGATAGGCCAGAGGGAATGAGAGGGCACCTCGATAAAGAATGACGCAAAGAGGAAAGGTTATAGGGCAGAAGCACCTTTAGAAAATGCAAAAGCAGATGCCCTGGCCCTAGCACACCAGACTCCAGCGCCTCCCGGCCTCGCCATCTGGGTCTTTGTCTCCCAGCCCTGGCCTGTTCTCCCCGCCCCTCCTCGGTTCTTTGCTTATAACTTTGGCTCAATCCCATAGCTCAGACCCTCCAGGTCCGACCCACTCTCCCTGTCGGACCTCAACAGATGTACCCACATGCTAATGTCTCCCTCTACTGGACTTTTATAACACTGCCGGCGCCTGGGACCGACTGAGAGTGCCCATTCCAACAGGAGCGTGGCACACACGAGCCTGGCACACGCGCTCGAGCACAAGACCCAGGACAGGGGTAGTGGCCTTGGCTAGAACCGCGGTCCCCTATGGGGAGGAAGACAGAGCACTAGGAGGAAGATCTGAGTTTGGAGTTGGCTCAGGGATTGCCGAGGACTTAAAGTCTCTTTGCTGCTGCTTTATGGAGATAATTAGAGACATTTCCGAAGTGCTCTGCCATTTACACAGTTTCCTGTCCTTCTCTCACTTAAAGAGGAGGCTGAGTTACTGACTTTCTCATTGGATCCTCTGATGACCTCTTTGGTTCATAAAGTGGACCTATATTTGGGGGAAACAGAGAGGGAAGTGGGTTATTCTCACTTCCAGGAGAGGAAGTGGGTTACTCTCACTTTCAGAAACAGGGCCTAGAGGATGAGGAGGATATGGGTAGAAATAGAAGAGGAGGAGCTGTTTAGGGTCTCTCACCTCCCAGCTGGATTCCTTATTAGGGTGTGAGCAAGGAAAGACAAGAACAAGGTGCAGGGACACACCAATAGACCAAGCTGGAGACTAGGATTGTCCAAAGGGCATGGAAGGACAGCAAAACGTGAGGATGGAAAACAACCTGCCACGTACTTAGTGCCTACTATGTTCCAGGAACCATGGTAGAGGCATTTCCCTTCACAACCCTTTGAGATGAGTTCCATGATCCCTATTTTACGTAAGAGGGAAAACTAAGGCTCAAGGGGAAGTGACTCATTTGAGGTCATGGAGCTGATTGATGGTAGAAGCAGAATGTGGCCCCAGACTTCTCTGTCTCCTAAGCCTGTGCCCAGTTTCCTATACCATACTGAGTCACCACATTTCCAGCCCCTCTTCTTGCTTACTTGCTTACTTACTTCATTCCTGGTTAAAAGCTGGTTCATGCCTGGAAAGCAGCAACCTTCAGAATGGCCAGGACTCCACTCTTCACTCACAGTCCTCTGAGGGGTTTCTAGGCCTGGGGAAGTTCATCTATGTCCCTAGCCATATCCCCAAGTTCCCAGCTAAAGTCAACTACCATCAATCCCAGAACCAGCCTCAGATTCCACTGCTAACATGCCGAGTGCCCCTCAGGAGGTGAGCCTAGGTGGGGGGCTGATCAGGTGGGGGATGGGGCAGATGAAGCTATGCTGCCAGACTTGGGAAGCCTGGGAAGACAGCAGCAGCTCCTGAGTGTGCCAAAACCTCATCCTGGGTGGGGAGGGCACAGAGGAAAGAAGAGAGGACTCTGTGTCTAGGCCTGCTCCACACACTGGTCACCGCTGGTCATGGTGCAGTTTTTCTGCCTCAACCTGCCTTCTGGAGCCTCTGTAGCAGGGCTGGGCCTATTCCATGCTGCAGCCAGGGCCAATGACTCCAGGATCCCACCTCCTGCCCCACCCTAGCAGGGCCTCTTATGTAGTGATTCATGCCCCCTAAGGTAAGGAAAATTACTCCCCAGGGAAGCTGAAAAGGAAGTCAGGATCTGTGGGGGATGTGGACCCTCTCTTATCCAAGCTCACTATCCTAGTGGCAGTTACACACCTTCCCAAGCCTCCCAGATCAGTGTCACTGAACACACACACCCCTCAGGGTTAAAGTCCACCAGGGTTTCCTGAGCACTGATCCTGTGATTGCCTCTGAGCTGAGATCCAAAGAGGAATCCCACCAAGCCCTGCCTTCAAGAATCTCCAAGCAGATGGAAATCTGTATGTAGGGGCCTTCTGAACCCAGGGGTGCCAAAAAACATCTGGCTGCTGCAGGAGGCCTCAGGTATCGTAACAGCCCCCCAGAGAGCTACATAACTCAGCTTCCCACACCCTCGGGAGGCATGGAGTTATGGACTTCAGAGCCATAGAGTTCACTGCTTATCAGTTGTATCTCCTTGGTTAAGTCGCTTCCCCTGTGTGCTTCAGTTAACTCTTCTGTAACCTGGAGATCATCTCTCCTTCATGGAACTGTGCTGAGTGGGGAGTGAGATAATGCACAGAAAGGTCTCAACATCACAGCCAGCCCACCATGGTGCTTACTAAATGGAAACTATTATTCCTCCACAGAGCCTCCCACAGACACCCTCATTCCCAGTCACACATGTTTTCACCCGTTCACACATGCTTTATGTGCCACATGCACATTTTTTTAGCTCTTCTCATATTCTCACACATGTACATATTCATATATGAACTCACTGTCTTCCTTGCCTATTGATTCGCACAGCACCAGTTATCAGGCCTGGTTCCTAACCCTACGGGACATAGAGTCTAGCCTCCACATTTTCTCATGGGACTGTCCTGTCCATGTGCATGAACACTCACACTCCCTCTCTGACTACCGTGGCCCTTGTCCTTGACCTTTCCTTGTCTTCTTTGTACTCTGAGACAAGACAAGTGAACTTCCTCACTTGAAGCCACATAGCCAAGGAGAAGAAGAGTCAGGATTCAAACCTGGGCCATAGAGCTGTGTAACTTGAGCTTAGACACATGACTCTACTCGGATACTCCAGGGCCCTGGAAAGGAATATGTGTCAAAGTGTGGACCTTGTACAGTGAAGGGTCAGAGGACAGGAAGCCTGCCCTGAGGCCTGGGGTGATGCCAGCTGGGACTACTCCATGAGGCTAACAGCCCTCTCTCCTGTCTACAGTCATCTCTGGCCTACCCTAATCCTCCTGTCGTCCCCTTGAAGACCCACAGCCTCTGCCTGCATCCTCTTCACAGATGTACACAACTGATCCCTACAGGGAGAAGGAGAGTTGTGTTTCTTGAACCCCATGTGTATGCCAGGCACTGTAGGTGGGCACTCTCACCCTTGATGCTATGCAATCTTTGTTTAATTCTCACAACATCCCTGAGATTGATACTGATAGGCCTATTTTAGAGAAGAGAAAACTGAGGCTCCAGGCTCAATCAGGCTGCATCCCCTGCCCCTACCACCCTCAGCCTGCAGAGCCCTCTCTTACCCAGCCAACTTCTTTATCCCACTAGCCGCTTCTCTCCTGGTCTTCCTCTGCCTTCACTGCCCTCTAGCAGAGACCACCTGGGGTCAGTGTTGAGCTCAGGCTGTCCTCCCTCCCCAGTGAACATCTTGCTTTTCCCACATCACTCTATCTCTGGGTCAGGCTCAGGGCAAGCCCAGGGTGGGAGCCTTCCTACTCTTCCTCCCATCCCTCTCCTGGCTGTACCACACCCCAGACCAAGCCCCAGGTAGGTAAGCCCTGCTAGTCTAGTTTCACTGTAGCCATGGCAATTCCCAGTGGCTGGGGAAAGAGAGGGTTGTCCCAAAAGCCAAGAGTTCAACCAGACGTTCAATCCCTGGTCCCTGCCCCAGCTTCAAGCCTGGTTTATGGGTGTGTGCACTGAGATTACCTTGATCTTCCGGGTGTCAGCCTGGCTCCAGATCATGCTGTTGGCAGGATGACACCAGAGATAAGAGACCTTCTCTTCCTGAGACGGGCCTGCCCTCTCCCTCGCTCTCTCTTTATCCCCTCCTTGCACCTCATTACCCTACCTTGAACTCCTAGAAATCTGTCCAAAGCCCTTGGGCCCACACAGGCACATGACCTTCCCTTGTGCCTGAAAAGAGCCTAGAACAGGGGATTTGAAGGCCAGCGCATGGCTACGGGTGGCATGGCAGGTAGCACAGGCTCTGGACTGCAGCTGGAACCCTTGGCTCCTTGAAGGCCTCATCTTTGGATATCCCTGAGTTCCTGTATGTCACTGATCTGGGTTCAGCTTACTCTAATAGTCCCTCCTGTCCTTGCTTTCTGGCTCCAGGGAGGGCAGCTGTGGGGGAAACTCTGCAGCACTCCAGCCTGGCCCACCTGTCACTCTCTCACTCCAGTTACCTGGGGAATGTGCAAAGAGGGGCTGGGCCATTCATCACTGTCAGGGGCTCAGGAATTCAAGGTGGGGATCAGCCATTGTCCCCATCTGTCACTAACCCCAGCTTAGCTCCCCATCTCAGAGAACTAGTAAGCCCCGAGGAGGACAATGCTGGCTGCAGAAATGGCATCTTTGCCCAATCCTGCTCCTGGCTCCTTAGAGAACACACTGGACTTGTCAAGCCCCATAAACACAGGGAATAAAATTCCCTTGGAGGAACACCCAAAGCAGAGCAAATATTTGAACAACCTCAGGAACCAAGGGAAGAGGCAGTGCTTCCTCCTCTCTCCAGCCCTCCTAGTTCTTACCCCTCACTAGCCTATGAACTAACTTCCTATCTCCCAACCTACCATAAGGGTTAAAGGGTCAGCAATATGTAATCATAGTTTTTCAGTGAAGTAAAAAAAAAAAAAAAAATGGTTAAAGGGTCAGGTCTGGGCTTTCTCAACTGATAAGCTCAAGCCTACTGGTAGAAAGGTCATGAGCCCATGGGCCATCCTGAGGCGAGATAAGGGACTGGACACAACTGGCCAGATAACCAAAGGCAAATATATGGGACCCAGGCCCACCACCCTCCAGCTGCCCCTGAGCCAACCAAGCCAGGATCTCTGACATTGAAACCTCTGCTCCCCACTCTCTACTTAGTCCAGCTTGGTTTCAAGACCTTCGTTCTCATCTTTAATCATCAAGACCCCAGTGCCCAGGCTCAATGTACATCCCAGGGAAGGTCCAATTTCCTTCTAAGCCTTTAGTCTCCCAACCAACCTCCCTCACCCCACCCCTGCCATACCTCCACCTTCCAAGTGCTGACCAAGTTGGGGCTGGGTGAGGCCTCAGTTGACAAACCACCCAGAATCTTCCTCACAATGAAGCCACCCCCTCCTCAGAGGAAGATAAATCTCACTGGCCTGGCTTGTTTTTCTTTCACAGCTGCTCTCCTGGACACAAAGCAGAGACTATGGCAGCCCCAGGCTTTAGCCAGAACTGGAGATGGGGGTGGGGATGTGGAGAGGAAGGGAATTTTCCTCCTTGGGTTGGTGTTCTGGTCAGGGGTGGGGAAGTCAGGAAGCTCTGGGGCTTCTGAACCAAGAGTGTCTCGGGGGGATTAGGGCTCTCTAGACAACGGAGGAAGGAGGAGGGAATTTCAGAGGGGAAATGAGACGTTAGGCAGGTTGTTCAATCACAGAGGTAGTCTCTAAGGAAATCTCTCCCTAGTAGCCTCCCTATTCCTCAATCTCTGTCGACCCCCAGTGGCCAGCCCAGTATTTGCAGTACTGGGCCTGGCCCCCAACAGCCTGAAGGAAGATAGAAGATACTGCCAGCTTCAGGTGCTGGCCCGGGCTGAGCTAAGCTGGGAATCCCTTTATTCTCTTTCCCCTCCTCCTCTAAGTACTAGAGATTCAATCTATCCAGGCCTACCATAGCACTCACCTCCTCTGAGCAGCCTTCCTAGAAGCCCCAAGCCCGCAGATCTGTTCTCTCCTTTGATCTCCATTTCCTGATTGTGTGCCTCTGATCAGCACTTGGATTTCCAATATTACTGTGTATCTGAGCTCTCCCTCTATATTCTAACCTGGGGCAGAAATCACTGACTGCTTTTCCTTTATCTTCTGCCAAGCATCAAAGCCAAGCATCAGGACTGCCATACAGTGGGTGCACAGTAAATGCTAATGGTGTTGGTGATGATGATGGTGGGGATGGTGGTGACAGGTACCATCTACTGAGCACCTACTACATTCCAGGTACTTTGTATCTATTCTCTCACTCAAAGTCATTTTATATTCCAATGAGAAAACTGGCATTCTCAGAAGTTAAGTGACCCAAATAGCATCTTATGTCTAGTATTTGACAGGCCCTGAAGTTTGGTGCAGATCTCCCTGGCTGCATCTCTGCCTCCATCTCCTACATACTAGACACTGCATTTACTCTTGTAAGGGACACAGGGATGACTATGATGCAGTCCCTGACAACATGACATGGTGTGGGCAGAGCAAAGATTGTAACTCTGTGAAGCATGGAGAAACTGGCTTTGCATCTATCCTCCTTGTTCTCTCTCTTGGGGCACTTCTCCAGTTTGCTCATTTGGCAGAAGGACAGACAGCTCAGCCAAGATGGGCAGTCTCCCAGCTACTGTCACCTAAGGAGGCTAGAGCCAACTAGGAGAGTCCTATAGACAATGGACACCCGAAAAATTTAAGAATCCAGGCCTGCAGAAGGAGGGTCCATCAGAGATTGCTATCTGTAAAATAGACCTTCTCAGGAACAAACATGGATCAGTCAGTTCACAAACACTGCTAGGCCTCCCCTGGGAGCCTACAAGGTGCTAGAATCTGATAGCAAACCATCCCAGGTCAACACGCACCATTGAGTAGAGGGCCCATCAATCTGAACCTCACTCTTGTCTGTGGCCTCACTGAGCCATTTTGCCTTTCTCCAGCCTGGTGATGTTGGAAATCAAGGCACTCTATCCTCTTCCCTTCCCCACGTAAGCCACTCACCTGAGACTCTTTCAGTCACTTAGGTCTTAGTAGTCCTTGGTGTGGAGAAGGCAATGGCACCCCACTCCAGTCCTCTTGCCTGGAAAATCCCATGGATGGAAGAACCTAGTAGGCTGCAGTCCATGGGGTCGCTAAGAGTCAGACACAACTGAGCGACTTCACTTTCACTTTTCACTTTCATGCATTGGAGAAGGAAATGGCAACCCACTCCAGTGTTCTTGGCTGGAGAATCCCAGGGACGGGGGAGCCTGGTGGGCTGCCGTCTATGGGGTCGCACAGAGTCAGACACGACTGAAGTGACTTAGCAGCAGCAGTCCTTGGTATGAAGAATACCTGCCCAGACTGAAAAGGAAAAGAACCTATTGTGGAAGTCTGAGGTGATTCAACCCCCCTCCCTTACCTGCATCCACTACTAGGGTTCTCCCAAGGCCCTGCTTGGAGTTGACAACTCTGGAAAGCAGACAGCCTATTCCATTTCCCAGGCACATTCTCCAAGGTGCAGAGCTTGCAGGTGTCTTCCAAGGGCACTTCATGAAGGGATTATGACTAAAGTGGATTGGCAACACCTGCTTTTAAAATGGTCCAGACTGAAATGACTAGAGCCAGGCAATAAGGTACAGGCTTCTACGACTCTGATTACCTGTTTTCCTGACATTAGAGCAGAATAGAACTGCTTCCTGCAGGAAATCTCAGCCCTACCAGAAGAGCCTCCCAGGGCCCACTTCTGGGCAGAAGCACAGTGGTCTTCCTCTGGAAGCAGACATGCCTTCGCAAGGCAATCCACCCACCCCTTGTCTACTTGGCACCCATATTCATCTCTAAACCATACTTAATCTCCAAATAAAGATACTAACAAGGTCATATTTCTGCCAACATAGTACAACTATCCTGCCTACCACCCAAAGCACACTGACCCCTTCTGCAGAGGAGGAAATAAAGTTCTTGAAAGCTATTTACTCTTTTCCTTGATATCCTATAAATTAAATATTATGATAGGAAGTTAACAATACTTAAATACTGATACCCATATTTCCCTTTGCCTCTCTTATAAGAATACTTGTCATTGAATTTAGAATGTATCCAGATATTCAATGAATGCACTGGTTGAGGTTTAAGCCCAAATATGTTATATTAAATAATTTATATATGAGCATGCTGCTGCTGCTAAGTCGCTTCAGTCATGTCCGACTCTGTGTGACCCCATAGACGGCAGCCCACCAGGCCCCGCCATCCCTGGGATTCTCCAGGCAATGATCCATCTCAGGATCATTAAACTTAATCACACCTACAAAGATAGATCTTCTTTCCAAATAAGACAATATTCATAGGTTCTAACTATTAGGGCATGGACATGGTGGTGGCCACATTCAGTCCAGTACAGTGAATAAAGGGATGGAAGGCATGCAGTAAGGAACAAGACAGAGAGAAGGTGCTAGAAGGGGCTGTCATGTTGTGTTTGTCTCAGGCACCATCATAAACATTTTTTGAGTAATTACCGTATACCAAGCTCCATGCTAGGCCCTTTATGTATATTATCTCATTAAAGTGGCCCAACCCTCTGGTTGTTACTATTGTTATCCCCATTTGCCAATAAGGAAGCTGTGGTACAGAGAAGTCAAGCAACTGGCCCACACTCACAGAACAAAGAAGTGGTGGTGCCTGCTTACTAGCTGTGTGACTTTGAATACAGTATCCCTAACCACATCCATCAGCTTCTCCCTCAAACAGGCTTGTGAACTGGAATTCATGGTGTTGCAGTTGTTTGAGAAGCATCTTGATATGACTGCTGGGAGCCAGGCTTTGAGGTCAGTTAGGCTTGGGTTTCAATTCTGTTTCTGACCCATTACTTCTGTAACTTCCCTAAGCTTCTGTTGGCCCTATGATGAACTGTGGAGAAACCATTAATTTGTTCACAAGTGCCTATCATGTATCAAGAAAATATCACTTACCTATCAGGGTGCTGTGCAGCTTGAACTAGCTGATGAATATAAACCCCTGGCCCATATTACATCCTTGCCAGAAAGTGGCTATTATTATTGTGTAGTTGCAGTTGTTGGGCTTCCTGGGTACCTCAGCTGGTAAAGAATCTGCCTGCAATGCAGGAGACCCTGGTTTGATTCCTGGGTCAGGAAGATCCCCTGGAGAAGGGATGGGCTACCCACTCCAGTATTCTTGGGCTTCCGTGGTGGCTCAGATGGTAAATAATCCACCTGCAATGTGGGAGACCTGGATTGGATCTCTGGGTTGGGAAGAGCCCCTGGAGGAGACCTGGGTTGGATCTCTGGGTTTGGAAGACCCCTGGAGGAGGGCATGGCAACCCACTCCAGTATTCTTGCCTGGAGAATCCCCAGGGACAGAGGAGCCTGGGGTGGCAAAGAGTCGGACACAACTGAGCGACTAAGCACAGCACAGTTACAGTTGTTAGAGAGAAAGGGGAAAACAACCAGGAGGTGTTCCATTTGGAGTGAGACCAGATGGAGTCCCCAAGACTTAGACTGATTCAAATGCCAGGGAGGCATTGGCATAGACAGGCCAGAGAAAGGCTAAGATCCTTGGCCAGGTCAGCGAAAGAAGGCTCTGCCAGCAGGGCCTTAAGTTGTAATCTCAGGCTGAATTTATGTAAGGCGAACACATGAGGGCGTGCACCCCTCATAATGGGGTGGTTCAGAGATTCCCAAATCCTGGGCTCCTGCTCCCTGTTTTCACCTCTAGGTCCTAGCTGAGACTGAAAAGGAGGTTGAGGGAGGGAGGAGATATAGGAGATTAACAGGTACCTCTCTGAGGCACAAAAGAGCAGATACTGGTGTTGACCCCCTGAAGAAAGTAAAAGGGGAAATAGAACAGACTCAGCAGACTGAGGATTGGGTTGGTGGGTAGAAGAAGTCACAATACAGGGATCAGAATGACCTCTTAGCCTGGGCACCAGGCAAGTAAAGAGCATCAGTCTGTTACTCTCTGTCTCTCTGTCTCTGTCTTTCTCTCTCTCTCTGTCTTTCTCTCTCTCTCTCACACACACACACACACACACACGGGTTATGAGGGAGTCCCAGATTTAGAGAAAGGAGCCTGAGTGAGGCATGAGACTGTCCAGCCAGGAACATTTGGGGTCAGACATGATCTGAGTCTTCATGTAATGACTACAAAAAGTAAAGACAGTAAACCTTGGTGTCTCTAAAGGGTCAGTTGATGGAAAAGGTTAACTTGATATCTCTAGTGAGACAGCTCCAATGAAATCAGGCCAATCCCAAAGTTAGGAATCTCAAAGCCTGAACAAGATAGTTTAAACTTCAGAATAATGGGAGAGCAAGAGATAATAGCAAGGTGCACCAGTCTTGACATTAGGCATATTCACTACACACTTGCTGGCAGTGTGACCTTGGGCAAGTTACATAAACTCTCTGAGTTTGCTTCATCTTTCAAATAGGAATAAGAATAGTAGTACTACTAGGTAAGAGGTAAGTAAGATACTGAGCATGGAAGTATCTGGCACACAAAAGGTGCCTAGAAAATGTTGGTTCTATAGCTATTCATAAGGGTGTCTGAAGAACCAACTGAAATGGGAAACTTTGGGGACCTTGAGGCAGATTGCCCTACCTGGGATCAGCAGCTTACTATCAGGAGATGAAACCTATGTAAGATTGGACCTGGACTAGAGAACCTTTAGGAAACTTGCACTCCTGACACTCCATGGCCTGTCAGTCAGCAACTGCAATATATAGGGCATTGTGGGAGATACAGAAAGATTCAAGTCAAATCTCAGCTCAATTGTCACTTCCTCAGAGAAATTTCTCCAACCATTCAGATGAAATTAGTGCCATTCCCCAAACCCTTTTTGTGATCTTACCTTGTCATCATCTTACCTTTTTAAATTTTCTTCATAAGTTATCAGTCTAAAATGACTATTTTTCTCATGTGTTAATTTTATGGCATGCACACACAAATAAGCTCAGTAAAATGTGTTGCTGTGTTCATAAGAAATGAACCCTGACATCAAAGAGCTTATGAAACCAGTATGGGAGTAGTTGAGGGCTCATGTGTCAAGGTCAAGGGCTCACTTCTAGCCAAGAGATACGAGTTTCAGTAGTTGTTGGGTCTTGACTGGGGCTTTGAAGGATGAACATTAGAAAAAGTGGAGATAAGTGAGGAGAGAGGAGTCAATAAATGATAACAGAAAGTACAGTTCTCACATTCTGAGCACCACACATTACCAGACCTGTTTCCCACTCCAGCAACAGACCACTGAACAAGCCAGAGGAGGTTCTGCTTCTGGAACAGTGCTCACATCAGTGGAAGAAGACAGGACATGTTCAGATAGTAGTCAATACTATGGAAAAGATAACACAGGGTAATGGGATGGAACAAGGTGGAGACAGAGGTAAGAGCGGCTCCTTCAGAAGTGGGCATCACAACCTCATGGGGCTTTTGAGGAGGCCATGTCTGAGCTGAGATCAGAATGATAAAAAAATCCAGGCATCCAGAATCTAGTCCATCCTTCTACACATGGTAATTCCCTCTACGTTCAGCCCTTGACACATCTTCTCTTTCTCTGTTCTCCTCTGATCTTTCCCCAGAGTCTTCTTTGCTTTCTCTGGTCACTCTCTACTCTACTATAAATCAGTCCTAACTTTCAAAGTCTCTTTCAATTTTTCTTTAGTCATTACTACCAGTTCAACAAACCAAAGGCCCCAAATGAGGCCAGAAAACCCAAGAAGTTTTTTAGAAAGGGGGAGAGAATGAGGAAAGACCGTGACTCCTTAAGTCTCATTTTCCCCCCGTTCACCCTGGTGAAGTTGAAAAAAGAAATAGCAACCTGACAGAAATACTGTGGGGGTTACCCTACCTAGTACATATCATGTGCTCAGAACATGTTAATTCTCTTCTTCCTTGATGTTTTAAAGCATGAAGTGTCCGATCTTAATTACATGTTCATTGTAGAATGTATGGAAAACAATGTAAAGTAGAAGAAAAGAAAAATAATAACAATCACCTTCACAAAACCCCACAACTCAAAGTTAACAGCTTGTTGACTTTTTGGTATATTTCTTTCCAGGATCTTTTCTAGATTTCTTCTTTTTAAAAACAACTCTTTTGAGATATCATTTAAACCATAAAGTTCACCCTTTTAAAGTTCACAATATAATGTTTTTTAGCATAGTTCCCAAAGTTGTGTGATCATCACTATCTAATTTTAGAACATTTAATCACCCAAAAAAGAAACTTTGTACCCATTAGCAGTCACTCCCATTCACCTCCAACTCACCTCCAGGCCCAAGTAGCCATTAATATACTTTCTGTCTCTATAGATTTGCCTACTCTGAGCATTTCATAAAAATGAAGTCATACAATTTGTGACCTTTTGTGTCTGGCTTCACTTAGCATGATTTCAGTGTTCATTCAAGTTGTAGTATGAATCAGTACTTCATTCTTTTTTATAGCCAGATAATATTCTTTATATCGATATGCTACATTTTGTTTATCCAATCTTCAGTTGGTAAGTGCTTATGTTATTTTCATTTTTGGCTATTATGAATAATGTTGCTATGAACATTCATATACCAGTTTTTGTGTGAATATATATTTTCATTCCTCTTGTTATATACCTAGGAGTGGATCTGCTAGGTCATATGGAAACTCTAACATTTTGAAGAACTACCATACCATCAACGTTTCTTTCTTCATAGTTATGGTGATGCTGTAACGCAATCACCTGTACTAGCTTTCTGAGACTTATTTTGATTTTCCCTAGTTTCTTGGTGAAGTATTTTTTCAAATGCCCTTTTAAAATACATTCAATTCAATAAAGCATGGAACAAGCCCTGGGACTATAAACATGAAGCAAAGCTGGTCACTGAAATCAGGCATCCCACAATCCAGTGGGAGAAGCAGACTCATCAAGTTAAATCCTATGTGATCTGTGCTATAGTGGGGCAATGTACTAAATGTTGAAACAGCACAGGGGAAAGAGGACAAAACTCTTACTGTGGGGTGGTAGGGAAGGCCTACTAGGACATATGACATTTTCAGACTCTGGGAAGATGAGTGTGGGTTCATCAGGGAGATGAGGGGAAGGTAGAGAGGGAAGAGAAGAAGGAGGGAAAGTCAAGCAGAAGCAACAAAGTATGCAAAATCATGGAAGCATGAAAGAATATGGCACCCAAGATGCTGCAAAAAGATTGCTATGACTAGAGTCTCAAGTACTTTAAGGAAAAGAGCAGTAATGATGCTGGTAATGTAGGTTGGGGCCAGATCTTAAAGGGTTTTGAATGATATGTAAAGAATTTATAATTTAACATGTATCACTAGGGGGATCTGAGGCCAGGAGTGGACAGGATTAGAATTGCAGAGTTTAAAAAGTACTTTTGAAATCAAAATATTACACATGTATATGGTTAAAAATCAAAGACCAGAAGTGTCAATATAACAACCAACCATCCCTTGCCCCATCCTTTTCCATGCCAGACTTTCTTCTCCTTTAATGGTTTCTCCTGGTAATTAGTTCCTGCATTTATTCCTATTTATATAGTAAGCTACTATTTCTCTTTTTTCTTCCAGTTTTATTGAGATATAACCGACATACAGTATTGTATAAGTAGGTGGCCTTTACACTTTGTGGATAGTTTCCTTCATCATGCAAAAGCTTTTTAGTTTGATGTAGTCCCATTGGTTTATTTTTGCTTTCATTTTCCTTGCTTGGGAAGACATCCAAAAAAATATTGCTAAGACCAATGTCAAAGAGTGTACTGCCTTTGTTTTCTTCTAGAAATTTCATGGTGTTGAACATTAAATTTATTCTTTGACTCCACTGTGAGTTAATTTTTGTACATGGTGTGAAAAAGTAGTCCAGTTTGATTCTTTTGCATGTAGTTGTCCAGTTTTCCCAGCACCATTGATTAAAGAGGATGTCTTTTCCCCATTGTATATTCTTGCCTCCTTTGTCATAGACTGATTATAAATTTGGTTCATATTCTATTCTATTCCATTTATCTATGTAACTATTTCTGTGCCAGTATCATATTGGTTTTGATTACTATAGCTTTGTAGCAGAGTCTGAAGTCAGGGAGCATGATGCTTTCAGCTCTGTTCTTTCCCAGGATTGTTTTGCCTATTTGAAGTTTTTTGTGTTTTCATGCAAATTTTAGAATTATTTCTTCTAGCTTTCTGAAAAATGCCATTGATATTTTGATAGAGATTGCATGGAATCTATAGATTTCCTTTGGGAGTATGGTCATTTTAACAATATTAATTGTTATGAAGCAGAAATCAATAACACTGTTTACCTACTCAGCTTTGTTCTTAGTACTTTATATGGCTTTGACTTACTATCTAATGTTCTTTTATTTCAGCCTGAATTACTACCATTAGCATTTCTCGTAATACAGGTCTATCAGTGACAAACTTCCTCAGCATTTGTTTATCTGGGAATGTCTTAATTTCTCCTTCATTTTTGAATAGTTTTGTTGAGTATAAAATTCTTAGGTGACTTTTTTTTCTGTCAACACTTTCAGTATGTCATTCTACCATTTACAAGCTTCCATGATTTTTTATGAAAATATATATTCTTCTCAAGTGCACCTGGAACAGTTTCTGTGATAGACTATTTAGTAGGCCATAGAATAAACCTCAGCACATTTTAAAGAATAGAAATCACAGAAATTATTTTCACTCACCACAATGCATTGAATTAAGAAATCAAAATGGAAAAATATTTTGGAAACTCACCAATATATGGAAATTAAAAAACAAACAAACAAAAAACTCCTAAATAACCACTTGGTCAAAGAAAAAAGAATCAAAGGAAAAATTAGAAAATACTGAAGATGAAGACAAAACATTGCAAAAGTTAAGAAGTGGCTAAAGCAGTGTTTTTAGGGAAATTTATAGCTATAAATACTTACATTATAAAAGAGGAAATATTCCAAATCAACAACCTAATATCCACCTTAAAGCTCTGGGGGAAAAAAACAAACTAAATGTAAAACAACCAGAAGGAAAGAAGCAATGAAGTGCAAATTAATCAAATAGAGTAGAAAATACAGAAAATCAATGAAACCAAAAGCTGAATCTTTGAAATGATTAACAAAATTGGCAAACTTATAGTTATATTCACAAAGAAAAAAAATAGATGACTCAAATTACTAAATCAGAAACTAAAAGAGAGGACATTAATACAGATATTACAAAAGTACAAAAAGGAATACTATGAATGATTGTGTCAATAAATTAGATAATTCAGATGAAATGGAAAAATTCCTAGAAAGATACAGACCACCAAAACTGATTAAATAAGAAATAGATAGTAAGAATGTGTCTATAATATGAATTGAATTGGTATTTTTTTAAAAGCTACAAGAAAGTATCAGCACAGATGGATCCATTGGTGAATCACACAAAAATTCAAAACAGAACTAATACTACTTCTTCAGACACTCTTCCAAAAAATAGAAGAGGAAGCAATATTTCCTAATTTCCCAACTCATTCTCTGAGGCCAGTATTACCCTGATACTAAAATAAGACAAAGATATCTCAGGAAAAGAAACCTAAAGACTAGCATCTCATAGAAATAAAGATGCAAAAATCCTCAACAAGATATTAGAAAACAGACATGTATAGAGCATGCCATCCAACAACAGAATATACATTCTTTCCAAAAGCATATGGAACTTTCTCCGGGACAGATCATTGCTTAAGCCATAAAAGAAAATACTAACAAATCAAATTCAGCAACATAAAATGATTTATACTCCATGGCCAAATGTGATTTATCACAGAAAAGCAAGGATGGTTTAAAATCTGAAAAATAATTAATACACCATATCAATAGTATAGAAAATGAAAATCAAAGTCATTTCAGTGGGTACAGAAAAAACCATTTGATAAAATATAACACCCTTTCATGACAAAAACACTCAATGAATTAGGAATACAAAATAATTTACTTAACTATATAGAAGACATATAAGATATACCCACCTACCAATGCAGGAGACATGGATTCAGTCCCCCTGTTGAAAAGATCCCTTGGAAAAGGAAATGGCAACCCACTCTAGTATTCTTGCCTGGGAAATCACATGGACAGAGGAACTTGGTGGGCTACAGGCCAGGGGGTCACAAAGGAGTTGAACACAACTTAGCAACTAAACAACAGCAAGATATACTCACATCTAACATCCATAAGATCAGTTACAAGACAAAGATATCTGTTCTTACCACTTGTGTTCAGCATTGTACTAAAGGTAGCATGGGTAACTGGGCACCAAAAAAGCAATAAAAGGCATCCAAAATGGAAAGAAGAATAAACCCATTTTTATTCACAGATGACAAGATCTTATACATAGATCATCCTAATAATCCCGCTAAATACCTGTTAGAATTAATAAACAAATTCAGTAAGGTTGCAAAATATAAGATGGATATACAAAGATAAATGTATTTCTATATACTTGCAATGAACAATCTAAAAACAAAATTAAGAAAACAATTGCATTTATAATACCAGCAAAAAGAATAAAATATTTAAGAATAACTAATGAAAGGATCTTTAAATCTCTTCCAACAAAATTTTGTAATTTTCAGAGTATGTATAAGGTTTACACTCCTCCTGTTCAGGCACCACTTGTTATGGTCTTTTTGACAGACTGGAACCTGGGGACAGGACTTGACAAAAAGAAGGTGAAGAAAAGAAGGACGTGTGGGACCCAAGTCTGTAATGGAACAAGGGTACTTTAATCATGGTGGCGTGTGCTTATATACTGTTATACATGGAAGCTTTAGGCAGAAAAATGTTGAGTAAAAAACACCAAAACCAGACGCATAACAACAGTAACTAAGGGAATAATAATAGTCATAGGGCCATAACAACAGTAACTAGGAGAATAACAATCATCACAGGGCCAGAAGACAATCCGTGTATTGGAAATAAGAACATGACTAAGTAGTTTTATAAAAAAGTAAAAGGAAACTCCAGTACTTTGGCCACCTCATGCAAAGAGTTGACTCATTGGAAAAGACTCTGATGCTGGGAGGGATTGGGGGCAGGAGGAAAAGGGGACGACAGAGGATGAGATGGCTGGATGGCATCACTGACTCAATGGACGTGAGTCTGAGTGAACTCCGGGAGTTGGTGATGGACAAGGAGGCCTGGAGTGCTGCAATTCATGGGGTCACAAAGAGTCGGACACGACTGAGCAACTGAACTGAACTGAACAGGTTACTGAAAAAAATCCACGTATGCGTTCCATCTCATGACCTCAGTCCTGAGAACTAGGTACAACTCTGCTCATTCTTGTTTTCCAGGAACTGATAAAAAACAAAAGACCCTTGAAAAACAGAAAACAACATGTAAGATTCCTTAAAATTAAACGTTCCCTGACAAATAAGTACATGAAAAGGTTCTCAGGGGAATGCATATCAAAACCAATGAAATGTCCACTTCACATCTAGTAGGATCACTATAAACAAAAAGCTATATAAAAACAAGTGTTGCCAAGTATGTGGAGAAATTGGAACTCTTATACACTACTGGAGGCAATGTAAATGGTGTAGCCACTTTGAAAACAGTTTGACAGTTCCTCACATGGTTAAACATAGAGCTATAAAGAGTCAGGCATGACTAACACACACACACATCATATGACCCAGCAATTCCAATCCTAGGCATATACCCAAAAGAAATTAAAACATATATACACACAAAAACTCGGAGAAGGCAATGGGAACCCACTCTAGTATTCTTGCCTGGAAAATTCCATGGACGGAGGAGCTTGGTAGGCTGAAGTCCATGGGGTCGCTAAGAGTCGGACATGACTGAGCAACTTCACTTTCACTTTTCACTTTCATGCATTGGAGAAGGAAATGGCAACCCACTCCAGTGTTCTTGCCTGGAGAATCCCAGGGACAGGGGAACCTGGTGGGCTGCCATCTATGGGGTTGCACAGAGTCAGACACGACTGAAGCGACTTAGCAGCAGGAGCACACACAAAAACATGTTCATGAATGCTCACAGCAGCATTAATCGAAAAAGCCAAAAGGTATAAACAACCCAAATATCTACCAACTGATGAACAGATAAATTAAATGTGCTATATCTGTTCAGTGAAAATTTATTCCACAATAAAAGGAAATGAAGTGCTAATACATGCTACAACATGGATACATCTTGAAAATATCACATTAAGTGAAAGAAGCCAGTCATACAAAGCTATGTATAGTATGATCCCAATTATATGAAAGGTCCATAGTAGGCAAATCCACAGACACAGAAAGTTGATTAGTGGTTTCCAAGAGTTGGAGGCAGCGGGGAAGGGGAATGCCTGCTAACATGTATAGGATATCTTTCTGAGGTGAAGAAATGCTCAAAAGTTGACTGCGATAGTGGTTACACATATACTAAAAACCAGTGCATTTTATGCTTTAAATGGATAAATTGTGTGTGAATTATATCTCAATAAAGTTGTTCTTTTTAAAGGAATCAACACTTAGAATATTTTTATAGAAAAGAAGCTGTGATTTCCTCCTGCAAGAGCACCAAAATTGCAACTAGCTGTTGAACAACCATTGACAGGATGACACTCAGTTCAGTTCAGTTCAGTCGCTCACTCGTGTCCGACTCTTTGCGACCCCATGAATCACAGCACGCCAGGCCTCCCTGTCCATCACTATCTCCCAGAGTTCACTCAGACTCACGTCCATCAAGTCGGTGATGCCATCCAGCCATCTCATCCTCTGTCGTCCCCTTCTCCTCCTGCCCCCAATCCCTCCCAGCATCAGAGTCTTTTCCAATGAGTCAACTCTTCGCATGAGGTGGCCAAAGTACTGGAGTTTCAACTTTAGCATCATTCCTTCCAAAGAACACCCAGGGCTGATCTCCTTTAGAATGGACAGGTTGGATCTCCTTGCAGTCCAAGGGACTCTCAAGAGTCTTCTCCAACACCACACTTCAAAAGCATCAATTCTTCGGCGCTCAGCTTTCTTCACAATCCAAATCTCACATCCATACACGACCACTGGAAAAACCATAGCCTTGACTAGATGGACCTTTGTTGGCAAAGTAATGTCTCTGCTTTTCAATATGCTATCTAGGTTGGTCATAACTTTTCTTCCAAGGAGTAAGCGTCTTTTAATTTCATGGCTGCAGTCACCATCTGCAGTGATTTTGGAGCCCAAAAAAATAAAGTCTGACACTGTTTCCACTGTTTCCCCATCTATTTCCCATGAAGTGATGGGGCCAGATGCCATGATTTTCGTTTTCTGAGTGTTGAGGTTTAAGCCAACTTTTTCACTCTCCTCTTTCACTCTCATCAAGAGGTTTTTTAGTTCCTCTTCACTTTCTGCCATAGGGTGGTGTCATCTGCATATCTGAGGTTATTGATATTTCTTCCGGCAATCTTGATTCCAGCTTGTGCTTCATCCAGCCCAATGTTTCTCATGATGTATTCTGCATATAAGTTAAGTAAGCAGGGTGACAATATACAGCCTTGACGTACTCCTTTTCCTATTTGGAACCAGTCTGTTGTTCCATGTCCAGTTCTAACTGTTGCTTCTTGACCTGCATATAGGTTTCTCAAAAAGCAGGTCAGGTGGTCTGGTATTCCCATCTCTTTCAGAATTTTCCACAGTTTATTGTGATCCACACAGTCAAAGGCTTTGGCATAGTCAATAAAGCAGAAATAGATGTTTTTCTGGAACTCTCTTGCTTTTTCCATGATCCAGCGGACGTTGGCAATTTGATCTCTGGTTCCTCTGTCTTTTCTAAAACCAGCTTCAACATCTGGAAGTTCACAGTTCACGTATTGCTGAAGCCTGGCTTGGAGAATTTTGAGCATTACTTTACTAGCGTGTGAGATGAGTACAATTGTGCGGTAGTTTGCGCATTCTTTGGCATTGCCTTTCTTTGGGATTGGAATGAAGACTGACCTTTTCCAGTCCTGTGGCCACTGCTGAGTTTTCCAAATTTGCTGGCATATTGAGTGCAGCACTTTCACAGCATCATCTTTCAGGATTTGAAAGAGCTCAACCGGAATTCCATCACCTCCACTAGCTTTGTTCATAGTGATGCTTTCTAAGGCCCACTTGACTTCACATTCCAGGATGTCTGGCTCTAGGTCAGTGATCACACCATTGTGATTATCTGGGTCGTGAAGATCTTTTTTGTACAGTTCTTCTGTGTATTCTTGCCACCTCTTCTTAATATCTTCTGCTTCTGTTAGGTCCCTACCATTTCTGTCCTTTATCGAGCCCATCTTTGCATGAAATGTTTCCTTGGTGTCTCTAATGTTCTTGAAGAGATCTCTAGTCTTTTCCATTCTGTTGTTTTCCTCTATTTCTTTGCATTGATCACTGAGGAAGGCTTTCTTATCTCTTCTTGCTATTCTTTGGAACTCTGCATTCAGATGCTTATATCTTTCCTTTTCTCCTTTGCTTTTCACTTCTCTTCTTTTCACAGCTATTTGTAAGGCCTCCCTAGAAAGCCATTTTTCTTTTATGCATTTCTTTTCCATGGGGATGGTCTTGATCCCTGTCTTCCTGTACAATGTCATGAACGTCAGTACGTAGTTCATCAGGCACTCTATCAGATCTAGTCCCTTAAAGCTATTTCTCACTTCCACTGTATAATCATAAGGGATTTGATTTAGGTCATACCTGAATGGTCTAGTGGTTTTCCCTACTTTCTTCAGTTTAAGTCTGAACCTGGCAATAAGGAGTTCATGATCTGAGCCACAGTCTGCTCCTGGTCTTGTTTTTGCTGACTGTATAAAGCTTCTCCATCTTTGGCTGCAAAGAATATAATCAGTCTCATTTCAGTGTTGACCATCTAGTGATGTCCATGTGTAGAGTGTTCTCTTGTGTTGTTGGGAGAGGAGGACACTGGAACCCACCAAAAAAGATACCCTGTGTCCAAAGACAAAAAAGAAGCTGCAACAAGATGGTAGAAGGGTGCAATCACAATAAATTCAAATCCCATACCTGCTGGGTAAGCAATCTGCAAACTGAAGAACAATAATACCAAAGAAGTTCTCCCACTCTTGTGAAAGTTCTGAGCCCCACACCAAACTTCCGAGCCTGGGAATCCAGCAAAGGGTTTAGGAATCCTCAGGGAATCGGACCTTGAAGGCCAGCAGTATTTGATTGCAGGACTTCTGCAGCACTGGGGGAAACAAAGAATCTACTCTTGGAGGGTAAAAACAAAATCTAGTGTGCACCAAGACCCAGGAGACAGGAGCAGTAACCCCACAGGAGACTGAACCAGACCTACCTGCTAGTGTTGGAGGGTCTCCTGTGGAAGTGTGGGTCAGCAGTGGCTCGCCACAGGGACGGGGGCACTGGCAGCAGCATCTTGGAAGGTGCCCCTTGGAGTAAGCCCTCTTGGAGGTCACCATTAACCTTACCATAGATCCTGTAGACCCCAGGGCTGGGTCACCTCAGGCCAAATAACTAACAGGGAGGAAGACCAACCCCACCCATCAGCAGGTAATTGGGTTAAAGTTTTACTGAGCATAACTCTGCCCACCAGAGCAAGATTCAGTTTTTTCTTCCGGTACCTCCCATCAGGAAGCTTACGCAAGCCTCTTAGCCTCATCCACCAGAGGGCAGATAAAAGAAGCAAGAACCATAATCATGCAGTTGCCAGAATAAAAACCATGTCACAGAAAGTTAATCAGAATGAAAAAGCAGAAAGTTTTGTCCCAGATGAAGTGACAAGATAAAACCCCAGAAAGACAACTAAATGAAGTGGAGATAGGCAACTTCCCAGAAAAAAAGAATTTGGAAGAGTGATAGTGAAGATAATCCAGAATTTCTGAAAAAGAAGAGAGAAGATTCAGGAAATCTTTACCAAAGACCTAGAAGAAGTGAAGAACAAACAAACAGAGATGAACAATACACTAGAAGGAATTCATAGCAGAACAACTGAGGCAGAAGAACAGATAATTGACCTAGAAGACCAAAAGGTGGAAATCAGTGTCACAGACTAGACTATAGAAAAAAGAATGGGAAAAAAATGAAGACCGGCTAAGAGACCTCTGGGACAACATCAAACCCACCAACATTCACATTATAGGGGTCCAGAGAGAGAAAGGAGTGGAGAAGGAGATGGCTACCCACTCCAGTATTCTTGCCTAGAGAATTCCGTGGACAGAGGAGCCTGGTGGGCTGCTGTCCATAGGGTCGCACAGAGTAGGACACGACTGAAGTGACTTAGCATGGATGCATGCATTCGAGAAGGAAATGGCAACCCAATCCAGTATTCTTGCCTGGAGAATCCCAGGGATAGAGAAGCCTGGTGGGCTGCCTTCTATGGGGTCACACAGAGTTGGACACAACTGTAATGACTTAGCAGCAGCAGCAGCAGAGAGAGAGGAGAGAGAGAAAGGACTCGAGAAAATATCTGAAGAGAAATAGCTGAAAATTTCCCTAACATGGGAAAGGAAATGGTCAACCAAGTCCAGGAAGTACAGAGAGTCCCAGGCAGGATAAACCCAAGGAGGAACACACTGAGACACATAGTAATCACCCTGACAAAAACCAAAGACAAATACAAAATATGAAAAGCAGCAATAGAAAAGCAGCAAATAACATACAAGAGAACTTTCATAGCGTTATCAGCTGATTTCTCAACAGAAACTCTACAAGCCAGAAGGAAATGGCACCATATATTTAAAGCAATGAAAGGGAAGAACCTACAACCAGGAATACTCTACCCAGCAGGAATCTCATTCAAATTTGATGGAGAAATCAAAAGCTTCAAAGACAAGCAAAAGTTAAGAGAATTCAGCACCACCAAACCAGCCTCACAACAAATGCTAAAGGACCTTCTCTAGGCAGGAAACACAAGAGAAGGAAAAGGCCTACAGAAAATAAACCCAAAACAATTAAGAAAATGGTAATAGGATCATACATATTTATAATTACCTTAACTGTAAATGGATTAAGTGCATCAACCAGAAGACATAGACTGGCTGGGCAGATAAAAAAAAACATGTTCATGTATGCACTTCCACTTACAACACTCTACTTAACCCCCAAACTTTATGAAATTATTTTATATTGTTTGGTTAATCATGTTTCCATTATGGCTTGTGATTGTAATTATCTTTTATTTTTCGTCTGGCTATTGATTGTAAAAACTGATAAACATCTTTTACTATTGTGATTATGTAACTATTATTCAGTTAATACCATTGTATTATGATTGGTCAACAGAAAATAATAGAATTCTATATCACTAAAACTACCATTTAATAGAAAAACCTGTAATCACTTTTAACAATCCAGATATATATCAAAATTATCTTGGACTTTTGAAAAATACAAATGCCCAGATATTGCTTTTTTCCCTCCATAGTACCAAATGTGTCTCTAATGAGCATCCATGTTTAAAAACAACTAGAGTATATGATGATTTTTTTTTACTTTTACATAGTTTGTTACAGTTTTTGTATTTCATATTCAGTGCTCCCATTTCATTTAGTTTATGTTTTCCAATTTCTCTGTCTCTTTATTGTTGTTGTTTCTCAAGCCTTTATCAAGCATAGTAGAAAAGCCTTTGTACACACACATATATAAATAGTATGCATAATATAATATATATGTTAGAAAACTTATGGATTTTTGCCTAGCTAAAATATTTATGACATTTTGATACCACTTGTTTGACTTAGTATGAATAGAAGGCTAGATTTCAAATTTATATTCACTCAAAACTTTGAGTGGCATCTAATATTGGCATCTAATACTTTGGCAACTAATATTACTGCTAAAAGACTAGAAAGTTTATTATCGTAGTGATTTTTTGAGGCTTGAAACTTCTAATTTGATTCTGAAAATATAAAGAAATACTATATTGTAAAAAAAAAACAAACAAGAAATTAACATGTAATATAATGTTATTAACTAAAGTACAGATTTTGTTCAAATTTCACAAAGTTTTATGCTAGTGTTCATTATTTGTTTTCATATCTTATTCAAGATTCCACATTGTGCTCAGTTGCATTGAGCAGCCTCAGCTGCATGCAACAAATTGTGGTAAATTCCCTTTTGATTTTCATTCTGTTATAAATATTGTTATTTTCCTTGTTATGGCTTCTTAGATACATCCATCATTTAAAAGTGGATATTTGATTTCCAAATGCTTGAAGCTTTTAAAGTATCTTTGATATTAATTTCTCATTTAAATGCTTTCTTCTCTGCAATTACTCTTTGTGTTTTTTCAGTCTTCTAATTTTATTGAGACTCTCAATGGCTAAGTCAAAGATCTCTCTTGGTAAATGTCATATTGCCCTTGAAAATATGTGGGTTATTTTCATATATCTTTTAATATTGATTTCTAACATAATTCCACAGTGATAAGAGAACAGACTATGATTTAAATACTTTAGACCACGAAATTTTTGCACTTTGTTTTATGTCCCTGGATATGTTCCAGTGTCTCCTAGTTTACAGTCTGTGGGAACTTAAATAGAATTTGTATCCTACTGTTGTGTGAAAATTGCATAAATCTTAATTATGTTGAATTGGTTCACAGAGATTTTCTGGCCTACTATATCCTTCTACTTCCCTGTATATTCATTCCATTAATTTTTGAGAGTTTGATATTGAAACTCCTATAAAAATCTTGATTTATCTACTTAGAAAATAATTGTAATATATAGTGAAACTAAATGTAACCTTGTATTTTCCAAGTCTCCTGTAAATGTGTTATCATACTTTCATGTATGGCAAAACCAATACAATATTGTAAAGTAATTAATATCCAATTAAAATAAATAAATTTATATTTAAAAAAAGAAATAAAAAAATTTTTAAAAGATGAGCTGAAAGTCACAAATTAATTCTTTACTGAGATTCCTAAAATTAAAGTTTACTCCTTGCTCTTAATATTTTATCCTCAAGAGAAGAGTTTTAAGGCTTACAAACTCTTAGATGTTGCTATTACAAAGTTGAAATAAAAAATTGAAAAATGTTGAAAAAAAGTTGAAAGTTGGAAAAAAAGTTGAAAAAAAAGAAAACGAAAAAAATACCCAAAGACTCAAAAAAAAGCTGTGATCCACTCGTGCGTGTGTGCTTAGTCACTCAGTTGTGTGACTCTTTGCAACCCCATGGACTTTAGCCCACGAGGCTACTCTGTTAATGGAATTTTCCAGGCAAGAATACTGAAGTGGGTAACCATTCCTTTCTCCAGGGGATCTTCCTGATCCCCTGGGGATCTCCCAGGGATCGAACCTGGATCTCCAGCATTGCAGGTGGGTTCTTTACAGTCTGAGCCACCAGGGAAGCCCTCAATTAGTGGAGATTTCACACCAGAACAATAAGGAAAGAAATATGGAACTTGAAAAGATAGAACCTTAGGATGATCTGGCCTCATGGAGGTTGGAAGTGAATCCTAAGCTATTCTGGAGACCTCTGCAGCAGAATTTTAAATATTCACTCTTAGCTTCTCTTTTCCTGTTTTCAGATTCAACTCCTGGTGTCAGCTTCTTGATTTCTCTAGTTCCAGTTCAGAATCCTTTCTGCACAGAATTTCCTGCCAGACCACTTTCAAGGCACCACCAAGCCGACTGACCTTTGGTCAGATGGACAACTTGATTCAACTAACCATGCTTACCATTACACCACCTCACTGGATTCAATTACTTCCTCTTCTCTCCCTTGCTCCCACAGCACTCTGAACTTCTCTCTATTATATCCCTGAGGCTCTAGGATTCTGACCAGTAACTGCATTTCTCTCCCAGAAACCTGGCCTAATTTTTCTCTACTTCCTCCAGGGCAGCTGGCACAGCCAGATGCAATGTAAGTACTAAGTAAAAAGCATTCAACAATAATGATAATAGCATTTATCAAGTGTTTACAGTGTGACAGGCAGTAAGCCCTTTGCATGAATTAATTCATTCAGTCCTCACATCAACCCTATATGGTAAATGCTATCATTATTTTCACAATACTGATAAGGAAACTGTGGCTTTAGAAAAGTTAAGTAGCTTGCCCCAAATCACACAGCTAGTAAAGAATGGAATGAAGCACAAGCACCCAGCTCTTGAAAATTTGCAAATTATGTGAAACTCTGAGGACTAATACTGCTGCTGCTGCTAAGTCACTTCAGCCGTGTCCGACTCTGTGTGACCCCATAGATGGCAGCCCACCAGGCTCCCCCGTCCCTGGGATTCTCCAGGCAAGAACACTGGAGTGGGTTGCCATTTCCTTCTCCAATGCATGAAAGTGAAAAGTGAAAGTGAAGTTGCTCAGTCATGTCCGACTCTTAGTGACCCTATGGACTGCAGCCCACCAGGCTCCTCCATCCACGGGATTTTCCAGGCAAGAGTGCTGGAGTGGGGTGCCACTGCCTTCTCCAAAGACTAATAGATCCTTAGGATTACAGTGACTCAAGCTTTGAAGAGTTCTCTATACGTTGAAATGATGAGTTGAAATGGACAGGATGAAATATTCTAGCCCCATCTCTCACCCTCAATCCAACTGCAGAAGTCTAGGAAGGGGAAGATGGGGCTTAGCAGCAGCAAATTTGGAAAACCCTTTGAACTTTCCCCTTTCCCCTCATCCTTTTCAATCAATCATTTGCCAAATGAGGTTGCAGTCACTTCCATGATAGTTTCCCCGTCTTTGCCCTACTCTCCATTCTCACTGATTCTGCCTTAGTCTAAGACACCACCATTCTTTCCCTAGACCATAGCAAAAGTCTCCTAGGTGACATTGCCTCCAGCCACCCCTTTCTCCACACCCAGGGTGATTATAAAACCTTACTTGGCACACTTTCCCTTAAAGAATCTCTATATCTCCCCTTACTAAATTGTGAGTCCTTGAGATAGAGACCAGACCTTGTTTATCTTTTTATTTCTCCCCACTACCACCAAAACAAGAGACACACCCACACATACACACATTTACACACATACAGTGTGCTCAGTGCTGTGTCACGTATGATGATTGATTCTTAAGTTTCATGGGTCCACCTAAGAGGGCATATTTCTATTTCCTCACTGAGGATGGTAGGAGAAAGGTCTGGCCCATCACCGTCCACATGCCAGTCCTGTGTCCACAAACTATGTCCCCAATCTACTGTGACCCTGAGCACTGTTACCAACTGATTGGGAAGTATCCTTTCCCTCCTTGTGTTGGATCACCAGCAGCTCTGTCTGACCCATCTGATTAACAATTAAGTGAAACCACTCAGAGGTTAATCCGAAGGCCAGACACCTGGATGGTTAGTAGAGCTAGGTTGTTTCCATCTCTCCAGAAAGACTACACTAGAGTGGCATCTACCAAGGGTATGATATCCTGTAGTAAGCTTTCCATGTCATTTTTATCTGGGATACTTAAGCCTCAGCAAGACGGTAGGCGCTGGAGCAGTGGCTGCATGGTGCTGGAGCGACTTTGAGGAGATATCCCACATCCAAAGGCAAAGAAGAAGCCCCAGCAAGATGGTAGGAGGGGTGAAATCACGTTTACAATCAAACCCCACACCCGCCAGAGACACTCAGAGGGCTCAAACATACCTTGTGTGCACCAGGACCCAGAGACCCCACAGAGACTGAGACAGAACTGTATTTGGGTGTCTCCTGAGGAGGCATGGGTCAGCAGTGGACTGCTGCGGGGGCAGAGGCTCTGGGTGCAGTAGACCTGGGTATGGTAGAAGCCCTCTTAGAGGAGGTCACCATTAACCACCATAGAGCCACCAGAACTTACACAGGACTGGGGAAACAGAATCTTGGAGGGTACAAACAGAACCTTGTGCACACCAGAACCCAGGAGAAAGGAGCAGTGACCCCACAAGAGACTGACTCAGACATGCCCGTGAGTGTCCAGGAGTCTGGCGGAGGCGTGGGTCAACGGTGGCCTGCTGCAGGATTGGGGGCACTGAGTGTATCAGTGCCTGCATGGGACCTTTTGAAGGAGGTTGCCATTGTCTTCATTACCTCCACCATAGATTGGCCTCAGGTCAAATAACAGGGAGGGAACACAGCCCTGCTCTTCAACAGAAAATTGGATTAAAGATTTACTGAGCATGGTCCTGCCCATCAGAATAAGACCCAGTTTCCCCTCAGTCAGTCTCTCCCATCAGGAAACTTCCATAAGCCTCTTATCCTCCATCAGAGACCAGACAGACTGAAAACCACAATCACAGAAAACTAACCAATCTGGTCACATGGACCACAGCCTTGTCTAACTTACTGAAACTATGAGCCATGCCGTGTAGGACCACCCAAGATGGACGGGTCATGGTGGAGAGTTCTGACAAAATGTGGTCCACTGGAGAAGGGAATGGCAAACCATTTCAGTATTCTTGCCTTGAGAATCCCATGAACAGTATGAAAAGGCAAAAAAGAAAGGACACTGAAAGATGAACTCCCCAGATCAGTAGGTGCCCAATATGCTACTGAAGGTCAGTGGAGAAATAACTCCACAAAGAATGAAGAGAAGGAACCAAAGCAAAAACAACACCCAGCTGTGGATGTGACTGGTAATGGAAGTAAAGTCCAATGCTGTAAGAGCAATATTGCATAGGAACCTGGAATGTTAGGTACATGAATCAAGACAAATTGGAAGTGGTCAAACAGGAGATGGCAAGAGTAAACATCGACATTTTAGAAATCAGCAAACTAAAATGGACTGGAAAGGGTGCATTTAACCAAGATGACTATTATATCTACTACTGTGGGTAGGAATCCCTTAGAAGAAATGGAGTAGCCATCATGGTCAACAAGAGTCTGAAATGCAGTACTTGGATGCAATCTCAAAAACGACAGAATGATCTCTGTTCGTTTCCAAGGCAAACCATTCAATATCACAGAAATCCAAATCTATGCCCCGACAAGTAATGCTGAAGAAGCTGAAGTTGAATGGTTCTGTGAAGACTTACAAGACCTTCTAGAACTAACATTCAAAAAAGATGTCCATTTCATTACAGGGGACTTGAATGCAAAAGTAGGAAATCAAGAAATACCTGGAGTAACAGGTAAATTTGGCCTTGGAGTACAGAATGAAGTAGGGCAAAGGCTAATAGAGTTCTGCCAAGAGAACACACTGGTCATAGCAAACACCCTCTTCCAACAACACAAAAGAAGACTCTGCACATGGACATCACCAGATGGTCAATACCGAAATCAGATTGATTATATTCTTTACAGCCAAAAATGGAGAAGCTGTATACAGTCAGCAAAAACAAGACCGGGAGCTGACTGTGGCTCAAATCATGAACTCTTTATTGTCAGGTTCAGACTTAAACTGAAGAAAGTCGGGAAAACCACTAAACAATTCAGGTATGATATAAATCAAATCCCTTATGACTACACAGTGGAAGTAACAAATATAATCAAGGGATTAGATCTGATAGACAGAGTGCCTGAAGAACTATGCATGGAGGTTCATGACATAGTACAGGAGGCAGTGCTCAAGATGATCCCCAAGAAAAAGAAATACAAAAAGGCAAAATGGTTGTCTGAAGAGGCCATACAAATAGCTGTGAAAAGAAGAGAAGTGAAAGGCAAGGGAAAAAAGGAAATATATACCCATTTGAATGCAGAGTTCAAACGAATAGCAAGGAGAGATAAGAAAGCCTTCCTCAGTGATCAATGCAAAGACATAGAGGAAAACAATAGAATGGGAAAGACTAGAGATCTCTTCAAGAAAATTAGAGATACCAAGGGAAGGTTTTATGCAAAGATGGGCATAATAAAGGACAGAAATGGTAGGGACCTAACAGAAGCAGAAGATATTAAGAAGAGGTGGCAAGAATACACAGAAGAAATATAAAAAAGATCTTAATGACTCAGATAATAACGATGGTGTGATCACCAACCTAGAGCCAGACATCCTGGAATGTGAAGTCAAGTGGGCCCTAGGAAGCTTCACTCTGAACAAAGTTAGTGGAGATGATGGAATTCCAGTTGAGCTATTTCAAATCCTGAAAGATGATGCTGTGAAAGTGCTGCACTCAATATGCCAGCAAATTTGGAAAACTCAGCAGTGGCCACAGGACGGGAAAAGGTCACTTTTCATTCCAATCCCAAAGAAAGGCAATGCCAAAGAATGCTCAAACTACTGCACAATTGCACTCATCTCACACACTAGTAAAGTAATGCTCAAAATTCTCCAAGCCAGCCTTCAGCAATACATGAACAGTGAACGTCCAGAGGTTCAAGCTGGTTTTAGAAAAGGTAGAGGAACCAGAGACCAAATTGCCAACATCCACTGGATCATGGAAAAAGCAAGAGAGTTCCAGAAAAACATCTATTTCTGCTTTATTGACTATGCCAAAGCCTTTGACTGTGTGGATCACAATAAACTGTGGAAAATTCTGAAAGAGATGGGAATACCAGACCACCTGACCTGTCTCTTGAGAAACCTATATGCAGGTCAGGAAGCAACAGTTAGAACTGGACATGGAACAACAGACTGGCTCCAAATAGGAAAAGGAGTACGTCAAGGCTGTATATTGTCACCCTGCTTATTGAACTTCTATGCAGAGTACATCATGAGAAATGCTGGGCTGGAAGAAGCACAAGCTGGAATCAAGATTGCCGGGAGAAATATCAATAACCTCAGATATGCAGATGACACCACCCTTATGGCAGAAAGTGAAGAGGAACTAAAAAGCCTCTTGATGAAAGTGAAAGAGGAGAGTGAAAAAGTTGGCTTAAACCTCAACATTCAGAAAACTAAGATCATGGCATCTGGTCCCATCACTTCATGGGAAATAGATGAGGAAACAATGGAAACAGTGTCAGACTTTATTTTTTTGGGCTCCAAAATCACTGCAGATGGTGACTGCAGCCATGAGATTAAAAGACGCTTGCTCCTTGGAAGAAAAGTTATGACCAACCTAGATAGCATATTCAAAAGCAGAGACATAACTTTGCCAACAAAGGTCTGTCTAGTCAAGGCTATGGTTTTTCCAGTGGTCATGTATGGATGTGAGTGTTGGACTGTGAAGAAAGCTGAGTGCTGAAGAATTGATGCTTTTGAAGTGTGGTGTTGGAGAAGACTCTTGAGAGTCCCTTGGCCTGCAAGGAGATCCAACCAGTCCATTCTGAAGGAGATCAGCCCTGGGATTTCTTTGGAAGGAATGATGCTAAAGGTGAAACTCCAGTACTTTGGCCACCTCATGTGAAGAGTTGACTCATTGGAAAAGACTCTGATGCTGGGAGGGATTGGGGGCAGGAGGAGAAGGGGACGACAGAGGATGAGATGGCTGGATGGCATCACGGACTTGAAGGACTTGAGTCTGAGTGAACTCTGGGAGTTGATGATGGACAGGGAGGCCTGGCATGCTGCAATTCATGGGGTCACAAAGAGTCGGACATGACTGAGTGACTGAACTGACATTGCTTCTGTAAATAGAAGGTGGAAAAAAGGACAGATAATACCAATATTTCTTCAGATCCTTTCCAAAGTATGCCAACTGACTTTGCCTTTCTGATTCTGATGACTGTCCTCAGGAGCTAGATGAGACCAGGATTGTGATGCCTATTTGAAGAATAAGGAAAATTAATCTCAGAGACATGAAGCAACTTACCCAAGGAGGAGGACTCATCTTTCCATTCATTTGACAAACAAGCTCAGGCACTGTGCTGGTCACAAAGATGAATACAGCTTGACCCCTATTCTTTACTAGGCAACAGCCATGTGATAGGAATGGTGAACAAGAGATGCATGGTCACCACCCTCAAGAAGCTTTTTGCATCTATAGGCACCAGGTTGTACAGTCCACTCTGCCTGGTCTGTGGCAGGACCTGTGGCCACATCTAACTTTAAACAAGTGGAAACATATAATCTCTGTGTACCTGGAAATACAGAAAGCTTGACATTGATGAACCCTTGGTGATGCCTATCACAATCCCACAGCTAGCAAAAATTCATCCCTGGACTGCCTGATTCCCAAGCCTCCCTCTTTATCAGTGTCCCACTGCTCTCCTCCTGTGCCCCCAGGAGGAATGGCCAATAGCACCTCCCGTGAGACAGCCAGCAATGGGCATGGCTTGGGGAAAGTGGAAGGGTTGGGAGAGTAGGGCCTCTCCCTGACTGTTCAGTGTCTCTCCCATGACCCTTGACACCTAATCCCTCAAGTTCCCAAGGTGCTTTCAACCCTACTCCTGGAAGAAGTCTCAGTCCAGTGTCCTCTTCTATTCTCTGAGCTTGGAGGAGCAGGAGTACACATGCTTCTGGTGAGGTGCACTTCACTCCACCCCTCCCACTAGCTCAGGTTCACAGAAATCCTTTTCTTTTGATTTTTTAGAATGTTAGAGCATAGTAGACAGGAAAGCCAGAGCAAATTGGGAGATCTTGGTCCTGGTGAGCAGAGAACATTAGCAGAGATTCAGTTTGCTGTCTGCAGCTCCTACCACATCCTCCTGAGGTGATGTCAGGAAGCTGAGGGAGGCTGGTGTAAAGGAGTCTGGGGTGACATCATCCCAAACTACAAAAGAAGAGATGAAACTTAGACGCTGAGAATTTCCTGATGACAAACAATGCTTTCTTTATGCCTGTCTCCCCACTCCTCGAGGAAGAAACCATCCATTTTTCGCTAGCTGTGGGATTGTGATAGGCAGGATTTAAACGTTTAGTTGCAGGTCTTCAATTATCCATCTTTCTCTTCCACAGTCTTGGTGATGGAGAAAGTCCATGTGGAGATGGTGGTATTATAAGATGGTAGCTGTCCCCCCAGCCTGGGTCATAGAACCCTCCTGCTGACCCATGGTAGACATATAAAATGAGTGAGAGTAAACTTTCTTTTGAAGTCGCAGAGATTTGGGTGATATTTATTACTGTAGCATAATCTGACCTATGTTACCTAAAACAGAAATCATGGGCAAGTTACTTAATCTTTCTGTGTCTCAGTTTCCTTTTTTGTAAAATTTGGGTAATATAAACCTTAACCTCCTGTGGATATAAGAATAAAAGGATCAGTAAAAAGAATGAAAAGATCTGAGGACAGTCTCAGAGACCTCTGGGACCATGTCAAATGCACCAACATTCAAATTATAGTGGTCCCAGAATAAGAAGAGAAAAAGAAAGGGTATGAGAAAATTATTGAAGAAATTATAGTTGAAAATTTCCCCAACATGGAAAAGGAAATAGTCAATGAAGTCCAAGAGGCACAAAGAGTCCCATACAGGATAAACCCAAGGAAAAACACTTCAAGACACATATTAATCAAACTAACAAAGACTAAACACAAATAAAGACTATTAAAAGCATCAAGGGAGAAGCAACAAGTAACATACAAGGGAAACTCCATACACTTAACAGCTGACCTTTCAGCAGAGACTCTGCAGGCCAGAAGGGAATGGCAGGATATATTTAAAGTACTGAAAGGGGGAAATCTACAACCAAGATTACTGTATCTGGCAATGATCTCATTCAAAATTGATGGAGAAATAAAAAAGCTTTTCAGACAAGCAAAAGTTAAGAGAATTCAGTACTACCAAACCTGCTTTACAACAAACGTTAAAGGGACTTACATAGTCAAGAAATACAAGAGAAGAAAAAAGATCTACAAAATCAACCGCAAACAATTAAGAAAATGGCAAAAGGAACATATATATCAATAATTACTTTAAATGGAAATGGATTAAATGCTCCAACCAAGAGACACAGACTGGCTGAATGGATACAAAAACAAGACCCATATATATGCTGTGTACAAGAAACCCACTTCAGACCTCAAGATACATATAGACTGAAAATTAGAGGATGGACAAATATATTCCATGCAAATGGGAAGCAAAAGAAAGCTGGAGTCACAATCCTCATATCAGAAAAAATAGACCTTAAAATAAAGAAGATTACAAGAGATAAGGAAGGACACTACATAATGATCAAGGGATCGATCCAAGATGAAGATATAACAGTTGTAAATATCTATGGACCCAACATAGGAGCACCTCAATACATAAGACAAACACTAACAGACATAAAAGGAGAAAATGACAGTAATGCAATAACAGTAGGAGACTTTAACACCCCACTCACACTAATGAACAGATCAACAAAACAGAAAATTAATAAGGAAACACAAGTCTTATATGATACATTAGATGAGCTGGATCTCATTGATATCTTCAGGACATTCCATCCAAATGCAGAAGAATACACCTTCTTCTCAGGTGCACATGGAGCATTCTCTAGGATAGACCACATCTTGGGTCACAAATCAAACCTCAGCAAATTTAAGAAAATTGAAATGGTATCAAACATCTTCTCCGACCACAATGCTATGAGACTAGATATCAATTACAAGAAAAAAAACGGTAAGAAACTCAAACACTTGGAGATTAAACAACATGTTTCTAAATAACCAACAGGTTACTGAAGAAATCAAAAGGGAAATCAAAAAATTTCTAGAAACAAATGATAATGAAAACACAACAACTCAAAACTTATGGGATGCAGCAAAAGCAATTCAAGGGAGGTTTATAGCAATACAATCGTACCTCAAGAAACAAGAAAAACATCGAATAGACAAGCTAAGTTTACACCTAAAGCAACTGGAAAAAGAAGAACAACAACAACAACAAAAAAAAAAACACACACCAAAATTAGCAGAAGGAAAGAAATCATAAAGATCTGATCAGAAATAAATGAAAGTGAAGTGAAAGAAACAATAATAAAGATTAATAAAACTAAAAGCTGGTTCTTTAAGAAGAGAAACAAAATTGACAAAGCTTTATCCAGACTCAATAAGAAGAAAAGAGAGAAGAATCAAATCAACAAAATTAGAAATGAAAAAGGAGAGGTTACAACAGACAATGCAGAAATACAAAGGATTATAAGAGACTATTATGAACAACTATATGGGAATAAAATAGGCAACCTGGAAGACATGGACAGATTCTTAGAAAAGCTCAATCTTCCAAGACTAAACCAAGAAGAAATAAAAATTATGAACAACCCAATTACAAGCACTGAAATTGAAGCTGTGGTCAAAAATCTCCCAAAAAACAAAAACCCAGGACCAGATGGCTTCAAAGGAGAATTCTATCAAACATTAGAGAAGAGCTAATGCCTATCTTTCTAAAACTCTTTCAAAAAATTGCAATGGAAGGAACACCTCCAAACTCATTCTATGAGGCCACCATCACCCTGATGCCAAAACCAGAAAAAGACAACACAAAAAAAGAAAACTACGGGTCAATATCACTGATGAACATAGATGCAAAAATCCTCAACAAAATTTTAGCTAACAGAATTCAGCAACACATCAAAAACCTCATACACCATGGTCAAGTTGGGTTTATTCTGGGGATGCAAGGATTCTTCAATATATGGAAATCAATCAATGTGATACACCATACTAACAAATTGAAAGATAAAAATCATATGATAATCTCAATAGATGCAGAAAAAGCCTTTGACAAAGTTCAGCACCCAAAAGCTCTTCCAAAAATGGACATAGAAGGAACCTACCTCAACATACTAAAGGCCATAAATGATAAGCCTACAGCACACATTATTTTCAATGGTGAAAAACCTAAAAGCATTCCCCCTAAGATCAGGAGCAAGACAAGGGTGTCCACTTTCACCACTATTATTCAAGATAGTTTTGGAAGTCCTAGTTACAACAATCATAAAAGAAAAAGAAATAAAAGGAACACAGATCAGAAAAGAAGCAGTAAAACTCTCACTGTTTGCAGATGACATGATCCTGTATGTAGAAAACCATAAAGATAGTACCAGAAAATTACTAGAGCAAATCAGTGAATTGAGCAAAGTTGCAGGATACAAAAATCAATACACAGAAATCACTTGCATTTCTATATACTAACAATGAAAAATCAGAAAGAGAAATTTAGGAATCAATCCTGTTCACCATTGCAACAAAAATAATTAAATATCTAGAAATAAACCTACCTAAGGAGACAAAAGAACTGTACACAGAAAATTATAAGACAACAATGAAAGAAATCAAAGATGACATAAACAGATGGAGAGGTATTCCATGCTCCTGGGTAGGAAGAATCAATATTGTGAAAATGACCATACTACCAAATGCAATCTACAGATTCAGTGTGATCCCTATCAAATTACCAATGGCATTTTTCACAGAAGTAGAACAAAAAATTTCACAATTCATATGGAAACACAAAAGACCCTGAATAGCCAAAGCAGTCTTGAGAAAGAAGAATGGAGCTGGAGGACTCAACCTTCTTGACTTCAGATTATACTACAAAGCTACAGTCATCAACACAGTATGGTACTGGCACAAAAACAGAAATATAGACCAACAGAACAAGATAGAAACTCCAGAAATAAACTCATGCACCTATGGGTACCTTATTTTTGACAAAGGAGGCAAGAATATACAATGGGGCAAAGACAGCTTCTTCAATAAATGGTGCTGGGAAACATGGACAGCTACATGTAAAAGAATGAAATCAGAACACTTCCTAACACCATACACAAAGATAAACTCAAAATGGATTAAAGACCTAAATGTAAGATCAGAAACTATCAAACTCTTAGAGGAAAACATAGGCAGAACACTCGATGACATAAATCAAAGCAAGATCCTTTATGACCCACCTCCTAGAGTAATGGGGGAAAAAAAAAAAAAAAGTAAACAAGTGAGACCTGATTAAACCTAAAAGTTTTTGCACAGCAAAGGAAACTATAAGGAAGGTGAAAAGACAACCCTCAGAATGGGAGAAAACAATATCAAATGAAACAACTGACAAAGGATTACTTTCCAAAATATATAAGCAGCTCATACAACTCAATACCAGAAAAACAACAACCCAATCAAAAAGTGGGAAAAAGATCTAAACAGACATTTCTCCAGGGAAGACATACATATATCTAACAAACACATGAAAAGATGCTCAACACCACTCATTATTAGAGAAATGCAAATCAAAACTACAATGAGATATCACTTCACACCAGTCAGAATGGCCCTCATCAAAAAGTCTACAAACTAAATGCTGGAGAGGATGTGGAGAAAAGGGAACACTCTTGCACTGTTGGTGGGAATGTAAATTGATACAGCCACTATGGAAGACGTTATTGAGATTCCTTAAAAAAACTAGGAATAAAGCCACCATGTGACACAGTAATCCCACTCCTAGGCATATATCCTGAGGAAACAAAAATTGAAAGGGACACATGTGTCCCATTGTTCATTGCAGCGCTATTTACAATAGCTAGAACATGGAAGCAGCCTAGATGTCCATTGACAGATGAATGAATAAAGAAGTTGTGGTACATATACACAATGGAATATTGCTCAGCCATATAAAAGAATGCATTTGAATCAGTTCTAATGAGGTGGATGAACCTAGAACCTATTATACAAAATGAACTGATTCAGAAAGACTAAAATAAATACCATATTCTAACGGATATATACGAAATCTAGAAACACAGCACTGAAGAATTTATTTACAGGGCAATGATGGAGAAACAGACATAGAGAATAGACATATGGACATGGGGAGAAGGGAGGAGACGGTATGGAATGAGTAACATGGAAATTTGCATTACCATATGTAAAATAGATAGCCAACAGGAATTTTCTGTATGGCTCAGGAAACTCAAATAGGGGCTCTCTATCAAACTGGAGGGGTGGAATGGGGAGGGAGATGAGAAGGAGGTTCAAAAGGGAGGGGATATATGTATACCTATGGCTGATTCACGTTGAGGTTTGACAGAAAAAAAAATTCCGTAAAGCAATATTCCTTCAATAAAAAAATAAATTAATTTTTAAAAACTAAAAAAAAGAATAACTGGATCAATACATAGGGGGCATAGAAGAGTTTGGGGCTGGTAATATTAACATTTTCAATCGAGGTTAGATTCATTACTATTATCTCCACCTGGAAAATATCAAAACTTGACCAATCAAGTTGAGCAGAGGTACAGAATGAACAGAGGAGCCCGGTGGGCTACAGTCCATGGGGTCACAAAGAGTCAGACATGACCGAGCAACTAAGCGTATTGCCTTGTGTTAAGTTGCAAAGAACACAGGAGGGCTACTTCCTGGCTCCAGCCACGTTGGAAAATCTGGGTAGCTATCCTTGAAGCCCAGTTCTGAGGTACTCTTCACTGGACTTATATGGGGTGCATGTTCAAAATGTAAATTTCTGAGGTGGTCTTGTGGGACTGGTTTTCTGCTATTGGAAGAAGGGCAGCTGGGGGAAGAAGCAAATTTTTAGCACACATCCTTCATCTCCCACCCTGGAGGCCACCCAGATCCTATATACAACCTCTGCTTGTGACCACACCTTCAAGATCTGAAGTCAGAGGCTATGTCCAGTTGAGTCTCGATTTTTAAGTAAAAGGAATATGGGAGCTTCACAAGATTCAGGAAGGCAGTGGTACTGTTTGGAGGACACCTCATTCCACTTTGAAGAAGAAGGATTAGTAAGAGACTATGAACTAAAACTACAGCAAGAGGAGTCAGTGCTAGAGGTCAGACAATAGGAAGAATTCCTGACAACAAAATTTTGTCTCATTTTTGCAGAGGTTTATAGTTTAGAGAGCTCTTTCACATCTGTACTCTCCTTTAAGCATCTCACAACAATGTAAGGTGGATACAAATTGCTTCTATTTTACAGAGTTGGCAATTGGGGTTCAGAGAGGTTAGATAAGTTGTCCAATATCACACAGCTACTAAGTTGTGTGGAAGAAATTTGACTCCAAGTGTCCTGCCCTGGGTGATAATTACTGGCAATTCGGTGAGAATTGGATGAACTCTGTAGCAGATTCTATGTCTCAGAGAAGCCACCAAGTGGGTTGGAGGCCCCAGGGGTTCCCCCACTCCCATTGTGATGCCTTCCCTCTCCCTAGGGAAAGTCTGGAAGAGATGGACCCTGTCCTTCTGGGTAATTAATCTTCATTGCTCTTCATAGGGCTCCTGGCTCTCAGAAACTACTGTTTGAACAAGGATGTCAAACCCTATGTGATCTCTGGACTGGCCAATGAAGCACCCATGTCTCTGCTCGAAGGAGATACTGTTGAAGAAGAAGATGCCTGTCTCCATTCTCCTCCAATGGGCTGGTCCCAATATCACACCTAATACTTGCCAGGTGGCATTCACCCCAGTGAGAACACATGGGGGACAGAGGTCAGCCTAGTACAACCCATATTTTGAAGCAGGAATGCTAGAGTCAACTGAAGAGCAACTCTCTGCTGGAGGAGTTTGGAAGAGAAGATTTCCTAACTCCTGTTTTTGTCTTCATGGCAAGTGACCACCCTCGGTGGTTGCTCAGTATCCCAGCACCCTTTTTATGCTAGAAAGAATCCACTCTATGCACTCAAGCACTAGCCTGGGATACAGAAGTACCAGGATCTAGTCTGTCTCAGCTATGAGCTCACTGTGTGTGACCTTGACAATTTGCTTCCCCTCTCCCGGCTTTACATTCTAAGGACCTTTCTATTTATTAATAGTACCTCAACATTCTCTGATCAGATCATTCTATGTCAAGACTTAATATGCATACCTGCAGTTAAAAATTCACTATGAGAAAGAAACTGACAGGAAAAAGAGTATGTATTAATTAGAAATATGCAGTTGTACTCAGACATATTTAGGGATATTTAGTTGGGGTGGAACAGAGAATAAGGTAATAGGAAGGAGGTGGGCAGACAAGTTGATGGCCTCACAAAGAAGAGGGATGAGAGGTATGAACAAAGAGATCTGGTAGAAATGACAGGGCTTAGGGGTGAAAATGAGAGGGAAAATCTGAAGATGGACAGGACAGAGCCACTAGAGGGAAATGTTGGCACTCATGAGTCTCATTGTCTGCTGGATATCTCCCCTTGGATATCCCACAAGCACCTCAAAGCCACCATGGTTCTACCCCAGCTCAGCATCTCTCCCTTCCTGAAGCATCCTTTCCCCTCCCCTCTGGCCAACCAGTCCCCAAGTCCAGGGATTTTTCTCTCCTCCTTACCATTCAAGTTTGAGTCTGTCCCCACCTCCATACCCACACTACTACCATCATCATCTTTCACCACTCACTTGTCCATATTTTTTATTGAGGTATAATTAATTCATAACCCAGGTCTCCTGTGTTGGAGGCACACGCTTTACCCTCTAAGCCACCAGGGAAGCCCAATTAATTCATAATGTTATGCTAATTTCAGGCATATAGCAAAGTGATTCATATATATATATATATTCATTTTCATATTCTTTTCCATTATAAGTTGTTACAAGATATTAAGTATAGTTTCTTGTGCTATAAGTATATCCTTGTTGTTTCCTTATTTTATATATTGTAGTGTGTATATGTTAATCTCAAAGTCCTAATTTATCTCACCCCACCCCCTCACTTGGAATAATGCAATGACTCCTGGTTCCCTGAGTTCATGCTTAACTCCTCCAACCCATGCTCCACACCCCCGGAAAGACCCTCAGGGAGCTCTCTAGTGCCCCCTGGATAAAATCCAAACTCTTCTCCATGGTCTGCAAGGTCCTGTGTCTGCCTTCCTCTTCAGCCTCATCTCTTCCACTCCCCATGTAGATGGGAACACTCCTACCTTACAAAACAATTCTTGCCCATTTCCACATTTTGGCACGTGCTTCCTCCTCTGCCTAAAACATTTTTTTTCTTCCTACTTCATCACTTGGCAAATTCCTTCCCATCCTTCAAACCTCATCCCATACAACCTCTCCTTCTGGGAGCCAGCCTGGGTTGAGGGTCTTCTGGGCTCCCACAACTCTTGGGTGTTTCTTTGTCACTGAACTGATCACACAGACTAGTATTTATCTGGTTATATTCCAGACTCCCACACTAGACTGGGAGCTCCGTAAGGACAGGAATCATGTCCTTTTTGTCCTTGTATGGCATCTTATATATGGGTGCTTAATAATTGTGTGTGGAATGAATGTTGAAACAGCTTTGGGCCTTGTGCTACAGTAAGCCAATGTTTATTGGCTTGAATTGTCATCCAGGAAAAAAGCAGTAGATGGGGATGTCAATGAAATTGGATGGGACTAGGGAAAATTTTGAAGTAGTAGAGCAGAGTTTCAGCTGGAATTTAAAGTCCCTTTGAGGAAGGATTTATGTGAGTTGAGGAAAGGGGAAGCTGGCCCAAGTCACAAGTGTGGGTGGATGTGGGGCACATGTGACACAGAGACTGGAGGAAGGACACCAGATTTAGCTGTTCAAGCAAACTAGGTGGTTCTCTGTAACAACAGTGCTCAGTCACCACTCTGTGGGCTGGGTGTGTGCTTGTGCGTACTGGGAGGTTTTGCAGGCTTGATGGTTGGTAGAGGATTTGTGAGACCTCATTCATTTCACAAATATTAGTTGAGCACCCATGCTGTGCCAAGCACTATTACAGAGACTGAGGAACTCAGCAGTGAATATAAGAGGCAAACACATCCAAAATTTCCTTCCCTCATGAACCCTCCTATACTGTTGGTGGGTAAACTGGTGTAGCCACTATGGAAAACAGTATGGAAGTTTCTTAGAAAACTAAAGTTACCATAAGATCCAGCAATCCCACTTCAGGGTGTATACCCAGAAAAGAGGAAAACTGTAATTTAAAAAGATACATGCACCCCAATGTTCATAGTAGCACTATTTACAATAGCCAAGACATGGAAGCAACAAAAATGTCCATTGACAGATGAATGGACAAAGAAGACAAAGTATATATATATGTGTGTGTGTGTGTGTGTGTATATACATATGTAGTATATATGTGTGTATATATATATATATATATATATACACATATACATATATATACACACACACAAAAATATATATAATGGAATACTACTCAGCCAATAAAGAGTGAAATAATGTTATTTGCAGCAACATAACATAGATCGTCCTAGAAATCATCATACTAAGTAAATTCAGACAGAGAAAGACAAATATATATCATTTGTGGAATCTTAAAAATATTACAAATGAATTTATTTACAAAATGGAAACAGATTGACAGGCATAGAAAACAGATTTATGGCCACAAAGGGGAAAGAGGAGGGGAGAGATAGATTAGGAGCTTGGAATTAACAGATATAAAATTACTATACATAAAATAGAGAAACAAGAATTTAGTGTATAGCACCGGGAACTATATTCAATACCTTATAATAATTTAGAATAGAAAGAGGATTGGAAAAAGTGTATATATATATACACACCAGAATCTAGCACAACATTGTAAACCAACTATACTTCAATTGTAAAAAAAAATCCTTTTCTTCATGGAACTCACATTATAGTGAAGGGAGACAGACCAAAGGGAAACAAATAAAATTTATAGAATGCTAGATGGTTATAAATCTATTGAGAAAAATCAAGGAGGGAAGGGAATTAAGAAGTTGCTAGAAGGGATGTATGCGTCAATTATAAATAGGGGAGTCACAGGACTCCAGGAGGTTAGAAGCCTTTTCTGTGGGGAGGGAACATTGTAGAGGGGACTGGCAGTGTGGGTGGTGATAAGCTCCCAACCAGGCTTGCAGGTGGAGGGAGGCTATGATGAGGAGCAAGTGACTGAATGGGCACCCTGGAGTTTGGGTTGATCCTGGAGTTTCATGGTGCCGGCATTCCCATCTCTTCCCATGTCCCACTGAGCCCCCACCCTCACCACATACACACGTAGAAGTAGCACATCCACTGCCACAGTCCCAGAGCTGCTTCTTGGTGGCTTATGTGTCATGCTTCACCTTACTTCCTTTCAGCTGAGACTGGTGCTCTTCAGTGGTCTGACTAACAAGTCTGATTAACCAATGCAGATTATGTCTGGTATTTCAGATCCCTGCACTTATTAGGATGGCAGGAATGTGTGTGAGTGAACCGCTGCTAATGTACTCACAAGTATGCTCTGCTTTTTCTAATGTTGCTCATCCTTCAAAGCCCCAGTCAAGACCCAGCAACTACTGGAACTCATATCTCTTGGACAGAAGCGAGCCCTTGACTCAACTACCCCCGTACTGGTCTCATAAGCTCTTTGACATGAGGGTCCATTTCTTATACATCACAGCAACACATTTTACTGAGCTTATTTGTGTGTGCATGCCATAAAATCAACACATGAGAAAAATAGTGTGCATGTGTGTGTTGCAGTTGGGATTCCATGGGCAGCTTTGCTGACTCTGGACACTTCCATCTCTGAGCCCCCCTTGAAATATGAAGCCCCTGCCCTACTTCCCTCATGGGATTCAGTTCAGTTCAGTTCAGTCACTCAGCCGTGTCCGACTCTTTGCAACTCCATGGACTGCAGCACACCAGGCCTCCCTGTCCATCACCAGCTCCCAGAGTTTACTCAAACTCATGTCCATTGAGTCGGTGATGCCACTCAACCATCTCTACCTCTGTTGTCCCCTTCTCCTCTTGCCTTCAATCTTTCCCAGCATCAGGGTTTTTTCAAATGAGTCAGTTCTTCACATCAGTTGGCCAAAATATTGGAGTTTCAGCTTCAGCATCAGTCTTTCCAATGAATATTCAGGACTGATTTCCTTTAGGATGGACTGGTGGGACCTCCTTGCAGTTCAAGGGACTCTCAAGAGTCTTCTCCAACACCACACTTCAAAAGCATCAATTCACCGGCACTCAGCTTTCTTTATAGTCCAATTCTCACATCCATACATGGCCACTGGAAAAACCATAGCCTTGACTAGACGGACCTTTGTTGGCAAAGTAATGTCTCTGCTTTTTAATATGCTGTCTAGGTCGGTCATAACTTTAATTTTATGGCTGCAGTCACCATCTGCAGTGATTTTGGAGCCCCCAAAATAAAGTCTGTCACTGTTTCCCCTGTCTCCCCATCTATTTGCCATGAAGTGATGGGATCAGATGCCATGATCTTAGTTTTCTGAATGTTGAGGTTTAAGCCAACTTTTTCACTCTCCTCTTTCACTTTCATCAGGAGGCTCTTTAGTTCTTCACTTTCTGCCAAAGGGTGGTGTCATCTGCATATCTGAGGTTATTGATATTTCTCCCAGCAATCTTGATTCCAGCTTGTGCTTCTTCCAGCCCAGCGTTTCTCATGATGTACTCTGCATAGAAGTTAAATAAGCAGGGTGACAATATACAGCCTTGACGTACTTCTTTTCCTATTTGGAACCAGTCTGTTGTTCCATGTCCGGTTCTAACTGTTGCTTCTTGACCTGCATACAGATTTCTCAGGAGGCAGGTCAGGTGGTCTGGTATTCCCATGCCTTGAAGAATTTTCCACAGTTTGTTGTGATCCACACAGTCAAAGGCTTTGGCAGAGTCAATGAAGCAGAAGTAGATGTTTTTCTAGAACTCTCTTGCCTTTTTGATGATCCAACGGATGCTGGCAATTTGATCTCTGGTTCCTCTGCCTTTTCTAAATTCAGCTTGAATATCTGGAAGTTCACAGTTCACGTACTGTTGAAGCCTGGCTTGGAGAATTTTGAGTATTACTTTGCTAGCGTGTGAGATGAGTGCAATTATGCGGTAGTTTGAGCATTCTTCGGCATTGCTTTTCTTTGGGATTGGAATGAAAACTGACCTTTTCCAGTATATATATATAATACATGATATAATATGTGATATATAATATAATATTTGATATAGAGTATAATATATGAATGAAAGCCTGAAAAGAAATACACTAAAGTGTCACACTGATTACCCTGGATGGTGGAGTTAAATATGATTTTCAGTTTCTTCTCTGAACTGTCTACTCACCAAATTTTATCCATTAAATATATGTAATATTGAAGTACCAATCCAAGCTACAACATGAAGGTATCTTGAAAACATCATTTGGGAGAATGGCTATCAACAAACTACAAAGTAAATACTCAGCAAATCTCTACTGGGTACCTAGAGCCAAAGTAAATTATGAGTCCAGTGCCCCCAGTGGAGCTTGAAAGGGGAAGTGGAAAGCTTATTTGCTAGAGGAATGATCCCAGTCCCAGCTCTGCCTTGAGCTCCCTGAGTGATCTCAGGGGACAGTACCTGAAAACCTCAAACACTCAGATCTGAAATGGGCTCTTAAATACCCTCTCTTCTCATCCACAGCAGATATCACTTGTCCAGTCATGGAACTTTTTATCCCTTAGTCCAGATGTCCTCAGAATCTGCCTCCAGACAGTGTTTCAGGTAGCCAGTGCTTATTGTGCACATTTTTATTCTCAATCTATAAAGCAGATATGGTATATATACAGAATGGAATACTACCTAGCCATTAAAAATGAAATCTCATCATTTTCAACAATATGGATGGACTTGGAGGGTGTTATGCTACGTGAAATAAGTCAGATAGACAAAGACAAAAACTGCCTGCTATCACTTATATGTGGAATCTAAAAAATACAACAAACTTTTGAATGTAACAAAAAGGAAGGAGACTCACAAACATAGAGAACAAACTAGTGGGTACCAATGGGTGAGGAGGGGTACTATAAGGGTAGGGGATTAAGAGGTACAAACTATTAGGTATAAAAAAACTACAAGGGTATATTATACATCACAAGGAATATAGCAAATACTTTATAAGTGGAATATTACCTTTAACATTATGAATCACTACATTGTACACTTGTAACTTATATAATATTGTACAGCAACTATACTTCAATTAAAAAAAAAACCTTTTATCTCCAATCTGATCTAATTTCCTCATTTTATAGTTAAGGAGAAAAGTTTCTTGAAACCACAGAATGAGTAAGTAGTCACACCAGGACTTGTACCCAAGACTCCTGCTTCCCTGTCCAATGTGTGTTCCACTTACCATCTGCCTCTCATGGTACTTCTCTACACAACTGGGGTTGGGATGCAAATAAGATAATTTATCTGAAAGCACTTCCCAAACCATTAAATGTAATACATATATGTGGGTGATGGATAATTGTTATTATAGAAATTGGGTAACTTAACAGTCTGTATGTATTTCAAGTGCCCAGGCTGTGTGAGACTTTCTGGAGTAAGAGAGAAATACAAAGAACACATAATTCCAGGAAAGAAGCTAGTGAGCAGAGGTGGCTAGTGAGAACAGATTCCATTCATCAAAATAAGAACCAGGTACAGGTCTAGGATCTGAAAGAAATCAGGTGGTAGGTGAAGATTTGCTGTGTCTCTGCTTGGTTTCTTCTTTGCTTCTGTCTCAGCTTTCCATGGTCATGGCTGCCATAAGCTGGGGACATTCTGGAATTCTGAAAGTATCTGCTATAGGAAATATATGTATAAATTATATATAAATTAATGTCTATATACTTGCAGAGAGGTGAATACACAGTCCAACTAAACCACCAGACTTGTAGTTCCCACTCTGGGCCCTACACCCAAGGCCAGCCCCATTTCTCCTGGGCAGGATGTACCACTCCTTTATAAATTGTTTTGAAACATCTTTATCATTCATGACTATTTGTCTGCATAGGGATCTTCAGTGATATTGTGGGTGGTGTCCACTCGGGAGTGTTTGGTAAGTGGCTGAATCCCAGGTGTGCTTCAAAGGCACATGCAGCCTTTAGGGCAACACTCACCAGACACAGTGGGCACCATCACCATGCAAGTAGAGGGGACCTCTTCTTGACCAAGACTCTGGCAGGTGGGAGGGCTTAGGCCCTTCTGTGATAATGGAACCCCTTCTCCCACAGTGTACTGGGGCCTGATTCCCAGGGTGGGAGCCTGAGCCTCAGGTTGTCTCCTATTGTGTACCCTCCCTTCCATTTCAGAGGCCTTGGCATTCTCATTAGGGACAGGGGAATAGTGACACTGCCCCACAGGATAGTTGTGAAGGTCCGAAAGAAAAGCTATCTAGAACACAAGAATATGGAGCTGCCTGTGGAGAGGCTGCAATAATTGACCACTTCCTTACCTTTCTCCAGGAACAGAGCCACTCGAGGGCCTTTGCCTCCCTAACCTGTAGCCTCACTCTCTCAGACAGCCAACCAAATGGCGTGAGGAAACCAGCAAGCCACAGTCAGGTCTTGGTCAAGAGATTTTACTTCCACTGCCAGAGGCCTTGGTTTTATTGTTCTTGTTGTATTTTTTTTTTTAATTTTCTTCTGAGTTTTTCTTTTTAGGAATGAATGTTGAATGTTTTCAAAGGTTTTTTTCAGAACTATTAATGTATTAATATAGCAGTTTATATTAATAGATTTTTGGCTATTAAATCAACTTCCCCTTTCTTCATAAACTGTTCTTGGTCATGATATTTTCTTAACTTGCTGTTGAAATATGCTCACTAAAATTTAATTTTGGAATTTTTTGTGTCAATATTCATAAGTGATATTCATCTGAAATTTAGTCCTTTTAAAATTATCTTTATCATATTATAGCATGTACTGTGGTGTGCTTAGTCGCTCAGGCATATCCAACTCTTTGCGACCTCATGAACTGTAGCCTGCCAGGCTCCTCTGTCCATGGGGATTCTCCAGGCAAGAATACTGGAGTAGGTTGCCATGCCCTCCTCCAGTGGATCTTCCCAACCAGGAGATCAAACCCTGGTCTCCCACATTGCAGGCGGATTCTTTACCATCTGAGCCACCAGGGAAACATACATAGCATGTATCATATCACATTTAAATATTAGTGTTATACTCACTTTGTAAAAAGAATGTGGACATTTTCCTTTATTTTCTCTGAAGCAATTTATATAGCATTAAGGCTATCTGGTGTCTTTTGCAGGATTCCCCTATGATATATCTGGGCCTACTGAATTTTGTGGGATAATTTCTTAATAATTTGCTTTAATTCTGTTATAACCGCTCTGCTTATGCTTTCTATCAACATGTTAAAGTTTGGTAAATTACATTTTCTTATGAAATGATGCATTTCATCTAGGTTTTCTAACTTATGTACATATATTTATACAAAGTACTCTTTTATTACTTCTTAAAAATTTGCTGTGTATTACTAGTTATTTCTTTCCTGTCCTTTTATTTGTGCTTTTTCCTTTTTAAAAATTAAATTTGCTAATGGTTCATTTCTTTTCTTGATTTGGTTCAAAAAACCAGGATTTTGACTTATTTAATCTACTGTTTTTATATTTTCTGCAGAGGCCTTGTTTTTATCCACTGCCTCACTCAATCTTTCCAGCTGCCTTTGAGGCAAATGTTATCATTAGCTGCATAATAGGGATGAGGTAGCTCAGCAAGGTGAAGTGACTCGCCCATGGCCACAGCTATCACAGACAGCTCTGTCTGTCTTGGAAAGCCAAGCTTGGTTCATGATGCTACATGAGAGTCACAAGAGAGTTCCTGTTCACTGAACTGCTATGTTCACAGCAGTGTGAATGGGGGTGATCAGGAAAGCCTTCCAGCAAGGCCCTGGATCCTATATAATTTCAGATAGATAAAATAAGGGAAAAGAAGTGAAAAGGCAGTTCAAAGATACATGGCTTGATGGGTTGGACACTGAATAAAGCATTAATCATGGATGGAGGCTGTAACTCTTGTCCTTACAGCTATGTAACCATGGAAGATTTACCTTTCTTCTCTGGTCTCAGTTTCCTCATCTACAAAATGGGGCAGTTATCCGACCTTTGTATAGGGCTACTATGAGAATTTGATGAGTTAATACATGTAGAGCTCTTGAAATAGTATACAGATGATACTTGAAATCTCAATAAATAGCAATTGGCACTAATATTTAATAGAAAAGGAAAGATCATTCCATTCTTAACTGAAAGCAAAAGCAGCAGAATACAAAGGTTAAAGTAATAAATAAACCAATCTAATATGAAGTCAGATTTATTCTTCCTTACTACCAGATCGGGAAGAGCCTGGAATTTCAGCCTGAGAAGTAAGGACTTTGTCTTGAAGGTGAAGGTGAGCCTTGGATGCATTTGTAGAGGCAGGGGGTGGTGTGGGTAGTACCTGCAGCACTTAGGAAGATGTGAGCTTCAGCAAGGCTCCTCCCTCTGCCTGAGTCCTTGTCTACCAGAGATGTGGAAAGGGAGATGCTCTGTGAAAGGCTGAGAGCTCCGGGTGAAGTGTCCAGAGCAAAGGCCCATCAGACTCCCACACTAGACTTTAATTTCCTTGAGGACACCATCTGGGTTGCTGACTACTCCAAAAATTGGGCGTTCAAGCTGGGTATTCATTCTGCCTGGGCAGGCAGGCTTCCCTGCTGTCTTCTACCATCTACGCTAGTGATCAAAGACATTTCAGTGCTCTCTCCCTTTCAATATGCTGCCTCCCCAAAGAAGCCTGCTCTTCTTGCCCCTCAGTGTCCTCTCACCCTCCTCTAGGGGACTTATCAGCCACATGTCATTTCTAGGCCATACAACTTGAGGCTGAAAGCGTTCACAGATCATCTAAGATTGTGGTTTTCAGTCCTGCTTGAATGTTAGAATCACCTAGATAACTTAAAAGGAATATTGATGCCAGAGTTCCACGTCCAGAGGCTCTGATATTATTGGTCTGGGGTGTGACCTGGGCATCTGGTGATTCTGATATGCAACCAGGGCTAAGAAGCCCTGATCTGGGGTTTCTTAAACATCCCTGGCGATAAGAATCATTACCTGGGGTACTTGTTAAACATCCACATTTTGGGGCTCTATCCTATCTAGTTGGGCCTCTTTCTGACTGGATGTAGGATTAATGTTACTTCCCCCTGCTCCTTCTATTCTCCCCACTAGAGATGAGCCTCATGGAAAGCTCTGTGTGCAGGTTGTGGTGAAGAGTTGGTGTGGGGCATTTCACAGAGCCATTTGCCCTGGACCATTATATGATAGAATGTTACTTGAGCAAGAAGCAGATACTCAAAGCCTTGGCAACCATTAAGTATAGATGAGGCCTCAGCCCTGGGGGATGCTTCTTCTACTTTTTTAATAGCTGCTAATCCCAGAATAACCTGCGGAGAAACACAGGAGAATGGAGTTGGAATGAACCTCGCAATAAGTCTAGCTTTCCCCTCATGCCTTGGAGGAGACAGTGCTGGGCAGACAAGCAGGAATTTGGGTGTAGGGGTAGAGAAGCAAGGAAGAGGGAGTGGCAAGAGGACAGTTAGGTGTAAGGTGCTGTTGGGCACTGAATTGTGCCCCCATAGGGCAGATATCGAAGACACAGAGCCACAGACACAAATGCCAGAGCCTGAATCTGTAACATATCTCTTTAATATCCAGTGCCACAGAGAATGGCAGAGCAGCAACTTTAAGGCCAGCCATAGTAGATTCTCAAAAAATATTCATTCAATAAATAAATATACCAGAGTCTGAATCTGTAACATATCTCTTTAATATCCAGTGCCACAGAGAATGGCAGAGCAGCAACTTTAAGGCCAGCCATAGTAGATTCTCAAAAAATATTCATTCAATAAATAAATATACCAGAGTCTGAATCTGTAACATATCTCTTTAATATCCAGTGCCACAGAGAATGGCAGAGCAGCAACTTTAAGGCCAGCCATAGTAGATTCTCAAAAAATATTCATTCAATAAATAAATATACCAGAGTCTGAATCTGTAACATATCTCTTTAATATCCAGTGCCACAGAGAATGGCAGAGCAGCAACTTTAAGGCCAGCCATAGTAGATTCTCAAAAAATATTCATTCAATAAATAAATATACCAGAGTCTGAATCTGTAACATATCTCTTTAATATCCAGTGCCGCAGAGAATGGCAGAGCAGCAACTTTAAGGCCAGCCATAGTAGATTCTCAAAAAATATTCATTCAATAAATAAATATACCAGAGTCTGAATCTGTAACATATCTCTTTAATATCCAGTGCCACAGAGAATGGCAGAGCAGCAACTTTAAGGCCAGCCATAGTAGATTCTCAAAAAATATTCATTCAATAAATAAATATGCCAAGTTTCAGGGTTCTGAGGATACACCTCAGGGCGAGCTGTTGAGAGGCAGATTGGCTGAGCTGAGCAGACACTCCCCCTTCACCAGAGGCCATCTGCTTTGATTTGCTTCATTTTTTTTTTCCTGAGTTAGATTTCACTGGGCCATAGGATTCTTTTAAGTGTAGAAACCACAGATGAGTTCCAATGTTTTCATATTATAGATAAGAAGAAATTGAATCTTAGGAGTAAGGACTTGCCTTGGTCACTCACACGCATGCTGCATGCTAAGTTGCTCCAGTTTTGTCTGACTTTGTGACCCTATGGACTGTAGACCACATGGCTCAAGAATACTGGAGTGAGTTGCCGTGTCCTTCAACAGGGGATCTTCCAAGGGAAGATCCAGGGATCGAACCTTTGTCTCTTATGTCTCCTGCATTGGCAGGCGGGTTCTTTACCACTAGTGCCCCCTGTGAGAGAACAGGCACTGGGGCCATGTCTGTGTGAGGCCTAGATTTCAGGCTCCCTAAAGTTGTCTGAGGGTGACCTTCAGCAGCTCAAGCTCCCTCACTCAAACCTCTGCTCCTCCATCTTCAGTCTACTTAGCCTGGAGATTGCAAAGAAAGCATAACGGAAAGGAAAGAGGGGTAGAGGAGGAAATGAAGGAAGAAAGAAAGGGTTTGCTGAACCATATGTTCAGAAAGAAGGGAAATTTGGGAGTAGAAAATTTTAGAAAAGCAGGGTTGCCTTAAAGAATAGCATATTTCTGGGAGAAACGTCCCAGAGTGTGGGGTGTGAGTGAATTACAAAAATGGCATTATCAGGCTCTCTCGCCCCAATAAAGTGTGTTTGCTGCTATGGCTGCTGCGTCAGCCAGGAGAGAGGCTGGGTTACAGCTGCTGGCCAGCCAGGAGAGAATAAATGTGTCTGCAGTTCCTACGGCTCCCTGAGTCTCCTTCCAGACTCTTAGCTTGCACCTTCTCTACCATGGATTCAGCAAACAGTGCACACAGTGAGACACAGTGAGACAATTGATGCTGTGAGCAGGGTCAGCAATACACAGAGAAATGCTGCTCTTCAAGGCTGGACTAGAGAGTAAAATAAGGTGAGACTCTCAAGAGGGAGGGGATATATATATATATATATATATATATATATATATATACACGTAGCTGATACACTTTGTTGTACAGGAGAAACTAACACAACATTGTAAAGCAATTATACTCCAATAAAAATAAATTAAATTTAAAAAAATAAGGTGAGACTGAGAAAAAAAGAATCAAACTTAACCCCAAAGGGTCCCAGTCTGAATTCCATAATGGCTCAGGGTACTTGGTGGTGCCTCTCTTACAATGTGCCTGAGTCAGAAGCCTTGGGCATCTGTGGGCAAATAAGTCCATCTGCAGACAGATAAATTGCACTTTGTCAAAATTAAACAGTTTTGCACTTCAAAGAACATTAACAGTTAAATGAACAGATATCTTACGGAATGGGAGAAATAGTTGTAAATCATATGTCTGATAACAGTTTCATACTCAAAATAGAATGCTTACAGCTCTCTGGCTTACTTATCCATTCATCTGCTGTTGGACATAACACATATATATGGAATTTAGAAAGATGGTAACAATAACCCTGTATACGAGACAGCAAAAGAGACACTGATGTATAGACCAGTCTTTTGGACTCTCTGGGAGAGGGAGAGGGTGGGATGGTTTGGGAGAATGACATTGAAACATGTACAATATCATATATGAAACAAGTCGCCAGTCCAGGTTCGATGCACAATACTGGATGCTTGGGGCTGGTGCACTGGGACGACCCAGAGGGATGGTACGGGGAGGGAGGAGGGAGGAGGGTTCAGGATGGGGAACACATGTATACCTGTGGTGGATTCATTTTGATATATGGCAAAACCAATACAATATTGTAAAGTTAGAAAATAAAATTAAATAAAATTAAATTAAAAAAAAAAAAGAATGGTTACAGCTCAAAGACAAAAAGTCAAATAACCCAATTCAAAAATGGGCAAAGGACTTGAACAGATATGTCCCCAAAGAAGATACACAAAGGGCAAACAAGCACAGGAAAAGACATTCAACACCACTGATCACTAAAGAAATGCAAATCACTGAGGAAATACAAATCCACAGTAGGATACAAATTCCCACCCACTAGGATGGCTATAATTTTTTTAAAGAGGAAAACAGCACATGTGACAAGCGTGTGGAGAAATAGGAATCCCTGTACACACCATTGGTGGGAATATAAAATGGTGCAGCCTCTACTGAAAACACCTTGCTGCTTCCTCAAAAAGTTAAACATAGAGTTAACATATGACTCAGCAATTCCACTCCTAAATATATACCCAGAAGAGTTAAAACCAGTTTTTAAATAAATACTTTTTCACAAATGTCCATGGCAGCACTATTCATAACAGGCAAAAGGTTGAAACAACTAGAGTGTTTATTAATAGATGAAAGAATAAACAAGTTGTGGTCTATCCATACAATGAATTGCTCTTCAGAGATAAAAATGGAATGAAGCACTGAGCTATCTATCTACCTAGGAAACTTGGATGTACTTTGAAAGCATAAGCTGAGTGAAAGAAGCCAGACTAAAAGCCACATAATTTATGGTTCCTTTTATATGAAACATCCAGAATAGGCAAATCCATAGAGACAGAAAAGAGATTACTGGTTGTCAGGGAATGTAGGGAGGGGTGAATGAGGAGTGAATATTTAATGGATATGGGGTGTTCTTCTGGGGTGATAAAATTTTGAAATGACAGAGAGGTAGTGATTGCACAACACTGTGAATGCATAAAGTGATACTGAATTGTATATTTAAAGTGGTTAATTGTATATTATGTGAATTTCACTTCAATAAAAAAATGATGATAGATCACAGCTGCCCTCTGTGAATAGGAGATAAGCCATCTGAGCAGTAATCTCCTTAGATCTAGTATTGCATGGCCTTCTGAAGTCTGAGCAAAACATTTTGTACACACTCCAAACTTAGCTTGATAAGCAACAGCAGCTACAGATGCACATAGTGTTCCATAGTTAATCTATCTGGTTATGTACAATTCAAAGTATGAAAACTAGGGCCATCCATACCTTTCTCTTTCTTATTGGAATCTTGATTTTGTTCACAGTACCCATATTCCTCTGCATGATGATGTGCTTCAAAAGATGGGTCTGATTGGTCTAAACCTATCATACAGGTATCAACCCATGGCCTATGATTGGCTTAGCCATGGGCATGTGACATAGTTCAGACTAGTGAGATGCTTTGGGGAGCCCTATGGAGGGCCCTTCTGGGATCTTCTTGCTTTATAACAGAGCTACGTGGGAAGAGATGATCTCTCTTGTCTTCTGTGGGATGTTCTACTGAAAAGGATATCCAAAGCAGTGGCAGCCATCTTGCAACAAGACTCAGGATGAAGCCACCATATGGATCGGAGAAGAGCCATAGAGAACCAAGAAACCACAGGGAGGTAAGTCCTGAAATCATCTTGATACATATCCTCATTCTCTCTTGTTCAGTCACTAAGTCATGTCTGACTCTTTGCCACCCCATGGACTGCAGCATGCCAGCCTCCTCTGTCCTTCACTATCTCCCAGAGTTTGCTCAAATTCATGTCCATTGAATCCGTGATGATATCCAATCTTTTTTTGCCTTCAATCTTTCCCAGCATCAGGGTCTTTCCCAGTGAGTCAGCTCTTCGCATCAGGTGGCCAAAGTATTGGAGCTTCAGCCTCAGCATCAGTCCTTCCTGGATTCTGGGTTGATTTCCTTGAGGAATGACTGGTTTGATTTACTTGCAATCAAAGAGACTTTCAAGAGTCTTCTATAGTAAGACAATTCAAAAGCATCAATTTTGGGGCACTCAACCTTCTTTATGGTCCAACTCTCGCATTCATACACGACAACTGGAAAAACCATAGCTTTGACTATATGGACCTTGTCAGCAAAGTGATGACTCTTCTTTATAATATGCTGTCTAGGTTTGTCATAGCTTTCCTTCCAAAAAGCAAGCATCTTTTAATTTCATGGCTGCAGTCACTGTCCGCAGTGATTTTGGAGCCCAAGGAAATAAAATCTGTCACTGTTTCCAATTTTTCCCCATCTGTTTGCCATGAAATGATGGGACTGGATGCCATGATCTTAGTTTTCTGAATGTTGAGTTTTAAGCCAGCTTTTTAATTTTCTTCATTCACCCTCATAAAGAGGTCCTTTAGTTTCTCTTCCTTTGCTGCCATTAGAGTGGTGCCATCTGCATATCTGAGGTTGTTGATATTTCTCCTGGCAATCGTGATTCCAGATTGTGAGTCATCCAGCCAGGCATTTGGCATGAAGTATTCTGCATGTAAGTTAAATAAACAGGGTGACAATACAAGCCTTGTTGCACTCCTTTCCCAATTTTGAACAAGTCCATTGTTCCATGTCCAGTTCTAACTGTTGCTTCTTGACCTGGCATACAGATTTCTCAGGAGACAGGTAAGGTGGTCAGATATTCCCATCTCTTTAAGAATTTTCCATAGTTGGTTGTGACCCATACAGTCAAAGGCTTTAGCATAGTCAGTGTAGCAGAAATAGATGTTTTTTCTGAAATTCTCTTGCTTTCTCTGTGATCCATCAGATATTGGCAATTTCATCTCTGGTTCCTCTTTTATAAATCAGCTTGTACACTGAGAAGTTCCTGGTTCGCAAACTGCTGAAGCCTAACTTGAAGGGTTTTGAGCATAACCCTACTAGCATGTGAAATAAGGGCAAATGTATGGTAGTTTGAACATTCTTTGGCATTGCCCTTCTTTGGGATTGGAATGAAAACTGACTTTTCCTGTCCTGTGGCCACTGCTGTTCAGTTCAGTCGCTCAGTCGGGTCTGACTCTTTGTAACCCCATGGACTGCAGCACGCCAGGATTCGCTGTCCATCACCAACTCCCGGAGTTTATTCAAACTCATGTACATTGAGTCAGTGATGCCATCCAACCATCTCATCCTCTGTTATCCCCTTCTCCTCCCACTTTGAATCTTTCCCAGCATCAGAGTCTTTTCAAATGAGTCAACTCTTCACATCAGGTGGCCAAAGTATTGGAGTTTCAGCTTCAACATCAGTCCTTCAAATGAACGTTCAAGACTGATTTCCTTTAGGATGGACTGGTTGGACCTCCCTGCAGTTCAAGGGACTCTCGAGAGTCTTCTCCAACACCACAATTCAAAAGCATCAATTCTTCGGTGCTCAGCTTTCTTTATAGTCCAACTCTCACATCCATACATGACTACTGGAAAAACCATAGCCTTGACTAGACGGACCTTTGTTGGCAAAGTAATGTCTCTGCTTTTTAAATGCTGTGTAGGTTGGTCATAACTTTTCTCCCAAGGAGCAAGCGTCTTTTTATTTCATGGCTGCAGTCACCATCTGCAGTGATTTTGGAGCCCTCAAAAATAAAGTCTGCCACTGTTTCCACTGTTTCTCTATTTGCCATGAAGTAATGGGACCAGGTGTCATGATATTTGTTTTCTGAATGTTGAGTTTTAAGCCAACTTTTTCACTCTCCTCTTTCACTTTCATCAAGAGGCTCTTTAGTTCTTCTTCACTTTCTGCCATAAGGGTGGTGTCATCTGCATATCTGAGGTTATTGATATTTCTCCCAGCAATCTTGATTCCAGTTTGTGCTTCATCCAGCCCAGCGTTTCTCATGAGGTACTCTGCACAGAAGTTAAATAAGTAGGGTAACAATATACAGACTTGACATACTCCTTTTCCTATTTGGAACCAGTCTGTGGTTCCATGTCCATTTCTAACTGTTGCTTCCTGACCCGCATGCAGATTTCTCAAGAGGCAGGTCAGGTGGTCTGGTATTACCATCTCTTGAAGATTTTTCCACAGTTTATTGTGATCCACACAGTCAAAGGCTTTGGCATAGTCAATGAAGCAGAAGTAGATGTTCTTCTGTAACTCTCTTGCTTTTTTGATGATCCAGTGGATGTTGGCAATTTGATTTCTGGTTCCTCTGCCTTTTCTAAATCCAGCTTGAATATCTGGAAGTTCATGGTTCATGTATTGTTGAAGCCTGGCTTGGAGAATTTTGAGCATTACTTTACTAGCATGTGAGATGAGTGCAATTGTGCGGTAGTTTGAGCATTCTTTGGCATTGCCTTTCTTTGGGATTGGAATGAAAACTGACCTTTTCCAGTCCTGTGGCCACCGCTGAGTTTTCCAAATTTGCTGGCATATTGAGTTCAGCACTTTCACAGCATCATCTTTTAGGATTTGAAATAGCTCAACTGGAATTCCATCACCTCCACGAGCTTTGTTTGTAGTGATGCTTCCTAAGGCTCACTTGACTTTGTATTCTAGGATGTCTGGTTGTAGGTGAGTGATCACACCATCATTATTATCTGGGTCGTGAAGATCTTTTCAGTACAGTTCTTCTGTGTATTCTTGCCACCTCTTCTTAATATCTTCTGCTTCTGTTAGGTCCATACCATTTCTGTCCTTTATTGAGCCCATCTTTGCATGAAATGCTCCCTTGGTATCTCTAATTTTCTTGAAGAGATCTCTAGTCTTTCCCAGTCTGTTGTTTTCCTCTATTTCTTTGCACTGATTGCTGAGGAAGGCTTTCTTATCTCTCCTTGCTATTCTTTGGAACTCTGCATTCAAATGGGTATATGTTTCCTTTTCTCCTTTGCTTTACACTTCCCTTCTTTTCACAGCTAAGGCCTCCTCAGACAGCCATTTTGCTTTTTTGCATTTCTTTTTCTTGGGGATGATCTTGGTCCCTGTCTCCTGTACAGTTCACAAACCTCCATCCATAGTTCATCAGGCACTCTGTCTGTCAGATCTAGGCCCTTAAATCTATTTCTCACTTCCACTGTATAATCGTTAGGGATTTGACTTAGGTCATACCTGAATGGTCTAGTAGTTTTCCCTACTTTCTTCAATTTAAGTCTGAATCTGGCAATAAGGAGTTCATTATCTGAGCCACCGTCAGCTCCTTGTTTTTGCTGACTATACTGAGCTTCTCCATCTTTGGCTGCAAAGAATATAATCAGTCTGATTTCAGTGTTGACCATCTGGTGATGTCCATGTTTAGAGTCTTCTCTTGTGTTGTTGGAAGAGGGTGTTTGCTATGACCAGTGCATTCTCTTGGCAGAACTCTATTAACCTTTGCCCTGCTTCATTCTGTACTCCAAGGCCAAATTTGTATGTTACTCCAGGTGTTTCTTGACTTCCTACTTTTGCATTCCAGTCCCCTATAATGAAAAGAACATCTTTTGGGGGTGTTAATTCTAGAAGGTCTTGTAGGTTTTCATAGAACCATTCAACTTCAGCTTCTTCAGCATTGCTGGTTGGGGCATAGCCTTAGATTTCTGTGATATTGAATGGTTTGTGTTGGAAATGAACAGAGATCATTCTGTCGTTTTGAGATTGCATCCAAGTAGTGCATTTCAGACTCTTTTGTTGACTATGATGGCTACTCCATTTCTTCTAAGGGATTCTTGTCCAAAGTAGTAGATATAATGGTCATCTGAGTTAAATGCACCCATTCCTGTCCATTTTATTTCGCTGATTCCTAAAATGTGGATGTTCACTCTTGCCATCTCCTGGTTGACCACTTCCAATTTGCCTTGATTCATGGACGTAACATTCCAGGTTCCTATGCAATATTGCTCTTTATAGCATCGGACCTTGCTTCCATCACCAGTCACATCCACAACTGGGTGTTGTTTTTGCTTTGGCTCCATCCCTTCATTCTTTCTGTAGTAATTTCTCCACTGACCTCCAGTAGCATATTGGGCACCCACCGACCTGGGGAGTTCATCTTTAAGTGTCCTATCTTTTTGCCTTTTCATACTGTCCATGGGGTTCTCCAGGCAGGAATACTGAAGTGGTTTGCCATTTCCTTCTCCAGTGGACCATATTTTGTCAGAATTTTTCAAATTTAGTTTTCCAAATTTGCTGGCATATTGAGTGCAGCACTTTTACAGCATCATCTTTTAGGATTTTAAATAGCTCAGCTGGAATTCCATCACTTCCACTAGCTTTGTTCACAGTAATGCTTCCTAAGGCTCACTTGACTTCATACTCCAGGATATCTGGCTCGAGGTTAGTGACCACACCATCGGGGTTATTGGGTCATTAAGATGTTTTTTGCATAATTCTTCCATGTACTTTTCCCACCTCTTCTTAATCTCTTCTGCCTCTGTTAGGTCCTTACTGTTTCTGTCCTTTATCGTGCACGTACTTGCATGAAATAGTCTCTTCATATCTCCAATTTTCTTGAAGAGATCTCTGATCTTTCCCATTCTATTCTTTTCCTCTATTTCTTTCAATTGTTCATGTAAGAAGGTCTTCTTATCTCTCCTTGCTATTCTTTGGAACTCTGCATTCAGTTGGGTATATCTTTTTCTTTGTCCCTTGCCTTTCACTTCTCTTCTTTCCTCAGCTATTTGTAAAGCCTCCTCAGACAACCACTTTGCCTTCTTGCATTTCTTTTTCTTTGGGATGGTTTTGGTCACTCTCTCCTATAACAAATGTATGAACCTCCATCCATAGTTCTTCAGCTCCTGCAGTACATGTTGAGCTGGGATTGTGTCTATCAGGGCTGATGAGGAGGATTTTGGTGAATTCTTCCTGCCCATTCTCCCACGTTTAGCCAACCCACCCAACCCAGGGGCCCCTAGTGGCCCCATCATTTTATGTATGTACACACACTCATAACGGCCTGGTCTTCCATGGCCTCCCATTAACCTCCTGGCACCTGACCCATGGACTATCTCCTTATTCATTCCAAAAGGCCTGCTTCTCTGTTCTTTCCCTCTCCTCATCTTTTACCTCCCCAGAAACACACTTTACCAAGTCCCATGCAATGAGTAACTTCCAACAGGGAGGGAGCCATAGGCTCAGCTTTATCCTCTCCATGGATGTAATAGTTTATCTTGTGTGTCAGTTTGACTGGACCACAGGTTACCCAGCTATGTGGTCAAACATTACTGTGGTGTGTCTGTGAGGGTGTTTTTGGATGAGATTAACATTTGAATCTGTAGCCTGAGTAAAGCAGATTGCCTCCTGAATGTGGATGGGCATCATCCAATCAGTTGAAGGCCTGAATAGACCAAAAAGGCTGCCATGCCCCCTCCCCTGTGGTATGAATAAGAGAGAACTCCTGCTCAAATGCTTGAGCTGGGACATCAGTCTGTTCTGGCCTTCAGACTTGAACTGTAACACTGGCTCTTCTTGAGTCTAAAGCCTACCAGCTTTGAGAGTGGCATTTACATCATCAGTCATCCTGGTTCTCAGGCCTTTGGATTTAAACATTAGCTCTCTTGGGTCTTCACCTTGCTGATGGCAGGTCCTGGGACTTTTCAGCCTTCGTAATTGTATGACCTAATTCCTTATGATAAATCTATCTATCTATCTATCTATCTGTCTATCTATGGTATTGGTTCTGTTTCTCCAGAGACCCCTTACTAATATACCAAGTCACCCATTTCCTCCTAGACATTGAGTTCCTTCTACCTTGGATGTCCTAAGATTTAGAATCAGGAGACCTAGGTTCAGATTCTGACTCTACCACTGCTCTGCTATGGTCACTTGGACATTTGTCCATTGATAGCCTCTGTACATTGGTCTGTAAAGATGGGAATAATATCTGCCCTGCCACCTTGGTGGGCTACTGATGCAGTCAGCCATAAGACAATGGTGGATCCATAATGATCTGTTCCATGGAGCCATCTCCCAGGGACTTGGGCCCAGATATATTCAAGTTCCAGCTACAAGGACATGATTCTGCTCTGGGTTTGGCAAGCAGGCAGCTCTGACCCTGTTCTCCAAATCAATTCACACCCCTCCCCCATCTCTCTCCCTCCACCTTTCCCTTCATCCCTCCCTCCTTCAACCTCTTCAGAGATTTGCTCAAGTCTGTAACTCAGAGTGGGCCAGGTCGTCCAGCCTCTTGACTCACAAACCTGTGAATGGAGAGCATTTCCAGGCAGCCTATTTGCATAAGCCTTTTTTGTAAGGTTGTTATTTGCTTCTGATTGCCAAAACTTCTTCCTAACTGTTTCTTATTAAAGAGACATTATTTAACAGTCAAAAAGATATGGGTCCTAGGAGCCCTGCAAGTGTTTATAAGACTTTGTTCCTCTCATCTTTCCATCTGTCTTCCCCTTTTCTCATTCTCTTGGGCCCTCTTTTCTGTTTCTTATAAAAACTACCCTTCAGTTCAGTTCAGTTCAGTCGCTCAGTTGTGTCCAACTCTTTGCGACCCCATGAATCGCAGCACGCCAGGCCTCCCTGTCCATCACCAACTCCCAGAGTCCACCCAAACCCATGTCCATTGTGTAGGTGATGCCATCCAACCATCTCATCCTCTGTCATCCCCTTCTCCTCCTGCCCCCAATCCCTCCCAGCATCAGTCTTTTCCAATGAGTCAACCCTTCGCATGAGGTGGCCAAAGTACTGGAGTTTCAGCTTTAGCATCATTCCTTCCAAAGAAATCCCAGGGCTGATCTCCTTCAGAATGGACTGGTCGGATCTCCTTGCAGTCCAAGGGACTCTCAAGAGTCTTCTCCAACACCACAGTTCAAAAGCATCAACTCTTCGGTGCTCAGCTTTCTTCACAGTCCAATTCTAACATCTATACATGACCACTGGAAAAACCATAGCCTTGACTAGACGGACCTTTGTTGGCAAAGTAATGTCTCTGCTTTTGAATATGCTATCTAGGTTGGACATAACTTTCTTCCAAGGAATAAGTGTCTTAATCTCATGGCTGCAGTCACCATCTGCAGTGATTTTGGAGCCCCCAAAAATAAAGTCTGACACTGTTTCCACTGTTTCCCCATCTATTTCCCATGAAGTGATGGGCCCGGATGCCATGATCTTCGTTTTCTGAATGTTGAGCTTTAAGCCAACTTTTCAACTCTCCTCTTTCACTTTTATCAAGAGGCTTTTTAGTTCCTCTTCACTTTCTGCCATAAGGGTGGTGTCATCTGCATATCTGAGGTTATTGATATTTCTCCCGGCAATCTTGATTCCAGCTTGTGCTTCTGCCAGCCCAGCATTTCTCATGATGTACTCTGCATATAAGTTAAATAAGCAGGGTGACAATATACAGCCTTGACGTACTCCTTTTCCCATTTGGAACCAACTTGGCATCTGTTAAAAAAGAATAAGAAAGCCCAGATGGCCCAGGGTTGGCAGAGGAGGGAGACTCACCTTGGGGACCTCTCATTAATTACTGTTATATCTAGTCTCCCTGGACTTCATACTCACACAAGCAGGACCCAGTTAATGCTTTGGACTGTGGGGGGATCTAGAACATTTTCCTTCATTCTCTGTCCTCAGTGTAGAATGTATAGTTAAGGCTTTCCTACAGGTACATGAATAATAGGATAGAAATGACATAAAATTGCATTATCTGGCTTACAAAAGAAGCTATTCCTGAGGCCCATGCCAGTCCCATTCCAGCTCCTGGCCTGCCTGCCTCCACAATGCAGGTGCCACCCGTGGCATCCATGGATCTGATAGGGCCACAGAGGTTATGTCTTACCAAAGGGCCATCTCTAGCAGTTTGAGTTTCTGTATCTGTATCTGCCACTTCCCCAGATCAGTAACCCCAGAAGTGTCTTCTTTCTAGGAGAGAAGATACCCACAGATGGAGTGTCTGAATGCAACATAGTAACCCATCATTCATATATTTGGCACTCATTTGGTAGATGGAGATGCTCTTCTTACATTTCTTTCCTTTTCCTTTCTTTCATCCCTCTCCTCATTGCCATCTTTCTCCTCAGTATTGACCTTGTTTCTTGCATCTCACCCACAAGAGGAGAATCATTCCTGCTTCTGCCTTCTGATGGCCCAGTGTTGGGGTGACAAAGTCTTTCAAAATGTCTTCTCTTGCCTTCAGTGGCTGAGTCAGTTCAGATGGTTGGCTTGCACCCCTCTCTCTAGAGTCACAGCTCTGCCTTGTTCAGCTAATATTACCAATCATTTGCTCAAAAGCATGGCCTGAGCTCCAATCAGATCAGGCCCAGGCTAAGTGCTGGGGACTTGAGGAACTGAGTCTCTGCCTTTTAACAATCCATAGTTGAGAAGACAGGCACACAAACAGGCCAGCATTATGTGAAGGAGGCACGGGGCACATACCCCAGAGTAGGGTTGGGAGGAAGACTAAAGAAGGCTTACCGGAGGAAATGAATTCTGACCTGAGATCTGAGTAAGGAATAAGAGTTAACCAGGGAAAAGGGAAGAGAAAGGGCTTTCCAGGCAGAAGGACCTGCATGATCAGAGCCTAGGAAATAAATGAAAGCATGACATATTCCAGGAACTGCAAGAGGTCAAGCATGGCCAGAGCAAAGAACATAAGAGCGGATGAGGCACGTGCAGGGGCCAGTTGTGGGATGGTTGGTATGCCACGTCAGAAATCTTAAATTTTATCCTGAAGGCTTGAGGGAACCACTGAAGGGCCAACCTCATGAATCCTTCATTTTGATCCTAAGGCAGAGAAGGTGAGTGTCCCAGAGTTGCACACCTAACTCACATGGCACAATAGCCTAGAGATGAAACACTGAGGCTCTGGAACCAGACTGCCTGGATTGTAAACACTGTTCTGCCCCTTAATACATAAATGACCTTGGACAGGTTCTTAAATCTCTATAGACCTCAATTTCTTCATCTTTAAAATGGGGATAATTATAGTACCAACCTCAGAGTTCAGTTGTGAGGATGAAATGAAATAATATACGTAAAGTACCAAATGCCTATGAAATACTTGATGCATAATAGCTATGAGTTTTTATTAACACACATAAATATACTCTCACTATATGCCAGGCACTGTTCTAATTATTTATTAAATATTACCTCAGTTAACCCTCACAACAACTCTATGACAGTTGACTAAAAGGAGCTACAAAAGCCTCTGGGAAAATAAAACTGATAAGGTCAGAAGTTCGCCTGAAATTGAACAAAGTTCCCCTAAGGATGGAAAGTCAGGAGCACTGCAACAGTCCCCTCAGAACAGAAGGTTCTGGCTGGACTGGCATGATGCCTCTGTGTGTGTATGTGTGTGTGTGTGTGTGGGGGGGGGGAATGGGGGTGTGGTGAGAGACGGTACAATGTGCCAGGCCAGTCCCCTTCAGCTGCAGAGCCAGCTTGGCCTGTAAGTAACAGAACAGCTGTGAAGACTTTTAAGCTCTGGAAAGTAGAGGCCCCTTCCCTCTGTAATCTTGCTGGGCCTCACCCAAGTGAAAGGTGAAAGCATATCACTAGCCCTGTCCCCTGTCAATGTGGTCTGTTTAGAAGGCCTGATCTGGGACCTGTCCAGACCAATACCTCATTCAGCCTGAAGAGTACTGCCCTCCTGTCTCCTTCCTCTACATAGTCCTCATCTGGCCAGAGGCCCAGGCCCCCTCCCTTCCCTTTCCCAGATAGGCTGCCTCCTTCCGTGACAGGCAAGTAGTTGAAGATAAGGACATTCCCTGGGCCCTGCAAGGGGCATGCAAAGCACCATCCAACATAAGCCTTGTCACCTCTGTTAGCAGGACTGACCACGTATGTGATTTACTGCTGGGTGAGGGCTACAGGGTGGTCTGTGTCTGGGCCCAGGTCCAGGTCTCCAGCCCTCCTTCAGCTCCACCGGCTCCCAGACAAGCAGTCCACATTCTGAAGGGGTATATAAGCTGGCCTGCCTCTGCTATTGCCCTGTGACTGATGTGCCCACCACACAATCTAATGCCAGCAGAGGCACAGCAGGACACACCACAACCCAGGGCTGTATAACCCAGTACATGAGAAAGGAAAGGGTGCATGTCAGAGACTCGTGCATCTCTGCAGGGGTATGTGTCTCTCTGCGTGTGCACCTGTATCTTTGTGTCTGGAGTTGTTTTTCTGTGCCACCGTGTGAACACGTGCTTGTGTTGCCCTGCATCTCCATGCATGACCATAATCAGCATATCTTTTCTTTTTTTTTCCTTAAGTAGAGTTGATTCACAGTGTTGTGCTAGTTTCAGGTGTGCAGCAAAGTGACTCACACACACACACACATGCATATATATATTAATTATATATTCCTTTTCAGATTCTTTTCCATTATAGGTTATTACAAGATATTGAGTACAGTTCCCTTTGCTATACTAAGTAGGGCCTTGTTTTTATCTATTTTAAATGTGGTAGTATGTATCTCTAATCCCAAACTCCTAATTCATCCCTTCTCCCTTTCCCTGTTGGTAACCATAACATTATTTTCTAAGTGTGTGAATCTGTTTCTGTTTTGTAAATAAGTCCATTTGTATCACTTTTTTAGATTCCACAAATACTGGATATATGATATTAATTTTTCTCTTTCTGACTTACTTCACTCTGTATGTGAATGTCTAGGTCCATCCATGTTGCTGCAAATGGTATTATTTTGTTCTATTTATAGCTGTGTAGTATTCCATTCTGGATGTATACCTCATCTTTTACATCCATTCATCTGTCAATGGATACTTAGGTTGCTCCCATGTCTTGACTATCAAAAATGGTGATGCTATGAATATTGAGATGCATGTATTTTTCTTTCTTTGTTAAATTATGAAAGTATGATAACACATTTACAGAAGATTGAAAAATATAGAACACAGTTACATATAATTCCACTATATATTGTAATTGTTTTTAAGTAAACTCATATTGTAATTATTTTTAAGTAAACTCATATTGTAATTATTTTTAAGTAGTTAAATTCATATTTTTAGTTAGAATTTCAATATCAAACTCAAAAATTAATAGAATGAGTAAACAGAAAAGTATAAGGATATAATAGACCTGAAAAGCACTATGAACCAACTCAATGTAATTAAGATTTATACAAATTTCACATAGCAGTAGGATACAAATTCTATTCAAGTTCCCATAGACTATAAACCAGGAGACACTGAAACATATCCAGGGACATAACACGAAGTGCAAAAATTTCATAATCTAAAGGTATTGAAATCATAAGTCTGTTCTCTTATCACTGGGGAATTATGTTAGAAATCAATATCAAAACATATTTGAAATTAACCCACATAATTTCAAGTGCAATGTGACATTTATCAAGAGACATCTTTGACTTAGCTATTGAAAGCCTCAATAAAGTTAAAAGAATGAAAAAACACAGAGGGTGATTGCAGAGAACAAAGCATTTAAATCAGAAATCAATATCAAAATGAGAGATTAATATTGAAGATACTTTTAAAATCTAAATAAGGATCCGTGTATATTTTTGAATTAAAGTTTTCATCTTTTCCAGCTTCATATAGCTGGAAAGTTATATGAGAGCAAGCAGTGGGCTTGCTAGTTCATATAGTAACTACTTTTAGTTTTTTAGCACATTTTAACACACATTTTGAGGAACATTCTGCTGGAGCCATTGAACACATTATGCCCAGACAGCTGCTGGTTTATGACAAAAAAGCACTGTTTTTATCATCAGGCAATGGACTCTTCTGACATCCTTGATCCTCCCTTCACTCCTGAATTCCTTCATCAATCTCCATCACAGGTAGGGTCGCCAATAAAGTGAGGTGAAGTGGGTCAGTTCGGGGATGCCCTTTTCTATATTTCCTAGCAAAGCATTAATGTTCATTAATTGCTATTTCTATAGAGCAGGGCCAAGACTTTTACTTGATTTTATGCATCTTTTTTAGTGTGCATAAAATATATCCATAATGCTTATTTTATTATTTCCAATTTTGTTTCAGTTTTATTGAGAAATAATTGACATACATCACTTTACAAGTTTAAGGCATACAGGTTATGGTGTGATTTAATTGTATTGTGAAGTGTTTTCCACAATAGGTTCAGCTAACATCCATTATCTCATATATGTTGTTGTTCAGTTGCACAGTCATGTCCGACTCTTTGTGACCCCATGGACTGCAACACACCAGACTTTCGTCCTTTACCATCTCCCAGAGCTTGTTCACACTCATGTCCATTGAGTTGATGATGCCATTCAACCATCTCATCCTCTGTCACCCCCTTCTTATCCTGCCTTCAGTTTTCCCCAACATCAGGGTCTTTTCCAATGTCAGTTCTTCACATCAGGTGGCCAAAGTATTGGAGCTTCAGCTTCAGCTTCAGTACTTCCAATGAATATTAAGGGTTGATTTCCTTTCGGATGGACTGGTTTGATCTCCTTGCAGTCCAAGGGACCCTCAAGAGTCTTCTCCAGCACCATAGTTCAAAAGCATCAATTCTTCAGTTCTCAGCCTTCTTCATGGTCCAATTCTCACATCCATACATGACTACTGGAAACACCATAGCTTTGACTATATGGACCTTTGTTAGCAAAGTAATGTCTCTACTTTTTAATATGCTGTCTAGGTTTGTCATAGCTTTTCTTCCAAGGAGCAAGCATCTTAATTTCATGGCTACAGTCTCTGTCCGTAGTGATTTTGGAGCCCAAGAAAATAAAATCTGTCACTGTTTCCATTTCCCCCACTCATCTATTTGCCATGAAGTGAGAGGATCAGATGCCATGATCTTAGTTTTTCAAATGATGAGTTTTAAACCAGCTTTTCACTCTCTACTTTCACCTTCATTAAGTGGCTCTTTAGTTCCTCTTTGCTATCTGGCACTAGGTTGGTGTCATCTACATATCTGAAGTTATTGATATTTCCCCTGGCAATCTTGATTCCAGCTTGAACTTCATCCAGCCTGGCATTTTGCATGATGTACTCTGCATATAAGTTAAATAAGCAGAGTGACAATATACAGTCTTAATGTATTCCTTTCCCAATTTTGAATCAGTTCATTGTTCCATGTCCAGTTCTGACTGTTGCTTTTGACCTGCATACAGGTTTCTTAGGAGGCAGGTAAGGTAGTCTGGTATTCCCATCTGCTTAGGAATTTTCCATAGTTTGTTGTGATCCACACAGTCAAAGGCTTTAGCATAATCAATGAAGCAAAAATAGACAAGATGGACGGGTCATAGTGGAGAGTTCTGATGAAACATGTTCCACTGGAGGAGGGAATGGCAAATCACTTCAATATTCTTGCCTTAAGAACCCCATGAACAGCATGAAAAAGCAAAAAGATATGACACTGGAAGATGAACCCTCCAGGTCGGTAGGTGCCCAATATGCTACTAGAGAAGAGCAGAGAAACAGCTCCAGAAAAAATGAAGAGACCAAGCCAAAGCAGAAACAATGCCCAGTTGTGGATGTGTCTGGTGGTGAAAGTAAAGTCTGATGCTGTAAAGAACAATATTGCACAGGAAACTGGAATGTTAAGTCCATGAATCAAGGTAAATTGAAAGTGGTCAAACAGGAAATGGCAAGAGTGAACATCGACATTTTAGGAATCAATGAACAAAAATGGAAGTGAATGGGAGAATTTAATTCAGATGACCATTATATTTACTACTGTGGGCAAGAATCCCTTAGAAGAAATGGAATATCTCTCAGAGTCAAGAAAAGTTCCCAAAATGCACGGCTGCTGCTGCTGCTGCTAAGTTGCTTCAGACGTATCCGACTCTGTGCGACCCCACAGACGGCAGCCCACCAGGCTCCTCCATCCCAGGGATTCTCCAGGCAAGAATACTGGAGTGGGTTGCCATTTCCTTCTCCATCCCAAAAGGCACTACTTGGGTGCAATCTCAAAAACTACTGAATGATCTGAGTTCATTTCCAAGGCAAACCATTCAATATCACAGTAATCCAAGTCTATGCCCCAACCACTAATGCCGAAGAAGCTGAAATTTTATACCAGTACTATACTATTTAGAAGAAATGGAGTAGCCATCATAGTCAACAAAAGAGTGTGAAATGCAGTACTTGGATGCAATCTCAAGAACGACAGAATGATCTCTGTTCGTTTCCAAGGCAAACCATTCAATATCACGGTAATCCAAGCCTATGCCCCAACCAGTAACGCTGAAGAAGCTGAAGTTGAACGGTTCTATGAAGACCTACAAGACCTTTTAGAACTAACACCCAAGAAAGATGTCCTTTTCATTATAGGGGACTGGAATGCAAAAGTAGGAAGTCAAGAAACACCGGGGGTAACAGGCAAATTTGGCCTTGGAATACGGAATGAATCAGGGCAAAGGCTAATAGAGTTTTGCCAAGAGAATGCACTGGTCATAGCAAACACCTTCTTCCAACAACACAAGAGAAGACTTTACACATGGACATCACCACATGGTCAACACCGAAATCAGATTGATTATATTCTTTGCAGCCAAAGATGGAGAGGCTCTATACAGCCAGCAAAAACAAGGCTGTGAGCTGACTGTGGCTCAGATCATGAATTCTTTATTGCCAAATTCAGACTTAAATTGAAGAAAGTAGGGAAAACCACTAGACCATTCAGGTATGATCTAAATCAAATCCCTTATGATTATACAGTGGAAGTGAGAAATAGATTTAAGGGACTAGATCTGATAGACAGAGTGCCTGATGAACTATGGATGGAGGTTTGTGACATTGTACAGGAGACAGGGATCAAGACCATCCCAATAGAAAAGAAATGCAAAAAGGCAAAATGGCTGTCTGGAGAGGCCTTACAAATAGCTATGAAAAGAAGAGAAGTAAAAAGCACAGGAGGAAAGGAAAGATATAAGCATCTGAATGCAGAGTTCCAAAGAATAGCAAGGAGAGATAAGAAAGCCTTCCTCAGCAATCAATGCAAAGAAATAGAGGAAAACAACAGAATGGAAAAGACTAGAGATCTTTTCAAAAAAATTAGAGATACCAAGGGAATATTTCATGCAAAGATGGGCTCGATAAAGGACAGAAATGGTATGGACCTAATAGAAGCAGAAGATATTAAGAAGAGGTGGCAAGAATACACAGAAGAACTGTACAAAAAAGATCTTCATGACCAAGACAATCATAATGGTGTGATCACTCACCTAGAGCCAGACATCCTGGAATGTGAAGTCAAGTGGGCCTTAGAAAGCATCACTATGAACAAAGCTAGTGGAGGTGATGGAATTCCGGTTGAGCTCTTTCAAATCCTGAAAGATGATGCTGTGAAAGTGTTGCACTCAACATGCCAGCAAATTTGGAAAACTCAGCAGTGGCCACAGGACTGGAAAAGGTCAGTCTTCATTCCAATCCCAAAGAAAGGCAATGCCAAAGAATGCTCAAACTACCGCACAATTGTACTCATCTCACATGCTAGTAAAGTAATGCTCAAAAATTCTCCAAGCCAGGCTTCAGCAGTACGTGAACCGTGAACTTCCAGATGTTCAAGCTGGTTTTAAAAAGGCAGAGGAACCAGAGATCAAATTGCCAACATCTGCTGGATCATCAAAAAAGCAAGACAGTTCCAGAAAAACATCTATTTCTGCTTTATTAACTATGCCAAAGCCTTCTGCTTTATTGACTATGCCAAAGCCTTTGCCAAAGCCTTTGACTGTGTGGATTACAATAAACTGTGGAAAATTCTGAAAGAGATGGGAATACCAGACCACCTGATCTGCCACTTGAGAAATTTGTATACAGGTCAGGAAGCAACAGTTAGAACTGGACATGGAACAGCAGACTAGTTCCAAATAGGAAAAGGAGTACGTCAAGGCTGTATATTGTCACCCTGCTTATTTAACTTCTATGCAGAGTACATCATGAGAAATGCTGGGCTGGCAGAAGCACAAGCTGGAATCAAGATTGCCGGGAGAAATATCAATAACCTTAGATATGCAGATGACACCACCCTTATGGCAGAAAGTGAAGAAGAACTTTCACTTTCATCCTCTTGATGGAAGAGGAGAGTGAAAAAGTTGGCTTAAACCTCAACATTCAGAAAACTAAAATCATGGCATCTGATCCCATCACTTCATGGCAAATAAATGGGGAGATGGTGGAAACAGTGTCAGACTTTATTTTTTGGGGCTCCAAAATCACTGCAAATGGTGATTGCAGCCATGAAATTAAAAGACACTTACTCCTTGGAAGGAAAGTTATGACCACCGTAGGTAGCATATTCAAAAGCAGAGACATTACTTTGCCAACAGAGGTTTGTCTAGTTAAGGCTATGGTTTTTCCAGTGGTCATGTATGGATGTGAGAGTTGGACTGTGAAGAAAGCTGAGCACTGAACAACTGATGCTTTTGAACTGTGGTGTTGGAGAAGACTCTTGAGAGTCCCTTGGACTGCAAGGAGATCTAACCAGTCCATTCTAAAGGAGATCAGTCCTGGGTGTTCATTTGAAGGACTGATGCTAAAGCTGAAACTCCAATACTCATGTGAAGAGTTGACTCATTGGAAAAGACTCTGATGCTGGGAGGGATTGGGGGCAGGAGGAGAAGGGGATGACAAAGGATGAGATGGTTGGATGGCATCACTGACTCGATGGACATGAGTTTGAGTGAACTCCGGGAGTTGGTGATGGACAGGGAGGCCTGGCCTGCTGCGATTCATGGGCTCGCAAAGAGTCAGATGACTGAGCGACTGAACTTAACTGAACTGAACTGACTATACTATTTTGATGATTATAGCTTTATATCACAACCTGAAACCAGGAAGTATGATGATTCTGTGTTCTTTGTCAGGATTTCTTCAGCGATTCAGGGTCTTTTGTGGTTTCATATAAATTTTAGGAGTGTTTTTTTCCTACTTCTATAAATAGTGTCATTGGAATCTTGATAAATAAGCTTTGAATCTATAGTTTTTTGGCAGTTAGGTAGTATCAACTTGAGTCTTCCCTGGTGGGAAGTATCAACATTTGTTTTTTGGAAGTATTGACATTTTAACAATATTGGTTCTTCCAATCCATGAACCCAGGATACTCTCCCATTTTTTGTGTCTTCTTCAGTTTCTTTCATCAGTGTCTTACAGTTTTCAGAGTAGTGATCTTTCACTTTCCTGGTTAAATTTATTCCTAAATATTTTATTGTTTTCAATGTTATTGTAAATGAAATCAACTTCTTTTTCAGAAAATGTGTTGTGTATAGAAATGCTACTGATTTTATATGTTAATATTTTACCCTGCAGTGTTATTGAATCCATCTAATTTTTTTTTTTTTTTGGTGAGTCTTTAGGATTTCTAAATATAAAATTATGTCATCTGCAAATAGACACAATTTTGCTTCTTCTTATACAATTCTAATAACTTTTATTTCTTTTTTGCCTAATTACTCTAGCTAGGACTTCTTGCATTATGCTGAATATATGTTGAGTTGAGTGGTGAGAGTGAACATACTTATCCTGTTCTTTTTTTTTTTTTTTTTCTTGTTCTTGATTCTAGAGGAAAAGCTCTCAACTTTTTACCATTTAGTAGAATATTAGCTATGGGCTTTTCATATGTGTGTGCATGCTGAGTCACTTCAGTCGTATCCAACTCTTTGTGACCCTATGAATTGTAGCCCTCCAGGCTCTTCTATGGGATTCTACAGGCAAGAGTACTGGAGTGGGATCCATGCTCTTCTTCAGGGGATCTTCCTGACCCAGGGATCAAACCTGTGTCTTTTATGTCTCTTGCATTAGCAGGTGGGATCTTTACCACTAGTGATATCTGGGCAGCTCTGTGAGATTTTCATGTACAGCCTTTATTATATTGAGATATGCTCCTTCTATGCCTAATTTGTCAAAGATTTTTATTATGAATAGATGTTGAATTTTGTCAAATGCTTTTTCTGCATCTATTGAGATGATCATATGATTATTTCATTCTACTAACATGATATATCACATTTATTGATTTGTGTATTTTGAGCCATTCTTGCATCCCAGGGATAAATCCCACTTGATCATGGCGCATGATCCTTTGATGCATTGCTGAATTTGGTTTGTGAGTATTTTATTGAGAAGTTTTGCATCTATATTCATCAGGGATGTTGGTCTGTAGTTTTCTTTTCTAGTAGTATCCTTTTCTGGTTTTGGTATCAGGATAATGCTGGCCTTGTAAAAGGAGTTTGGGAATATTTCTTCCTTTTTGGTTTTTTGGGAGAATTTGAAAAGGGTTAGGGTTAAGGACTGACTGAAAAGGGTTGGTGTTAATTCTTCTTTAATTGTTTGGTAAAATTTACCAATGCAGCCATTTGATCCTGAGCTTTTCTTCATTGGGAGATTTTTGATCACAGATTTAATCCCCTTACTAGTAATTAGTCTATTGAAATTTTCTAGTTCATGCTTATTCAATCTTGGTAGGTTATATATTTCTAAAACTTTTTCCATTTCTTTTAGGTTGACCAGTTTATTGGCATATTGCTGTTCATAGCAGCCTCCTATGATCCTTTGTATTTCTGTAGTTATTAGTTGTAATGTCTCCTTTTTATTTATAATTTTGTTGATTTGGGTTCTATCCCCTTTTTCCTTGATTAGTTTAGCTAATGGCTTGTCAACTTTGTTTATCTTTTCAAAGAATCAACTCTTAGTTTGGTTGATCTTTTCTGTTCCCTCTTTTTATTTATTTCTTCTTTCATATATATCAGTTCCTTTCTCCTGCTAACTTTTGGCTCAGTTTGTTTTTCTTTTTCTAGTTCCTTAAGGTGTAGTGTTAGGTTGCTTATGGAATCCTTCTTGTTTCTTAATGTAGATGTTTAATGCTATGAACATCCCTTTCAGAATTGTTTTTACTGCATCCCATAAATTCAGGTCTGTTGTGTTGCAATTTCCATACATCTCAAGAGAGTCTTTCATTTCCCCTTTAATTTCTTCTTTTTATCCCTTTGTTGTTCAGGAGGTTGTTGCTTAATTTCCATGTATTCATGAACTTTCCAGTTTTCCTCTTATTAATTTCTAGTTTCATTTCATTGTGGTCAGAGAAGATAGTTGGTACTATTTCAATTTTCTTGAACTTGCTAAGAGTGGTTTTGTGGCCTAATATATGGTTTTTCCTTGGAAATTTTCTGTGAGCACTTGAGAAGAATGCATTCTGATGTGGCTGGATAGAATTTTCTATATATGTATGTTAGATAAATTTTGTATATAGTGCTGCTCAAATCTGCTTTTTCCTTATTGTCTATCTGGATGATATATCCATTGTTTAGAGGGGGGTATTAAAGTCCCCAATCATTGTTATATTGCTGTTTATTTCTCCTTTTAGCTCTGTTAGTTTTTGTTTTATATATTTAGGTGCTTTGATATGAGGCACATAAATGTTCATAATTGCTACACCTTCTTGATGAATTTGACCCCTTTATCATTTTGTCATGACTTTATTTGTCTCTTTTTACTATCTTTAGTTTAAAACCTATTTTGTCTGGTATAATTATAGGTATCTTGATTTTGTTAAACTACCATTTATTTGAAGTGACTTTTTCCATCCATTCACTATGTCTATTTGCATCTTTAAGGCTAAAGCAAATTTCTTGTAGGCAACATATCATTGGATCTTATTTTTTTAAATCTATTTAGCCATTCTATGTCCTTTGATTGGAGAATTTAATCCATTTATATTTAAAGTAATTATTGATAGGCAAGGACTTACCATTATAATTTTTTTAAGAACTTACTGTTGTCATTTTATTCATTGTATTCTGGTTGTTTTGAAGATATGCTGTTCCTTATTTCTTGTTCTGTTATCTCTTTTTCATGTTTTGATGTATTTTGGTATCAGTATGCTTTGATTTCTTTATCATGTGCTTCTGTTAAATGTTCTTTTTATGTAAAAATCTGTAGAGGTTTTCTTCTTACAGTTACCATGAGGCATATATAAACTATCTTAAAATTGTAACATCTTATTTTAAGCTAATAATAACTTGTGGATAACAACTAGCTATGATTATACTTACTACATTCATTTTTAACTTTTAAACTACAGTTTTAAGAGAATTATTCACTACCAATACCAAATTACAGGATCTAACTTGTGATGTCCTATTCAAATAGAACTTGATAATAATAATCATTTTTAGGTGAAAATTTAATGCTTTAATTTTAGGCCTTATAAAAATATCTGTGTCAAATCCACCCCATTAAAGCAGTCAGAACAAAATATTCCTGGTGTCCAAATGAATTCATATAAGCAATCAGGTCAAGATGTTATGTATGTGTGTGTGTGTGTGTGTGTCTGAATGAGTATATGAGTGTCACTGGCTACATGCTCTTTTTGTGAGCACTTGGGCCAGTCAGGCACCTGTAGGCTGGGGGCCTTGTTCAGTGTATGCAGTGTGTGTTCATGTGGAGAAAGGCGCCCATTGCTATTGCCTACAGCAATAGCCCATTAGAGTGTTTCCACACTTTACCAGGGTATGGAACTGAGGCTAATCCATGGGAAGATGAGCTACTATTTGTACCTCCATCCTCACTGTTCAGCCAGCTTTCCCAAAATAATCCCTCTAGTGGGAGATCATAAAATGTCTCATAAAAGAGAAGGAAGCCTGGGGCCAGTCATATTCATACTACAAATTGCATTAGGGAGAAATGGATTTGAGGACTGTGGGTGTTGTGGGAACCCAGTCTTTCAAGATTTTAAGATGGAGAGAAGCCAGAAACCCAACCTCCTCAACTGTCAGCACACTGGCATCCTGGGCAGTTCAGAGGAACTGAGGCTGGAAAGGTAGAGTAGGACTGGTCAGGGAGAATACAGGCAGACTTGAAGTGGGACTGGGCTGACCATGAGGGCTCAGTCCTGGGCTGTGGGCAAGCTTCAGGGCACATGGACTGGGCCCAATTCAAAGACGAGGCTGGTTCTGATGTCATGAACCATCCCTGCTGTACCTTTGCTATGAGTGGGACTCTTAATTCTCCTGCCTTCATGATTACAGTTATCTCCCCTGATCTCCCTGCAGCTCTTCTTGCCCTCTCATGTCCACAACCCACACAAGCATCCAGAGTGAGCCTTCCAAAAAAACAGGCCCAATCTTGTCACTCGCAACCTAAAACCCTCTGCTTGTTCCCTTGAGTCTATGGCAACAGTCCCCAAATTATGTGGCCTGGGATGATCACTGAGATCTGGATACAAAAAGGGTTCCCAGGGCAAATATGTTAGGAAAATGCTTCATTCAAAAAAGTAAAACAGAGGTCTTTATTGTAGAGCAGATCAGCATTTGTACTGTGCTAATATGTATGTCATCTATCCCATATTTCTCATAGGACATAGCACTCAGCAGAACCCAGTTTGAGAAACACTGGCTCTGAATGCCATTTACAATCTGGTGCTTGCATACACCTCCAGCTCCTTTGTCTTTACTCATGCTGTCCCCTCAACTGGAATGCCTTCCTTGGCCTTCCCATTGTCGCCTAATTCATACTCATCTTTTTTTTTTTTAACTTTACAATATTGTATTGGTTTTTGCCATATATCAACATGAATCTGCCACAGGTATACATGTGTTCCCCATCCTGAACCCTCCTCCCTCCTCCCTCCCCGTACCATCCCTGAGTCGTCCCAGTGCACCAGCCCCAATCATCCAGTATCATGCATCAAACCTGGACTGGTGACTCATTTCATATATGATATTATACATGTTTCAATGCCATTCTCCCAAATCATCCCACCTTCTCCCTCTCCCACAGAGTCCACAAGACTGTTCTATACATCTTTGAAGACATTTAGATTGTGCCTCCTCTATGAAACCTACTCTGGCTTTCCCTACCCACTCTTCATCCTTTATTCTCCAGGCTGTGCCTATGTCTGACTTGTGACTTATTGCCATGTATTGAACAATTTCCATATTTGCCTCCTGCATGGGATTTTGAACTCCTTGTAGGCAGTCTGGGCTTTATTCAACTCTGGGCCCAGAGCCCAGCCTTGATGAATGCTAGATGGAGAGATGGGACAGAAAGAGCAATAGAGAAAGAAGAAAGAGAGCTTAAGGGGAGTAGAGAGAGGGAATGAGAGAGCAAAAGCAAGTATATGAAAGCTTTGGTCAGGAAGCCCTTGTAGTGCCCCAGTTTCTATGTGCCAAGCTAATGGATTTGAAATAGAAGAACAGAACATTATATAAGATGCTCTATGCAGCTTTTCTAGAAATGGTCAACGGCTCTTGGCTTATTGGCATCCAATAAGGCTGCAGCCCACACACATTTCCACTCAAGCCAGCCCTCATGTGCCCTCCAGCACACCCGCTGCCCACATAAGCCCTAAACCCAGCCCTGCTCTTGCCCCTGGTCTGCTCTGGCTTTTGGGGCCTCTTTGGCACTCCTTCCCTGGTTTTTTCAGAACTTTTCCCTAGTGGCTATGAGTAGGTTTCTGTCCTTCTGGGGATGGGAGCAAGATGGAGGGGAGATAAGAAAAGGCTCAGTGAATGTTGGGAAAGGCAGTCTCCTGCAGCTGTCCACCCCCTACCCACCCTGGGTCTTGGACCTGGAATGCTGTGCAGGGCTTACGGCCTTGTGAGGGACTCTCTCTCTGTTCCAGGCTTTACGTACTTTCCTTTGTTCTGCTTAATCCCCGCCATCAGTGACCCTCAAGTATGCTCCCAACTTTCTGTATTTCAGCCCCTGGAGGCAGGGAGGGGAAGAATGGGGTTCTTCTGCTGCGGCATGAAGTGTAGCACCTGTAGTCATGCTTCAGAACAGATCCTCCAGCCCTGGGGGACCCACACTCTGCAAGGGACTGAATCCTGAGAACCCTTTCTCCTCTCTTGCTGTAAGTAAAACCTGGCGTGCCTGTCCTCTGTTGTCAGCAACCTGGAATCATGCACTGGTCTCTTACCCTGGTGGCACTTATTTGCTTTTTAACCTTGGCTGCACAGCCTGAGCACCCCATGAACAATGACACAGAGAGACCTCTCCACACATTGGTTGCTGGTTTTCACCCCCTGTGTGTAGGCAAAGCAGGATAGCACAAGGCTGAGGTCCTGGCAAGAACCCCACTCGGAAAGAGACATCATCTCAGATGTTTACAAACTTCTTGGCCACGTTGTCAGGGCAACTCTGTGACACTTTCCTGGAGGCTGTCTAGGAGGAGGGCTGCAGTCCAAGAAAGGCTGACTGGAGGCCATGCTTCTGACTGCACCCCACCTGGGAGCTGGTCTTCCTGCCTGAGCAACAGCCGCCTGCTGCACCCCCTTGCTGAGGTTCACTTCCTTGAAGAAGTCTGGATAGCAGTAAGCTCACTCAGCTGCTTCTGAATCCATCCTGGGGCTAAGATCCTTGCTTTCTGTAAGTTCTTGATTCTATCCATTCTTCTCCTCACATTTGCTTGAGCCAGGGAACAAAGAGTCTGGATTGTGTCTATGACTTTGTGTGTGCACACATGAGTATGTGTGTGCAACACACATGTCCATGGGCACACGTGTATATGCATAGGCACGCTTTACCCTCTGAGCCACAAGAAGCTCTCTATACCCATACCCAGGAGAGGGCCAGGGGCTTCTTCTCAGGGAACAGGAGCCCAGAAGCCCCCACATCTACCCTCTGATGGAGAATGTGGAGGGCATACTCTGGTTCAGCCTCCTAGATCCTGCGGGCTTAGAAAAAGAGCTGGTTGTAGAGGTCTTGCTCAGGGTCACATAGCTGAGAAGCAAAAGAGTTGAGTCGAGACCCCTCACAACTTCACGGCTCCTGACTCATGGAGTAGGGTTTTTTCTACTACCCCAGAGCAGACAGAAGCACCTTCATCCTGCCTATCCCTGAAGCACTGATGAGAACCACAGAAGCCAGTGGACAGAGCAGTGCATAGTTGGATGTAAAGGACTGTGTGGCTGTGAGAGATGACTCTTAGGTACTGTCCTTCCCTGGGTGTCTGGTGGAGTGTTGAGCTCCTGGAGGGTACTCAATCTTGTCTGTTTGCTTGCCACTGCCAAGGCACCAGCTTGATAATTCTCTCCTTACATCCTGCCATTTCTCTCTGCACCCAGCTGCCCAAGCTGCAGTGGTTGTGAGGGCTGCTCCTTTAGAGCTCCGAGAGCAGGGCTATGTGGTACAGTCAGTTCCCTGTAGCCCTTCTTTTCTTCTCCCTTTACCTTCTCACTCTTGAGCTCTAGACTTCGGTCTTGGCCAGTTAACCCCAATCACAGTCAGAAGGCTTTGGGTTAGACCAGGGGTTCTCAGCCCTGGCACTATAGGTGTTTGGGGGCTGGGGAAATTCTGTTATGGAGCCAGTCCTGTGTTCTAAGCAGCAGCATCCCTGGCCTCTCTGCCATTCCATGTGCCATTGGCACACGCCTCCCCCCCGCCACCCCTTAGCTGTGACAATCAAAAGCATTTCCAGATATTGTCAAATGTCCCCTGGGAGGCAAGATTGCCTTCCATTGAGAAGCACTGGGTTAGACTGAAGGCAGCTACTGTGGTTCTGCTTCCCTTTTCTGGAAAGGCTACCATGTGGTGGGCTAGTCCATCTCCAAAGCTCCCAGTACCTCTCTGATGGCTTTTCTCTGCCATGTTCCTTTCCTGTTTCCACTAAATCCTGTAACTCCAGGGCTAACACTTGGTGGCTAGGCCTGGACACTCCCATCCACACAAGACCTCAGGACTCAGGTGGCTTGGGGTGAGAGCTGGTGGGAAGGAAGGGGACAGAGGCTGGCGGAGGACACTGGGACTCACCAGTATATCAGTAGTAAAACTAGATTTTCAATGCCAAGTCCTAGGCCAATGCATCACTTACATTTTGTAGCCCAGCTGGGTCTTTCTAAGACTTTGCCTGTCCTGCTAGGTGCTCACACCATGGCTGAGCCCCAAGCTCCTGGCTTTCTCCTCTTGAAATTCCTGATTAATTAAATGAAAAGTCTCCCTCTGGGCATGTAGGGGCAAGCCTCTGCTCCAGACCCATCCCCACATGCATGCTAAGTTGCTTCAGTCATGTCTGACTCTGTGCAACCCTATGGACTACAGTCTGCCAGGCCCCTCTGTCCATGGGATTATACAGGCAAGAATAGTGGAGTGGGTTGCCATGCCCTCCTTTCCCAATCCAGGGATCAAACCCAGGTCTCCCTCATTGCAGGCCGATTCTCTACTGTCTGAGCCACCAGAGGTTTTGTGAGCATCTAATGAGAAAACAGAGAGGCAAACTGAGTCAACTACACTGAGGAGGAGCAGGCTGGGTTTCATTTCTGTGACTCCCCCTCCTTGCCCTGGGCCCTGGGCCCTGTCTCCCTTCTCAGCACCCTGCCCCTCCACCCCCTATCTTTGTCTCCCCTCAACTCTGCTTCCCCTCCTCATAAAGCTGTCACAGGCCGGGACATGGCCATTTCCTCTGACTACACAATCAGTGCTTGTTTATGCTGATATTTTTCTGTGACCTGGACAACATGTCCCACCCCAGGGACAAGCTGGAGCCACTGGTTCAGCTGACTCCGCCCCCTGGGGGAGCTTGTTGGAAGGAGGCCAGTCTTAGGCCAGGCTCAGTTCTTCCCCGGCCCTTCAGAGGGGAAGCTAGGAGCTGGGGGCTCTGCCTCCCAGTCAGGAGCTTGGGGCCATAAATCACTGTCATCTGACAGCAAAGAGTTTGTCTGAGGTCATATAAGCCAGTTAGAGGCCCTGACAGGCACTTGCTTGCCTCTCTGGACTAGGAAGTATAGCTGGGGTAGAGCCGGGAAATGATAAGGGTGTCCACATGCTTGTTCAATGCACCCAAAGAGAAATGTAAAGATAGACACCCAGCTGTTCAGGCCTCAGGACCTCTCTCCCCCTGAGCAGAGGTGTTTTTACTCATTTATAGCTTCTGTGTTGCCCTCTGCAAGGTCCAGCTTATTATTAGTTTTGTAGGCCCAGCATCCAGGGCCCACAAAAATGTTTTAACTTTATTTTATTATCAGAAGAGAAAAATGAATATAATGCCAATGGATATATTTATAATGATTAGTCTAGCCCAGACAATATTTGTCTTTATATCAATGCAATTTTAAAATGTTGTTTAGGAAGGAAGGGCCTATGAAGACAAAAGTAGGCAGGGCCTTGAAAGTCCATATGCTACCCCAGTCTGTGCTCAATCCCAGGCCTTTTCCATTAGCTTGAGATAACATCCACCTGTCTAGAGGCTGCAGCAGCCCAAGGCCACCCTATGGTCCTTCTTGGGCAGGGCAGGAATCCTAGGGGCAGGCAGACCAACCCCCAGCAGCCTGTGGGGGTGGCCTGGGGCAGAGGAAAGTAACTTCCATGACTAGTGTGCATCCCTGCAGCCCTGTCCCTCTGCCCTCCATCCTGGTTTCAGCTTTCCTCAAATGCTTTTCCCCCCTGTTCAATAGCTCTCATGCTTACCACTCGCGGCTCCCTCTCCACCATTCTAGCAGACACACTGACACTACCAGCAAGAGGTGGGAGCATCCTCTCACTTCGCTCTCGGGGGGGAGTGGGAAGAAGACAACCTTGGGAGTCTGGGCGGAAGTCCCAGCTGAGCCACTTGCTTGCTGTGCACCCCAGGGTAAGTCTCCTTGCCTCTCAGACTCTCAGATCTCCATCCAGGAAAAGGGGATGATAACAATGCACAGGGGAATTTTGAAGTTAAAGGATATCCTGTGTGGGCCTGGTATAGAGTCAGCAATCAGTATCCATGTGCTCCCTCCTGGGTGGCGGAAGTTTGTTGCAGTCCTTACTCAACCTTCCCCAGGTTCCTTCGAGCTCCAGGGCCCCTTCCCATTCCCACAACCCCAATTTCATGTTCTTTCATGTCTCCCTGCTCCTACACACATTCAGTTGCATTCAGTACACACTCCCTGAGCTCCCTGATGTTGGCTCTTCTAGACCAGACCCGGTGCTGGCCACTGGAACTACAGAGATGCCTCTCACTTGGCCCCTGTTCTGGATGTCATAGCCTAGACGAAGAGATGAGCTTGTACATTTGAGGTCAGTTTTATGTGATAAAATTCCACTCAAAAAAATACTTCATGAGCTCAGAGGCAGGCTGGGTGGGGGAGGCTAGCTGAGCCTGGAAGGGTGTAAACAGAGAGGATAGAAGAGGGCAAACCAAGTTGCAGGGAGTGGGACTTGGACAGCAAGGGCTTGGAGTAAAGGAGCCTACACAGGAAACACAGGGAAGTGGTCCCTTTCTGCCTAGGACTATACTGGGCACTGTACTGGATATGTGGGTTCCTTGCGACACCGTAGAGAGGTAGGCATTCCTGAACCCATTTTACAGATGAGGCTCAGAGTCAAGTTCACACTGCTAACAAGTGGCAGAACCAGAACTTGATCCCACTTCTGTGTCTCCAGATGCCTTCCCTGGACCTCCCAGCCTCCTCAAGCTGGGCACTATGAAGGACTCAGAGACGAATCTCACCAGGATCTGGATCCCAGGTGCTCCCAAATTAATGGGGATACTGGCAATGTGACTGGTACCCAAAGAATCCTAAGATGAGGCATCAGCAAGATGGAGGTCTTAGATGCAAAGGGCAATGGCAACTCAGAGGAGGGACAGAACAAACCTTGCTAGAAGTTCTGGGAATGACTTTATTGTAGAGACATATTGGGCCTGAGTGTTGCCAGACTGGTGAGGCTGGAGGGTGAGAGTACCTTGCAATAATCAACCTACCTTGCTAAGTAGTTCACACATCTCTCTGAAGCTTGTTTTAGTTATGTGCAGGGAAACCGGGGCCCCAAAAGATTAAATGATTTGTCCATAGCCCCACAGCTAAGAACTGGCAGAGACTTGAACCTGGGTCTACTGAGTCCAAGATAGTCCTACAAAAAGGAACTAAAGGAGCATGCCCAGGACATGGCTGGAGAACAGAAGTGAAGGGGGAAGAAACCTGGTGGACAGATCAAGGCTGCATTGTGGGGTCCTGAATGCCATAGTTTAGTAGTCAACTGGAGGGGGAAGGAAAGTGGAGGCACTGACAGTTTTTGAGTCAGAAAGACACTCGACTTTGGAAGATTAACCTAGTATGAGGTATAGGTGGAAAAGGCTGCAAGAGGAGAGACAGGAGGTAAGGACCTCTGCTGAATATCCATGTAGAAAGAAATGCACAGTGAACTGGGTTGTTGCAGACACTGGGGCAGGGGCTGAAAGGGGGACGGCTTGCAGCAAGACTCAACCAGATGTGGCTATTTCCTCATTAGGCCCACGTGATCTGGCCCTACATCTTTGACCCCATCTTCTCCCACTTTCCCCCACTCCCTGCACCCCAGCCACCCTGACTTGGGAATGTCAACTCTGTCTCCACCTTAAAGTCATGGTACTTGCTCTGTATTTCTTCTGCCCATAACTCTTTACCCTAAATCTTTGCATGGCCCATTCCTTCTCCTCGGGTCTTGGCTTCCATATCACCTGCTCAAAAAGGCCCTCTGTGACCACCCTATTGGAGTAAGTGCTCAGTCACTATTACCTCAGCAGGTTTTAATGCCTTCATCACCATTATCATAGCTGAAGTTAGCTTATCCACCTCCCTCCACCCATCCATCTACTAGAATGGGCACTAAAGGCAGGTGAGAATCTTATCAGTCTTGTTAACTGATGTATTCTCTGTGCTTCAGCAGAGTCTGGCAAAAAACTGACATTCCACAACTACATGTCAAATGGCAGAATGGATGAGAAGTTGAATGAATGTATGGATGGATGCATTGGTTGAGAAAGAAGGAGGGATCATGGCTGATGTGGGGATCTGAGCTGGGCAGCCAGGAAGAGACAGCACCACAAGTTGAGACAGAGCAGGAAGCAAGGAGCAGACTGTGTGTGGGAAGATGGTGAGTTTGGCTTGAGCCTGTTAAGTTTCATATGCAGGTGGGGCCTCCAGGTGGAAAGGTCCATTTATACAGTGGGAAATATTGGCCAGAGCCAAAAGAAGTGATGGAGCTGTCAGTCATGATGGTAGGGGCATCTGCACAGAGGTTTAAACTGAAACAATGGATGTCAGCGAGGTCCCTAATGAACAAGGTGAGACAGAGGGGACAGGATAAGAAAGGAAGGCATGGACGGATAAACAGGAAGATCAGCCCATGGGGCCAACTTCTTCAGGAGGAAGTAGGGTGAAAACCAATCAGTGGTTAGGACACAAAGAGATCACCAGGATATTTAGGGCCTGGTCAAGAGGTAGCTGTGTCCAGAATGGTGAAAGCCAAGGTTGTGGGGGTCTGAGAGTCAAAAGGGTAGGTGGGGCTTTGGTGCAAGTCAGGAAATGATATGCATATGTAGCCCAACCCCACCCAGCCAAACACCCAGGCCCAAGCCCTCCACAGAGGCTGATTGGCAGGGAGGAGGCAGGACAGGGGAGACTATGATTTATTCATGTCTGCCATGTCCTAGGCACTGTGTAGCCATATTCACAATCATTGGTTTATTTAAATATGACAACAACCTTAAAGACACAAACAATCATTAGCCTTGTCTTCTGTGAGAAAAACCAAATCAGAAAGGTTTCATGTGCCACTTAAAGTCACAGAACCCGGTGATGATAGATCTTGTCTGGGTTTGTCTACCATCTACCCTCAGCCACTCTGGCAACAGGGCACTGGAGACTAGAAAATAACAAATTGATGCTCGCAGATAGATTGTCCAGTTCCCATGTGGGATTCACCCACAGTCTGGTTTCATTGAAGTAGTGGATCTGGGGAACTATATGGGTTGGGAATTTGAAGATGAAAATTCTCTGGCAACAGGGCAAGGCCAACTCAAGGTGGATCAAGATATAAGACTGAGGGTTACAAATGGCCATGAGTGGTGCCTGCCATGTGTGGGAGCGGCCTGGGTGACCCTCATCATCATGACATCTACTCCCACGTCTATAAGCTATGGCAGTCCATTCACAGACTGCATGGCGGGCCAGGCAGAGAGGCAGGGATGGAGGAATGGAAGCCTCTGCTTTACGCAGGGGAATAACACTAAGGCCCGGAGAAGCTCCCCTGCTTGGTACTACCTCTCTCAGAAAGACAAACATGGAGGAGCCACACCAGGCAACTGGTCCAGGGCCTCAGAGTCCAGAGCTGAAAGACTAGAATTCTCTGGCCCTTCTAAGAGCCTCCTCTGTAACTCTTTTCTGTCTCCTAGTGGCCATCACCTGGGAGGTCAATTTCATGCCACCCATGAACAGCATGCTCAACCTCATTCTCTGTTACCATCACCATGGCCTCCTTCCATGACCAAGTGGGGCAGCACTGTGCCAGAAGGTCCCCTAGCTGCCTGCCTGGAAAAGTACTGGCTTGGGCTTCACACCAGTGTTGCCTAACACCAGAGCTGCTTGAGTGATTTCCTATCCTACCATCATACCTGGGTTGCCTTCATTGTTTTCCCAAAGTCAAGGGGCTAACAGGCCCTCTGCTCCACTCTCTTCCAGGTCTAGCCAAGACCCCCAGGCAGCAGCAGTGAGGAAAGGCCAATGACATGTATGTATGGCTGAACCCAGAAGAGATTGGAAGAAGGTGACAGAGAAAGGGACTTGAAAAGTACCCTGATCTGTTCAGGCAGGGTAGAGGTACAGACTGGGATGGGCCATGTTGAACATTTACCAAGTCAGACTTGTGACGAGGTGATCACTGGCCTGTTTGGCCCAAGAGGAAGCTGAGGTTCCGAGAGAGAGAGAGAGAGAGAGAGAGAGAGACACCGTGAGCAAGCGAGCAGGACTTGTTTTCTCCAGGCTGCTCAACAGTACTCAAAGGGTGCAAACAGACTGGTTGGAAAGCCTATACTCTCTCCAGCTGCCCCTCAGAGCTTGGGAATTTTATGGCTACAGCAATGTGACCAAAAAAGTGCTTCCTACAGGAAGTCAATATGAGGAGGCCTCTCTTTGCTGGTCACTGGAGCCAAATCAGGGGCTGCCCTGAGGCGCTGAGACATGTCTTGTGGGTAGAACAGGGTCCCCAAGCTTCCTGAGACTGGGTCATAACTCTTTATCCATCAGCTTGAGCTGTGCGCAACAGAGGAAGAAAGGACAGCATAGCCAAAGGCATCCCTCCATAGGGCTATCATTAGTATGCATAAGGTCATGCTTAGGAGCTGCTCAGATAGGGGACCTGGTCAAGTCAGGGAATAGGGTTTGTGGCTTCTACTGAAGCCCTACTTCTTGGAATCCTACCTCCCCCCAGCCCCAATAAACTCCCAAAGAGAAAGACTGAAGCCTTTCCCCATTTTTCCTGCGGCCTCCCCTGGTGTCCTGTGTTAATGTTCACAACATCTGAGCCTGAAGTTGAACTGAACTTGCATCGTAACTTGTCCCTTGTCCCTGGCCAATCACCTCCGCAAAGACAACCACACAGGTAGAGTGCATCTCTAGGAATGCTTTATTGTTGCACTGGGGGGTATCACAAGGACTGTGCTCTCCACCTCCCCTGTCTCATCTTAAGTGCCCTGCCCCCCAAGGCTTGCTAGACCTCTGCCCCCACCCACAGATTATGGTACACTCATGATAGAATATGTGTGTGTGTATATATAGATAGATGTGACTGTATAATATATATATATATTTATCTATATGTACATAACACAGTTTTAATATTGATACAATACTGACTGTACAGTATTTATAGGTACAAATAAAATAGATAGGTTTAAACATTACAACTGGTTGGCTGGAACCCATCCCACTACAGTTTATTCAGCCAAAAATAACAAAGCACCAGTTGGCGTTTGGCATTTGACTTTGCATGTGAACCAACATGACTGGTAGGTGGGATAGATCAGGTTTGGATCAAGTCCCAGTGGGCTGAGATGACACTAAGCCCTTCCATCTGACGGGCTGGCTGCTTGAACCAGGGGCCAGGTCTCTGCTGGAGGGAGGGGCTGTCATATCAGCCTGCTACCACAGGCAAGAAGAGCAGAAAAAGTGATACAAACACAGATAGTGTCTCCTCACCACCATCTGCTTTTATTCAGCCTGTGCGGTGTCTGTTTACTCACTAGACATGGCAGTGCATGGCCAACGGCTACATGGGACCCCAGGGAGTGGCAGATAAAGTATGGGGCCCAAGTCAGGGGAGACTGGCTCATTGGTCTCTTGAGATCTGATAAAGGAAGGTTCTCCCCACTCTCACATCCCAAGCTAACCCAAATCGTCATGTCACCTACTGGGACCCATCGTTGCCCCCTCCTTAAATCAGCCTCGTAAAAATCAGCATCTTATTTACACAAATCAAACAGCTCATGGTGGTTGGGGCTGTGCTGTGCTCTGCCCCTGTGCCTGTCCACTCCAGTTCAATTTCTCTGCAAAAGCCAGTTCAGGATCAGTGCTGGGCCCAAAGGCAAGACCAGAACCTCCTGTCCAACCTCAAAAGGACCCTAGCAGCAAACAGGATGACTTAACCTCTCGGAATAGCAGAGAGCTGGGAGCACACACTGCTCTCTGCCTCCTCAACCCACAGGCAGGAGAGCTGAGAAGACTTTAGACTGACTGGTCGCCCCATGGACCCAGAGGGCAGTAGCTGTCTTCCTGCTCTGAAAATGACTCCTTTCTCTCAGAAGGGCAGAACACAAGTTCAGGGGTGGAGGTGGAATGGAGAGCGGACACTGAAATTCTCTTTTCCTCCCTTGTACATATGGAGGAACTTCAGGAAGTAAAGGGGACTGCATGGCCTTGCCTCTACCCTTAGGAGCAGCATCCATCTGGGAGCTCTCTGCTCTCATCCCCCCCTCACTGCCTTTGTGCCAGGGGGCCTGAGCAGTGGCACTCTGGGATCAGGCTGAGGCTCACAACTTTGTCTCAGGGCCAGCTGCCTGCAGGGTCGGGAAGGAATCCCGGATCTTTGCCACCTCCATGGCGCACAGGTGTCCGAAGACTTTGTTGTACCAGTCAGGAGAACGGCCCCTGAGGAGGTAGAAGCAGGAAGGCGTGAGTTGTGGGTTCTTCCTTTGAGCCCCTTCCAGGGACAAGGAAGATAGGACTTGCCTCCTAGGATCAGGGGCATGGGGCGGGGCAGGGGCAAGGGACACCAGGGCTGAGGGGGCTTTGTACCTGAGGTCAGCACGGCAGATGTGAGTGAGCCGGGAGCGGCCCAGGCCACAGGGTTCCATGAGGTACTGGGACGTGAGCATCAGAGCCCGCACCCCCGACTCCGGCACAGGCTGCTCAGGATCCAGGGACTGAGACACGAGGAGGCAACCCCCACGGGGCAGGTCAGAGCGCCACATCCTGTGGGGAAGGGATGCACACATTCAGCTTCCTGGCACTGGTTTCCTCCCCACCTCCCCAGTCCCCCAAGCACACAAGAGTGACAGCTCATGCCCCTCACCGGAGCACCACAAAGTCACGGCAGGGATGGGGTGCCATGCTGTCAGTGACATAGTGGTACAGCTCCACACCCGGCATCAGGGCTTCCAACACCTGGGCCCGCAGGAGATCCTCATCCCAGAGGGCCCTCTCCCGCAGGACACGGTGTAGCACCACGGCTGGAGGGGCTGCCACTTCTGTGGATGCCTTCCACACGCGCAGCGGGTGCCCGTCTGGTGCCTGTGAGCAACAAGAGGAGGGACAGGGGCGGCTGTCAGGCCTGGAGAACTCCCACTCCACCCCTGGGCAACGGCCTACCCTCACTCCAGCCCCCAACAAGGGAAGGCTGCAGGGCTACTCCGCTAACTCCAGCCAGATCCAGACAGACCAGCCCTGTGTTTCCTGTCCTCTTCCTCCTTTTCAGATTTCTGCTCCTCTGCCTGCTCAAGAGCACAAAAGATGACAGGACACATATTCTCCAAGGCCTACTAGGCTCTACCAAGCAATGGGCACAGTGCTTGGAATTTCTGGAACCAATGATGATGGTCATCCTCAATGAACTCCTCCACCTACCATGGCAAGTGGAGCACGTGCAAAGCAACAAAAGCTGCCACTCCTGGTGCCTTTTGCATGTGCCAGACCCTGTACAAGCCTCTTACCCTGATCCTGTGAGGGGGTTTTTACTATGACCATGGCAAACCTCGGACTTGTGGCCTTACTTATAATCAGAATTGGAGAAGGAACATGGCTCATGTCAAGAAGGACAGAGAGAAGTTACCTCCAGCCTGGGGCATGACTGGAGCCTTTGAACAGAGGAGGGGGCATATCAAGTTGGGGCTGGAAATGGCTGGGGAAATATAATGCTTGGGGCAGGTCTGTCCTGGCAGAAGAACAGCAGCGGTAAGAAGCACAAAGGTGGAAATGTAAGGAGCTCAGCATGACTGCGGTGCAGGGAGGGATGGGAGTGAGGCTCTAAAAGTAGTGACCTTTTAGTCAGTGCGGCCTTCTGGAAGGAGCCTTCGGGAAGGTAATGCCAGCAGGTGCTCCCCAAGACAGAGCCCTGGTCTCGCTTGCTTCTCACTTCCTTATGGTGCTTGCTCTGCTGCCTGCCATTCTCCATTCTCCATGCAGAAGCACAGTGAGAGGCGGGGCAGCTCCTTCCTTGGGGATCCTTGCACACAGCCTGTGCTCTGCCCCCTCTTGGTCCCATGGCCAGCCTGGGCAGCAAGGTCCTCACCTTCTTGCAAGCCAGCTCCGTGTGCTGGGGCCCCGGCATGCTCATCCAGCCCTTGAAGCGCTCAGCAGCATTGTGCAGCAGCTCCTGGATGCTCTCTTCCATATAGAGGCTCAGGCTTACACCAGCAGCCCGGGCCTGCCGCAGTTCAGCCAGGGCTGGGCCTGGAGGGCTGAGTTCGGCCGCACTGTAGGAGCCACACAGTTGCAGCACCATGTCTTGGGGCACCTGGGAGGGCATACACAGACTGGGTTGGGGGCCAGGGGGAGTGGCAGAAGGTCAGGAACCTCCGGTCCTAGAGCCTATGGGGTCTGCCAGGTTCATTTTAAGGGAGCAGAGCTCTGGATGCTGCAGGGTGGTAGATGAAAAACTACAGGGGAAGAGCTGAAAGTAGGAGATTGAGGCATATGTGGTCAAGATCGGCCCTATCCCTGATTTAGGGTGCAAAGGTCAGGTATGTTGGTTCTACTGGGTCTGGGAAGTAGGCAACATGGCCTAGAGTGACTCACCTGGAAAAGTTTCTTGCAGTCACTGATCATGTGTGATAAGCCCTGGGTGGCAGCCATGTTCTCACTTAAGTCCCTAGGGCCTGGCCGGCCAACTAGGCTGCGTTTGCTCTTGATCCTGGAGGGAAGGGCCAGGAAGAGAGGGCCAGGAAGAGAAGATGGCATAAGGGCACAAGACAAGCTCCCCAGAAGCCTGCTTGCCAGTCCTGAACACAAAACAATCTGTTGCCCTTTCCAAGCCCCTGCTTCACAGCGTCCAACCAGCCCCAGGCCCCTGAAGAGTCAGACTGACCCCTTGTGGTGATGCCTGGGAACTGCCGTGCCAGCCAACCAGGGCCAAAAAGCCAATGAGCCCCAAACCCTCCCTGCCATGCCCTGCCCTGTTTCACCTGGGTGAGGGGTTATCCTTCTTGGAGACGTTGAGGTGGAAAATAGAAGGTGCCAGGCACACTGCCAAGTTACCGGCTGTCATCTGGTTCTCCTCAGCAGAGGCAATGTCACTTAGGAAATAGAGCAGGGTCTGTAGTACCTCTCGGTTCTCATCGGGGAGCAGCAAGGTGGCGGCTTGTGTGGCTGCCAACCACTGATCCTTGGGGAGGACTGTGAGGAAGGCATGACAGAAGGGTTTCCTTATTCCCCAAGAGCCTCTGCATTCCAGGAATGCAGAAGGCACAGCAATCCCAATGTGAAATTGGTGAGGGGGAAGGTGGACTCTGGGGGGGTCTCTGGGTGCTAGATCAAGCCTGGCTCTAATGTGAAGTGTACCCTCGTGGAAGTCCCTGCCTTTCTTCAGGGCCTCAGTCTATCCTTCCATATAATGGGTTTGGGGAATACAATGTGGTCTTTAACAACCTTACAACTCGGCATAGAAAATCTTTCACTGAGCTCATGGGCATGGCTATACTTGCCTGCACAAGGTTTATCTTCCACAAACCCTAGGATTCAGGAAGGCTGAGAATCTGGCAAGTTACCGGGGATAGGTGGGTGACTCACGCTGGTAGATCTGCAGGAAAGTGGTAGTAAGCTTGCTGGTGAAGATGGGCTCGGGCAGGTCCCGGAAATACTGCTTCAGTAAGTCAGCCACATCATAGGCTGACTGACCCTCATAGCAGACGTTGTCAGGGGAGGTCTCATTCATTTGACGCAGGGTCTGGATCCTGGACTTCACCCCAGACTTGCGGAAGATGCCCACCTGGCCCATGGGGGGGAGGGAAGGAGACTGTGAGGCCAGCCATAGACTAGGTATCAGGAGTGTAGGGCACCCCGGAGACCCCCAAGCCTGGCAAGCTTCCTGCTAGGCAGGGTAGGAGAGAAGTGGAAAAACCAAAAAGATGAGTTTTTATAGCTTTGGGTCCAAGGAAAGAGATGGCCTTAAGGGAGATGAGTAGGAAAACAAGGTCCTAGGCTAAGGCAGGCTCCTGGTAGATGGGGGCTACTGCACTTGGGCAAGAAAAAGCTGGCACAGAGCCAGGTGAAAGGGAGCTTGGGTCCATCCTTCTTTGGCCTTCATGAATATAGGAAAAGTCTCCGTTGGGCCAGCCCGACCCAGGAGGAAGGCCAGAGTGGCTTCCCTCCCCAATCCCTCAGCCTTGGACTTCTTTCCCATTGCCATCTCTCCTCATGCTCCCTGGAAGGCCTCACCTGGTCCAGGCACTGGCTACGCAGGTAGCGCATGGCTTGCTGAATGCTCTGGGGCAGTGGCTGGCCTGTGCGCTGCACATGAATGAGGGGTGGCACCCCAAATACCTGCTGGCCCCGGTAGTTTGGTGTCTTGTTCCTCTTCATGAACTTGGGGACTGACCTATTCAAGGGAGAGATAAAAGATCAGGAATGGGGACAGGGTAGGCCCAGACACAGCTTGGAGACTGTCTCTAGTCTTGGGAACTCAGGTCCAGCTGCCCAGAGTCAACATTCATTGAGCATCCACTCTAGGCCAAGTCCTAGGGAGTCCCAGAGGAACACAGGGAGCTCTCAGTCTGGTCAAGGAGATGACTGCATTGATAGGCAGTGACAATACACATGGCCAGAAGTGAGCCAAGAACTTAAGGAAGACCCACAAGGGAGGGTAACTATACCTAGCAGGTCAGGGAAGGCTTCAGAGGGAAGGTAGAAATTCAGCCAGCTCTTGAGGGATAGGTAGGCATTGTCCCACAGGAGAAATGGGGAAAAAAGACATTCCAGGCAGACAGAAGAGCATGGTCAAAGGTAAAGAGGCAGGAACCAAATTCTACATTCAGAGAAGGGTGACTGGTCTGCTGGCCTGAATGGTGGTGTTGTTTGGGCATGGTAGAATAAAGACCCTGACAGATGAGGCAGGGTTGAAATGTGAAAGGATCATGATGGGAAGGAAGCCGGATCTTATTCTTTGACACAGGAGGGTTTTATCAGGAAAATGATCACCAAAGCTGCATTTCAGGACAATCTCCTTAGTGGCAGCATGGAAATTGAGATAGAAGAGGTATAGCTGGGGGGCCTGGGGTCCCCCTTCACCCCCTCCTCATCCATGGCACACACTCATGTAAATCCCATGTGCATCTCCCACAGACATACATAAGGCACCCGGAATGGCTCACAAGCACATGAAAAGATGCTCAACATCACTCATTATCAGAGAAGTGCAAATCAAAACCACAATGAGGTACCATTTCACGCCAGTCAGAATGGCTGCAATCCAAAAGTCTACAAGCAATAAATGCTGGAGAGGGTGTGGAGAAAAGGGAACTCTCTTACACTGTTGGTGGGAATACAAACTAGTACAGCCACTATGGAGAACAGTGTGGAGATTCCTTAAAAAACTGGAAATAGAACTGCCTTATGATCCAGCAATCACACTGCTGGACATACACACCGAGGAAACCAGAAGGGAAAGAGACACGTGTACCCCAGTGTTCATTGCAGCACTGTTTATAATAGCCAGGATATGGAAGCAACCTAGATGTCCATCAGCAGACGAATGGATAAGAAAGCTGTGGTACATATACACAATGGAGTATTACTCAGCCATTAAAAAGAATACATTTGAATCAGTTCTAATGAGGTGGATGAAACTGCAGAGTGAAGTAAGCCAGAAAGAAAAACACCAATACAGTATACTAACGCATATATATGGAATTTAGAAAGATGGCAATGATAACCCTGTATATGAGACAGCAAAAGAGACACAGATGTATAGAACAGTCTTTTGGACTCTGTGGGAGAGGGCGAGGGTGGGATGATATGGGAGAATGGCATTGAAATACGTAAATTACCACATGTGAAATGAATCGCCAGTCCAGGTTCGACACATGATATAGGGTGCTCAGGGCTGGTGCACTGGGATGACCCAGAGGGATGGGATGGGGAGGGACATGGGAGGGGGGTTCAGGATGGGGAACACATGTACACCCATGGTGGATTCATGTCAATGTATGGCAAAACCAATACAATATTGTAAAGTAAATAAATAAATAAAACTGAGATTAAAAAAAAAGAAAATAAGGCACCTGGAGTCATGCTGGCCTCTCCAGTTCCCCAGCACATCCCACCAGTCCACTGACATAAGGGCTCCGCCTGCCTGACCCACTTTCTGAGGATGACCCTCCCAGGACCCTGGAGTGGGGCAGGGAGGGATCTAAGACCTGGATAAGCAGCTCAGTGCCCACTCTGGCCCAGGAGGACTCACCAGACCCAGCCCTGTTTGTGGGGGATGGTGTACTTCTCCATGAAAGTGGTGAGCCGCAGCAGTGAGCCCTTGTGCAGGAGGTGTATCTGGCTGGCAAACTGCCGGTTGATCTCCAATGACTCTGAGTTGAGGCTGGGCCGGTGAGAGTTCTGAAAGCTGTGCCAACGGAGCTTCCTAGTGAGAGGCGAGGGGGTAGAGAAGGCTGGAGGAGCAGGTTTCAGCAAACCTTAGGAAAAGTTGTGTTCTTCTGGTCCTTTTCCTCCCCCCGCCAAAGAAAATATATACAAAGAGATGGGACCACTGTCAGCACTGCTGCGGGGCTCCAGGGTGGAGGAAGCTTAGTCTTGATTTCCAGGGCTGCCCAGAGGCCAAGATGTTGTCAGGGAGGGTGGTACAGAGATCGGGCCCATCTAGTGCCAGCAAGCAGTATGAGCCCCTCTTCCATTCAAGACTGCAGGGGAGGGGCTTCTCTGAAAAACCCAGAATAGTGAAGCTGGGGATCAGAGACCATCTCCTGCAATGCCCTTGATTTACACATGGGCTACCTAAAACCCAAAAGGAGCTACAGTTTGCACAGGCCGTAGCAGAGGCAGGTCCTAAAGCTTACATTCTAGATTCCCGAGTCCCGTACTTTCTTTTTCTCTTCTGGGACTGGCTGCAGCCAGGCAATCACTCAGCCCCTAAGAACTTTCCCCTGTGCCTTGTGACTAAAAAACTGGAAGTGGGAAAGGGGGACATGGAGGGCGGATAAGGAAGGGAGGGGAGAAAAGGGGTAAGGGAAGAGATGAGAGGAGGGGGAGGGAAAGGGAGAAGGGAGAAAGAGAGACAACAGAATCCTTGCCCCACCCTTACCCTGAACTCCCACCTGCAGGGTCTGGTAAGTGAGGCCCCGACACCTGAATCTCGTCGCTCACGGGATACTGATGTCTGGAGTCCAGTTGGGGACCCTGTAGCCTCAGCCTCGTTCATGGAGTTCCTGCTACTATCCAGCTCACTGGAGGAGGCCACAGTGTCGGAAACGTGTCCTTCTTCCACAGACAGGCTGGAGGAAGAGGTTGGTTCTCCCACTGAATGTGTCTCCTCCTCATGATCCTGGGCAAAGCCTGGGGCCCCAGTCTCTGACTGTGCCAGGAACTTAGCCTTGGCAGGGGTCTGAGGCTGAGCCAGGACTCCAAGTTGCACATCCACCTGGCCCAGGGCTAGGGACTCCCTGAGGGCTGGAGCCTCTCCCTGGGTCCGAGCCTCACCGGTCTGGCCTTCCACTCCATCGGTGGCTATTTCTACTGTTGAAGTGGCCTCCTCCTCTACTTCCTCCTCCTCCTCTTCTTCCTTATCTCCAGGCCCCAGGTCTGGGCACATGGCCTGAGACCAGAGCTCTACCCGCTGCTGCAACCCCCACACGTGCTGGAGGATGTCATCCAGGTGAGTGTAGCTGTCCCCACCTTCCTCCTCCTCCTCTTCAGCCTCGGCCCCAGCCAGTACAGGCTCAGCTGGATACAGCTCTGGCATGTTGTCATAGATGCTGGTGTGGCTACCTGTGGAGCCACAGGAGCCCCGGCGCCCTTCATGGCCCCAGTGCCTACCCGGCTGCCAATCTGCCAGGCGGTGTCCATCCTCTGGGCACAGGCTCTCAATGGACAAGGAACGAGGGAATGTGCCTGGTTTGTGGTCTCTGGGCACATGCACCAGGCAATCACCCTGGTGTGCCCGCGGAGGAGGCTGGAACATGGCCACAGGCCAGGCCTCCCAGGCCCTCTGAGTCTCAGCGCTACTGCCACTGGCTGATGTGGCCGCCTGGTTCTTGGCCCGATAGAGGAAGCCATGGCGACTTCGGAAAGAGAAGGCTTTGGCAACCTTTTCTGAGGTGACTGAGCTGTGCTCCAGATCTGCTTGCCGGCCTCCACCCTTTTCCTTCCGTCTGAGAGACTCAAGGTGCTTGAGGAAGCTCTGGGAACGGTGCTTCTTGGTTTTGTCCCGGGGGCCCTCCTGGCCCCGAGTGGGGCTGAAGAAGGGCCAGTGACTTGGGCTGGAAGAATGGCCTAGCAAGGGCAGATCCGCTGGCTCAGGTGGTAGGCTCACAGTGATGGCAGGCAGGGAGGTGGCACTAAGCTCAGTGAGGACGCCCTCACAGCTAGAGGTCACTGGCAGGTCAGGGCTTGCTGGGGCCAACAAGTCAGAGGAACCCATGCGAGACCACTGCTTATTTTCTCGCTCAAAGGTCCAGTGGTTGCTGATGGTACAGTGCTCTTCCTCCTCTGAGTCTTCATTCTGAGAAGAGCATCACAGGGTAGGGTCACGGGTAGCCAGTCCACAAGCCCTTTCTTGGGCTCCACTCTCTGCCTCCAAACTCTTTGGGGACTTGGGGGCAAAGGGCCCTGCTCTCTGACTGAGAACACATCCTCAGAGTAGGAGGCACTCCTCGGCACTCTGGGAGTGCCGGAAGAAGCCAGGAGTCATGGAGAAAGCCTGGATGGAGGGTAGTGGTCATCTGGTCAATGAAATCCCTACCCATTTTTACAGACAGGGAAACCTAAACAAATGAGAAGCTGCTTGCCCAAGGTCATGGCAACCCACTTCAGTATTCTTGCCGGGAGAATTCCATGGACAGAGGAGCCTGAAGGGCTATAGTCCATGGGGTTCCAAAGAGTCAGACGTGACTGAGGGACTAACAATTTCACTTTCAAGTGAATGACACAGCAGGGCTGGAATCCAAGCATCCCTGACATCCTGTCCTCAGCAGCCTCCCAGCGAGTCTTGAGGCTATAGTCTTAGATAAGAATCCCAGAATGCCAGAGCTAGAAAGGATATTTTACATTTTCTAGTTTTCTACTTTGCAAAGTGGGGACGCTGAGGAACAGAGAGGGGAAGAACTTTGTCCAAAGTCACTGAAAAGTCAGTGCAGAGCTGGGGCTAGGAGCCCAGGCTCTCCTGTTTCCCTGGCGACTTGTTTACGGCAGGCCTCTGGTGGAAAAAGCTCCAGAGAAAAACCCATAAAGCCTGACCCCAGGGAAGGGTAGGTTCATTTCCCCACCTTCCAGGGCTACATGCAGACTCAGAGCCATCTTAGTTCCTACAATCCCAGACTAGCAGAGTCAGAAAGGTTTTTGGAGGGTATTAATGCTGCTCTCAATTCATTGTAGAGCTGGAGAAAATGAGGCTTAGTGTAAGACTTCGTGAAGTGAGATTGGACATCCTGACTTCTAAGATCTTCTAAGATCATATAGGCCATGATTTTCCATCACATTATTCTGTCTCTGCCCCCAGTGAAGGAATTTTTGCCATCACAGAGAAGGCATGTAGGCAGATGGACTTCCCTGAGGGATGTCCATCACTAGGTCAAGTTATTAGAAAATCCAGGAGGGAGTGGTGGGCTGATAAGGCTGAGTGATGCTATGAGTCAGGGTACTTTTTCTCATACCCCAACTTTGAGACCAGGCTAGCCGAAACCCAGCAGCCTCATAAACGTACATCCTACTCCCAGGCTGGAGCAAGGCACCACCCTGGACAGCCCAGCCTCCTAGGACACTGGACTAGTTTCATAAGTTGTTCGTGTTCGTCCTGGGTTCGCCATGGTGCCACAAGACCACAGACCCTATCCTTGCCCTAACTCACCTGCTTGCATTGAAAATGAACCTCCAGTTTCATCGAGGCACAACTGTTCAAGGTCATCAGCCTCCTGCAAGTAACACAAAGCAGGGTTCACCCAAGGGTCACAAGCCACCGAGCCTGCAGGGACTAGCCTAGGACACTAGGAAGATGCCGTCCACTGCTTCACATGCTCAAGACATCAAAACATCTCCCAAGTCCCTGTGTTCATGAAGGTTTCAGTGCTAGACATGATGCTGTAGAAATTATGGGCTCTTGTCCTCTAGGAACTTACAGATGTGAGACAAAAAATAAAAACAGCCACTACAGAGATGGGACACATTCAAGAACAGAGCAGACAGAAGGCATAGAGGGCACACAGAGGGTGGGACGAGCAACTTCCCTGAAGGCAGGGGGGGTGCAGTCAAAGAGAAGTCTTGCTGGAGAACAGAAATGGGATTTGGATCGACAGAGAGACAGAGACTCCTATCCCAGTCTTCAACCAAAGCCTGTGACAAGGTAGAGAGGGAAATGGTCAATAAACAGACCAGTGCATGTGTGAGGGGTAGACTGAGGCTGATAAGGTTGGGCAGAGCCATGTTGCAAAAGGCCTCAGGTGTCATGCTAAAAAAGCTTTAGACTTCTTTCTGCAGACGGCGACATATTTCAAGCAGAGGAGCACTCACTGGGAAGCTGACTCTGGTGGCTCTTGTGGAGTTGTATCAGAGCAAGGATGGGAATGCAGAGATGGAAGATAGGAAGGCCAGTTAGAAGGATGGATCCAAGAAGTCGTGGTTTGGCCTCAAAAAGTAGAGGGGGACAAATTAGAGGAATGTTTGGAGGCTCTAACTGAAGGGAAATAAAAGGCCAAAGACCTTGGCTTTCTAGTGCCTGGGGGTGGGCAGTGAGGATATCACAGGCACAGAGACAGAGTGAAGAGTGAAGAGCATGAGAGCAGCAGATAAGCTTTGTTAATAGGCAGGTTACTCTGTCAGGGGGGCAAGGATGGCTTTTTTTTCCCACGAGGAAGCCCCAAGCCAGGCCCATGACCTCCCAGGCCTAGCCCTTAGCCCCCCTACCTGCACAGGGCCCCCAAAGAGTCCTCGTCCAAAAAACTGTGGTCCTTCTTCACAGAGCCAATATCCACAGGAAACAAACCTTCTGTATGGCAGAGAAAAGCAGAGATGAGTCTAGAGCAGCAGGTTAGAAACTCAGTGCCAGGGACCCTGCAGTGAGAAGAAGGGGGAGCAGGCAGCAGGGAGCCAGGCAGGCGAGAGCTGAGGAGGAGGAGAAAGGCTGCAGTGAAGGAGGGACCCAGGGAGCTCACGGTTGGCCACAGGGGGAAGATCAAGGAGAAGACAGAAAAGTCAAGCTGGACAAGAGGACCCATCAGTCAGTGAGGCAGGTTCATGCGGGAGGCTGCTCAAGACGGGGAACCTCCTCTCTGGCCCAAGGTGAACCAGGGGGACCAGGAAAAGAACAAGGACACTGTGCAGTCAAACAATAGCTCCCTTTCCCTTCTGCTCAGAGCAAGAGCACCTGCTCCCTGGGGTTTGAGAAGGGAAAGGGGGAGAGGAAGGAGCGGAGGAAGAGGAGAGAATACCTGCAAAATCTCACACCTCTCTGCCTACTGGTAAAACAAGCCCATGAACTCATTTACTAATGTTAATTGAGCACCAACTTTCTGCTAGACACTGGGGACACAACAGCGAATGAGACAAAAATGATCCAAGCTTTCATGGAGTTTGCGCTCTCACAGGGGCAACAGATGGTGAACAGTATGCGAGAGAAACAAAGTATGCTGTTACAAATGCTAGCAAAGACATGAGCCAGGGTGACAGGGTAAAGAGAGGCCTTACTAAGGCTGAGCCCTGAAGAGCAAGAAGGGGTCAACTGGGCCAGGAGTCTGGGAGAAAGTCTCCAGCAGGACCAAAACTAAGGCTCCAAGGAGGGCGAGAGTCTGGTGTGAGCAGGTGGTAGGAAGAAGCCCAGAGAGTAGTGAGCAAAGTGGAGAGAAGCACGTGGAAGCTGGGCGATGCAGTTTTGTCGGCTAGAACAAAGCGTTGCCGCTCACTTCATTTTGGGTGTGCCATGAAGCCCACGGAGGAGTGAGTGACAGAGTGGAGTGGGGTATACTGTGGTCAGGCCTGCACTCCCTGGGTCACTCTAGCTGCTGAACATCAGAGTAGAGGACGGAGTGTAGAAAGGAGGCTGTAGCACTAGGCTGGGCGAACAGATCACACTAATGTGACAGTTAAGGCGATATGAAGTGGATAGATTCAAGATATAGTCTGGAGGGAGCAGGGTCTTGCTGAAGGGTTAGATACAGGCACAAAGGAAAAGAGAACCAGAGGATGATGTCGGGATGTGGGGCTTAGGTGGTGGTGGCGCCATCAGGTGGTAACATCTTAGACGGCTGTCAGACAGCTGAGCAAAGATACTGAACTGAGAGTTGAAGCGATGAATCTGGAGTTTGGGCCTAAGGGCTGGACAGAGAGACATTGGGGAGTCATCAGAATATACATGGTGCTCAGAAAAGGATCTCCTCAGAGATAAATGTCCACAGAGAAGAAGGGCTAGGACAGAGCCCTGGGACACTCTAACAATGAGAACAGTTAGAGGAAGCTGAGCCGGTGAAGGAGACTGAGAGTGGCTGCCAGAAAGCCGGGAGAAGAGGGTAGTCCAGGAGCTGGAATGGCCAACTGCACTGAATGCTACTGCGAGATTAAGTCAGGTCTGAGAAGTGACCGCTGAATTTGACCACATGTAGGTCCCTGGTGAACTTGACAAGGACTGTTTTGTTAGTGAGGTGGGGATGAAGCCAAGATACAAGTGGGGATGTGGGAAGAATGGAAACAGCAAGTATGAACAACTCTAGAGAAAAACAGAAAAATGAAGGAAAGCAGAGAAATAAGGCCGTTGAGAGGGGAGGTGAAAGCAGGGCTACCCGAGTGCACCCTCCATGTTACGTCTACATAAATACCTTCCCTGGGAGCTGTGCAGAGCAGCAGCCCTGCCTGAGACAAGGTGCTTTAACATATGGGAGACCCCAGAACTTGTGAGAGCTGATGAGAAGGCAGGAGAAAAGACAGGACAGAGGTTGTAACGATGGGAGCAGGCCAGGATAAACAGCTTCTTGTGTGGTGGGAGAAAAAAAATCTTACGGGCCCCATGTTCCAACTGAAAAATGGAGGGATAAGGCAACTCTGGGGTGGGGCAGGGGGAACCACTGAGTGACCTTACCTTCAAAAAGCTGAGCATACTTAGGGAAGCCTGTTGCTCGGAGCCACCTGCATGCTTTTTTGGCCTCAGCTTCTAAAACAGATGAGAGGAAGAGAGACAGGCAGAGGAAGAAGGTTAGCAGGTGCTGGCGGCAAGCCACCCTGGATATGCACACTTGAACCTCCAGCAGGGAAGCACCTATAGCTCTGGTGACCTGGAAATGACAAGAGAAGCACAAAGGAGCTATCGCATTCCCTCCATGTCACAGCTAGGATTTCCTTTCTGCTCCCCAAACCCTACTCCCTGGATGTGGTGGGACACCTCTCTCACACCGTATTCTCTGCCCAAGAACAGGACCACCACCAGCAACAACTCTAAGGAACATCTGGGGTCCAGGAATACTGCCAGGGGAAGAAACCACCACTGTGTCTTCATCCACTCCTTCCCCCACCACCGGGGGTCACCCCCTTCCACAGCCCAGGTCCAGCTAGGGATACAAAATGTTCAACAGCGTTATTCTGTTTTCCATCATCATACCTAGTATTCCCCAGCATTCTGATAACAAATCTCATTTAACAGACACCATAAGCTGTGCGGATTTTAATATGCTTATTTTACACATATCCAAATAGGTTCAGAAAGGAAGGGCTCATCTGTAAGTCTCACACCATAAGGCAGTAGTGCAGAGGCCAGAGTTCAAGCTCAGTGTGATCCCCGCTCAAGGTTCTGACCCCTTCTAACAAAGCAGCTCTTCTCCCCCATCACCAAGGTCCAGGTGAGGATGCCTCCATCCCCATGGGGCTTCCCCGGACTGCTCCAGCCCTCCCCCATGGCTTGGCCTCTTTGTGGCACAACCCAATGCTGACTGTCCAGCTGACAGTGCTGGCTTATGGGAGTCTTGGAGGGCAATGGCTGGGTTAGCCTCCCAACTCTGCCCTGGGAGTGCCTGGCACAGGGTAAGGTACCCCTGATAGCCTCAGTGGAGACTTGCAGGTGGACTAAAGCCACAGTGGAGGCGCTCCTGGCCATGGCAGGCTGAATATCTGCAGCAGAACCCTGGGACTGCCCAATTCCCCACCCATGGTGCCAGGGAGCAGTGGGGCTGGGGCCATGGGAGCTGTCATTGATGTTGGGGCCACAGAGAGGCTGCCGCCTCTGCAGAGCTGCTCTGCCCATGGATTCCTGCCCCCACATTTCTTCCACTTCCTTACAGACTATAACCAGGAGCCTCCAAGGAGACTGGTGGGGATTTTCCAAGACAGGAAGAGCTCTCTCCCCAGTGGTCTCCCACAGGGAAATCCAAGATGAGATTCTGGCAGCCAGGAATCATAAGTAAAGGACACAAATGTATTTCAGAGATCCTAGGTGGGTAGACAAGGGAAGGAAGAATGTGGGAAGGTGGAAGTTGGTCGGAAAAAGATAGCCTGACCAAGGGTCACTAATGAGGAGTTGTTGCAGAGAAGAAAAGGCTCTGAAGCCTCTGGAGCCCCTAAGGGCTTAATGGGCCAAGGGCAGGGGTGGGAATGAACACTCTGCATTTCTGAGAGCGTGTGCATTGGTTGCTGCTGTCCCAGTATCTGTCTCTGCAAGTAACTGTAGCCAAGTTTGCTCATGTCCGTGATCCACATAGATCAGTGTGGGACCATGCACCCGGATACACTCCCCCTCAGCCACCTCAGTCTGTACCCACACCTGCATCTGTGTGCACACGTGTTTTACGTCACTATAACCTTCTAACCTATGACAGAGATTTAGGAATCATGAGGACCTCTGAGAGGTACTGGAAAGTGTTTGCTCCCACAGAGCCCAGCTAGCAGTACCTCAGCCCCTCTGGCAGGGGGCAATGCTAGACCAGAAAAGGATCTGGATCTCTAGGTCAGTGGTGATCCGGGGACATAGTGAGAACAGCCCTAAGGAACTTCACTCCAGCCCAGGCCGCATTTGACGGACATGGTTTTGCTGGTAGGACAGCTGAGCCAGCTGCCACAGCCACTTCCCTGTCTTTTGCTCCTACCAGCCCCCTGGGAAAAGGCCACCCGAGGCAGGGGGACCACCCTTCAGGATCAGGTCTGCATGTCAGGAACACATGTAGCCTGAAGACCACTGTAGCCTCTGGTCACTCATGGCTTAGAGGCAGAACAAGGAGGAGGCAGCAGAGGGAGACACATCCGGATGCCCTTCCTGAGCCTGGAGGAGATGGAAGACGGCAGAAATGAAGTCCTGATCTTACACATCTGCACATTTCACCTGAGTCACAAGGGGCCGTGGGAGAGGGGAAGGCTGCCCACTACCCTAGTGCTTGGCAGTAGCCCTGGCCAGGGTTGGTGGGAAGGGAACCAGCTCACTCAGGTGGGTGCCAAGGCTTTTCATTCATACATAGAGCCCTCTGTGCTGTGCTGTGCTTAGTCGTTCAGTCTCATCCGACTCTTTGCGATCCCATGGACTGTAGCCCGCCAGGCTCCTCTGTACATGGGGATTCTCCAGGCAAGAATACTAGAGTGGGTTGCTATCCTCCTGGCGATCTTCCCAACCCTGGGATCGAACCCAGGTCTCCCACATTGGGAGCCCAAGAATTGGGAAGCCCAAGAATACTGGAGTGGGTAGCCTAGCCCTTTTCCAGAAGATCTTCCTGACCCAGGAAACGAACCATGGTCTCCTGCATTGCAGGCAGATTCTTTACCAGCTGAGCTACCAGGGAAGCCCTTAGAGCCCTCTAGCTTCCTGCTATTCAAAGTGTGATCATTAGACTAGCGGCATCGGCTTCACCTTGGAACTTGTTAGAAAGGCAGAATCCCAGACTTTCTGAAACAGAATCTACATTTAAGTAAGTCCTTGAGTGATCTGCATGCACATTAGAGTTTGGGAAGCACTGGCACAAATCAGCTAGCTCAGGGATTTTCACCCGTGGACGCACATTAGAATCAACTAGGAAGCTTTGTAAAACTACCAATCCCTGGGAGCCCCACCCCCAGAGGCCGATTTAATTGATCTGTGGTAAGACTCTCCAAATCAGTATTTTTTAAAAGCTACAGTATAGACATACTGGAAATGGCCCAAGGGACTTTACCAAATCACACAGAATTAAGTGTCACAACTGAAATTACTACCATCTTTTAATTCCATGTCCTGTGCTCTTTCCATTGTATTATGGCACTTGCCTTCAGATGCCACATAAACAAAAGGCTTAGATTCAAAGGAACCAACTCCAGGTCCCCAAACTTTTTTCTGCCCTTCTGATCTAGTGGAGTGACAAGTCTGAGTTCAAATCCTGGTCAGTCACTTGCTCTCTGACTAAGCAGTCTGACTAGCTAATTCTCTAACTTTGGGCAAGTTGTTTAACCTCTCTCTGACTCAGTATTCTTTTCTGTAAAATGACAAAAATAGAATCCACCTCTAATAGCTACTGAGAACATTAAATAAAATACCAGGGATAAAAAGCACTGGCACATTGTACTGAGCATTCAGCAGAGAGTTACTACCCAACACTGACAGGAGGGTCCCAAGGAAAAAGAGAAAATGGGAGAAAAAGACCCAACTAGTATTCTTTTCTGGGCCTGGATAATGGCTGCATCTATACCTCTGTCAGAATTGGAACTAGATGGCTCAAGGAAGTGAGAGTAGGAGGCAGAATTATCAAAGAGGCCACAATAATTCCAAAAGACAAAGCAGCCAAGGGGTTAGAAGCAGGGTCTGAATGAATCCTCAACAGCACCTCCTGGCAGGAATCTAAAGAATGTAATGGCTTATTACCTGCCAGGATGTCAGGGACATTGGCTCCTGACAATAGACCACCTCACAGAGGCTTGAGAGGCCCTGAGGCTCCCTCCCAGATGGAGTGGTCAGGGGCTTTTGTCTTAGTGATTAAGGGCTGAGCTAAGGTGCTTTGCTTTGTCCTTCCCACCAATCCTAGCCTGGCCAGGCTGGGGCCAGGAGTGACCACCCATCCCCAGTAGTCAGTCAGTGTCCCTGGGGCTGGGGCTCAGGGAGCCCAGACCAACGATTGCCTTATGTGCCTGGCAGGAAGAGTGACACTGGGCAGGCTGAGACGAGTGATGGAGGAATGTCTGTGGCCCCTGGTCCTGCCTGTGTCCAGATGTGCGAATTCCAACAGTTTTAACTACTATGTTCTGCAGGCCATTTTGCTGGCCAAGACTAGGGTAATATGCCAGGACAGGTCAGGGACTGCATCCAGCTGGCACAAGCTGTATTCCACTAAGATTTAAGCCGCGATTCCCTGGGGAGGGGCCCAGCCGATCCCCTCAAGGGTTGGGGGAGAGGACATACTAGAATGCTCCAGAGTCAATCATGCCTCAGTCTCCCAAAGGGAATGACAAAGAAGAACTAGCTGAGCAGCAGTGTACTGTCTCAGGGGTAAATGACAGTATCTACACCTACACTTCCACAGGCCACATCCAGGGATCCTCTTAGCACTGCACATTTTTCTATACAGAGGAGGATACAATGAAGAGAAAAGCAGGGCTTCTGTTTTAGAGAAACTCTACATGAACAAGGGAAGAGTTTATGGACTCAGGAAAAAGGCAGCACTATTTCCCACTGAGGAAATACAATAACACCCAAAGATGATACCTGAGTTGGAGAAAAAGCTTTGTCCAATCAAGCTGACTCTCCCACTTGCTGCCTAAATCATCATATGCAACTTGCTTTACTCTCTAAGCTTTGGTTTCCAAATCTACAATTTGGGGACTAACAACTTTACTGCCTACCTCTGAGGTTACTGTGTGCATCTGGCTGGGTTCTGTCTGATTTTGAGAGGCTGTATGAAAGTTATCATCAGAGAGGGCTGCTTTTAATAAGACAACTTGAACTTTGTATCCAGAGTCTTTAAAGTTCAGTTCAGATTGTGTCCTAGGTATAAAGAAGTGGGAAAGTGAGCTAGGAGAAGAAAAGACAATCAACAACTAAGCTGCCAGAGCTCGGGTCTCATCCAGCCACTCTCCTCACTCGCCAGTCACCCCTCTTCACACCACTGTCGGGGAACTCAAGGCCTTTATGCCTTTGGTTACCCTGTGGGCTGTGAGATAGCTGCTGCCCAAGTCCTGGTTCAGCCTGCTCCCTCCCAACCCAAAATCCGGCTCAGGCCTCAGGACTGGGCAAGATCCAGGGCCTAGGACAAGAAAGGGGTAGATGTCACAGAGGCCCAAATCAAAGTGTTCTTGTTACTACCAGAGCAGTCCCCTCTCGATTTGGGTACATATTATAATCTGGGGAACTTGAAAATGCCAGTGCCCGAGGCCCAATTAAATCATGACCAATTAAATCAGACTCTCTGGAGATATAATTAGTTTTGTTTTGTTTTTGAGAGCTCTCCAGGTGATTTGAAAGCACACCCAGGATCGAGAACCGCTGCCCAAAACAGACATAACCTGGTAAAAAAAAGCCACAGCATAGGTCTTCAGAAATATTCTATCCAGAGGCTACACTCAGGCCTGTTCTTATCACTGGCTCATGCTCTCTTTGGGGCCAACGAACAGTGATGTGAATGCATGTGATAGACATCTGCAGGTGTCTGTGAAGGCAATTTATTCAGTTAGCTGACTTATTCCATGAGGCAGCTTTCAACAAACTTGGTTTCGTTTCTCTTACTTAGCTGCCTATTTGGAAGGGCATCTCCCCCGTGGCCCTCAATGCAGGATGAGTGATAGTCAGTCAGTCATGTCAGATTCTTTGTGACCACATAGACTGCAGCCCACCAGGTTCCTTTGTCCATGACATTCTCCAGGCAAGAACACTGGAGTGGGTTGCCATTTCCTTCTCCAGGGTGAATGCAGGATGGGTATCTCCAAAACAAGGTTTGTTTCAGCATGGTGTCTCCCACCTCCAGTGAGCCTAGGGGAAAGAGCCAATGTTCAGAGGGGTGAAGAAAGCCCTGGGAGGCTGCTGTCTATGTGACAACCCAAGGTCCCAGGTATCTATGTGACAACTCAAGTTTCCAGGGTGGACTCTGTGAGGCCAAGCTGGTCGCCCTCTGGTAGGCAGAGGGGCCACTGACCACTCGTCTTGCTGTTGCACGTGGGAAATGCCAAGTCCTAGCAAAGAGCTTCTCAGATCATTTCTCTTGGTTGATGCAGCTCTCAGTTCTTCTGCCCACCCCTATTCCTAGAGAGGGACCTCACTTGAGGAGGTGTTGGCCTTCCAGCAGAGGGCTCGGATCTCAGCTGACCCCAAGTGCTTGTGACCTGCTCCTTCCACTCTCCCATAAGATTACACTAAGGGGCCTTGGCCATGAGAAATGTGTCCACTCAGCCCCGAGGCAGTACTTCATTTGAATTTGCACAAAGGGGTCTGTGGGATTTGTTCTGACCCTGGCAAAGGTGCTGCAACAGGTGACCACCCAGATATGCACCTCTCTGTCTGGGAGACTGATGGAGAAGGGCCTTCACAAGGGCCAAGACTAAGAGTTGTCATGGATGCCGGGACTGTCAAGACTTCCCCTCCTGACCTTGCAGCGGACATGCCGGGGTCTACCATGCTCTGTCTACTGGGAGGTCAGGTGTACTGGTTGTCTCTCCTGCTCTTAGCTGGAATCACAACTCTAACTAGGTTCTTCCAGGGGAGGGGGAAAGGGAGACTGAGACCAAAATAACTCTTATCCCACATTCCAACCGTTGCAGGAGGGGTGCCGCAGCAAGGACTGCTGATGTCAAGTGGCCGAGCTTGATAGTGCTAGACACTGACTGGCCTCTGGTGGCTGGGCAGAACTCGGGGCCCCTGCTGCACCTGTTCGGATGTGAGCCCTGGTCTCAGCTAGAGCTACTGTGGGACTGGGTGGCAACAAAATGAAGCCACAAAATCTACTTGCTGGCCAGTGGCAGGTTCACAGGTGTGGCCCTCCTTCTCTAACACTCCATGTCCATGCCATGGCCATGAGGCCACAAGGATTCTCAACCAGAGACAATTTAACCCCCCCCCCCACCCATCACTACCACAGGAGACCTTGGGCAATGTTGGGAGACATTTTTGGTCATCACAACTGGGGAAGGATGCTGCTAGTATCTACCGAGTAGAGGTCAGGGATGCTACTAAACATCCTATAATGCACAGGACACCTCCCATAATAAAAGAAAGCTTGACTCCAGACCTGAAGTGTAAGAGACCAGGAACAGCAGCTTCCTTCCACCTTACCTGGGGGCCTCAAGCACCTCCAGGCAGCCCCAGCCCACCTTGGGGATGTCCTGAGAAGTGAGGTGAAGAATGAATGCAATGTTCACTGTAGGTCCCTTATCTCTGGACACTGTGGACCCCTTTCAGCATCAGCCAGGGGAGGTGACAGTTCTTATTTTTGGAGTTTTTATAAATATGGAAGTGATATAAGGAACTTCCAACTGTGCTCTGTCTCCACACACATACACAAAGCTGTAGCCCAAGCTGCAGTATGCAGCCATAAGTGGAGGAGGGCCATGAGGGCCCTGTGGCTAAGCCAGACTTCTGGCCTGCTGGGGCTGCTTGAGAATTTGGGTCCAGAGGCGGCCCGGTCTGTGGTCTCCTAGGCAAGCACTTGATGCAGCAGAGCCAAAGCAGACAGCTGACATTTTGCCTGGCACAGGGCTTCCTTGTGAAAGTGAAGGTCAAAGCTGTCACCTGCTCTGCCACAGAGGCTCCATTAGCTTTCTTGCCCTCAGGGGATCCTGTCCCCTATCCGGATCATCCCAGGTGCTCTGACAAGGTCATGGGAGACAAGGAAAGACAGGTGTTTTAATAATTCACGTGCTACTCCATCACTTCCAGTTCCCAGCCTGGAGGCAAGAGATACCCGCCTAACTGGTATGGGGCAGATGGAACTGCCCTCCACTGTGGTATGGGTGAACAGGGTACTGGATCCAAAGTCAGGAGAACTACATTCTGATCTTAGCTCCACTAGGAACCTGTCAGATGACCTTGGGCAAGCCAGTACCTCCATCTAAGTGGCAGTTTCCCTATCTTTCAATGGCCACTCACCAAAATCTAGACCCAGAACAGAAGTATGTGTGATTGGTAGAGAGGGGAGCCTCCTCTTGCATGCTCTCTTCTGGGAGACTCAAGAAAGAACCCTCAATAGGGACCAAGAACAAACCCATCTTTCCCTTCCAATTCAGCTCTCCTGATTTCTGGCCTCCAAAGGCACCAAACATTAAGGCTTAAACCTCTAGTCAGGCTGGTCTGTCCTCTCTCTGCTCATGTATTTAGCCACCAAATTCTATCCATTTTTCCATCCAACAGTCACGATTTCCCATGCCCAATCGTGCTCCAGGTTCTCATGCCTGGATTATTTCCGCCCTGCAAGTTCCCAGCCTCCAGGCTGTCCTTTCAACAGGTCATCCTGCCAGCTTCTTCTCCAAAGAGCCCAGCTCTGACCTGGCCACTCTCCTAGTCTGCAACCTAATGGGCTCCCCACTGCCCACAGCTGGGGCAGACATCAAACTGATTTCCACCTCCACACTCAAGACCCGGCCTGACTTGAAGCTGCAAATTCCTATTATTTATCACGATGAAGGTCAGACACCCTATCCCATGAAGACTTCATTCCCTGATCTCTCACCAACCCCCTAACACCCAGTTAAATTAAGTGCCCCCCCCGAATATTTCCATTACCTTCTCGACAGCATGTATCTGTTTCCCCCATTCCACTGGAGCTCCAGCAA